>NC_135336.1:56647273-57928104 GCF_023851605.1 Tamandua tetradactyla | reverse complement strand
CCTGGACTGGGCCACATGTGTAGTTGTATCCTACCATAGGAGGGATACAACTACACATGTGGCCCAGTCCAGGAAACCAATGGGTCAGATACTTTCCTCCTTGCCTTGAAACAGCAAGACAGACAGGCAGGAGAGGGAAAAAAAGGATGAAATTACAGCTAGCCTGATCCAGAAAGCTTTTATTCTCAGTTTCAAGCCTCTTCTTTACTGTCTGGAGACACTGAGATGGGTAGGTAGGAGAGTAAAATGTCACTCAGTCTCAGGAATCAGCCTGGTTTAGTATCTGCCTCTTCCCTGTGAGCCTGAGATGCTCCTCCTTCCATCAGACACACAGGCTAGGGTGCAAGAACTGGCAAAGGGAAACTGGTCACAGCAAGCTGAACTGAATTGAAAAACATCGTAAGAGAAAATTTTAAAATAATAAAAAAATAACATGCTGAGTGAACACAATAATTGAATGGAGAAGGCAGAGGCTAGAATCAGTGAACTTAAAGACAGAGCAATGTAATTTTCCCACCCTGAACAACAGAGAAAAAATAATCTCAGCAAAGCAATGTAAACAGTGTCTCAGGAACCTGTGATGCAGTAAAAAGATGTCTAAAATTTGTATCTTCAATGTCTCAGATACTAAAAGTCACAAAATTCCATTGAAAAAGACAAAGGAGACCTAAATATATGGAGAGATAAACCATGTTTGTGCATAAGAATACTCAATATAATAAAGATGTGAATTCTTCCCAAATATTTAGAGCAAGAACCATCACTATCAAAGTCCCAGGAAGATTTTTGTATACCTAGACAAAATGTTATCTAAAATATATATAGAAAAGCACAAGCCCTTGAAGAGATAAAGTAATCTTGACCAAGGATATCATGAGAAAAACTATCAAATATTAAGACTTAATAATACCTAGAGTAATGAAAATAGTATGGTATTGGTGGAGGAATAGACACATAGATACATGGTATAAAACAGAGAATCTAGATGTAGACCCACAAAGCTATCTGCAATAGAATTTTTAAAAAAATTCTATTTTGAAATGTACTCAAAATTATAGGACAGACACAAAAATAATGCAAACCCCACAGATAGAACTCCAGTACACCTTTAGTCCCTTACATACTTAGATCTACGAATTTTAACTTAAGAATGACTTGCCATATCATTCTTTCTATGAATTCATCTATCTGTCTGTATATTTGCCAATCCATTTACTGAACACTTGAGTGTAGGTTGCATACATCATCCTTCTTGAACACTTAATACTGCCATGTACATTTCTAAAAACCGGGATATTCTTTTGTAACCACTTTTAGAGTTATCAAGTGCAAGAAACTTGAATTGATATAGAACTTACAGTCTGTTCCATTTTTTTCATATATCATAATAATGTTCCTTTGAGACTTTTTCTCCCCCCTTGCTTGATCCCACCCAGGATTATGTATTGTACTTAATTGTCATCGGATCTTTAGCCATATTTTTTTTTCAAATTTTGGATACATATATACAATATAAACTTTCCCATCTCAACCACTCCAAAACATATAATTCAATGAGATTAATCAATTCACAACTGTGGTATCCTCACCACCTTCCATTACTATAACTTCCCCACTTGCCAAACTAAAATTCAATACCTGATATGCATTAACTCTTCATTTCCTCTGCTCCCCATGCCTGGCAATGTTTACTTTAATTTTTACATCTATGAGCTTACCTATTCTCCAATATTTCCACTATAGTTACCATGTGGCTTAAATTTTTTTTTCTAAAATAATATGGAAGGCTTCACAAATTTGTATGCCATCCTGGTGCAGGGGCCATGCTAATCTTTTCTGCATCATTCCAATTTTAGCATATGTGCTGCCGAAGTGAGCACAACTGTGTGGCTTAAGTTTAACATCCTAAAACTTAACAGTCATGTTTGCTTTGATACCAAATTCAATAGTGTACAAAAACTGTGTTCCTGTATTTTTCCGTCTTCCTACCTTTATGTAGTTCTTCTCTCACATTATATGTTTATACACTGAATCCAGCACCACTGATTTATCATTAAATTTTATGTATTTGCTTTTTAAATCTTGTAGGAAGTAAAGATTGGAGTTACAAAAACATGTACATATTTGTACAAAAATATGATACATACAAAAATATGATAGTAATGATATTCATACATATACATGTTAATGTCCTCACTGAAGATCTTTATTTCTACATGCAGCTTTGATCTACTGTTTATTGTTCTTTCTTTACAATGTGCATAGCTTTCTTTAGCCTCTCTTGTAGTGCCAGTCTAGAGGTGAGGAACTCCCTCAGCTATTATTTATTTGTAAATGTCTTAGTCTCTCCCTCATTTTTCTAGATATTTCTATATTCTTGGTGACAATATTTTTCTTTTGGTACTTTAAATGTGTCATCCCACTTCCCTTTTAGCTCCATGGTTTCTGATAAGAAATCAGCACCTAATCTTATTGAGAGTCCCTTATGTGAAACACTGTATCTGTCTTGGAGCTTTCAGATTTATCTTAATCTTTGCCTTCAACAGTCTGATTAAAATATGCCACGATGTGGGTCAATTTGGATTCATTCTGTTTGGAGTTTGTTGAGCATTTTGGATGTGCATATTCATGTGTTACATTAAATTTTGGAAGTTTTCAGCTATTATATCTGAATATTCGCCCTACCCCTTTCCCTATTATTTCTTCACTGGAACTCCCATAATGCATACATTGGTATGCTACATGGTGTCCCACAGTTTCCTTGAAATTTTTTCACTTTTCTTCATACTTTCTTCTTTCTGTTCTCAGACTTAATAATTTCAACTATCTTATCAAGTTCACTGATTCTTTCTTCTGCCAGCTCCAATCTTCTGTGAACCTCTCTAGGAAATTTTAAACTTGTTACTGTGTTCTTCAACTCTTCTAGATTCCTTTGCAAAATTTCTCTCTATTGAAATTCTGTTTGTATTCATATATTGATTTTCTGATTTCCTGTGTCCATGTTTTCCTTTATTTCTTTAAATATATTTAGGACCATTTTTTAAAAGTCTTTGTCTGGTGTGTCCCAGATCTGGTCCTCATCATTGATGGTTTCCAATGCTTTAGTCTTCTCCTTTGCCTGGGTCATCATTTCCTGTTTCTTTGTATATTTTCTAACCTTTCCTTGACACCTATAAATTTTAATATTTTAACACATTGTCACTGAAATTTAGACTCTACAGTATCTGTTCTTTAAGCTTGTATTCAGCTAGTGTTATGATCAAATTTGCAATGAATGCTAGGAGCTAACAAAAGAAGAAGGAGGTGGAAGGAGAAGGAGAAGGAGAAGGAGAAGGAGAAGGAGAAGGAGGAGAAAAGAAGAAGAAAACATGCTTTACCAAATTTGAATTTTGCAGGTTGACCTGTGCAAATTCTGTCTTTCAGTGCTTATTGATATAGTGGGTTGTATGACACCAGTCACCAGGCCAAAGTTTAGGGTCCTCCCTAAACCTTTCTGTGCATTGACTTCTCAGAGGCATGCTTGTGCGGCCCTAGGAATTCCTCCATTTAAATAGTTACAAATGCCTTTCTTTCCTAGGAAACAATTTCCTTATGATCCTGGACACTGCAATATATGTCCTATAGCCAGCAATCCCTTGTCTCCAGGTAGAACAACTTGGCTCCTCATGCAGCATTCTGTAAGATACCTTTATGTGCTACTTTCTACATGCAGGACAAGTTCTGAGGTGCGGAGTCTCTCAGACCACCACCAGGCAAATTTGGTCAGACATCCATGCTCCCAATAAGTGCACAAGAGCCCAGAGGAAGCACAGACCAGCTTTACATGAAGCTGGTGAGAAACTAGTCAAGGTGCTATGAGATCCTATTGCATTTAAGAAGATTTTTTCTTGATTTGTCACTCAACCTGTTACTGCAGTCCCTTAACTGTCTTCTGGAGTCCTGAGAAAGATGTTTCTGTAGTCCTTGCTGGTTTCTCAAAATTTCTGTGGAGTGATACAGCCTGGAAGCATTTCAATCCAATATTCTGGTCAGGGAGGAGCCATTTCAATACAATTTTGACAAAAGTAGAAAGGCAGTCAATGAAGGAAGGTGTTAGAGTAATTGGACATTCAGAGGCAAAGAAAAAAATATAAAGAAAATGAATTTCAACTTAAACCTCACCTAATATAATAAAAAAATGAATTCAAAATAGATCACAAACTTCAATATAAATGTAAAATAGTGAAACTTTTAGAAAAAATGAGGAGAAAATCTTCAGAAACTAGGTCTAGGCAAAAAGTTCTTTGACTTGATACCAAAAGCATGATGCATAATAGGGAAAATTGATAAATAAGATCTCATTCAAACTAAAAACTTTGTTCTGTGATAGCCCATGTGAAGAGGATGAAAAGACAATTTACAGACTGAGAGAAAATATTTGCAAACTACATGTCTGACAAAGGATTAGAATCTAGAATATAAATAACCCTCAAAATTCAGCAAAAAATAATAAATAAATAGATAAATAAATAAATAAAATCCCTAACAATCTAATTAGAAAATGTGCAAAAGACATGAACAGACATTTCATCAAAGATGATACAAGATGTCAAATAAGCATTGAAAAAAGATGTTCAACATCATTCATCATTAGGAAAAGGGAAATTAAAACTCAAATGAGGAATCACCTTACACCTATTAGAATGTTAGAATAAAAAGTAGTGGCAATACCAATGTTGGTGAGCCTGAAGTGAAACTGGGTCACTCATCATTGCTGGTGGGAAGGTAAAATATACTGCTACTCTGGAAAATGGTTTCAATGTTTTTTATTAAACTAAACATGCAATTACAATATAACCCAGCAATTTCACCCTTGGATACTTTTCACAGAGAAAGCAAAACTTAAATGCAGAAAAAAAATTGTAAACAAATGTTCATAGAAATTATTGTAATAGCCAAAATCTGGAGCTAGCCAGATGTCCTTCAACAAGTGACAAAACTGTCACATCCATGCCATTAAATACTACCCAGCAATGTAAAAGAAGCAGTGATTGTTGAACACAGCAACTTGTATCAATCTCCACAAAATCATTCTGAGTGAAAAAAAATTCATTTTTTATGTTCATTTTTTATGTTCATTTTTTTATGTTCATTTTTAAAATGAGAACCTTCTAGAAATGGAGGACAGATCAATGTTGCCAGTGGTTAAAGGCATAGTAAAGAGGAAGCCGTGCATATGTTTGTGAAAGGGCAGCATGAGGGATTCTTGTGGTGTTAGAACTATTCAGTTTCTGACTGTGGTGGCAGACACAACAAACCTACACAGGTTATAAAATTGCATAGTTCATAATTGTCTCTCTCTCTTTCACTCTCACACACACTACACACAGACACACACACTCACACACATATTGCAAATAAAGGTGGAGAAATGTGAAAAAGATTGTTGAATTGTATCAATGTCTATAAGCTGATTGTAATATTATAGCATAATTTTACAAAATTTTATCACAAATTGTACAAGTGACAGTTCTATTATTTCTTACAACTATATATGAATCTGTAATTATCTCAATAAGAATTTCAGTTAAGAAATTGAATCACTGTTCTTGAGACAAGGACCAAATCAGCTTCTTTTGAGACAAGGACCAAATGATCGAAACTAGTCAGGAGGCAACTTCAAAAATCCAAATAAGAAATGATTGACATGGGTAAGGATTGCAGTCCTGGTAGTGGTAAGTAGTCAGATTCCCTATATAATTTGAAAGCATGGCTCTAAATTTTTGATGTACAGTCCATACGGGAAGAGAGAGAAAGACATCAAGGATAATGCTAAGTTGCTTTTTTTTAACTTAAGCAGCTGAAAGAAAAAAATTAGGAATTACTAAGATAGGAAAAGCTCTAGAAGTACAAGTTTTAATGGGGGTGAGTATAATGGGTTTAGTTTAAGTTAAATTTGAAATGTCTACTTTATATTTCAAAAGAGGAGCTGAATAGATGAAACTAGAATTCAAGGAATTGATCCTTATTTGGGAATCTTCAGCCTATAAATGATATTTGAAGTCATAATTCTAGTTAAAAGATTGACTGTAGTTAGAAGACTGTTCCAGGGATTGCACCTTAAGATCCTACAATGCCACACAGTTGACGAGCAAATTTAGAAACAACAAAGTAAACTATTTGATACACTATTTGGGAGAGCATGTGATTGTTTTAGTTTGCTAATGCTGCTGGAATGCAATATACCAGAAATGGGCTGGATTTTATGAAGACAATTTATTAAGTTGCAAGTTTACAGTCCAAGACTACAAAAATATCCAAACTGAGGCATCCAGAGAAAGACACCTTAACTCAACAAAGGCCAATGATGTCTGCATCTCCAAATATCTCTATCTGTTTCAGCTCTGAGCTTTCCCCAAAATGGTTCCCACATAATGGGCTCCAGTAAGCAGACTGAGACTTACCTTGAATGAGTGAAGAAACATCAGCATGGAACCCATCTAATCAAAAGGTCCCATCCACAGTTGGGTAGGTCACATCTCCATGGAAATAATTTAATCAAAAAGATCCCACCCACACAATAAGTCTGCTCCCATAGGATTGGATTAGGAATAAGAATATGGCTTTTCTGGGGTGCCCAACAGCCTCAAACCAGCACAGTGATATATATGTATACCATATGATATATCATATGCTATATGATAGAGGTACATCAAAAATCTATTAAAAAATGAACTGCTTAGTACATGGCATTGGTAAAACCAACCTACTCTGTGAAAAAAGCCCAGCTGCCCCTTTATCATACCTGTAAAAATATAATTAAAAGTTTGTATTAAAAATACAAATGAGAATAATTTTATAGTGAATAAAACAAAAAGAATCAATGTAGAAGAGAGTGTGACCTCTTAACGGGGAATTGTCTAAAGGTAAATCCAAATATGGAACTTAAGAAGTGCTGTATTTAACAAAATCAAAATCAATATTGAGGTTTTTTTAGGTTAATTGAAGGACACCAACAAAAAGCTAACAGCTGACAGATTGAAAATATATTTGCAATATTTAAGACTTTAAAAAAGAATATTTTCTAGGCTATGCAAGACATTGCGGCTTAACAGCAAGTAAAAGTCTGCAAATCCAATTAAAAAGTTATGAGGGGGGCTTAGTCAGTTCAACAGAAGAAACTCACATGGCAAAATAATAAGTGAAGAGGTGTTCACATTCATTAATAGTCACAGAAAAGCAGATGAAAAATAATGAGATATGGCTTTCACTTACCAGTTGGGCAAAAAATTAAAATATCAGAACAAAAGTAGTACTACCAAGGATGTGGGAAATTGGAATCTTTGAGAGTTGCTATTGCAGTGTAAACTATTATGGACTTCTGCAGAGAAATTTGGTAGTACTTAACAAAATTATATGTATATACTATGACACAGCAATTCATTGCCTGTGGATATATCCCTGAGAAGCTCACATGCAGGTCCACAAGGGGATATGCACAAGACTGTTCATCACAGTGTGTTTGAGAAAGCACAGCACTTGAGGCAGCTTAGGTGGCTAATGGGTAAGTAAAATGTGGTGACTGCTTAACATTTCACACTGTGCAGAAGTTAGATGCAGTCAACTAGGTGTACATATAGCAAGGAGGATGTGTCTTAAAATTTAATGTGCAATAAAATGTAGGAAACGTGTTCTGTACTACAATATTTTTATATAAATTGAAGCACCTACATACAACAGCATCAACATATATTTTTCATAGTTATTTATAACCCCAAGACATATATTAAGATACATTTATTTGGGAGGAGCTGCAGGTGGAAGAAAATGGGAGCAAGGATGGGGGATAATGGAAAAATAATAGTGAGTTAATGAAAGAGTAAGGCTTACATGGACCAGTGATGGTAGCATTCCATGGACCAAAGATCTGAATCTGAGATCTCCCAAAAATAAATGAATAATAAATATGAATGGAATGCTATATATTTATTAAACTATCAGAATGGCAAAAGTTAAAAGAAAAAGATACATAATATCTGGGACTTGAGCACTAGGAAATCATTACTTTCACACAGTGGTAGTTGGAATGTACACTAATGCAATTTTTTAAACGGCGGATTTTAATTATCTTGTAATATTTAAAATACACATTTTTAAGAACTGTTTTATTACTACAGAAAAAACTTACTAATGAACTATTCAACTTCTTTAGGTAACTTCCATTAACAAAGGCACTGGACCAGGATATTTATTGCAGCTTATTTGTAAAGGGTACAAAGTAGATATAAGCAAATATTCATTAACTAATATCTTGCTAAGTAAATTGAAATGCCAATATACTGTGGAATAACAGGTAGCAATAAAAAAGAATAGCATTAATACATAGGTGGTGATATAGATAAATCTTTATGACATTATTAATTTTAAAAGAAGCCAACCACTAAAGCACACATACAATATAATCCCACTTATGTTAAAACAGATGTAAGACAAGGATAGCATCAGTATGGATGAATATTCATCAACTTGATATCAATAGCTATGTAGAAAAGGACATTAATTATACATGCCCAGCGTGTTTTATTGTGTCTTGCATGAACTTATTTTTGGATATTTTGTGTAACTTAAAAAAATTACCTGTCATCCATCTATCTATCTATCATTCTATCTATCTATCTATCTATCTATCTATCTATCTATCTATCTATCTATCTATCTATCTATCTATCTATCTATCTATCTACACATCTATCCATCCATCCATATACTTATCTATCTGTCTTATCTATATCTCTCTCTGTCTCCCTCTTTATCTTCTATGGATAATACCAAATATAATGTTCTGTATGTTGATCTTATTTCTCATGTTCTTGAAAAGGTATTCTTTTCAGCCTTTAAATGCTTGGATATTGATGCGAAATAAACATCTTCTCTTAAAGATTCAAATTATAGATTAATACACTGCAGTTTGGAAAATGCCCTGCAGCCAAACTGTAGTTTGATCTTTGTTTTGCCAATATTCCCCACACTAGCTATAATATCCATTTTCCCCTGTAAAGAACAGCTAATTAGTATCTTTCTTGCAGGTAACAATGTATTCTTAAAAATAAAACAAAACAATTTGAGAAATACTGATACAGGAATAGAAAAAGAGAATAAGACTTGGAGGAAGCAAAAAAAAAAAAGCTATTTCCTAAGAGTCACTATGATTCAGTATAAAACATTCGTCAGAGCTTACCAAAAATCAAGAGAAAGAGAAATATGTAACATAACATACTTCTCATTCCTTAAAAAAGAGGGAATGAGTTATTTGGGGAAAACAAAGTTTTTCTTGGCACTAAATTCTGAAAGAATTGTCAAATTTGGTGAGTTATGTTGGTGTCACTGTCCAGTCATTGAAAATGTCTTCAACATTGTGACACTTATTCAGGTTTGGGTATTCAGGTTTGGGTTAAAGCACAACTTATTCAAGACATTTTACTGTACATGAAAAAGACCAATGGTCTTTTTAGCATCCAGTCAAATTATAAATGAGCAAAACTACAAATGCCTAGAGAAATGGACAAACATACTATTTCTTACAGTATATACAGCATATTACATCAGCATGATGGTCTTGATTCACCATCCATATACCCATCAATACAAAAAGAGCATGTTTTCATCAAGTGATCTGTGTCAGGCACTAGGCTAAGAAAATTTCCATGTGGTATCTAATGTTGGGTTTTTGCTAGATTATGGTTTTATCTGGATATAAGTATTAGTTACCAGAAAAAAAGGCCAGAAATGTCAGGAGGTCTCAAAGACACTAAAACAATTGCAATCACACTCAAAATTAATACATTTTGAAAGCTTGCTCTATTTTAAAGCTGCTATTAATCGCATCATGCACTAACTGTGGTGATCAGATTATTGCATCTTTAAGACCATAAATAAAAAGAGGAAAATTAGAAAGTCCAAATGATGGTTTCCATTACCAGTAATATTTCTTATTGATATTCTCAATGCTTAAAATGTAGAATTTGGCAAAGCCATCTGGTCTACTGATTATTACTATATCGCTATTCATAAACATCAACATTGTTACACTCTTGTTATGGACCACACAGTGTTTTAATCCCTTTATGCGAACCCTCACATCACACTGAGAAGGCACTATTTTTATTTCTACTTTACAACAAGGGAAAGTGAAAAGTATAGATTGCATACTGTTACTAAATCATAGAAATAATAATGTTGGCAAGCTGACCCTGCAGCTTACAATCTTAGCTCAATACTAGGTCTTTTTGAATAATAATCACACAATATCACACTACCATTATGAAGCCACTATTAAAAATAACATCTGTAGTGCAAAGGCAGCAGTATCAACTCATTTCCATTTGTGTTCCATGCAGTCTTATGTGGTGAGCCACTGTGTGGTGGGGGGAGGTGCGGGAGTGGAAGAGGTTAAGATGTCTTGGCTGAAGGTGCTGTCTTGACATTACCCAAATGTGTCTTGACATTACCCAAATGTTTCCTTGGTCTTTCCTGGGGTCCTGTTGCTCAGGTGTCTCCCAGCTTTGAGGGAATGCTGCTTTATTCTTGTCCTCTCCACCTAAAATCTGCTTTACCTCTTCTTCTCATTCTTTACAAAGGTAGTAATATATCCTGTAAGGTCAGGTCCAATTTAAGCTCTAATTTTAGACCTCAGAGGTCACAATGTTTCTAATGTGCTGTTTACTATTTTTTTCTAACTGGTTATTTTCCCATAGCCTCCCTAGGGGGGTTTACTCTATCCTGTCATTTGGCATTGCCCCAGGAAATGGTGAACTATTTCTCCAACTAACCACTAAGGCCACAGGAAAATATTTGTTGGCTCCTTCCTTTGAAAGTGACTAAAGAAATGCAAATGAGAATTAAAAACATCACTACCACCAAGAAAACCACTTTAGGCTATAAGAATTATAAAGCTTTATTAACGTTGTTTTTTTCTGATGAACAGTTGTTAACCACACACACACACACACACACAGAAAACCCTACATATATCTTAAGTGTTTTATTTTGAAATATCCATCTGGTTCAGTTGCTGTATGTAGTTATTTTTCCCCTTGTGGCATTTGCCCTGTAACAATGCATGGATAATTGCATGCATGAAGACTCCTGCAGTGCTGTAATAACTATACAAACTAAAAGATGGTTTTTCAATGGAATAAAGCAATCCTAAGGATCACGTAAGAGCTCTGTAATCAATATTGTACAATTTTTGAATGGGGCATACAAGTGAGAGAAAAATACTTGTCAAATATAAGACACATGAAAGGCCCTTTTGTTCTCCCTATGATAGAAAGATTTTCTATGGTTAGAGAGAGTTAAAATATTCCCCAAATTCTCTTGGCTATGTTTTCATCACTTGACATTTTCAAAGCTTGGCAAATATCAAAAAGCCTAATCAATGTGGTTACATCAAATTGCAATACTACAAGATAAATGTCTGTCTAGAAGTAAACATAGCAAAATGTTTACATTTACATTGAGGTTGACAGTTATTTTTATTTATTACCTATACTTTCCCAAATTTTTCTTAGGTTTTCTACCAAAGCACATTATTTTTCTTTAAAAAGTGAAAGTAATTTAAAAATATAACAACTCAAATATCTTCCCGTTCTTTTTGGCTTTATGGACCCTCATTCATGTCTCAAGACAGTTCTTATGTTGCCATCTCTGTAAAGCATTTATTCCCTGACTTCTACCACCTTTTTTTGACAAAATTGGGTATTTTTTTCTTATAATCTCACAGATTCTTGTACATATTTATAGCATAAAAAAACTTAAAATACTTTATCTTATCTCTTGGTATATATATATATATATATATATATATATATATACCCTGTCCTGAAACCTCATGAATTCAGGGCACTTGTCCTTTTCATGACTATTTTTTGAGTCTTTATTTTATGGTATTTTGCACATAGTTTTAGATAAAGTCTACTGCCAGAATAAGGCAAATCATTGGCAGCATTAGTAACACTGTGTTGATGTTGAATCAACCATGTTTTCCAACTTAAAACAATTTAGACCTTTCATTATGTAAAAAACCATCAGTGATAGTTCAAAAACTACAATTGTACTTTAGAAGATCATGTGACTTGCACATAGGGATTTCCCAGAGTTGTAGTTCAGTTCTTCATGTTGAGTCGCCAAAACTATGAGAGCTTAGGTTTACTAAACTAACAGAAGCATTACTGTACATGGACATTTTGCAAAGCTGAAATTCTTAATGCCATTTATTTGAACATTTCCCATCATCAGCTTTTTTAAAATCACAATCGATGCCAAATCACAATTAATGCAGCGACTATGCCACTTCCTCACTTTATCAGTCTCCTCTGGAAGTAGTTTATCTCTTTTAGATCACTAAATGACTATTAAAATGTGTGCAATTAGATGTAACCACATTTTCCAAGCAGGCCAGATAGGATTTTCCCATTTAAACTTTTATTTAATTTGTCACAAGGATAATATATCATTGCACGTAGATATAGAGAGAGCCCTGAGAGAATCTAGGATTACTAAATTTCTTAGTCAATTTTATATTAGTGCTGCAAGGCAGTTGTAAGTTAATGTACATAGTGGCAGTAAGTATTGTGTGACTGTTTGTTTTAGTTTCCTAGGTTGCTTAAAGCAAAATACAATGAAAAGGTTTAGCTTGAACAATGGGAATTTACTAGCTTACAGTTTTTTAGCATGAGAAAATGTTCAAATCAGGCTATCATGAAGGTGATGATTTCTTCCTGAAGACCAGGTACCATTGCTTTTGGCTACTCTGCCACATGGCAAGGTACAGGTATCTGCTGGTCTCTCCCTTCTTTTCCAGGTTTTGTTACTTTCAGCTTCTTGCTTCCATGGCTTTCTCCCTTTTTGTCTGCATTTCATTCTTTTATACAGGGTTCTAGTAATAAGATTAAGACTCATCCTGAATGAGGTGGTCACACCTTAACTGAGGGAACCTCATCAAATGGACCTATTTACAATGGGTTTAGTCACAAGAATGGATTAAACTTAAGAACATATATTTTCCAGGCACATACAGCTTCAAACCACTATACTACTAACAATCGAAAACAGGGAAAAGTAAATTGTGCTGCCCCTTTTAGTCTTGAATGAAGAACACAGATTTCACAATGTGAAAATCTAAAAAATGAGGAACTCTTCCATTGACAAAATATATTTGAACATGAGACTAGATGAAAACTGAGTCTGAGATATGCACACCATGATGCCCCAAAATTAACTGTATAGTTATGGATAGAACAATTTAACATTTTAAAGATGCCAACTTACTCCAAAATTTAGATATAAATTAAAAACTAAATGCCACCAGGACTTTTGAGGCATCTTGAGAAATTCATTGCATATTTAAAGAAAAAGTAAACACAATTAGCTAAGCTAATTTTTGAGAAATCAAAACAAAATGGTAAGATGCCTCTCTTCTGATATATTAATGCATAGTATGAGGTTTCAGTAATTAAAATACGGTATTATTGGTATGGATAAACAGATTGATATGACAGAATTGTTCAGACATAAACCCTAGTAGAAGTGTGAATTTTACATTTGATAATGCTGGCAAAAAAAGAGATTCATTTTAAGCAAATTGTGTTGAGAAAACACACTATGTCTCTAACACATACTATATACCACAATCAATTCCTTTAAGTGAATTAAATGCTTAAATGTCAAAGGTGAAATTATAAAGCAGATAGATAAGATTGTTGGAGAATGTCTTTTTGAAGTCAGGGAAGACAAAATTTCTTAAGATGGCCCCCAAACCATAAACAAAATATTGAGAGATTGACTAGATATCAGTGAGGATTTTTCTATACCAGAGGACATTAAAAATTAGGAGAAGGGATGTAAGATATCTGTACATCTGTGATCTGAAAAGATGAATATCTGAGATGTAGAAACAATTTCTATGAATCATCAATATAGCTAAGAAAGCCATTTTATTTATTTCATAAACTATCAGTGCTTTTCTTTGTCCCAGGAACTGCTGTAAATTCTTTAAAATAATAATTCATTAAACCTCACATCACACTTATGAAGTGGAAAATATTCTTTGACTCCTCTTTAAGTTAAGAAACTGAAGCAAAATGAATTTATGTAACTCAAGGCATCCGTTCAAAGTCCATAGCTTCCAAGTGGCGAAGCTGGGATTTCAACCTAGATAGTCAGACACTTGAGTGTGTGCACTACTCCTCAGTAGGAAAATCAATAGGACAATGAGCAAAGGATATAAAGAGGAATGCAGGGAAGAGGGCACCTTAAATAGAGAGGAGACAGACACATTCACCAGCTGCAATCCCCATGGTTCTTTCAAGTAGCCTAGCAGTAAGGTTACTCCACAGAATGTATGGCAAATGCTCCCAGTGCTATGGCCTCTGGTACCCAACTTCTGAGGTCAGAATGTTTCTCTCATTGGCCAAGCAACTTCAGCTAATTGGAGAACTCAGCCTTCTAAATTCTACTCACTTGTGCTCCCATTCCTATTTGACAGTGACAGGATATTTAACTCAAGGTGAAATAGGCAAACACCATGTGCGGCTGGACAAACTTGAAGCTGGCAGATTTATTTGCTATGTCCCCAACCCTGCATAAGGACAAAAATGGGTCTCAATCGTCATAGACATGTCTATAGAATATAGAGCTGCTGTGTTCTCCCTGCAGCAAATAAAACACACTAGGATCTGATTGACGATATTTTTCACAAGCTGAAATTCCTCAACATAATCAAATCTATCTATGGGATCCCGTTTGTGTCTGCCACTGCCCTAGGCCTCTCAGTATGGCATTTCTGGTTAATGCTGCTATCATTTACGGGTAGTAAATACTACTGAGCCTTCTCAAAGACCATAACAGTCTCTCCTGCAATGACCTCTATAGACCTCTACAGAGCTGTCTGATTCAGCTATCCTTGGCTGATTACAATTGAACAATTGAAGACTGCCATATTCTGCTAGGTCTTTCTGCCTGGGTGAAGTTCTTAGCAGTAGGTGTCAGACATGAGAAATGTAGAAGAAAAGCTCATCTCCTAAATCAGGATTCTCATGTTTCTATATGACGATATGAGAAGTTTTATTTAACAGAAAAGGAAAATAATATACCTATTCTACATCTTGCTGTTTTCACTTAACATACGCTAGAGGTCTTTCCATTTCAGTTGTTAAAGAGATTTCCTTTTATTATCTTTTTTTTATGATATGGAATATCACATTTCTATCTGAATTCTAGAGACAAATGATTTCTTGTACCTCAACGCTCCTCCCCTTAAATCACCCAACTTGACTCCAGTGAGTAAATGGAGATTGCATGGATCTAGGGTGCCTGGATGAACATGGTATAAATGAGTTTGGATCTTTTTACTCCAAGGATGACACCATATCATTTCTTGGGGTTTATATAGTTCCATCTCCCTGGAAGTGAGGAATTTTACTATGGTTTTCTTGCGTATGCCACAGACTCCCTTTCCTTCGCTGTTGTCCCTATTTTTATCCAGAGGTCATCACTAGAAGTAGAATGGTAATTGATGTACTTCTCTAGAATTTATAGTGGAAGGAAATAGACAAGCATCGTAACTGGTTCTTTCAAAGCAGCGATTTATGCATGAACACATCTGAATTTGTAATGCAAGGGAGAAGTGGCTATAGGGTAAATACATTCTCCTTGTCTTTCTTATTAAATATATGACTAGTCCAAACAGACAGCTACAACTGTCCCAATCTGTCATGCATAATGATATAACAAATGTCAATACATGACCAGCCCCAACAGCCAGTTACAACTCTCCAGTCTGTCATTCATAGTGATATAGCAAATGTCACCTACAAGACCAAGAAATGGGAGGCCTTTTCAGACAATTCCCATGATTCCTAGACAAACTTCCCTTCCTTATAACTGCCAGTCTCTTTTCATTGGCCCTCTATATTGATATTTACATTGACCACACAAATTATATCAACATTTCCTCAATCTCTAGGCATAGGATTATGTGCTTATTCTAATATCTTGGCTTTTAGGAAACTGCGTATACGCCTCATAGACTGCATTGAAGGGCTTTACTGCAAAAATTTGGTTGCAATTTTCTCTACCTTTTTGATGCATCCAGTTTTTGACACTGTCTTAAACAGCAGAAAAGCTATATGTCCACAGCAGAAGATAATCAAGGTAGTTGAATGTATCATGTCACCTCAGATTCAATGGTTAGTACATGGTTTATCATTGAGGATTTGTGTTTCTCTGAAGTAGGAAGGTTCTCTTTGGCCTTCCACTTAGGTATAATGCTGTTTCATTCTGGAGGGAATCACAGGATGCTACATGAGCCAGGGCTAGGCACAGATCACATTGTCCATACAAGTTTCTCGCATTGTGAGGGATAGTCCTAGGGTGTAAAGAGTATGTGCTTTCACCTGGAAGATTTTTTTTAAGAGGGCAGTAAGCTGTTCCTGAATCTGAGCCTTGAAGTTTTCTCAACCTGGATTTCATATAGTGAAGTCCTTAAGGTGATTGCCATAAATCCTTCTGATAAAAATGTTACTAATTTTGCAATCTCTATATTCTCTGACATATTCAAGAGGGATCAAAACATCACTGAAAGTTTAAATATCTTTTTCCGCATGATGGAAAGCCTTAGTGTTTAATGTTTGTCCAGGGACCAGCGGAAGATCGAGAGGATGATGGTCTATGTGTTGATGGCTCAGGCACCCTGTCATTGTACCAGCTCAGTACCCTCATGTCTGCAAGGTCTCCTTCTGAGATTGGCTCTGGGAAGCAAATTCTTGTAGACATTTCAGCAATTGCCTCTCATCAGCAAGGACACTTGCCAAGAGTAGGAAACTTAAGATCTTCTGATTCTTCAATAAGAATACACTCAATTGAAAATGAGCAGAAAGATAAGCAGACTCTTCACAAAAGAAAACATGCAGATGACAAATAAACACATTTGAAAAGATGTTTATTATCATATATCATCAGAGAATGGAAAATTAAAATAACAATGGGATATCATTATATACTTATTAAACTGTGAAAATTAAAAACACTAACACACCAAATGCTGGTGTGGATATAGAACAATAGGAACTCTCATTCATGGCTGGTGCAAATGCAAAATGATAGAGCCATTTTGGAAGACAGTTTGACAGTTTCTTACAAAACTAACATAGACTTACCATATAACCCAGCAATAGTGCTCCAAAATATTTACCCAAAGTAGTTGAAAACTTTTTTCTACACAAAAAAAAACCTGCACATGAATGTTTATAACAGTTTTATTCAAAATTGTTGAAAACTGGAAGCAACCAAGATGCCCTTCTAACAGTAAATGGATAAAAATCTTGTGGTACATACATACAATGCAATATTATTCCACAACAAAAGGAAATGAGCTATCAAACTATGAGAAAATACGGGAGAAACTGGAATGCATGTGGTTGAATGGAAGAAGTCAGCGAATGCAACTGTATGACATTCTGAAAATGGAGTTTAAAATTACAGATAGTAAAAATATCAGTGATTGCCATGGGTTCAGGGGATAAAAGGTGAATAGGTAAAGCACAGGACAATTTTAGATCAGTGAAACTATTCTGTATCATACTGTCTTGGAGGATACATGATATTATGCATTTGTCAAAACCATAATACTGTAAACACAAAGAGGGAACCCCAATGTAAACTCTAGACTTTAGTGACTAGTAATATATCAATATTGGTTCATCAGTTGTAACAAATGTGCCATATTGATGCAAGATGTTAATAATAGGAGAATCTATATGTGTGGGACATTTGTAAGAAAACAACCATACTTTCTCTATAATTTTCTATAAACCTAAAACTATCTTAAAATAAAGCCTATTATTTTAGAAAAGAGAAAATAATGAGAAATGAGTACTTCTCCTATGTCTCTGCTGGAAATCCTTACTATTCAGAGGCTAAAAACTCTTCTAATTCCCACAGTTACAAGGATAATCAGGTAGTACCTGTCTCCTCCCAGTTTCCCAAAAGCATGTGTTTATGGGTTGAATAAATTCCCCAACAAAGCCATGTTCAAGTCCTAACCCCTGTCCTGTGGATATGAGCCCATTTGTAAATAGGATCTTTGAAGATGAAGGTGAGGTTAAAGTGAATGAGGATGGGCCTTGATCCAACATGACTGAAGTCCTTATAAGTGGAGGAAATCTGGTCATAATAACAGGAGGCAAACACGGTGAATGGCCACATGACAGAGGCAGAAACTGAGCCACCCCCAGAACACTACTGACTTCAGATCATTCACGGTCCTGCCAACTCCTTGATTTTGGGTTTCTAGCCTCCACAATTATGAGATAATTAAAAATTCCTATTGTTTAAGCTAACTAATCTATAGTACTTTGTTACAGCAGCTCTGGTAAGCTGAGACAATATCTAAAGAAGAAGGTTAGTAGAGTACCTCCTCTGGAACACAAACTACAGTGTTTCTAGGTATACTAGGGCCAGCTGCACAACGCCAGTGGGACAGTGAGAACTTGGGGCACTGCATATAAGCAGCTGACCCTCTACCTTTCAGTTTCCCCATTAATCCAGCTTTATATTTTATTGTGTGTATATTATCTCTACTACAGAGCATAACTATTAATAAATACAGGGAATGGTGCTTAAGTTTACCTGTATTTAGAAAAGAAAGCAAATTAAATAACAGCAGGAAGATTGGAAAATGGCAAGACCTGGCCAGGGTATAACAAAACACTTGGGTGAAGATTGTTCTATTTTAGTGTGCTCAGTTGCCTAAAGTAGATACCATGAAATGGATTCACTTTTAATAACTGGAATTTATTAGCTTACAATCTGAGGCCATGAGAATGTTCAAATCAAGTCATCGTCTTGGCAATGCTGACTTCCCAAAGACCAGTTGCTGGAGATCCTTGGATCCTCTGTCACATGGCAAAACAATACATGGTGTCTGCTGCTCTCATCCTTCTCTTCAGGTTTCACTGCTTTCAGCTCCTTGATTGCTTGGCTTTCTCACTTTTTCTCTGTATTCATTTTGTTTATAAAGGACCCCAGTAAGAGGCTTAGGAACCACCCTGGACTATCACTTAACTAAGGAAGTCTCATTGAAAGGTCCTACTTGTAATAGCTTTACACCCACAGTAATGGATTAGCTTTAAGAACATGATTCTGGGGTACATACAGCTCTAAACCACCACAGTTTCACTCAGTCTTATAGCATGTTTTCAACTTTAGTTGAGTAGTTTATAGCACAGTTGTTCCTGTCTTCGATATAATCCAAAGGAACCCTCACACCTGTCAAAACATAACATGAGTGAACATTGTTTTCATGCTAGGAAAAAATAAGTTGGAAGTTTCATTGGTGCCAATTTCTCAGGTAATGGATAACTGCTGTGTAGTATAAGCGCAATATTGAATGGATTAAATATATGAGTTAAGCTTACATGGAAAATGTGATAGATTTGAAAAACATCACAAATATTTTGAATAAATAAGGAAGAAACTAAATCAAATTTACAGCACAAAGTTGTTTAAATGAACAAGATCCAAACTTGAACAGGCTCTTCACGATAAAGGATATGCTACTGACAAATGGAAAGGTGCACAACTTTATCAGTTATTAGAGTCAATCAAATTAGATATATGCATGTGTAAAACACATTCAAAGTATGCCTAAAACAAAGAAAAAGAAAATACGAATTATTATCAAGGATGTGGAACAACTACAGTTCTCATAAGCTGATCATGAGAGTGTGAATTCGTATAGCAATGTCAGAGAAATGTTTGACAGCATCTAACAAGTAGAACACATGTAAATCCTACATCCTTGTTATTCTAGTTCTAGACACATATCCAATAAAAACATATATGTGCTCACCAAAGACATGTAGAGGAATGTTGTTAATAGCACCATTCATAAAAGCCCAAACCTGGAAACTGCCAGGTATTCATCGATAGTAGAATGATAAGCTATACATTGTCAGTGTCCGGACCTCCTGCTTTGGGCCATGCCATTGTAGTACACACTGAACTGACTTCCAGTTACTAGCACCTGTATCTCACTGCCTGAAGCTTTTTTCCTGTGACTGGATTCCACTCCACTATGGACAGAGCAGGCAGTAAGTGTGGGAGAATTAATGCTTTTGGGGAGCAGCCCTGAGCCAATGACTTTAGGAAGCATATGTATATTAGCCCAGCTTCCTTGCCCCTTTGGTGGATTAACTCTAAGGCACAAACTGTATATTTGCTTCCAGACTTCTCCAGTGGAATTTAAGCCCTAGTTACCTGCAATGATAACTTGCATGATAATACTTGTCTCTCTATTTTACTTCCTCACACTCTTGCTAAAGGTTCCTGGCATCTCCCCTGGCCTTTTAATTGCCTTCTCTCCTTAAATAAGCTTCTTTCCTGGGAGCAAGGATAATTATAGGGACTGCAGAGGTAATTGGTTGTATTAAAGTACCTTTGATGCACTTAAATGATAGGCCCAAGTCAGCCAACCATCAACGTGGAGTACAATGTGAAATCAGAAGGCCTTTATGGTACTGTGGAAAGTACCTTCATTTCATGCCGTCAGCCTGTAGGCTGTGCTGAAATTGAGGCCAGGAACCAATGTTGAAAATAACTTTTGAGTGGCAAAGAAGGTTGAATTTATAATCTTGCCGAGTCTTCTATGCTAAATTCAGACCTCTGAGAGGGAAAAGTAGGGCACTGAGACCTAGCTTGGAAATATCAATTGGATGTGCTTGAGAACTAAGAATCTACAGATTTCTCTGAATTCTTTGGTCAGTAAAAATGGACCATACCTCTTAGCTTTTAAAGGATAACAACCTCTCATTTCCTGGAGATCATGCAGACGCTTGTTTTGAAGTGATGTTTCTCAAGGTGACCTTTCCATCCTTAAAATCTTCCTCCATCTGCTCTCATTCTTCTGGGGCCAGTATATAGGGTCAAATTTCAGCATGGTCCAACTTGTCTTGTTTTGGAAGAAAGTGATCAGTTTTTGTTTTTTTTTTTTTCACCGAGAGGAGGTAAGATCTGGCTGTTGTTCTCTAGCAGGAATCGGACAAATATACCTAGAAATGAATTTTGATTGCATTGGATATTGAGGGGGTCATGTAAGATAAGTCTAGATGAGAAAGTCTTTAGTGATTTGGGGACACTTTTTCGTGGGTCAGGGTTTAATATATTAGCACGGATACCTCAAGCTGTCTCTTGTGCACAGCTAGACTGCCTTGTTTTTGAAAACAGTAATAGCCTTTATGAATTTTGAAGTTTGAAAACAGTAATAGCCTTTATGAATGATGTCAGTAAAACTTAAAATACTAACAATGGACTCTAGAAAATGTCCTTCCTTTTCTAAATCCATCCCTTACCCTTACTTCTCTGATCTCAATCTTATTCTCAGTGCACTCCATACACAGTGGTTTCCTTGCTGTTGCTTGAACATGCCAAGCCTCATTCCATCTTAGAACTCTTTATATGAGCAGTTTCCGCTGTTTGGAATGCCATGCCAAAAGAAATTCACATTTCCCTCTCATATCTCTTTGAAGTATTCTTTCAAATGTTGCTTTCTCAATGAGATGTTCTCTGACCAATTTATGAATATTACAGACTTTTTCTCTCTCATGGATACCCTATCTATGTAACTTGCCTGCTCTATCCTCCCCACCTCAACAGCATCTTCTAATCCATAATTTGCTTTACATGAAATTTGTGTATTATCTTTTTTCTTTTGGAATGCAAGCTTTATGTGTACAGCCATATTTGTGTGTTTTATTTCCTTATGCATCCCTAGGACTTGAGCAGCATCTGACACAAACTAGGCACTCAACACATACCTGTAGATTGAATTAACTAATACATTGAACAAAAAAGGAAGAAAACAAGAAAGAAAAGAAGAAAGAGAGAAAAGGAAATTATATTGAAATTATTAATAATAGTAGCTTTCAGCACTGAAGACCTACTAAGTACCTTATACTATTTTCAGTATTTTAACACAATAATTCTGTAGGTAAATATTATATCAGAAAATTATTATGCAGAAAATGAATAGCAGAATGAGGATTCAAACCTAGGTCTATGGGACTCATGAATCAGAGGCCTTTCTATTACCAACACAGTCATCATTAACTACACCCCAGTGTTAACTCTACACTTTTTTAGTCATTTGATATTTAATACAGAAATATAGATGCATATGTATAAACAGCATATAAATCAACTTGACTGCAATAAAAGGTAATGGTTAAGATCACGGTATTGGTATTGGACTGCATGGGTTCAAATCTTACCTCCAACAATTATGAAGCTATTTTGGACATTTTAATCCATCCCTCTGTGGCCCAGTTTGCACATATGTAAAGAGGGAATAATAATAATAATACCTCCCTTGTCAGTTTTTTGTAAGAATAAAGCAAACAGGCACAGATAAATAACCTTTAGAATAATAGTATAAACACAGGTCATGCTCATTTACATTATGTAACATTTTAAAGCTCTATAGTGTTTTCATTTAATATTTATAGCAATTCCATGAGGTAGATATGGAGAACATGTTTTGTTCCCGTATTATTCTTTGATTTGACAGTTATTTATCATTTAATGTTTAACATGTTATAGTATTATAAGCTTTGGGCTTATACAGATACGATGTAATTTTTTTTCTAAGAACTTATAGATAAGGAAGAAAGTATATGATAATATTGTCAGCCAATAATTGTATACTGTAGCTGGACTGTGTATGTGAAGATTTCTCAATAAAAAGTATTTTAAAAAAAGAAAGAAATTATAGTGGAATAAATGCTTTGATGGAGGTAGCTGAAGATGCTGAGAAAACTGAAACCTACAGAGGTTAAAAAACCTGCCCAAGATTGCCCAAATTATAAGCCTTTCTTCTGACTCCACATCCAATTCTCCCCTCAAACATCAGGAAAAATGGTGAGTAAAGTAGTCTTGTGAAGTTGGATGCTTGGGATGTGAGTCTTTCTCTTTTGCTTCTAGGAAAAGAAACCAACTTCTCTCTTTGTAGGAAAGGACAGAGCCTATTCTCGTTCCCTCACATGAACAGGTGGTGAGCAAGATCCTATTATTCCTAAATTACAAATAAAAATTTTTATTAATCACCAACAGGGCATATGTGGACTCTGTGGTTATGAACCCTTATCTGAGGTTTCACAAAAGAATATGGCAAAATCAGTGTTTCACTCAACTGGGAATTAGGAAACCTGGATATGACTTGGGATAAATGATTTCACTCATCTATACACCTTGGTATATGTGAGCTCTCATTATTACCTTACTGGTCTCTAGAATGACTCGGATGCAAGTCATATTTAGGAAAGGAAAACCAAAGCAAGATATTACATCATCTCAAAGAGTGTGTTCATTTCTGCATTTGATTCTTCACCGTCTTTTGCATCGTGCTGAACTTGGTTTGCTTTTTAAGCTATGGGCGTGGCCTAGCATACTGCTTTGTACAGAGTACAAATTCCAAAATATTTCTTAATGAATGAACTGTCATCCATACAAAAATGCATATTAGTAACTCACTTTTTAGAAAGACACATCTATACATAGTCTCTCTAATCAGATATGTCTCATCGTTTAGATTCAATTCATAACACCTGCAAGTCCTTTAGCTTGTTCAATTTCTTAGCTAAGGCGGCTTTCCCTGCAGACAGGCTGTGTTCTGCCACAGCTGCACCAATTAGTCTCCCTGCCTGAGAAGAGTGACAATAGCGATATTTTTCTGGATGAATGATAGACCTACTGGAGAGTCCACAAATCAAAATGTCAATTTTCTTTTTTCTTTCAGTGTCTTTTGTGTTGTGTGTTTGTATGTAATCTCTTCTACAAAAATGCCTTTGGATGGAGGGAAAAAAATATCTAGTTTAACTAAATAATGAAGCAGATCTGTGACAGATTTTGATGCATTTTGGAATTACAGTCATTGCCTAAGAAGTGTGGCAATAGCATAAGGAGCTCTTTGCAAAGAAAGATTTAAAAGTGTCGAAGGTACCTAGAAAGAAAATAAGCTAGTAAAAGGGTAAGACTGAAGCATGTTTCAAACAATTATATAAAATCTAAAAATGTGGGCTTCCAATCAAGCATAATGGCCAAGTAGATGTCCCAGCTCAAGATACTTTTGCTCTAATTATAAAATTATTTCTTTACAGTTTGTCATACCCTAAATGTTGTTTATATTTTGAGATTCTGTGAAACTTTCTATACTGTCCATGGTGCCATGCTAGTTGCTACCAGGAAAAATAAAAAAGGAACAGAAATATATGCTATGCTCAATTAACCTACCATGATATCAGAGAGATAATGCATGTTTCTAATTAAGCATAAATAAGAGAGAAAAGAACACATTATAAGCAATGATAAATATATCACTATCATACAGAGGAAATAGACAAATTCTTGTAGATAAGGAGATATTTGAACTGAATCTTATATGATGAGACATTTGGTTATGTAGAGGTAAAGAAAGAAGAGACAGAGAATGGCATGAGGAAATAACTTGTAGCCTCATTAAAAGAATGGTCTATTGGCCAATTTAACTGGAGTGAGAATAGAGGAAGGCAGGTTTGGGAATGTATATAAGAATGTACTGTGGAGATGAAAGTCACACCTGCTCTACTTAGAAGGGTTGTTGTAAAACTGTTTTGTAGGATGTAAAATGTCATAAAAATTTATGTTAGCAATTTAGGTTATCAGGCCTTCTAAGTACAGTGAACTTATGGAATGTGGTAGTATTGATCATTTCAATCTACCAGACTGAATGATTATTAGTGAAAAACATGTTTCCAATGATATAATGTGAATGACAATATTTTGGAAAAGAGGAATATGATAATTTAGCCAAAATATGAGAGGTTGCCCAATCTTTGAGTCTTGGACAGTAAGCTTTGGTTTATCATTTAATTTTCCTTTCGAGGAAGGGAAAAATGAGTAGGTAAGGAAGCAACATCGAAATATTTCAGATAATTATTTTTTCTTCTATGAAAAAATCTGCAATTATTTTAATATGATTTTATAATAAACAGTATTTTTATTCATTTGCAAAACAACAAAGCTTTCAATAAGTACAATGAATAACAAAGAAAAACTGTATAATATGCAATCACTTCTCTTTGCATATCATGAATGAAAAACATTAATAAAACACTACAGGTAATACAAATATAAATAAGTAAATATGTATAAGTTTATTTATACACACACACACACTTAAGAGCCTCAATGAGTATCTATTGATTTTATGTTTTAAATAATTAGCATTGAGAAATGCATTCTTCTGAGCACAAAAATACTAAGATGTTAGCAAGTTTATGTTATTCACTATTATTATTCCTGTACAAAACATTTGGTATTGACTATATGAAAATGGAACTTTCCCTAAGAATTCACTATACAGTTCAGCAATTTTCACAGGGTCAATTGCATTTTTCACCAAGAGTAAACTTATAGTGAACACTTTGGGACTGTACCTTTAATGGGAAATATTGCCCCTGTGCTGTTGTAACATGGAAGCCTCTCCAGAAGGAGGGGCTCTTTCTCAGACATTCTGTATGGCATAATTTAATTAGCCTGGGATTCTATATGGAGTCCACATTATCATGACTGGCATTGACTTTATGGATCCAACTGTAGGTAATTTTTCCCTGATAAAATGAAGGATTTTACTTGAACATAAAAATTTGAAAGAAACAGAATGGAATACCCACCCTACAAATTTCAGTGTGTTGAATAGGGTTACATGAAATTAAATAAAATCATATGAAGTGCATAGTACACAGTGCCTGGTGAAAATTGAATGTTCAATAACTGTTAATAGTAGTTGTTTTTCTAAGGTAATTATTAGCTTTATTATCATTACATTTTATCCTTCTCGCCTTTCTGGAGCTTGGTGAAATCTTTCAAAAATGCTCAGTAAAAAATGCTCACTCTTGGCCATATCCTATCTGACTCCTCTTCCTTCTTTGACACATGCTGTATCATCTCCGGTGTTCTGGGGTTTCACACATTGATCTATGCATTTTTTCCCAAAGAGCTGATCAGGACACATATGCCCATTGCAGAAAAACCTGAGTCTCTCTGTATAATTATTCAAAGTTTAGAGGTGTTTGTAGTTAGTTGATCATGTTCACTTTTTGCTATGGCACAGATCCGTGATGACACCAGAATGTGAAAAAGTATATTTACAACTGTGTTTGTGAATATCAGAGACCCTTTCTTTCTTTCTCCAGTATAAAAATATTAGTGGTATTTTGAGGAAGGGAGAGGAATGATATGGTAGAATGCCATAATTTTTAGGAAGAAATTAAACTCCAAGTCAGAAACTATTCTAGAGACCTCCCCCAATTATGCATAAGCCATTCACTCCATGGTTACTTTCTGAATTGTACTTATGCAGTTCTAACTATTTCATAATTAACAGTGTAGAGGCTATACCATCATGAAGAGTCTAGAAAGATGGTAAAGTTTTGCATGTATTTTTCTTAGACCACTAAGAAACTACATGAAGGGTTTATGAGATTTCTTTGGCTCGACAAGCTGAAAGTAAAGATGATTAGCTTTGTTGGATACTGCATTATTTTTTCAAAGAACATAGATGGGTATTTTATATTCACTGTCAGAGTACATTTATTATTCTTAAAAACATAATCTTAAAATGAAAATGTACTCTTCATAATTATGCCTTAATTTTGAGGACAGGCAATGAAATGAATATGTACCTATATAATCTAGAACTATATCTACATCTATTCCTATATATCTTATAAACTTAATATTGCATCTGAAATCTTCAATTCATCCTTTAATACAAAAATAGCATGAATGCCATGAGATTTATAAATGGACAGGATTTAAGTAGCTAAAACCTTGAGTGCCACATAATTTTATTTATTCTGTGTTTGAAAGACTAAAGGGCAAGATGTGATCCTCTTCACGAAAAGGAAAACTGAAAAGTGTAAAGTATCTTAAGAATTCTTTTTATTTTACTAGTCATATTACTAAAAAGAACAAGCAAACCTTACCTTCTGTGCATTATAAGAAAGGTCATTGAACAGCTTTTCATTTTCTCCTTTGCATTTTCCTTTTCATACAAGTGTCAGCTCCAAGAAAGAGCCTAACACTTCTTCTTTCATAATTTTTTTTCTTTTTCACGAACCTCAGAAATCTAAAAATATCTTTTTTTTCACTTGGTTATTTCCAAAAAAGCTACACTCTACCTTTTTACTCTTCTAACTTTATATCCTGTGGACATATTTTTGCTATGTGATTTTTTAGTCACAGTTATTCATTTGGAAAGGGGTTAATATCAATTCCTGACCCTGTGAAATAGGGGTGAGATAAGCTATGTGTGTTGATACAAGATATAGTAAAGTCAACTGAGTGAAGCCAAGAAAATCTAATCATGTGCATTTGCAAGCTTATCAGCTTGCAAACAACTAATCACATTATAAATTATTTATGTTTTTTTTATTTCCAAAGTAAGTTATTTACATGAAAAAACTTATTGTGATAACCTGTGCAAAATCTTTTTAAAGTCTCGATGAGATTTCAAAACACGAAGGTAAAACATGTCACACAAGGACGACGTGACTTTATTTTTTAAAAATAAATTCAAAATGTTTTTGAAATAATAAAATGTTTTAAACCATTGTGATCTTCATTGGCGAAGAAGAATTTGTGAATATACACTAATTTCTCATTGTTTTGATTAATTATCCTACCAGACAGAAAAAGTGAGTGTATACTTTTCAAAGAACAAATGTTATTAGCAACATTTTTCTTAAGCCCTTCTGAGTTTAAATTAAAATAAAATTGCCAAAATATCACAATCATAGCCCTAGAATTACACTTGAAGGGATTTTTTTACCCTACTTTGTATATTCATTCTTGACAGCACCTTTAAATAGTAATTTCTAAATTCCTCAATGCTAATTTGATACATAACTTACCCTTAAAAGTGATTCCCTTCTTTTTAGTCTCTAGTGTCTTAGAGCAATTAGAAGGAAAAACTTGAAATTGTGGAACTGTAACCCATATCAAATTTTGAAATCTGTTTCATAACTACTTGTTAAAATGTACTTTGAAATGTATTGCTTTTTGAATATGTTATCTTTCACAATTAAAAAAAAACTTTATTCCCAAACTAACAATATTAATACACATAAAAAGCAAATACAAATATGTATCCATTTATCTAATACAGTAAATTTGAGGTAACAGTATTTAAAACATGTGCGTAATTAGCATTCATTCATATTTTGGAGGGGTCTTTAAGTGGAAATAATCACTTCACTACCCTTTCACTAAGGGTGATGATTGTATTGGAATAGAAAGAATTAAGGAGGTGTCTGGCAGAAGGAAATAAAGCATCATTTTAGAGTATATAACAGATTATTGCTGATACCAGGACATAGCATAAAAATCTGAGTCACAAATGATGAAATCAGAGGAACTGTATTAAAACAAAAAAAGATTAAATAAACTGGTGGCAGGAGGTGTAAAAGTAGAGCAGGAAAAAGGAGCAAGTCTGTCATCACTAATTTTAGTTTTACAGGAAAAAAATGTTAGCCAAAAGTGGTCTTATGTATGAGGAGAGTGATTTAAAGCTTTGGCATTTTAGGAGAGAGTTGCCTGGTTAAAACATAGTACTTAAAAGATAGCTCAAGTGTCACTACTTGATCTCTTTTTTTTTTTTTTTTTTTTTTGAGTGAGTAACACAATGACCCATATAAAATCGCAAGTATATTTAGGAATATAGCCTGTAAGTTAATTGTACTTGAGCATGTAGCAAAAAAATACCACTCTTCTCCATGTAAGTACTATGGGGACTAGCATTACCCATTAACTCAACATAAAAAATTGATTTACAAGAACAGTATTGATAATACGTATCACTTTATAAGCATTTAATATTTGGTTTCATGATAATGAGGCTTTCACATGCATTTTTTCCATATAATCTTTGTCAAATCACTAGGAAGTTGGCATTATTATTATTATTATTATTATTATTATTATTTCTATTTCACAAAGGAGAAACTTGAAACACCGTAAGATTAATGATTTGCTCAAGGTCACACATGTAATTAGTGTGGAGTTGGGATAGATGTAGAGCGTATTATATCTAATACGCAATGAATGGGATACCACAGGGAGGAGTTATTGATTACCTAGCATTCATATAGAGATACTGAAAGGTAAAGATGCTGGAAGCAAAAGGATTCTGAGAGAGACTATAGGGAACCAATATCAAAGATCATTCCTCATAATTTGTAAGAGGAGAAAGATGGCTAGATTTGGTGAAAGACTTCTAAAAGTTACACTGAAAGAATTAAATAGAAATATGACCCCTTGTATGTAAAATATAGTAATTTCTGAAGGTCATTTGAATCCAAGAATCAGTGATTCATTCTTTGACAAAAACAAAATGATTCACATAGATCTTGGCACTATACATTTGTTTATAAATATCCATGGCAATATTGTTGTATCATATTTTGAAATGACCTTCAATGATTATGAGGCCATTTTTCAAGTGTTTTCCCTACCTGATGGGGAAAATTAACAACTATGTCTTCAGTGTTAGGGTCCCAGGTTTGTTATTTTGAGAGCTATATTAGCCTGAAACACTTAAGTCAAATATCCGACCATATTCACTAGATGTTGAGATCAGTAATCAGGTCTTTTGTTTTAGTATAAGAGCACTCATCTGAATGGTTACCTCACTTTAATAGCACTACCTGTTTTCATTATATATTATATTCTTGTTGTCTTTTCTTTTTGTTTTTAATTTGGTTTTAAGTAATTGTGGATTCATATGCAGTTATAAGAAAGAATACAGAGAGATACTGTATCCTTACATCTGGTTTCCTCAGAGGTAACATCTTGCAAAATCATGGTAAAATGTCACAATCATGACACTGACATTGATGAAATCCACTGACCTTATTAATATTTCCCCAGTTTTGTGAATAGTTAGAAGCATGCAATTTTATCACATGTTGATCTGTATGACCACAAGCGCAGTCCAGATACAGAACAGTTCTGTCACAATGATCCATCATGATTACAATATACATAACATAATATCACATTGTATTAGCATGGAAGTTTACTGCTGTAAGTGTATAAACCTTACTTCCATTTAGGTGCAATTTCCCCACTTTTTAAACATAACTGTCCTAGGTATTTCGTTTACGTACATTGACCACCCCATCCAATGATGTTATAATTTTTGTTTCACCATCGAGTATGATTTAAGGAACTCATGAAGAAAGAGTAATCCATTATAGTTTCATAGCATTTTGTTACCCATTGTGGTGTCCCACTTTCCTTTCTGAATATCCAAGCCTTTTTCTGATATAATTTCTTCTCAATTTAAGAAACTTCCTTTAGAAGGAAGGCTGTGGAGGACCCCTTGAGTGGGACAGTCGATCAGAGTCTGGAGGGCCCAGTGACCTTGGGCTGTCCACTTGCGGGGAGCACCCGTGTCAGCTGACCCACCTGAAGCCTGACAGCCTCTACATGAGTGGGTCTTCTGCGGAGAGGGGTGGAGCCAACTGACCCCCCAGTGCATTGTCTGCCCCAGGGAACCTTCCTAGAGGGAGGGCCCTGTGGGAGAGGGAGCCCTGCCTGGACAGGCTGGAGGGGGTGGGGTACTGGTGAGGAGGGCTGGTCTATGTAGGTCAGTGGATTTCATCAATGTCAGTTTCGTGATTGTGACATTTTACCATGATTTTGCAAGATGTTACCTCTGGGGAAACCAGGTATAAGGATACAATAGGTCACATTGCCTATTGCCTTTCGCCTTCCATCTTTTTTTTCTTGCAGGGGTGAGCACGAGTCTTCTCACATGTGTATGTAATAAATTTTCTGCCTGCTTACTCTAAAGGAAACAGAGAGAGAGAGAGAGAGAGAGAGAGAGAGAGAGAGAGAGAGAGATTAAATATCCTTAGTTTTTCTTCATTTGAGAATGCCCTGACTTCCTCTTCATTCCTGAAGGATACTTTCACTGCATAGAATTCTGGGTTGGCAGTTCTTTTCTTTCAGCACTTGAAAAATGCCATACCGCTTTGTTCTGGCTCCTACGGTGCTTAGTTTTCCAGGCTGCTAACAATGGGTTAGCTTAAACATGAGTTTATTGACTGGTGGTTTTGAGGCTAGCAGAACTCTGGGTTTCTACTGATTTCTGGCTTCTGGTTCATCCTCATGGTTTTCTCTCACATTTCTGATTTCTTTCTAAGGCCTCCAGTGATCTGGATTATGACTGAACTTCACTCAGTTGGGCAACACTTAGCTAAAAAAGCAACAACAAAACAGACATCTTTAAAAGATCTTATTTAGAATGCGTTCATATACAACACGAATGTGGATTGAGATTAAGTGCCTGTTTAAAATGAAGTGTATAATTCAATTTACCACAGTCCGTCCTTTGAATCTCCCAAAGACATGTTCTTCCTATATGCATTCAGATCATCACAAAATCCCCCAAAACTTAAGCCACCTAGGTAACAACTCTAAATCCAAAGTTTCATCAAAATTAGGTGTGAGTGTACTCTGCTCTGCTTAGGTTCCATTGATGTTTTGGCTGGAGTTGAACAGGTATTGTCAAACAGGTTTTCTGTTCTGTTAGGTGCCCTTCCAGGGACAGGCTCTTCTTGGAGACTTTTTCTTTGCCTGTTGGTGGTTCGGGGTTGGAATCTTCTGAAGTGCTCTGACCAGGATATATGAGAGGCAATAAGGAAACCCAGGGAACACACCACTATGTCCTTCCTCAAATCCCAAGGTCCCTGAGCATTCACCTTCTTGTTTCCATCTTTCAGAGACGCCCTATGCTTGTTTATTGTGCTTTGTCCAGGGTTTTTTTTAGTTGTTGAAGGAAAAATGCTGGCTATTCTATAATGGCCAGAAGTAGAACAGGCATTTACTTTTATGTTCTGTTCCTCATGTTGCATTTACTTTCTAGTCCTCTCATGACCTCCTCCAGAAATGCAGATTTCGAAGCTACATTTCCTTTTGTATGGATGATTTCTGAATATGTCTAAGAATTGGAGATAATGGATGAAGCACTTCTTTACAGGAAGAGACAGACTATTTTTGGCAGGGTGTATTAGTTAGGGTTCTCTAGAGAAACAGAATCAACAGAGAACACTCACCAATATAAAATTTATAAAAGTGTCCCACGTGACCGTGGGAATGCAGATTCCAAAATCTGCAGGGCAGGCTGTGAAACTGACGACTCCGATGGAGGGTCTGGATGAACTCCACAGGAGAGGCTCACCAGCTGAAGCAGGAAGAGAGACTGTCTCTTCTGAATCCTCCTTAAAAGGTTTCTGGTGATTAGATTTAGCATCACTCATTGCAGAAGACACTCCCTTTGGCTGATTACAAATGGAATCAGTTGTGGATGCAGCCGACGTGATCGTGATCTAATACTATGAAATGTCCTCATTGCAACAGACAGGCCAGCACTTGGTCAACCAGACAGACAGGTACCACAACTTGGCCAAGTTGACACATAAACCTGACCATGACAGGGGGTGTGTGGGAAGCTACATTAAAGATTATTCTGTAATGATTCAGAGAAAATAAGTAACTTGACCAAGGCCACACAATGTGAAAGTGCCTCAGCCTGGATTTTGAATCAGGTCTGTGAGATTCTGAAGTCAGAGTTTTCTCCACTGTACTTCTTTGCCTCTCTTGAACAGAATTATTACTTTGTACTTTATTGTTTCTATGTCTCCATCAGTTCTTTATGGAAGAGCAATCTCCATCCTGATTTTTATGCCCAATGCTTAGCACACACTCAACATTTAATACGGCTTATTTCTTAAATAGGGGCTGTTTTGTATCCCCATTAAGCAAAGCAAAACCAATAACAAAAGCTTTTAAAGAGTTTTAGGAGTACACTGAAAAATATTCTTTTTGTAAAGGACCTTTTCCACATATAAGGAAGTAAAACTTCAAGGCTCTTAAAAGAAAAAGGGAAAAAAATGAAATAAATGTAAAGAAGGACAACTTAATCTAAGAATAGAACATGAAGGGGATTATTAAATCATCTTCTTTCAGTTTTATTTATCTGTTGAGATTTATCAGTTAAATATGTCATATGAAGATTTTGTCATGGAGAACATTTGCTGGATCAAAGTCAAGAAAAAAAGTTAAGCTTACGATTTATGACAAATGTTTATCATGTGTTTTTCAACTTAAAGGAAAAGAAAAAAATCCTAAATATATCCAGATTTCCAAAAGTTTTGTTTTTCATGTAAACAAATATATCTATAGACAAAGAAAGGTTTGATATCCATGGACACTTTATTTAATGTTTTAATTTTGTTTGAAGAGAGGAAGATAAGTAAACTTGAATCTCTGAATAGCTCTATTTGCAACAAAACAAGGGACATTATGAGTTTAATTTTTTTTTTGCTTTCCCCAAACAGTGTATGGAACAAAATACTAAAACATCTTCAAGCGTAGTTTCACTCAAAAATTATTTCATGGAACAAATGAAAAAAAAAGGGTGATATAATCATTAGCTCTTTAAAAAGTAGTGAATATTTGATGTATCTAGATAGTTATTTTTTTCTAGATTAATTCAGTCATGAGCAGTGGGAAGAGAATATTACAAATATAAGATAATTGAAGACAAGAAGTTAATGCTCTTTGGTCGTCAGAATATCCCATTTGGTAAAAAAAAAAAATAATAAGATTGTTCTATACCCTGAGATAGTTTTATAAATTTTACATGAATTTATAAAATAAATATTTTCATATTTTTAGTTTGTATATTTCAGTTATATTGAAATATATATATATAAATATTTGAATATTAAAGTATTACTTTTATAATAGGCCAGATAAAATCTCTGCTTAGGATAGTATAGAAATCAATAAAACCCCTTTTTTCAGTTAAATTGAAACCACTGACTTAGGTGGGAGCTGTGACATTCTGGGGGCAGGGATGACTTAAACCTTTAAACTGTAGCTACAATAATGTTTTATGCATAAAGAGGCATATGTAGGAGCTGGGAGAAGGGGAAAATTAGGGGAGGACAGCTTGTTGGAAAGGGACTTGTGATTGCAGCTTGGTTAAATGGTTAAAAAAAAGAGAGACACATTTTTCACCATGAAGGGGAAAAAACATCACTAGAGTTGGTGTCAGACTTGGTAAACCGTGTCCAAAGGACATAATATAATGACACAGTATGACATACTTCAACCCAATAAAATTCAACTCTTTTAGTAATACTCTTGTCAATTAAAAGAACAATCACATTTGACTCCATTTCCTTTATTTTTTACTGTATTTCTTTTCTTTTGTCTTTTCTTCTGCCTTTATAAGGGAGGAGGTGGGAAGAATGCAGTGGTAGAGACTGTCTGGAAACAGTGTTCATATTTTTGCTCACAATATATTAAATTATTCATTTCACCAGAACACAGAAGACCACAGTTTTTCTATATTTGAAAGTGCAATTTTTTTAAAGAATAATTAGATACTAAATCATGGAAATTTTAGAGTTGAAAGTTAATATAGAAGCTTATTGTCTTGCTTCAATTTGAGATTAATACATCAATTATTCTGCTTAGATTTCTAAATGTTTTAATTCTATGCATTGTAAAACAATATTTCCTAAAATAGCATAATGTTTCATGATTACATTTGGATTTAGAGTACAAATTTATCAATTTTAAAACTAAGTTACATTTGTCCATAAAATATTGTAGAGAGACTTTAGATTTATACTAAATTTTCTTGTTCTTGAGAATATAGCACCAATGCAATATAAACTTTATATATGTAATACTTCCTTTACATTAGAAACACTTTGAATTGAAAATCCTATTAGTCATTGAGAGTACAAGTACAAGTCTTCATGAAAAAGACATGCATTTAATTCTGCTGATGTTAGTAATAGTGAAGCTAAACTCATTTTTAAATCGTTGAATAGTTTGGCTCCCTAAACATGTAGTTAACCTATTAGGTGTGCTTATGACACCTGGCAGTGAGGGTAATTATACTTATGGTGGCTAATTCAATTTGGCATAAAATGTTTTGGTAAAGCTGTTTCATCTGATGAAGGTTGTTTATGAAACTGATGAATGGTAACACACAAAATAATTTTTCATTAAAAGTGTGTGGAATGGGGCAGTAATAAAATAATCAGTGCCTACCAATTAGCTATATTCAAAAAACCTAATCAGTACATGTTCTTTCCAACCTGTGTGCTTTGTGATAAAATGGAAGTGAGTTAAAAACTAAAAATATGATGTTATTTATAGAGTGGAAATTTATGGAAACAAGGAAAAATAATAATAATAAAAAGAAGTCACTGTGTAATCTGTTAGTCTTCTGTATGTGACCCAGCTTGTTTGCTTGATGAATAATTGATATTTTAACCTCATACTTAAATCTAAATTAAGATTTTTTTAAAATGTTGCATAATAAGAATGTGTGGTATTAAAATGAAATTTGAAATTACATTAAGTGACAGACAAGCCTTATTCCCTATAAGTCGTCACACCCTATGTTGAACATAGCATATGTTCGGAACACAGTCAAACCCCAGGATTTGGCATTTTATGTCTGCGGTATATGTAGTCTGCTTTAGGCATTTCAGCCATCCTTCTAAAGTGACAGCTAGCAATTGTTCACACTAAGAAATGACATGTAAGAAATGTTCTACATTTTGTATAGTGTATGTAGAAGATGTATTTCAATTGATTGGGAAGGCTAAAATAAATCTCAGAAAAAAATTGCACAAAGTGAGCCATTATGTTGTCTCAAAAGTTCTTTGAAGCACTGAAATTCCCTGGTTCTATGATAATCCACCTTGGCTATAGAATGCAGGTTTCTGACATTGTATTTATACTTGTCATTATTCATTGTCATGCCATAATCTTAAAACTCAGATAATCCAATATATAACAGTGTTTGGAAAAAGAGATAGAGTGCATCTTTCCATTCTTTTATTCACTGAGATCATTTTGAATATACAATTGTTTGGCAATGCAAGTGATACAAACCAGACATGTTGAGAGATCTATTGGTATGGATAAATCTTATCTCATTTTCCTCCTTATACTTGGCAGCAACTTTTGACATCTCTCAAGTTAATCTATCAAGGTTAGAGAGCAAACCGTGGCATATCCAAGCACTAAATTTTAATTGACTAGGAACAGCATTGGTTCCCATGTCTTTTTGGAATAAACCACAACATATAAAGAGGGGTTTTTGTGGTGGTATTTTGTTTTATTTCACACAGCAGTCTAGAAGAGCTGTTTATCTGTTTCAAATTAGAAATCAGATACCCATTTTTAACTTATTTTTAATCATGGATAGATTTAGTATTTTTAAAGATTAAGTAAATGAACAAGGAAATATGTTTGATCCAATGAAATAGAGTAGTCTAATAACATAAGAAGTGACACGATAATCTATAGCTAGACAGTATCAAAGGGATTTACTATGGGGGAGTCGTTAATCGGTCATAGAGGACTCGAAGAAGGTTCCTCTCCAAAAATTGAAAAAGTGGGAACACAAGAAGAGAAGCAGTATCTCAGCTACCAACAAAATTGTGTTTCTTTTCTTCTTGGTATAAAAGATAGGGCTGGACATATGTGTGTCTAAGAAGAGATTAGTACAGGTGATAGTTAAGACATGGCTATTTGTCCAAGTTCTGGTTGGTAATTATTGGCCATTTCTACGTAGGAACTATGGATTCAGTGCATGTTTAATGTGTATGGCAAGATCTCCTAGGTACATCTAGAATAAAAAGGGGAACAAAATCTAACCTGAAGTTGCCTCAGATTTAATGGTATAATCTAGTTTAGCTACAATCTTGGCATTTATGATGTGTGATTTTCTTTTTCCTTATACTTATCAATATAATGACATTTGTGACAGCTGTACTTCAGAAATTCCCAGGAGTGCATTGAAACTAAGCATTGTTTAGTTATACTTCCTGTGGATGGATGGATGTTTGCATAAATAGGAATGCTACTAATATTACTTTGTGATTCAGAGGCTGAATGGGAGAAAAGCAGCTGTTCTGTCTTTGCTTAATTTCATGAGCCCAGAGAACTGAGAAGTCTTAATTTTACCAACTTTTCAACACTAAACATCTGAAAATCTACTATTGTCACCACTCAGATTTTATACACACACACATATATACAAGTATACACACATGTATAAGTATAATATATATACATAATCATGTTTGTTTCCAGAATTTTGTTAGAGTCCTGCTTTCTGAAGGTTAACACAAGAGTTTTTGTTTTTGTTTTTTTTTTTTTTTTTTTTTTTTAAGAGAGAGAGAGGAAAGGAAGGAAAGACAGAGAAGGAAGGAAGGGAGGAAGAAAGGGAAACATTTTTAAACATTTTCTTGTTTTATTATATTTTGTTTGTTTGTTTGTTTGTTACATGGGCTGGGGCCGGGAATCGAACTGGGGTCCTCCGGCACGGCAGGCAAGCACTCTTGCCCGCTGAGCCACCGCGGCCCGCCAACACAAGAGTTTTTAAAGATCTTTAATACATTTACCATATTGTAAAGTTGAAGCCTAAATTATTGGATCCAAAGTCAGGTTAGCTCCCTGTACCATCACTCTTAGTAATGCTTGGAAGATACTTACTTGTTTCCAATGTGTTCTATAATATTCTATGGTCACAATAAGATTTCCCTGCAAAGGTTAGCAAATAAGATTTGATTGAACTTATTCTGAATATTCAATAATTTCTTCACTATAATAACTTACAATCAAGAAATATAGGTAATGTGGTTACCTCTGTTGAAAGTCCAGATAACCTAAGGAATGCCCAGGAATTTATTTGAGATCCTACAGAAGTTACATGCACTAAGTTTACTTTTGAGAAATCTAACACCTTCAAATAGTTCCTAAGCCAGATTAGTCCTGAAACCCAGAAGTGTCAGCCCCTCCAAGAACATCGACCACTTCTATCCCCTATCCCATATTGTCCATACGTCATTGCAACAGGAAAAACTTTAGAATGCATGTAACTTAAATATCCCTAAGGACTGAGAGCGGGATCAAAGGAGAAGAAGGAATTATAACAGAGAAGTTAGGATTTAATTAATGAGTATGCTTACTGAATCATTTGATTGATATTTCTTTTTAGTCTCTAGTGTTTTAGAGCAGCTAGAAGGAAAAATCTGAAATTTTGAACAGTAATCCACACCAAACTTTGAAATCTGTTCTATAACTATTTGTTAAAATGTACTTTGCAATTTATTGCTTTGCTGTAAATATGTTATATTTCACAATAAAAAACAGTTTTTAAGTGAAGAAAAATTCCAGTTAACAATTGATTTAAAACCTGGAAAACTTCAGTAGAAGATTTTCTCTATGTGTTCGGAAAATCTCCTCAGGAATGTTTGGAAAATCTCCTCCAGGAAAGATTAATTTTAAATTATAATTGAAACTATTAGTCAGGAAGACTCATAATCAATGTTTATTTGAAAAAATGAGTATGTGGGGTTTGATACCACTTCAATATATTTCTTCTCTTAGCTCAGATATAGACATTTTATGTTAGAAGGTACAGACATTGTGAAGCAGTGATTATATCACGTTCTATGTTATATTTGTCATTAAGTTAGACAGGTTTAGACATGCCCATGATAAGCCTGTTTGTCACTTAGTGTTTATGTGGTACCAACATACTGCCTTGCTTAGTGATTATAGTTTTACTCTTTATTTTGCCTTTATTTGGCCTCACAGATTCTGAGAGAACAGGTCTTTTCCCACTACTGCTATTCCTTTTATACTGAAATTATTTGATAAGTATTTTCGGTTGAGACAAATTTTTCTTATTTTATTTTCTTTCTGTATTTCTAGATACCTACCACTTAACTGCAACACTGATTTTTCATGAATGCCCATCTCTCTCTCTTTCACTCTCTTTCCACCTAAGAGCAAAACTTCTTATCTTTACTAAGTGTTGTGTCTCTAGTGCCTGTAATAGCGTTTTGCACATAGTAATTATTAAATTAATATTTATTAAATAAATGAATATATTGAATGAATAAATACATGGCAATACTTCTATTTATCATTCCTCCTTTTCTATAAAGAAATGGCATAAAATGTTTCAATGTTTATATAGAGACACTTTGACATTTATCTTGATTCTGGTATTAGAAAATCCATATTTAAACTGCTATAGAAAAGAGATCTGAGAACACAGTGACTTAATTAAACAAATGCTTATTTCTCTTTCATTCATCAACATGCATGTGAGTGTTCTTATCTGAAAGGACTTGCTCTTCTCTACTGGGTCATTCAGAAACTGCATCTCATTAATAGTTCCAATTGATAAACTTTAAAAATATGAAATATTGGACACTCCGTTAAATGGTTCTTTAAATATGCTGTTGGCCTTTAAATAAATGCTTTGCAGGTATTGATCTCATAACTTTTTAAAAACTTTTGATTCAGATCTCTTTATCAAATGTGCAAAATTGCATTACTTTTTTGTTCATTGGTTGGATATTGTTTTTTTAAAAAGCTTTGGCATGAGTCAATCTTTTATGGTCTTCAAAAATAGACAAACTATAATTGCATTTAAGCTGAATGTATATTAAGCACATATGTATAACTTTGTAAAAAAGAAAACATTTTTGAACAATATGTTGTCAGTGATTATCACTGGGGGTTGGATTTTAGGAACTGTTTCTTTAAACATTATAGATTCTGTAATGCCAGATTTTTAAAAACTTTATGACTTTTGCAACTATAAAAAAGATATTTTAAAAAGGATAAAATTTTGAAGCGATACTTCATTATGATGATGAATATTTTAACCATTTGTGGCAGAGCAAAGTCATTTTGCCCATAAACAAACATCCCCAAAATTTTTTACGTTAAAATTCTACCTTAAAAAATGAATAAGAGGGGGCAGGCCATGGTGGCTTAGTAGTAGAGTTCTCACCCACTATTCTGGGACCCCAGTTTGTTTCCCGGTGCCTGCCCATGCAAAAAAAAAAAAAAAAAAAAGAATAAGAAAACATAAAAATAATATCTAAGCCTTTACTTTTCAGGAAGCCAGGTTGTAATTAGTATTTCTAAGGTTGTATATTAATAACATTAGACTTTAAATCTCAAATAATCATTACCATAAATATGAAACTTATTATGGAGCTACTTTTGAAAAAGAATGGGCCATTAAAGGGAATTAAAGCCAAACATACCCAATTTTTACAAATTGATACAAAAATGAAAACCAAACTCAGTCTGAAAAGCACTAGGCAAAGTTCAATTTAATCTACACAGAAATCAATTTAGTCACCCTTGGCTCATTGTTTATTCATTATGGTCTTCACGAACATTCCATACAATTCTGAAATATTGCATATAATATAACCAAACTAATGAGAGGAATCACTACAAAAGGCTACATTTCCTAGAAAGTTTCCTGAAACTTTTTCAAATAAATGTCATATGGAGAGAAGGAGAAAAAGATTAAGAGACTTGGCAATAAGGGTATTGGACAAGAATTGGCAAAGAAACTGAGAAACTAAAGGACCCAAAAGTAATAGAGAAACATTTGCCACTTATCTGGGAGAAACATAATGCTTAACTAATTTAGTTCAATGAGTACTTGCACTTCAGTTGGAGTTTTATATTTTACGTTTCAAATTTTAACTCATAAGACTTAAGTCCTAATTTTGGGTTTTTACCTACGTGAAATACTGGCATTCTTGTTGGAATGACAGTTCAATTGTGAATGATACAGCAAACATTCTTTAAATGTCTCATAAAACATAAAACTAACATTTTTCAGTCTCTTTATTCTGTGTATTTCACCTACAGAGAAAATTAGCCCTCATTATCATGATGCTAGTAAATCTGTATACAACATTTATTGCCTACATCAAATTATTTAATCCTCATGACAATTTATTAGGAAGGTATCTCTATTTTAAGGAAGAAGAAACTTGTCCAAAGTCCTGCTAATAAAACCAAGTGGGGATTTCAATCCAGGCAGTCTGGCTCCACAGTCTGAACACTGAACTACCACCTTACGTAGCTGCTATGCACAAGAGTTATTTGTAACCTACTGTAACCCCTTCTCTTGCCCCTGCCCCCCAAAACATTTTACTAATGGTGTGTTTGCTGTTATTTGAGCAGCATAGAGTACAGTCTTTCATGTTCCTCTTCCCAATAATTGTGAAATTGTGACAGCTTCCCCCTCCCCAAATTAACTACTCTTCTGAAAGCTAATTTCTTGTGATTCTTCATAGTTTTATGACCCAAATGTTCCTCTCTAGACACACTCCTTTAATTCAGCAATTTAATAATTTAACTTCTTGAGTCTCTTTTAATCTAAAAATACCCCCTCTATATGTTGCTTTTCCTTACAATGGATCTATTGAAAAACCCAGGCTATTTGGCTTCTATCATTTTCCAAAGTGTGAATTTTAGCCAATTTCATATTTTTGCTCCTCTGTAGTTCCTGCACATGGGAAGGTGAATCCAGAGTTAGTCTCTGGGTCTGATCACTTTAGTGAGACTCTAGATGGTGCTTCATTCTTTCCTTGGAAGGAAATCATACCTGGTTATCTCCATTTTTAGGATGTTTGCACCTGTTGTTGCCCAAAGTCTATGTCTAATAATTCAATGTGAGCTGAAAAATGGCATATTCTAAGCTTCCATTTATTTTTCATAAATTAGCTGGAATATTTCTACAAAGAGATGTATTTTTCCTTCTAATATTTGGTTACTCAGTGGTATATAGTTCATCTAGTAAAGACAGTTGAAACACTTTCATTTTTCTTACAAATTCTCAAGAAAATAAAATTATTCACTAAAAATGAATAGTTAGGATTTCCCCCTATAGAATCATGATCAATTAATAGAATTGAATATATTTGATGTCTTTCAATTCTTATGGAAGCTCAGATTGTCCCATTTATGGCTCCAATTTGTCCCATCTTTGGTCAGTGGGATTTTCCTTAAGTTGGCTTCCAAGTGCTTCTGATTCAATCCTTGTAGTATTGACTTCTTCCTCATTATCTGGTGAGAAAAAAAAAACTGCTTTAAATTCACTTTGTAAATATACTTTGGTATATTTTATATATTTTAATCCCATACCTTAAATCAGCCATTTTCCTAAAAAATCTTGATTATTCTTGATGTAAATCGGTATTTCAAAACTAAAATATAGGTGTAAGGATGCGCTGGTTAATATGTTTATCATTGTTTGTAGGCTTTTCGGTGGACAGAGCTAGGAAATAAACAATTTTCTAGGTTAAATATATATATATATCTTAAATATACTTTATGCAATTATATATAACCATTTATAAGTTGTTATACACATATATGTATGCATATGTATGATTGTGTTTGCAGGTGTGTGTGTAGTGTATATTTAAATGCCTCATGAATTCTAACTGATATTTCATATTCAAATTGTTGCATTCCACTGAACCAGTAGCAGGACTCCCTCTGAAATAAGAAATAAGGTGAGACCCGGCTAGAATTGCCCCCAATTTCTGCACAGTGTTTTCCAAAGAAAGAGATACTAAATTCCAGAGTGATAGGTCTTGAAACATTTACTAGGAAAACTTACTTACAGAGAACTGCAGCTACCTTGCAACAGGCAGCAATATGGCAAGAAGTTGACTGGAATATGTTTGCACCTATGGCAACTGCACTTTATATTTTATAGGGGACAAAGGTGGCTAGATGCCAGATGCTCTGTGTGAAAGGCTTAAGAAAACATCTGGGTGTGTGCTCTGTTCTCAAAACAAGATGTGCTCGGGTCAGATAGCACTCAAGGTTATAGCAGCTGAGGCTTGGCATGATTCCAGGGAGTTATGGAGAGGGATGCCTGAGGAGGGGGAGGCAAGGAGAGGTCAATCCTCAGTCAGGTAGGAGATACTATATGTATCATATGCAGATTCAGTAAAAGGCAATTCTTAATTAATCTTGTCTATATTGTACCATAATACACATTTTATTTCACACTGATAATCTTGGTTCTAAATCACATAGAAGGTGATAGAATCAGAATGTGTCACCATTACTCATATCGCATACACAAGCTGCAGATTTATGCTACTTCCACCAATGTGATTACCAAAAACAGTTTTTATCTTATGTTTGCTCTTGCAATTCTCCACCTATTTTATTGTTCTACATTGTCGGAGCATATAGCTATTATGTATCATCCTGGCTCCCTTTTAATTATCATTTAGTCTTAATTTTATATATAAAAAAACAACGTATCTTTAATGATCACTGCCAAAACTTATGTGGATCACTCTCTAATCATATCACTGTTAGGTTTTTGTTCTATTGTAGAATCCTTAAGAATTGATCATGGGAAGAATATTACCCAAGCTTGTTCATGTTGATAAGTTTGTGCTGTTTATGATTTTTATGATTGGAAGTCAATTTTGCTTGATGAAATATATTTTATTTACATTTATTTTTTAATATCTTAAATATATTGCCTCAATTTCATCTGGAATGAAAAATTAATTTGGTGATTTAATGCTCTATTTCTTGTGCATGTTTGTCTGTTTTTGTCTGGAATTCTTCAGTAAAATCTAATAATTTTGCTAGAATATGTCAAAATCTTTGATTTCCTCCAGTGTATGTGTGCTCTCAACATTAGGGTTCCCCCTCCCTCCTTCCCTCTATTTTTCTTCCCCCCTAGTGTGTGTGTATTTGTAATTTTGCTGATAATTACAATATTTCAGCAATGTTTTCTTGAATGATAATTTCGAATATTCATTCTATTCCTTTGTTTTTATTTTTCAGCTTCAGCTGCTCCTATTAGATGTATGTTGGATCTTCTTTGCCAATCTTATTTATATATTTCCTTCTCTTGAAAGCTTGTCTGTCTTCTATTCATTTGTATTTTATTATCAAACTTTCCTCTTTTGTACCATGCATAACTTCAAACATTATGTTTTTATTCACATTTTTATACCTTCTAATTTAGTTTTAATTTCTAGAATAAATTTATTTTTATTTCTAATCTTTAATGTGTCTTGTCATCTCATTTATGAGTTTTCTTTAGTTTGATTTATGTTGGTTTTCATATCACATAATATGTTTTCAGTATCTTTTAGCTTATCTAAAAAAAGGCTACAGTTTTGATTGGTTTGTATTCTTTCTGGTGCTTTTATTTTCTGTAGGTGTGTCATTTTGCTACTTATTCTCTGTTTCTCTTATAATAACTTTAAATGGAGTTTAGCCTTAACTCTTTTCATTAGTCATTGTCATGAAAAATCAGATTTTCTTAAAGTTTTAAGGGAGGTTATTTCTAGCTAATTTTTTATTTCGTTGAACTTTATCTTCTTTGTTTTGTATAGTTTTCAAAAATATCTGACTAGACTTCTTAGATTCCTTCCTTCAGTTCTGCTACTCTATCTTTCTCTTTAACTTCTCTGTTCTTTCCTTCTAGATTCTCTGACCTGCTTATGTTTCTTTTACTTCCATTGGTCTTTCCTCAACATCCTGGAACATGTCCTAGAAGGAAATACTTGCTTGTCTATTTCAAAAGTTCAGAGGTAATGAACCTAGCTAAAAACCTTGCATGTACTTGCTAATAGTTTGGTCAAAACCCCTTTCATTTTTAGCTGCTACTCTCAAATTGGCCCACTATGCTTCTTGTTGATTCTTTCATTGTATACCTGTTCTTAGATTAATCAGGTACCCTTGTCCTCTCCTCTACTTCCTCCAACATAATACTGATACACAGAGCTCTCACAAATATCAACGGTATCCATTTGTATTTTGCAGTTCATGGAGAAAATTTGTTACTGAATTTTATTCAAATTTTATGAAAGGGATCTTTGGTTTTTATGTTCACTTTTTCTATTTTTATTCAGAGAGATTCTAAACCTGTATTTCTTCCACTGCTGACATCTTCCTAGAATACTGGAATCACATTTTATCACTGCTTGTGTAAGTATCTTTCCAGTTTGTCTATGCTATAGACAGAAATGTATATTGCATATCTGGACATTATTCTTAGTTTTAATGCTAAACCTTGTTAAAATTCCATAGTAATTTGATATTTTAACAGTCTCCCATGATCCTACCTAAAATTCATATTATCTTTTGTAGCTATTAATATGCATATAAACCATGCCTTCACCTCATTCCTGAATCTTATTCTGAAGCGGGTTTAGAATTAGGGTGGTGGCTGGCTGATGAACACAGGACAAATTCCAAGGAGTAATCAGGCCTCAAGCAGAAAGATATCCCTGAGAAGAACAGCGGACCCTCACCTAAGTGAGCATCTACAGAAAGGGGTGGAACTAACCAACCCCATCTGACTGAATCATCTCCACTCAAGTATTTATGAAGGAAGAAAAGAGAGGGTAGTAAAATAGTTAACTAAAATTACAAAAGGAATGAAAATCTATAACTGCAGATTGCCCCAAAATGTTGGGGCCTCTTGCCTCTCACCTCTCTTTTCTTGCGAGAGGGTTTGCATGTCCTCTCACATGTGTTTTTAATAAACTTTATCTTCTTTTTCCATGCTGTTCTGTGCCCTTGAATTCTTTCTTGTAGCATGGCCAAGAACCTGGAAGCAGAATCCAGCAACAATTCAATCCCCTTTTCTCCATCCTTTGTCCAAAATTTTATGATACTTTTCAATTTGCTTTTATAGAGAATCCATTATGTTTGTATTTTTTGCCTCTCTTCCATTGTCTATTGCCTTCTAGCATGTTTCCCTGACTGATCTGTCACTCACTCTTCTCTGTTGTATTCTATATTTCAACCATTAAATTTTTCTTACTGAATATATTTCCCTGCATTCTTATAATTTCCTTTTCCTACTCTACTATACTAGTGTCAATCTTTATTTCTTTGATGATATTTATTGTGTTTATTTTACATTATTGATCTGCTTTGCATTTTCTTTTATGTGACATAAAAAATTCCATTTATTTTTTGTTTATAAATAATGCTCTCAAATGCCTTAATTCCTCTTCTTCACAATATGTTGCAGACATCAGCAAATCTTGTATTCTATAGATTATATCCACGATGTTTTTGCTTTCCTTTTATAGCTCTCTAGTTTCTCTTTCTCATACATTTTTTTTTATTAATTAAAAAAAGAATTAACAAAACAATTAGAAATCATTCCAATCTACATGTACAATCAGTAATTCTTAATAACATCACATAGTTGCATATTCATCATTTCTTAGTACATTTGCATCGATTTAGAAAAAGAAATAAAAAGACAACAGAATAAGAATTAAAACAATAATAGAAAGAAAAAAAAAACAAAACAAAAACAAAAAACCTATACCTCACATGCAGCTTCATTCAGTGTTTTAACATAATTGCATTACAATTGGGTAGTATTGTGCTGTCCATTTCTGAGTTTTTATATCCAGTCCCGTTGTACAGTCTGTATCCCTTCAGCTCCAATTATCCCTTCTCTTTTTTTTTTTTAATTAACGGAAAAAAAGAAATTAACCCAACATTTAGAGATCATACTATTCTACATATGCAATCATTAATTCTTAACATCATCACATAGATGCATGATCATCATTTCTTAGTACATATGCATTGGTTTAGAAGAACTAGCAACATAACCGAAAAAGATATAGAATGTTAATATAGAGAAAAAAATAAAAGTAATAATAGTAAAATCAAAACAAAACAAAACAAAACAAAACAAAAACCTATAGCTCAGATGCACCTTCATTCAGTGTTTTAACATGATTACTTTACAATTAGGTATTATTGTGCTGTCCATTTATGAGTTTTTGTATCTAGTCCTGTTACACTGTCTGTATCTCTTCAACTCCAATTGGCCATTATCTTACCCTGTTTCTACCTCCTGCTGGACTCTGTTATCAAGGACATATTCCAAATTTATTCTCGAATGTCTGTTCACATCAGTGGGACCATACAGTATTTGTCCTTTAGTTTTTGGCTAGACTCACTCAGCATAATGTTCTCTAGGTCCATCCATGTTATTACATGCTTCATAAGTTTATCCTGTCTTAAAGCTGCATAGTATTCCATCGTATGTATATACCACAGTTTGTTTAGCCACTCTTCTGTTGATGGAGATTTCGGCTGTTTCCATCTCTTTGCAATTGTAAATAACGCTGCTATAAACATTGGTGTGCAAATGTCCATTTGTGTCTTTGCCCTTAAGTCCTTTGAGTAGATACCTAGCAATGGTATTGCTGGGTCATATGGCAATTCTATATTCAGCTTTTTGAGGAACCGCAAAACTGCCTTCCACAGTGGTTGCACCCTTTGACATTCCCACCAACAGTGGATAAGTGTGCCTCTTTCTCCGCATCCTCTCCAGCACTTGTCATTTTCTGTTTTGTTGATAATGGCCATTCTGGTGGGTGTGAGATGATATCTCATTGAGGTTTTGATTTGCATTTCTCTAATGTCCAGGGACATTGAGCATCTCTTCATGTGCCTTTTGGCCATTTGTATTTCCTCTTCTGATAGGTGTCTGTTCAAGTCTTTTTCCCATTTTGTAATTGGGTTGGCTGTCTTTTTGTTGTTGAGATGAACAATCTCTTTATAAATTCTGGATACTAGACCTTTATCTGATATATCATTTCCAAATATTGTCTCCCATTGTGAAGGCTGTCTTTCTACTTTCTTGATGAAGTTCTTTGATGCACAAAAGTGTTTAATTTTGAGGAGTTCCCATTTATTTATTTCCTTATTCAGTGCTCTTGCTTTAGGTTTAAGGTTCATAAAACCGCCTCCAGTTGTAAGATCCATAAGATATCTCCCAACATTTTCCTCTGTTTTATGGTCTTAGACATAATGTTTAGATCTTTGATCCATTTGAGTTAACTTTTGTATAGGGTGTGAGAGATGGGTCTTCTTTCATTCTTTTGCATATGGATATCCAGTTCTCTAGGCACCATTTATTGAAGAGACTGCTCTGTCCCAGGTGAGTTGGCTTGACTGCCTTATCAAAGATCAAATGTCCATAGATGAGGGGGTCTATATCTGAGCACTCTATTCAATTCCATTGGTCGATATATCTATCTTTATGCCAATACCATGCTGTTTTGACCACTGTGGCTTCATAATATGCCTTAAAGTCAGGCAGTGCGAGACCTCCAGCTTCGTTTTTTTTCCTCAAGATGCTTTTAGCAATTCGGGGCACCCTGCCCTTCCAGATAAATTTGCTTATTGGCTTTTCTATTTCCAAAAAAGAAGTTGTTGGGATTTTGATTGGTATTGCATTGAATCTGTAAATCAATTTAGGTAGGATTGACATCTTAACTATATTTAGTCTTCCAATCCATGAACACGGTATGCCCTTCCATCTATTTAGGTCTTCTGTGATTTCTTTTAGCAGTTTTTTGTAGTTTTCTTTATATAGGTTTTTTGTCTCTTTAGTTAAATTTATTCCTAGGTATTTATTCTTTTAGTTGCAATTGTAAATGGGATTCGTTTCTTGATTTCCCCCTCAGCTTGTTCATTACTAGTGTATAGAAATGCTACAGATTTTTGAATGTTGATCTTGTAACCTGCTACTTTGCTGTACTCATTTATTAGCTCTAGTAGTTTTGTTGTGGATTTTTCTGGGTTTTCGACGTATAGTGTCATATCGTCTGCAAACAGTGATAGTTTTACTTCTTCCTTTCCAATTTTGATGCCTTGTATTTCTTTTTCTTCTCTAATTGCTCTGGCTAGAACCTCCAACACAATGTTGAATAATAGTGGTGATAGTGGACATCCTTGTCTTGTTCCTGATCTTAGGGGGAAAGTTTTCAATTTTTCCCCATTGAGGATGATATTAGCTGTGGGTTTTTCATATATTCCCTCTATCATTTTAAGGAAGTTCCCTTGTATTCCTATCTTTTGAAGTGTTTTCAACAGGAAAGGATGTTGAATCTTGTCGAATGCCTTCTCTGCATCAATTGAGATGATCATGTGATTTTTCTGCTTTGATTTGTTGATATGGTGTATTACATTAATTGAATTTCTTATGTTGAACCATCCTTGCATACCTGGGATGAATCCTACTTGGTCATGATGTATAATTCTTTTAATGTGTTGTTGGATACGATTTGCTAGAATTTTATTGAGGAGTTTTGCATCTGTATTCATTAGAGAGATTGGTCTGTAGTTTTCTTTTTTTGTAATATCTTTGCCTGGTTTTGGTATGAGGGTGATGTTGGCTTCATAGAATGATTTAGGCAGTTTTCCCTCCACTTTGATTTTTTTGAAGAGTTTGAGGAGAATTGGTACTAATTCTTTCTGGAACGTTTGGTAGAATTCACATGTGAAGCCATCTGATCCTGGACTTTTCTTTTTAGGAAGCTTTTGAATGACTAATTCAATTTCTTTACTTGTGATTGGTTTGTTGAGGTCATCTATGTCTTCTTGAGTCAAAGTTGCTTGTTCATGTCTTTCCAGGAACCCGTCCATTTCATCTAAATTGTTGTATTTATTAGCGTAAAGTTGTTCATGGTATCCTGTTATTACCTCCTTTATTTCTGTGAGGTCAGTAGTTATGTCTCCTCTTCCATTTCTGATCTTATTTATTTGCATCCTCTCTCTTCTTCTTTTTGTCAGTCTTGCTAGGGGCCCATCAATCTTATTGATTTTCTCATAGAACCAAATTCTGGTCTTATTGATTTTCTCTACTGTTTTCATATTTTCAATTTCATTTATTTCTGCTCTGATCTTTGTTATTTCTTTCCTTTTGCTTGCTTTGGGATTAGTTTGCTGTTCTTTCTCCAGTTCTTCCAATTGAACAGTTAATTCCTGCATTTTTGCCTTTTCTTCTTTTCTGATATAGGCATTTATGGCAATAAATTTCCCTCTTAGCACTGCCTTTGCTGCATCCCATAAGTTTTGATATGTTGTGTTTTCATTTTCATTTGCCTCGAGGTATTTACTAATTTCTCTTGCAATTTCTTCTTTGACCCACTCGTTGTTTAGGAGTGTGTTGTTGAGCCTCCAGGTATTTGTCAGTTTTCTGGCATTCCGCCTATTATTGATTTCCAACTTCATTCCTTTATGATCCGAGAAAGTGTTGTGTATGATTTCAATCTTTTTAAATTTGTTAAGACTTGCTTTGTGACCCAGCATATGGTCTATCTTTGAGAATGATCCATGAGCACTTGAGAAAAAGGTGTATCCTGCTGTTGTGGGATGTAATGTCCTATAAATGTCTGTTAAGTCTAGCTCCTTTATAGTAATATTCAGATTCTCTATTTCTTTATTGATCCTCTGTCTAGATGTTCTGTCCATTGATGAGAGTGGGGAATTGAAGTCTCCAACTATTATGGTATTTGTGTCTATTTCCCTTTTCAGTGTTTGCAGTGTATTCCTCACGTATTTTGGGGCATTTTGGTTCAGTGCATAAATATTTATGATTGTTATGTCTTCTTGTTTAATTGTTCCTTTTATTAGTATATAGTGTCCTTCTTTGTCTCTTTTAACTGTTTTACATTTGAAGTCTAACTTGTTGGATATTAGTATAGCCACTCCTGCTATTTTCTGGTTGTTATTTGCATGAAATATCTTTTCCCAACCTTTCACTTTCAACCTATGTTTATCTTTGGGTCTAAGATGTGTTTCCTGTAGACAGCATATAGAAGGATCCTGTTTTTTAATCCATTCTGCCAATCTATGTCTTTTGATTGGGGAATTCAGTCCATTAACATTTAGTGTTATTACTGTTTGGATAATATTTTCCTCTGCCATTTTGCCTTTTGTATTATATATATATCATATCTGACTTTCCTTCTTTCTACTCTCTTCTCCATACCTCTCTCTTCTGTCTTTTCGGTTCTGACTCTAGTGCTCCCTTTAGTATTTCTTGCAGAGCTGGTCTCTTGGTCACAAATTCTCTCAGTGACTTTTTGTCTGAGAATGTTTTAATTTCTCCCTCATTTTTGAAGGACAATTTTGCTGGATATAGGAGTCTTGGTTGGCAGTTTTTCTCTTTTAGTAATTTAAATATATCATCCCACTGTCTTCTAGCCTCCATGGTTTCTGCTGAGAAATCTACACATAGTCTTATTGGGTTTCCCTTGTATGTGATGGATTGTTTTTCTCTTGCTGCTTTCAAGATCCTCTCTTTCTCTTTGACCTCTGACATTCTAACTAGTAAGTGTCTTGGAGAACGCCTATTTGTGTCTAATCTCTTTGGGGTGCGCTGCACTTCTTGGATCTGTAATTTTAGGTCTTTCATAAGAGTTGGGAAATTTTCAGTGAAAATTTCTTCCATTAGTTTTTCTCCTCCTTTTCCCTTCTCTTCTCCTTCTGGGACACCCACAACACGTACATTTGTGCGGTTCATATTGTCCTTGAGTTCCCTGATACCCTGTTCAAATTTTTCCATTCTTTTCCCGATAGTTTCTGTTTGTTTTTGGAATTCAGATGTTCCATCCTCCAAATCACTAATTCTATCTTCTGTCTCTTTGAATCTATCATTGTAGGTATCCATTGTTTTTTCTATCTTTTCTACTTTGTCCTTCACTTCCATAAGTTCTGTGATTTGTTTTTTCAGTTTTTCTATTTCTTCTTTATGTTCAGCCCATGTCTTCTTCATGTCCTCCCTCAATTTATCGATTTCGTTTTTGAAGAGGTTTTCCATTTCTGTTCGTATATTTAGTATTAGTTGTCTCAGCTCCTGTATCTCATTTGAACTATTGGTTTGTTCCTTTGACTGGGCCATATTTTCAATTATTTGAGCGTGATCCGTTATCTTCTGTTGGCGTCTGCGCATTTAGACAGATTTCCCTGGGTATTGGATCCAAAAGTTTGGAAAATTTTCCTGTGAAATCTCTGGGTTCTGTTTTTCTTATCCTGCCCAGTAGGTGGCGCTCGTGGCACACGTTTGTCTGCGGGTCCCACCAGTAAAAGGTGCTGTGGGACCTTAAACTTTGGAAAACTCTCGCCGTCCGGGGGGTTCGCTAGCCGAAGCGGCTTGGAAGAGTTCTAGCCGGCCCGGGGTCCGAACGCAGGGAGGGTTGCTGGCTGCCACAGCCCGGGAAAGCGCCCGTCCGAATTTCCTAGTCGCCCGGGCGACAAGCGTGGCGGGAGGGCGCCAGCGGCAGCGGCCCGCCTGGGAGAGTGCACGTTCCCGGGGAGTCACGGGTTTGGAAGGGGCCTCCCCCGCCCGTCACCGTTCTCCGCAACCTGGGGATTTCCGATCCAATTCTCTCAATTGGTCCGGGGGGCCGCGCGTGGTATGGGCGCCTGCCACCACGGTTTCAGGGGACCGCCTCTCCCATTCTCCCAGCCGGCCCGGGAAGGGGGAAGGGAGTGACTCCGGCCGCTTGCCACCCCGCCCGGTGAGGCCCGCGCGCCTCGGCGATCTCACCCGAGCTGCTTCTCTCAGCCAGCCAGCCATTCCAGGATGGGGTATGCTGTCTTTTTTATCTCTGTTGTGGCTTTGGGCGCTTTCTGTATCGTTTCTACTCCCCTAGTAGCTGTCCTGGAGAAGAAACTAAGATCCGCGCATCTTACTAAGCCGCCATCTTCCAGGAAGTCCTCTTTCTCATACTTTTAACATAACACCCAAGCAGAAAGTCTAGATACATCCACCAAAGGTTTGAGCATCACTTTAATACCCCAACTTTTAAAAGTGGGCTTGAACAAATATTTCTGCATAAGTATTTGGAATGGACTTGCAAGATAGATTTATACCATACTGAAAATTCATTTCAGTAAAGTTCATCAGTTTGAATTACCTGTTCAAGTTACAGAACACAGATAATTAAAGGACAAAATCATAAAATATTCTATCTAGAAGTGACTATTCCATAAAATATAATTATAACTTTAAGTAACAAATTAACTTTTCTACAGTATATATATATATATATATATATATATATATGCATATTATATATATATATATAATATGTATATATATAATGTACTAAGTAATACATCTCTAAATTAATATATTTTTCTTTGGTTATTATTGTCCCTTAAATTTCAAGTATAAGCATTTTCCTTTCATGTATTATATAGAAAGAAATAAAAGCTTGTATTATTATCAACCTAACAACAAGGGTAAAATGTACAGACTACAAAATCTTAAGTTTTCTTAAACTCACCAGAGAGAGGTTTCAGGATAAACAAGCAGACTGAAATCTGAAGAAGGATAGCCCTTTCCAACCAGAGATGGGAAGTGAGCACTGGCTCTGCTTTCATGAAATTTAGGAAAGTTGTGGGTGTCACACAGCAAAGTAAGGAAAACACAGGTAAATTTTTTAGTGAGCTCTTTAAGATTCAGTATGAATGATGGCGTGTAGAAACTCTGATAATTATAGACACAAAGTAAATTTAATAACTCAGAAATAATTCACTTTCTAAAGCAAAAATGGTAGCAATGTGAGTGGATTTATAGAAACTGTAAAATTAAAATTCATGACAACAGTAGTATAAAAGAAGAGTGGAAAGAATTAGAAGTAAACTGCTTTAAGTTTGTTCCTTCAAATTATACTTGATGTCCTATAATATTATTTAAAGTTAAAATATGCTTAATTAAAGTTAAATATTGTAAACTCAAGTGCAACTAAAATATAAAAATAATAGTAATACAATTTAGCTATTATTGGAGATAGGCTAAAATCATAAAAACTCATTTAATACAAAAACAAGCATATATGGAGAGAAAAGAAACAAAGAATAAATGAATCAAGTAGAAAAAAAGTATCCAGATTGTATATTTAAACCAGTCATATCAATAATTATATTAAATATAAATGGTCTTAACATACAGAGATTGTCAGGTTAGATAAAAAAAGCATAACCTTACAGTATGATATCCACAGAAACATTAATATGGACAGATAAGTCCAAAATAAAAGATTGGAAAAAGGTATACTTCGAAAATACTAATTTACAAAAATTAGAGTAGCTCTATTAATATCAGAAAAAATACTTTATAGAAAGGAATATTAGCAGGAATAAAAATCAATAGTATATAGTAACAAAAGGTTAAATTCTTCTAAAAGACACAATAATCCTAAATGTGTTCTTAACAGCAGAGTTTCAAAGTACCTGAAGCTATAACTGATAGAACTGAATGAAATAGCCGAATCTACAATTTTAGTTGATTTCAGAACTTATCACTCAGTAGTCAATAGAACAAGTAGACACAAAATCAATAAGAAGTTATCTAAAAGTAATCAACCAAATTGATCTAAATACAATTTATAAAACACTCCACTTCAATAGCAGGAGAATACACATTAGTTTTTCAAGTCCACATGAAACATCCACTTAAGACAGACCAAAACTCAACATACTTAAAAGAATTGAAATCATGAAGAGTATATTTTATGACCACATCCAAATTTAACCTGACATCAGTAATAGAAAGATAACCAGAAAATACAAAAATATTTTGGAATTATGTATCATAATTCTAAATGACCCATAAGTCAAAACTAATGTCACATCAGAAATGAGAAAGCATGTTGAATGGAATCAAAATGAAAATAGAACTTATCAAGTCTGTAGGATGTGTATTAAAAAAGGATTATTTAGAGGAAATATACATCATTAAATGCTTACACTGGAAAAAACAACAGGTATCAAATCAATGATCCTTAAGCTACCATTGTCAGAAATAATGATAGGAAAGAAAGTCAAACCAAACAATGCATTTAAAAGACAATAAATACGGATAAATGTTAAGAGCAGAGATCAGTGAAATGAATATTAAATGGAGCAAGAAAAAGATATCAAAGTTGATAATTTAAAAATGTCAAACAAGTAGATAAACTCCAGCAAGATCTGCAAGGAAAAAAAGAAGAAGCATACCTTTACAATATCAGAAATTAAAGAGGTAACATCATTATCAACCCTTAAGATATTAAAAGGATAATAAGGTGATTTTGCAATCAATTTCATGCCAATACATTTGACATCTTAGGTTAAAGGACAAGAAATTGAGAGAAACAAATTACTAGGGTGCATCCAGAGTAAATAGATAACTAAGAATATACAATTTTTTTTGTTTGTTTTATTTTGTCTCTCTCGCTTTTCCCTCTTTTCTTTCCTCTTACATCACCCTCTCCTTTGTTTTTCAAATTACTCAGACTATGGCTTGTTGTTAGAAAGACATGGGATTGATGCCTGATATCTACACTCTGGCTGTTGTGCTTTGCAAATGATTTAAAATTTTAAGCTTCTATTTTTGTGGAAGGTATCCAGAGATTTGAATTTGAGGTACCCAAATCTACTTATGAGTTTTGGGTGTGCATATGAGAGAAAAGGAATTATAATTTTCTATTAAAATAATAAAAAGGTAAATTGCTTTTAAATCATAATTATAACATATGATCATACTCTTTCAATTTAAAAGTGAAATCAAGCCAAACCAAACCATGTTAAAGTCAAGTAAAGGAGAGGCGACTTGCAGAGTATATATTAAATACTTGTTTGCTGATTTGAATCAGTTATGTACCCCAGAAAGTATGATGTTCTTTTAATCCATTCTTGTGGGGGCAGACCTGTTGTGGGTGGGACCTTTTGATTAGGTTTCTTCCATGGAGTGTGACTCACCCAATTCAAAGTAGGTCTTAATCCTTTACTGGAGTCCTTTAACCAAGCTCACTGAGAGAGAGAGAGAGCTTAGACAGAAGCACCCTGGGAGAAACAAGGAAGGACCTACAGAAGGGCAGATGCAGTTTGGAGAAGACCAACAGATGTTACCATGTTGCCTTTCCATGTGACAGAGGAAACCCAGATGCCATCAGTCTTCCTTCAGTGAAGGTATCCTCTTGTTGATGCCTTAATTTGGACATTGACGTGGATCCAGAATTGTAACCTGCAACTCAATAAATCTCTGTTGTTAAAAGCCAACCCATTTCTGGTATATTGTTTTCCACCAGCTTCAGCAAACGAAGCAATTTATCTCTCCGATTCAAGGTCTGGGAAAAATGTACTTGGTGAATCTTACCCTGCCAATGGTCTTTTTCTTTTCTAACCTGGAGAGATTTTTCAACAAAGACCTAATCCTCAGCATAGCATCGTATAGCTCTTAGTGTAGTGACATGTTTTTGTCATGGGTGAGCTCTAATACAGACTCCTCTACTCTATCTCTCCCCTATGTTCAACAATAATTAATCTAAGGAAAATATTGTTACTGCAAGATACATAGTTCAGTCTGTTCCTCAAAGATTCCTTGGCTAGTGCTTCTAAAAGTTCTCATTGGCTGTATTTATATGGGTCCTACCTTTAACTTATACAAATTCCTGAGTATGCATTAAGATGATTTGTATTAGCATAGTTCTGATACTTAGTCATAGTAAAGTCCAAACATCAATTATAACTCTGATTCCCAATTATTTATTTCCCATAGCCTCCAGCCTACTCCCACTGCTATTAAATTCTTTTTCTATTGTAAGTATTTTCCATGACATATGCTTCTTCACTCCTTTACTCAGTTACTCACTTACAAATACTTGTTGACTCCTTAATCTGATCTGGGCATTATCCTGTAATTGGAATAGCTTTGTTCACCCTCTCACTTAATAGAAAGCTCTCATTGGACTTCATATTCTATCTTAAAACCTACCTCTCTAACTCTGAATTCATAGTAAATAATTTTTTAAATTTCTTTTTCACAAATACTGATTTTTAAATATTTAAAAGTTATTAAGTTTTAAGTTTCATCTTTGCAATTTGATTGTAGACTCCTTGAGAGATGGACTTGGGCTATCTAGTTCTTTTACTCTTCCTAATTTTTTTAAGTATTTGACATGCAATTGGTGTTCAATAATTCATAAGAGAGTTACTGATAAATTGATGTAAACTTTCAGTCACTAAGAAAAACATCATTATATTTACAAAACATTCCTGTCGAACATCTATTCATCCATCTCACTTATTTTTCTCTTGGCATTGCAAACTGTAAATGTTTTTCTGCTATTAGCATACATACCTGTGCAGTATCCCTCATGAGTTTCCTTTGCTACAGCCTTTTCCCCTAATCTGTCATTATGCTTGCATTGTGCATTTTAATGCATAATGGAAAAGCTGCATGCACGGTGAACAGTGGCAGGATGTATTCTTCAGGCTGATAAGTTGTGTTTCATGTAATGTCAGTTTCTCTCTCTGCATTTACTCTGTTCTCAGTAGATGTATTTCAAATTAATAAAGCATTAGTCCCTAATCAAGGAGGTATTTAGGAATACATTTTTAATTAAAATGAACTATGGGAGGAATAAATGGTGTGAGACTTTTCGTGTTAATTTGACATAATGCATTACTCCTGTAACTCTGTGCATTATTAAAGATTAGACCGTTGGAACTCTATAAACCCAATAGAAAAATTAAGGCAAACATAAAAAATCAGGTTTAGTAGAATATTTTTTAAAAAAGCTTAAAATGAGTCAGAGAATGTAATGGAAACCAAATCATAAATATAATATATACTTGTAAGGCCACAAAACAATCAAGCCACCCACTTGTTTACCAGCGATGAACACTACATGAGAGATGCATCACTTGTTTTTAATGACAGAAATTGTGCGGTCTCCCTCGGCAGTGTTACCATCTTTGCCATTAGTAAGTAAGTTCACGAGTCAGCTTCGATGAGCAATACTTATTTAAAGCATTCCAAAATGCATATTTCATTTTAGGCATGAACTGTATAAGGCCTAAATTCTAGCAGAAGTATTTCATAGCTGCTGTTCCACATTAGCAAAACTTCAGACAAAGTGAAAAACAAAACAAAACTCAAATCAGTCAAGATAGAGACACGATAGCTTATAATCTTGCATTTCTGAATGTGTGAATTAATAGTGTATATATATAATACTACAATACTTTTTCTGTAATTGGGATCTAAGGTCTTTTCATCTTATTGGCCAAGATCTCTCATGTTTCTTGTTATATTATTATTATAATTTATCTCTACTTGTGTGATTTTTATGAATGAGTGAAGGATCAAAGTAGCACTCTTCAGGCTTCTGCTAAAGGCTTTCAATAGAAAACAGTTTCCTTGAGCGGCAGCACAGGGAATCCATAGAGTGGCTTTACGACAAGAAGCGGCAGATGCTTCAAGATCTCTGTACTCAGAATTGCTCTATAAATTTAGAGAGCCAAAACAGCTTCTGTGTATTATTGTATCTTAAAGGAGCAGCGTTATAAAAACGTAAATGCTTCAGCTTGCCAAATTGGGAGGCAAGTTGCTATTATTTATAAGGTACTTGGTACTGCTGATATCTGGCTCATTTCACCATTAAAAAACATAGTGGAACCTTGGGATTTAGTGTTTGCATCTGTGCTTCTTTGTAAGAAAGAGTCACAGTGAAAACAGATTAGTCATTTCGTAAAAATCCAGATTCAAAAAGGAAAGATGAATGTGCCAAAAAAAAAAGGGGGGGAGACATTTTGAATTCATCTCAAAATTATAATGCATACAATATATGAACTTGTCTTGACTATTTTTCTGCTTTATTTGTGCCTAAATTTACCTCTGGAGACTGGCAAAAAGTCCCATTAATTACCACCAACCCCACCAAAAAGACTTGTTCTGAAGCCTTCACTAAAATATGATTTTTGGTTTCTTTACCTCTCATGGATTAGAATAATTGAGAGCATCTTCAGTGCAAGCAGTCTTATGTTTTCATTAAAATCAAAAGATTAGGGAATTAAACAATATATTATGTTTTCTATTTATACATATATGTGCATATGTATATGCATATATATATGTGTTTTAGTTTGTTAAGGCTGCCAAAATGCAACATACCAGAGATGGATTGACTTTTCATAAGGGGATTTATTTAGTTACAAATTTACAGTCATATAGAGGGATGGCAACTAGTTTTCATGTATTTTTCAGTCACTTGGGAAGGCACATGGTGACGTCTGCTGGGCCTCTCAGCAGGTTCTTCCTGCATCTCCAGACCTCTGGTCCTGGGCTGCCTCTGAGTGCCTCTCTTCCACTCCTCCTTTTAAGCCTCACTCATTGCGGAAGGCATTTGCCTTAGCCCACCACATATATAATCAGCCATGTATGAAATTTACATGCTGATGATTTAACTGGGCACAATCATCTGGCCAAGTTGATACCTGAACCTAACCACTATAGTAGTTATACATATACAGTATATATATATCGTATAGTGAGGCCAAGCTCACCAGGGTTATAAGAGCAAGCAAGACAATATCTCCTTTTTTAAATACCCTATTAGTCACAGATTACGTTCTCTGACAACCATTTTCTCCCTTTGGAGAAATAAAAAAAATTCTATATCGTACTTAAATAAAATGTATATGAATTACTATTAGGATAAGCTGCCACTAAAATATTTTTTTCTAATGGCAAGATATCATAGAGTAAAACAAGTTCTAAAATATATTCCTCAGGAGACTGTCAAAATTATTTCTATGGTGTATTAATTTCTAGGGCTACTATGACGAATTACTACAAATTGGATGGCTTAAACCAACAGGAATTTATACTGTAAGATGATAAAGACCCACACTGAATGATGTGGGTCACATCTCAGCTTAATATCCTACTCGCCAAAAATGGCTCTACACCCACCAGATAGGATTAGCTTTAAAAACATGTTTTTCTGGGATACATTTAGCTTCAAACCATTACACAGTTTCTGGCAGACACAGACATTATTGCATTACTTGGCTTATGGCAGCAAACATCAATCTCTGCCTCTATCTTCATATGCCCGTCTTCCCTCTGTGCCTGTGTCTCTGTGTCCAAATTCCCTTTTTCCTATAAGGACACCAAGTCATATTGGATTTAGAGTCTACCCAATCCAGCATGCATTCTGCCGTGGCTAAGTACAGATGCCATCTTAGCTAGGTTATGATATCCAGTAATTGTCAAGCAAGCACTGATCTGATTATTACTGTAAAGGTATTTTGTAGATCGATTTGCACCTATAGTCTGCTGGTTTCAACTATAGCTGAGGGCATCTACACTCAATAAAGGAGACTGCTCTCATCGATGAGGGGAGTTCCCTCATCCAATCAGTTGGAAGTCTTGAAAGCCAGAACAGAATTTCAGAACTCTAAAAGAAGAATTTCTGCCTCCATTTCAGCAAGCTAGCTTCTCTTGGGGGAATTCAACTTCACCATCATAGGAATTTCCTACTTGTAGCCTGCACTATAGAATTACACTTGCCAACCCCCATGTTTATGTGAGCTAATTCCTCTAATAAATCTCATATATATATATATATATATATATATATATATATATATATACTATATCTGCCATTGATTCTATTTCTGTGAGGAACCCTGACTAATACAACCCCAGCAAACGTCTACAACTTCTGTCTGTGAAAACACTATCTCCAAATGAGGACACATTTATAGGTGCTGAAGGTTAGGACCTGAACATGTCTTTTGAGAGGGCACAATTCAACCTGTTACATATGGTAGAAATGTTAAGAAAACACAAAATACAGCTAAATATTTCAGTTATAAAACTTAAGACTTCTGACTTCTTCATAGGATATAGAAAGCTGAAAACAGCATTGCTCCTACTTAACAAGAGCAATAACAGAGAGCTAAGGATGTTGAACAACCAAATGACCCAAAATCTATGGAAAAACAGGTTCCTCCAAGGAAAAAGGGAGCACAGCACTTGCTTCCCAGGGACAGTTTCCGTTAAGACACCATACACAAATTGGTAACAGGAATTCAACTACAATTTTTAACAACTTGCCAAAATCTAAGCGTGGGTTAGCATGGGAATAGAGAACCACTGGGAGTCACAGACAAAAGATGAACAACTACTCAAGGTCAAGCTTTCTCCTTCTACTCACCAGATGATTATAAAAAGCTTGAGGAAAAATAAGCGTACTAGGAAAGCATCCCCCCGTGGTACAGACTTTGGGGATGGAAACACCTGCTGGTGCTTCTGCTGCTGGGAAGGCACAAAGCCCCACCTGAATCTTTCTATCCTATCATCCCAAAAGAACAAAAGCTTTAACATGCTGGCGGAAAAGCAGCAAAGACTGTAGTCCTGAGGGCACTAATGAGGACCCATTGCAGCTGGAGGAAGGACACAGAAAAAAAATCCTCTGTCAGAGAGGGGATGTGTCAAAAATACATCCTGAGCCCCGACCATTCACATCTTCAGAGGAAGAATCAATGTGACATTTTCAGCCCTGAAATCAAGGAATAATGCCTGCCTGAGACAGAGGCAAAGTCAAATAAATAGAGAATATATGCTCCCCTACGCTTCACCATAAGATCAATGAGCATTGAATAACAAATAACAATCTATTCCTGGGAGAGGACACAAGGAATGAGGAATAAGACAAAGTAAAGACCTAACACTGAGCTGGAGCAGATATCGATGAAAGCTTTCTCGTAAAACAAGCCCCAACCTGGAGATACTTGAAACCAGGGATTCACTGAGGGTAACCAAATTGGCAATACAACTCAACCCCAGCTCAATTCTAGACTAGATTAACACAAGCTCCCACTCTAAAGACCTAGCAGAAAATACATACCCTATCATGGCACAGAACTATTGATTTCAGTTTCTACTGTCCTACATAAAATTAAAAAAAAATGCGATATAAAATGAAGCCAGAAAAAATTAACAGATTTTTTCAGAGCTAATGCTATTAACTAAACTATATGGAGATATAATATGGATGATACAGCTTTCAGACAAGGAGTGTAAAATAATTATGATTAATACGTTAAAGCCTCCAGCAGACGTGGTTCGTGGTATATATTTTCAGATGGATAATTTGATTAGAGTGATGAAAAATGTAAGATAAAATCAAACAAAAATGCAAAATAAAAAACAAAATAGCAAAAAAACGAAATGAAGAATGCTTCCAATTGCTCATCAGCAGATCACACAGATCTGAGGAAAGAATAAGTAAACGTAAAGGTAAGTCCTTACACATTACCTAAACAGAAACTCAGAGAGTAAGAGAAGTGAGGATAAAAACAACAGTTTCTTAGAGATTAGGGTAATATTAAATCCAATTCCAATAGGAATCCTAACAGAAAAAGAAGAGAGAAGGACAGAAGAAATGTTTGAAGACATAATAGTAGAGAACACTCTAAAACATATTACATACTAAATCACTGATGCAAGAATCTCAGAGAATACCAAACGATAACAACAAAACCCACCTAGACATAATATATTCAAAGTGCTAAAATATAAGACAAGATGAAATTTTAAAATGCAATCAGACAAAAAAGATGCATTGTTTACAGTATGACAAAAATAAGAAACAAACATCTTCCCAGAAACCATGCAAGTCAGCTGAAAAGGAGAAAAGAGTCAGCCCAGAATTGCATGCTCATGCTCAGTGAAAATATCTTTAAAAAATTGAGGGACAATAATGACTTTCTCAGACAAACAAAACTGAGATAATTTATAGCCAGCAGATCTGCATTATAAGAAATATCAACAAAAGTTATTCAGTCAGGAAGAAAGAAGTAAAATGATATAAGACATAAACTTAGATCTTTACAAAAAATGAACAGTGCTAGGTTAGAATAAATGTGAAGATAAATAAAACATTATTTTAAATGAATTTTTATTGTTCTATAAGATAAATGATTTCTAAAACAAAAAATAATACTCAATTTTTTAAAAGTAATGTATTGCATGTTTATAGTATGTTTAAAAGTAAAAAATAGGATGACAATATCATTCTCTTAGTAATTGTTTAGAACAGGTAGACAAAAATATCAGTAAATAACATAGAAAATATAAAGAGCCTATTAGTCAACTTGACTGATATTTATAGGAAACACCACACAACAACAGCAGAACATGATTTTTTTTTCAAGTTCACATGGAGTATTTACCAACCTGGAATATATTCTGGATCATAATGTTTTAAAAATTGAAATTATACAAAGTATGTTCTTAGGCCATAAAAGAACTAAATGACTGAATAACAGAAAGACATTTTAAATACGTCCAAATATTGGAAATTTAATAGCATACTTCTAGATAATCTAATAATGAGAAAGAATATGAGAAAGGAAATAAGAAAATAAATTAAATGTCAAAAAACATATCCAAATGTGTAGGATGCAATGAAAGGAGTGTTTAAAGAGAAATTTATGCATTATATAATTATCTTAATAAAGGAGAAAGATCTTGAATAAATGATCTAAATTCCTCTCTTTAGAACTATAAAAAAGAGCAAATTATACAAAATCAGGCAGAAAGAAGAAAATAATAAACATAAGAGCAGAAACTAATAAAATTGAGGGAAAAATAGAGCAACAAAAACAAGAAAACAAGAGGTTATTCTTTGAAAACTATTTATAGCATCTATAAACCTCCAGCCAGAGTAACCAAGGAGGGGGAAAAATAGAGCAAAAGTACAAATTAGCATGAATGAAAGAATGGTTATCATTATAGACAATACTGATAATAAAGGAAAACTAGGGAATACTAGAAACAACTGTATTCCAGAAAGTTGATTTCTTAGGTTAGATGGATATATTCCTTGAAAGAAACAAACTACTAAAGTAGATTCAAGAATAAATAAATATTTAGAATAGTCCTATGTCTATAAAATAAATTGAATTTCCAGTTAAAAACATCTAATAATGAAAACAGCCCAGATGGCTTCACTAGTGAATTCAAACATGTAAGAAAAAAATAATGCCAAGTATCCAAAGTCTTCTGGAATATGGACAATGAGAAAACATTTCTAAATCCATTTTAAGAAGCCAGTATTATATAGAAACCCACACCATGCACACACATTACATGAAAATAAATAGAATATCCAACATCTCTCATGGAAATAGATTCAAAATTCTCAGTAATGTATTAGTAAATTGAACAAAATAATATATAATGTTGACAATATTTCAGGACATCATTAGTCAGTGTTGGGAAACAGAACCAACAGGAGATATCTGTAACTATGAGGTCTTATAAAAGTGTCTCATGCAACTATGGGGATGTACGAGTCCAAATTCCATAAGGCAGACTGCAAGCAGGCAACTACAATCAAGGCCTTCGATGGATTCCCCAGGAGAGGGTAGCTGGCTGAGGTGGTGATGAAAATGCTCTCTTCTGACTGCTGAAGTTATCACTTCCTCCTTTAAAAGCCTTCATCTGATTGGATTAAACAGCTGTCATTGTAGAAGACACTCCCCTTAGTTGATTGTAGATGTAATCAGCCATAGATGCAATCAACTTATTGATGATATAAGTCCATGAAATGGCCTCATGGTAACAGTTAGGCCAGTGTTTGCTTGACCAGACAACTGGGCACCATCACCTGGCTGAGTTGACACATGAACCTATCCATCACAAAGGCCAAATGAAATTTGTCCCAGGAACACAAGTCTAGTTCATCAGTTAATGCAACTCTTCGTTATCAAAAGCAAACTAAGAAAAAGAGCAACATGTTTATCTGAATAGATGCCAAAAAAGCCTTTGACAAAATTCTATCCAATTCATGTTTAAAACACTTAGCAAGTGAGGAATAGAAGGGAAGTCCAAAAATTGGAAAAGACATCCCCCAAATACTTATAGCTAACATCACAATTAAAGCTAAAATATTCAATGGCATCTCTCTCTGATCAAGAGAAGGATTTCTGCTCTTACCACGTTTGTTCAGCACTGTACTATAGACCTTCATTGACACAATATGTCAAGAAAAAGAAATAGATTGCATATATTACAATAGATAAGAAACAGATTACATATATTCAAATAGATTACATATATATTTGAATGTAATTAATAAAGTTGTCCCCAAAAGTGTGATTTTTGGAGAAAAGAAAGACAGAAACTTGTAGAAGATTATAACATTAAGAACTATACCTACACATATATGGTTATTTAATTTTCAACAAGTTGCAAAGGAAATTCATTGGAGAATAGGCAGTAAGTTCAACAATTGATGCTGACCAACTAGTCATATACAAAAAAAAAAAGAACCTCCATCCATACCTCACATCTTATAATGAAAACTGACTAAAAATAGGCCATTGATGTAAATATAAAACCTGAACTAAAACCTCAAGAGAAAACATGGAAGAAGATCTTTGTAACTTTGCGTTTACAAAATTGTAATCTTCACTAGGATTTTTCTGTGACACCACAAGAATGATCCAAAAAAGACAAAAACTAATACATTTAAATTAAGAGCACTGTTTTAGACAAGAAAATAAAAATTAAAATCACAGAGTGGGGAAATATTTTCAAGTCTCATTTCTGATAAAGGACTTCAATCAAGAACTTTGGATTCAAAGTCTGTGATAAGAAACTGTGGAAAGAAACAAAGAGCCAAATTTAAAAATTTGGTAAAAGATTTGAAAAGACATTTTGACAAAGACACATGGATAACACATAAAAGATATCCAAAATCATTATTTATTACAGAAATACAGATTAAATCCATTGGAGAAAACAATACCCAACTATTAAAACAGATATAGATAGATAGATAGATGATAGATAGATAGGTAGATAGGTAGATAGATAGATAGATAGATAGATAGATAGATAGATAGATAGATAGATAGATGATAGATAGATAGATAGATAGATAGATAGATAGATAGATAGATAGATGGATAGATAGATAGATAGATATTAAGCTGAAACTACCGAGTGTTGCTGAGGGTCGAAAGGAACTCATACTCCCATACATTGCTGGTAGAAATGGCAAGTATGGAAACCTATTTGGTGACTTCTTACAAATATAAACATATAGTACATATGTCTGACAAAGCAATCCCACATCTAGATATTTACCAACATGAAATAAAACCTATGTTCACACTAAGACCTATATGCAAATATCTATAATGGCTTTATTCATAAGGATCAAATAACTCAAATATCATTTAGTTCAAAAGTGAATAAACTATGGTACATGCATACAATGGAATACTACTTTGTAAAAAAATATATATAAATTATGGCTGTATGCAACAACATGGATAAATTGCAAATGCTTATGCTAAATAAAAGAAGCCAGACTTAAATGGCTAGATATTGTATGATACCATGTATATGATATTCTGCAAAAGGTAAAACTATAAGGAAAGAAAATAGATTGACTGTTGCCAGAGTCTGGAGGCGAGGGGGACAGATTTAACTACAAATGAAAACAGGGTAATTTTATTCTATATCTTGATTGTGTTGGTGGCTCACAACAATACGTGTGTCAAGAATTATAAAATTGTACACTAAAAAGCGTCTAGTTTGAAAATTAAACTGTAAGAAAATGAATGGAGAAAATTAATCATAGGATACAACATGGACTGAATAATATATTTTTGTTTCAAAAAATGGAAATATTAAAATAAATGTATATGTGACTTTGAGATAGAGCCTGATTTCAAAATAACCACATGTGAGTCATATAAGCCATAGAAGTGAGGATATATTGAGGCTGTCTCCCTTTTGGAGAATTAGAAAGCATATTAGCATATTAAAGACTGCTCCAAATATAAAAATAGAGAAACTTTTCTTGTGTTTACACCTCTTAAAGCAACATATTTTTGTTGGACACATATTTGACGGATATAACTTATAAAATCCAGAATTTTGAAAAGCCTATTGCTGATATTAGCTAAAAAGCATTTTTTAAGTGAGCTATAATCTAATCTGTCTTAGAGAAATACTATTTATTTACATAAATTATCAACTAAGAAATACAATAAAGAGTGTGCCCCCAACTGGATAATTGTGTTGAGTAAATTGACCAGTAGACAGTTATTCTTTTATTAATACTACCACAGTATTCGAAAATGACTGCTCCCCAAAACTTGGACCCATAACTCAAGATTATGCTGATGAAGGACTCAGTTGGAAATCATTCTTGATAAATGCCAGGCAGGGCTGGCTATGTAATTTGCGGGGTCCAGTGACAGATCAGTGGTTGCGCCCTTGTCCAAAGAGCAGAGGAAAAAGTACTGTTAAACAGTACTCAAATATTTAACTTTTTCCTTTCTTCCACAGTCTCTCTCATGACCTGTCAGAATATTTTTAATTGCTATTTAACATGGCTCTCCCTCTGCATGGAGAAACTCACCTGGGAATGGAGAACTTCATAGATGGTCTGGATTGGCTTTAGGCTTCACGTGTGCATGTTCAGACAACCAGGAAATCAGTACCTCCTTTATATGACCTCCCAATCCAATCCGCAGTGGTTGGGGAACCCCCAAGGGGTTGCAACCTCCACATCAGGACGCTCGCCCCACCTAGTCGCCAACCTAACACACCCTGACAGTGCTAACCCGGGGTGGGGCCGGCCACCTTTATGCTCCTTCCTGAAATTCTCCAGGGTGTTTGCACCCAACCTCGGCTAAAGCTTTCTGTTTGTTATGCACACCAGTTCCTATGCTATACTCTTGGAGAGTCTGTTTCAGTTAAGTCTTTGGTGGGGTCCAGAAATCAGTATGTTTAAGAAGTTCTGCAGATGATGCTGATGTTGTTCTACATTTGAAAATAAGTAATTCACCTCTAAATTATAAGGAGGAGTTCGGGGTAGGTCTGATATTTCAAACCACATTAAATTGGCATGTAGGATGAGGCTATTTTATTATTCAATAGGAGCAGAATTCAACTTAGATCAGCCATTTAAAAAGTATAAATTATTTTGTCCCTTATATTTTAGAGGCGTCAAGGCAAGACTTAGAAGGTGTGGGTCAGAGATTAGTTTAGGTTTGGTACCAAAGAAGTCCTTAAAGATGAAGTTATATAAAACTTTCTTAGAAACAAAGCAATCTCATAAAAAGAGAGAAATATTAGCAAATTTTTATATAACATGGCAATGGAAGAGGTGGATGGGTCTGTTTACTTGAACTGTTCAAAAATAAATTCGTATATTATTATATCTGGATGAAACCAGTTTCTTTCCAATGTAACCAAGGAAACAAAACATTGAAATTTTTCACACACTCTTGTTCTAATTATTTCAGCATCATTATCTATAGACCGTTAAACATATTTATGATTTTAAAAAAGAAAGAAAAAATACTTAAAAATGACCAAAGGTTTTTAACAGAGAAAATAATTTCTTAAAATTTTAAGCTTAGTTGAAGATAATTAAATTTGTTATCACCTGTTAAAATAGCAACAAGAAACTTGTAAATACAGATAAATAGCATAGTTTTTTCCAGTCTCAACTAGGCCAATTCTTCTTTCACGTGGCTCTCAGGGGCAACGATCTCAACGAGAAATGCGATCTTATTATAACTTTCCTATAAATACTTTAATGGCTATCTAACATCTTCAACAAAATTGTCTTTTTCTTAATGTCTCATAAAAGGACATTCCAGATTTGGCTGTTCCCTTCCCACTATCTCTTCCACAGTCCTGTGCTCCATAAATGTCAGGCATTCTGGACTGCTTGCTTTCCTACAAGTTGTTTTCTGCCCTCACTACTAGTTAAATGTGTCTTCATTCTTTGAGACTGCGCACAAATGTTGCCTCTTTGAGACAAAGTTTCTCTGGCCTGTTGCAGACTTTATCAGATGCCCATTCAAAAAAACAAAAAACAAGGAGAAAGAGAGAAGAATTGGGGAAGTGAAAAGCAAAGTGAAAATGATGTGGCTGAATAAAAAGAAACTAGGACAGTGTCTGGAATATTTATTCCTCATAATCCTGGTTTTGCAGTTAACTTGTTCTGTGAGCTCCAAAACAGCACTCCGTCTTCTCTGCCTCGATTACCTCATTGATTAATGACAAAAGATGGCCTACATAACTTCTAAATTACATGCCAGTTCTTACTATCATCTGCATTTATGGTGTTAGGAGTAAGGAGAAAGAATATGAAAGTGAAGGAATGGGATTAAAAATAGTCTTTCTTGAAAGAGACCAGAGATGGAGAAGAGAAGGTAAAAACACATGCAGATTGGGAGGCTGAATTGAAAGTGAGTAGCTGAAATATGGAAGCTATCCAACAGGAGTCATCCAAAATTCTCCCATCACAAAATGTCTCGGTTAATGATTTAAAGAGCGGAAGAGATGGGTGTTCCTGTTGAATGGTCTTCAAAGAAAAGGGTAATCGAGATTGAAAAGGCCAAAGACTATATGAATAGCTGCTACATAGTCATTTGCCAAATATTTCCTGAGCATCTACCAAGCAAGATCTTCTGCTTCTGGCTTTGGAGTTACAACAGTGAGGACAGTTCAACCTTGATCTCTTATCATTAGGTAGCTTTGGTTACGTACCATGAAGGCCCAATAGTTGTAAATCATCATTTGCTTCAACAATGTGCAGCAGTAGGTCACGGAAGGATAGACTGGTAGTGCTTACCCAGGATTTGATGAGGAAACTACTGAGGTCAGAAATGAGGTCCTAAGGTAGTTGTGGGAGTTTTATATAAAATGCAGTCCTAGCTAATTGGGAGAACAAGTGAAGCCTGAATATAAAGAGTCATAAATTGAGGTCAAGCTGAGGGTGAATGGTGAGTATTTTCAATTTACAATATACAGTTACAAATGATTCAAATTTATGGTTTTAAGCAAGCTAAGCATAACAAAAATATATAATGCACAAGGCAAGAAGCCAGCATTCAGAAAGCAATGATATTAGAGCTAAATGAAAATTATTAACTCCAGTTGTACAGTTGATTACCCTTGAGCAGTTTCAATTGATTTGGGTAAATCTCACATATGAAGAAATCTGAGATTCTTTCCTGCATGTTTGACTCAGTTTGTAGTCTTCACACAAACACTAAAGTGCAAGTCCAAAGAATTAGATAACTATGAATCAGTTTTTTTTGAGTTTTTGGTACCTTTATATTTATAATGACGTCTTTGGTCCTTTTACCTTCATCCTTTGCTCTCCTCCCAAAGAGAATACAATAAATGTGCGTGAATCAAATACCAAAATTATAGCAAAGTGCTTTAGTTTCAGAGCCACAGTTACTAACCCTTACAAGATTAAAACCAAAATATTATATGATGGTTTGCTGAGAAAATCAAAGAAAAAAAGTAAATTTGGGAGTACATTAGAAATGTGCTAATTTAAAAATTGATGAACTCATATCTTTTAAAATTTAACCTCTTAAATATCAGTTGTTAAGAAATTTGCCCTTTTTATACAACTTAAAGAAAAATCGATGGCAACAGAGCTCTCAGGATTTATCAGTGTGTTAAATGTGTAAGTTGACAACTTTGTATTATTTATTGGATTTTTATCCTGAGGAACAGATATTTCCATGTCACCTAAAAAAATGACTCACTGGGAGAGGAAAAAAGAAAAATAAAGACTGTACTACTTGATTAGGATTCTGCAAAAGCAGATTACTTTTAGTAAAGCATAATTAAAATATAATACTAGCACCATATTCTTTTAACTAATTAAAAAAAATTATTCTACATTTGTGAGTCTATAAATTCTTACTAAAAGTGGCTCTCATTCTTCCCATTTTCTTTAGAAGTGTTGCTGGATACTGAGCTGAAGCATCAAACTATTTCATTAGAATTAGATCAAAGATTGTCAATATGAGATAATTCAATTATCCATCCTGAAATGATGATAAATTTCAATCTATACAGGGAAGCTCTATGATCAGGCTATCACAATGATGCAATAAGTTTTCTCTTTTGGGGAAACTGGATAAAGGAGGGAATACCTAATTAGCCATGACAAGAGTGACTAATATCACTTGACATCAATGTCTGTGTTTTAAGCAGAGGCTTCACCGATGACCATTTGGGTGCAAAGAATCTCTCATGGCAGTGAATCCTGTTGGAACACAAGGGGTGTTACTGAAATGAATTTGTGTTGTGCTTCATATACTAAGATTTATTGAAAACATTTGAATTCAATTTTATTCTTCAGGCTATTAAAGGTAAAAATAATAAATTTGCATATATATGTGCTTGAAAAATAAAAGATGGCTAAATGGCAGCAAAAATCAAGTTGGTTCCTTTTCTGGTTTCAAATTTTCAGCTGACTTTAAAAAGTCATCACATTTATATATATTTTACACACATAAAATATTATATATATAAATTGTAATTGTGTTTACATATATCACTTCTTTATTAATACCTATTCTTTGCTCAATCGTCAAAAATTTATTTTGATGATCTGATATTTAAGAAAATTCTACATACCTGATCGTGTTCTGTGTCACATTGTGGAGATGCTGAAATATTGCTTTTGCACAGCTGCAGATTAATTCTTGGACAGATTTTTCTGCTTCACTACCTCTTTTGTAGGTGCCAAAAATAATTGCTGATTGTGCCAAGCTGTGTCTTTATCACCTGTCAAAGAGCTTGGCACATTGTCGTGTGGCATCTAAGGTAGGTATGCATTTATCCCTTTATTAACTTTCCTCATTGCTTTCTATTCATTAGCCTTTTATTTCTCTCATTGGCTTTTGTCATCCCTTGTATGAGATAAGTTTGAGGTCCATGTGATGTGTCAATTGTTTTCTCATTTCCATTTTCAAATGTGGTGACATTTTAAAGTCAGCTAAATATTTGAAATCAGAAAAGGAGTCAACTTGATTTTTGCTTCCATTTGGCCATCTTTTATTTTTCAAGCACATCCAACCACAAACCTAGGGAAAAATAGAGATGAAAGAAAGAATGAATGCTGGGCCAGCTCCAGAGTGTTTTCTGCCCAAACCTCTGAGAGATAATGTTGGACATAACACTCTTGTGATCAGCAACCTGGAGGTATTCTGACTCAATGCAATGGTAAGTAGTTAGCATATGCTTTTGTGGAGTAAATTTTAGTTTTCATTCTAACACCACTTGATCACTTGGATTGGCTTATTTGTTTGTGAAAGCATCTAAATAAAAACACAGCACTCTATGAAATGATAAAAACCTCAGAATCAGTTGTGGGTTTTTTTTTAGGATCGGATTTAAAGATCCTTTATTTGCACATATATTTGCAAATGAATAGAAAGCTAAAGTATACTAAAATTTTATCGCAATGCATCAACCATTTGTATTTTTTTCTATATCCATACCACTAAAAAGTGTAGTATGTCATAGTGTATCATACTAGCTTTTCAGTGTTCTGGGAGTGGTATATTAGAATTCTGAACTAGAAGTCACTTTTTACCAATAAATGATAGAAAAGCGTCATTTAAGTCATTTTGATAACACAATATAAACTGTGCTAAAATCAAATAACAAACTGAAATTTCATCTATTTTTTCCAGGTCATTAACTCTTAATATCCAGATGTTCAATCACTATAAAAGAATTAAAAATATATTCTATATCTGGGCAATTGGTAATGTCAAAGTGCCCTTCTGCATAGCAAGTCAATAGTTAAAGTGAAATATATTCTCTTTTATATACTAGCCAATAACATTTTTTCTCTATTATATATTAGAAAAGAGAAAGAATGAAAGATTATTTTGCTTTTATTTGCAACCATATTAAATAGAGGCACATTATTTTTATGAAGAATAAAGTTTAAATATTTCAATCTGCACCTGTGGCCCAGAAGGGAGTTTTGCATTAGGACCTGCGTAGGCAGACACCAGGAATCAAACCCGGGTCTCCGGCATGGCAGGTGAGAAGTCTGCCACTAAACCACCCTGCCCCACCTGATGCTTGCCTGATTTTAATGAGTATGTTTGAAGGTTGCTCTCCTGGCCCCAAAGAGCACTGGGTCCTATTGAGAAAACTGCCAGAGACGGTACATAGGCCACAGGTGCTGAAGAGAAGGAAATGTAGCATTTTGTTCCATTTATTGACATTAGACTTATGGAGTATGAATTACAGAAAGTGCATTGCTATACTGACTTTAAAAAACAAAAGCAAATTATATCTCTGTGTGTACATGTACATATATATGTGATTTTGTGAGTTGTCATTGGTGTATCTTGATATACTTAGTAGTGATTAAAATGGGGTTTTCCCTTAGTTTAAATTGGGTTTAATTGAAATATTTTCATTCGTGTCATAGATTCGTGGCATATTTTCACAGGAAAAGAAAGGAATGGGAGACGGGCCCAAACCTGGATACTGCTTTTACAAGAGGTGTTTTTCAAGACCCCCAGCTATCCCCTCTGGGTGGTTCTTTTTTGTAAGATCTTCATCACCATTACAAAGTACAAAGCTTTTGCAACCTCCTTCCTACCTTTGGGCCCAAAAGTTGTTTTAAGACCTGAAGACTAAGCAGTGTTTTAGTCAAGTCTTATGATTTCTCTGGAAATAAAATTCCCTCAAAATTTAGGAGGCTTCCTGCCAGCCAGTTCACATGCCAAGTAACCACATACCAAGTTTTACCTACACATAATTCTCAAGCACAATTTCTTTCTTTTCTTCTTACACCAAACTTTTCCCTACCTTTCTTTCTCTCTGTCTCTCTCCTTTCCTTCTCCTTTTTACTCCACCCCTTTTAATGGCAATTAAGTTAAGGCTATTAGGTGCCAATAACTTTGGGTAGGATGATAACCCCTTAATCTGATCATCTGATCTTTGCTGCAAGACTCAATACTGGGATCAGCTGGGAAATCTTAGCGGACCTTTGACATTCAAACACTTTCTTCAGTTTTATCTATGACTTGAGGTCCAACAATTATCTTTTCCAGACTGTAAAGCCTTTGATCTCACCTTGAAAGCCAACCAATTATTGTTAAACTTCTCTCTTTCTTGTAATATTTTGTTGATTTAACCAAGAATAGTCAACACATACTCTGATTTTTTCCAGCCACTTTCCCCAAAATAATAGGGTTAGTTAGTTGGCACATTGTCTTCCTTCCAAGTATTTTACAAGTATTTAACATAGCAGGCAAGGGTCTCCAGTCATATGGCCTGCTATAGCTGCTTCTTTACTGCCTGCTGTTAATCCACAAGTCAGTGCTACGCATTTAGGGTTTTCTGATACCGATTTATGTTTATGGTAGTAAGTGCTAGCTAGTAAAATGTCAGCTTCAATATTTCAGTGAATCAACAGAATGAAAGTTATTCTCCACCAATGTCGAGTTCAGCAGATGGCAGTGAGAAGACTAGGGAATTTGTTGCACATGGTCACTCAGTGACATAGGCTTTATCATTCCCTGGGTTCTCAGTCTTCTACTAGATCTCATGCTTTTGGCTGAAAAATGGAGGAAATAAGCAAGGATGATGCTTGGGGGAGATTTTTACAGTCCATGACCAGAAATGACATATTGCCTTTGCCCATTTCTTTTGGCCAAAATGCAGCATATGGCCAAACCTCACTACCTTGTACTCTATATATCCAGGGAATGGTTTATGGATTATGTAAACAGTAAATTGCTGCTGCAGATAAGAATCAATCTTTCATTTTCTTTATTAGAGTTTGGATTATTTGGGGGGAAATGCTTTCTCTTTTAAGTAAGGATTTGCAACAAACTAGTTTTCTTAAAAAGGCAAAATATTTCCCTTTATATACCTCCATTCTTCCATCATAATAATGATCTCCAGCACTTAAGACAAAGATCAGAAAACTATGCACCACAGATTAGCCACCTGTGTGTGTGAATAAAGTTTTGTTGGAGCATAGCCATGATCATTTATTCCAGGCACAATGGCAGAGTTCAGTAGCCCACACCAGGGCCTTATGACCCAAAAGCATAAAATATACATTTTAAGAAAAAGCTTGCTGATCTCTAACTTCAGGAACCCTAAATCAACTTTGCACATATCTGCCTAGGACAATGAATTTAAAAAGATATTGTTCTCTTAAGAAATGATCTTTTATGGATCTCAGGCTTATCTTAATAATATTTTACTTGAGAAAAAGAATGATGATTTATTTTTTTAACTTGACAACATCATTTTAGAAACCTGAGCACTAGAGAATTAAATGCTTCATGTAGGAAATAGCATTTAAGTATAAAATCAGTGAATTTTGGCAAACTCTCAGATATGAACCTCATTTCTTTATCATTTTCCTCATCTGATCTAGAAGCAGTGAAACAGAGAGATAATTTCAAACTGTACATTGTCAAATTTCAAAAGAAATGGGATGCTCAATATTAGACCAATTAAAAATATGGAATGTTTGATGTTTCAGGAACGATCAATGAGTTGCAGGTATGTAGAGCCATAGGTTATGGGCAGATTTAATGATGATAACAGAATATAAAGTTAAGATGGCTATTCAGTTTTTCATTTACTTATTTTTAATTCTCAGGATCATGTTGGGCACATCTTATCTCCAATTTATAGTTCAGAAAACTGGCAGACCTATGCCACCACACTTAAAAAGAGAAATAAGTGCTGTTCTCTTATTTGGTTCAGTTTGAGAATAAAATGTTTCCAAGTTGATTTCAGACTTGGAGAGGGCTGCTGTACTTTGAACTTGCTCTTACTTCTACAGTGTAGATTTCCAGTGGTCTCAGTAGAAAGCCTGGGCCTTCCAGGGCTTCTCCTTTTTGGTGGACAAGAGGCTGCAATTCTTGTCATCCTCACACCAACACACTGTTAAAAGCTTTGCTTGTTGTTCAGATTTGATCAGCCATTTTCCTCCTTTTTCTTGACTTTTTACCCGTTCATGCAGAGATTAGGACTTGGCAAAGACTTAGGGGAAATGTATGCCAAATGTCACGGCATTTTTCTGCAATTTTCTTTTCTTCCTGCTTGGCTTCTCAAGTTCCTACTGCTGTGATAACTCTCAACTCCACCAATTTTTCCTTTCCATACCTGTGAGTTGGCCACAAAATCTATGATGCTACTTTCTTCTCAGCTTCTGTCTCATGCTCTGGGAATTTACAAATGTCCGAAGTGAAAGTATCAGTGGTAAAGGAACGGCTTCCTTTCTTTCATTTCACTTCTCTTCAAAATCTTGGTTTATCAAATCCTGGCTTCCTTGGTAGATTCCTTACAACTATGCTTGCATATCCATTTTAATTTTAATTTGAACCAGCTTTGATAAGTTCTTGGCCAAAGAATCTGTCTGATACAAATTAATCATAGATGGAAGCATGGAAGCAGAAGACCATATATCTTATATTATGCATTTTAAAAGAGGGCACTCTAGCTTTGAATTTGCTGTCTACGTTAGTAAACTTCTTTTTTGAGGCATTTAAAAAAATCTCTTAATTTAAATTTTCTTTGCTTGAATGAGGATAATAATAATAGTTTATGAGATTGTTATGATGATTTAAATATGTATATTTAGTACATATATAGCAGAGCACCTGGCATGTAATAAACACACAAGAATCATTGGTTCTTTCCTCTTCCTTCCTTGTTTTACGCAAAGATCATATATTTCGCTGTTCATTGATCCATATTTATCAGGTCAGTGACATTTTCATGATATGTGTAATAAGTTTTTGATGATGACAGGGAAGATATAAATATGTAGAAAGTGTAGCATGCATGATTATATCCAAAGAAGATACATTTCAGCTGCATATTAGGTATCTTTCCAAATATTAAACTTTTCATGAATTTTCATTATAGCTTTTATCATGATGTACTTAGAATGATTTAACTCAATGTTGAGTAAAACCGGAACAAGAACATAAAAGAATGTATAATGAAATTATCTTTATTAAAATATTGAACACTTGGGGAAGAGGAAGAGATACATGTTGCATTTGTACTAAAAACTACATAAAATGGATAAAATGATGGAAGCTCAATTTTGTGATCTCAAAAATATATTTTGAATGTGTTTTTAGTGTTCTTTACCTAGTATTCCAAAAAATATTTATGCTTTTGTCATTCACATGAATATTAATACAAATTTACCCTTATTTCTTTAATGAATTCACTATTTTATTTACCATCCTGAAAATACTTTTCAAAGATGAAAAACCATAATAATTTATAATCATCTCTTTGTTTGCTATATTTTATTATGAATTTCCAAAATTTAGTGCTATAGATTCATTGTCATGGTAGTTGACTGCTTCTCATTCCACCTTCCCAGGACTAGCAGCCTGGCAAATTAATGAGAATCTCATCACCTTTAAAGAGATTAGGTGACAGGTTTGCCAGAACCATTTGCTTCACTCAAGTAATGTGTAAAATTAATAGAACTGTTCTCAAAATTGCACTCAAGAATTGTACAATTTAATCATTATACTCTTTATTTTCTTTGGAGAGAATATTAAGTCAATATAAGTCCAGAAAATAATTTAATAAGGAAGAATTGAGAACACCATAAGCCACAGAGAAGAAAAGGAGCTCAGATACAGGACAGAAGTTTGCTTTTCCCAGTAGAAAACAGGAATTAAGGAAAGTGATTGCTGGGATTGATAAAATCATATCTGTCACCCTAGTTGTGAGTTTTCCCTATATTCTCACCCAGCTTTGGGTTCACTGCTGAAGATTTAGTGTAATGTCACAGGAGAAAGGTTGGTCCTCTATACATACAAGCATATCAAATAAATAGCATAAACACTAAAAATATCTACTACAAGTATCATTTATTTCAGAAGAAGTAGATTTTTAAATAATAAAGTATAAGAAAGAAAGAATTAATAAATAGAGTATCTTAAGGAGAAGATAGTAAGAATTGCAGTCTTACATATGCACATAACACATGCATATACATACACACCCCTACATCCATATTACATTGTCATTATTTTCATTTCAAGAACTGGTAAAACAAGGGCACAAACTGTCTCAGCATGAGCACTGCCTGGGTAGATTAGCTGCTAAAGAGCCTTTTTAACATGTTCCATGAAGGGAACGCTTTGCTGTCATTGAATTATTTCATTTTCCTATCTTTACCGTCATCACACTTTTGATAATACATGTAACATCTTCCAGTTTCTCTATTGAATTCTCTTGCTATGATTTTGCTATGAAGTTGTTTTATTTATTTTATATCTGTTTCACCCTAACTATTAATATGCAGCTCTTGGTAAATTTTGAAGGTAAGTATGTGTTTGAAAATGTAGATAAGATGATAAGCTAGTCCTCCTTTTGTCTCTGAACTATAAACTTCATTTTCAAACCACAATAATTTGAATATATGGCTAATTTTAAACTAGCTTCTATAATTGTAAAATATAACAAGATATTGCTGCAATGCTTAATCAAGGAGTGTGTATAAACATATATTTGGTACTCTAGAAGATTATTCAGTGGCATTATACCTACAAGAAAATATTTATTAGAAACTGGATTTAGCTCTGCTTGAGTTTGACATTTACTTAACTTCTGTCGAGGAGGATATTAAATTTGATGGCCAATTATTAAGGTTTCTTCTAGCCATTTTAGTTGATCTGTATTCAGTATTAATTGATTTGGATGCGTGCATTTTGCATTTACATAAGAGTGGCCAAGAATCGCTGCCCAAGTTTACTGCTCATCAGCTCAACTTCAACACTGCTCTAGAATCAAAGGAGAGTTTTGTTCAGAAAATAAAGCCCTTTCCCTCTTCCTGCCCTCCCTCTATGCCTTCTCTTCCTTTCTTCCCTCCTTCCTATGTTTCTGTCTGGCTTTCTTTTCATAAAATTATAATTTTTAAATAAAATCATAGCAAAGTCACACCGCGTACCTTCTTATTCAGTATGTGATAGATATTAAAAGTAAATCGACACTAGAATGGCTATTATTTTTAAAATGTAAATGACAAGTGCCGATGAGGATCTGAAGAAATAATAATCCTCGTGCATTGTTGGTGAGAACATGAAATGATGTGGCCACTGTGGAAAAGAGTTTCGTGGTTCCTCAAAACAGTTAAACCTAGAACTGCCAAATAACCCAGCAGTTCCACTTCTAGGTCTATGCCCAGAAGAAAGAATTTGAACAGATATTTGCTCACCAATGTTCATAGCAGCATTATTCGTAATAGTTGAAAAGTGAAAGCAATGGAGATTGATGCTATTGTCATCAATAGACAAGTAGAAAAACAAAATATGTATATTTTGCAATGGACTCAGCCATAAAAAGGAGTGAGTTCTGAAACTCACAACAGTACAGATGAACCTCAAAGGTATCACGTTGAGTGAAATTAGTCAGATACAAAAGGAAAGATATTTTATGACTTCACTTATATGAAATACTAGAATATTCAAATTGGTAGAGACAGAAAGTAGAGTACAGGCCAACAGGGACAGAGGGGAGTGAGATTTGGGAGTTAATGCATAATAGTTGTGGGATGTCCATTTGGGGTGATAGAAAGGTTTTGTTCATGGAAGATGATGAAGGTAGCATAACAGTGTGAATGTGATTCATCCCACTGAATTGTATGTTTGGGAGTGGTTGAGATGGGAAAGCTTATGTTGTATATATGGTACCTTAATTCAAAGAAAAGAGCATTTTTGTTGATTTTAGAAGTGAAAGTGATTTAAGTGGCCAGATAGCAAATTGATTGCAACCCAGGTCCTCAAATCTCTAATGGTTTTTGAAAGCATTGATGCAAATTTTATAAGACCTTTCCAAAAACTTAGTGAAAATAAGTCCAATTTTTAATTAAAAAATAATCTGTACAGTGTTTCTAAAAACATTACTCTATTTTTTCTTCTGGATGTATGTATATCAATTCTGGGGCTACCCAGAATCCTAATGTCTGGAATTCTGATAAATGCCACCTCTTTCCCAGTGTCATTTCAGTTCTGAGGGGTTGTAGTGATGTCCTGATATCGTCTTCCCTAGTGGTCTTCTACTAATCTCTGGTTTGTTTCACCATTTTTTAGGTTTCTAAACCTTTCATACCATCTGCTTAACTAATTCTGTATATTAAATCTCTTACTTAACATATTAGAGTGGCTTCTGTTTTCTGATTGGAATTTCACTGACATAATATCTGATACCAGGAGTGGTCCCAAGAAACAGATACTATTAATGGGATACTGAGATTTGGATGCTCATCTGTTTAACCTTTAATACTCTTGTACTGGCTTGAAACTGTTATGTACCCCAGGAAAGCCATGTTCTTTTAATTCGAACTTGTGGAGGCAGACCTAATTGTGTGGGAGCTTTTGATTAGGTTGTTTTCATAGAGATGCGACTCATCTAATTCACAGTGGGTCCTAATCCTTTTACTGGAGCCTCATATGAAGAGAACAAAAGGCAGAAAACAGAGAGAGCTCAGCGCTGACACAGAGAGCAGAGATGAAACCAAGTGACTGGCATTTGGAGATGCAGCGAGGGAGTGTCCCAGGAGACACCAGAAACTGAGAGAGTTGTTTGAACCGAGAAGCCAGGAGAGAAAGGCCAGCTGACATCATTATGTTCCTTCACATGACAGAGAAACTCCGGACACAACTGGCCTTTCTTGACTGAAGTTACCCCCTTGTTGAGGCCTTAATTTGGACATTTTCATGGACTTAGAATTGTAACTTGTAGCTTAATAAATCCCCTTGATAAAAGCCAACCCATTTCCGGCATATTGCATTCTGGCAGATTTAACAAACCAGAACAACTGTGATAACCTCTTGCAGACAGGGACTGAGAGAATCATAATCTGGGGCAGGCCGAGGCATTGAGTCCGGTTTTCCTGAGGTGAAACACTGGTTAGAAACAAGTGCCTGGAGGATCAAATAACAGTTTCACATGACATCATGGTAGCAATTACGGATACAAGGGCGGTGGTTGTTTTTGACAGTCATCAAGGGTTTATGGAAAGAAAAGCAGAAGCTTGGGACTACTATCAAAATGTGCTGTCTATCAAAATGTGGTATCAGAGCATTTCACAGACTATCACACAGGTCAATTAAAGCAATGCTATTCAGTTTGTATCTGAGAAGCAGCAAGGAGCAAGTACCCTAGATGCCTAATAAGATGAACATTTAGATCCTTGCCACATAGATGACGTTCTACACGTCCTGGGGGCCGGGGGGCATTGAGATATCCCCCTCAATGTTAAAAGGTCTATTTTTATTTTGGAGGCAATATATGCCATATTTGGTGTGTTGCACCAAAGAATTTACTGAATCATCGAAAGGCTTCCTGGTGGTGCCTAACTCTGTTTCAGCATGAGTTGTTTGGTTCATAACCCATAAAACAATTCTCTTATATGAAATTTCCTGTGTTTGAAATACTAGAGTGACTTCTACTTTCTTGAATAGACACAGACTTCTACAAGAAATATCCAAAGACATAATCCATACACTTTATAGAGAATGTCTATGTGGGAGGAAGACAAAAAGAGCTAGAGAGGGTTCAGGATAGAAGAGAAAAGTATAGAACAATAAAAAAGTGGAGCTTGGTAAGAGTGTGGTATAAATGAAAGAGTTAACTAACTGTTCAGCTTCAAAGAAAAGACAATAAATGTGTAAATAAGATTGAGTGACCCATTCAAGTTTGAATATATTCTGACTGAAAAAAAAATTAGGACTATAACACCTGTCTCTTTACTTTCAAGATACTTCCATGACTTGCTAAACTCCGTTCTTGCTTTCATGTTTTAATTTTTATTCTGTTGCTGAAAGCCTCATTCAGAGAAAAACTAAGAGTATATGTTGAAATGCATACTGTGAAACAAGAAGTCTTGAGGGTGGGAATTCCACACGTGGAGGAGGATAGTTATTATGAGTGTTTCCATTAAAAACACAGTGCCATATTTTTTCACCCAAAGCTATGAAATTTATTTTTATGTCTCTGGGAATTTCACAAAGAACTTGGAAAGTTCTCGCCAAACCTTTGAGGTTTGCCTTTCCATAAGTGTAGGAACAAGCCAATGCTGTAAACATAGCCAAATGAAACAATGGAAACCACAAGACCTGCTGGCCTTGCTCCTCTTTCCTTTACTTGATTTTAGCCCCTGGAGAGGAAACCACCTGAGTCATATTTGTATGGTTTGAGCTTTAGAGAACTAAGCCTTCTAACTAATGTTTCTTGTATAATTCGAAATAAGGGGATACAAGATTTGAATGCTACGGAAGCAGAGACATTTTTTGTTCTTGCTGCTCCTGTTCTTCTAGTTATTTATTGTCTTGATTGCTAATGTTTAAAAGGAGCCTCTGCAGAGTTGCATGTAGTCACAGGGTGCTTCTATCTCCAGAAGATCTGGAGGGCACACTAATGTGCAACACCTCAGAAAAGCCTTTTAAACCTGGAAATGCCTGGGCTTCACCAGGTGGCATACTGCACTGCATACAGCATGCAACAGAGTTAATTTCTTTGGAAATTCCTTTATTATTTAGATGCTCCTGATAACATTTAAAACATTATTCTGTAAAAACATATTTTAAATTTCGGCTTAATTTATGCTGTAGATGAAGCTGGTTCATACACTATATTTGTCTTCAGTGTTTCTAACCTTTTTGTTCTATGCCTTTCCCCAATCCAGATTCTTATTAACTGGTAGTGCAGATTCAGTTTTGCTAAGAATTATTAAGCAATATAATCTCCACAGCCAGATTGCAAGTTACTTAAACTTTAGTGCCTAAATTTCATTATCTATTTTGATCTTGATAGGATTGTTGTGAGATTAGACGAGTGAATACATATAGAATATTTATTACAATGCCTCCCAAACTTGAAATGCTTAATAAATAAAATAAAATAAATATTTGCTAGGAAGTGGTTGTTGTAATAATGGTATGTCACAGTAGTATATTTAATATTGGGATGTGAAGAAAATGGGAAACTTTGAGGAGCCTTAAGAAACCTAATTAAAACTTCTGATAACATTGATAATAGCTATAAATCTTCATCTTCAGTGTCATTTATGTTTTTATTGAGCTCAAAAATATATATATAAATAATTTGATGGGATAGGGTTTTCTGAATTTAGGAGAAGTGAGACCTTGGAAAACTGCGTTCATTTATTTACTAACCTACTCAATATTCATCTATTCTTTAAGTATTTATTGATTTACCTGCTGCTCCTGGGTTTGTAAGATAGGATAATTCTAGTTGCTATAACAAATAAATTCCAAAATTTCAGTAGCTTAATCAAAATGAAATTTCATTCTGGCCCACACAAAAATCCAATTTGACGCTCTGGATTGGCACTCAGCTTTCCTCTACAAGGTAGTACAAGGATCCAGGTTCCTTCTGTTTTTTGGGCTCCGTTATCCTCCAGACCTAAAAATATTGTATCTTACCACCCGATGAGATAAGAAAAGATAGACAAGGTAAAGTTGCTTATTAATTTCTGTGGTCTGAAAGTGACAAATACCACTTCAACTACTATTTCCTTGACAAGATGCCAACCAGATGCACAGGACTTGGATAGTGTAGATGCTGTCTGCACACCTGCTTCTAAGAAATCACTCTATGCTATGGAAGCGGGAGAACACATTTTGTGGGATGGTTAACATTACTACCATACTAAAGCACAGAGATGAACAAGACCCACTCTCAGTAAGCAAGGGAAAAGTGAGGGCACAGGCTGGAAACCAAAGTATTGGTTCCTTATTAGGACTGGGCAGTCAAGCAATGCTTCGTAATTGATGTGGGTGTAGAAACCTTAGCTGGCTCCTGAATGAATAATAGTTTCTTAATACAAAAAGGAAGTGTACCATATGTTAGGTTTTTAAATGGTAGCCGACTGAAAAATCAGAGGAACTGAGTCCAAGTTCAAAAAAATTTATTGTCCCGGGGCAAGTTTCCCCAGTCCGGGTGCTCAGGGTGTGGGCCGGGGACGTCGTGACCCCCTAGGAGCAGCGGGGCTAGATATAGGCTAGCCAGTGCAGGTGCTGACGATACCTACGGGGCCTCCTGTGGTAGGTTAGGAGTTTCGCTAGCTTTAGGGCCGGGGGCATAACCACAGGCCTTGTGCAGTGGGCATAGCTACGGGCCGTGTGCAGTGGGGGGGGGGCCTTTGTTTGTCAGGGCAGGTCCTGATTGGCTGAGTTTGAACAGCTGTATGCCCGGATGTTCACGGATTTTAGTTCGGGTGGGGGCCTTCCAGCCAGAGGCTACCGGGCCAGGCTTTACACCATATTCTAAAAAAGGACTATGATTTGCAGAGATCCAGAAGCCAAGTAACTCTGAAAGTCTGGAGCATAGGTGTAAAGAGTTGGCTGTTCAATTGAATAATGTTTTGTAAGAGACATAAACTAATTTGTGTATTAAACAAAATGCACTGAAGATAGGGTAGAATGTATTTGAGGATTTTACAGATTCTGAAGCCAGTTAACTGATGAAGAAAAAGAAGTAGAGGGAGCAGGAGATGGTAAACTGTGCAGGAGATGCACTGGAGTTTCAGTATTTTATCCCCTGAATGATCATCCATACTTTCTAAGTGTGATGTTTGCATTTCTTTACATGTTTCACAATGCAAACCAAAATGCAAAACAAAATGGATTTACACTTTCATGATCTTGTGGAGAACTATAAATTCCTTTTTATTCTTTTTAAATCCATACTGCAAATGCAATAAGAGTAATTAGAGATAAAACATAGGTGCAGAATACAATGTAACATATGAATGGCTAAGCATCCACCATGTCAAAGACTCAAAGTAAAAGATTAAAACACACACTTACATATACACACACACACATGTTCCTTTACATGAGAGACAAAATCAATCAGGAGTTGAGTATAAGTAAAGGAGCACTTAGCCCTATTTTTTTTTATCTTTCACCACTTATTTACCTTATATATTCTATAGTTAATATTATAGCATTTGGAAATCTACTAGGAGATTTAACATACATATGACTAACCATCATCCACTGAATACTTTCTGGGAACCTGGCTGTCATTTGGATTCATTGAATACTTGAGGGTTATTTTCGAAGTTTATGCTGTGCAGTGCCAAGCTCTCCTTGGCCCAACAACTTATTCTTGACTCTTAAGTAGCTTCTTTGTAAAGAAATTTAATCTGCATGTTTCTAATCCATTTAAAATTAGATCACCAAACCATAGTTTTGCAAGAGGTATCCAAAATTCTTTTGAGAAAGTTTCTTCATTTTTCCCACAGTAAATGAAGATGTCTCCTTTGTTAAACTTCAAGTTTGCTGCAACACTAGAAACCCTTTAGAAACTGATTTTAAAACTTGGCAGACTCTAATCTCTCATCCCTAAGGCATATAGTAGGTGTTTTGGAAGTTTCTTTTCAAATATAATTTCTGAACACTGCTTGAAATTTATTCATGTAGTTCTGGATTACTTCCTTTGCACCAAGCCACAATTCTTTCATTTGGAGCCTCTCCTGAATTCAGAGGAAACTATACAGGTGGAATGTCGTGATGACTTTGTAATAAAATGTTTGGGATAGACATTTCCAATTTTCTATTCAAGATAATCTTATGCTCTTTTACAAGCAAGACTGTGTTTAAAAGTCACTTCCTGCCACAAATATTCCGATTTCATTGCAATTTCCCTTGGCGTATTGTTTGCTATCACTTTCAATCTTACTTCAAAATGGCCTTTTTTTGAGTCTCCATTTTAAATAGATTTTCCCTTGTAGGAACCCAGAGAAGCTAATGCTATCTTCCCAATCACTCCGTAAAATGCTACATTAATCATAAGTGTACCATGTTTATTTGGCATTGTATAATTTTTAGTTTATTGACTTTATTCACAAGAAAAGGTAGAAGATTCATTTTTTATCAACATTACCTCAAATCAATTACATTATGGCCTACAAGCAACTATTTATTCACTAAAAAATTGCTTAGCTTTAATATTCAAAAATAATTTTATGCTCCATGATAAATATTAAGATGAATATGACTAAAGGATCAATATACAAAATTTGATATGTTTAAGGTTTATTGTGTTGATGTGGATTTCATTTGCCTAAAGCTTATTCAATGTAACAATAAATATTTTTTATAGTTTCTAATGCTACATTTTTAGATTATTTAAAAGGGCTATGACTCTTGAAAAGTTGATATATTTTAATGGAATATTCAGACTAAAATGATTCCATAAAATAAGTTTTTGAGTCATACAGCATTCTTATTGATCATCTTACCATGTCTTTGTTCAGCCCCTTAGCTAATCCCCTACTCTGGTCAATTTCTGCTTCATCTCTATCCCTCCTCTTGCCCCCTCCAGACTGGACCTATCACTCTTGCCCTATTAACCCTTATTTCCATAACATATTTATATTTTAGCATTTTTTTTCACTCATAACAAATCCTACAGTTAATTTTCAGTTGTCTTCCTACTGAAGCCTTAAGTATCATTCAGCCCTGTTGATTAAAGATACATATCATGAGATAATCTTTCTTTTTTTTCTGTAATTATATCCCTCTTCCTTGTTTCCTTATTTCTCTGGCCATCACTTCTCAGTCTTTTATACGGGTTCCTTCTCCTATACCTAACTCTTACTATTTTAGTTCTTTATGTCAACCTAGTAGAGGAAGTATTATTTTCACTCATTGACTGAGTTGATAAAACTGAAGATGTAAAATTATACAAGTAATAAATGGCAGAACTAGAATTTGAACTTAAATCTATCTGCCTCCAAAGCCAGCTTCCTGGGTCACAACCAAGCTGGCTCCAATGCTTGCCTTCCTTTCCTTGATAAACCATCAGCCAGCTTTCCTTTTCCCTTTAGAACTGCTTCCACCGTGCCATTGTCTGAGTCCCACCAATTCAATTTCTTATAACTCATTATTCTATTGCCTGTCTTTGGAGCAGCAAATAGTCTTTTTTATTCTCTGATTTATTTTTCTGGTGCTGCTGTTGTTTGAAGACTTTGATGCAAATCATTATGGGAAAGTAAATGTCATAAAGATGTGATTGTTACTGAGGTTGAAGAACTTTATCAAATGTTTGACAAACCCAATAATCTCCTGACATATAAACCAGGGTTCATACTTTAATGCTAAAATCACTGTAACTCATATGCTATTTTGCACAAAGGAGAAATTTATATATGTTTAATAAATAATTATATACCTGTGTACTTGTTCCACAAAGCTGTACAACCAAATGCCCCTGAATAGAAATGATCAAATTTTAGGCATTTATACTTAACAAAAGAAAAGTCAAGTATAATTAATCTTTGCCAACTCTCTCAGCTCTCCTGTATAATTCCATTCTATCACTTTGGAAATCATTGAGATTTAGGTGTGATTGTAACTAATTCATTCCCATTACGTGTCTAACACCTCTTCTTAGCAGCACCAGACTTCCTTATGCACAATCATTCTGGAAAGTGTGGATTTATTCCCTTATGAGAATTTTCAAAAAGGTGCAAACTGAAGTGTAAATGGCATTCATCTCACCAAGTCAATTGGAATGTAGCCGCTGTTAAGTTGGTTTAAAGAAAAGGATTACAATGCCTCTCAGTGATAAAGATTTTGAATACAAAATATCCAAGCACTGACATCAGATATAGGCTTAGCTCAGGCAGTTTATTTGTTGCTTTAATTTGGAAGACAGTCGTGCTTCTAGTGTGAATTAAGTACAGGACTTGGAAATCTGAGGAACAATGAGCTCGGTTGCAGCAGACACACATAGTGCATTCCTGCTAACAATATGCTTCTGGAAAAGAGGTAAATGGGATTTCACCTCTTTTGCCAAGTGACAAATCAGCTCTCTCATGCACGTACACACAGTCTAAGATTAGCTGTGAGGGTAATTTCATTTTAAAATAATTTATTCATTAAATAATCTCTTCTATATCCCATTAAAATCCAATAAGCATGAGAAAAAAATACCATGGTTATTAGAAACTACAATCAATCTCATTGATTTAAAAAGTAAATTGCAACAACACTTCCTCTTAGCCCACTACCATTAGCTTTTTTTCTTTCCTTGTTTTTTTTAATTTATTAGAGAAGTCATGGGTTTATGGAACAATCATACATAAAATAATAGGATTCAGGTACACCACTCCACAACCAAAACCTTGCATTGGGGTGGAACATTTGTTACAATTGATGATACCACGTTTTTAGAATTGTACTATTAATTAAAGTCTATGGTTTTACTTAGGGTTTACTGGTTGACCCCTCTAGATTTTGAGTCCTTTAAATTAAAGAAGTGGAATTTAAGCTTTGTTACTCTTTTGATGCTCACAGTGAATGATATACAGTAGAAACATTATAAACAAATATTGCAATAAACTAAAAACATAAATATTGCTATTGTCCAGAGGTATTACAGAATTACCAAGATAGGTAAAAAGAATAACAGCTTGATAATTTGCTGCTGAGTGGTTTGAAGCTAGAATTTATTTTTTTTGTTTTTCAGAACTGAATTTTTTTTAAATAGGTAAGCACTGAGTTAATTTTGACAGGTAAATTTTATAGATTGGATACACATTAAACATTTGGTTTTAATTCAGTTTTTTTTGCTCAGGCCACCCAAAAATCTCCTTGTAAGAATATGTTTATATCTGTGTGTTTTTCCCCTGTCACCATTTGCTGATATAGTATTTAATTTCTTTCATTTATGGCCTAAAGTATAATAGTCTCTGAATTGAAAAAGAGTTCACTAAGTATGAAAAAATATATTTCCAGTTTTCCATTAGGAAATCCAAAACCTCCATAGTTCCATTTGGATGCTGCATTTCACTATTTTGTCCCAATTCACCAGTTACAGATGTTTTTTAAAGTGCTGGAAGGCATAAGACCAAGATCTAGCAGAAATCTGGAAATTAACTCAGTAGGTCTATGCTCTATTTCTCCTTAACCTGTATATGTTAAACTTCTTCAAACCAAAAATAACCAGAGAATTCATTCAATTTAATGTTTAACAAAAATGATAAAACAGATTGCTTAAAAAATAATTGTTCCATCACCTGATTTTTAAAAGGGAGAGACAAAGAGAAAGAGAGAAAAATAAAAGATATATTAATTTTCATTTTTTTTTAACATATCCTTTTCCAAATCTGGAAGATAGTCCAAGTTCTAAAGTCTCACATTTCACCTTTTGTTGTCTTCATGATCAGGGAAGTATCTACAGGTTCCAAGGAACTTTGCTATGCGAATTTGAGGACCAAGTGTCAGTTCTTTAAATTAAAGTACAAGGTTGGGTCACAGTAGCTCCATGGCAGAGTTCTTGCCCGCCATGCTAGAGACCCGGGTTCAATCCCTGGAACCTGTTCATGCAAAAAAAAGGTGAAAATTAATTTAAGAAAAATAAATCGAACTGCAAGATTAAATACATAGCAAATAGATGAACAATTTGCAGAGATGGTATGTAACTTTTTTTATATAAATCAAGAGGTTTGTGTTTAATTCATTTTAATTTATTTAAAGAAATGTACCCTCTCAGGAGCACAGCATTCTGTATGGCATTTGGGGAGAATAAATAAAGTGGAAGAATATATCAGTATTTTTCTACTGCTATTGAAAAGAGAACAGGGTATTATTTGAGAGACATCAGGAGTTGGACTGTTAGGATTTTATATTCTATAGAAAAGCAAAGATTATTTTCCAGCCTCTACCACAACCTGAATGAAATTTCCCTCAAGGCCACACAGATGCTTTTGCCTGGATTTCAGGCTTAGCCTATATTTTCATACTAAGGAAAAGATTGTACAATTTGAATATATAAATATTCCAGGAACTAGAAATCTATGATCTTGTATGAAAAAAATTGATATTCTCTTTTGGAAATTAAACTTTTGTTAAAATAACTCAAAAATATTCATTGAATTAAACATATAAAAGTGAACAAGACACTGTCTCCATATTAAAGAAATTCACAAAATGAAAGAATGGAAAGAAATGCACATAGGCAAGTTTACTGCATGATTTTTTTTTTTTTTGATGTCCTGATGGTTTAAATGCAGGTAGGAGAGACCACTGATTCTGCCTGATTTCCTATATGAGTTGCTATTGAATTCATATATTAATGGGTAGTTTATTTTTCATGAGTTTAGTTAGCATAACTGGGTTCAGATAAATTTCATAGAAAGCTGATCAGGTTAACTGTTTGTAATCTCTCTCTTTCCCTCTCTTTGTACATTTTAACAACAACAAGATGCATTTAAAATGCATCTCAGTCTACTTCTACAATCTCTCTCCACAATCCTCTAATACATCCAATCCCAAAATTTAAAATTTATTTAATGGTGTTTGACAAAATTAAAATGTTTCCCTTAATTAAAACTTAGACTTCTTTTGGTAAATGAAACATGATGTGTAAGTCCCAATGATAATAAAAAGTTAAGCCTAATTTTTCCATTCATGAATATCAACATGTAATAAAAATAAGTTTGTGAAATGCTTATTATATATCAGAAACTGCAGGTAAAATATCACAAGTGGCCTTCACAACAATGCTAGAGTAGATACATTTTTCCTTACTTTAACAGATAAAGAAACTAATGCTTAAGTACTATTAACAATTTAGACAAGAACTTAAACCCAGCTGACTCCAATGTCTAGTGTCCTGGCATTTTACACCACATTGCAATGCTTTTTGTTATGGATTGGATGCAATTAGATATGTCCACGTCCAAACCCCCAGTCTCATGAATGTCATCTTTGTGGCAATAGGACTTTTGAAGATGTTATTTGTTAAAATGAGGGAAAGCTGGATTACGGGGAAATCTAATCCAATATGACTGGTGTTCTTACAAAGAGAAGAAATTTGAAAACAGGCAGACACATGGAGGGAAAAGCCAGCCATGTGACAGAGGCAGAGATCGAGTTACCCCACAAATCAATATCATGTATTTCTGACAAGCCACCGCCAAAACCTTACAAACTTCATAGGAAGGATGGTCCAGCTGAAAATCTGTTTCGGACTGCTAGCCCCCAGGACTGTGAGACAATACATTTCTGTTGTTTTAAGCTACCCACTTTGTGGTACTTTGTTACAGCAACCCTAGGAAATTCAGACGATTACTATACAAAGCAGTAACAGCAGTATATTTTGAGTATGTGAGCACAGGTGTATGGAAATATATTGGTCAACAATAAACAAACATCCTGAGGACCAGATATGAATTTGAACCCATCTGTAACCTCCATCCCCATCCTGGCCAATTCAAAGGTCCATTTATCTACGTGCTGAAGACAGACAATTCAGGAATGTGCCCTGATTGCTGAATGCCTTAATGCCCTATGCAGCACCCACTGCTTCAACTCTGGGAATCCTGTGGCAAAGGAGCAGAAAACTTTGCCAAAGTGACCTAAGTGAGCTTTCAGGATCTGGTTTCTTAAAATTCCATTCCATGAGTGGTCTACCACAAAGATCCCGAGCAGAAGACTTTAGGAATGAGACTATCATCTACCAGGGATGGCAAGTATGGGTGTAGGATATTTAAACCATATGAAATGACCAATGATAAGTTTTATTAATTGCCTGAGGCACTAAAAGATAACATTTTAAGATGGTGGAACACAATAACAATAATTATATGCTGATACGGCTACTTTTTTTAAGTTTTTCATATACACATGCAGACATAAAGTACAGGTTGACACAGATATGTACATATGGAAAATTTTATCTACTGAATCTAACTGTAAACTTTTCGAACATCCCATGAGGGGCATATATGTTTAAGACTTTTTCTCACCAGCCACTAAAGAAGTATTAGGAACTTACAAGTTAAGGCATAAGACAACTATCGTAAGTATTATGATTGACCTAGGATTCCGTGATAGTCCTTGTGGGAAGAATTTATATAAACATCTAAAATAACCTAGTATAGGCATCTTCACTGAGAAGAGACAAAGAATCACCTATAATGACTAAGAAATATGTTGTTTGCTAATGAGCTCACTCTAATTTGAACTTGATGAATATTAGACAAAAAATATTAAACATAGGTTATATTTTCAATATTAACCAGCAAGATAGGAAATCATTTTTCTCTACTTCAGCAATCTATTGTACTGTACAGAGAATTTACAGTTTTAAGGAGAATGATTGATGTGCTGAATTTGAAAAAGTTCACATAATTTAGTAATATAACCTCCTTTTCTGTTATGATTTGAAGCATTTGCAGCTGTAATGGCCTTTGAGTCTCTGGGATAAAGGCCTCAGCCAAAGCCAGGAGTTCCCTATAAAGTTCTCTTTGACAGAAACTGGGATGGAATCCAGACTCGTTTCAGCAATATTTGTGGAGAAGAGGATTGAACTCAATATATTTGACCCAAAAGTGCATTTTGGGGGCTTGCACCATATTTATTAAAGCCTTGTGGTAGAACTAGAAGTTATTAAATGGGTGAGCGCTGGCTTACAAAAAACAGTTCTTAGCAGTAACAGTTCAATTCAACATATTTTTTGCTGATCACCTACCTGAAGCCATATCCTAGGCTGGGAACTGATGGTTATAAAAAAGGAGCAAATACTAACCACAGACTCAGGCATCTTGCTAACTAATAGAGAAAGAAGGCAGGTTTAAATGCTGTAACACATGGCACAATATGATCAAAGATTGTAAATGAGGTGCACAGTGTAGTGGAGAGTCACAGATGCTGACTAGGTCAGAACCGTGTTCATGAGGGAAGGAGCATTTGAGTTACGTGCTGATACAATGGTGCATGGCCAGTGGGGGGGGGGATGGGCACAGAATTATAGGTGAAAGGTTAGTAAGCACAGAATATATTAAAGAAACTGAAGTTATCAGTGTTTTAGCTAGATTGTGAAATATATACCTTTCTAACAAAAAATCAAGGTAAATTATTTGACACATGGTTTAAAACCAGTATAAAATTTGAAATTAGGACAATGTCATTAAGACAGTACAGCACTCAGTAAAACATTTAGTCACCACGGTTCTCATCCTTGAGGCCATCAAAAGGGCTCTGAATGAAAGGCTGAGTTTGACCAACCTGGGCTGGCAATGGAGAGCTGACACTTTGAGAAGGAAGGTAACACTAGTGGAGCTTGACAAAAGTTAAAGCCGAGTGTTACACAGTTCTGTGTGGAGAGATGGGAGGCATGGGGTACTACCTGGTGGAGGGGTAGGATGAATATTCAAGTGGAATAGAAGACACAACAATATTTGCTATGAACATGATAGGTTTAGGATGACTATTCCTGAGATTTTTGGAAGGACTACAAATTAATAGGAAAATAATAATATTCCAGTAGAAAAATTGGCAAGACCATGATAAAAGTTCTCTACACCAAGATCACTGATCAAAACAAACGTTTAAAATATATTCACAATCGCTAGTCATCAGACTAAAATTAAAACAATAACTTATTTACAGAGATTTTTAAGGTAACAATGGTCAATATTTTAAAAGGCAATTTTAATCTGATGACAGTGTCACTTGGACCACTACCATCCAATACCACTTTTTGTAGACCAAAAGCATTAAAATAGCACAGTCTCAGTGCTGAGGATAATTTGATGCTGAAAATGTTTTTACATAAAAAGATGTCTGAATTCTATATCTTCCTGGGTAAAGAGTAAAGGAAGAGAGCAATAGATGTTAAATTCCAAAGTGGATTGTAAGACATACCGCTATATACAAATGTCAGAATAGGTCCTGGGAAACAATAAAATATTCATAGATATTGAGGACATAAAGGAGTTTATTTGTCAGAATTAAAGAGGAAGACGGATAGGGAAATTTCTGTGGCAAGAACATTCCTATGTTTCCCAGCCTGACACCGAGGAAAAGGCTAGAGGATGGAGCTTAGCCATCACCTCGATTTAGTGGTGACACCAGGCGGAGAGTTTGTTTTCCTTGGTGTTGTGAGAGCACCATGTCTCAGAAAATCTAGAGGATGAAGGATGGGATGGCTAACTATTTTGGTGGTAGGGTAAAAGAGAGTTGCTACAGCATTAGAATAAGGCAGTAGTAACCGAATTTTTCAGACTAGTAATGTTTGAGTGCTTGCTATGATCCGTAAGTGGCCCAGGAGAAAATAAGAACTGGTAAGGAATCATGCAGGATTCTATCTAGTAGTGCCTCTTCAGTGGGTGATGGGACCTCCCATTTTGGAAGCTGGAAGTTAGCTGCCAGTTACCTAGGAGTGTATAAGAAGTGAGAGAAGACTGAAACTCACCTTATGTGAAATACAATTGAAAGTTCCCAGTGTTAGTCTCTGGAGAACTCACAAAAATATTCACAAAGGGAAGACAGACTTTCAACATCTTCCAGGTCTTGAGAGTAAGTACTAAGCTAGCTTATAACAGTGCCAAGAAAGTGAAAAATGTCTTGTTTTCCTTACCTCTTCTTTATCTTTTTGACCCAACTCCAAGAGAGAAAAACACAAGCAAACAAATAAAAACCATCAGCAGCTAGGCTAAGGAGAACATGCAGTAAAGAGAGAAAAGCCAATCATCTTCTGTTATTGAAATCCTTTGGCTCATGAGTCTCAGACCATGCCTGGAAGACGTAAACAAAATTTAACTTTGAATGAAGTTTTAAATTTCTGTTTTTACCTAGGGCTACAGGCTTTAAATCAGTGAGGCATTTGGCAACTTAAAAGTGGTGTTTTTTATTACACAAAAGTGATGAAAAAGTAATGAACTTCCAGAAATGAGTAGTTTTGGAGGGAAAGTGTGAGCTTCTTTTTATTACACTCCATAAGTGCGATTTTTCTTAATGTACTTATTAAGTATACATGTATATAAACTCAGTCATCATTAACATTAACAAAAAATGGGAGATAAGTTGAATATTCAAAATAGAAGATTATAAAAATGATGATACAATCATAAATGGATGTGGTCCTTGAAAGCTACTGTTTTATCTTAAAAGCTAAGGCAAATGTTGGATTCAACTTTATGATGTATCTGTGTTCATTTTAATATAAAATTAATATTGTAAATTAGTTACCATGAGAGTCATGATGGTGTTTTCTGTCTTTATGCAATTATGTATCACTTTAGGCTAAATTGAAGAGAAATGATACTGCCCATTATGCTTAACATCTAAGAAATTTCCCTTTTTTGTGCCACTGATTCAAAATATTTGAGACAGGAACTGTGTATAAATATATTAATTCAATTTTTGACTCTTTTTTCACTGCCCTATGAACTCTATCATGGAAATCATTAAGAAAACTACTCAGAGTGATTCCAAACAATAATAAGATAAAGCAGTCATAATTTTTATTTTATAATTTTTAGACAGTATTTGGTTGAAATGCAAACACAGTACTGTCATATGAAAGAGCAACAATTTCTGCAAGTCACTAAACAATTTCTTTACTACTTTTGGAAATACTCCTCAAAGGTAAAAAGGAAGATTCATTCTTTATTCTGACAAATATTTGTCAAGTGTCCTTTATGGAGCAATAATCATACCAATTTCAAGAATAAAAGAGGGAACCAAAATATGCTTCTTGGCCTCGTAAATAAGCTAGAGTCTAATCAAATAATTACAAAGGCATGTAAAACTGACAATATGATAATGTTATTAAAGAGAGTTATGCAGATTTAAGACATCATATATTAGAAAAAGCTTCAATAAAGAAGCGTCATTTCAGCTAACTTGAAGAAGCAGGGCGAGGAACAACATTTCAGGCAGAGGAAACTAGATGTGCAAAGGACCAGGGGTAGGAAGGAATTTAAAAACATAAAAGAAGGATATGTAGCTAGACATTGAGCAAAAAAGGAAATGTGCTATAGTATATAACTATAGGAATGGGTAATAACCAAACAATTTAAGACTACATAGGTCACAAGAGTTTTTACTTTTGCAATGATAAAGCACTCAGTTGTTTAGGGTTGTTGCTCTTAGGGTAAAGAATGTGTTTCAAAAGATAAGAAAATGAAGACATTAACTCAAAGTGTTAAAGATTCCTGTGAGAAGTCTGGCCGTGAAAGGGAGGAACCAGGGTAGCTGGAAGGTGCTGTTAGTGTGATAAGAAGTTTTTTTTTTTTTAATTGGCACAAGCATTAGCATACTTCAAGCCAATGGCACTTGTAATTATAGATACTGAAATAAAGGTTTTGTTTTTTACTTCACTTTCTGTTTTCACACCCACCAAAGCCCACAAGATCAGAAACATTAAAGAATTACAAGTAGAGAACCATTCTGTCTTTAATGAAACAATCACAGCAGAGCAATATTTTGATATTCATTACTGTGTCTTTCATTACTGTAATTCCATTTTGTTCTCATCCTCAGGTAATATTTATATAAGTTTAATGGAGAAATTAGGATTTAAGGATAATTTTGATTATGAAATCATTATATAGATATTCCTTTTTGCTTTCTGGCATATTGGAGTAGACAGAGGAAAGTATCAGAAATCTCTAAATTGTAATCCAGCTTTTTGATCTCTGGTAATGATTGTCTAGCCTTTATCTTCTGTCCCTGTGATTGTAAAAACCTTGTAATAACCTTCATTTGTACCCATTTATTCCATTTTTTGACTTTAGAGTCTTGTAATCATTAAGGACAGCCCCTAGTATTTATTAATGCAGGGTTTTGGGTCAGTCCAGAACTAACCCATTCCGAGTCCAAAATTATCCTCATAACAGAGCCTGGATCTAATCAGAAAGGACCTGACATGCATAGCAGCTTAGACTTTAATTTACAAGTCACCTATACCTCATTAAAATACTAAAAATCATGTCCATCATCATATTAAGGCCACCATTTTCTCACATATGTTCTGTGACTAAGCATGGAATCAGTCTGCAAGTGCTCTGTGATTAGATCACCTCTAACTAAATCATCTGGGGCCACTGTGCTCATGGTCCTAAACCCTGTCCATTTTTTTCTCGAATAAAATTATCAGAATTACTACAGTTCAGGGAGACAGGTTTTGGGTCAGTAAGCCATCTGATCTCCTGCTCCATGCTTAGTAATGAACTTTTTCTCTCTTTGAAACCCTGGCATCTCAGAAATTGTTCATTTGAATGCATTAGGCAAAATAATCCATTGTCTTTGTCTGGTAATATAAGTCCAGAAATACTGATCCAAGCAATAGAGATTGAAAAGGAGGATGACTGAGAAAACGTGTCAGGTTTTTGACTTTTAAGTTCTAAAATTACCTTCTGAAACTCACATAGCATAGAAAATAACTTGAAAGCACTGCATTTGCCAAAGATGATTTTTTTAGTTATGAAATATTTTTAAGTATGCAGGAGAACATCTATAGAACAAATATATATTTGGGAATGATGCATAAGAAAATAAATTCCTGTGCTCCCACCATGAATTGGATAAAGATTCCAGGAAAAGTAAAAGAGAAAGGCTGAATGGAGAGAAATAGACACATCGCTTTTGAGAAGGAGCTTATTCCAAGAAGAGGACATAATGATGGGACTCCCCAGATGCGTGTAAGCAAATCTGAAAATAGCTATTTCTATTAGAGTTCTGAAAGCAGCAGACTCCCAGATGTCTCTATCCAAGTAGAATTGGTAACAGAATAAAAATGCATATAATCCCTAGCGGACTGAGGTATCCTCATCAGGAGTAACAAGCCTCTAGATCTTCATGAAAGAGCAGCCATATTTTCTGTTACACTGAGAAGGCTAAAGAAGATTGAAGAGAAGAAGAATGCCCGAGATAAGTAAGAAGGGAAACTCTCCAAAAGTTGTATTGGCTTTCAGGCTCCAGCAGGCGCTAGTGTGGTGTCCTGTCTAAGGCTGACATTCAAACACTTTAGATGATGCAGCTAAGGCACTGATGAGGTCATTTACCTCAACAGAGACTAGAATGAACAGATGTTGAATCATGCAGTTTTACCTTAAAGAGTCTGTATGGATACATAAACCAGGAAGAATTTAAATGCCATTGCGGAATGGGAGGAAAAGGGGGGCGACCACTGGAAAATGCTGGTTGAAACCTGAAGTGATGACTATACCTGAAATTAACTGGATTAATTTTTAGAACAAAATTAGGACTTGAAATATAAAACTGTTATAGAAAAACAAAGCTATCTGTATTGTACACCTGTATTTTGTTACTTATTTTTGTTCACTCTACTATCAAGAATGACAAAACATGAATCGTGTTCACTATCCAAAATGATAGAAGATATTGACAGCAGATGCATACTTGCTCAGACCTTAATTAAAATAAAGCAAAACAAAACAGAAACATGGAAAGTCGCTATCACAGACATGATAAGAGCAATGGGATCTAGGTAAGTGGTAAGCCAAAAGTGAGGCTGAAGGTGTACAATTGAAAAATCAAGTGATAACATTTAAAGAGAGGGAAGGTGGAGCTGAAAGAGAAACAGACACACCGTTATTAATTGTTTACTAACTAACACTTGAGCTGAAGGAGACATCTGAAACTAACAGGTAATGCCAAAGATCTAACAACCATCAAGTCGGAGCTTGATTTATCATTTTAGTGCTGAAAACGAAGTGAAGATTTGCCTGGGACAGAAAAAAATAGCACCTTTGGTGAAAGCCTCCAAGAAACAATCCCATAATAAAAACAGGGTGTGCCCAATTCATCACCCTACAGACCCCAGCTATTATCTGCCCCTCTCTTTTCCATGTTATTCACCAGATAGATTGCCCCATTCAAATTTAAAAGTCATCAAAGGAACCCACATAAGACTTAGCCATGGACTTTATAACCAACCGTATTTCCTAAAAGGAATCCCCTGGGATTGAAAACCTACTATCAATAAAACACCACAGTCCTCTGGATTATGTGAACACCATTAAAAGAAGCGGTGGGGACAGAATTAGATAATCTATTCTAAATAACCACATGTAACTTTTGAACAATTGAACTGGTTTTGTTGTAATTAAAATATAAACTATATAACTGATTGAGTTTCACTTTACACATTAGCTATTAAATAGCCTACATCCAAAATTGTAGGCTGCCTAATCAACCTGATAATAAAGTAAGTATATATTTTAGAGTAATTTCTGCTTACATTTTTATGACACGACTTTTCAAAATTCTTAATTTGTTTTAATCCCATATTTATGCCATTTTCTGCATTTAGATATATTTGAGGAAAATTAAATAACATATCTGAATGAAAGAGAGCATAAATAAAACAATTTCATAGATACCTTTAATTATTATTAGAAAACTCAGCACAATGCAAAGTAATTATATTTGGTGAATGTGATGGTTCAGTTCATGCCCAGGTTAAGCTGTCCAGTTGTTTGGTTGAGCAAACACTGACCTGATTGTTACTGTGAGGATATTTCATGAACTTAAATTACCAGTAAATTGATTGCATCTATGGCTGATCGTATCTATAATTGACTGAAGAGACTGCCTTCCACAATGAAAGAAGCCTCATCCCATCAGTTGAAGGCTTTAAAAGGATAAATGATTATTTGAACAAGCAGAAGAAAGAATTTCCATGTCTACTTCAGTCAGCTAGCTTTGCCTGAGGAATTCATCAAAACCTTCATCAGAGTTCTCATCTTGCAGCCTTCCTTATGAAATACGTACTTTCCCATCCCACAGTCATGTGAGTCAATTCCTATACAAGAAAACTTTTGCATACATGTGTATCTCCTGTTGTTTCTGTTTCCCTAGAGAACAGTGAGTAATAAAGATTTACCAAGAGTGATTCTTGAGAAAAAGAATCTTAATCATGATATTTCTGACTTTGTTGTGGGGTTTTTGAAATTGGTTCTCTAACCTGATTAGATTCAAAGGCACTAATGACTCTATTTCTAGGAATCAAGATGGCATGGATAGTCCATGACATGAGATTGGCAATAGTGATGCACAAAATTTCACTCCTGGATATGGCTACTCTAATGCTCATAAAAGGAAAGGCTCCGGGACTTCCTGGAAGATGGCGGCTTAGTAAGACGCGCGGATCTTAGTTTCTTCTCCAGGACACCTACTAGGGGAGTAGAAACGATACAGAAAGCGCCCAAAGCCACAACAGAGATAAAAAAGACAGCGTACCCCATCCTGGAACGGCTGGTTGGCTGAGAGAAGCAGCTCGGGTGAGATCGCCGAGGCGCGCGGGCCTTACCGGGCGGGGTGGCAAGCGGCCGGAGTTACTCCCTTCCCCCTTCCCGGGCCGGCTGGGAGAATTGGAGAGGTGGTCCCCTGAAACCAAGGCGACTGGCGCCCACACCACGCGCAGCCCCCGGACCAACTGAGAGAATTGGATCGGAAACCCCCAGGCCGCGGAGAACGGTGACCCCGTGACTCCCGGGGAACGTGCACTCTCTTGGGCGGGCCGCTGCCACTGGCGCCCTCCCGCCACGCTTGTTGCCCAGGGTCAACTAGGAAATTCGGACGGGCTCTTTCCCTGACTGCGGCGACCAGCAACCCTCCCTGCCTTCGGACCCTGGGCCGGCTCAAGCAGCTTCGGCTAGCAAACCCCCAGGACGGCGAGAGTTTTCCAAAGTTTAAGGTCCCACAGCACCTTTTACTGGTGGGACCCGCAGACAAACGTGTGCCACGAGCGCCACCTACTGGGCAGGATAAGAAAAACAGAACCCAGAGATTTCACAGAAAAATATTACAACCTTGCTGGGTCCAACACCAAGAGAAATCTGAATAAATGCCCAGACGCCAGCAGCAGAAGATAACTGTCCACGCTCAAAAGATTGAGAATATGGCTCAGTCAAAGGAACAAACCAATAGCTCAAATGAGACACAAGAGCTGAGACAACTAATGCTGAATATACGAACAGAAATGGAAAACCTCTTCAAAAATGAAATCGATAAATTGAGGGAGGACATGAAGAGGACATGGGCTGAACATAAAGAAGAAATAGAAAAACTGAAAAAACAAATCGCAGAACTTATGGAAGTGAAGGATAAAGTAGCAAACATAGAAAAAATAATGGATAGCTACAATGATAGATTTAAAGAGACAGAAGATAGAATTAGTGATTTGGAGGATGGAACATCTGAATTCCAAAAAGAAACAGAAACTATAGGGAAAAGAATGGAAAAATTTGAACAGGGTATCAGGGAACTCAAGGACAATATGAACCGCACAAATATACGTGTTGTGGGTGTCCCAGAAGGAGAAGAGAAGGGAAAAGGAGGAGAAAAACTAATGGAAGAAATTATCACTGAAAATTTCCCAACTCTTATGAAAGACCTAAAATTACAGATCCAAGAAGTGCAGCGCACCCCAAAGAGATTAGACCCAAATAGGCGTTCTCCAAGACACTTACTAGTTAGAATGTCAGAGGTCAAAGAGAAAGAGAAGATCTTGAAAGCAGCAAGAGAAAAACAATCCATTACATACAAGGGAAACCCAATAAGACTTTGTGTAGATTTCTCAGCAGAAACCATGGAAGCTAGAAGACAGTGGGATGATATATTTAAAATACTAAAAGAGAAAAACTGCCAACCAAGACTCCTATATCCAGCAAAATTATCCTTCAAAAATGAGGGAGAAATTAAAACATTCTCAGACAAAAAGTCACTGAAAGAATTTGTGACCAAGAGACCAGCTCTGCAAGAAATACTAAAGGGAGCACTAGAGTCAGATACAAAAAGACAGAAGAGAGAGATATGGAAAAGAGTGTAGAAAGAAGGAAAATCAGATATGATATATATAATACAAAAGGCAAAATGGTAGAGGAAAATATTATCCAAACAGTAATAACACTAAATGTCAATGGACTGAATTCCCCAATCAAAAGACATAGATTGGCAGAATGGATTAAAAAACAGGATCCTTCTATATGCTGTCTACAGGAAACACATCTTAGACCCAAAGATAAACATAGGTTGAAAGTGAAAGGTTGGGAAAAGATATTTCATGCAAATAACAACCAGAAAAGAGCAGGAGTGGCTATACTAATATCCAACAAATTAGACTTCAAATGTAAAACAGTTAAAAGAGACAAAGAAGGACACTATATACTAATAAAAGGAACAATTAAACAAGAAGACATAACAATCATAAATATTTACGCACCGAATCAGAATGCCCCAAAATACGTGAGGAATATACTGCAAACACTGAAAAGGGAAATAGACTCATATACCATAATAGTTGGAGACTTCAACTCACCACTCTCATCAAGGGACAGAACATCTAGACAGAGGATCAACAAAGAAATAGAGAATCTGAATATTACTATAAATGAACTAGACTTAATAGACATTTATAGGACATTACATCCCACAACAGAAGGATACACCTTTTTCTCAAGTGCTCATGGATCATTCTCAAAGATAGACCATATGCTGGGTCACAAAGCAAGTCTTAACAAATTTAAAAAGATTGAAATCTTACACAACACTTTCTCGGACCATAAAGGAATGATGTTGGAAATCAATAATAGGCAGAGTGCCAGAAAATTCACAAATACGTGGAGGCTCAACAACACACTCCTAAACAACGACTGGGTCAAAGAAGAAATTGCAAGAGAAATTAGCAAATACCTCGAGGCGAATGAAAATGAAAACACAACATATCAAAACTTATGGGATGCAGCAAAGGCAGTGCTAAGAGGGAAATTTATTGCTCTAAATGCCTATATCAGAAAAGAAGAAAAGGCAAAAATTCAGGAATTAACTATCCATTTGGAAGAACTGGAGAAAGAACAGCAAGCTAACCCCAAAGCAAGCAAAAGGAAAGAAATAACAAAGATTAGAGCACAAATAAATGAAATTGAAAACATGAAAACAATAGAGAAAATCAATAAGGCCAGAAGTTGGTTCTATGAGAAAATCAATAAGATTGATGGGCCCTTAGCAAGATTGACAAAAAGAAGAAGAGAGAGGATGCAAATAAATAAGATCAGAAATGGAAGAGGAGACATAACTACTGACCTCACAGAAATAAAGGAGGTAATAACAGGATACTATGAACAACTTTACGCTAATAAATACAACAATTTAGAGGAAATGGACGGGTTCCTGGAAAGACATGAACAACCAACTTTGACTCAAGAAGACATAGATGACCTCAACAAACCAATCACAAGTAAAGAAATTGAATTAGTCATTCAAAAGCTTCCTAAAAAGAAAAGTCCAGGACCAGATGGCTTCACATGTGAATTCTACCAAACGTTCCAGAAAGAATTAGTACCAATTCTCTTCAAACTCTTCAAAAAAATCGAAGTGGAGGGAAAACTACCTAATTCATTCTATGAAGCCAACATCACCCTCATACCAAAACCAGGCAAAGATATTACAAAAAAAGAAAACTACAGACCAATCTCTCTAATGAATACAGATGCAAAAATCCTCAATAAAATTCTAGCAAATCGTATCCAACAACACATTAAAAGAATTATACATCATGACCAAGTAGGATTCATCCCAGGTATGCAAGGATGGTTCAACATAAGAAAATCAATTAATGTAATACACCATATCAACAAATCAAAGCAGAAAAATCACATGATCATCTCAATTGATGCAGAGAAGGCATTCGACAAGATTCAACATCCTTTCCTGTTGAAAACACTTCAAAAGATAGGAATACAAGGGAACTTCCTTAAAATGATAGAGGGAATATATGAAAAACCCACAGCTAATATCATCCTCAATGGGGAAAAATTGAAAACTTTCCCCCTAAGATCAGGAACAAGACAAGGATGTCCACTATCACCACTATTATTCAACATTGTGTTGGAGGTTCTAGCCAGAGCAATTAGACAAGAAAAAGAAATACAAGGCATCAAAATTGGAAAGGAAGAAGTAAAACTATCACTGTTTGCAGACGATATGATACTATACGTCGAAAACCCGGAAAAATCCACAACAAAACTACTAGAGCTAATAAATGAGTACAGCAAAGTAGCAGGTTACAAGATCAACATTCAAAAATCTGTAGCATTTCTATACACTAGTAATGAACAAGCTGAGGGGGAAATCAAGAAACGAATCCCATTTACAATTGCAACTAAAAGAATAAAATACCTAGGAATAAATTTAACTAAAGAGACAAAAAACCTATATAAAGAAAAGTACAAAAAACTGCTAAAAGAAATCACAGAAGACCTAAATAGATGGAAGGGCATACCGTGTTCATGGATTGGAAGACTAAATATAGTTCAGATGTCAATCCTACCTAAATTGATGTACAGATTCAATGCAATACCAATCAAAATCCCAACAACTTATTTTTCAGAAATAGAAAAACCAATAAGCAAATTTATCTGGAAGGGCAGGGTGCCCTGAATTGCTAAAAACATCTTGAGGAAAAAAAACGAAGCTGGAGGTCTCGCGCTGCCTGACTTTAAGGCATATTATGAAGCCACAGTGGTCAAAACAGCATGGTATTGGCATAAAGATAGATATATCGACCAATGGAATCGAATAGAGTGCTCATATATAGACCCTCTCATCTATGGACATTTGATCTTTGATAAGGCAGTCAAGCCAACTCACCTGGGACAGAGCAGTCTCTTCAATAAATGGTGCCTAGAGAACTGGATATCCATATACAAAAGAATGAAAGAAGACCCATCTCTCACACCCTATACAAAAGTTAACTCAAAATGGGGCGGGCCGCGGTGGCTCAGCGGGCAAAGTGCTTGCCTGCTATGCCGGAGGACCTCGGTTCGATTCCCGGCCCCAGCCCATGTAACAAAAACGGAGAAACAGAATACAATAAAAACAAGAAAATGTTTAAAAATGTTTCCCTTTCTTCCTTCCTTCCTTCCTTCTATCCTTCCTTCCTTCTCTCTGTCTTTCCTTTAAAAAAAAAAAAAAAAAAAAAAAAAAAAAAAAAAAGTTAACTCAAAATGGATCAAAGATCTAAACATTAGGTCTAAGACCATAAAACAGTTAGAGGAAAATGTTGGGAGATATCTTATGGATCTTACAACTGGAGGCGGTTTTATGGACCTTAAACCTAAAGCAAGAGCACTGAAGAAGGAAATAAATAAATGGGAACTCCTCAAAATTAAACACTTTTGTGCATCAAAGAACTTCATCAAGAAAGTAGAAAGACAGCCTTCACAATGGGAGACAATATTTGGAAATGATATATCAGATAAAGGTCTAGTATCCAGAATTTATAAAGAGATTGTTCATCTCAACAACAAAAAGACAGCCAACCCAATTACAAAATGGGAAAAAGACTTGAACAGACACCTCTCAGAAGAGGAAATACGGATGGCCAAGAGGCACATGAAGAGATGCTCAATGTCCCTGGCCATTAGAGAAATGCAAATCAAAACCACAATGAGATATCATCTCACACCCACCAGAATGGCCATTATCAACAAAACAGAAAATGACAAGTGCTGGAGAGGATGTGGAGAAAGAGGCACACTTATCCACTGTTGGTGGGAATGTCAAAGGGTGCAACCACTGTGGAAGGCAGTTTGGCGGTTCCTCAAAAAGCTGAATATAGAATTGCCATACGACCCAGCAATACCATTGCTAGGTATCTACTCAAAGGACTTAAGGGCAAAGACACAAACGGACATTTGCACACCAATGTTTATAGCAGCATTATTTACAATTGCAAAGAGATGGAAACAGCCAAAATCTCCATCAACAGAAGAGTGGCTAAACAAACTGTGGTATATACATACGATGGAATATTATGCAGCTTTAAGACAAGATAAACTTATGAACCATGTAATAACATGGATGGACCTAGAGAATATTATGCTGAGTGAATCCAGCCAAAAACTAAAGGACAAATACTGTATGGTCCCACTGATGTGAACGGACATTCGAGAATAAACTTGAAATATGTCATTGGTAACAGAGTTCAGCAGGAATTAGAAACAGGGTAAGACAATGGGTAATTGAAGCTGAAGGGATACAGACTGTGCAACAGGACTAGATACAAAAACTCAAAAATGGACAGCACAATAATACCTAATTGTAAAGTAATCATGTTAAAACACTGAATGAAGCTGCATCTGAGCTATAGGTTTTTGTTTTGTTTTGTGTTGTTTTGTTTTGATTTTACTATTATTACTTTTATTTTTTTTTCTATATTAACATTCTATATCTTTTTCAGTTATGTTGCTAGTTCTTCTAAACCAATGCAAATGTACTAAGAAATGATGATCATGCATCTATGTGATGATGTTAAGAATTAATGATTGCATGTGTAGAATGGTATGATCTCTAAATGTTGGGTTAATTTCTTTTTTTCCGTTAATTAAAAAAAAAAAAAAAGAGAAGGGATAATTGGAGATGAAGGGATACAGACTGTACAACGGGACTGGATATAAAAACTCAGAAATGGACAGCACAATACTACCCAATTGTAATGCAATTATGTTAAAACACTGAATGAAGCTGCATGTGAGGTATAGGTTTTTTGTTTTTGTTTTTTTTGTTTTTTTTCTTTCTATTATTGTTTTAATTCTTATTCTGTTGTCTTTTTATTTCTTTTTCTAAATTGATGCAAATGTACTAAGAAATGATGAATATGCAACTATGTGATGTTATTAAGAATTACTGATTGTACATGTAGATTGGAATGATTTCTAATTGTTTTGTTAATTCTTTTTTTAATTAATAAAAAAAAAAAAAAGGAAAGGCTCCATTGTTTGGTGGAGTTAAAAAGTAAAATGAATTGTTCCCAAATATTCTGGATAAAATTATAAAAGAAAGGGATGCTCCAGGTTCCCAAGTCCCAACTTAAGCTCCACATGAAGGACTAAATGTTTCTATATGTGCTTTGAAAAAAGATCTTATTTTGTGTACCCACAGACTTGAGATTTCTTAAATCCAGACCCAAAACCTCATTGTGTGAGTGGCTGAATGACAACACAAACTGAATTCCCAAACCTTCAGGGTGTTTGTTATTAAAGTGAGGCACTGATGAGAAAATTGGAATGGGGACACATGAGTTGGTAACAATAGTAGTAGGGACACTGAAACCCTAATTCTGCTAAGTATTTGGAGATAAACATGTAATGGTTTTCCCTGAGCAATTAGCCACCCTACCTCCAGCTTTCCCTGAGGAATCAGACACTCAACTTCCACCTGAAGAGATTGACCCTGCTGTGTCTGAGAAACCTGTTAGCACCTCCCTTGAAGAAGCAGCCTTCCCACCTCCATCTGAAGAGATCAGTCTTGTTATCATGATGAAACTGCAGTGGAATGCCCTGAACATGTTGTTTTGTAAGACAATTCAAATTCTTCTCATGAAGAATTAAAATAAAGCAAAACAAAACAGAAACACGGAAAGTTTCCATACCTCTTTCCTTCCAAAGATATAACTGGACAAATGTGCCAACAGGCCCCAAAAGATGAGGTACACAGTGTGCCCTATGAGCAGATGTGTTACACTATAAGAGACATGCATGATTTTTCCAATTTATAAGGACAGAAATCAAGAGAATATATATACATGGGAACAGATATTAAGGGTGTACATTAGTGGTTGAAGGAACATAAAGTTGGATCAAACTGCATTTATTAATATGGGCCTACTAGGCAGAGATTCTGGATGCAATGCTGAAGCTCAAGGGGTTAAAAATGTCTTTAACAATTTGTTCTGGTAGTTGGCTGGAGCATGAACCAAAAGGTGCCCTACATTGCCTGAATGAGAAATGCCAGCACTTCTCTGGTATAATGTAAACAAGGTGATCCATAGGCTTAGAGAGATTAGAATGTTAGAGTGGATTTATCATGGAAGACCTTCTCACATACCCCTAGAATGTTCACAGGATACACCTTTCACCAGGGATGTAAGGAATAAGTTTGTCAATCTAACTCCATCATCCCAGAAGAGCTCTGTGATTACTCTTCTCTGTATGTCAGATATTACTGTGGGAACTTCTGTCACTGAGCATGGATCCTTAAACACAATGGGAATGATTGGTTCCCAGGTTGGCAGAAGTCAAGTGGCAGCGCTTAAATGATAAAGCATGGCTACCATAATGGACAGCAGACTCAAAACAATAATCAAAATAGTCTGACTTGCACAGATCTATGGTGTTGGCTAGTAGACCATGGGGTACCTACAAGTAAATAAATGGGCAGGCTACTAAATTCTTACTAAGTCTGTATAAGCAGACGAGTTCTCAGTCAAGTGAACAGAAGTCTAATTTGAATTACAAAAACAGAGAGTCACAGCCTGTTCTGTGTACAGCTACTGCTGGAATGCAACAAAGTAGAGAAGATTGACTTTTAATAAAAGAGGATTTATTTCATTAGTTCTTCAGAGGAAAGGCAGCTAACTTTCAACTGAGGTTCTTTCTTATGTGGGAAGGCACAGGATGGTCTCTGCTGGCCTTCTCTCCAGGCCTCTGGGTTCCAACAACTTTCTCTGAGGTGATTTCTATCTGCATCTTCAAAGGCCTGGGCTGAGCTGCGAGTGCTGAGATGAGGTATGCTGAGCCCCTTGGGCTGTGCTATGTTGAGCTCTCTCATTTAAGCACCAGCCAATTAAATCAAACATCATTCATTACAGCAGGCAAGCCTCTTAGCCGACTGCAGATGTAATTAGCAACAGATGAGGTTCACGTACCATTGGCTCATATCCACAGCATCAGAACTAGGAACATTCACCTGGCCAAGTTGACATCTGAACCTAACTACCACACAGCCCTTTATTCAATTCCCAAACTTGAGACAGTTTAAAGACCCTGAGTCCCCTTGTGGAAGGCCCATGCTACATTGCCCAAAATATATACTATTAATCTTCCTCCCAGTTTTCTCCAGAGACCAATGGCCTTTTACCATGATAACTGTGCTTTGGGGAGAAGGAAATAATCAGACATTTCAAAGATTATTAGACACCAGCTCAGAAGTGACATTAATTTCAAGAAATCCAAAATCACTGTGGTCCACCAGTCAGGGTAAAGGCTTGTAAAAGTTGGGTGATCAATGGAATTATAGCTCAGGTCCATCTCACAGTGTCTCCAGTGGATCCTCAGATCCATTCTATGGTTATTTTCATGGTTCCAGAATTCATAATTGGCATAGGCAAACTCAGCAACTGGAAGAATCCCCACATTGGTTTCCTAATTTGTGGAGTGAAAGATATGATGGTAGGAAAGGCCAAATGGAAGCCACTAAGACTGTCTCTTCCTAGAAAAACTGTAAATCAAAAGTAATGCTGCATTTTCAGAGGGATTATAGAGATTAATGCCACTCTTAAGGACTTGAAGGATGTAAGGATGGTGATTCCCACAATATCCCTATTCAACTCTACCATTTATCCTGTGCAGAAAACAGATAGATCTTGGGGGATGACAGTGGATTATCATAAACTTAATCTGGTGGTGGTTCCAATTGCAGCTGCTGTTCCAGATGTGGCATTGCTGTAAACAAATGAGCACATCCCTTGGGACCTGTTATGCAGCTATTGATCTGGCAAAATGCCTTTTTCTCAATTTCTGTTAGTAAAGACAACTAGAAACCATTTTCTTTCAGCTGGCAAGGCCTGCAATATACCTTCGCCATCTTAACCTAGGGGTATATCAACCCTCCAGCTTTGTGTCATAATCTTGTCCATAGGGAACTTGACGGTTTCTCCTTCCCACAAAACATCAGGCTTTTAAACCTATCCATTAAGTTTTTAATTTGTTTATTATATTTTCACTTCTATGATTTCCATTCATTTCATTTTTAATGAATGGAATTTTATGGTAAAACTTTTTTATTTATTTTATGTATGTCAGAGATAGTTAACTTTGGATTAATTATTTGAAACTGCTGTCAATTTGGTATTCGTTTTCATCATTATTGAATGGAGAAATAATTTATAATCTAGAACAATGACTTGAAGCTGAGATACATCCCTGCAAGTTTCTTTTCAATTTTCTTCACTTCCAAAGTAGAGTCCTTTGCACTCCAAATCCAAAGCAGGAAGGTCTATTAATAGCTCCTTTGTGAATTCTGAACTTACCTATCTCTCAGATACTCTTTCTAGAATTATCAAATATTTATTAAAAAATTAACCCCAAATGTTAGATGCCTATTGCTGGATTTTTGTGTTCCCTCCAAACTTGGCCTTGTTATTTCCCCTTTCCTTTTTGTTTCTCTGTTTTAGTTTGCTAATGCAGCTAGAATACAATATAACAGAAATGGATTGGTTTTGGAAAAGGGAATTTATTAGCTTACAAGCTTACAGTTCTAAGGCATTATAAATGTCCAAACTAAGGCAGAGAAAAGATATTTTGACTCAAAGGAAGGCCAATACTTGTGACATGCGAAGGTACGGTCCTTATTCCCAATTCCATTTCTTCCGGTTTCTGATTCCAGTGGTTTCCTCTCTAAGCATCTGCGGGCCTTCACTTAGCTCCTCTAAGACACAACTCTTGGTCCTGGCTTGCTAAGTATCTCTTGGGAAGGCATATGGTGACATCTGGTGGGCTCTGCATCTCCAAACATCTGCTCTCTCTGTCAGCACTCCAAGTATCTTCAAATGTCTGTATCTCTGTCATCTCTAAAGCAACTGTTCTCCAAGACTTTCCCTTTTTAAAAGACTCCAGTAAACTAATCAAGACTCACCTTGAATGGGTGGAGTTACATCTCCATTTCATCAAAGGCATGCCACAATTGGGCATGCCATATCTCCATGGAAGTAATCTAATCAAAAGGCCACACCCACATTTGAGTGGGTCAGTCGCCAAGGAAATGATCTAATCAAAGGTTTCTACCCTACAATATTGAATCAGGATTAAAGAATATGGCTTTTCTGAGATACACAACACTTTCAAACTTGCACAATTGTCCAATACCTTTAAGCACACTTTTATAAAATGTCAAAATCTCTGGTTGTCTTCTCTGAGGCGGTTGTCTCTAATTACCTGCCCTGCCATCAAAGGAAGCAGTAGAAGTCAAATCCATTTGCTAATTTTAAAGAGGCACATTATTAGTTATATGTTAGATTATGAGATATTTTGGGAACAATAACTCTAATATTTTTTTCACTTTTGTTACTGCTATTTTTGCATGGAGACAGTAAGTATACATTTGCATTGAATACTAACTGTCCTCAATTTCAAGGAACTTCATTTATATTGAACTTGAAAATTTTTCCACATCTTTCGGCTAACCTGGTTCTTATCTTCAACACGTAACCATATGTAATAATTTTAATTTCTTTTGCTGCCTGGTGACAGCCTCCAAATATTCCCTGCAATTATATCATCAATTGCTAATTAAATTGATCTTAACCTTCTGGTTTTGCTTCCAGCTATTCCTACACTCATTCTGCCAATCCACTGATTGGCCAATTGTTCAAACTTGTCTCCACTTTATTTTGCTCCTGTTTTTTGAACCTGATAACTACACTAATATGCATTCAAGGTAAATAAAGACAGCTTATTTTTATGTGATTTTTCTTAAGTGCAGAAATACTATATATCTTTGTTGAAGGAAATGTCTAGACACTATTAGTTATTATTATTTTATTTTATGTTTTAGACTGATTGCTTAGACATATGAAATTTAATTTGCTTTCTCCGGGCTATTTTTATTTTTAACTTGCAGAAGATATCTGAAATTCTGTGAATTTGGGACATGTTATAACTTGAAGCGACAGGCAACACAGTATGATATAGCATTCTAGAAATAAAGATTTGTTATTACTGTTGTTTTTAACTCACATGCCTGTTAATGAGAAAGTTAATTTTTCTTGTTGGTTATATCCCTGGAGGCTGTGGTCGTTTTTATTTTTGTGAATATGCTTGTTTTAAGAAGCAAAAGTAAGAAGCTATTGCAAAGCTGTAGGAATCAGTGAAAAACCCCTTATTCAATTAGCATTGAATGATTTATTAGCTATAAATATTATAATATGAGAGAAACAGAAAATATTAAGTAGAAAAACAAAAGGACTGAGAAGTATATTTTACCATGGCAAGAGTCATTGAAGGTTTTGAAAACATACAAACACATGCAATTAGTTCCTACCTTTGAATAAGTTACTAGTACGTGGCAGTTTACTAGAATCATAGCATTTTGAACCATAATTTATTTTTTACTTTAACCTTTACTTAAGCAATTTTTTCCAGTAAAGTTTTAGAAAATCTTGCCATTCAATGTGATTTTAATAATGTCATCAGTAGCAGTCTGATATTGTATTATATGCAGGACAAGTAACCAGGTACAGAGAAAGATAGTTTTTAATGCTCTCTTGGAATAATTAGTTCACCCTACTTAACATTTTAACTTTCATTGGCTGAAATGGAAATAAGTGAATAGAAATGTACATAATAGGATGATTTCAAACTCTTGGCTTATATTCAACAATTATCTCTGAAAGGTAGGTTAATGTGATCCATTACCCAAAGTAGCCCTTAAGGTGGATTAAAATAAGCAATGAAATTATGGCATATTTAAGTCCAAATTAATTGTCCAATGCTTTTCACTATAAAGGAAAAGTAAAGATTGTAATTATGTGGTAAGACACACATACTCACCACATTGGTGCATGATTACTACATTGTAGCTTCTCGAGGTATACCTAAATAGATGGGTATGGTTTATATAAGCTCCAAGTGGGAAGAAACAGTTGTTTAGAAATAACTTCAACAGTGTCAAGGAATGATATATTTATTCAACTTTGACATTCCTCTCTTTACCTCTAGACAATCTGAAGAGAGAGTAAGAAAATATTTGATTAAAGTTACCTAGAGGAAGCAAATATGTACATTTTTTGGGGGGGGGGGTGCATGGTCCAGGAATTGAACCTGGGTCTCCTGCATGAAAAGCAGGCATTCTAACCCCTAAACTGCCATGCACCCTGTACATTTGTTTTTGTAATTTGGAAAGCAATACTATGCCTTTTGACATACTTTCCAATTGATAAGACCAATTAAGTGTCAAATCGATTTAAGGATAACTAAAAGAAGCAGAATGCTCTGTAACAGAGTTATTTTATTTATATAAATGTGTTACCTAACTGTTGCTTTGGGGAATTACTTTACAGAACTCAGGGGAAGGAAACCCTACAGACCAGCCTAGCTATTTCACTTAAATAAAATCATAAATGTTACCTTTATTCCCACATAAGGGAGGAAAATGGTCTTCCTTTCAGGCAATAGTTACCTATCATTTTACTGAGTTGGAGATGTAGTTGTAATCATTCTGGCTTAAAGTACCCAGTTTTGTAGTTAAATGCTTATACTCAACCTCTGTGATTTAGTAACTGATAAATACTGTTTCTGAGCCTGTTAAAAGGAAGAACTGTGCCTTGCTGATAGAGCATATTCTTAAATGTCAGAATAAGCTTATAAAAAATAAGACATTCATCCCTTGTTACATTTGTGTAAACAGACATTAATAATGCAAAACATTCATGAATCCAAAACAGGCAGAGGGAGAAAGAGTGGTTTACAGCAGAGAATTAAAAACCAGCACATAATAGCTTTCTTTTAGAAAACCTCTAATTAATTGTTTTTTTTAATCTAGATTTATCTCTGGAGGGTGGTAGCCATGATAAAGAAAAACCTCAAAGATATTACAATAAACAGAAGGTCTTGAAAGTAGAGATTTACCAGCTAAGAATGTTAGTAATGCATCAGTGTGCTCAGAAATTGATGTTGGCATAACTGGGGACAAATCCAAAGATCAGTCCCAGAGGTGGTACAATTATAATAAAATCAAATGAAGGGGGTGGTTGCGATGGTAGCTCAGTGGCAGAGCTCTTGCCTGCCATACCAGAGACCCGGGTTCAATTCTCGGTGCATGCCCATGCAAAAAAAAAAAAAGAAAAGAAAAAGTCGGGGGGAAAAATCGAATGAAGGGGCTCATTGCACTCAGAAATGGTGACAAGGCACCTGTCCCTTATCCTGTTATATCTCTTCCATCTTGATTATGCATGGGAGTGGAGGAGGTGAGTAGAGTTGATAGACAAAAGGAATGATTGAGGACGATATATTTCAAGTTGGAGAAGATTTTCAGAGTATTCCAAAAACCTACATATGCATTTTACTGCAATTTTTTTCAGTTAATAAAAATACAAAATATTATGAGAGATAGTAGTACAAAGAATGATCTGTTTTCTTTTACATGTGCTTTATCACACAAGAGAAAAACAATGAAAGAAAAAGTAGATCCAAACAGGAATACAAAATAACCGTGGGTTTCTTTCCCTTTCCTCTAATTTATATATTTAATAATCTCCACATCCTAATGTGCCACAGTTTATAATAAGGTCAGTAAGTTTTCACTCAATATGATCTAGAAGTAGGAAAATAGTAATGATGAATGTATATAGAGAAATAGAGAATGTTTATAGGAATGATACTTGGATATACCTATCACAGTCAGGCAACCGGTTCATTTTCCTTTTAGAATTTTTTTTAAAAATAGAATGAGCTTATTATATGATATAGTAATAAAATAGTTTTATTAAGGTATAATTTATTTACAATAAAATGTGTGGATTTTAAGGCTTCAGTTCAACAAATTTTGATAAATGTATAAATTCACATAAGCTATATGACTATCAATCTATATAACATTTTTACACCCAAGAAAGTTCTCTATTTCCCATCTCCAGTAAATTTCCCTGCTTTAACCCTACACACAACAACTGTTTTCATTTCAATCGTCATAGTTTTGCCTTTTAGAAGTTCCTATACAAAGAATCATATGGCATGGTTTTTTGTGTGTCTGGGGTCTATTCAACATAATGGTTTGAGATTTATTCATGACATCATATGTAACAGCTGGCTCTTTCTTTTTATTGCTGAGTATTGCTTAGTAGTAGATGAATTTGCTATTGGCAAGTACTTTGATACATTTTTCTTGCAGGTTTTCCCCCAATGACACTTGGTTGACAATGCTGAGTACTTAGTTCTAGCCTCAGTTCTATCATATCTATTCATTTTTCAAATTTGTGCATGTCTTTTCATCAAGCTGGGCTTCAAAAAGAAGGCAGTGCTAGACAATCTATAAGTCAATGTGAATTTGCATATTCTATTATTTCTAATTGATGGCTATCAGTTTAATATTGACTGATAATTATCTCTTTATCAATAGAAGATTAATTCATCCTAAATTAGAGTGTCATTTACTCAAAGCTAGACAACAAAACTATGCTTTCTTCTCTTTCTCAAGTAAGCTTTTCAGAGTTACTTTAATGTAAATGTAGGATATGATTTGTACCTGATAAAAACTCCTAAACTTTTCTCTCAGTATTTTACCAGAGTAATTTTGGCTTTTGTTAAACCAGACTTTGAGCAAACTGGATGTGCTTCATCTATCTCTGTCAAAATCATCAACACTTTTTTTTTAAAGGTTCATTTCAGTTGTCAACTTTCCATATTTTTCCTAACCACTCAAGTTAAGAGTAAGTGATCTCTCTCCTTGCAATGTGTATCATTCTTACCTTATTTTAATAATTCATTCATTCATTCATTCATGCAATACTGCATAATGTCAACCCTGTGCTAAGTGTAAGGGACACAATAATGAGAAAAAAGAAATGAATGTCTTTGTCCTCCCAAGCTTACTTTCTGTTGTGACAATCATGAAGAAATTACTCTCAGTTACAAACTGAGAATATAGCTGAACAGCATTTGCAAAGGAGATTAGGTATATGACTTAACAAATCTACTCAACTTTCTTAAACAAGTCAGGATGGCAGATGCAATTATCCAGGAAAGCTCTGTGGAAGATCCTTTCGTCTAAAATGATTTGAAACTCTTTGAATTCTACAGAAAACATACAAGATTTTTGAGAATTTTGTCTAAGCAAAAACACTTTCAGCCTGGATTGGAAGGCACAGAGATGGGGCAAAATGAACGTTGAATGACTTCAAAGGTGGAACCATTATATTTTACAGTCTACAGAAATCTATGGTTCATGCTTTGTCTCCAAGCAGCCCTACCCTTTTGAAGTACTGGGGACACTGCCCCCTCCAAGTGCTGAGATGGAAGCCACACCCTTTCTATACACCAGGGCAATGTTTCCTCTATTTTTGCCCCAGGAGAGTCTTTCAGCCCAGACCTTTGCATAAATGGTTACACCCTTGATGTCATTCTCATTCAGCCATATCCTCATATGGAGCCTTGTTCTCCTGAGGCTGAGGGAGCACCATATTAGGGCTATCTCAGAACATCGTACCTAGATAGAATACAAATTTTCTAAATTATCAAATGCTGGTTCTTTTTTGTCTAATAGTTTAGTCTTCAGTTTATATTCTGCTTCTCTCATTTTATACTAAGAACCAGGAAAAACCAGTGTAAAAATATTGTAAGTAGAATCTTTTGAAGAGGTTATTTCAGTTAAGTCATGGGCCAACTCATTCAGGATGGGTCTTAATGCGATTACTGGAGTCCTTTAAATGGAAAGAAGTGACAAAGCCATAGAAGCAAGAAGCTGAAATGAACAAAACCTAGAATAGAAGGGAGAGACCAGCATGTATTGCCATGCACCTTTTCATGTAGCAGAGGAGCCAAGGATTGCTGGCAGCAGGTCTTTAGGAAGGAAGCATTACATTGATTATGCCTTGATTTTGACAGTTTCCTGGACTCTAACTGTGAGTAAATTCCCATTGTTTAAACCCAATCTTTTTCATGGTATTTGCTTAGAGAAACCCAAGAAAATAAAACAGTTAATTATTTATATGTATTACTAGATACCATTTGCAAGTATTTTGTTGAGGATTTTGCAACCATATTCATAAGGAATATGGGTCTGTAGCTTTCTTTCCTTGTGATGTCTTTGTCTAGTTTTTCTATAAGGATAAAACTGGCCTCAAATATCAGTTCAAAAGTTTTTCTTCCTCTTCAATTTTTTTTTTGAAGAGTTTTTAAGAACTGGTGTTAATTCTTCTTTAAATTTTTGGTAGAATTCACCAGTGAAGCCATCTTAGCCTGAGCTTTTCTATGTACACAGTGTTTTTATTACTAATTTAATATTTCACTTAAAGGTATATTCAGATTGTCTATATTTTCTAGTCATTTTATCAATTCTTGTGTCTCTAGAAATTTTCTCATTTAATCTAAACAATGTAATTTGTTCATGTATGTGGTGGTTTGAAGCTTTTATGTGTCTCAGAAAAGGCCATGTCTTTTCATTCATTCCCACAGGTGCAGACCTTTGGCTATGTAATTGGCTAGGTCAAAGATGAGACCTTTTGGTTAGGTAATTTCAATTGATATGTGACCCAACTCATTCAAAATTAATCCTTTCACTGGAATCCTTCATGAGAGGATAAAGGACAGAAAGTGCTGAGGGAGCTTACAGAGAAAGGCCCCTGAGAAGCAAAGAGAGGGCCACAGAAACTCACAGAGAAAGCCACTGGAGCCAGAAGCTGAATGCCATGAAGCCAGGAGCAAAGGACCAGCAGGTGCCGGCCTTGTGACAGAGGCGTCTCAGATGCCAGCGTCCTCTCTTCAGAGTCCAGTTATCATCCTGTTGATGCCTTAATGGGAACATTTTCATGTCCTGAGGACTGTAAATTGTAAGTTAATAAATCCCCACTATAAAAGCCAATCTGTCTGGTATATTGAATTCTGGCAGCTTTAGCAAACTGAAACAGCATACAGTCATTCATAGTATTCTTTTATATTCTTTTTTTATTTCTGTTAGGTTGGTCTTCTAGTTTGCTAGCTGCCAGAATGCAATATACCAGAAATGGAATGGCTTTTAAAAAGGGGGATAAGTTGCTAGCTCACAGTTCTAAGGCCGAGAAAATGTCCCAATTACAACAAGTCTACAGAAATGTCCAATCTAAGGCACCCAGGGAAAGATACCTTGGTTCAAGAAGGCTGATGAAGTTCAGGGTTTCTCTCTCAAGTGAGAAGGCACTTGGCGAACACAGTCACGGTTTCTCTCTCAGCTGGAAGGGCACATGGCGAGCAAGGCGTCATCTGCTAGCTTTCTCTCCTGGCTTCCTGTTTCATGAAGCTCCCCGGGAGGCATTTTCCTTCTTCATCCCCAAAGGGCTTGTGGGCTCTCTGCTTCTCGTGGCTACGTTGTTCTGCTCTGCTCTCTCTGAATCTCTACCTTTCTCCAAAATATTTCCTCTTTTATAGGACTTTAGAAACTAATCAAGACCCACCCAAATGGGTGGAGATATACCTCTACCTAATCCAGTTTAGGAACCACTCTCGATTACATCACATCTCTAGGGAGATGATCTAGTCACAGTTTCAAACATATAATACTGAATAGGAATTAGAAGAAACGCTGCCTTTACAAAATGAGATTAGGATTAAAACATGGCTTTTCTAGGGTACATACATCATTTCAAACCAGCACAGTTGGTAATGTCCTTTTTCATTTCTGATTCTAATAATTTGAGTATTCTCTCTTTTTATCTTGGTCAATTGAGCTAAATGTTTATCAATTTCTTCAATCCTTTCAAAGAATCAGCTTTATTTTAATTGATTTTTTCTATTGCTTTATATTATCTATTTATTTATTTCTTACTTTAATATTTATTATTCCTCTCATTATCTTAATTTAGGTTTAGTTTGCTCCTCTTTTTCCTGTGTCTTACGGTCTAAGGTTATGTTATTTATTTAAGATCTTACTTCTTTCTTAATATAGGCATTTACACTTATAAATTTTCCTCTAAGCACCGTTTTAGCTGTGTCATATAAATTATGGTATATTATGTCATTATTTTCCTTTATCTAAAAGTATATTCTGATTTCCATTTTAATTTATTCTTGGGTCCATTGTCTATTTGGGAGTGATTTTATTTTATTTCCATATATTTGTGTGTTTTCCCAAATTTTTTCTGTTATTTACTTCTACTTTCATTCCATTTTGTGGTTGGATAATATACATCTAACCTTTAAGTTTATTGAAGTTTATTTTTTGGCACAGTGTTTGAGCTATACTGGAGAATGATCCATGATCACTTGGAAATAATAAATATTTGTGTATTTGGTTGTTAAATGGAATGCTGTATAGATGTCTCTTAGGTCTAGTTAGTTTACAGTATTATTCAGGTCTTCTATTTTCTTGCTGATTTTCTCTATAGTTGCATCCATTATTGAAAATGAGTTATTTAGATATCTAACTACTACTTTCAAATTGTCTATTTTTCTCTTCATTTTTGTCAGAAATTGGTTGATGTATTTTGAGGCTGTTATTAGGTGCATGATATTTATAATTGTCAAATCTTCCTAATGAATTGAATTTTATTATTATAAAATGTGCCTTTTGATTTCTAGTACATTTTTTGTCTTAACATTTAGTTTGTCTTATATTATTATAGCCCTTCCAAGCATTCTTGTGGCTGATACTTATATATCTTTTTCCATCTTTTTATCTTCAATGTGTTTCTATATTTGAAACTAAAGTTTGTCTCCAGTAGACACTATACATTTGTATCATGTTTTTCATCCATTCTTAAAATCTCTTATTTTTCATTGGATTGTTTAATTCATTTATATTTGATATTATTATTGATATGGTTGCATGCACATCTGTCATTGTACTTTTAGTTGCCTATATGCCTCATGTCTCTTTTGTTACTCTATCCAGCATTTACTTTCTTTGGCATTAGGTAAATATTTTGCAATGCAGAATTTTAATTTTTTTAAAGTTTTTATTCAATATATGTTTGAAAACTTTTTTAATGGTTGCTCTAGGGTATGCCATTTGCATCTTAACTTATCAGAATCACCTTCAGATTCATACTAGCTAATTCCAGTGATATACAGAAACATTACTTCTATTTCTTTTCACCTTTTTGAGGTATTTTTGCTATACAATGTTGCAATCTCAACAATGCATTGTTATAACTATTACTTATAATATCTACTAGCCATTTCCTTAGCCCAGTTCAGCTTTGCTACCAACCACCTCATTTGTGCTATTTTTTTTTACAAATGTTTTACACAAAAATAATACTTTTATGTTCTGGACCCCCATTTGCATTATATACATATTTTTATACAATTTTTTTTTTCACATGGGCAGGCACCAGGAAGTGAACCCGGGTCTCTGGCATGGTAGGCGAGAACTCTACCTGCTGAGCCATGGCGGCCCACCCTAAATTGCTTTATAAATTAATTAAGAAAATATAGGGAGAATATGCATTTGAACTGTCTTTTAAAATTACATGATTGCAGGCATCCATTGTCTCTGAGAAGTCAGCTGTTATTCTCATTGGGGTTTCCCTATGCATAGTAAGTCATTTGTCTCTTCCAGATTTTAACATTTTCTCTTTGTCTTTGACTTTCAGCATTTTACTGATATGTCTGCCTATATTCTCTTTGTGTTTATAGTTGGCTGGGTTTCATGGATATGCAAGTTGTAGTTTTTCAGTAAATTTTGGAAGTTGTAGTCATTACTTCTTTGAGTAGTTTTCTTCTCCTTTCTCTCTTTTCTTTACCCCTGGTATTGCTATTATGTTTATATTGGTGTCCCACCTTTTTCTGTCTCTTTCAATTTTTCTTCATTCTTTTTTTCTCTCTGTTCTTCGGCTTACATGATCTTTATTGATCTATCTTCAAACTCACTTAATCTTTTTTCTGCCAGTTCAAATTTAATGTTAAACACTACACTGAATTTTTTATTTCAGTTATTGTACTTTACTGCAGAATTTCCATTTAGCTCTTTTTTATAATTTCTATATTTTATTGATATTCTCTGTTTTGATGTGCCATTATAATCATAGTACTCATTATTTATTTAATTATAGTTTCCTTCAATTCTCTGATTATATGTATAAATAATAGCTATTTTAAAGTTGTCTTCTGATAAATTTTGGCATCAGGTCATCCTCACAAGCAGTTTTTGTTGCCTCTTTTCTTCATCTGTTGTATAAATCATACTCTTCTATTTTTAAATGCTCCATAATATTTGTTGGCAATGGAGAATTTTAGATAAAATATCTTCGCAACTATGGGTACTAGTCCTCCCCACCCCAACTCTGGGATTTATTGCTGTTTGCTTGTTTATTTGCCTGGTGATTGGCTGGGTTATTTTTGTGAAGTTCATTTCTCTTCCTGCAGGGTTGAACATCTGATGTTGCGCTTCTGTGGAGCACAGAGGAGTATACCCACAATCATCCTGGGATGATGATGGTTTTGGCAGATATTTCTTCTTCTCTTTCCCTGAGCACACCTAACTGCTAAACACCACTAATTGTTGACTGGTTGTTCAATTATTTTTAGCAATGGGCTGTGGCATAAATTGTTCTACAACAAATCCTATCAAATTGTGGCTTCTTTTAAGTAATAGTTTCTGAGGTCAGAGTTCGACATTTCTTTAGACCCTAAAATGGCTCCTTCCAACTGATGCTTTCCCTGGTTCTTTCCTGAAAACTAGTTGGCCTTCAGTTTATCCTGCATCCTGAATCTACTCATAATTGCTTTTTGCCATAACCTCTGCAGTGTTTGAGCATGTCTTAAGCTTGAGTTTCTCTATGTTCAGCAAAAAAATGAAGTCAGTTCCCCAGAAAGAGATGAAGGGCTTTTGTTTGAAAGTCTGTTTCTTTCCCTACACAAAATCTGAGTCACGGTTCTAGACTTGGTGCTGACAAAAGTAAGTGTCTCTCTGAGTGACAGTGATTCATTTTCCTTCACCTTTAGGAACTGAGAGCTAGTGGAAGGGTCACGCAGTTAGAGATCCTCTTGGCTTGCCTCTCCTTGCATGGAGCTACTACCTCACACATCAAGGCAAGGATCATTAGTACCTTAGTCTTCTTAGCATGGTGTTCAAGGTAAAGCCTCTGCTCCATGAGTAGAGACTGAGCAGGAGAAGGAACTCCCCACATTTCAACCACACTAGTCCATGACTCAGCCTCAGCAACAGGCAGGTGGGGGCAAGATGAGGAGTAAGTGCTCTTACTAGGAGCTGGAAGAAGAGAGCCCCATGTTTGTGACTGATGCAATTCAGAAAAGAGTTCCCACCTCTCTGAGATGGGAGAAGGAAGGGAAGAAGTGGTTGTAATTCAAATAACACATACTCTAGTCTTTCTCATTGACTTTTTGTAAAATCTCTTGAATAGCTATAACTTCATTTACTGCCTGTCCCCAGCACCATATTGAGAGGCTTTAAATGTTTGTGTTTTTATAGTTTTATTAGTTTTAGTGGGGAGCAGGTTAACAGACCTACTCAAATTGTCACCCTGGAAGTCTTTTTCCTCTTAAAAGGATTTTAGACAGAGATATAAACTGATAAATATATCAGTGTAGAAGAGTTTTGGACTGAATGTGCACATCAAGAAGCCATTGAATGATATGCAAAAAATGAAGCCATGTATTTTGATGAGGGGAGTGTTGGGAGTGGGCAGAGGTTTAAATTCTGAAACTTTAGAGTCTCTTCAAAATAACCTTGTGCATTTAATTGTATGGTAGATTTTTAGAAATATTTCATTGTTTCATTTTCTTTCTTAAATTTTAAGACCAAATGACACAATTAAAATAACAGAAAGTACAAAACTTTAAATCTGGGTTCAAATTAAGGCTTAACCCTTTATTGGCTTTGTAATTTTAGGCAATTTGCCTAATTCTTATGATACTGATTCTTCTTCATTAAAATGAAGATGATAATAGTGTTAATTCAGGATTCTTAATGATCAGATGAGGTCAGCTTCCACGCAAAACAAAGATAATAATGTCATGCATATAATATGCATGCAATATTCTTTTAATTTCCAAATTAATACATAATTCATAATACTATGTCTTCAGATATTCAACAAATGTGAAAAGTAATGGAGTAACAGAAGAATGAACAAAAGAAAAAGGAAAAAATCAAATTTAATACTAAGTTATTATAAAAATTGTAAAAAATTAGTCCACTGATCTGATACTTTAATTTTAATTATGTATGCCATTTTGTAGCACAGCATGATCCACAATTAGCTGTACTGGTCTATGTATATGCATCAACCATGATTTTCTAATGTCTTAGTCACTTTTCTCCTTGCACCATAGGAGAGAAATCCTGTAATTAGAAGACTGTGGGCTTTTCTGGACCTGCCGGCACTTCTACCCATCACCATCCCTCAATCTCCAGAAGTAGATTACTTATTGTCCTGGAATATATGCAAATATTTTCAGGATGGGAAGAATACTTACTATCCTAGAATGTCTTGGAATCTATATCTTTATGGAGATACTTTTTCTAGTTTCCAAGGCATGTTTATTGTTCAAACATGCCTACTGCTCCAAAGGCTTAGTGTATAAAAGAACTGGAGCTACTAAGGGAGAATTCTCTCCACACAGTTCTTTGGCCACAGTGTCCCAAGATGAACAGCATTATTCTCTAGGTTGGAAAGGTTTGAATGTCATCATAGTCACCTTGTTCTACTCCATACCATTTCTAGTGGCTTTCCCAAAGTAAGAGGCCATCATTTCCTCCTTTTCTTTGTACCCGTCAAAGTTGGGTGATGGCAGCTGCCATGTCTATTCTAAGCTGAGTACCACATTGAGGTTCTGGTCTCCTTAGGGTTAGTTTAACTTAGAAATGCAGCAAGCTTTGACACTATGAGAGCCTTAAAAGAGAAAAAGTGAGCCAATCGCTTGTCCACTTTCATCATTTAGGTACAAACTTTCTGAAGGCAGTGATTCCCCGTGGTCTCTCAGAAGACATTCTTAGTGACTGAATAGCCAGCTGTTTTTCTCCATATTATACCGCCTTAGTTTTGATTTTCCTCCTTCTCTGTCTCACTTCCTTTGTTCTGTCTGTTTTTACCCACCCTTTCACAATAAAATATTAATATGTGACCTTTGCTAGGGGCTCTGCTTTCTCAGGAACCCAGGGTAACATATCAACTTACTGAAGTATTTGGCATATGCATGCTCTTTATACACTTTATTTTTGGAGGAAAGTGAAAATATGGGGAGAAGAAAGGAAGGAAAATTATAATGTAGTCATTAATACAATGAACACAATACCAATATCAGTCATTTAAAAATCTTTGATTAAATGAAATACCTCTGTGTATTCATATCTATACTTCATATTTCCCTGGATTGTATGCCTGCTACCCTCAAGCCCCAACTATCTCACATTCTCAAATGATAGTCACATAACCATATACTTTCATCAAAGTACATCTTTTCAGATCCCTATTACTTCACACATCTGCATTACATTCTTGTGTGCCATGCGAAATTAAAAATGAGCATTTATGAATTAGTGTACTAAAATATATTTTTGGGGGGGACCAAAATCTTATTTCGTTATAAGAATTTTAGTTTTAAGAGCTAGGAGTCATTTTATATAGAAAGATATTTTAAGTAGATAGAGGGTCATTTATGTTGTAAATCAAATTATGTAGGTGATATCCTATTCAATCTTTTTGCCCAGTCTTCCTTCACCATGAAAATATTCATAAAACTTGGAATGAGCATTTTTGATACTTTGAATAGCTTTACTGTTGACCTCTTTCTGCATACTGTTAACAGTTGCTAAAGCTGCTGAAATGCAGGTACCATAAAATTGGCAGGCTTTTACAATAGGATTTACGTTTACAAGCTTACAGTTTTGAGGCCATGAAAATGTCCAAATCTAGGCATCATTGAAGATGATACCTTATTCCTAAAGACAGGCTGCCAATGATCCAGGACTCTTCTGTCATATGGTAAATACATGGTTGAATCTGCTGACCTCTTCCTTCTCCTCTGGATTTCATTGCTTTCAGCCTCTGGCTCCTGGGGCCGTTCTATTTCAGCTTCTGTGCTTTCTTTCTGCGCTTCTGTATCCTTCTTCTCTGTGTCCTGTGTCTTTCTCTGAATTTCATCCTCTTATAAAGGACTCCAATAAGAAAATTGAGACCCATCCTGAATGAGTTAAGATCATACTCATGAAAGATTCTACTTATAATTAATTAATTTTAAGAACAGAAAGCTTCCAAACCATCACAATAACATAGGTTGTGCATGTTTATTCTTAAAACAGTTACAGTTGATTCTTATTATTCATGTTTAATACGTTCTAGAAAGCCAGCATAAACACTGGATTGGTCAATATTGAAGCATTGCTCCAAGGAAAATAAAGTGTTAGGCGACTGTGAAGCTCTGATCACAAAATTTTTGTCCATCAATAAATATATTACCATATTTCATGTGTAATTCTATTTAGCTGTTTTTAAATATATATTGTTTGTTAACTGACATTGAACCCATTATGAACAGTGCTAAAACTTCTATCTGAATGATAGTCATCTAACATATGTATATTCACAGTTGGAAAATAACAGCTTTCTTGAACTAACAAATAATAGACTGCACCTCAACATCACACTTTGGAACCATTTTAAACAGTGAAATCACCAACACAATGCAGCAAACATGAAAAATATGTCACCCAATATATTGCAAAAAGAAAAATTGTTTATAGTATGAGAACAAAAATAAAAAGGTAGAGCAACTACTCGGCTGGGAATATGCAGGTTGGGTTATTCAAATATTTTACTACTCTATACATGTCTGTGAATGACTGTAAAAGTGTCAGAAGTATTGATTAGGGAACTACAAGCAAATTTTTGTGAACAGGTGAATTCACAAGAAAAGATGCTGCAGATAATGAAAATCAATTGTTTTCATAGTTTAGCTTCTCTTTTAATAAATTGATCATATATATATATGTATTTTTCATTTTCTGTTTTTCAACTTAACAATGTATATATTACCATAGTTATTTTACTAATGGCTGAGTCATTTGCATATGCAAATGTTCAATTGTCTGTTAATTGTATTGAACAGTTTTAGTAGGTCAATATGAAATGCTTTAAGGCATATGCTCTATACATAGATACTAGATGGCCACAAAATATCTGATTGGGGCAAGATATTACAGGCATACCTCATCTTATTGTGCTTCACTTTATTGTACTTTGCAGATACTGAGTTTTTACAAATTGAAGGTCTGTGGCAACCCTGCATCTAGCAAGTCTATTGGCACCATTTTCCCAACAGTGTATACTCACTTCCTATCTCCATATCACATTTGGTAATTCTCACACTATCTAAAATTTTTAATTATTATATTTGTTATGGCGACTTATAAACAGTGATCTTTGATGCTACTATTATAATTGTTTTGGCGTTCCATGAACTGTGTCCAAATAAGATGGAAAACTTAATTTTCCATTAACTTAATTAAACTTAATTAATGGATAATATTGTGTTCTGACTGTGCCACTGACCTGCTGCTCCCCATCTTTTTCCCTCTCCTCAGGCCTCCCTATTCCCTGAGACACAACAATATTGAAATTATCCTATTGACAACACTGATATGGCCTCTAAATGGTCAAGTGAAAGGAAGGGTCCCACCTCTCTTATTTTAAATAAAAAACTAGACATGACTAAGCTTAGTGAGGAGGGCATGTTAAATGCTGAGTTTGTTTGAAAGGTAGGCCTCTTGCACCAAGATCACAAAGGATTGCTGCTCTTTGTATCTCACTGATCCAGGCTGTGCTGTTTGTGGGTCTCCAAGCTGCATAATCCCCCTCGCTGGGTCCCTTCTCTCCTGCAATTCCCTTGCTATGCTTCACTTCTGGGTGGAGGCTCATGGTGCTGCCTCTGCAAGGTCTTGACTGAGAGAAGCTTCCCCTCTCATGAAAACTGGTCTGAGTGTCACTTAAATAAAGCTCATTCTATGCTACTGTCATCTTGCAGTCAAATCTTTTTCCTTGATCAACTCTGAAATTCTCAAATTTGCTACACGTTTTGCCATTATGTCTACTGAAAAGAAGCATACCAAAACATGTCAGAGTGTACAAACAGATAGGTGGTTTGAAAATTAAGTGTTTCCACTGTATGCAATTGGGTACATTTATATCTTTTATCTTTCATTTATTCGTCTGTAAAAGGGATATCTATTTTACAGGTCAAAACAATTATTAGAGTCTCCTGCACTTAGATAAAGAGGATCTATGGGTCTATTGTTAATATCTACATAACATTCAAATATTTCACGAACACTTGTTACCTGGATCAATAGGTCTGGTAACATCAACTTATTTTAGAATGTTGTGTTTGTAGCAAGTCTATTCTGGCTCATAATGCACATGTTTTGATTTTCTATTGTTAATAAAGCATGTTTCTGAATGCCAAATTTATGACTATGTAATTATATAAATTTACCTTTTCTTTAATTCTGACATTTGCCTGATACTGGCCACGATTTCCAATATCTTACCAATTATCTCTTATCAGAAATTCACAAGGAAGTTGTACAGAGGGGTGTCTCCAAGAAAATGCACATTTTATTGATTCCAAAACTCTGTGTGGTATCTGTTCTAGTTTGCTAGCTGCCAGAATGCAGCACACCAGAGTTAGATTGACTGTTAATAAAAGGGGATTTATTTTGTTAGTTCTTCAGAGGAAAAGCAGCTAAGTTGCATCTGAGGTTCTTTCTTATGTGGGAAGGCTCAGGGTAATCTCTACTGGCCTTCTCTCCAGGCCTCTGGGTTCCAACAACTTTCCCTGGAGTCATTCCTTTCTGCATCTCCAAAGGACTGGGCTGAGCTGCGAGTGCTAAGATGAGGAATGCCAAGCTGCTTGGGCTGTGCTAAGTTGAACTCTCTCATTTAAGCACCAGCCAATTAAGTCAAACACCATTCATTGCAGCAGGCATGCCTCCTAGCCAACTGCACATGTAATCAGCAACAGGTGAGGTTCATGTACCATCGGCTCATGTCCACAGCAACAGAACTAAGCATGTTCACCTGGCCAAGTTGACAACTGACTCTAACTACCATGATATCCTTGGATCTGGGGAACCCAACTGGTTCTACAAAGAATAAATTATCTATTTTATTATTACTGCTAACTAAGTGGAAAAATCTAACCAAGTAATCAGAAACTCATTGACTTTGTGAGATTATGCAGTCTTAATAAATGGTGTCCACATCTCAAAAGCATATCATAGTAAATGTTTATTTCTCAATTATACTAAATGTCCACTTCTGGCTCTGCTATACATTGGCTTCATTCTGGAACACAGGCTAACGGAGCAGTCCATATCTGGAACACTGATAATTTTGTGGCAAATAGAAAAAAATACATAGGAAGCCATGTGCTAACTCTCAAAGCTTCTTCCCCAAAATGACATATATTAAATAACATATAAACATCTGAATTCAGTGGGGTGCAAATGTAACATGTTTCTACTTGGTTAAGACTCAACAAATGCTAGCTATTTTATATTTATGTATTTTTATCTCATCTTTTAATGTAAGAGTAAAGTAAATCGTATTTAAATTAGAATTATTAAGAATATATATAACCTGTTTAGTAATGTATATGTGTTATTTCAACTTCTGCACCATGCACTCTATCTTCTTCTGAACTGACCTCTTTTTTTCCATTTAGGGAATTATTATTCTCTCACTCTTTGTCTACACCTTTGGATCAGGCTACCTAATTCTCATCCCCTAGTCCTCTGACCTCCCAGGCATTCTAGATGAAACTATATGATCTGGTTCTTCCTGAATGTCAACTTGCCACCTAAATGATTGACTTCAGGATGGGGATATGGTCCAAATCAGACTAAGAGCCCATTTCCAGGGTTTTATATGAAGTAATATGAAAGAGAAGCTCTGTTCATGCTGAAGTTGAAGGGGAGCATAAGAGCCTAGAGCCACGTTGTTCTACACTGGGTCAACTGGGAGACAGAATTTGAGCAAAGAGATGTGTGCAGGAAGTTATTTGTGGAGTGTCCTGAGGATTAATGCTTAAGTGGGAGTGAAGGAAGAATAACTGAGCAGAGGGAGAAGATGAACTAAGTCTTCAACTGACCCTCCAGAACTCTGAAATTTGGCAGCCTTATAGAAATGACCACTAGAGGCATAGAGGCTGTGCCTTATACCCATTCAAAGTCATCACACATGGGGTGCCACAGAGAGAAGGTATGCCCTTGGGAAGATGGATTTCTTTGACTAAGTTCAATTCTTTGAGAGGACCTGGCTGCCATGATCAAGGGCGGGGGGCAGGGAATAAATACATCATTCCTGAAGGAATGATCTAAGCTGAGTGGCAACAGATTTTTAAGCTTGCCTAAGAATGAAAGCATCACAGAGAAATATATAGATGTGAGATAAAGAATGATTCCTGGACAAAGTATTAGCACCCAGCCTTTCCTCAATTACTACCTCCTGAACTTTTCATTTTACCAAATAAATATCTCCCAACCACTTTTTTTGTTATATTTGTTTCTATTCATTTTCTGTCATTGATTAAGCACCATTCTTTCATATTATCCACTCTTTCTCAAGAATTTGTCTTCTTAATTTTCTTATATTTGCCCATTACACTATACAAGATAAAGGTCTTTAAGAAAATCAAGATGAAGAAGAGGAGCTTGAGAAAATTTGTCTTTAAAAATATTCTGAATAAAATATACTAATAGATTTTAGTGGTTAAAGGCTTGAACAAGTTGTAAACTGAAGACTGCCACAGATAAGCATTGTTAGATCTGCTAATCTTAATGAGAGGGGCAAAAGATGAACAATAAATGTCTTGAAAACTGGATGAATTTAGGATGGGGCATCTATTTGACCTTAATGACAAATTTTCCCCATTCATGTACTAAACAATGCTGCTTCTTCAGGTCTGAAAGAAACCACTAAAATGAGTTAGGCATCCCAGTACTTCATAAAAAATGAAAAACGAAGCTGTTCAAAGATAATCATCTCAGAAAGATGGGTAGGGACTTGATATTTATAACCATATCTCTACTGTGTAGCCATTTGCATTGTCAGTAAAGCTTTTAGATTTTAACTTGTGGTTATAATTGTTTGCAAGCAGACAAAACTAGAAAATGACATGAACAAAATAAAATGTCCTCTATATAGTTTTAATAAACCATAATGAAAGTAAAAAATAATCTCTTCGCAAGAAATTGACATGAACTGAATTGCAATAATAAACTCTGCTTACTTAGTGATGTTTGGCAAAAGCATTATGTTAAAACTCTAACTCTACATGCAATATTAGGGTTTGATGACTTTTTTTGGATCCAATTTATATCACTTATTTCAGGAAGCCATTAAAACAATAGAGTGTAGAATATTGTGATCTGGATAAAGAAGCCCATTATTAGCTTATAATGAGAGTATCACTATAAGCATTAATTATATTTAGGCTGCTGATCAGCAGTGACCCTCAATGATACATAATGATTTTAAAGAGACAGAAAACAAAAAACTGAGCTTTCTGAAGAGTCCCATTTGGGGTGGGCTATTTCCTGTTTGGCATAGTCTAGTTCTGTAGAGACTGTCAGGTTTGTAGACAGTCAGTGTACTCACTTTTGCACTTTGGTTAATTGAGTTAGATTATTTTCCTAGATATGGTTTGTTTAAATATGGTTGGGGAGTCATGTGTTAATAAAAGTGAGGCTCAGATTTGCTTTCCTACCCAGACTTCAAGGTAGAAAAATATCTGATAAAAATAATAATAGAGAAAAACAGAAAATAGAGGAAGAAAATGAGGTTAAAAACATAACAAATGATTATGTAGCAGTTACTATATGCCAGAGACTGAATTAAGGGCTTTTGAAATTTTAATTCATTTAATGCTTTTAGCAATTCTATGTGTTGGGTATTATTATCTCCAAACTCAGATGAGGGATCTGTAGCACAGAGAAATTAGGTAAGCAGCCTGTGTTAGTTTGCAACCTGCCATAATGCGACATATCAGAAATGGAACAGCTTTTAAAAAGGGGAATTTAATAAGCTACAATTACAGTTCTAAGCCTCTGGAAATGTCCAAACTAACGTATTCAAGGAAAGATACCTTAATTCAAAGAAAACCGAACACCTCTGTCAGGGAAGGTACATTGGTCCACTGCTCCTGGGCTCCATTGCTTTCAGCCTCTGTTCCTGTGGGGGTTCCTCATTTTGCTTCTCTGGGGCTGGCATTCATCTCTTGGCTTCCCTTGGTTCTCTCTAGGTTTCAGCTCGCTTAACATCTCATGGTGATGGGCTCTGAGCATCTCCAAACATCCATGTCTCTGTTCTCCACGTGTCCGCATCTCTGTCAGCTCTGCTGTGAAGTTTCTGTTCATCCCCGAGGCTTCTGTCATTTAGGTTCTGTCATTTCTGTTGTTTCTGTCCTTTCTGGCTCTCTCTCCAAAATGTTTCCTCTTTTAAAGGATTCCACTAAGCTAAACAAGACCCACCTGGAATGGGTGGAGTCACATCTTCATCTAATCAAGTTAATATCCATAGTTGGGTGTGTCACATCTCGCTGGAGAAAATCTAATCAAAAGATTCCAGTCCTGAATCAGGATTAAAATAAAGGGCTGTTCTTACAGGATTGGATTAGGATTAAAACATGGCTCTTCTAAAGCACATACTAATACTTTCAATCCTGCACACAGCCTAAGGTCCCCTAGAAACTATCCAGAAGAGGCAAAGTTTTAATCCAATGCTGTCTGTATTGAAAATACACAGAGTTCAGGCACGCTATATTTTCAAAGGCAAGTTTTGTTTCCTTAAATCAAAATGTGAATATTATTTGTCCATTCCTACTCCAACCCCCAACCCCAAATAGCAAATTCCTAAATTCAGAAAGCTGAATACAGGTTGCCAAAGGCTGCAATAGGGGTAGGGAATGGGGAGATAATGCTTAATTCACACAGTTACTGTTTGTGATGATGTAAATATTTTGGTAATGGATGGTCATGATGGCAGCACAACACTGTTAATGTAATTAACGCCACTGATCTATATATATTTGAATAGGGTTAAGAGGGGAAATTTTAGGTTTTGTATGTTAGTAGAGCAAAAATTTTAAAAAAATACATTATACTCTACAACACAGTGAGCCCTAAGGTAAAGTATGGACTATAATTCATAGTACTATAATAACGATTTTTTTCATCTATTATCACAACACTACCACACTAATGACAGTGTTAGTCATAGGGAAAACTGCACGTGGTGGGGGCACAGGAAAATTCTGTAGTTTCTTCACCCTTTTTCTGTGAAACTACACAACTTCTCAAAATAAAAACAAAAGAAGGAAAAAGAAAAATTACTAATAACAGAGACTCATATAAAATTGCATTGAGAATATTCTCTCCCTAATGGCTTTTCTCAATTTGATGCTAAGAAACAAAATCTTCTAAAAGTGAGACTTTGTAGTTGTTGCCTATTTTTCAGTCCTAACAGTTAAAATTAAATGTATCTCAAACAAAATAATTTCTTATGTCCTCCAAAATTTAACTTTCACATTTCTTATATTTATATGCTAAAATAATTTCAATAATACATGTTTTGATCAGAGATTGTAGGGTTATTAACAGAAGTAAAGTTTATCTATAAATTGAACAGAAAGGAAAAGTAAGATTTATTACCCAGAAGATTCAATTATCTCAGAAATCTGAAATAATTATTCCATGATAATTACACTTAATTTTTAAAAATATTTCCTAACATACATATGTTTTCCTACATTGTGACCTACATACATTTATTCAAATGATATCAAATGATACATGCATTTGGTTGAAGAGTCTATGTATTTCATTCCTATGCAGTCATTTCATACTTTTTAAAAAGAGGATTTCCTAATTATGTGAGATACTCTAATTTATTATTTTGTCTTATGATTTGTGTTGGATAACAGACAATACAAAATTGCATCTAATGCAAGAACTCCATGCTGCTACCTGAGCACATTTACCTGCCTACTGTTACCCATAATTGACAACTAAGAGCCTCCAATAGAGCCCTCCACTTGTTTTGCTGGGCAGTTTTCCTTCTTTCAAATTTAATGCTTCCAATCATCTGTTAATTAAAATGCAGTACATATGTATAGTGCTTTATGTTTTTTCAACTTGCCTTCAAAAAGAGTAGGAGAAAAATACTTTCTCATTTCATATCTAGGTTTGGAGAGCCAGCTCTTATTCTTCTTGATCCTGAAATGTTTTCATTTCCAATATAGTTCTCATGAGTTATTATTATGTTTCCTTTGAAACTAAGGGCAAGGAAAAATTTGTCATCTTTCCCTATATTATCTATAATGCCCTGTATTCTATCTATACCTACCTCTTCAAATGTCTTAATGGTCCATCCTAGCTCATTTACATGACAGGACTTAAGAGTCTCAGTACTTGCAGTACTTTTATTCCCTGGAAGGTATAAAAGAAAGATAAAATTTTAACCCACGACTTATGAAGTCTATAATTTGATTAAGGAATGAGATGCTAAAACTATATGGAAATAATATGAAATATAAGAAATAAAGCAATTATTTATGTTAATTATTGGGAAAATTAGGGATTTGTCAGAATTTTATAATTGCTTATCAACAAAGAATCCGTAGAAATAAACTGTTCTTGCAGGAAAAAGTGTCATGATTTTGTGGGAAAAATTAAAATGGGTTTTCCAAAAATCTAAGCTAATGAAAAGCATAAATTTGCAAAAAAAAAAAAAAAATACCAGAAATTTCTGGAGACTCCTGTCATTGTAAATTGTAAATAAATTCTGTGTTGTAAAAATAAAAAGTAAGTTTGAAAGTTAGCAGAAAGGAAAAATCATTCCTAAAATTGTCCCTTGTTATATGGATGTTAGGTTTTGTATGTATTCTATTAATCAATATCATAATGAGTTTTATAATTAAAACAAGCAATTTTAGAAAGCCTTTCTAAAGTAAGCTTGCATAAAAACAAAACAAAATTATTCAGGTGGTTTTATAAAAACAAAATGAAATCATGCAGGTGATTTTATATCTAAAGTTCTATCTATAATCAAGATCCTTAGCAAGTAAGTAATGGACATGGGTCTGGATATTTATGCAAAAATTAGTTTAGAGATCAATCAAAACTAGAAAAAAAAAAAGCCATACTAAATCTTTGAATTTGTCCATTCTCTAGAGAACAAGATATGATTTTCAAGAGAAGGGGAGACGTTTTCATTGCAGGGGGGAAAGGGCTGTGAATGGATTGTAGAATACATCATTCTACGTATGCATGAAGACCTACAGGCACATCTATTTTGAGAACCTTAAGCTACTTTCATTGTGCATGTCTGGAAAGGTAATGAAGTGAATGGCCAGTCATGATGTGAGAGCAGTTTTCTAGGAATTCTTGGAAGTTTTCATATTTCAACTTCCTTGAGTAGGACTTGTTGAGTCCTTAAAGGGAGCCTGAATTGAATTTGATTTCCAGCTCTTGCTACTTTGCATCAAGAGTGTAGGGAGTTACTTTTAGATTATGAACACGTTGCTGTAGTTTGAAGCTATTATGTACCCCAGACAAAGGTCATGTTTTTAAAATCCATTCCTGTGGGTGCAGACTTACTGTAGGTGGGATCTTTTGGTTAGGTTATTTCAATTGAGATGTGACCCACTTCAAGGTGGGTTTTAATCCTTTCACAGGAGTCCCCTACAAGAAGATAAAACACATATAGAAGCTAAGAAATGAAATTAAGTGAATCTCACAGAGAAAAGCCTTGGAGAAACTAAGAGAGGATCCACAGAAGATTGGAGAGCTGGCCACTGAAGCCCAAAGCTGAAAGTAACAAAATTCAGGAGTGAAGGACTGGTAGGGATTGGCCATGTGCCTTCCTGTGCGACAGAGGTGTCCCAGGTGCAGGCAGGTTTTCTTCAGAGTCCAGGTATTGGCCTGATGGTGCCTTGATTGGACATTTTCAGGCCTAAGAAGTGTAAATGTGTAAGTTAATAAATCTCTATTGTGAAAACTGACCTATTCTTGTATATCCCATTTTGCCAGCTTTAGCAAACTAAAACACCAGTTTAACATAAGATTCTGGATGGGAAAGAGTTAAAGGCTCCTCTCAGCAAGGCTTGTTACTTCAAAATAAAAATAAGACTTTTTAATGACATATTATAGAATGCAAAGTATTTGTTAGAATTCATTTCACAAAACAATTAATTCTACTGGGTAAGTATACACTTAAAAAGTGAGAATAATTTGAATCAGCTAGTAGCATATGCTGCAGTATTAGACTCTTACCTGGTAGAAGTTCTGTCCAATTAGCAAATGCAGCCCCCACCCTTTAGTGGATTAAAGTTTTAAAAATAGCCTCAGTGATTAGAGGGGAAAAGAAGACAGTGCATTAATGAACAATAAATGTGTTCAATTCACCTTAGAATGAGATAAGGTGCCACATAGCAACAGAATTCTTTAGTAAATTTAATAATGTCACCAGTTTACTTGAAATTTATAAATCCTTATGCTTTAGTTTGCCAGGTCTGCAATTAAAACTATCTCAGAGTGTTTGGAATGACAGGAATTTATTGACTCACAGTTTTGGAGACTAGAAGTCTAAATAAAGGTGTCACCAGGATCATGCTTGCTCTGAAATCTGTAGCATTTTGGTAGTGGATTCCCAGCAATTTATAACTCGATCTCTACTTCTGTCTCATGGCCATCTGTTTCCTTCTGTCTCCAAATTTCCTCTGCTTATAAGGACTCTGGTTATAGTGGATGAATGCCTATTCTGGTTCGGTTTGGCTTCACCTTAACTGACAACATTTTCAAAGATTCACATCCACAGTACGGGAGGTTAGGATTGAACACATCTTTGTGAGGGGCAGGGTTCAACCCCTAGTACCCTGAAACAAGTTAAACTAGCTTGGCCGATATGGAGAGAATATTTAAAACAGAAAATAAAAGAGGTATTTATGTAGAAAGTGATGCACTTTAGAGAGACAATATTATCCACTCACTTTCAAGGACCGATGCATGGTGATAGAGGGGCTTTTACAATTTATTAGTGAGTTCCTAGTATGGAATTCCTCTGTTCTATAAATAGAGTGAAATGCAAACTAATTGTAGCCTTTACATACTCAATGTTTACTTCACCATAAATGTTAACCGTTAAATATCCCTCCAGGTTCAACCAAGCTTGTGATATTTTCTCAAGTGAAACATTCCATTCTGAGAAATCATAAGCCAAGCCTTGCTTCTGTGCCTTAATGTTTGGATACATATATTAAATATCTATTCTCTAAAAAGAGATTTACTGGGAAATGATGTCATCAACATGGTGACATAAATGATTGTTGAAAACCTCTCCCCAGAGACTCAGTGAATAAAAGGACAGTTCTCATTTGTTCAAAATTCTGGAGGAAAGGGAAGACTGGAAAAGGATCTCAAAATGCCAAATTGAAGAAAGAGAAAAATAGCAAGACCCCACGGTCTTTCCCGTCACTTGGTCCCATGCCGCTTGGAAAGTGCACAGAAGCAGCAGCTGGGATCCCTCCGACCTCCCAGTAGGGACACAAGCATAAAATCTCTACAACAGTGACACAGATGCCCACCTACATCCAGACACAAAGACCCAATCCCACCCAGACCAACTACAAGATTTAAGCTCCAGGGGAGGGTGGAATACAAAATGGCAGCAAGGAGGAGTTTCCAAAATGTAGGATTAAGGAGGAAGCTGCAAAATCAGTAAGTACCCTGACAGAAAGTACCCAAATAACTGGTGAGGACCCAGGTGATGGGGGAGGGTATTTCAAGACCTTGGTCAATAAGGGACAAAGGGTCTGAGAAAAAACCTGGACAAAGACTGGGTTTCAAGCCCTGGGACCTGGCACTCATCCCCCACCCTTGAGGAAAACAGCCACAGACAGCTGCAGACCAGGACAGCTGGGGGAATATTCTGCCACAAGTAAAGTAGAGGACACAGCCCCATTCTGAGCCAGATTTTGGCTGGTGAAGTGAGGGCACAGGAACCCCACAGATTCAGTACCACCTGGCCAGATGCCACCTGAGCTCCAGAAGGTAAGCAACTCCTGAGGGTGACTAAGTCACCAAACAGTGCCATCTGCTGGGCAGGCTGGAAAGGGTAAGGGAAGTGCAGGCCTTTTCAGAGCCTCTCCAGTCCCTATCCCAGGCCCACTGGAGCTGCTCTGCACCCCCTGCATGGGAACCCAGACTTGTTTTGGCTGAGAAACATGGACAACCCAACTGTCAAAGCAATGCCCTAAAACAAAGCCAGGTTTTGCTAGCCAGTATAAAACTGCACTCTCTTGGGCTGGCTACTAGCTGAGGAGGTTGAACTACTCAGTCCCCCAACCCTAGGTCTTTCCATGCAGGAGCCTAAGAATCACCAGTCAGGCAGGATCTCAGCCATGGTGCACAGTGCGCACACCGCCCCCACCATCTACAGCCAGCTTCTGCAGTCTTGACTGGATTGTTGCCTGGCCGGGCCCCTGTCCAGCAGTTTGCCTCAGTCAGGGAGAGATGGGGTTGTTAGAAGGGGTGGCCCAAGCTCACAACTGCCAGAAAGACAGTGAAAGTGCAGTCTGGCAAACTGCTTTTCTGCCCAGGCTGTAACAGGCTTCCAAAAAGGGCTGCACTTCCTGTGTGAGGCTCTGGCTATGATTTTGCTGGGAATTAATAACAAATCAAGTGCCAAAGGAGATACTCAATACAAACCCAAGCAACTACAAAATCTTAGACGAGTGAGGGAAATTAACTTTCAAAATAACCTTATCAAAATATCTAATGCCAAGAACCCAGCAAAAAAATCACAAAGCACATGAAGAAGCAAGAAGATATGGACAAGTGAAATGACCAAATTAAAAAGCCAGAGAAGACACAGAATTTGAAACAACTAATCAAAGATGTTCATACAAATCTCCTAAATAACTGCAATGAGTTGACTAAAAAGATAAAGGATCTCAAGAAGACTCTAGAACAGTATAGCAAAGAAGTTGAAAGAATAAAAAGAAAAATAACAGATCTTATGGGAAAGAAGGGTACAATAAATCAAATTAAAATATACTAGACAAACACAATGGTAGGTTTAAAGAGGCAGAAGAAAGAATAAGCAAATGCACAAAAGAACACATGGTGAAAAAGATGGAAAAATTTGAACTGGATATCAGGGAAATGATTGACAACATGGAGAGCACAAGTATAAAAATCATTTATGTTCCAGAGGAATAGAAGAGTAAAGGTCTAGGAAGATATTTGAGGAGATGATTGGGGAAAACTTTTCAACCCTTACAAAATATACAAATATGAAAACCAAAGAAGCCCAATGAACCTCAAATAAAATAAATCCACTTAGGTCCATTCCAAGACACAAACTAATCAGACTGCCAAATACTGAAGAGAAGGGTAAAGTCCTGAAAGCAGCAAGAGAAAAGTGATTCACCACATACAAAGAAAGTCACATAAGACTAAGTGCTGACTATTCCTTGGGCACCATGGAGGTGAGAAGGCAGTAGTACAATATATTTAAAATTCTGAATGAGGAAAATTACCAGACAAGAATTCTTTACCTAGCAAAGCTATCCTTCAAAAGTGAGAGATAGTTTAACATTTTCACAGTTAAACAAATGCTGGGAGAATTTGTTAACAAGAGACCTGCCCTACAAGAAATACAAAAGGTAGTTCAGTCAGCTGAAAAAAAAAAAAAGATCAGGAGGAGGGCACATAATTGAATATTAGCAAGGGTAACTTAAAGGATAAAAAGAGAAAGAGAGAAAAATAGATCTGACAAATAAAAGCCAAAGGATAAGATGGTTTATTGAATCAAGAATTGCTTTCACAATAATAACTGTGAATGTTAATGGATTAAGCTCCCCAATTAAAAGGCATGTTTTGGCAGAAAGGATTAAAAATATGATCCATTTATATGCTGCTTGCAAAAAACTTGTCTTAAATGCAAAGATACAAAGAGGTTGAAAGTTAAAGGATGGAAAAAAGATCTGTGCAAGTAGTAATCAAAATGAAGCTGTAGTAGCTAAACTAATATCAGGCAAAATAACCTTTAAATGAAAAGATGTCATAAGAGACAAAGAAGGACACTAAATATGAATGAAAGGAACAATTCACCAAAAAGAAATGATAACCATAAATATCTATGCACCCAATCATGGAGCTCCAAAGTATATGCAGCAAACACTGGCAAAACTGAGGGGAGCAATAGATGTTTCTATAATAATAGTGGGAGACTTCAACACACCACTCTCTTCTATAGTTAGAACAACCAGACAGAGGATCAATAAGGAAATAGAGAACTTAATATGATAAATGAATAAGGCCTAACAGACATGTATAGATTATTGCACCCCCAAACACCAGCATACACATTCTTCTCAAGTGCTCATGGAACATTTTCCAGGATAGATCATATGCTGGGGTACTAAACAGTCTTCATCATTTCAGAAAGACTGAAATTAATCAAGGGTACTTTCTCTGACCATAATGGAATGAAGCTGGAAATCAATAACCACCAGATAATCAGAGCCTACACAAATATATGGAGGTTAAACCACACACTCTTAATCAGTGGGTCAAAGAGAAATCAGTAAATGTCTAGAGAAGAATGAAAATGAGAATACAGCATATTAAATCCTATAGAATTCAGTGAAGGTGATATTGAAAGGGAAATTTATAGCTTTAAATGCTTACATTAAAAAGCAAGAAAGAGAGGTGCATGGGTGGTTCAGTAGTAGAATGCTCACCTTCCATGTGGGAGAACCAGGTTAGATTCTCAAACCATGTACTCCATCTCTCCCCCCCGCAAATAAAAACAAGGAATAGCTAAAAGCAAAGATCTAATTGAAGAACTGAAGAAACTAAAGAAAGAAAAGCACACTAACCTTAAAGCAAATAGAAGAAAGTAAGCAACAAAGATTAAAGTGGAAATAAATGAATTGGAGAACAAATAAACAATAGAGAGAATCAATAAAACCAAAAGTTCATTCTTTGACAAGTCAACAAGAGTGACAAGCCCTTAGCTACACTGATAAAATAAAAAAAGGGAGAAGATGCAAATAAATAAATCAGAAATGAGAGGGGAGTCAACCATGGAATCCAAAGAAATTTTAAAAATAAAAAAAACATATTAGGATACTGTAACAACTGTTTGCCAACAAACTAGACAACTTCAATGAAATGGACAATTTCTTAGAAACACACAAACTACTGACTCCAGAAGAAAGAGAAGGCCTTAATAAACTAATCACAAGTAAAGAGATTCAGTAAGTCATCCAAAACCTCCCTAAAAGAAAACCCAGGGCTAGATGGCTTCACAGGGGGAATTTTACCAAACTTTCCAAAAAGAACTAACAGCTTTTTACAAATGTTCCAAGAAGAGCTAACCTACTCAAATTCTTCCAAAAAATTGAAGAAAAGGGAACACTGCCTAACTCATTCTATGAAGCAAACCTCACTCTAATACCAAAACCTGATAAAGATACTACAGGAAAGGAAAATGACAGACAAGTCTCTCTAAAGCATACAGATGCAAAAATTCTCAGCAAAATACTAGGAAATTTATTTCAATGGCACATTAACAGAATTATACACCATGACCAAGTGGGATTTATAAGAGTTGTTCAACACAAGAAAATCAATCAATGTAAAAGAACACATTAAAAAACTGGAAGGAAAAAAATCACATGATCACCTCGATCAATGTGGAAAAGGTATTTGATAAAATTCAGCATCCTTTCTTGACAAAAACAATTGAAAAGATAGAAATTGAAGGAAACTTCATCAATATGATAAAGGGCATATATGAAAAATCAACAGCCAGCCTCATACTCAATGATAGACCGGTCTCTTTAAAGCCTTTGTCCTAAGATTGGGAATGAGACAAAGATGCCCACTCTCACCACTGTGATTCATCATTGTGCTGGAATTTCTAGCTAGAACAATTAGGTTGGAAAAATGAATAAAAAGCAATCAAATTGGAAAGGAAGAAAGAAAACTCATTATTCGCAGACGGCATGATCCTATATTTGGAAAATCTTAAGAAATCTATGACAAAGCTATTGAGCTGATCATCGAATTCAGCAAAGTGACAGGATACAAGATTAAAGCACAAAAATCAGTAATGTTTCTCTACAATAGTAACGACCTAACTGAGGAGGCAATTAAGAAAAAAATTCCATTCACAATAGCAACTAAAAAATCAAGTATGTAGGAATAGACTTAACCAAGAATATAAAGGACCTGTACGGCGAAAACTACAAAACATTGCTAAAAGAAATCCAAGAAGACTTAAATAGGTGAAAAGACATTCTATGTTCATGGATAGGAAGGCTAAATGTGGTTAAGATGTCAATTCTACCCAAATTTATCTATATATTCAATGCAATACCAATCACAATTCCAACAACCTACTTTGCTGACTTGGAAACATTAGTTATTAAATTTATTTGGAAGGGTAAGGGGTCTCAAGTAGCTAAAAGCACTCCCAAAAATGAAGCGGGAGGACTTACACTTACTGACTTTAAAGTTTGTTATAAAGTCACAATGGTCAAAACAGCATGACATTGGCACAAAAATAGACACATTGATCAATGGAATTGAATTGAGAGTTCACTGATAAATCCTCAGATCTATGGTCAATTGATTTTTGACAAGGTCCCCAAATCCACTGAACTGGGACAGAATAATCTCTTCAATAAATGGGGCTGGGATAATTGGATATCCGATTAGGGATGAAAGAGGAAACCTACCTCACACCTCATGCAAAAATTAACTCAGAGTGGATCAAAGACCTAAACATAAGAGTCAGTATCACTCCTAGGCTGAAAATAACACTCCTAGAAGAAAATATCAAGAAACATCTTTAAGACCTAGTGATAGTAGGTAGCTTCTTAGACCTTATACCCAAAGCAGAAGCAATGAAAGGTAAAATAGATAAATTGGAACTACTTAAGGCTGAACACTTCTATGTCTCAAAAGACTTTGTCAAAAAGACGAAGAGGCAGTCAATTCAATGAGAGAAATTATTTGTAACCACATATCTGAGAAGGGTTTGATATCCAGTATATAACAGACATCCTACAACTCAACGATGAAAGAAAAACAACCCGATTATAAAATGGACAAAAGATATGAATAGATGTTTTTCCAAAGAAAAAATACGAACAGCTACAAAGCACATGAAAGGTGTTCATCTTCAGTAGCTATTAGGAAAATGTAAATCAGAACCACAAGGAGTTATCACCTCATACCTGTAAGAACGGTTGCTATAAACAAACATTAAACTACAAATATTGGGGAGCATGTGGAGAAATAGGGGCACTTTTCACTGATAGTGGGAAGTTAAAATGGTGCAGCCACTGTAGAAGACATTTTAATGATTCCTCAGAAAACTAAATGTTAAGTTATCCTCCAACCCAGCAATTCTGCTACTAGGTATATACCCAGAAGATTTGGAAGCAGGAACATGAACAGACATTTGCACACTGATATTCCTAGTGGCGTTATTCACAATTGCCAAAAGATGGAAACAATCCCAGAGTCCATCCACAAATGAGTAGATAAACAAGATGTGGTATATACATCAATGGAATACTATACAGCAGTTAAGAAGGAATGAGGTCCTGAAGCGTGTGACAACATGGGTGAACCTTGAGGACATAATTCTGAGTGAAATAAACCAGATACAAAAGGACAGATATCGGTATGATTTCATTAATGTGAACCAGCTAGAACATGTTGACTCAGAGTCTTAAAATGTAGAATATGGGGTACCTAGAAATAGACAGAAGCTAGAGAATGGGGAATGGTTACCTAATATGTACAGGATTATTCACAAGGTTGAACTCAAATGTTTGCGAACAGATATAATTCCATTACTGGAATTATAAGTAATAGTGCCATGTTGTAGGTGACTTTGATTGGAAGTGGTTGTTTAAAGTTATGCATGTCATTGATTAACACTACAAATATAAATAAGTTCTTTCATGAACTACTACAAATGTAAAATAAAAAAAAAGAATAATTGAAGGGTTTACGGGGAAAACATGGCTATTGCAAACTATGAACTATAGTTAATAGTAAGATTTTAATATTCTTTCATCAACACTAACAATTTTACCACACCAATACTATGAGTCAACAACAGGGATGGATAAAGTGTATGAGAGAATTTTGGTTTGATTTTCACCCTATTTCTGTTCTAGAGTAACGAAAACCTTCTAAAATCGATGATGGGCATGTATGCACACAACTGTATGATGATACTGTGAACCAGTGATCATATATTTTAGCTGGTTTGTGTGCTGTGTGAATATATCTCAATTAAATTGGAAAAAAAAGAGGTGTGCTTCTTCTAATGCCATCCGATTTAATTTTACTGCAATTTTCTACATTTTTATCACTTTTTCCATAATTAGCAGGAAATGATAATATTGAGGATGAGATTTTGTCAGGAGTCCATATACATATATATATATATAGCAACTATATGGGAAAAGTGCAAAGATGTGGGACTTGAAAATAGAGTAGAAGAATATCAAAGAGGTCAAGTTATTTGTGGGAAGTGTTTTTCAGGGGATGGTTAAAATTAGCTAGAACATTTCTCATTTAAAATTTAGAAACAAATAATTAAAAAAGAAAATTCCTTGATGTTCTTATGAAGACCCTCCATATATTCCAGCACAACCACCCATTAAAATGTGGAATTAAAGGCTAATATTATGTAAGTTTATTGCTTATAATATAAGATTTCTGTGATGAAAAGTTATTTGGAAGCTATGCCGAAATGACTCAAACATATTTTGAAATGGTTTTAATGAGATCCTAGCTCAAACTCTCAGAAGGCTATGTAAAAGTGAGGCAGGGACACATCTCCATTCTCTTTTTCCCAGGCACACTAATCCACGGATCAAGTTGCTTCTGAAATCTTTCGGGGGAAAAGCAGGCACTTAACGTTATATTTCTGTCAAATCCCCACTCCAGGGAAAACAAATTAAGGTCTATTAAGAACTTCTTAAGTAAACAGTGCTCTGTTGCTGGGCCTGAGTGTATGTGAGAAAGCAAGTATTCATTTAAGGAATCAAGTCTTGCCTTCTTCCATTTGCTCAATTTGTTTTCCATGACTCTGCACTTGGCTGGCAGGCTGAGGAGGGGGAGATTGTACATAAAAGCATTTTATCCCAAACTTTGTACTCTCAGCAACTACACTCTTTTGCCTCTTCCTCTTCTATGGTTCATTTCCTGTGTGGACCAGTTGGGGAGTTTGGATGCAGAAGGGAAGACTGTGGCTATTGTGAATGGGGAGGAGGCTAGTTCTTATTTGTCTGCACAAATAGCCACCAATTCTAAGGCAGTGCAAAATCTCACCAAGTGCATAGTCAAGAGCTTTCTCTCATTTATTCTTTACTTGATTTTTAATCTATAACTTTAAAAAGGTTCACATTTAGGTTTGTATATCAATCTAACTTCATACATTTCTTCATTTATAAAATGATTTGATTGGATTTCTTGCCTTCTCCACATAGAGGTCTTGCTACAGACACCTTTTTCCTTTTCCTATCATTACTGTCCCCCCCAAATTACTTTTTCTCTTTTAAATAAATTCTCCTTTTAAATTCAGTGGCAATACACCATCTAACATCTGGTCTTCTCTTAAACATATAAAATCAAGCACCAGAAACACATTATCCACATTTGTTGGGAGATTTATTCAACCGATTGCTGGAACATCCTTTTTACTTACTCCCACCCACTCTCAAACTGAAAATTCCATTTTTTTTTTCATGTGCTCCAGTGTAGAGAGCAAACTGACCCCTCAGCATTGCTCAAGTAGGGAAGCTTCCAGACTGCATTTCTAAGAGTTCTGTCTTAGAGATAGCCATCTCTTCACTGTTTACTCACTCTGTTGACGATTCTCTCTATGTCTTTGTCTCTTTCTTTCTCTCTCAACCTTCTTCTCTCACTCTGACTGCCTCTCACATACTCAAAGAAAGCAGAAAATGAAAGAAAAAAAAGAGAAAATGAGAGCTCCCTAAAACTATTTCTTGAGCAGGCCTTAAGCCTTTGATACAACTGATATGATACAAATTTTCCAGTGAGAAGGGTGTTGCCTGAAATTTACTGAAGGGTCTAACATACTTAGCACAATGTTCCACAAGAATGTTACAAATAAGGCATTGAACAGTGACTAATTTTTAGGATCTCCAGGCTTCCTCTCACATCTTGGGTTAGCCTGTCAATATTCTGACATCCTTAAGAGCTTGCCTGAAGCAACTAGTGCACACTGTACTTAAGTAGCAATTGCAGAGGGTGTTTAACTTTAAACCCAATTCCGGAGTTTAACTGTCATTTACATGATTAGTTAGAGTGACATTCTTGAACAGTGAGCTCTCAGCATCATTAAAATTTAATTTTCTTTAGAGATAGAACACAGGACATTATGTTCAGTTTATTATCTCTGACCCTTTACACTTAGACAATTTTCCAGTTTAATATGTCTCATAGAGTACATAATTCATGGGGCCTTGGTTATTATGTACTTTTTTTCTTCCAGAGGCTATTCGAAATGCCTAAGTTAGGGATGCTCAGTTCCTTCACTACTGCATCCCGAACAGGAAACAGAGGAGAAGAAATGCATGAGAAAATAGTCAACGTTATTTTTGGGAAAAAGAAAAATTCAGAAAAAAGATGTGAGTTATTAAAACAGTAAAATAATATTTATAATTTACCAGTGAGATATTATGTAGGAGTCTCTGGAAGATGGAGCACAGAGCTTTATGTAATAAAGACTTTGGAAGCTGTAAAAAAGATATCTATACTGCCCAGTAGGCCAGTAGTATATTATTATATTAACAAATGGCTATTTTTTTTTTTTTTTTGGCATAGGCAGTCTCCAGCATTCAAACCTGGGTCTCTGGCACTTTGACACTTTAAAAGCAAAGTATCTTCCAGGTTGGCTGTGGATCAATTACAAAAAACTGGAACACGTGGAAGAAAAGGAGAATGAAGGCATATGAGGATTAGATATCCAAAAATGCATGTATAAAGAGAGATTAGAGCCTGATTTTTAAAAATCTGTGTAGCTGAATTAAAATAACTGTGAACAGCACAATATTTCCAAAGCTATACATATGGCTTAGCATGTGAGCAAAGAAACATTTTTAAAATTAATTGAACTTTATGAAACAGCTAACAGGATATGCAGTTTGCATGTGTTGTATCATTTTTCTCAACCACTCTGGTAATGTAACCCATAACTATACCTTTTTGCCAATAAGGAAATATAAAATCACGGAGCTTAAGCAATATTCTAAAAAAAAAAAAAACCCACTCTTAAGAAAAACCAAAATTAAGGATGGAAACCAGCTTATTTATCTCACTGCCATGTGATTATGGCACTCGAGATAACACCTTTTTAGTAGCACTGAAAGGAATCCCTCCATGGCCACATGGGAGTCATTTTTGAGACTTAAAACCCATAAAATGTCTAAGTTCTACGTTAGATTCTGAACTTGGAATAATTTCACCTGACCCATGGGATAAATATCACCTATTTTTGACAAAATGCAAAGTCCTTTGAAAATCTGTAATGGTATGTATAAAGTGAAGATGGTGTCCTCTGCATCACCGCCCTCATTTTACACTTCGAACTTTTGGATGCTTCCTAAATCTCTCTATTATATTCTGAAGAGAAAAATGAACAAGAGGAAAATCCAGGTAGTAAAGCATATAACCCATTCACTGTAGAACTCCACAGCATTTTCAATCTGGCAAAACAGTATTTCACATTACACTGATGTAAAAATAAAGCCTGGGGAAAGTTCTATCAATAAGGACTGGTTAGAGATATTAACACCAGGAGCATATAATGAACTGTATTTGCCCAGAAAAAGAGGCAGATATTTATATCATATGGCACAGAATTCTATCTCTAGCAGGATAATAAATTTTCTGCTTTCGCTATCTAATAAAGAAAAGGGAACTGAAAATTTAAGTAAATAAAGCTGTAACTGAGCAAATGCATGTCCAGAGGAAAATGAGATTAAGGGCTCTTTTTCATCAATATTTGATTTACTAAGACATTCTTCAGTTTAAGTAACTTTTTTATGTCACTTGACAGCTTGGTTGGCTCTACAACAGCCTGAGCCACGGCGAATTCTAAAATAACCACACATATGCTGTAGCATCTCATCAAGGTTTTGCCAACATGTTTTGTGTGACGTGGGAAAAAGATACTGCCCTCTGAGCAAATCATGAACTTCAATAAAGAAAAAAATCTTGACTCCAAAGTTCAAGCTGTGCACATGACTCAGCCTAGCAGTGTTCCAGCTTGCCAGCATTGTGACTTTTTTATTACATATATCTCTTTGGATTCTGCTCAGGAGGAGATTTAAATTTAATCAGAAGATAAAAGTCCTTTCCAATCATAAATCCAGTATTGTGGAAATCAAGATGCAGCATAATTATCTATCCAGCTCTCTTTTTAAACCCAATTGCTTCCAAGAAAAGGGAAATGATATGGTCTTAGTGCTGGAATAAAACAAAGTACAGCATTCCCTTTCCAAATTTGCAGGAATAGCCTCATTTGTACACATTTGGTATTACTCTTGTTCAGGCGGCTGTTGTTAACCTACCTTGTAATGATATACTTGGATGAGCTGACGGAGCCTGATATATCCTCCTCTTGATCTTGAGGCTATTTCTCTCCTATCTTACTCATTTTGAACAGGATAAGTTACATTTAGCAAAAGGAGGCTTTCAGAACTGAGAATTCTTGCTGATCTGGAGCCTGTCAAGGTGATTCCATGCCAACTTGAACTTGCCTGGAGTTGAGGCTTCCAATCTTGCCAAATGTTGTGCTTATTTTGTGACAAAGATGAAAGTCACATTTGGATTTAAAAGGAAGCCATCCAGTTTATTTTATTCTTGTCTGAACTCTTTGAATCTATGTCCCAATGAGTGAAGGCTTTGTAAATAAACAGGTGTCCACATGTCCCAGTGTGAATTAAAATCTTATGGAGCCAAAGATTTGTTTTAAAAAAGAAAAGTTGTAATTAATATCTTCATTTGGTGTGTAGAAATAATAATTGCTCTAGAATTAGTTTCACATATATGTATTACTATCCATAATTAATGTTTCTATAGGATTTAGGGTAGGAGTGTTATAGAAAAAGATATGGATTTGACTTATGTCTTGGGAGATAGATAAGTTCTGGTCAATATTGGAAAATATAGACTAGTTAAGTTTTCTAATGAGCGCTAAAGAAAAGTCATTTCATATACTTAAGGTTTCATATGAAAGGTCTATACACTAAAATATATTTTTACATAAATAGAATAAGTTTTTGTAACTATTTATTATGAATAATGTCTGAATTATCAATGGACACATGCACAAACATTTACACAAAATCACGTTTTCTTCTAATTAACTTATTTCCCTAAGCGCCTTAGAATTCCCTGTTTGAACATTAGGCATCTTAGGTATCTGCTTTAACAACTGCTTCAGCAAACTAAATACCCAAGGTACCTAATTTAAAACAGCATAATCATTAAAGCATTAAGGGATGAATTCAGTGGGGCTATAATGCTTTTACGCTTAAAAGCATTGGCAGTGATATAATATTAAACGTAAAGTAAACTTTAAAGAGGTTTGGTATAAAATATATACATACATATAATACCATTATATATATAATAATATATGTGTTCATTTTCTAATGTTCTGATCTCATATAGAGTATGCATAAATTTATTAAGTATATATTTAAGGAAATTTGCATAAGTAGGCATCTTTGTCATACGTATCATTTGTTTGCAAGCATTCACGTTCCCTGGTTGGAGATTTAGAAAGTTTGCTAATAAATGATAAATTATTTAATTTAAATAGATAATTTATTCTATTACAAATACAATCACAGCAGGTTCTCAAAATACTTCATGGCCAGAAGCAAAAAGAAACCAATGTTTTTCCTTTATTGAAAATACCTCAGTAACTTGTTTCATGCAACTTTCATTATTTTAACAACTTTATTTAAATCAATGAATGAGTGACTCCAAGACAATGATATAGAACCTTCATTCTGAATATACAAAGCAAGTCTGCAATGATAGTAGAAAAAGCTGCTGGGAACTCAAGCTCCTGCTCCTTGATGTGCCCCATCAGTGATGCTGAACTAGAGTGGGGGTAAAAGTTATGCTGCTGATATTATAAGACCTGCACACTTTATCCCCGTAAACCAAGAGAGGGTAGATGTCGTAACGCCACTCCTACAGGATTGATTGTGTCAGACTTACCGCAAAAAAAAAAAAAAAAAATCTACAAAGCTGGTGGCTTAAATTGACTCTAATTTATTCATCTCACAATTCATTGGGTTCACTGGGTAATTCTGGGCCATGTCAGCTGATTTCTGCTGGGCTTCTCATGCATCTTGGTCAATTGTTGGACCCCTTAGCAGCTGGCTGACCTAGGTTGGTCTCATTCCCATTGTGGTAGTTAGCAGCTGTTGATTTGGGGTAACAAGGATGACTGGTCTTCACGAGTCTCATTCTGTACTGGCTACCTTGGGCTTTCCACATAGAGGTTAAAGGGTTCCAGTAGCAGCAGGTGTGTAAGCCCTTGTCAAGCCTCAGCCTGTGTCACAATTGCTACTGTTCCATTGACTAAAGCAAATCAGTTGACTAAGCTCGGACTCCTGGAAAGCAGGTCTTATATTAGATAAACAGGGAGGGGAAGAATTTGTGGCCATTTTTGCAGTACCACAGAAGTCATTCCTAGAGAGGTGTGTCCTTAAAAAAGGCCTCCTTTTCAAAACCTCCATGTTTTAGAGAGGAGAAAAAATGAACACGAGTGGTGACTTGGTAGATACAACCAAAGTGTAAATGTCAAGAAGCATAATTAATAAATTAAAATGCCATCTATGAGATGAAAGACAACGCAGCACGAGTGATCTTGGGAGACTAGATTCCTTAACTGTATCATTGTGTTTTATTTACTTCCTGCTGTAGCTGCAGAAGACCAGCATTTCTTTCTCTCTTGTACCATCCAGACACAGTATTTTCCAAATTTGGTCCCTGGACCAACTACATGGGTACAACCCGAGGTTTTTGTGACAAATGCAGCCTCTTAAATTCCACTATCAGAGATTTTTGACTCAGAATACTGGGATCGGGCTGAGGTATATGCATTTGTAACAAGCGCCCCACGATATCCTATTATAGAGAAGCACAGCTCCATAAATAAAGAGTATGTTATTGCCACATCAAATTTTTGGAAGCTAAACTCAGACTGATGGTTATGATATACTAAATCTTACCTTAATAATTAAAAGGTTCAATTTGCTTCCCTTGAAGGAAATTTTTTTCTATTCCTGAAGGAATTACTAAGCTCCAATAATAATTTATATTTGATTGGTTTCTTTCTCCCAAAAAGCTTCAGGCATTTTATCTTCCTTCTAGATGCTCAAAAAGTAATGAATTTCCTCTTAGAAGAAATAAGAATATTATCTACATTTCAAAATTGCATTCAATCTTAGAATACATAACTTTAGAAGTTAAGAAAATACGTTGAATATTTGCAATACTGAGGATTTTTAAAATGAAATTAATAAATTATCATGGTATCCCAATATCAAAAGAATATTCTATACAGTTTATAACTTTCAGATTTATTTTTCATGAAAGTTAAAAAGTGATGCCATTTCTTCCAAATTCACATTCTCTGAATGCAATTTTTCACAAACTTGTATCTGACCACTGTCATTTTACATATAAGAGAACAAATACAGGTAGGTTTTGTAAGCATAGTATCATGGAGCAAATAGTTGTTATATAAATAGATGTCAGATCACGTGATTTCCCATAGAGTGTTTTTTTGACAACACAGCATTTCAATGCACTGATTTAGGTATGGAAATTATCTTAGGGCCCTTCTTTCCTAAAGCTCTCCATATGTTGAGGAAGGCGTGGATCCAGTCCTGCCTAGAAGTTGAGAACAAGCTAATGAGTCCTGGTGTTTCCTCCTGCTGACATTTCTCTGTGCCATTATAAATCTTTCAAGATACCCAGTTCCCTAAACAGATTTTGAACAATTAAGAATTAAATTGCTCCAGTAGAAGACAATGCACTTTCACTGTCATAACTTTCAAAATTAAAATCTTTCCTGCCACCTTATTTACTTACTTAAACATGAGGCTATCTTATTAAAGTTTCTCAAATAGAAACTATCAGGGTACATGAGCTATAATCAGAGTGGGGATAAGGCAGGGACAGATTGTCTTTAACATCAGGGAAGAGTTGTATCTTGGATTGTCTGCTCAGTCTAAAGGGCTTTGACGCTTATTCCTAACACACCTAAAAATATTTTCTTTTCCCTGCTGCTGCAATCACAGGCATTAAATTAATCAAAAGGGTCCATTATTTATCTTCTGAATATAACAATGAGCAATATCCTGAAGACCTAACCATGCTACCTTTATTGGAAAAGAATAAACAACAGTACAAAGAAGGAAACATTTTACTCACATCACACACTAAAAAAAAAAAAGGAAAGTATTATAGAAAATGACACAAATGCAGATCATTTTGCATTTTACAAAGTCCATTCTCAGCTCTCTATCTCCATGCTAACCCCTCTGCATTCCCATAGCAAGCCAAATATATATATCCATTATAGAACTTGATACATTGCTTTCTACAGATTTTATTTCCTGACTTAAATGGGAGTTAATGGAAAGGATGGACTAAGAATTTTTAGTCATTTTAACTCCAGTGTTGAAATACAGAAAGCCTTCAATAAATGCCTGTTAAATTGACAAAGACTTAAATGGATATTTACATGAATATATCTGAATATTCATATTTATGTATCCCTGTAAATATACATTTATAAGTATAATTATTGTATCAACTGGCACCAAAGTTCTACTTAAGGAGGGAGTATTGTCTAGGAAATTAATCTCCTTTGATGTGGAAAATAAGACCCTGAAGCTATACTGTGAAAATAAAGAGCAAAAGAAAACTAATAGCTAAGCAACTATGCATAAAAAAAAATGAATAGAAATTTGTGAGTGGGAGAGTGGAGAAAGGAAAGGGAATAGAGTTAAGGTAGAAACATCTCAGGAGGCTGAAGACTAGACACAAAAATGATCCGGCAGAATTTTGCTCTAGTAAAATGGCAAAAATGTGTTAAACCGCAAGAATGTCTAAAAAAATAAAATTAATTGCGTGTCTGTGATGTAAAATCCTTTCTCTTCTGCAAATCCAGTAAATTCTAACACATGCAAATCTCTTGTTCGATCTTTGAACAACCCGTGTAAAGTGTCTGCATTTCACCTATGGGTTGGCATAGTGAAGATAAAGGAAAAGCAAAAGGCCATGGAGATGAGATGTTACTGAGATTAAGTCTTTTGGCATTCTAGATATGATACTGGGCTACCTTCATACAGCAAACAACCATAAAACTGGGAAAAATACATGTGCAACTGTTTTCCTTATTCACTCAAAGTGAAATTATTGAGCACTTACGTGTGCTAGACATTATTAAAGTGCTGACAAGTTGTATAAATCTTTGATCACTGAGGGAATGAAAACTCACAAAGAAAGCCTTGTGTCTTCTCTGGCAAATTCCTTATTACAGCACATGAAACAGGAGTACAAGAAGGGCAGATAGTTCTACTGACATAAGATCATCATTTGGAACAACTTATGTAACTGGTATCTCTGGGATCAGTGCACTGGAGAGAAGAGAACTGTTCCAGAGTTAGCCAAGCCTTCTGCATCCTTGTCTGAAGGTTGGGCTAAATGTATGCGGGGTTGGATCATTAGAAAACAGCTGCTGTTGTATTAAGCGTGCAATCAAGGTAATGGAGGTTAAGGGGAACTGGCAGATGTGGGATTCTGGTCCAGCTAGAGTGAAGAGATACCATTAACAACTCATTAAGATCTTAGGCATTGAACACAGACACCAAAAGATGCCATCTATGAATAAGGACCAAACTATAGAGTAAGGTTTAGAATAAATGAAATTTAAAAACCTAAAACTAGGACCTGAAGAGATTAATACTTTAGAGCTTGAGGAATTCAAGGGAACTAAAGAATAGTGGAGTTTCTATGGATCAATCTTAGCAACAATAATAGTCTACACAATTTCAAGGTGCTCACCCAGTAATTGAACTACCTATTAGAATAATAAAGACTCTTCAGAGAGAGGACAACAAATTCTAGAGTCTCTACAACATATCATCCACAATAGCTAGTGCAAAATTAGAAACATGACCCATGTTGCAGACAAATAGCATTTAAGAGAGAACAACACTGAGATGGCTATGTTAGATTTAGAAGGCAAAAACTTGTAAAAAGCAGGTATAAATATGTCAAAGAATTAAAGGTAAATATAGTTAAGAAACTATTATGCCTTTTTGTCTTAATGAGTAAACAGATAGGGATCTTAGTAGAGAATTAGAAACAATAAAAAATCAAATCAAACATTTAGAAGAGAGAAGAAACTGAAATTAAAAATTTCCTGGATGTGTTTAACAACATATTGGAGAAAGTAGAAGAGTCAAAAGATTTGAAGACAAATTATTAGAAATAATCCAGTCTGAAGAACATAGAAAATATGAAAAAAGAAATTAATAAAGCCTAAGTTAAAATGTAAAATACATTTAAACCATATGTAACTTGAATCCTGGGGTAAGGGGAGCATGAAAATGGACTAGAATGAATTTTCAGAAGAAATAATATCTGACAATTACCAAAATATCACAATAATCATCTCCACTCAGATCAAAGGACCTCAGCAAGACCCAAACCTGAAAGCCATAAAGAAAACCACATGTTGGCCCATCATAGTCCAACTGATAAAAGTAAATCTTAAAAGAAAGCCATGAAAGCAGCCAGAGAAACTAGGCATTGTACATATTGCAGAAACAATGGCATAAATGACAGACTTATGTTTAGAAACAATGGAAGACAGAGGAAAATGGAAATCATTTTTAAATTACTGGGAAAAAACTTTAAAAAGTAGGGTAAAATTATATTTTTGTTAAACAAAAGCTGTTACCAATAGACTTGCACTATAAGAAATACAATTTCCTTAAAAGACAACTATCTTTTAAAAAGAAGCTTTATAAAATGGGTTTCATAACATACATAAAAGTAGAAACTATGATAACAGTAGCTCAAAGGATGGAGTTGAGTAATTGGAATTATAGTACTGTAAGGTATTTTATATACAGACTGAGATGTGCAGTATGAAGTATCAAGTGTGATGTGTTAATAAAAAATGATAAACTATTAAAACTGAATATTTGTTAAATAAATGTTTTATTTTAGAATAAAGATAGTATAGTGCAGGTCCACCCAATTTCCCCATTGTTAATATCTTACATGATTGGGTACATTTTCAAAACTTATTATAAGTAAGAGTCTAATAGAATTAATAAAGTAGAATGTTAAAATATATTCCATTGTTCAAAGAGAATTGAGGAAATGAACAAGAGAGAAACCAAAAAGGGAAGGTAAAGATATCTACAGATACCATGCCAATGATTACACAAAATGTAGAAAAACCCATAACACCAATCAAAAGGCATAGAATGCATCAACTGGGTAGAAAAACAAGGCCTAACTATATTATTTCTAGAAAATCAAGCATAAACATAAAGAAAGCACAGTAAGCATAAGAATCCATCCTGCATTCACAGTAAACATGATTATCTACATAGCAAGCAGGTGAAGGAATATACAAAAAGAAAAAGCAAAAAAAAAAAGCTTCTAGAATTAATGAGCATCTATATTAATAAACCACAAGCTAGATTCCAAGCCAAAGATTATTACAAGAGAGAAAAAGAGGTATTTAATGAGCATTAAAGGATCATTTGCCAGGAAGACACAATTTCCTAATTATGTATGAATTAATAAATAGAGTTTTAAACACCATGATGAAAAGTTGACAGAATTAAAGTGAGGAACAACAAATCCAAATCATACCTAAGATTTTTAACAGCTCTTTCTCTCCATAATGGATAAAATCAGTAGGTAAAAATCAGAAAGGATATAGGCAATACTCCCTTAAAGCACACCCTGAACAGGATTTTGGGGTGCAAAATGCTTATTCAGAATCAACACCTCTGAAAGGAAAAAGAAAGTAACAGAATTTTTGTGTGATTATTTATATTCAAAATGAAGTCTTGAAATCATTCATATAAATTTCTACTTGAGAAATTCTGAAAAGTAGAGCAAATTAAAACACACTAACTAGAAGGAAAGTAATGAAATAGAAGGATAAATCCAATGAATAGAAAATAGATAAATATTAGTTCATTGAAAAGAGAAATAAATTTGATGAACACCTAAGTGTAATTAAGGAAAAAAGAGAGAAAATATAAATTACCTCTCTTAGAAATAAAAGAGAAATATTTTATTGCAGGCAGTCACAAGCACACAAAAGTTGCAGGCACTTATCTCCATAACCAGGCTGCACCTGCCCCCAACCCACACGGTCATGCAACCCCACCCTGGTCTCTGAGCTCTGCATACATATACATCAGTTTACAGCACTCCTAGAACCGCCCTTGTGCATGGTCTCCAGTCACATTCCCCAGCACTACGAAAGCACTGACCTACTTAGCCCGGCCACATCAGCCCCCAGCCCACACAGGCTCAACGCTGACCCCCTGCTCTAGCTCTGCGCATGCACACAAAGGGCCCTGTGCTCCAGACCAGTATACACTGGAGCCCTGTCCCCCAGATCTATGGCCTGCACAGCTACATTCCCCACCCACCCCACCACTGGGTGCCCACACTCACTGGCAACAGCCTAGCTTCCCCAACCTGTGCCTTACCTGCATTGTAACATATCACCTCACTGTTGTGCTCCGCCCCATGGCCTGCAGCCTGCTCCACAACCATCCCACAAACACAAGGCTTTAGACTACTGAAGGATATCAACTCCCAAAGTAAATCAATCAAGATATTTACATGCCATGAAGACAGCAGAAGATCACTAAGAATATCACAATGCAGACAGATATAGCCCTTCCTAATGACCAAATTTAAACACCAGAGGAGACACAGACCTTGGAACAACTAATCAAAAATGTTCATACAACTCTACTTAATAAAATAAATGGGTTAGCAAATAACATAAAGGAGATCAAGAAGACAGTAGAAGAGCATAAAAAGGAATTTGAAAGAATAAATAGAAAAATAGCAGATATCACAGAGATTAAAGATTCTGTTGACAGAATAAAAAATACTGGAGGCACACAACACCAGATTTAAAGAGGCAGAAGAAAGAATAAGTGTTTTAGAGGAAAGGATAACTGACTTCAAAGACTCAAAGCAGCTAATGAAAAAAAAATGAAAAAATTTGAATTGGATTTCAAGGAATGATAGACAATACAAAGAGTACAAATATAAGAACAACTGGTGTTCCAGAAAAAGAGAGGAGAAAAGGGCTAGGAAAGGTAGTTGAGGATATAATGGGGAAAACTTCCCAACCCTCAAAAAGTACATAAATATACAAGTTAGAGAAGCTCACCTAACTCCAAACAGAATGAATCCAAATAGGGCTTCTCCAAAGCATATACTAATCAGTGTTTCAAACGTTGAAGAGAAGCAGAAAATCCTGAAAGTGTCAAGAGAAAAACAATCTATTACATACTAGAAAAACCAAATAAGACTGAGTTCAGACTACACAATTAGCACTCTGGAAGCAAGAGGCAGTGATATGATATACTCAAGATCCTGAAAGAGAAAGACTTCAGCCAAGAATTCTGTACCCAGCCAAATTGTCCTTCAAAATTGAAGGAGAGATTAAAGTTTTCACAGACAAAGAACTCCTGAAAGAATTTGTCAACAAGAGACCAGCCCTGCAAGAAATATGAAAAGGAATTCTACTTGCTGAAAAAAAAAAAAAAGACAGGAGAAGAAAGTGTGAAGGAGGGCACAGATTGAGTAAAATCACTGAGGGTAATTTCAAGAATAGAAAGAGAAGGAGGGAAAAGAATATAAAGATCTGACAGATAAAATAAAAAAGATAAGATGGTGGAATCAAGAAAAGTCTTTTCAGTAATAAGTTTGAATGTTAACAGACTCAATTTACCAATTAAAAATACATATTGGCATAATAGATTAAGAAACACAATCCAGATATATGCTGCTTTCAAGAAACTCATCTTACACACAAGGATGCAAATAGATTGAAAGTGAAAGGATGTAAAAAGATTTTCTATGCAAGTTGTAACCAAAAAAAAGCAGGAGCAGTTATACTAATATCAGACAAAGTAGACTTTAAATGCAAAGACATCATAAGAGACACAGAAGGACACTATTACTAATTAAAGGGTCAATTCACAAAGAAGATACAACAACCATAAATGTTTATGTTCCCAATCAAGGAACTCCAAAGTACATGAGACAGCCATTGGCAAAACTGAAGGGAGCGATAGATGTTTCAACAATATTAGGAGACTTCAATACACTACTCTCCTCTATAGACAGGACAATCAGACAGAAGATAAACAAAGATATAGAGAAGTTAAATAACTTGATAAATGAATTAGACCTAACAGATATATATATATAGGTGATTGCACTTAAAATCACAAAGATATACATTCTTCTCTAGTGCTCATGGAACATTCTGCAGGATAGATCATATGCTGGTGCATAAGATAGATCTTTATAAATTTCAAATTACTGAAATTATTCAAAGCACTTTCTCTGATCACAACAGCATAAAGCTGGACCTCAATCACCACCAAAGAATGATAACATTCACAAATATGTGGAGATTAAATAACAATTCTTAAACAATCAGTGGGTCAAAGAGAAAATCCCTACAGAAATCACTAGCTATCTGGTGATGAATGAAAATGAGAACAACTTATCAGAACTTATGGGATGTGACAAAGGCTGCACAGAGAGGGAAATTTATTGCCTTAAATGCCTATATTAAAACACAAGAAAGAACAAAAATTGAAGATTGAACAGCACACATGGAGGAACTTGAGAAAGAACAGCAAACTTACCCCAAAGCAAATAGAAGAAGAAAAATAACAAAGGTTAAAGCAGACTTAAATGAATGGGACAACAAAAGAACAATAGAAAGAATCTATAAAACCAAAAGTTGCTTCTTTAAGAAAATCAGTAAAATTGATGGGCCACTAGCAAGACTGACAAAGAAAGAAAGAGGATGCAAATAAACAAAATCAGAAATGAGAAGGGGTGCATTGCCACAGATCTTAAAGAAATGAAAGAAATCATAAGAGGATACTATGAATAACTATATGTCAACAACCTAGACAACTTAGATGAAATGAACAAACTCCTGGAGACACGTAAACAAGCTACACTGACTCAAGTAGAAAGAGAAGATCTCCACAAAGCAATCACAAGTAAAGAGATTCAACCAGTCATCAAAAAATCTTCCTACAAAGAAAAGCCCAGGACCAAATGACTTTACAGGAGAACTTCATAAACATTCCAAAAAGAACTAACACTAGTCATGCTCCAAAAAATTGAGGAAAAAGAACTCTATCTAATTCATTTTATGAAGCTAATATCATTTTAATACCAAAACTGGGTAAAGATGCTATAAGAAAGAAAAACCACAGGCCAATCTCCCTAATGAACACAGATGTGGAAATTATCAATAAAATATTAGTAAATCGAATCCAACAGCACATTAAAAGAATTATACACCAGGACCAAGTGGGGTTTATACCAGGAATGAAAGGATGGTTCAACACAAAAAAATCAGTTAATGTAATACAACACATTAACAAATTGAAAGGGAAAAATTACATGATCATCTCGATTGATACTGAAAAAGCATTCGACAAAATTCAGCATCCTTTTCTGATAAAAACACTCCAAAACATAAGAATCAAACGTAACTACCTCAATATGATAAAGGGAATATATGAAAAACTGATAGCATCATACTCAATGGAGAGGGACAGAAAGATTTCCCCTTAAGATCAGGAACAAGACAAGGATGTCTGCTTTCACCACTATTATTCAACACTGGGCTAGAAGTTCTGGCAAGAGCAATCAGGCAGGACAAATAAATAAAAAGCGTCCATACTGGAAAGGAAGAAGTAAAACTCTCATTATCTGCAGATGACATGATACTTGGAAGATCCTGAGAAATCTACAACAAAGTTACTTGAGCTAATAAACAAATTCAGCAAGCTGGCAGGATATAAAATTAATGTGCAAAAATCAATAACATTTCTATACATAAGCAATGAGCTAGAGGAGGAGTCAGTTAAGGAAAAAATTCCATTAAAAATAGCAACTAAATGAATCAAATATTTAGGAATGAACTTAACTAGGGATGTAAAGGACTTGTTTACAGGAAACTACATATCATTACTAAAAGAAATCAAAGGAGATCTAAATAGGTGGAAAGATATTCCCTGCTCATGGACAGGAAGGCTAAATATAGTTAAGATGTCGATTCTCCCCAAATTGATCTACAGATTCAACATAGTACCTGTCAATATCCCAAAAACCTACTTTGAAGATTTAGAAAAGCTATTAGTTCATCTGGAAGGGAAAGAGACCCTGAATAGCTAAAAGCATATTAAAAAAGAACAAAGTTGGAAGATTAACATTCCCTGGCTTAACACGTATTATAAGGCCACAGTGGTCAAAACAGCATGGCACTGGCACAAAGACAGAAGCACTGACCAATGTAATTGAATCAAGAGTACAGAAATAGACCACCAAATCTATGGTCAACTGATTTTTGACAAGGCCCCCGAATCCTCTCAACTGGAACAAAATAGTCTTTTCAATAGTTGGACATGGAAGAAATGGCTATCAACAGCCAAGAGAGTGAAAAAGGACCCCTGTCTTACACGCTACACAAGAATCAATTCAAAGTGGATCAGACATCTAAATAGAAGAACTAATACCATAAGGCTTCTAGAAGAAAATGTAGGGAAACATTTTCAAGACCTAGTAATAGGAGGTAGCTTACTAAACTTTACACCCAAAGCACAAGCAACAAAGAAAACAGAGATAAATAGGAAATCCTCAAACCCAAATGCCTCTGCACTTCAAAAGACTTTGAAGATGGCTCAAAGCACATGAAGAGATGCTCATTTTCATTGTTTATAAGGGAAATGCAGAAAAAGACTACAATGAGATACCACCTCACACCTATAAGAATGGCTGTTATTAAACAAATAGGAAACTATAAATGTTGGAGAGGATGTGCAGAAACGGGGACACTTATGCAGTGCTGATGGGAATGTATAATGATGTAGCCACTATGGAAGACTGTTTGGTGGTTCCTTAGGGAACTAAATATCAAGTTGCCCTATGACCCAGCAATAACAGTACTTGGTAAATACCAGAAAAGCTGAAAGCAATGACACAAACAGACATTTGCACACCAATGTTCATAGCAGCATTATTTGCAATTGCCAGAAGATGGAAACAAACTAAATGCCCGTCAACAGATGAGTGGATCAACAATATACAGATACATCATATATACATATGATGGAATATTATGCAGCAATAAGATGAAATGACATCCTGAAGCACAGGATAAGATGGATGAGCCTTGAGGACATAATGCTGACTGAAATTAGCCAGACACAAAAGGATAAATGCTGTAGGATTCCACTTCTATGTCGAGCATACAGGTATAATCTGAAGCTTATAATACAGAATATAAAGGACTTAGTGATGCATAGAAGCCAGAGATTGCTGAACTGTTAGCTAACGAGGTTGAACTCCAATGTAAGGGAATAGATAGGAGTGCAGGTGGTTTTCTAGCAGGTTTATAAGTAATATTACAGATGAACAAGATTGAAAGGGGTTGTACAGACCTACTTACGTCCCACTGATTAGCACTAGAAATATGAATGAGTTCTTGTAAGAATTACTTCAAATATATGATTCTTGTACAAAGAGTGTTTAAGTCCAGGGTACAAGGGGAAAACTGCCATTGCATGCTATGAGCTATGCTCAGAAGGAAATCCTCAGCACCACCACAGCAATGCAGACGTAAATAATGGGGGGAGGGACAATCGTTAAGAGGAGGTTTAGATTTCCTATTGGCAAGGGTGTGTTTATTGGTTTTCTGTCTCTTGGGAACAATGAAATTATCTAAAATTAAGGATGTTGATGGACTATGGACTTTGGGCCCTCTACATGATGCCCGATGAATGTAGGTGGCTGAAGGATGCACTGACAGAGAAGTAGATTGGCGAATGATGGTGTATACTTATGAACAAAAGTTGTGCTGCTACAAAATGGAACAAAATTGAGAGGCATACTATGATGTGAATGAACATGTTGGACATTTGGTGAGACAAGATAAGCCAGAAACAAAAGAACAAGAATGATGTGGTCACCTTTACAAAATGCTTATAAGAAAACAGGGGCCTAGATTGCAAGCTTTTAGAGCAGATACGTTAAGTCCAGAGTGATGATTATTCTTTCTGGATTTTGAGAGGCTGTTTTATATATATAAACTGATAATTATAGATAAGAATGAAGCCAAACAGGTTGGAGTTAAAGTAATTCAGAACATAGGGGTAAGGAAGATAGTGTCTATATTTTAGAACCACACATACTCTTTGAGACCAATGGAAGAAAGTTTTATTTGGTTTGGAACTGAAATTTTCTGTTGTCATAATGTAATTCAACCTATCTGCATAGCTCATTTGAACAACTGAAACACAGGGAGCACAGAGTTAAGAAAGAGGTCCTTTATTCCTGTATAGATAATTTTAATAACTGGATACATCCTATAGCATATTAAACTGTTAATAAAAAGTATTGACAAAGTCCCTTGAGGGATGGGAGAAAAATATGGATCTATTAAACGTTACCATCAGGGAATCCCCTGACACTGTATCAAACTTTATGGATACCCCAATCAATAGGCCATGCCCTCGATCATGAGGCTGACTCTTGTGAAGCTTGTGCAGGTAGCAGAGAAGCTTAGACTACCTATAGGCATGCCTAAGAGTTACTTCTAGAGGCCCTCTTCTGTTGCTCAGATGTGGTCTCAGTTTCTCTAAGTCCAACTTTGCAAGTGAAATCATTGCCCTCTCCTCTATGTGGGATATGACATCCAGGGGTGAAAATGTCCCTGGTGACGTGGGAGATGACTCCCAGGGGTGAAAATGTCCCTGGTGACGTGGGAGATGACTCCCAGGGGTGAAACCAGACCTGGTACCGTGGGGTCAACAATTCCATCCTGATCAAAAGGGGAAAATGAGTGTAATTAATAAAGTATCAGTGGCAAAGAGAGTTCAAATAGAGTGGAGAGGCTACTCTGGAGGTTGCTCTTATGCAAGCTTCAATTAGACCTTACTACCTATCATAAACTGCCAACCCCCAACCAGGACCATTCCAGCCAATCCTAAAGAACACCTAGGGCAATATGTAAGATTTCACAAGGGTTCCATGCACTAAAGTAACTTTCCAGAAATCTACAACCTTCAGATAGGTTTCTGGCCCAGATAAGTCCTGAAACCTAATCCAACCTCTCCAGAACATCAGATAGTTCCATCTCACTACCCCATATTAGTGACCAACCCTTCCAATATGAAAAATTTAGAATTGCCATAGCCCAAACACCCCTAAAGAGAGGGATGGAAAGATCAAAGGTGATGGTGGATTACACAAAGAAGATAGGATTTAACCAATGAATATGAATGCTGAATCATTAAATTGATATCTCTTTTAGTCTCCAGTATTTTAGAGTCACTAGAAGTAAAAACCTAAAATTGTGATATTGTAACCCATGTCAAACTCTGAAATATGTTCTACAACTAATTGTGGTGCTATGCTTTGAGATTTATAGCTTTTTTATATGTTTTTTTCCACAAAAACAGAAGGAGAAAAAATCAATTGTGATGATAAAAAAATATTTAAGCAGCAAGCCTTCTATATTCTGGAGCAGCTAGAAGGAAAAATATGAGAGGATCGTATAGCAGCCCATGACAAACTCTGGGATCTATCCTGTAACTACTTGTTGAATAGTGCTTTGAAAATTATTGCTTTATTATTTCTCTGTTTTGTATATATGTTATACCATACAATAAAAAAGTTAAAAATAAAAGAAAGAAAATAAACTAATGCATGCAAAGAACTAAGGACATTGTCTGGCATAGAGTAAGAACTCAATAAATAACAAATGTTAAAAAAATATTTAAAGTAGAACAGTGACTAATTTACACAAATGCTTACAGAATATAGGAAAGGAGGGAGAACTTCTTGGGTCAGTTTTTGAGGTAGCATATGTCCTGACACTAAAATATTGCAAGGTATTAAAATAAAAGAAAATTACAGAAAAAAATATCTCACATAACTAAAGTTAAAATACACATTAACAAAATATTATAAAGCAAAAGCAGAAAAAATGCATAGAAAAATGCATCAGATCCAGTTGGATTAATCCAGGAATGTAAGTTTGATTCAATTAGAATATTAACCAGTGTAATTATCCATATTAACAGAATGAAGAGCATAATATAACTACTTCAATATATGCAAAAAAGAGGTTTTGATAAAATTCAACACATATTCATGATTAAAACAAACAAACAAACAAGAAAGCTCTCAAGAAATAGAACCATAAAAGAACTTCCAATGTCTCTATCAGGGCACCTACAAAATATTTGGAGTAAGCAACATACTAAGGACTCTACTTTTACCATTTTTCCAAATCTTTCTGGAGAATTGTTACCAATGCCATAAGTCAAGGAAAAAGGGAAAAAATGGATGCAGACTGAAAAGGAAGAATTAAAACTTCTTACATTCACAGTAAACATGATTATCTACATAGCTATATTGAAGGAATATATGAAAAGAAAAAAGCTTCTAGAATTAGTGAGCAGGTTTTAGACAAAATTCAAATTCAATATATAAAAATCAATTGCATTTCTATATATTAGTAACAATTATGTTGAAATGAAATAAAATTACTCCACAAAAGCAACAAAAAATAAAATAGGTATAATAAAATTGTTAAAGACTTCTTCATTAAAAACTATAAAATATTGCTGATAGAAATTTTAAAAGAACAAAATTAATAGATATTTATTTCATGGTAATGTATTGGAAGACTTACTATTGTTAAAATGTCTTTTCTCTCCAAATTGATCCATAGATACATTCAAATTCCAACAAAACACCAAGAGGGTATTTTGGTAAAGTTTACAAATGAATCTAAAATTTATTTGAAAATGCAAAGGACCTATAATCAAAATATTTTCTGAAAAAGTAGAACAAATTTGGAAGACTTACCATTATATTTCAAGAATTTCAAAATTATAATGATCAAGACTATATATTTTTATAAATATATGTGATAAAAATGAAACAGGATTCTTACTCATAGTCAGCTGATTTTAACATTCAATGATGGTGCTTTTCAAATTCAGTGATGAAAGGATAGTTTTTCAACAATAATCAAGCATCTATACGGAAAAATGAACTTCAAACACTATCTCACCCATACAGAAACATAAACCTGATATGTCTGTATATTAGTTAGGGTTCTCTAGAGAAACAGAATCAACAGGGAACACTTGCAAATACAAAATTTATAAAAATGTCTCACGTAACCGCAGGAATGCAGAGTCCAAAATCCGCAGGGCAAGCTGTGAAGCCAACGACTCTGATGGAGGGTCTGGACGAACTCCACAGGAGAGGCTCACCAGCCTAGACAGGAAGAGCCTGTCTCTTCTGAGTGCTCCTTAAAAGTCTTGCGTGATTAGATCAAGCATCACTCATTGCAGAAGACACTCCCCTTTGGTTGATTACAAATGGAATCATCTGTGGATGCAGCTGACGTGATCATGATCTAATTCTATGAAATGTCCTCATTGCAACAGACAGGCCAGCACTTGCCCAACCAGACAAACAGGTACCACCACTTGGCCAAGTTGACACATGAACCTGACCATGACAGTATCATAGATCTCAAACACGTTAGCGCTCTAAAATTTAAAGTGAACATCAAAATAAAACTTTGAGACCCTGAAGTAGCAAATATTGTTTACCTAGGTCTCAAAAAGGGTGCGTCATTAAATAAAAAGATAGGCTGGACTTCATCAATATTAAGATCTTATCTTTCACAAAAAATGACAGTAAATAAATGAAACTGTATGCTGAAGACAGGGAGAAACTATTCAAAATACAAATATCTGACCAATGATTTGTGTCCAGAATTTATAAATAACTCTTAGAACTCAATAATTAGACAAATAGTCCAATATTTTAGAAAAAGGGCATAATTATAGAAAAATACTTTACAGAAGATGATATAGAATGATCAGTAAACACAAGGATGATGCTTAACATCATTAATATTAATGTAAATGCAAATTGAAATCATTATGACACAACTTCACACCTACTAGAATGACTCATATGAGAAATACCGACAACACTGAATGTTTGCAAGGCTGTAGATGACCTGGAACGCTTAAACATTCTTGATTTGAGTTTACAATTGTATGACTCCTAGAAAAAAATTTCATAGTTTGTACATTTACTGTGTGAAATCAAGAATTTTATTCCTAGACATGTAGATGAGAGAAATGAAAATATATATCTAGAAAATGATTTGACATAAAAATCATTTACATCAGTTTTCTTTACAATAGGCAAAACTAAAAGCAATCCCATTGTCTTTCAAAAAGAAAATCAATAAAAAATAATGACCTATTCATAAAATAAAATATTGCTTGGAAATAACAAGGAACAATTAAATGACACACTCAACAGTGTGATTGAATCTCAAATATGTTATGCTAAGTGAACAATATTAGATACAAAAGTGAGTGTACTATACAATTCAATTTATTGAAGTTCTACTACTGGTAAATATACCTTAAAATGATATAAATCAAAGCAGAGGTTTTATCGAAAGGGAGAGATCCATGGGAAAAAGATATGAGGAAACTTTCTGAGATAACAATGTTTCATACTTTGGGTGCTAGTGGCATGGATATATACATTTGTCATAACTCATCAAGCTGTACACATGTAATATGTGCATTTTATTTAAATAAATTTTACCATTTTGAAAGGATTTTGAATAAAAATGTTCCTCTAAAAATTTACAGCTAGTGCAATGAAACATGTATGAACATTAGACGAAAGAAAAAAGAAAGTTTATGAAGAACAGAAACAGCTAGAAGGAACAATAAGACTGCAATCTCTGAGAAGCAAAAAATATATATATATATATATAATTTTACATATGTATAAAACTTGGAGAGAAATGAGTTTTGTTAAGGGACTCAATGTAATTTATATATTAACAGGATTGTCTCAGCTATCATCTACATAATATTGATATAAATATATTTTATAGAATATGAATTATACTCTACAGGTAGTTTTACATTCCAATTTTTCAAACTTAATGTGAGTAGGAACATTTTCTTATTTTAATAGCTTTGAGAACACGAATATTTTAGTGCCTAATAATACTGCGTCATATGCATGTTAGATGATTCAATCAATCCTTCTATTACAGGATATTTTGTTTCTATGCTTTTACAATGTAGATTTTTCATAGCAAATCAAATTAATTACCTCTAAGCAAATCTTAAAGGTGAATCCCGGGTGAAGGGTGCAAATGCAATTCAAGTTATTATAACTATTCCTAAATCGCTCTTAAAATAATTATCTCAATTTACATCATATTAGCATGTGCAGAAGTAATCTTTGCAATATACTTTGCCAATACCAGATGTTCACTTTTAGGAAATAAACTTTGTCAATTATAGAGATGGACAATCATATCATTGCTTGCATTGTCATTTACTATTTACCAGAATACTTATTTTTATATGATTATTAAAGTTTGTATCTTGTTTGGTGAATTGCCCATTCACTTGAAGCAAAAGGTCTGGGTTGTCTATAAGCCAAAGTAAGATATTTATATATTCAAAACTTTCTGTACAAAACCTTATTATATAAGAACCAACAATAGTTAATATAGGTAAATGCAAGATGTCAAGTAAGGCCATGGTTTATTTTTACCAAGGTCCTTAGTTAATGAGGTCCTTATGGATACTTGAAGGCTATGATAACCACAATAGCAGATTTATCTATTTAGAATATCTTCCTGGAAGTTGGCATCAAAATAGCACAGGCTTCCCCAGGGCTTCACCATTTTCTAAGTCCAAAAATTCGATTGAACTTATTAGTACCATGAAAGACTAACTCATGTTGGGTGTCAAACAAGATCATATAGAAGCAAAGTAGCCTTAGATACTTAGTTAAATTTAGACAAAGAGTCCTAAAATGCCTATTACTAATTGATAAGGCTGATTCAGTTTATTAAACATGGGGTAACATGGCTAAATGGAAGGTAAAAGCCTAAAAGTAGCATAAAAATATTTTCTCTTACCTCCCAGTCACATTTGATTGTCCAAGGAAGTGGCATTCACTAAAGGCCACCCAAAAATTGAGGAATAAGAAAGCAGACAAGCCTCACTAGGTAAACTTCTCCAGAAAATCAATTTAGGGTGGCATGGTCGAGGAACCACACCATTCTATTTGCTTGATGGTAATGACTAAAATGGTGCCATTTCAGGTGTGGTTCCTACATACAAATGCTTTAAATACACTGGAGGGTCCTTACTATGATGAAATGGAGCCAGAGTAAAAGAAAGTTTGGGGATTTATTGCCTCTTTATCAACGACTCATAAGGACAACCTTCAATGTCCCACCCTGTCTTAGAACTGTGAAAGAAAAGTGGTTACTTTTTTCATGCCTTATGGTAATGAATAGCTAGGGTAACAGCACGTAATTCAAGGACATTCAATAACACTAACTTTGATAGATAAAAAAAATTTGCTCATTAATCAATCATAGCCTCAGCGGAACATTCTGCCATGGGAAGCTCACCCCCTGTCCCTTCTTTTTAACAAGATATGTGTTCATTAAGAAAATGTAAAATTATAACTTGAAAGCAGTCTGCCATATAATGAGAACAATGCTTAAGGTTTGGCAATATCATGAATTTATACATCACTATTCACTAAAGGAATTCAGAAAGCAACGCATTTTTTTTTCTCATTTATTCTCAGAGCTCAGTAGGGGTTAGGGTTAAGGAGAGAATCCTATTTATGTGACCTCTGAACAGACTGTCCAGGGTATAGGGTCTCCTACTTTAATAAGGCAAGCAGGCCATATATTTGAGGATTGCTGTCAATGAAATGAAATGCTATAAGTTATTTTTGCCCTCCCCTCAATTAGGTGAACAAACAGTTTATTGAGCTTATTGATTAAACTGCTTTCCATCTTCTCCTCTGGGTTTTGTGTAGGTAGCAAAGTGCCTACAGAATCTGTATGTTGAAACTTCAAATGTTGAATTTGAAGGGAGAGCTCATTTTCTTCCAATAACTCAAAGCAATTCAGTTTGGGATACACTTCGTCAGAATCTCTTTAATGCTTCTCCATATTTATGCAATTACTGTAGGCTTTTAAATATATTGCTCCATATGGATTCTTAGTCATTTTTTAATTTGGATTTGTCTTCTATTTTATTTTAAGCAAATGAAGATCAGGGGAACCATATTTTATTCCTCTGTACAACAGCACAAAATCTCTCATAATTTACTGACAAAATGTGACAAATTAAAAAACTAATTAAATTTCCCATTTTGGTCATTGGCCCTCATAGGTATCTCTCTTTCTGTCTTGCACACACACACAACATACACATATGTAGAGAACACATATTAATTAAGAAAGAGCAAGAATGATTTATTTAAATTAGATTTTAATATGCATAGATTTTTATCTTTTTCCTGACAATACATGCGGCTTTCAAAAGGACATTTACCTATGAGTATTGACAATTTATTCTGGATAAGTAATGGAGAATGCAGGTATCAATTGACTGGAAATATACCTCTAAGGAAAATAAAATTCTTAAGAGGAAAGTGTTAATGTAATAAGAAAAGTGAAAAATATTTAAGAAAGTTTTCTAAGACAAAGGCTTATCCAGAAAGGAAATGTTTGTTTCTTTCATTTTAGTGAGTTAAATGTTTATACCCCTATTCAATTCATTTCAACAGATATGTATTAATTATCTAATAGTAGATAGATACTGGAAATAAGGAAACAAGACATAGCCCTGCCCTCTGTTGCTTACAGAAACTCAAAAACAAATTTGAATAAAGTGCTAATAAATCTTAGCATTGTTACCAATTTTAATCTTTTGTAATTGCTTTTTATCTCAAACTTAGACAAAACTATTTGCTTACTCTGTTATATAGTAAATTTCAGTAATCTATATTCAGGATTTGTTTAAAAATTACTTGTGATTTTTAAAATTTTCTGTTCTCAGTGATAGTTGAGTGTTTGAATTTTGTTTTGACATAGAATATCAGAAAACAATAAAGCTGAGTCCTCAACTCTTTTTTTCTGGTGTTCATTATTAGATGAGTCTGCTAATTAAATGAGCCAACAAGTGTCAATTGGGGGATATGCTGAGAAGGCATAGCGTTGTTCTATGCTCACCCGTTTACTAAAGACAAACTGCATTTGCCCTTGGCAGACTAACTGGCTCAAGAGTTAATTTCGCTATCATTTTAATGGATTAACTAAAAAGATAGGGGCAATTAGTCAGACAAAAATTACCTCTATTTTTGTATGATCCAGAGTAGATTTATAGTTATTAGAGTATGTCATGAGATCCCTATTCTTTTCTGAGATCTCATAATTAAGATAGCATCTTCAAAATAAACAAAAATAAAGTGAAATAGTAATGTGAATAAAGCTTTCTACCATTTATTCATTTACTCATTTCCCTTATAAACTCAAAAAAATTTCGTATAGTGAAACATTACATTGTAGCTTTACAAAAGTGAGAATTTTTCACTGCTTCATGTAAACCTTACATTTATTTTCCAAGGATTTTGTCCTCGAAACATTTTCAGGAATACTAAAATCATCGTGTGAGTGCAAAGCAAAGAGGGTGGTTTGTTTTGTTTGACATCTCTTATGGACAGAATTCCTAAGTAATAAACTGTAGAAACATACATTTTAATTTATAGTTTTAAGTCAAAGTGGTCCCTTATGCATGACGATTCACATGGAGTCAAAACTATCTGTACAACAGGATGCCATAAATGTTTATGGCTTTATTCAGAGGCAAATGGCTGAGACACTGCTTTTAGGACAAGTACCGTTTGCTTGAATATTAACGGTAGCAAGTAGCTATAGAGCATATTTTTCTGTATTCTCATTAATTCATGTGGTCAAAATAAGTGCAGAGTCGGCAGATAAGTGCAGCCTAAAGCCTAACTTTCATAACTCTGGTAATGATCAGAGGGGCACACAAATATCTTCAAGACACATAACTGGTGATTTCAGTGTGCTCAATTCTGATGGATCATTGCCCATACCACTAAATCAGCATTCGCAGCACTACGCACATATGGCACTGTTGGAGTTTGGTGGGAGCCTAAGATTCTGTTAGCTTGGGGGCCAAGTCACTCTTAACCTCCATAAAAGGCATCCCTTTAAAGAACAGGGTAAAGGTCACTGCAGCTCATGCCAAGTGTAAAAATGAGAACTCCAGACAGGAAACACTGTTCAGATGTTGTAGGGCTGTAGGCCTGTTTTATGTCTGCTCTGAGCGTTCTGCAGCTACAGGAGACCAAAGACACGCTCACCATCCCCATTTCTGCTACATCAGTGACCAAATGGGTCCAGACATTGCAAGCAGGCGAAGTCCAGGGGCTAATCAGGCATTGCTTCTCTCAGTGATACGACATGAAATACTGCAATAGGACATTGTGTGATTGAAATTGTGACTGTGATGTGTAGCTGTGGGTTGTAGATTGAGTGTTCAACATTATAAATGTGTGATACTGAAGCAGGCTGGAGCATGACTGTATAACTACTTACCCCCAAGTCACTCATAAAATTGAGATGTGCATCTCCTGAGAATCTCAGGGAGCAAAAATTGTAAATAAAATAAATGTTCACTGTGTCTAAATTAATGAACATATATTAGGATCATATATAACTTGAGGAAATAAAACAGTACAATTGAGATTTCCATGAGTAATAGGGAGAAATAGGGGAAGTTATTTTTATTATCTGATTGGTAAAATGGCCCCAATTTTTCCTAGAAGCTTATAAAAGAAAAATCCACACAGGTTCCAAAGAGGGGGTGTGTGTGTAGCAAATGTGGAAAATCACTCAGTGGGAAAATACATTTCACACACACACACATAAATATAGATGAAAGTTTAAATAAAAACCATCTTTACATGGAAGTTTTTTCAGGTAACTTTTATTGGTTCAACTCAAAATTATAATCAATTTGGTGAGTAATACAATATCGTGGTTTCTGTGGTTTGAAGAATTAGTATTGTCCCAGTCTATCCATAGCAGTAAAACTCACCCTTAATCTCATTCAATAAACTGTTTCTTAGTGAGTAACTTTGTTCTGTTTCTTCTTTCCTTCCTCCCTCTTCCCTTTCTTCCTTCCTTCCTTCTTCCCTCCCTCCCTTCCTTCCCTCCCTCCCTCCTTCCTTCCTTTCTTCCTCCATTTCTCCTTCTCTCGTTTTTCTCTTTCCTTATTTTCAAAAGTGACATACGGATGTAAGAGGTTTTTTTGTTCAAAAAAGTCTATCTTTTTGTGCATGTCAATGATATGTGCTTCGAATTTGGAGAGATAGGGAGACTGAGGTACTAAAAACCTTAATAAAAGATGTTAAAACAATTGTAGTGATTACCCTATAGCTTAACGTAAAGGAAGAAAATTCCCTTTTTCGCCAAACCTCCAACTGATGCCAAAGCAGAGAAACAGGGATATGATGCATATGCCATTTTAGCAAGCAAAGTGCCTCAAAATGGTACAGCAACACCGTGAAGCTGTGAAGAGCAGATACATATTTATTAAAAACTACTTTCCAGTTCAAGCTTGTGAAATATGTGTGTATTTTTGTTTGTGAGAAAAGAGTGGCTGCGAACTCTTAAAAGGAGAAACTTAAAGTTAGGTAAGAAACAAAGGATATTCAAACTAAATTAGAATTATAATGAGCAGTCAATTTTATAAAAGTTGACATGGCAGTACGGTGCCCTCCCTTTCTTCACCATCTCTCTCAAAATCATCACCCTCAACATGTCCTTTCTGGTGTGTCTGATGATTTATTTAATTTCTTTAAGATTTAGATTTATGCCTTTTGCCCACCATATAAATCCTTGATCCTTGGATGCATTAAGAAATGAATTTGACATCATTACTCATGTAAAATATATATAGAGAGATAGATAGATGGCAGTTGGATGGATCTCTTCCTTGCTATTTATCTTTGTACTTTATTCGAAGAGAAGAAAGCAATAATTGTGTACTTACACTGCCATGCTGCCATAATTTAGTTGCATACTTTTATTTTAACCCTTCAAAGTGAAAGATATCTGTACCAAAAGCAACCTTAAAAAATGCCTGCTCAGAACCTTTATTTTACAAATAAAAAAAATTGAAATTGGGATACGTGAGTGGCATGAGATCACCCAGCTTGTTGGAGTAGGGAAAACACCAGGATTCAAGTCTCCCAGTTCCTTGATTGAGGCTCTTTTCACTATGCCATATTATTTGAGCTTCATTCAAGTCAGAACTTATTTGGAACAGTTTCATTCACTGAGGATAAGCATTTCTACTACAGTTATCCCTTCCATACCGTGGGGGTTAGCTGCACAGTGTCCCTGCAATCTGGAAAATCCGTGTAAAAATTTTTTGGGGGGGTTTCAGGAAACTCACTAGCTGCCTCTTGATCAGCAGACACTGCTTCCCCTGTTACTTTTAAATTGTGTAAGCTAAATATTTTTAAAATTTTCAAACCAATCTGTGGACTTGAAAATCCGTAGGAGTAGACCATTTGCCTTCATTTTCCTTTTAGGGCTCATATAAGGACTTAGCCTTTTCTCATATGATGCCAAACTCTACAGGGTTGCCTTTTTCATAATAATCCTGCACATGTCTAGCCTTGGCATGTCATCTACTGGCCTCCATGTGCTGTCTGCAGCTTCTGCAAAACTCCCCAAATTCCCACTTAATTTCATATGCTAACAGCAATATATAGAAATCTCAATAGGTAAATCATGATGTGGGAGGGATCCTGTTTCCTTCAGCTTTTGACTAAATCAGAAAATACCAGCCAACTAGAGAAAACTGAATAATTATTTTGAACAAATCGGGATAGATTCACTTAACTCATTTATAGATAATAATGTGGGTCTACTATATTTCTTTGTTGTCAAGCTTTATTTCAGGTTCAATTGAAAAATATTGAATTTATGAAGATAATCATTTTGCCTATTTTTAGAGACTGATTCATGTCTCCCACAAAAAGCATGTTCAGGTCTCAACCCTTGGTCCTGTGGGTATGAAGTTAATTACAAATAGGATCTCTGAAGCTGTTATTACTTAAGGTGTGCCCGAACTGAATAAGGGCATCCTTAGCACCTTTTCCTGCTTCCAGGACCTCCCACTGCTGCCTAGAACAAATGACTATGTTTTATGATCCTAACAACTTCCAATAATACCTACACCTGTTATGCTCCTTATCTAAAAATTCTATAATAAAAGATGGCATGGTTGATGCTATTAACACGTATTTATTGACTACCTACCTTGTATTAGAATCCTTGTTTGTGAAAAGGTAGGATAGAGAGGAAAGACTATTGGAATTGGTGCACAATGACCAAAATTAAATCCTGTCTGTGTCTCTGCTGCAGGAGCGAATGTTTTCAGTTATATCATGTGAATGTCATTATTCTCAGGTGTAAAATGGGGATAGTATCATCTTCCCTGAGGGTTTGAGGCACCACACGAGATGAAGCATATGAAAGTACTTTATACAGTGTTTGGCGTGTGTTCTGTGGCCAATAGATAATAGATTTCACCCAATTTGTGGTAAGATTCTGGGTTATTGAGATGTATAAGACATGCTCCCTTTCTTCAAGGTTTTCAGTCTAGAAATTCACACTCTAATTTCAATTCAATAAACGGTATCTTACCGTAGACATGTATGCGCTATGGCAGTATAAAAGAGGAAACAATAAAATCTGGATGAGGGAGAACTTTTAAAAATACTGTTCAAATTGCTTTTCTTACATGATTGGTCTACCGTGAGATATTGAGCCAGTATCTCCCTCCCCCACTACAAGACAAACAAGCAAACAAACAGAAACAAAGAGGTCTAGAGAGAACTTTGATCCTTCCAAAACATTCAACAGGCGGCAGGACCTCATTTGAGAATGGTCAGTACTCCAAGAATAATAAAACTTTGGGATGATCCATCTATAGGAGCTCAAACTGAGACTTTATAAACTATATAAAAGGAAAATACATAATAAGAATACCTTCCTTAGTTCCACAGTAAGCAGTGCTCAAAATGGTCAAAACAATAGAAGCACTATCACTCTTTGTATAATAGTCAATCAACAAGGATAAAAGCCTTATTTTTGGTCAAAATGATATATAAATCTTTTTTTATCTTACAAAGTAAAAAAAATGAAAGTATGGATGGTGAGTCTCAAGGTGGAAGAGAAGTGGGAGGAGAGCTGACAAAAAGGATAGGTGTACTATAACGACATCTCACAATATGGAAAGTCAAGAAATTCTGTTTTTAATGTAACAAGAAAATAAGATGTAAACATATTATTTAAAATTAGGAAAAGAGAACTCAAAATTGCACTCCAGGTGTACTGGGAAGAATGGAAGATGGATAAGGGGGACGTGAGTGAGCAATTCTTCGTCTAAGACCCCAAAGGTTGTTTCTTAAATTGATATATCTAGAATCTCAAGAAAGCCATATTTAAATTATACGAGATTAAAGAAATTCCTTCTTTTTTGGGGACAAACACTGGCAGAAATCTTTGTTTATCACTGGCACAGAATACTTTGATAAGTATAATTATTAAAAATAAGTGACAGATTAACTTTATGTGAAATTACAACTTTTCCCAGACCCATTATGCCACTTTAAAGAAGGGGAAAAAAGGATGCATTTTTTTAGCATCAAGGACAATATATTTATTGATTTTTGTAAGATTGAATATTCTTTATATGAATGTACTAATTAAAATTAGCATTTTGAATAAATAAAGTGTGGAGGATATCTAATTATATGACACTGTTATTATTTCAGTTAAAAAATACCTTTATTTTCTTGATTTCAATACAACCTTTTTAAGATTAGTCACTCCATTTTATTATCTTATTGAGCTATGCCAAATATCACTTAACATCTGTGTGTGTATGGAACTGTGGTTGTTATTAATGTCTTTTACCAAATGTTTATGATTTGCTTCCTCAGCACATCGTACACTTGTACTTTCACATCCTTTTGAAGTTTATGTTTAGCTAGATGACCTGCTTTGGCATCTTCTGTAAAAACTTTGAGAACCAGTTAATGATTAGCCAGATCCCTCCCACTGCTATCATAATTGTGAAATAAACTTTGGGATGAAATAACCATCAATTTGGGTTACTGAGTGATAACATGAAACACAGTCCACATACAACACACAAGGGCATGTGATGTGAACAAGCAATAACATTTTAAGACACTCAGGTAAGGAATTGTTTGTAACTGTAGCATAACATAAACTTTTGTCACTGATAAAATAATCTCAACTTTTTTAGATTATTTGGATCATAATTGTTATATTACTTCTAATATAAAGACCATTGATATGATAACTATAGTTGATTATATATAGAGATATCATGACTTTTAAGTCCTTGACATATCTTTTCCTCTTTTTTCATAAAAAATAAGAAGTGAAGGAAAATACTAAAAAAAAACTTTGTGAGACTTCAGTTACTTGAATTTTGGCCACTATGTATTTTACTATAAAATATAAGTTAATTAGGATACATATTTGATACAAAGACAAAATGCTTGTGATAAAGATGTGGTTAAATATATATTTACACATTTATAACATTTATATATAATTTATAGATATATATTTATTATAAATAGTTGAAATGCAATGTAATTTACAACCAAAATTCTTTCAGAATTCAGACTATTGAATCTACCTGTGATAAAAATGTGCATTGAATTCAGAAATTAAACAGGATTTTCATAATTAGTGATTTCTGAGAAGATTATTTTATCCGTGTCCCCATTTTCCAGAAGATCAGCTATGTGATTCTTCTAATATCACCTATACATTTGGCAGAATTAAGATTTGAAACGAGGTCCCTTAACTTTTGGTTCTTCTTTCCACTACCGCTCCTAGCATATGTTAGCCATTTTGTAGTCAAAGATTGTATGGTTTTGTATAACATAAATTTATTCAGTGTAATAAAAAACTTTCAATGTAAATTCATTTCTAATTTGGGGAGTTTAAGTCACTTCTAGTATGTCAGTTATGTTCTTTCACTCCTTTTATAAGAAGACAAGGCACATGGTTTGCTTTAAAAATTCTCATCGAATGAAAGTATGAACTCAGGTACATTAAAAAAAAAGCTTTTAGCCTTTTTAGGGCACTAAAAAGGAATGTTCATGCATTGGCTTTGGTAAGACGGAAACTTCCAGAAGTTTCAATGATCCCTAATTCTTCACCAGAAGCTTTTCCAGTTTTGCATAGCATCTAGTGCTGGGAAAACTATATTTCTCTGTACAGAGGAGAATGTCTTGCTAAGAATAAAACTTCCTGGAAATCAAATAACTCATGCACAACAAATTTGATGAGCTAAGTGTACATTAATCAGAAACATCTGAATTAAATTTCCCTTGAAATATACATAAAATGAAGAGGAACCGTGGTTTGCAGATTATGTTTCAGGATCCGCTCAACTCAAAACATTTTTCTAGCGTCAAATAACTCCAGGTTTTCATTCCTACTTGGGAGTTCACAAAAATGCTTAGTATACCGCAGAATAAAACTGGATTCATCAGAAATCCGGTATAAATATAACAATGTTAATGACATAACCTGACCTAACTCTTCCTAGGCACATGATTTAGATATGAGATTTTTAAAAGAAGATTATGATATGAAAAAGACAGAGTCTTAACTATGTGAGAGCCAAGAAATAAGCATCAGCAGTTATTTTCACAATCTGATTTTCTAATTTTCATTGTGTGGAATTCAGAGTTGGATTTTGTATACCATTTCTCAGATTTGAAATATATGCAATTATTACAGCATTTTTGTGTTGTAGCTCTGATATCTAGGATGAGTTTCCTTCTGTCACTTAGTGATATATGGTAAACCGTAATTCTATTTTATATAAGAAATAATCATACAAAAATGATTTGGGAATTATCTGAATTAATAACAGTTTCCCCAGCAATAGAAATTTGATCTTTTTCTAGAAAATAGAATGAGATTTTAAAGAAATAATGAAAACAAACTTACAGTCTCAGTAAAAACACATTTCAGTTGAAAAGAGTGTCTAGAACCCATCGTGCCTTTCAATGTGTGAGAAATGTTTCTTTGCATATTCCACTCTGTCATTACTTTAAGTAATACACCACCAGATACATTCCATGTTCAATTTACAGTAATCGTAAATTAAGCTTTTGCTGAAACAGACTATCAGTATAAAAAAATTAGCATACTCTGATAAGCATATGCCCTAGTTCATTTTTAATAACTATATTGGCAGTTGAATTATATTGCCAAGGGTTTGCATATGTAAATTTGCCTGTCTAAAGCTTAGGTAAATTTTATAAGGGTAGACAGCTGTCTTTATGTAACCAAATTCAGTAATTTCTTGGTTTTGTGATCTCATTTTCCTGTTTTCTAGGGATAGGGTATTTTAAAAATACATTATTCTAAAAATAATGTATTTACTACATTATTTCAGATTATTTAAATTTGGGTTCAGGTGGAGGTCAGGTGCTACACGTTGGGAAACCAAGGTTTCATGCATGAGAAAAGATCATTTGTTCCTCCCAGGTCCCAGAGAACTGGGGGAGGGGGGGATAGACAGGAAACACATCAAGAGGGATGGACAGGAAGCACAGTCCATTCTTGTGACTCCACCAATGGGAGAGCAGCACAAAAGCACAGCTAGAGAGAGCCGCATGCTAGGGTCTTTATTGTGGTTGAGGGCTGGATAAGCAAATTTTTAGCAGGAGTCAAGATTTGGTAAAGAAAGCACATACACAAAAGGAAAGATACTGGGACTTGAGGGTACTGAGGATGGTGTCCTTATCATTTGGGACAAGCTGTTTTTGTGGGCCTTGAGGGAAGTGTGTGGGTGATGTGAGTGGTGACTCCTGGTGTGAGCTTGAGCTCTTAGGGAGTCTAGACCCCAGAGAGGGAAAATCGTTCATTAACTAGGTTGAAAGTCAGTGTTGAGGCAGGTTTTGATAGTTATGACTTACATATATATGTTTACATATATAATTAAGCATATATTTACTTGTCCAATGGAGTATAAACAGGAGTCACGACATTCCTACACCAATTCTGTCACTTAAAATATTCAAATAGGAAAGATATTAGAAGGGAAAATAAAAATATCTGATTATTGCTATAAAAGGAACAAGGACTATATTTTTCATGTCTTGGGAACAAGGGTTTCTTAGCAAAGCATTAGAAACTCAACTAGAAGTGAAGTTCACTACCTTTCCTGTATAAATATCATAAGCAAAATATAGAAAATCAAGCCAGATCAGATAATTTCCCAAGTGATTATTGAAAGGTCTAAGGATACAGTTCTGGAGTTTGTGCGTAACATAATGTCATGCTTGGTTTTGTGTGCATGTTTGGGAGTCCCTTGGTATAAGAAATCAAAATTTGTTTTATCCCTTGTATCATTTTTCATTTACTTGAATTAAATCTGCCAATGTTCATAACTTTCTGCTTTCCTCTTAGAATACAGACATTGCAGCTCTGTTGAAGTGAGGGGAACAAATAACTCCATTAGCTAAAAATGAAGATCCAGTTCTCTATTAAATTCTTTAAATTCAGAGTATATTCTTGAGAAATGACTTAGTCAAGTTTTTCAAATAGTGTTTGTCAGTCTCACCGTGCTTATCTTTTCTAAGCTACTTAGTTCCAGATAAGTAAGTTCTTAGAGGGCACTAAAAAGGAATGTTCATGCATTGGCTTTGGTAAGACAGCAACTTCCAGAAGTTTCAATGATCCCTAATTCTTCCAAAACACAATGACTGAAATTCTATCTACAACACTTGACGTGCTTATATTAAATCTTTTATCCTTGTTAAAATAAAAATCAACAGGGTCTGGATGTGCTAAAGTTAACACATTATTTTCCAGCCCCAATAGCTCTGGAAGCTCTGGAAGCAGAGACAGAAGAAAACTGCATATAGTTTGTTCTGGTAAATGAGATATTCTAAGCTTGTCAATATTAAGGATCAATGGTACATTGTGAGAAAAAAAGAAAAAAATTCACATAAGGAGAATTAAAAGAAAGGTTTGAAAAAAAAGTTTTAATATTCCTAATATAAGCATCTGTCCCTTATAGTGATGGCTTGTAGGTATAACATGACATCAAGTTAAAACAATATAAATAATATCACAGGGCCCCCAGAAAGCCTGTGATACCTACCCTGTGCACATTGTCCTGTCTTTTATGTGCAATCAGTAGAATTTGGTTTCTGCAACTTAAATTTTGAGTTCTGACTGAACATAGACTCCTCTAGATGTATTTTAAAACCTCATGAATCAAAAAAAAATAACCTCATGAATCATATACTCTTTAATTTGGTCTCATTTAGTCCTAAACCCTAAACTTTTTGCTTTCTTGACAACTTTGCAACACTCTTTCTCACTCTTTCCTTTCACTTTCAAACTAGGGTGTTATATACTCACCACACTTCCTCACCACTTACACTCTGCTATAATGCTTGTTTTGAAACGAGAATGTGTTCCACCACAAGTGATATATTAAGGAACAATTTGAACAAAGGCAGATTTTATGTTTGTATATGCATGCTATTGTCCATGAGAAACATTAGGTGATAGTAGAAAACTGTACCCAGCTGAACCTAACCGAATAAAAATACACAAAACAGACACATGCAGCCACCTCAAACATCTCAGCTACATCAGTTCATTGCCGGCACTGGGACCTATACCCACCCTCATATGGTGTTACATTTCTGTCTGATTTCAGATAACTCTCTTTCCACCTCTTCACAATACCCACAAGCTATGGTCCTTCCAATGCTCACTTCTATAATCAAATGTTGGGTCTTTTTCAGGGTTACCAGTGTCTGCCCTAACTAATTCCAATGGTCTTGTCTCAATTCTCAGCTTCCATAATGTTTCAAAATTGTTTGACACTGCTGTGCATCCCTTCTCCTTTCTTGCTGCCACTATGTTACTGCATCTTTATGTACAGGGCCTTTTCTTAAATTTGCAGGGGATGTGAAGGTAAATGAGCACTATCTTTGCCTGATAGAGAAAGGGAAGGACAATGGCTTGAACAGGTCTACTGTTGGCAGAATTGAAGATATAAGAGGACACAGAAGCTATGGGTGTAGCATCTGTTTGTGGAGATCAGGAAGACCTCATAGAAAATACAATATTTGAAATGATAACAACAGCTTATATAGAGGTTTCAGGCATTCTCTTACCTTTTAAATAGGACACAAGATCCTTGCGCATAGGACTCTTTCATCACCGTACTTTTGTGTTTGAGTATTTGGTGTAGCAATTTACTCTTACTATCTACCTTGTCCAGCAGAGTAATTGGCACAGTTGTGCTTACTTAATAATGAAGGAATATGTGGCTTGTAGTATATTTGGTATTGATAGATAAAGAAAGCAGTAAGTATTGCAGTGGAAGAAATTAAACAAGCAAAGATTTAGAGGCTGAAAGACTTGTGGTACGTTCAAGCAATACATAGAAGAGTGAAGGATAGGTAACAAAACAAAAAACATTGTTTTTGTTTCTGTTTTGTAATCAGTGTTCACTGATCACCCCAGTTAGAAATGATCTTCCTCTGAATATAAGCTTCCATCAGATTGATAAGATATTAAACCTACTTATTTACTTTTAAAATAAACTCAGAAAAATAGTTATTGCCTGAGTATAAAAGCAAATATTTGTTCTCAAATCCAGGATAGGATTTTACATATTGATTTCAAATTGAAAGCAGACTGTAAAGGTGTTTACACCTGCACTTATCTCCATACACATTGAATGCAACTACATTTTCAACTTCCTCATTGAAAAAATGTATCATAATCTGAATTTTAAGATGTCAAAAAAAAGTTTATTTATATTTCCATTGCAATGAAAACGCCATATATTTTATGGGTGGCTTTGTTCTTGCTGCTAAAAGTTCTTTCAAAAGCACATATCCTAGGACAGGCCACAGTGGCTCAGCAGGCAGACTTCTCACCTGCCATGCCAGAGACCCAGGTTCAATTCCTGGTGCCTGCCCATGCAAAAAAAGAAAAGAAAAAAAAAAACACCACCACCTATCCTAAATTTACTGAGCTGAGGAGGCTGAGTTTACCTAACTTTAAGTAGCTGTTTTATTTTCCAGGCTGCTGAAACAAACACCACACAATGGGTTGGTTTAAGCAATGGGAATTTATTGGCTCATGATCTTGAGACTAGGAGAAGTCTAAAATCGAGGAGTCAACAAGACAATGTGGCATTTTGGAGATGGATGGTCTGATCGCTGGCTCTCAGTTTTTCAGACATGGAAATACATGTGGCAGCATCTTCCTTATCTTTTGGTTTCTATTGACTTCCAGCTTCTGGCTGCTCCCCATGGCTTCTCCTTCTGTGTCCAATTTTCTTTGTATGTAAGGATTTCTACCATATTGGAGTAAGGCCCACCCTCATTCAGTGTGGGCACACTAAGAACATCTCCAAGGATCCTATTTGTAGATGAGTTCACACACACTGGACAGGGTTGGTTCCCAAACATGCCTTCTGTGTCAGACTTGATTCAATGCCAACAGTGGCCATAAGCCTAAGACAGGGAGTGTTAATGCTTGTAGTCAGAGAAGAAATTATTATTGGAAATTTAAAATATCGCATATGTAAAATAAACTTATTCAGTGTCTAGAACATTCAGAATCACTTTATATGCCAAGAAATATGGAATGTATTCTATAGACAAGCAAAAATAATTGCACAATTTAAAAAAGAGAATGATCAATTCTATGTTTTAAAAGTACCATCCAACCACAATACAGAAAGAAAAACCATTTCAAAGAAATAAATACGAGATTATTGCTATCTATTGCTGAGTGACGGTGATAACAAGAATGGAGAAGAATGGACGGGATTTTAAGAAACTTTTCTAATATAGAATTAAGACATTGAAGAACTGACTGCATATGGTAAATGAAGAACAGAAAAAAGTCAAAGATACGACTTTATAGTTCATTTTAAAAAATACCTATGGAGTGATTTTTAAATTTGATTCATTTGCCAATTTTTTAATGGTTATATCAGTTCTAGGCATCTTAGAAATCCATAGCAGAATAATCAATATTTAAAAAATAGATTTTCCCAGAAATAAATTATTATGATGGAATCCTCCTGGTCCAAAATGGCATTAAATAGATTTCAGTTCTGATGCAAATCTTTCAAAATATTTCCAATGATAGAAGATTTAGAGGTTTGGGATTTCATTGTTTCACTAAATAAACTACTCATAAATAAAGAACTTTTCTTCTTATTTGATTGTGAAGCAATTTGCACTTTGCATATTTACTTGCTTTATTTGTACTTTTTAAATTTTACATAGAAATAATTTTAATGAATGTAAAATCCCTCAATTATGGAATGACTGATATACTTGTATTTATGAAGCAAACCATTATGCTGTGTCATAATTGTTATTATTACTTTGACCTATATAAATTAGATAGCTGTAATTCTGATAATAAGATTATAGCTTAATACAACATTCAATGTAAAAAGCAAAGAAGCAAACAAAAACAAACATGCTCACACGCAAAACCCACTGATTATCAAAAGATTGATGGTAATGATTTATGAGTTATTGATAAAATAATATCTCAACAATCATTCTATTCCGGCAATGTCTCATTAACTGCAAACATGAATTAAGTCAATATATTTAATAAAAAAATAAATAGAGTATGAGTAGAAACACATTCAGTTATTCTATGCAATTCATAGTAGGAATTTGTCGAACATATCGTATTAGTTTCATGTTTACCACCAAATGAATTTGTCAGTATTGCAAATCTGATAATTGAATTCAACCCATATAGCATACAACATTTGTTGAACATTGTGTGACTTGAAAAAAAAAAAAAAAGGAGACTGTAACATGCAAATTTCATGTAACTTTAATATTTCTGTGGCCTTATTGAGAAGTTGACCTTGAAAAGTAACTCCCTGCCTCTCCCCAAAAGAGATAGAGGTGAGAAAGAACAAGAAAGAGGAAACTTGCTTCTTTATTTATACATATGCTCAATTGAACACTTACACGACCGTTTAATAATAATATAATCTGTTTCTCATTATTAAAAATTTCATCCATTGGTTTGTCCCATAGGTTTGGATAGTGTGCTTAAGGAGGACTTTTTCCCTTTTCCTACTAGCAATCTTCAAATGATTAACTGATAATAGTTGCACAATGATTTCCAGATGTTGCTCACAATACAAGAAGTATCCACTTATCTTCCACACAGAATGGTGTGGGAATTGAGATTCTCAAAACAGTGAAATAGAGATCATAGAGAAAAATCTTTCCCACCCAGAATCTGAAATTCTAAATAAAGGGAATGATTGCTCCTAATGCAAGTCCCTTCATTAATTCATGTGAGAATGGAATTAGCTGCTTTAGACCTCAGTTCTTGATATACTAAAAGAGAGATTGTGTACTTAACAAATACTTCAGAGGAATACCAAGAGATGTTTGGAAAGTATTTCGAACTTTTCTCCAAAGACTCAACTTTATTTGTAATACGAAAGCTACTAAAGGAGGAGGTAAAAGACAGAAGAGTCAGGTTCAGACTTTGGAAATTGTCTCTGTAGTCCCTTCCAATCACTCTTGACTTACTTGAGGTATATATTTAGAATTAATATGAAATCACCTGAAAGGAGCTTTAGAAATTATATGATTATAATTTAGCCAGGTTTAATTGGCAATGTTTGAAATATTGTCAAATTGAATGTCCTCTTCATTCTATATCTTACCACTTTACTTTTAAAACACTGTTGATTTTATTATTGTTATTTGATGAAAGATTTGCTGAGGAAAGCTAGCAATTTTCATTTCTTTCCTTAGATGATTTTTTATAGTCCTAAGAAGTGTCTAAGCTCACCAAAGACTTTATACTGGTCTATTCAGAGTGAGAGGTGCAGCAGCAATATGCTCTGAGTGATAGAAAAGGGACAAGAACAATTAGGGTTAAAGGTCTTGTCAGAGAGTTCCAGAAGGGTTTCTCCTACTAATAAGCCTCAGGGAAGTGAGAAGACCTAGAAAAGCTAGACTCTAAGTCCAGGTATGTCAACCCCACTCAAGATTCTCATGACTCAAAACAGAGTCCAAAGTACAGGAGTTAGGGAAGCATGAGTGCTCAGACCTCAGACATCTCAGCAGTAGCCTTATGATCGAAGGCTAGAGAAACCTCTCTAATGCTTGTGAATGAATGAACAAAAACTTGAAATACATGCACAACACTCTGGGGTTGTGAATCCTTACAAGAGACTCCCCATGGCCATGCATACACTGCACCAGAGACATATCCAAACTTTAGTATGGAGTTCCTCAATGCTAGATCATGTTCCTGGGCGGACCCTTAGCCCCGTACTGAGCTTTTACCTAAGATAGTGCTAACTGCTGAACTACAAAAAATACCATACTCTGAAGAAATGTGCAACTATACTGTTTGCAACAAGACTGCACACTCCCTGACCCTCTTCTGCAAACCCCTTGTCAGACCCCTCAGACCTTCCCCAGGCTCCTCTCAGTAATTTTCCATGCCCCTTTCCTTTTGTGCCTTTTTAAAAATCTAGCTACCTCTGTGGCTAATTGGAGTTGAGACCAGCTGTTGTTTGTTTCTCTTCTCCCTGCTGCCGCAGTTTGAATAAAGCCTATGTTGCCACTGTCACCCCTGTCTAGGGCTTTTCTTTCATATAGGTTATCATGAATGCATTTGAGATTGAATGAATTTCCCTCCAGAACAACAAAATTCTTATTAGAATTAGATTTAAGCTGAAGAGATGAAAATAAATGCCATAATTCTTGCGTATCTCAATTTGTGATGCACCTTTTATACAAGTGTTATCACATCAATGTTTTGAATGTGTTCATGGTTAATTTCCTGTTATTACTAGTAGAGAAATGTCTATGATGTGCCACACAATTTAATGATATACTTGTTAAACAAAAGTTAATGGATACTATCAGTGTGCTAAGAATTGTGCTTTCTCCTTTCTGGGAGGAGAAAGTATGGAATCATCCTGTGGAACTCACAAGAAAATAAATAAATTCTATTTCAAAGGTTGTTTTTATTTTTCCGAGGACTGATCCCCACCATTTGATGATGATCCCTGGCTCTGTGCTTTTGTGAACTTTAGGCCTGTGTCTAGCAATTTACCAATATTTTCAATTGTGTTAGTGACAAGTGATATCTGTCATGTATGGGAAAGGCAACAGTGGTAGAACATGTTCTAGTATTCATTTTTTACATCTTGGGTTCATATCCAGGTGGGAGACTGAATTCATTCTCAGTGTCTTATCAAAATCCAAGATATGATAATAAGCTTAGTATATGGTTTGGAATATTGGATCCAACACTTTGTAGCAGAAACCTATTCTTGACCTATCCATGCCTTGATTTCTTAACATGTACAAGTAGAATGATAATAGTACTGAGTTTATAGAATGAGGATTAAAGTAAATAACCAAAGTACTAGTGAAGTACTTGGCATTGGGAAAATGCTCAAATAATTGTTATGTTTTAGAAATAATTTGAAGATTTATTAGACATTATTTCTAGCTTGTTTCTTAAAGTATAAGTTCAAATGGTATTAGATATTTGTCAAAATTTTAACATGTCTTTTCAAAGTGGAAATATCCTTTTTCAAAAAAATGTTAGCATGCAAAGCCCAAATTGCAACATATTCAAGCATTCAAAACAATAATTATCAGAAACACAGAATAAATTAGCTGTATGATTAATTTTGTTTCTTAGTTTGTGCCAATGATGTAAATATTCCTTTATCTTTCACATACATGCAAGTGTAGCTTGAAAGTAGTGCATATAGAAAAAAAATACTTTAGGGTGATGTGATGGTGACTCAGTGGCAGAATTCTCACCTGCCATGCTGGAGACTGTTTCAATTCCCAGTGCTTGCCCATGCCAAAAAAAAAAAAAAAAAAAAAAAATCTTTCTTTATTTCTAAAACATATAGGAGTTTTCTAGCCTTACAGTGTGCTTTAATTCTCTCTTTTTTTCTGTTCTTTTTTTGGAGTTCATTCTTCAGTTCATATAACTTGCTGCTTTTGTTGACCTTGTCAATTTATTTCAGATATTCTTTTAACTGGCTTTAATGTGTGCCTATGTCTCTCTTTCTCTCTCTCTCTATATATACATGCCTACTTGAATTGCTCATAGTTTAATCCCTGCTCTATAACGTCAATTCTTGACATTTCGTTTCTGAATTAGTTACTGTCATTTTGCTTAACCTTTTCAATCTCAGCTGTGTCCTTCCTAAAAATACAATAGCAAGAACTAAACACAGAAGTCAGACTGTAGATTTACTGCAAACTTAAATACTGATGAATGACTATAGTCATTTTACACTTTGAAATAAGTAAACCAAGGGCATTTTTTTCTTACCTTGACTTTTTTCCATTTTCTAGACAGCAATAACTAACACAACTTTGCTTAAAAAAAACAAGTAAAGAAGTAATTAATGTATTATGACTAGATATGAGAACCCTAATATTTTGGCATTAAAATAAAATTATCGTGGGTTTTATCATAAATTAAAACAATCATAGGCACAGGTTATATTTTAGATATATTAACCAATTTTAAATATTAATATGTGATCTTATAATTAGCATTATCTTACTAATTGATCATCAGAAGGAATAAAGACCTCACTAGGTTCCTTTTTTAAAATTCCCTGTTCCATTGAGCTCATGCCATGACACTATAGCAGCCTCACCTTTCCTCATTAATCTCATATACTAACTTCTTTTTCATTCCACTTCAGTCAAGAAAGGCTTTGGCTACTTTCCATATTCCCTGTCCACACCTACTCCTGCCATAATTCTAGATAATTTCAACAAGTATCAGGAAGATCCATCCATCATCCCAGCCTCACTGATACTGGACTTCCTATTCCTATGATGGTTTACTACATTCTGTCTAAGCCCCTTCTCCCATTATTATACTTTATCATTACCAGAAACTCTACCACCTCTAAGATAATTAATTCAAACAATTCTGCTCTATGCTCAAAGTTCTCCACCCAGCAGGTTTATTTGTTCCAGTACTCCTAGTAAAATGTCTCTTTAAACTTATTAAGACTTTCATCATTGGCCTTTACGCAGCCTTTCAATCAATTTGTCATCTCCTCTCAACACTTTCCTCCTTATCCAGCTTGGATTCCATAATTCATCAATGTAATTATTTCCATACAATACTTTAAATTTACCTGACTCCTTACTGTCTGTTGCTCCAACCTGGGAAATTTCAGCTTCTCTGGGGCACAACTGAGTTTTCTAAAGAATATCATATATACAAGCAGATGGATATTACTATGAATTCATTGTCCATAACCCCAAAGCAATAATACTCCCAGTATGTAATTTCTCTACTAAATTTACTTTATCACTACATATTTTCCCCACTCTATTTAATGTCTCCACTTCAATCTCCACTATGACTTTTCTTTGCATTTTATAGAGAAAATAGGAGAAATATTAAGCCACTCAATCCATAAACTTACCTGCATCTATACAGGTCTTCTCATTTTTCCTTCCTTTGGAAAAAGAAGAAATGCCCCTTCTCTTTGCTATGCTTAATTTTTCCATATAAAAAATTTTAGAACCCTTTGTGGAGACAACTATCAGTGGATTTCTATGTTTCTGCTAGTTGAAAGTAGAGGCACAGATAATATTTCTTCCAGGTGATCTTTTCAAGGATATCTGTATAGAAAATATCATTGGAAGATAGAATAGTATCTCCTTCTGGGGCAGATAGTAGGTTTATTTGCTACCCTGTATAATAAAGATAATTTTGTCCTCCATGACAAAAATAAAGCAGACTTGCTGGTAGCCCGTTATGAAAGTTTTGACTTCCCTAAGCTTGGATATCCTCAGCTGTGAAACAGGGGCATGTAGCATCTATCTAGCCTATTTGCTTCTTTTTCATGGGACTTGGGAGGCAACAGGGACTAACATAATCCTGAAACTCAAGGTTACTGTGCCACAAGAAACAAAGTATTTTTGTTCTGACCCAGTGGTCTTTTGTCCTCTGCCAGCATTCATGAAACCGTAGTAGGCTAACATATTAGCTTGCAAGCAAATATACTATTCTTGACAGGCTTCTTCACACTTCTTAAAGCCCTTGCTCCACTTCCCAACCCTCTCTCATAGATCCTTCACTTCTCTATTTGATCATTCCCATAACTACTCAACATGACCCAGAGTCATCTTCTTCAAAATGACTAAAATCTTCCTTGTTGCAAAACTCCCTTCCAGGTTCTTCCATAAATCTCAAGTTCTTATCAAAGATAAACTTTCTCTGTATCCACTGCTCAACTTCCATTTACTTTTCTCCTCACAACACCTTAGCTTCTATCCACACTTTTCAGGAAACATCCAGTGAGGAACATCAAGAGCTTCATGTTGTCTAACTATAATGGATGCTTTCCAGTTTCATAGTCCTAGAGTCTTCTCTAGCACAGCACATAGATTTAAAAAGCCATTCTTGAAAATGTTAAATTTTCTTTTTTTTTTATGACCTCACACTTTGCTGGTTTCTCTTGTATAACACAGGTGCTTGTTTTTCAGACTTCATTGATTGCTTCTCCTCGCAATAGAACCTCTCCATGTCACATTAGGGATTAACCCTAAAATCCTTTTTATTCTCATCCTACAATTCTCCTAGATCATCTTTTCTAGTCATATGGCCTCAATAGCATATCTATGCTCAATATCTCTCATGAATTTAAGACTACTATTCTAAATGTCTCTTCAATGTCTCCTTCAGATAGCTCACATGCATCACAAAATTAATATGATCCAGTTAACCACACCTCCCTTTTACACACCTCATTAAATGACATTGATTCAATTACTTAACTTGATGTCTGGGAATTCCCTTTATAGCTGTATTTGCCCAAACTTGTGCAACACATTCCCAGGTTTCGTTGGTTTTACCAGAAAAAAAACCAATTTTGCTTACTAATATCCATTTCCATTTTCACCATCCTAGTCTATGTCCCCTCATCTCTCTTTGTTGAACTTGATAACTCTCCCCTGACTCTTAATTGGCTTTCCCTCTTCTATTCCAGCTATCATTCCAATGTCCTTTAAAATATAGAAATAAAGCAGGTACTTTATCTGCTTAAAAAAAGACAGAAAGGAAGGAAGGAAGGAAGGAAGGAAGGAAGGAAGGAAGGAAGGAATGGAGGGAGGGATGAAGGAAGGAAGAACATCTTTTATAACCATCTATTATACTTAAGGAAGAATGTAAATTTTTACAATGACCTACAAAAAACCCTAATATTGCCTGACACCTTTATATCTTCATTTAACTTCCAACTCCTCTACATCTTCATTTAATTTCTAATCCCTCTTTCTCTTAAGCCAGTAATGACAATTTACTGGTTTTATAAAATCATCAAACTCTTGGCTCCATAAAGCATTTTATCCCTTCTTATCCCCTCTGCCTGAAATGTCCTTACCCCCATTCTTTACTTAACTCTTTCTTGTTCTTCAGCAATCGGTGAAATTTCAGTAACAACTTATTAATTTTAATTATTTTGTTATATTTAGTACAGTTTGCAATTATTTTAAAATTTCTTATTGTGTGTTTTCAACCTGTGTCACCCACTCAACTCTAAACTTCAAAGCAGAAACATTTGGGTTTTTTGTTTATCATCAAAATTTAGGAACTTAAAAGAATGCTTGGCACATTGTTGATACTTAGTATGTTTGGGGAAATAAAGATGATCTCAATGAAAAATTCAAAATACAAAATATATATGTTTCTACATAGAAATTTACTGCATTTTATTGTTTTATTAATATGATAAGTTTGCCATTCTATTCATGGTGGAATTTTGATTAATTCCCTCAGAACTTTGCCATCTCTGCCAGCATTCATGGTGTACTCAACAATACCAATCAAAGGTAATACAATTTTTTGGAGGTGATCCAACTTGGTTATCTAAAATATGAGACTGATACCAGAGCTGACTTTACTGTGTAGACATGGCTCTAGTTGATTACTAAGCAAGTTATATGATATTATGAAATCTGTCCGTTCAGAGTTTGATTTAATCAAATCATTTTCAGCTTTTATTACTCAGCCAATGAAGATGAAATAATGTGGTAAACATGGTTGACCAGAAAATAAAAAGGAATTCTAGGTGAATTGGACCTAGAATATATATATTGTGATATATAAAGAGCAAGACCAGTTAGGAGATATTCTTGTTATGAGGCTTAACATTTCTTATTTATTAAACAAACACTAAAAGTAAACATTTATATTTGTAACTTAGTAACTCTAACATATTATAAATATGATTTTCACCATGTTTTTACACTATTGTTCATTAAGGCATTGAAATTCAAATTAAAGTAAAATTGAAGAGCTCTTCCGGAGAAGATGGCGACTTAGTAAGGCATGCGGGTCTTAGTTCCTCCTCCAGAACAACTACTAAAGAACTAGAAACAGTACAGAACAGCTCCCAGAGCCACAACAGAGACCAGACACACAGCATACCCCATTCCGGAACGGCTGTACCTGCTAAGAGACTCCACTGCGGTGAGGTCCCTGAGAGGCGTGTGCTTCCCCGGGCCAAGGTGGCTGACGGCCAGAGTCCCTCCCTCCCTCCGTCCCGGGCCGGCTGGGAGCTTTGAATCAGGTTCCCCAAGCCGCGGCGACCGGAGCCCCTTCCACACACGCGGCTTCCTGGGCCAGCTGGGAGCATCAGAACAGCGGTTCCCCAAGCCGCGGTGGCCAGCGACCCTCCCCCATGCACGGCTTCCCGGGCCGGCTGGGAGCATCGGAACAGCGGTTCCCCAAGCCACGGGGCTGGCAACCCTCCCCCACAGGAAACTTCCCGGAGGGAAAGGAAAGAGTCTCCAACAGTAGTAGAGACTGAGCCCAACCTAACACCAATAGTGGCATTAAGGAACAACTTCTGACTACTAAAAATAGGCCCTCAGCTCAGGCGAAACTGATCAAGGCGGAAGTCGCCGATTGGGTTAACTGAAAAAGAGGAAAGGGGGCGAAACAGAGCCTTCTGCGGCTGTTTCTACGGAGGCATCATTGCTTCTGGGCTCAGCGCTGGGATTACATAGGTTACAACTGACCCAAATGCAGAAACAGGCTGCTTTTAGGGCTCTCTACCACCTGAACCTTCCCTGCAGGAGGGGTGAAACGCAACTCAGGTGGAATCCCTCTCTCAAGGAATTCGGATCCCAGGACTTCACAATTTGAAGCCATTAAACCCAACCTACAACCTTTCCTCTGTCTCCACCATACACCCATCAGCGAGAGTCTTCCAAAGCTAAAGGAGCCACAACATCTTTTGCTGGTGGGACCCGCAGACAGACAAGCACCACGTACTGGGCAGGATAAGAAACACAGAGCCCAGAGACTTCACAGGAAAGTCTTTCGACCTGCTGGGTCCCACACTCAGGGAAATCTGATTAAATGCCCAGAGGCCAGCAAAAAATAACAAATCATGACAGAAAAATTGAAGATATGGCCCAGTCAAAGGAACAAACCAATAGCTCAAATGAGATACAGGAACTGAGACAACTAATTCTGAATATACGAACAGTAATGGAAAACCTCTTCAAAAACCAAACCGATAAATTGAGGGAGGACATGAAGAAGGCATGGGATCAACAAAAAGAAGAAATGGAAAGTCTGAACAAACAAATCACAGAACTTATGGGATTGAAAAACATAGTAGAAGAGATGAAAAAAACAATGGAAACCTACAATGGTAGATTTAAAGAGACAGAAGATAGAATTAGTGAACTGGAGGATGGAACATCTGAAAACCAAAAAGAAACAGAAACTATAAGGAAAAGAATGGAAAAATTTGAGCAGGTGCTCAGGGAATTGAATGATAATATGAAGCGCACAAATATACGTGTTGTGGGTGTCCCAGAAGGAGAAGAGAAGGGAAAAGGAGGAGAAAAACAAATGGAAGAAATTATCACTGAAAATTTCCCAACTCTTATGAAAGACCTAAAATTACAGATCCAAGAAGTGCAGTGCACCCCAAAGAGAATAGACCCAAATAGGCATTCTCCAAGACACTCACTAGTTAGAATGTCAGAGGTCAAAGAGAAAGAGAGGATCTTGAAAGCAGCAAGAGAAAAACAATCCATCACATACAAGGGAAACCCAATAAGACTATGTGTAGATTTCTCAACAGAAACCATGGAAGCTAGAAGACAGTGGGATGATATATTTAAATTACTAAAAGAGAAAAACTGCCAACCAAGGCTTCCATATACAGCAAAATTGTCCTTCAAAAATGAGGGAGAAATTAAAACATTTTCAGACAAAAAGTCACTGAGAGAATCTGTGACCAAGAGACCAGCTCTGCAAAAAATACTAAAGGGAGCACTAGAGTCAGATATGAAAAGACAGAAGAGAGAGGTATGGAGAAGAGTGCAGAAAGAAGGAAAATCAGATATGATATATATAATACAAAAGGCAAAACGGTAGAGGAAAGTACTACCCAAACAGTAATAACATTAAATGTTAATGGACTGATTCCCCAATCAAAAGACATAGACTGGCAGAATGGATTAAAAAACAGGATCCTTCTATATGCTGTCTACAGGAAACACATCTTAGACCCAAAGATAAACATAGGTTGAAAGTGAAAGGTTGGGAAAAGATATTTCATGCAAATAACAACCAGAAAATAGCAGGAGTAGCTATACTAATATCCAACAAATTAGACTTCAAATGTAAAACAGTTAAAAGAGACAAAGAAGGATATTATCTACTAATAAAAGGAACAATTAAACAAGAAGACATAACAATCATAAATATCTATGCACCAAATCAAAATGCCCCAAAATTCATGAGGAATACACAGCAATCACTGAAAAGGAAAATAGACACATCTACCATAATAGTTGGAGACTTCAATTTGCCACTCTCATCAATGGACAGAACATCTAGACAGAGGATCAATAAAGAAACAGAGAACTTGAATATTACAATAAATGAGCTAGACTTAACAGACATTTATAGGACATTACACCCCACAACAGCAGGATACACCTTTTTTTCAAGTGCTCATGGATCATTCTCAAAGATAGACCATATGCTGGGTCACAAAGCAAGTCTCAACAAATTTAAAAGATTGAAATCATACACAACACTTTCTCAAATCATAAAGAAATGAAGTTGGAAATCATTAATAGGCAGAGTACCAGAAAATTCACAAATACATGGAGGCTCAACAACACACTCTTAAACAGCGAATGGGTCAAGGAAGAAATTACAAGAGAAATTAGTAAATATCTTGAGGCAAATGAAAATGAAAACACAACATATCAAAACCTATGGGACGCAGCAAAGGCAGTGCTAAGAGGGAAATTTATTGCCCTAAATGCCTATATCAAAAAAGAAGAAAGGGCAAAAATTCGGGAATTAACTGTCCACCTGGAAGAATTGGAGAAAGAACAGCAAACTAACCCCAAAGCAAGCAAAAGGAAAGAAATAACAAAGATTAGAGCAGAAATAAATGAAATTGAGAACATGAAAACAATAGAGAAAATCAATAAGACCAGAAGTTGGTTCTATGAGAAAATCAATAAGATTGATGGGCCCTTAGCAAGATTGACAAAAAGAAGAAGAGAGAGGATGCAAATAAATAAGATCAGAAATGGAAGAGGAGACATAACCACTGACCTCACAGAAATAAAGGAGGTAATAACAGGATACTATGAACAACTTTACGCTAATAAATACAACAATGTAGATGAAATGGACAAGTTCCTAGAAAGGCATGAACAACCTACTTTGACTCAAGAAGAAATGGATGACCTCAACAAACCAATCACAAGTAAAGAAATTGAATCAGCCATTCAAAAGCTTCCCCAAAAGAAAAGTCCAGGACCAGACGGCTTCACATGTGAATTCTATCAAACATTCCAGAAAGAATTAGTACCAACCCTGCTCAAACTCTTCAAAAAAATCAAAGCAGAGGGAAAGCTACCTAATTTATTCTATGATGCCAACATCACCCTCATACCAAAACCAGGCAAAGATATTACAAAAAAAGAAAACTACAGACCAATCTCTCTAATGAATATAGATGCAAAAATCCTCAACAAAATTCTAGCAAATCGAATCCAGCAAAACATTAAAAGAATTATACATCATGACCAAGTAGGATTCATCCCAGGTATGCAAGGATGGTTCAACATAAGAAAATCAATTAATGTAATACACCATATCAACAAATCAAAGCAGAAAAATCACATGATCATCTCAATTGATGCAGAGAAGGCATTTGACAAGATTCAACATCCTTTTCTGTTGAAAACACTTCAAAGGATAGGATTACAAGGGAACTTCTTTAAAATGATAGAGGGAATATATGAAAAACCCACAGCTAATATCATCCTCAATGGGGAAAAATTGAAAACTTTCCCCCTAAGATCAGGAACAAGACAAGGATGTCCATTATCACCACTATTATTCAACATCATGTTGGAGGTTCTAGCCAGAGCAATTAGACAAGAAAAAGAAATACAAGACATCAAAATTGGAAAGGAAGAAGTAAAACTATCACTGTTTGCAGACAATATGATACTATACGTTGAAAACCCGGAAAAATCCACAACAAAACTACTAGAGCTAATAAATGTGTACAGCAAAGTAGCAGGTTACAAGATCAACATTCAAAAATCTGTAGTGTTTTTATACACTAACAATGAACAAGCTGAGGGGGAAATCAAGAAATGAATTCCATTTACAATTGCAACTAAAAGAATAAAGTACTTAGGAATAAATTTAACTAAAGAGACAAAAGACCTATACAAAGAAAACTACAAAAAACTGTTAAAAGAAATCACAGAAGACCTAAATAGATGGAAGTGCATACCGTGTTCTTGGAATGGAAGACTAAATATAGTTAAGATGTCAATCCTACCTAAATTGATTTACAGATTCAATGTAATACCAATCAAAATCCCAACAACTTCTTTTTTGGAAATAGAAAAGCCAATAAGCAAATTTATCTGGAAGGGCAGGGTGCCCCGAATTGCTAAAAGTATCTTGAGGAATAAAAACGAAGCTGGAGGTCTCGCACTGCCAGACTTTAAGGCATATTATGAAGCCACAGTGGTCAAAACAGCATGGTATTGGCATAAAGATAGATATATCGACCAATGGAATCGAATAGAGTGCTCAGATATAGACCCTCTCATCTATGGACATTTGATCTTTGATAAGGCAGTCAAGCCAATTCACCTGGGACAGAACAGTCTCTTCAATAAATGGTGCCTAGAGAACTGGATGTCCATATGCAAAAGAATGAAAGAGGACCTGTATCTCACACCCTATACAAAAGTTAACTCAAAATGGATCAAAGATCTGAACATTAGGCCTAAGACCATAAAACAGTTAGAGGAAAATGTAGGGAGATATCTTATGAAACTTACAATTGGAGGCGGTTTTATGGACCTTAAACCTAAAGCAAGAGCACTGAAGAAAGAAAGAAATAAATGGGAGCTCCTCAAAATTAAACACTTTTTTGCATCAAAGAACTTCATCAAGAAAGTAGAAAGACAGCCTACACAATGGGAGACAATATTTGGAAACGACATATCAGATAAAGGTCTAGTATCCAGAATTTATAAAGTGATTGTTCAACTCAACAACAAAAAGACAGCCAATCCAATTACAAAATGGGAAAAAGACTTGAGCAGACACCTCTCAGAAGAGGAAATACAAAGGGCCAAAAGGCACATGAAGAGATGCTCAATGTCCCTGGCCATTAGAGAAATGCAAATCAAAACCACAATGAGATATCATCTCACACCCACCAGAATGGCCATTATCAACAAAACAGAAAATGGCAAGTGCTGGAGAGGATGCGGAGAAAGAGGCACACTTATCCACTGTTGGTGGGAATGTCAAATGGTGCAACCACTGTGAAAGGCAGTTTGGCGGTTCCTCAAAAAACTGAATATAGAATTGCCATACGACCCAGCAATACCATTGCTAGGTATCTACTCAAAGGACTTAAGGGCAAAGACACAAACAGACATTTGCACACCAATGTGTATAGCAGCGTTATTTACAATTGCAAAGAGATGGAAACAGCCAAAATATCCATCAACAGACGAGTGGCTAAACAAACTGTGGTATATACATACAATGGAATATTATGCAGCTTTAAGACAGAATAAACTTATGAAGCATGTAATAACATGGATGGACCTAGAGAACATTATGCTGAGGGAGACTAGCCAAAAACTAAAGGACAAATACTGTATGGTCCCACTGATATGAACTGACATTACAGAATAAACTTGGAATATGTCATTGGTAACAGAGACCAGCAGGAGTTAGAAACAGGGTTAGATAATGGGTAATTGGAGCTGAAGGGATACAGACTGTGCAACAGGACTAGATACAAAAACTCAAAAATGGACAGCACAATACTACCTAATTGTAATGTAATTATGTTAAAACACTGAATGAAGCTGCATCTGAGCTATAGTTTTTTGTTTGTTTGTTTGTTTTTTTATACCTATTTTTCGTATTTTTTATTTTTATTTTTTTCTCTATATTATCATTTTATTTCTTTTTCTGTTGTCTTGCTATTTCTTTTTCTAAATCGATGCAAATGTACTAAGAAATGATGATCATACATCTATGTGATGATATTAAGAATTACTGATTGCATATGTAGAATGGAATGATTTCTAAATGTAGTGTTAGTTAATTTTTTTTAATTAATAAAAAAAGATATAGGAAAAAAAATTGAGGAGCTAAAAGTATGTTGCAGTTTAATTAGGGAATGCTATTCTCTAAGTAGGGAAAGCAATTCACCTTTTTGTTTTTAATTTGAGGGAAAAATGCAACTTTTTCACTACTTAAATTATCCTAAAAATTTAAGCTTTAAATTTTGCACAAATTATTTGAAAGTTCTCTAAAATATTATTTGTTTTAACTAGAAGGGATAAAAATAGTATTTTTGCAGGGTTTTGGAATATTCTGTGAAACTAAGAATCAGATATGAGAAATTCAATCTACAGTAAGGAGGCTTTTTTAGCTGTCATCCATCAACTTGAGTGATATTTGAAATAGGAACACACTTTTGGCTCATTTTCTGGTATTATTTTAAGATTCCTTGTTCTGAACATGAGTTGGATGTGAGAATCTTCTTTTTGTACACAAAAAGAAGCATTTTGCGCAAAAATGCTATCAGAGATATTCATATTCTAGTCATTGCAGAACTTTTAGAAAATATGTAGACAAGGGAATTATTAATGGATAGATAGGAAAGGGCTACTTAGTAAGTTTTACTCTATGACAAAATTTTCTTCTTTGATAGACTAAAATGTACTAAGAAGGTATAATACTCTAAAAAATGGCATCTTCCCCTCCTCAAACCACCAACTCACTACTCTCAGTCAGATCAAGTATAAGCCTATACACTGACATTGTTTCTATTCTGTTGGTATTTGAATTGTTTTGGATAGTATGATTTGTGTTATTGGTATTATTATTGTGAATGTTGATGTCATTGTTGTCTATAATATATCCTGATGAACAGTGGCCTACATTAGATCGTGTGTCCAGTTACAATGTCTAGAGTTGGACTATGTTCTGGTATTGTGTCTATGAATTGAACAACACTGGATAAAATGTTGAAAGGAGAATAACAGTTGGCAATCTTGGTAAACATATGCACATACAAACATTATATATAATATCATATATGCCTATATAACTATATATATATATTGGGTGTGTTTGTCTCTTACAAGAACTCATTCTTCCTGTTGACCAAGAACCGCTATGTTTTTCCAATTCTTGCCATTTCTGAAAGTTTTAGTGACTTACCCTGTCCATATGCCATCAAAGTTTATTATATATTTTCTGAGGGGTGGGAAGATAGCTTGTCTTTTGGTCTAGAAGAAGGATATACAGACCTGATGGAGATGACTGAGCAGAAATCCTGTCTATTGAACTAGTCACACCATCTGTACGGGGCATGGAGTGTCTCTCTTGAGGAAAGGAAAGGAAGAGTTCTTTTTCTGAGAAGGATGCAAATAATTATTCAGTGAGCACAGATTCAGACTTTGACAGAGAATATTAGTTATTGTTGGTTGCTCAGAGGGATTGTAGCTAAGCTTCCATTTTAGTTAGATGTTACTACTGGTTCTAGCTAACGGAACATGAATGAATTTAGCATGTACCTTTCCCAGTTTGAGTGATAAAGTCCTCCTAAGTACTTTTCTCTTCCATATGTTTGCAACAGCTGTAGCCATCTTGGAGGTCACATGTTGAAGAAAGTAGAGTTTCCATCCACCTAAGTCCATGGATGTGCAGCACCACCTGGCTGACATGCAAAACCATCCATTCCATTCACAGGAGTAAGAAATAAAATTCTACTGTGTTTGAGCCTTTATATATCTTATGCATATTTGTTATAGTGGCTAGTACTGTCCTCACTCTCTAGTCACTAAAAATGAGACCGAAATTCCAAGTAATTAATTCAGTGAATGATATATATTAAGTGCATCTTTGAGTTCCTAACAATTGTCTTTTTATAAGTAATAAATAATAAGCTCATGTTAAGCATTGTGATCAACAAGATATGAACAACATAGCCATTATTTGTACAATTTAAGAGGGGAAATGGATGCAAATTCATACATTCTTGCATACCTAGAACACTCTATATAGAATAAAGACAGGCCGAAGTGCTCTATTGTTAATTACATTGTGAGTAGTTTTCCTCATCATTGGTTTTCAACCCTTACTTTACTTTAAAGTATGGGGAGCTTTTAAAAAACACTGATTCCTACTATTCGATCATCAGAATGCTTTCAAAGCTCTTGAAGGAATTCTAATGTGCAGCCAGAATTAAGAAATATTGGGCTCTACAGTAATAATTTAGTGAATTACAAGTGATGTTTTATTCTAATTTCCCAAATACGTTAACTGTCTGACTATTAGGCAGTTCATATATTATTCCCTCAGTGTTCCTTAATAATCAGTGTGAACTAAGATCATCTATAAATGTCTATAAACACGTATGTATCTGGTTTCACCTGTGGAGATACTGATTCGGTAATTCCTGTGTGGGGAGACCCACAACTTGGGACTTCCGATCCTCTAATTTGAATCAAGCCAGACAAACCCTGCTATATTTTTGGATTATACAATGTACTGAGCAATATTTGAATTAAAAAATATATATAAATGAGAAAAAATGTCTACTTTTCAAAGTATTTGTCAAAATACGTTATATTCTTGCTCAACTTTCTTCTTCATAGTCTCATATCACCCTGCCTGCTATGACTAAAATTCCTTTACTAGAGAAGAAAAAGAATCAGTTTACAATGAAAATGCTAATGAAGCAGCACACAGATTGAAACCCAATCTAACTATCATTTCATCAATTAAGCAACTATTCTGAAATACTGGTATCAGAACCCTTCCTGCTTACAGAAAGGAGTTAGAGCTTGCCTGAAAGTAATTATGAGGACAAGATCTTTCCCAAAGATGAAAGGAGAGCTTATCTGAGACAGATGAAAGGAAACCAGACTTTGTGGAAGCTAATATTTTTATCATAGATATCCCCATTGATTTCAGTTTTTCAGGACAAACAGAATTTGCTTCTACGTAATTTTTCTGGTTCTGTTTGCTAATTCAAAAAATTTTTAAAACCCGTGGTCAATGAGAGGGAGGGGTAAGAGGTATGGGATGTAGGAGTTTTTCTTTTTTTTTTTAATTTCTTCTTCTGGAATGATGCACTGTTCTAAGAAATGATCATGGTGATGAATATTCAATTATGTGATGATATTGTCAGCCATGGATTGTGCACCAAGTATGGAATGTTCATGTGTTAAGAATGTTCATGTTTGTATGTTGTTTTGTTTTGTCAATAAAAATATTTAAAAAAAATTAAATTGATGATTTTCTTATTATAGTTCATCTTTAAAAAGGACTCTATTTTATTATTACTGATTTAAAAGAAGAAAAAATGTATTTCCAAGTTATTAAAAAATCAAAGATAAATATTTAAAACTATTTTACTGTCATAAAGACTACCTTAGTCAATTTCCACTCACTGTAGGGAAACTTTTAATCTAACTTCTACATTGGCACAACTCCCAGTTTTCCTAAACTCACTAGGAGCACTAGAGGCAATGTTTTAAAAAAGTTGCATTTCAGCTTCTCACCCCTCACCTCTTTCTTGGTGAGAGTGCCTGCCTGTTCCTTCTTTGTATGTGTAGTTAAAACACTTTCTGCCTCAACTCAAAGAAACTGTTGAATTTCTTTATTTCCAGATTTGTCATTCTAGAATTAGTTCAACTTCACTAAATTCAAGGTACTACTAATATTTTGAAATGTATTTTAAAATTTCTCTGTTCATTCTGAACCCACAAATGAAATATTATATTTAAAAATAGAATATTATAAATGCAAGTGAGATCAATATTTTTAAAATGTGGCAGTGGTCAAGTTACATAATTGGCTTACAAAACCTGAATCTATCTTATTTGAGGCATATGTTGCCGAATCCAATATTGTGGGAATAGTTTCTAATTAAAGTTGTAATAGGAATTGGAATATAAAGCTGAACTAAGTCTTTGCTGGGGACCAAATGCCCCAGAAGTAGAAAGCAAGTGTCATAGAGGCTGAGGACTAGGCAAAGTCCTATGGTACAGACCTATAATTATTCATATACATATCTCTATGAGTTCAATAATCACACTTCTATGAAATCACTTAATTTTAAATATAAAATTTTTAATTAATTTTTACAAGATCATTGCTTAAAATAAAATATGTTTCTTAAAAGTTGGCTTGCTATTAAGGAACACTGGTTAAAAGAAAGACTGTAAGGCCACAAAACAGGATTTCTCAGGTAGAAGGCCACTCATTCAGTTTTTCCTCCTATTTGTTCTGTCAATTTATAGGATATTTGCAGATTACCTTATAAAATGACAAAGATTCCATACCCTTCTGAAGTACTGCAACTTATGTTACCAAATTATGCTTATTTCATACCTCAAAAATAATTTGGTCCACAATTAATGCCAAGTGACAAGGTTCAATATCTACATGATGGATATTTATTGAGCAATTACTATGTACTGCAGTGCAATATACATGGAGGGACCTTCAGAGAGATATATGGTTTGACCCTTGTCCTCAGTTAGCTTTCAATCTGGGGCAATTGCAACATACATGCATATATTGCATAAGTCATGCAATATATGACTTAAATAAGAGAGATTCAGGCTTTGTAATCGTATTATATAACTTGACCACTGCTGCATTTTTAATTATTTATTACTAATAAACTTATAAGAAAAGAGCAGAAATGTTGTAAGGTAACTAGGTTGTGAGTGTTTTAAAGATGTGGCTTTTTCTTATTCATCTTTGAGTCTTTCAGAGAATACAGCCCAATGCTTTGCATGCAGTAGAATTCTAATAAGTATTTGATAAATAAATAATTAATTATCAAATGAGGAGTAAGTTGAAAGGAGAGAAATATAGACATGTGCCAGAGCACACAGCAGAAATTTATGGGGTTGAAAACTTTATTTGCATAATTGCTTTGAGGTAATTTCAGTGAGTTTTAAACTTACAGGGATCAGAATCATCATTGAGATTTTCATGGAAGTTTAGAATATTTTTGCTGGAAAAATATATATGTGGACATTCTCAATAGGCAGTTGTGCTTGTTAAAACCAAGTGTGAAACAAATAATCATTTATGCCTTCATTGTGATGATGTGTTACATGGATATATATGTTCGCCAAAACTCTATACTCAAAGTGAGTTCATTTTATTGCAAAATATACTTCAATAAAGTTCATTAACAAATATACAGATCAACACAAATTAATAACTCTTTTAAACTGTCATGAATGTGTGGCAGCTCTATTCCCATAAAAACACTACTTTGAGTTTGTTGTGTGACATGATGGTCAACTTTTAATTTATGTTAAAAAAAAAAACACAAAAACCTGATGCAGGTGCAATTGAAGGCATTTAGAAGACCCGGGTGCTGAACAAGAAAATGAAGACAATTTCATGTTTCAGGATTTTTTTTATTACTCGGGGCAGAGGGGATGTATATCCAAAAAAATGACTTGCATTATGTCATTTGTAACCATTGTTACATAAAAGAAGACTTGCTGTCGTGGATCTAAAATCTGTTATATTTTTCTAGAGGATTCCCCTACATTCCCAATATATTACTTTTTAATGGGTAAACAAATTTTACTAAAATTCCATTAAAATTATAACTTTTCATTGTTATGCGGCCATAAAGATCAATAACATAGGTCAAGCCCCATTTTTAATGATATCAGTTTTTATCATGCAGAGTTTTGATGGGGTTTCTTAAAAAAAATAGCAATAACCCTGGAGATTCAGCTACCTTAGGGAAAATAAGGTGAAGACCTATGCATCTTTACTTAAAATGAATATATGCCATCTATCAGGCAACACCTTTTCCTCCAAATCTATTTTGACATATTGTAGCTCAAATATCAGGCATGGGAATACAGCTCTTATGCTGTTCATGGTGTGTATGTATGCTAGGACAATGTCTGCAAAGGGGTGAGTAATGACAGTGCAAATTAAAGTCATCTGTTTATTTTCCACATGTCTACGAGGAAGAAGCAGCTGCAGAGGAATGTCTCCCATGCTGCTTTGTCCATGATCTTGACCCTGAATTCAGGACCATCCTTCAAAGAGAAATGCAGAATCTCTTGAGGGAGGAACTGTATTACTAATTTATCTATGGACCAGTCCTCTATAAATAATAACATAATTCTGCAGTCCAATATCAATATCTTAGTTTACATGCTTTTGTTAAATTATTTTCTAAATTAGTCAAGAGAAATAAAAAAATAATAAAACATCAACTCATCATTGTATGGACCCAGTCAGTAACTAAATAAATCAAAGAGAAATTTATATAAGTATACATCTTAGAATTAAAATGAGAAATATTATGGATATTTCATAAATGCTTAAGGAGTCTAAGACCTGGTTACCCTTTAGTCCACTGCAATTATTCTAGGTAGAAAGAAATATAGCCTACATTATAAAATCCTGATCTTTTCTTGTAGGGATTCCAAATAATGACAAGTTTCTAAATACTGCACTGCTGATCTCCACTTTGTCTACTCAAATTTCTAATCCTAAACTGATTTATAAGTTCTTTAAAAGAGAATGAAGGACATCTTTTTTTTTTTTTCTGCAAATTACTTGAGCAGGTGAGGTCCTGTGCACCCAGAATTGGCTATATATTGTCTTTGTGTATGTTCCCAAATTTACCCATTTTATTTGTTTTTAGAATTGTAGACAATTTAAGTAAGTAGTTTTGTGTTAATCTCAAAATATCCTAAATACTTAAATTACCAAATTGCTTTCACATTAGTAAACTTAACCTTGACATATTATAGCAGAAAAGATACTGACCTATATATAAAACAAAACAACACTGAGAGTGTTGTTTTTCTGCAAACCTCTAAAAATCTATGGGATGACCTTGGTCAAGATACTTGATCTCTTTGACTTCTATTTTTCCCAGTTCATGAATGAAGAATCTGGTCATTCCTAAAGTCATTTCTATTGAAAACCTTCTATAATCCATGATACATCACTGTGGAGGTATAAATATTTATTTCACAGTCATAGAGAATGAAAGGAGAGTTTATTTTTTCCAATTCTAGGAAAATACACATTTGAAGCAATTTTTCTACTTGTTTATAGATGCACATAAAGGGTACTGACAAATATTTGGCTCTTTCTGGATGAATACTATTGCTAGCAATCTACCATCATTCTTGACATTTTGGCAGATTTCTTTCTAGAATGATTTGACAGTTCAACAGAAAGTATGAAGTTGTATGGCATATGAATATGTACTCGATGCATGCAAAGTTTAATAACTATTGCACTTAAGTGGTTTTACTTGGCAATCTATTTTTATTTTTTATAGCGCATCCACTTAACCTTTAATAGTGGGGATCATATGAGCTCCACAAAAGATGAAAAGTTTTCTTGTTGCTAAGCCTCTAGACAGTTTTAAGTACCATCCAAACACTGCTTACCTCTTAAAGTTCCCAAAGTGACAAGAATTAAGATAGCTAGTATAAATACTCTACGGAATTGTTCATCCCTGCTGATGCAAAGTCAGCATGTAGACATGACACAAAAAGCTCAGGAGGTTCTCATTTTACTGGATTTAAAGCATTCATACACTTTGAAGACAAAATAAAAATAATGATAACTATGAGAGTTAAGGATCCTACTCCAGCATCTCTAATCAGCTTGGCCTCTCAACAGTTAAATGAACTCACCACTAGTTGTTTCTTTATAGCTATGAATTTTCCTGGAAATGTTTCATCCTGGAAATATTTCTTAGAAACATTTGAATAGCCCAATTCAGCATATCTTATCCTAGTTGTGTGATTCTTACAAGTATCTCTGCCAGGGGTTAGTACCCAGAACTTCACACAGGAGTCGTTCTGTGTGTGTCATTTATTGTTTAGAATGTCATTTGACTCCACCTATTCTGACTGCACTGTGTTGTCCTCTTTGTAAAAGTTCCCTCAGAGGAATATTTTTATTGCTATTTTATTTTTCATCAACCTGGAGCGTTTCTTGGCCTTTAGACTGTCACTGAGTAGTGAATGCTAATTCTCAAAGAGATAAATGTAAATGTACCTCATAATTAGATTCATAATCAAATAGCCTTGCAGTGATTTATTCTGACTGTAAGATAAGTCTTTATTTTTAGATTTTTGTTTACTTGGAAAACATCAGAAAATATATTACAAAAAGTAATATAAAATTTATTAGGAAACATCTCCCTCACTGTAATTGCTTACTTTAGAGTCACACTAATAAATGAAAGAGGCAGGAAATATCTCACCACATTACATCCCATGAGTTGTCATTTGTAAATGACATCAATGAGAAATTCTTCCTGCAATAAACTATTGATTTAATTAGTTATAATGATATAAAGAACATGATATGTTAGCAAAAGAATATCTAGTGTCTGTTTCTATCTACTAAATTACTTATATTAATTATATCTGTTTCTAAAAGGGGAAAAAGGACATCAGCCTGAACCATTTTCCCCATAGTCATTGTACCACATAATGTTTAATTTCCTCTAAAATGGGGTAAATGAAATGAAAGTCAGCAACACGCTAAGAGTGTTGAAAATGGCTATACACTGTAAGAAGCTATACATTTCAACAAGTATTTAATATAAAGTTGATTTCTAATCTAAAATTGATCTGAAAAAGAGAAACAAATGTGTTAACAAAGGTTTTACAGGTTTTTCACTTGTGAGCAGTAAATCCTAACAGAAAAAAAAATTGGCTTGTACCTTCTCCTCAGGTAATTGGTTTGATAATTTCACATACCCAGATATTTTAATGATCAATCTGAATTTTTAAAAACATCTCAATAATATATTCCATCTTTCAAGTTAACATTTCCTGTTACTTTTCTTTATATACGTGAACATTCTTTCTCCATTCTCCTTTGCTAGAAGTTTTCAGATTCATTCTCTTGGTAGAAAATTATAGGTCTTTTTGAGAAAGACAAATTTAATTAAAGATCACCCTCCCTTGTCTCTCTCACACAAACACATACACAAATGAGTGAGAGAAACAGAGAAAGAGAAACACAGATACAGAGAGAGAGAGAAAGAGATAGTGAGAAGGTGAGAGGAGAGAGAGAGCTATTGACCGTAATGTATGCTTACTAATTTCTAGGTGCAAATTGTCAGTTTGAAGATACAAAAGATCTACACTATTAATTGCATAAGAGATTGGATAAACTTGTAATCAAACATTAGTCCAACTACTTACTAACCTATCTTAGCTAATTAATCAAAATATGTTAGTATCTACCTTATAGCTAGGGCCATTAGTAGAATTAATTGTGTTTCTGTACATAAGAGTTTAACAGCATTAGATCAAGAAAAGCCCCAATATACATTTGCCCTCATTTAGACACCGTTACTGCCCTCAAAAAATTTATACCTAAGGAAGAATGGAGAAGTGAGAAGAAACTACTAATAAAATTTGTCAAAAGCTGAATGAGAATGATGCCTAGGAAGTTAGACATACTTGAATGCAGTCTTGGCTCTATTTTGGGGCCAGGGGAGACATGCTGAACCAGTATCATCCCATCTGGGCCTTACAGACCAGCAGTATGATATGTGCCAGAATTCACAAGCAATTTATGATATACTGTGCTTTTCAAAATTTTTCTCAAATAAGAAGTTAATTTCTATTTCCTAAATCTGGAAACATAACTTGAAAATGCAAAATCCCTTTAAAGGAGTCCATAATACAATAATGAAGTATGCTCTGAAGTCAAATAAAGCTGCTTTGATCCCTGGCTCCATCACAAAGTAATCACTGGTAAATGACTTGCCCTCTCTCTGCCTCGGTGTTCTCATCAGGAAGGTGGGAATCCTAGGAACATTCCCTGGTATTGCTGTGAGAATTAAATGAGTTAACCCTTGTAGAGTACTTAGCATAGTGCCTGCCACATAGTAAGTACTCAATATATATTAAACTGCTTTATGTCTTTGAAATTTGATATGTAGTCTTAAAATTGTGCATTCTACTCATAGTATAGACACTTGTTTTAATATAGAAATGTTTGGTAATTACTTAGGATTGAGAAAAATTGACCTTCCACAAGGTATGTACTTACATCATACTTTCTGGTAGCAGAGAACATTTATTCATTCTTTCACTAATATATATTTGATGCGTATCTACTTTAAGCCAGACACTGAGCTAAATACAGTGAATACAAAGGTGATTAAAAGGTGAACTTATAGCCCAGCAGGAGAAGCAGTCATTAATCAAATAATCAAAACAATAAATGCATAATTGCAAACTTAGACAAATACTCTGAAGGCAATCACACTGATGAATATGTAAATGCTCTTCAGAGAAGTTGAAAAGATAAAATAAAGGAATCTGATTTAGATAAGGGAGAATGGTGATTAGGAAAGGATGAATAATAGTTAACTGCCCAAAAGCTGTGGGAGAAACAGGTGGTTGGGCCACTCTGGCAAAGGGAACTGAACATGTAGAGATTAGGGAAAACATGGTGCCTTCACAAAACCAAAGAAAACAGCTTTGTTGTAGGAGGAAAATGAACAGGATTGATTAATGAGATGGAGAAGGGGAGGTAGGTGAGGTTAGCCCATACTGGGTCTGTGTGCTCTGTTATGGATTTAAGTCACACATGAAGAGCACAGAATGAAACGCAGGGCCCTAACCAGCAGCGATGACATGATCAGATTTTCATCTTGAGAAATACTTGCAGCATGGAGAGAAGATGGGAAGGCCTGATAAATTGAAGGGACAGCTCAAAAAAGGCTGTGTTGTTCTAGACCTTCTAAGAAGCAGAAATTAGATGTTCTAGAAAATAGGGAAAGGGCTGGGATTGGCTACGGGAGCCCTCAGACAATCACTCAGGTCTCACCTTTGTGAGGGTGAGAGAAGGAAGGAATCTGAGTGGAAGTAGCCTGCAGTTTAGTGAGCCCTTGAATCAGTCTTCTTTTAGGCATCTTCTGTACCTCCCAGGAACCTGCTTACCTTGGCATCCCTGGCATGGAACAGCCCGTGGAAAGCTTGGCCAAAGTACATTGTGGTGATGAATTTCAGAGTGCAGCAGCTGGTGATGTTGTCAAGCAGTGTCCTTGGCTGAAAACACTCAACAGTAGGAAAACTGAGTGATTCACTTTCATGGAGGCCACACACTGCATTGGATATGAATATGGAAAGAAATAGACAGATGTGATTAATATTTAAGGACTAAAGTCAACATCAGTTTGGATAGGCTTAAATGCCACTTATCAGAGGAGTCTTCCTTGATCACCTGTGTAGAAGAGCACCTCTCTTCTCACACATAATTCTATCACCTCATCCAGTTTTGTTTTGGTAACTGGTATATATCAACCCCTGACATATTAAATTTGTATTTGCTTAAATTCCTTATTGTCTATGTGTATATATGCCCCTCATTACAATCTACGTTTAATGCCTGCAAGATATTTCATCATATTTTTATTGCTGGTTGGCCAGCAACTGAAACAATGCCCAATATAGCCAATTTTGTTGGACAAATGAGGGTCAGCAGGGTGGGGTGGGGAGCATGAAAGAGGAGGGGATTTCAAAACAGATTTCAGTTTTATGGTACGCACAAGTGGGTGGGTGGCAGTTCATTCACTGATAAAGACACATTTGAAAAGTTGAGGGAAAGTTCAGAAAATCCCAAGATCTTCCTTGCACCTGCTGAGTACCTTTAAATATAGTCTGTACACTTTCCTACCAAACAAAATATTACAGCATAAAATTTAATGCAGGTAACTGGAAATTGCAAAAGTAGGGGTTAAATGAGGCTGTTAAGGGAATTTTATAGTATACTAAAGAGATAAAATCTGAAACTTATACCATAAATTCAATAATGCTCATCAAAATTTCATTGAGACATAATTGAACAAATCAACATATCAATAAGGTAACATTTGAAAGGGAATTGGTTAGCCATGAAAGCAGAGAATAGGGAAAAATATCACAGAAGAGAACCTTGTTTTCATTCAGGCCCTTTTAGGAAAGACACTGGGACTTTAGAATTGTATTTCCCTTGGAGAATTTTCCTTCTGTGAAATAAATATACATAGTTATGTCAGCAGCTACCATTAAATATTTGATCTATCGAACTCCCTTATTTCTAATTCCATGCTTGCAAAATTAACCCTGTTATGACCATTTCTTCATATAAGTCTGTCTACTGGGGAAGCTTAATGGTACTATAATAGCAATTTCTCATCGTTAAGTTAGTGATTTGAAGTTCCAGCTTCATATAAAAATCTCTTGGGTTCAGTTAAGGTGTGTCTCCCCCCATTCCCAATAGATGGATTAACCTGGTCACATTACTTTAAAATAAATCCATCTTCTAACTATTCAAAGTAACAAAATATCCCTTTGAGAGTTATTTGGAGTCAGCCTACTAACTATTATTTTCAGTGACGGAAACTGGACAATGTTGGTTGTGGTAGTTTGAACCTAGTATGTGTCCCAGGAAAGGTCATATGCCTTTGCTTTTTTTGTATTCTGTGTAATGGAGGGGTGGAGTGTCACATTTCATTCATTTGACTTTACCATTATTGCATCACCATTTGTTGAATTGTGTTTTGTTGCTGTTGCTTTTGAGTATATGGGCCAGGAATCGAACCCAGGTCTCCCACATGACAATGAGAATTCTACCATTGAACTACCCATGCAACACACACTGAACTACTCATACACACCCCAGGCTATGATCTTTTAATTCATTCCCCTGGGTGTAGATCTATGGTAGGTAAGACCTTTTGATTGGGTTATTTCAAGTGAGGTGTGATTCACCTCATTCAAGGTGAGTTTTAATACACCTACTGGAGTCCTTTATAAGTTGATAAAACACATAGAAGCAAAGAGATAAAATTCAAAGAAGCACCTAGAGAAGTTGAAAGACAAAGCAGCCAAAAATAAAAACAATGAAACTCAAGAGAGAAGAAATAGCAGATGCTGCATGTGCCTGCCAATGTGGCAGAAAAGCCCAAGCTTGCAGGCAACCTGTTTTCAGAGTCCAGGTATGCTCCTGTTGATGCCTTGAGTTGGAAATTTTCATAGCCTAAGAACTGTAAATTGTAAATTAATAAATCCCCATTGTAAAAGACAACTCATTCCTGTTGTATTCATTTCCACCGCTTTAACAAACCAAAATGCTGATAGCCTGAGGAAAAGAAATTAAACTTCAAATCTGATGCAAAATTTCATGGTAATAGGCTTGATCTCCAGAAGAGATCTGTTTTCATCTCTCAGAAATTAGTAATTTTATTCCTATAAGTGCAAAAAGGGATTCAAGGGAGATGGTACTTAATTGCAGGCTATGAAATGAGTATTAAAAAGACTTCAATCACACTTCAATTCTAGCTGTATGAGTTGTATGCACAACTCACTTCACCTTTCTGTAGAATATTCTTATTTGTAAAACAGAGGTATACCTACAATACAAGATTGCTGTCAAAAACACATGACATAGGTCTCAGCCAGCACAAGTCTAAGCATCATCTCTAGGGCCTTTGAGCTCTTGAACCACTGGACCCAAAGCTGGAAGGGCAGCTATAACCATGGTCTGGTCCCCCTGGGGGGTCTGGTTAATTCTGAGCATCTCAAAGTAAAGTGGTGCCTGCCATCCTGGCCTCCAGGATAAACCCCTCAAGTGTAGCGCAATCCACAAAGCACTTAGAAATCCTGACCTGTGCATCTACCAAGACTAGCTGTTTTAAGAATTTTCTAAATGTTCTGATAATTTTTACGATATTTGCTAATAATTATTTTGCAGACTGCCTATTGGATTTTTCCATCACCCATTCCCAATCTTTGGAGCTTGTGTAACACATCAAAATAGCTATGGTCAGCTTTAGTGCTCTGAGACAGCTTTTGAGTTTTGTAAGATAGCAATGGCCATGGGTCTCAGTGCATTAAGTTCACAACTGAGCAAGAGGGTAAGGATTTACCAAGAGAGCACCTTAACTCTCTAAAGATATTCTGCATTTCTTCTGAGGCTCCTAACTCAGTGATATGCAGAGAGTTGAAGGGAGGGTTGAGGACTGACCCCTAGATAACTTTTTTCATATGAGTCATTTCTCAAACCATGCTTTAGTTGAGGTCTTCTACTCCCATCCAACCTATTTTTAAAGAAAAGTGGGCATTTCTGAAACACACAAAAGCCGTGATGGCAAACCATCCTTTCCCTTTGTAGAATCATCATCTTTGGCTTTGGAAGTTGCTAAACTTTTGGAGGTTGACTTTGGAGGTTGGTTTTACCATGGATAGAATTTATGGCTTTGCAAGTGTAATTTGGATCTCAATAAATTATCTGTTGATTGTCTAACTTAGAAAGTTGAACCAGTGTAGAAATTTTGATAGCAGAGGATCAGAGGAGATTAAACCCTTACATGTCAGGTTTTTTTCTGAGAAAATGAGCTCCATTTTTCAAAATTAATGAAAGCCAACTTTATGGGTTTGTTTGCAAAATGGTAGACAGAGGGATAACGTCCATTTTATTTATTGAGATGAATCCTCAATCACCAGCCTCTTTTAAAAATTAAAAGATATTTGATGATTAAATAATTCCTGAGAACTGTTCTGGTTAATACTGTTACTGAAATCTGCAATTATGTTGTATTTTTTTTAAATGTATTCCTTTCATTTTTTTTTAATTTTATGACATTCAAAGCTTTCCTGTGTGTTGCCACTTTTAAATTAATTTTCTGCACATGATTTTTCTTTGTTTTTTAATTCAATGCAGAGTATTCAATTCTTGAAATACCTTAAAATAATTTGTTTTTAGGGTATGAGTTATTTTATAATTAATTCCTAGTCTTGTTTGATTATTACGATGATCTTTTTAGTCCTATTTTCTCTGTCTGTATGGAAAAGGAACCCTTTCATTTTGATCCCAAATATAATTTGAAAATTAAAAAAATCACACACCTAACATAATGCATATGTAAGTGCTTTCACACATAGTAAACACTAAGCAAATAGTATTTAAATAAGGACATTAAACACATATGGAAATCTCCAAAAGAAAAAAATTAAATTAACCTACTCTTTCTTCTTCACTTATTTCCTACCTGATTTTAATATGGAAATACTTCATACGGTAACATTTGAAAGGGAATTGGTTAGCCATGAGTAACTTAGCCATAGGTAACTTCCCCTTGTCAAGTCACATTACTGATGAATAGAAAGATAATATAGATTGGGTGAGAATAACTAAAGAAATGTCCATAACAGCTGTGAGTCATTTACCCACATACAAGCAGTTCTAGTTTTGCATGGCGTTATGTCAAATGAGACTGGTGCATATCAGAGTCATTCAAAGCAAAGACTCTGTTCCAATCATGTGTTTTTGTTAACACAGTTAACTGCAAATGAGGACTTCTTGAAATATATATAAAAAAATCCATGTATCATTAACAGTTATGAATTTAATTGTCTTTTGCTCTCTCACCTATTTTTTCCTTTATTAAAGAAGTTGTGGGTTTACAGAACAATCATGCATATGGATTCCCATATACCACTGCACCATCAACAGCTTGCCCTACTTTGGTATAGATTTTGCAATTGATGACAGTATAGTTTTATAACTGTACAGTTAATTAAAGTCCATCATTTAACTTACGGTTACTGTTTGTGTAGTGAACTTCCATGGGTTTTTAAATTTTTTATTCTTTTGCCATATATACAATATAACATTTCTTTTTTTAATCATATTCAGATATATGTTTTAGTGCTGTTAATTATATTCCCAAGGTTGGGCTACCATCACCACCATCCATTACCAAAACATTTCCATTAATCCAAATAGGAACCTTATTTTCTCATTCTCTATCCCTGCCCCATCCCCTGGGAACTTACAGTCTAGATTTTGACTCTAAGAGTTTGTGTTTTCTAATTGTTTCAGCTCAGTGAGAACTACAATATTTGTCCATCTGGATCTGGCTTATTTCATTCAACATGATGTCTTCAAGGTTCATCCATGTTGTCTCATGTATCAGGGCTTCATTCTTTTTTGCAGCAGAATAATTTTCCATTTTATGTATATACCACATTTTATATATCTAGTATCAGTTGATGGATACTTGGGTTGCTTCCATCTTTTGGAAATTGTGAACAATTCTGCTATGAATATTGTTGTGCAATATTTGTTGAGCACCTGCTTTCAAATCATTTGGGTATTACCTAACAGTGGCTTTTCTGGGTCATGTGGTATTTCTTCTACCATTTTGGTACTTAGCCTTTATAATTCTTATACCCTTTTAGTTCCTCACTTCTGTTGAATCCTACTTTTATGTTTACTTATGAATATTTTTGCTTTCTTGGATTGTACCATATTGAGTGCCTTCTCATTTCTATCTAAATATATTTTCCATCTGTTTCCCTTGTGGTTACCACTGGTTAAAAATTAATTTTCTAAATATATAACAATTATATTTGTTCTGATACCAACTTAACTTCAATAGAATGTACATATATTTTTTCTATCCTCTGTCTCCCCTCCATTTTCTGTTCTTATTGTCACTTACAAATTTGTATGTTTTATATGCAAAGACCTATATTTTTCATTACTTTTTATGCATTTGCATTTTAGCACCTGTAGGAAGTAGGAAATGGAGTTACATACCAAACAATACAATACAATGATACTGGCATTTAGAATTATCAAAATGGTTATGTTTACCACTGGTCTTTATTTCTTTATGCAGTTTTTAATCATGGTCTAATGTTCTTTCATTTGAGACTGAGGTACTCCCGTTAATATTGTTTTATGGCATGTCTAGTGATGATGAACTCCATCAGCTGTTGTTTATCTCAGAATATCTTTATCTCTCCCCCATTTTTGAAAAAAAACTCTCACCAGATATAAAATTCTTGGCCTGCAATTGGTTTTCTTCAGCACTTTAAGTATTTCAACCCACTGTCTTCTAGCCCCTATGGCTTCTGATGAGAAATCAGCCTTCAATCTTATTGGTATTCTCTTGTGTGTAATACATCGCTTTTCTCTAGCAGCTTTCAGAACTCTGTCCTTCTCTTTTGCATTTCATAATGTAATCGATATATGACAGTGTTTCTATTTGCTAAAGCTGCTGGAATGCAATATACCAGAAATGGAACAGCTTTTAAGAAGGGAATTTATTAAGTTACAAGTTTATAGTTGTAAGGTCATAAAAATGTCGAAAGCAAGGCATCCAGAGAAAGATACCTTGACTCAAGAAGAAAGGTCGAAGTCTGTAACTTGGCTGACATCTGTTTGTTCTTGCTCTTGGTTCTGTTGCCCCCAGCTTTTGATTCCAAAGGCTTCCTCTCTATGTGTCTGTGGGCCTTCACTTAGCTCCTTTGGGACACAACTCTGGGTTATGGCTTGCTTAGCATCTTGGGAAGGCATATAGCAACATCTGCTAGGCTCTGCATTACCAAATGTCTGTGTCTAGGCATCTGCCCTCTCTGTAGGTACTCCAATCATTCTCAAATGTCCACATTTCTGTTGGCTCTGAAACAATTGCTCTCCAGATATCTGCATCTGAGATTTCTCCAAAATGTTCATTCTTTTAAAGGACTCCAGTAAACTTATCAAGACCCACCTAGAATGGATGGAATCACTTTTTCCATTGTCCATTCTGTTTCTCTGGGTAAATTCCTCCCTTTCCTATGTACCTGAAAGTAGTGAATCTTTGCTCCAGACTGCCCACCTCTATAGTCTTTTTTTTTAAACATTCCTTTCCAATGAAAGGAATGCTGCTTTTGCCTTGAAGGCAAATTCTGGAAGGAGGATTACCCTACGGAGGACTTTCCCAGTTTGGTCTTTCCCAGCCAAATCAGGGTCAAGGACCCATAAAGGAGGCACAGACCAGCTTCAAAGTGCTGTGTGGTGGAAGCAAGAAGGGCATCCAAATTTCTTTGATGGCATCCCAAAGTTGAGCTTTTCTGGCCTGCCCAGAAAATGCAATCCTTCAACTAACTTCTCCCCACAGTCCTGAAGATGCCTATGTCTTCAAATCCCCAACACCTCTGATCTTATCCAGGGAGAGCTGAAACAATGGCTTCCTCTGCCTTTGTTGGGACTAGGTTAAAATAATAGATTCCCTCAGAGCCCAGACCTAGGAATTTGCTAATTAGAAACTGTTAGCAGTGATCTGCTGGGTATACCCCTGCTTTTAGGGGAGAGAATTTTTATGTCCCTTGTTGTCACCAGCAGCTAGGCAGAGAATGGACCCTGTGACAGCCTGCCATGAGAATGGGGGATGGGTGCTGGTAGTCACTTCACAAAGAGAGTAATTTATATTTCTTCACTTTAATTTATCTGCCTTTTTCTCCTGCTCTTCCTTGGATGCTGTACAGTATTCTTCTGGCCTCTGGACTTCTAAAGTAGTTGTTTCAGACAGTTCCTGCTTGTTTAATAGTAGTTTTGGTGCAATAACTGAGTCCCAGAGCTCCCTTTTCAGCCATTTTCCCCAGAAGCTCCTTCTTTCATTTATTTTTAAGAGGATGGCATTTAAATATATAATGTTTTCACTCTGCTGTTCATATATGGTAGCTGCTGTTTGCCAGAGAAAAGACATTATCGATGACATTCTATAAAATGAATCCATCATTCCTCACCCTATTTTTGTTCACTCTTTAACAGATTGATATTCTCCTAGTTAGAAGATAAAAATCCTTGAAATTATCTTGAGCTTCTTTCTTTGCTAGCCCTCATATGCAGTCAGTGGTTAGACACCACTGTTTCAAATGTTCTGTTTCTCAACAGACATACTTTCTCCTATAATCTTATTGCTTCCACAAGAGATTGAGCTGCAATGATCTGTCCCCTGGGTGATCACACAGTTTTCTAACAGTCTTCTTTCCCCTATGCACCTCAGAAGAGACAAGCAGTGTTTTAGTGATTAATTTTCCTAAAACCCAACCGTAATCATGCTATTTCTCTGCTCATAAAACTCAGTACAGGGAGGTGTGACAGTGGCTCAGTGGCAGAATACTTGCCTGCCTTGCTCCTGCCCATGAAAAAAAACTCAGGACAGCCAATGTTTAGATACATTTTTTACCCCCATGGTTCATTTCTAACTCCATACCTCACCCTAAATTTAAGCAAAATGAAATTATGCACTTTCCTAGTTTTATTTCAAGTCAGATACACCTGCCTTTATTTGTTCCTCTTTTATTTCTCACCTTCATGCTCCATAATCTTCACAATCAGTGAACTCTGTATTTTGTCCATTTTTCCTCACCCAAAACAAATATCACCTCCCCCATAAACTGTCCAATTCCCCAATGTAATTGTTCCCCTTAATCCTTAAACTTCCTGTGGTAGGAGTTATTTTCCATTTCATGTGATAATTAATTGTGCATCCAATAGGTGTCCTATAGGAATATCTTATAGGTATCTGCATCTGATTCATTTATGTTCATTTATATAGTTGGTGATTTATAGAGAGTAATTCCACTTTAAATGCTTTTACTTTAGAAAAAATAAGCAATTAAAAATATTTTTACTCATTTTAAGGATTTGGATAAATATTACAGCAACTTAATATTGTTTGTTATAATACTCAGATCTATTTAGGTCCTGTATTTAAGAAAAATGAAATAAAAATATAGTAACATTTTAATGAGCAAGGAAGCAGCTATAAGGAATGTGATTCTAAAAGAATTGTCAAATCAGGTTTATTTTTATTTCTTTCATTATTTATACATAGAAAGTTTAAAAAAACTTTCAAATCAAAGTCTTATTCTTTAGAAGGAAGATGCTGAAATAAATTTTTAGTTGCTATCTAGATTTAAATCATTTTATACTAATGTATTTCAAATTCCATGTAGAAGCATATTAAGGGGATTATATCTTCCCTCAAAATAAGGTCATCTTCTTTGGGGCAGAATCAATAATTGACTACCATGGTATTTGGGCTTCTTAGATGTAGAATCATTTTAGAAGTCCCATGTGATGGTTAGGTTCTGGTGTCAACATGGCCAAATGATTATCCCCAGTTGTCTGGTCAGGCAAGCACTGGCCTGAGTGTTGCAGCAAGAATATTTTGTGGCTGCTTTATTAAAACCATCAGTCACCTGATTGCATCTGTGGCTGATTACATCTGTGATCTACTGTGCGTATCCTGCACAATGAGATAATCCAATCAGTTAAAGACTTTTAAGGAAGGAGAGAGATTCTTTCACTCTTTCCTTCAGCCAGCTTCTGTGGAGTTCATCCAGACCCTTCATCTTAGCCACAAGCTTCACAGTCTACCGTATCATTTTGGACTCCTCCATTTCAACAGTTGTGTGAGACACGTTTATAAATCTCATATTTACAGATCTCTTCTGTTGGTTTGGTTTCTCCAGAGAACCCTTACTCACACAGTCCATTTAATTATTTTGAATGTTTGTTTTCTGGATATAATTCACATATTTCATTTTGCACGTCGTTGGGAACTGTAACATCAATAATATCATTGTAGGTTAATAAGAGAGAAACCTGTTTGAGAGAAAATGAGGAAACACTTAGGCCAAGTTGTATCTCACTCCTTTGGTATAATCACATTGGTATCATTCATGATAAACCTTTTTACTAACACTTGGTAATTTACTGATATGTCAGGAAGTTTTCTTCCCGAGTCATTCAACAGTTTACAAAAACTATGGAGGTAGTCATTGCAGATTGTTCTATTCTGATATTTTATCTAGGGAGACCTAGACATAAGAGTCTGAGTTTGCAGTTCATTTCATGGAACCAGCAGAGCATTCAGCATTGGCAACTGTTTTGAGAAAGAGAAGTCTGTATGAATTTAAATCAGGTACAACATATACCGTCCAAAAATCACTTTCAGGTCACAAAGTTGAAAGTGTTAAATGAATTCAACAACCTTATCATTTTCAAACAACCATGTATTAGTTGTACATTTTTAAAATAGCAATTTTTAAAAATATAATGTACCAAATTTAAAATACTGCATATTTATATATCAGAAAATAAATTACTATTAGAATATTATGCCAGAACAATATATCATGGATTTGGGGAAAGCTTTATATATACTATATTTAAAAACTAATCTGTTCAAATTGTAATGCCAGGATCACATTTAGATTTTAAAATTCTCCTACCTATATATGAAGTATAGCTTATGTATAGTGTTTTCATATATTTCTTCTATTTTGAAGTTCCTCATATTTAATATGCAAAATTTATAAATTAGACAATAGTAGAAAGAATCCAACCATTTCATAACTATCAATGAGCACCCAGTGTTCACCTTGCAATTAACAAGCAATTTATGCATTCAATCTTCTCATCAAACATGTGACCCTCACCCTATTCTTAATCCTTGACCCATCCCTCATTTTCTGTCCCTTTTGCTTAGCTCAATCATTTTGATACAGAACACACTGAATGTTTTACCCATGGTATGATTTTAGCTTTAGGGGCAAACATTCTAAATATTTTACACTGTTACTCATATTATGATGAGTATCAGGATGCTGCTGGGGATTGAATCATGTCCCCCACAGATGCATGTTCAGGTCCCATTTGTAAAAAGGAATTTTGAAGTTGATATTAGTTAAGGTGGATCTAAACTGAATGAGGATGGACCTTAATCCCATACGGCTGAAGTCCTTATAAGCAAAAAAGTTCGAAACAGAAGGAGAAGCCACAGGAGAAGAAAGAAGCTGAAAGTCAATGAAACCTGGAAGAGAAAATAGAAAATACTGTTATGTGAAATGCCATGTGATGGGAAAGCCAAGGAATCCCAAAGATTGCTGGACAGCCAGAAGATACTGACTCTGGAGAGACCAAGCATTCTAGCCTCTGCAACTGTAAACCAATAAATTCTTGTTGTTAAGCAAACCCACTGCATGATATTCATTTTAACAGCTAGGTAACTAAAAGATTTGGAGTGGAGGAAAAGGATCGGTGAAGTCTGAATTCATATTTATTGACTGCCATACACTGATCAAGCCACTGGAACTATAAAAGAAATAAGATTGACAAGTTCCATGATGGCCTGGAGCCTCTATTCCAGAAGGATAATACAAACATTAATTAGTGAAGAAGAGAACTTCAGGTAATTATATGTTGACATGTTAACAGGATAAAATGAAAGCAATGATGGGATAAAGAGAGCTAGGAGAGGGGCTATCTCAGTATGTGTGGTCAGGGAAAGCCTCAAAAAGAGGTAATGGAAGGAGACCCAAATGACTGGAAATGGCATCCACAAAGAGCTCAAAGGAAAGATATTCTAACCACAAGTAACTGTAATACAAAAGCAACAATAAACTTGGAATTTACAAACCAGAAAAAAGAGAAATGAAAGCCTTCAGATTATGTCTACAAGCAAGGGAGAGGGTGGTGGGAGAGAAAGTTAGAGAACTGGCAAGTGAGGTTTGTGGGACAGAGCAAGAAATTTCAGTTTTACTTTGGTATAAGAGGAAACCATTGGAATGGCTTATGCAAAGGTGTGATATAATATGATTTACATTTGAAAATGACACCTCTGGTGACCAGTTGAATGGAAATCTCCTGGAGTTAGGGGATGGGGCATCAGAATGGTTTCTACAAGTGACTCGGGAACCTCCAGGGTCTGTGGCTTCATCACTCAAAATAAGACTATTTGTTGAGATGCAGACTGAGATCTTGTGTTTCTCTCTGCAACTTAAAGTGGCCTTGATACCAGAATGTCAAGTATGTGTCATGAAGAGAGTCAGAAACATCTTTCAGCTCTTAGAATAGCCTGTCTTAATTATCAAGGCAACTATCATTGTACGTTGTAAAAAACAAAAATCTGTTAGGAGCATTTCTATTTAAGCTGTGCATATAATTTTTATTTTTAATAAAATATTAATATGCATTTGGTTAGAATTAAAATGTTATCTCATTGTAAAATAATTGCATCTATATTTTACGTGTTGAATCTGGTTTTTAAAATCTTTGTTAACTAGAAAATATATACTTCGAATAAATATCAGTAAAAGACTATATAGTTTTCTAGAGGTGCTTTTAAATTATTAACTACTGGACTTTACAAAGCATGTACTAGATTAAATATTAAAGTTAAAATTAGGAATGACTTTTAAGGTATACTAAGATAAGCTTACAGAGAAGGGAAATGTTTTTTCCTCATCCATTCTTTTCAGTTTTCCATCCCTTTCAAAATGAGAAATGCATGATCTAAACATAATTGCAAATATCACATAATTTATAGGAAGTAGTCTAGTAAAAAAATGAGAAAACATTAGTACCCTGTGACAAGAAGTTGAAAAGATAGGAAAATATCTCCATTAAATGACAACGGAGTAACTAGAAAATCAGAGGGCAGATCTTAAGAAAGATAAACGAGACTTAAGCAGTTAGGGCTTAAAACTAAGTTCATTGTCAAGATATAGCATAAAAATCAACTTAATTTATCAAGTAACGATTTCATGCTCACTTCAATAGTATAGAGATTAAATAAAAATATCACTTTGCTCATTACTAAAATCAAATAATAGATGGGTTAAAGAGAATAATTTATGTACCTATTAGTAATTATTAATTACTAATATATTATATTAGTATATATTTATATTTTTCACTTAAAATGAAGGTGTATTTTTGATTTTTCCTTTTTTTACATTACAGAAGTAAGTTTATAGATAAATCATGCAGAAAATACAGTGTTCCCATATACCACCCTATTATTCACGTTTTATATTAGTATGGTGCATTTGATAAAATTCATGAAAGACCATCTTTATAGTTGCATTATTGTTGATAGCCCATCATTTAAAATGAAGGTCAATGTTTGTTTAATACAGTCCTATGATTTTAAAAAATTTTTACCCTACTAACACTATTGATTATCAAAACTTTTCCATTAGCCCAAATAAAAACTCTATACAATTTAAGCATTAATTCCCCATTCTTACCAAATGCTTTTTTTTTTGTATGCTGCATGTCAGGGGTTACATTTCATTCTTTCTCCATGTGAATATCCCATTATTGCGGCACCATTTGTTGAATTTTTGTTTTGTTTGTTTTTCTTTCTTTTGTTTGGCTTGCTTGTTTTGGGGAAGTGCATGACAGAAAAGCGAGCCCAGGTGTCCCGCATGGCAGGCAAGAATTATACTACTGCACTACCTTTGCACCCCCTCAACTAACATTTTAATAGTTTATTTTTCATATTAGTCACTTCCTATAACATATGCAAGAGAGGTTAATACATTAGAGTTAATATATTAGAGCTTAATACATTAAAGTAATAGATTAGTACTGAGTCTCCAGTGCTAAAGACTGGGTTTTCCTAAAATTGTATTTAAGGGAGACCTTGAGTATTAATTTTTATTTGTTTATTTCAGAAAAAAGACTTATCAATTATTTTCTCTATAAATACATAATATTAAGCAGGAAATATACTTATTCTAATCTGGGAATTTTTAAAGTTAGAATTCTTTGGAAACAAAATAATGAGTTCAGCTACATGACAACTGTTATGGTAAAGAACAAGTCCTCAATGGTAGTGTAATGTAGATACATCAAGTTCACACTCACACATAGGTACACACACACACACACACACATACAAGATGATGATACAATCACAGAATGACAAGGAAATGCATCATTAAAAGGTTGAACAGTTTTTTTCTTGAGAGCCTTATTTATATATTCCAAGAAAGGAAGTGTCATTTACTGGCTAACCTATCTATCTGGTAGCTCTTTGTAAGCTAAAGAATAAATATATTCATGGCTGTAATTGAAAGTGACCCTTACTGAGCAAAGCTGGTATAATGCATGAATATATTCACAAAGAGCTTGAAGTGGATTTAAATGTCTTTCATTTAAAAAGATGAGTTACTTACTTGATCCTTTGTGCAATTACAATATGATGAAGATGGTACTAATTATTATAAAAGTGCCCTTGGCACCATTTATCTGAAGGCATCAAATAAATTTATAAATTTTCAGCTAATTAATCCATTGTGCTAAGCAAGATAGTAAATGTACTACCCAATGAACAGCACAGAAGAAAAAAATTATTTCCCATGTCAAAAAGAAAGAAATTGATTTGCCTTAAAACTTGCTTTTTAGTTTTCTGTCTCAGAACTGAGAGTCTCCCAAAACCCTGAATAGATCAACGACGTGTAACTGTCAGGTTCTAAGTCAAAGAATTAAATTCTCTCAGAATCTCTCTTATTCCCACAATCTCACAAAAAAAGGTGAAAAAGATTAATAATTTGTCAATGTATAGGACAGTAGGCTTGTTTGAATGGTAAAACTGATATTCCTACTCTAAGAGGCGTATTCTTACTAATCCACTCCATGAGAAGATCCTTAGAAAAGTTTGAAGGCATTATAAAACTGGAAATTGTTTATGGTAAATGTGATGCTATTAAGATTTAGGGATCTTTTATGAATATTATTGTATTTCATTATAAGTATAATCGGTCAAAAGAAAAATAAGGAAATAATGAGTTGTAATTACGTGTTGAATGATTGTGTCAAATCTATTGACCATGTTTATTTCTTCCACATCTAGAAGCAAAAACCTGGCACTTACTTATAACCTATCTTAAAGTGACATTCATTTTCAACCAGAAACAGATTCAAAGTTGTTTTGATAGATGTTACAATTAAAATAAAAAATTATTTTCCATATAAATTGTTTTGAATAATGATGTGACTTATAAACTCTATTTTGACATTCATAGTATCTCACTTGTACAAGGAACTCAATAAATGTTTGTGGGATTATGATTACATCATATTGTTATACTTTGCAATACCATTTCATATATACTTATGTAATACATGATATTGAAGATCCAACCTTTATTAGAAGGTTCATTTTTTCTTTTATTATTTCAATATTGAAATATGTGTTATGAAAAAAAGGTTTCTTCAGAACATTCTACAAAGATTCAACTACTATGGATAATATGAAGACTGTGTCATTTTTAAGAAGCTTAAAGTAGCTTTCCATTTTTATGTGAATACTAAAAGACAATTGCGAAGTTTTCCTTTAGGCTTCTATTCACGAAACCAGGTGTCTGAATTCTCAGAAATCAGTCCAAAAGGGGAGATTTGTCTCTGGAATGAGAACAAGGCTAGAGAATTGTTACATGAATTACATGCCCTCTATTCTGACTAGAAGCCAAGACAGCCACATAAAATCCTGAGAAGAGGAAGCATTAGGAAATGCTAACAATGAGGAGAATGAACTCAAAAAGAAAAACAGTGAAGAGATTTCCATTAAGACATCAAGTAATGCAAATATTAGCAGTGTCTGTAAAATTAAGTTTTATAGATTTTTCAGATCCTTTAACAGTTTCTAATGCCAAACACAATCAGTAACTTCCTTCTCAACATAAGGGCTATTCCAGACATTCACAATTTATCCAGCTTTATGTAGTGAAAATAATGATATACATTGGAAACATTTTTTAATAACTAACCAGTATATGCTGTGAGCAGGGGGTATGAGGTGGGGTATAAGAGGGAAAGCTACAAAAATATTTAAAATATAGTTTCTTCTCTCAAGAACTTAATAGTTTGCTTAAGAATAATCATATTGTCATATACTTTATTTTTTATTATCTACAACACAACTATTTATAATATAATATGACTATGATATATTTTAGCACTATAATTTTGGAGATTTTGGAATTACAATGGAAGTATTGCAAAATTCATTGCAAGCATGTAAGAGAATCCATGCAGATAAGAGAAAAGGAAATGTATCATTTTTCTCTTTTCTTCCAAGAACCTTTATCTGCAGGTGCAAATTTAACTCCTATTTGGGGGTACCATTGCTTTCTTACAATGCCAGATCAAAACTTGAGACCCTTAGTTACAGCTATCTAGAAGCTGGGGACCTGACAATTAAGAAATGGAATTTCCCTGCAAGGGAGATCACAGAAAACTTGGGCTTGGAGGTGTCAGAACATAGTTCAAGGATTACTTGTTTTTCTAAGACTAAAGATATCTTGGAATTTAATTACTGGAGTTTCCCAAATTTAAGATTAAAATGAAAGGACAAGGGATTACTTAGGAGTGTATTGTAGATATGCCAAGACTTGGAAATTTTGAAGCATGGTCTTTCTTGTGTTTACTTAAGATCTTCAAGCAGTCAGATATGAAGGGAACTGGCCATAGCCAGAAACCAAGAATCTACACATCTCAGTTCTTAAAACTTCAGTTTTACAGGTTCTTTTTTTATACATGAGGGCAACTCCATGTTCCTCTGCTCTACCTTTTCCATAGATTATTTAGGAATCCACAAGGATCAGATATCCATGAACTCAGAAGTAAACAAACTTCAAAGGGTGATAATGTACATTTGAAAAACCTATTCAAATATAAACCTGAAAAATTAAGTGTTGTACATATCTGAGGAGAGATTAATATACATATTTGAAAAGAAAGAGAACCACAGTATTCCCTCGGAACAACAAAAGAGGATATGGCATTGAAGGAATCATGAAATTTCTACAAGGGTGTAAAGCATTATGGACACTCTTTTCAATTGAGCTTTTAACATTCAGAGTTTTTTAAAAAATTTATTTATTAATTAAAAATAAAGAAACAAAATAAAACATCAACATACATAATCAGTAATTCACAATATCATCACTTAGTTGCATATTCATCATTTCTTAGAACATTTGCATTAATTCAGAAAAAGAAATAAAAAGACAATAGAAAAAGAAATAAAACAAACACAGGAAAGAAAAAAAAAAGATTATACCTATCATACCCCTTACCCCTCGCTTTCATTGATCACTAGCATTTCAAACTAAATTTATTTTAGCATTTGTTCCCCCTATTATTTATTTTTATTCCATATGTTCTACTCCTTTGTTGACAAGGTAGATAAAAGGAGCATCAGACACAAGGTTTTCACAATCACACAGTCACATTGTGACAGCTGTATCATTATTCAATCATCCTCAAGAAACATGGCTACTGGAACACAGCTCTACATTTTCAGGCAGTTCCCTCCAGCCTCTCCATTACACCTTGAATAACAAGATGATATCTACTTGATGCATAAGAATAACCTCCAGGATAACCTCTCGACTCTGTTTGGAATCTCTCAGCCATTGACACTTTACCTCATTTCCCTCTTTCCCCTTTTGGTCAAGAAGGTTTTCTCAATCCCTTGATGCTAAGTCTCAGCTCATTCTAGGGTTTTTCTCAATCTCTTGATGCTGAGTCTCAGCTCATTCCAAGATCTCTGTCCCACATTGACAGGAAGGTCCACACCCCTGGGAGTCATGTCCCATGTAGAGAGGGGTAGGGTGGTGAGACTGCTCGTTGTGTTGGCTGGAAATAGAGGCCACATCTGAGCAACAAAAGAGGCTCTCTTAGGGGTGACTCTTAGGCCTAAATTTTAAGTAGACTTGACCTATCCTTTGCGGGGTTAAGTTTCATATGAACAAACCCCAAGACTGGGGGCTCAGCCTATAGCTTTGGTTGTCCACACTGCTTGTGAGAATATCAAGAATTCAACTTGGGGAAGCTGAATTTCTCCCCGTTCTCACCATTCCCTGAAGGGGGCTTTGCTGATACTTTTCCACTCACTGATTGACATTCAGATATCTTGACATAAAGTCCTAAGCATTATGGAGGAACTCATTTGTCACCAAGTGGAAGTTTTCATTAATCTATTCACATTTGCTCAACATCGTTCATTTTATAAATATCTAAGTACTATTTCTGCCATCTCTGGTGTTAGATACTTAGAATTTAATTTTTATTAATAAAATGCATTAATAAAACAATACATCTTATATTACAACAAGGGTGACAATACTTCTTGTTTGTTTGTTTTGCACAGGCAGGCACCTGGAAGCGAGCCTGCTGAGCCACCGTGGCCTACCTGACAATACTTTTTAGTTTTATTGGAGAACTTATAGGTTTACAGAACAGTCATGCATAAAATATAGAATTCCTATATACTACTCTGTAATTAATACTTTCAATTGGTGTAGTAAATTTGCTACAATTGATGAAAGCACATTTTTACAATTGTGCTATTAATTATAGTCCAAAAATTAACCCGGGGTTCACTGTGTAGTGCAGTTCCATGGATTTTTGTTTTACTTTAAAAAAATACAATGAAATTTGATGAGCATTTTGATAGTGAAACTAAAGCATAGAAAGCACAGGAGCATATGGAGGTACATCTTGAGATAGTGATGTTTAAGCAAATAGAGGAGTTGCCCAGGCAAAATGTGATGGGACAATCAGTGAATTTTGGAGTGGACAGTTTATGGAACAGCTCTGCAGAAGGTGAGGCCCACTTATCAAAGGGAGCATGACCTTGCCTGACTTTCTCAGGAAGATGCTTCATTTCTTTGTGTCTTGATGTTACCTGCAATTTCCTCAATGGCAGTGCCTATATGCATTTTTTCTCAAAAGGGATGTGTCTTTTCAACATAAGACCATGCCTTATTGAGCTAGATAGTCAATCCATGTGTTTAATATGTTCCACACTTAATAAACGATTTTACGCACCATTAGGAGCATCCATTATTGCTCCCTGTTTACACGCGAAATCTAGTTTAGAATATTTATTCACCAAGAAAGCTAATCTAAGAGAATAGTTGGCTATCATTCAATTAATAAGTCCAATTAATAAGCCAATTGATGACTGACTTTGTACTGGGACATGTGGAAATGATGCAATTCACCAAAGCGGAAAAATACCTGCAGAAAGAAACAACTGTTGCCACTTTTTTAACATAAGAGTTATGGATATTTACAAGAAGCCATATTGATTATAACTATTAAATAATGGCAAATTCACAGTGTTTGATATGAGTGATAACTGATCAGAATTATGCTTTTTGAGAATGGGGGGTGACATCAAGATATCAGATGATAAAAGGACTTGAGGAGTTAAGATAGTCTCTAATGGTATGGAAAGAAAGAGTAGGATGAGAAAATGATGAATTTACACTTTGGTATTAACTTTAATATGTGGGACAATGAAAGGAAGGAGACTGATGATTCTGAGGTCTTGCCTTTAGAGGAAAGTGTTGCCATCAACTGAACTACAAAATACTTGCGAGAACAGAGTTAGAAGGGAAAAATTGATTCAATTTTAGCCATTCTAATTTGCGGTTTTAGTGTGTATTTAGTTTGAGTTGATCAGCAAATTGCTGGATATATCATAGTATATTTTAAGACCCATCAAATTTGGAGATAGGTAGTCATTCATTCATTTGATCATTTCTCAAACATTTATTGAGCATTTTTAATATACTAGGCACTATTTCAGGCCTTAGATTGAGTTTCTCATTTAAGATACATGTTTTGACATCATAAGATTCCAGGCAGATAGAGAAATATATCAAACACATAATCCATGACTTAACTGCCCAAAAACACTGGGAAAGTTACTAGAGTTCTAAGAATGAGATTCTTATCTTCAGAGTATGTTGCTAATAATTACTTCAAAGATTGTTTCTAAATATAAATTAGATAGCACACATAAAGATCTTGTTTATACTAGTAAAAGGCAATTATATTATTGTTACTGATTTTAACATAATCAAGGAGGAAAAAGAAAAAATTAGTGGCAAAAAAAGGTAAAATTAGGACAAAAAAGAGGGAGAGGAAAATCAACAGAGAAAGAAGCTGTCAAATATAGTGTATTAGTAAGAGGCCAAAAAGGAGAACAAATGAATAAAAGGGAAAAAGGTATTTAGATAGATCACTTGGTGTGTGATTTGCTATATCCTAACCTGACTAGCAGAGCTCAGAGGAGAGTAACACCTTTATATTACTGAAAGAAAATTACAGTAAAACTAGATGTATATACCTAGAAAAAGTTATTCTTCAAGTATAAGAATCAAAGAGACATGTTTTTAGGAAAGTGAAAACAGATATAATAATCAAAACATCCTTAGTAAGGAAATTTTATTTTTTAAATAATTTCAGTTTTACAAAAGAACTACAAAGGAAATATAGAGAGAGTTCCCATTGCATACCCTAATGTTAAAATCTACATGTGACGATATAGACATGCCAATGGTACATTGATCACACCTAGGATATTAAAATTGGTACAATACTGTATAAAACACTAGAGAATTTACTTGGATTTCCCCAACATTTTCACTAATATATTTTTCTGGTCTAGGTTCTAATCCAGGATATCACCTTGAATTTATTAACATGTTATTTTAGCTCTTTCATCCTGTGACAGTTGCTCTCCTTGCTCTTATGACCTTGACACTTTCTTTCTATTTCACATGTGCCAGCCTCAGGAATTGAACCCAGGTCTCCTGCATGACAGGCCAGAATTCTACCATGAAACTATCCTTGCACTGCCAACCTTAATGCTTTTGAAGGCTACTGGCCAGGAATATTTTTGAACATTCGACAATTTGGTTTTCCCTGATGCTTTCTCCTGTTTGAGTGGGAAAATATCACAAGGGGTGAAGTGTCCTCTTCACCATATCATGTCAGAGCACATGATAGCAAGATGACTCCTTGCTGTTGATGTTAACCTTAATCACTTGGTGAAGGTGGTCCAGGAATTTTCCATTTCTCATAGCGAATGATCGCACACATAATGGTTTAAACCAATATTAATTTATTATCTTACAGTTTCTTTAAGTCAAGAATCTAGGTGTGGCTCAATGGATTGTCTGCTCATGGTCTCAGAAGATTGAAATCAAGGTGTCAGTTGGGATATATTTTCATGTGGAGGTTTGATAAGGGAGTATCTACATAGATTATATAGAATTCTCCCACATGGGAAATTTGTCTCTTTTCTCCAATTTATTTGCTTATTCAATCATTTATTTTCATAAATATTAATTGATGGATATTTATTTTATTCTTTACTTTATAACCCAGTGGATTAGTATTCTATTGCATGGACATATTATTTATTTTGTTGCTCAAATTGTTTCAACTCTGGCCACTGGTATTTCTTTCTGTTAGTTTCTGTGTTTATTTGACATTGCAGCAGTCTAAAGCTGTATGTATCCCAGAAAAGATCATGTTCTTTTCATCCATTTCTGTGAGTGTAGATCTGTTGCAGATGGTATTTTTTTATTAGGTTATTGCAATTGAGATGTGACCTACCTCATTCAAGGTGGGTCTTAATCCTGCTAATTGGAATCCTATATAAGAGGATAACACAAGCAAAAACCCCCAGGGAAGCTGTGAAGAAGTCACTGAAGCCAAAATCTGGAAGCAAAGAAACCCAGGAGAGAAGAACCAGAAGACGTCTCCATTGCCTCGCTGTCTGATAGAGGAGCCCAAGTTCAATGGTAACCAGTCTTCAGGGAAGGCATCATCCTGGTGATGCCTTGATTTGGACAGTTTTCATAGCTTAAGAATTGTACACTTGTAAGTTAATAAATCCCCATTGTAAAAGGCAACTTATTTCTGGTATATTGCATTTTGTCAGCTATAGCAAACCAAAATAGACATAACACCATTATTGGGACTTTTTTTTAGCACTTCCTCATTTTCTGGCACAAAAAGATGTTCCAAGTTCATCTTTCATAGTTTCTGCCTCATCCGTACAATCAGCTATTTCTCCATGTGTCCTAGTTCTTTCATTAAGAGACCAGCATTAGGAAACAAAATCTGGGAACTAAGGGTGCTCCTTGGAGCTAGGCCCACTCAGTCAACAAAGCAAGGAAATACATGTGTGTAGACTGATCCATATATATATATTTATAAATACATACATAAGCATATCTATAAATATTTCTATATATAGTCACCTGTATCTTTATTAAGCTAAACATGAATTCATACTGATATCTCCAATTTTAATCCAATATCCTATGGATAACCTTCTCACTGTAATAATAAGAATTCTGGCTCCTGCCATCACTTCCAGTGTACATGTATAATGATTTCAGGATTGTTACCTGTACACTGTACAGGAAACAACTTTATCAACTAAAGTAGCATATTATGTACAATTTGTTTTGCCTTTCTTCAGTCTTAAAAGTCTCCAATTATTTCCAAGTTACTTAAGAAAACACCTCCCCTTCTCCCAATCTTATCAGTGAGATCATTTCATACATTTGTAATACATGTAGATTCTTTTATTACTGTCTTCATTCCACCTTGAAATCGCCAACCTGGTACAAGATTGTTTTCAAATTTGTACATGATAATATTCAGTCTTTGCTCTGTAAAGTTCTGTGGGCTTGAGTGTGCATTGTATCATTTATCCACCATATAAAATACTCTGTGTGATCATTTCATCCCCCTAAAAATCTACTCTATTTCATTTCTTCAATCCTTCCCTCTCCTTAAACTTCTAAAAGAAGCAGGGATCAACTTATTATCTCCTTTTGCTTTCCAGAATATCATATAAATGGAATCATAGAATATGTGGACTTTTGATATTCACCTCTTTCACTCGGCAAGATGCATTTAAGATTTGTCCATTTTTTTTCATTACTTGACAGTTCATTCCTATTTCACTTGATAATATTCCATTGTATGGCCTTACAATAATTTGCTGATGGAGAAATCATAACATGGCTGCCGTGGCAGATGCAAGGCAACACAAACTGAAATCTGCCCTCTGCCCTAGCAACAATGGTGACCAATCCCAGAAATCTGCCCTCCACACTAGCAACAACGGTGACCAATCCCAGCCTGACACGTGTCCCTGCGTGCCCCCAGCCTATATAAGCCTGTGCACTTCCTCAATAAAGCAGATGCCTTCCACTCACCCCTGAGGGTTGTCTCCTGAGTCATGTGCTGTGTGCTCTGTGTCTGTGTGACTGACTCAATACGGCCACTTACCCCCAGCCATCAGCTAACCAACCATCAGCTACCCAACAATTTGCATATCATTCAATTATTGAAAGAGTCTAAATTTTTACTATGTTAAATAAATCTTCTATAAACTTTGATCTGCAAGGTTTTTTTTGTGGACATAAGTTTTTAAATCAGTTAGATAATTCCTAGGAGCACAATTATTGGATTGAATGGCGAGACTATATTTAGGTTCTAAAGGAATGGTCACGTTTTCTTCCACAGCATACACATCATTTTGTGCTCTTATCATCAAGGAATGAGAGTTCCTGTTGCCTGGAATTGTCAGGTTTTTTAGTGTGTGTGTGCATTTATTTTAAATATTCTAACAGGTGTATGGTATTATTTTAACTTACCTTTTCTTAATTACAAATGATGTTGAACATATTTTCATATTCTTGTTTTCCATATGTGTAGCTTCTGCAGTAGTGCCCATTCTGATACTTCACTCATTTTTAAACTGGCTTATTAGTTTTCTCTTGCAGAGTTTTAAGAGTTCTTGTAAATTCTGGATGCAAGTCCTTTTTCAGATTTTTTTCAACTATTTTATCCCAGCCTTTCCATTCTTTTAATCATTTCTTTGGTTGTGCAGAAGTTTTTAATTTATTTATCCAGTTATTTAATTTTTTTCTTTCAAAGATCATGTTTTTGGTTTTATGTCTAAAATCTCATCTTCAAACACAATTTCACACAGATTTTCTAGTGTTTCATTTTACATTTAAGTCTATGATCCATTTTAAGTAAATTTGTGTATGATATATTAGGTCTCTGCCTATGTTCAATTTAAGGAATAGTTCTTTTTTTTTTTTTTTACATGGGGCAGGCACTGGCAAACAAGCCCAGGTTTCCAGCATGGCAGGTGAAAACTCTGCCACTGAGCCACCGTTGCCCACCCAAGGAATAGTTTTTAAGGGCATATGAGATAAGGGTGAAATGATCAGCATGGTGATTCACAACAGAATTTTTTAAAGATAACAGAAGTTAATTAATTAAGCACCACTAACAATACTGAGCTATGACTGTAATATATTCGTATAAAGTTTTTTCTTCAATAGCTGACAATAAACAGACGATGATAAAAATAAAAGCTGTGATGCTTCCATATCTGGATGGCACAGATGTTTGGTACATTTTAAAGAAATCATGAAACATGCCAAAGAACTGAAAAACTGTGTCAAGTGGTAAAGGCCTGAATACAAAGAGGAGCCCATTACTCAATGTTCAATAAAATGCACTGTTAAAAATATTAATGTAAGGAATTGAGGAAAGGCATTTTTTAGGCTTTGGGTGTGGCTAATATACTCTCTCAAAAAATACATATTTAATTTGAGAAAACTTGAAATATAGATGATAACATGGTTTTCTGAATCCTATTATACTATATTCAGACAATTTCATTTGACAGTGAATTGGTAGGCTATTTAAAATACTGAAAATGAAAAGAGAAAATGAACCAAGAATCAATACAAAATTGGAAGGAAAAGAAATAGGAAAAAGATGTCAATATTTTATGATTCCATCCATTTTAGCACAGCCACTCTTTGTTAAGGTACCTGCAATACTTTGGTGATAGAAAGGTAAATAAGGCATAGTGTATTCTGAGGGAATACACTATCTAATAAGGTAGAAAGACATTTGTTCAAATAACTTAAGTTGTACATCAAAATAGACTTACATACAGAAGAGGTATCATCTCACTGAAGAATTTATAAATAGGGTGGAAGAGCACTCAGTAGAAAGAACAGCAGATGCAGTGGCATGGAAGTGTGAAACTGCATTGTATGTTTATTGAATTATAGGCAATTCAGTGATTTCTTGCAATATAAAATATAACAGATTTTTAAAAGAGCATTTTTTGTAATCTCATACTCCCTTTGTGAAGTCTTGCAATCTGAATGTGTATATGAACAGAAGTTGTAAGCTTTTGTCCTTCAAATATATATAACAGAATTCATCAGATGAGTGATTCTTTTCTTTTAACCATGGACTGAAAATAATTCTTCAATACTTTGTCCTAATCATCTATCTTTTGGAAACCTCAAGCATATAGAATGAGTCTGTTCAGATTTGTTTCTATCCTTTCATTTTGGTGCCAGTCACATACCATATACAGCCCAGAGACACTGGTTAAAAATAATAAAGGAAAAAATTTCCACATTAATTATGCCAACCATACAAATGACATCTCTCAGATCATAAAAGTGACAACTCTCAGATGGTAACGCACTATAATTATAGTATTTTAAGCCCTATTATATATCCATCTATGCATTTTTTCTGCTAAATCCCATCCAAGTTTATTAGATTATTAAGATGTCTGATGTTTTATAACAAAATAGTAAAAAAAGCAATTGATATTTCCAATTGTGTTCAGGAACTGGCTGGTACTACTCACAAAAGCCAATTGAGTATGTCTTTACAACTTCATGCCCAATGACCTCACATCTGTGGGCTGCAATTGGCTGTGGTAGGAATATGTATACAACAGTGCACAAATATTGGGAATAGTTTAATTTTTCTCCCAGTTATTAAACATATAGGAGCCCTCCTCTGGATATTCCTTGATGATCATCTTAAATATTGGAAGGAAAGGTATTACATAGTTCACAGATCACTTGAATGTATGAAAGATTCCTACATACGTAGAAAAACATTTATAATATATAAAGGTTACTTTACTTTTTAATAAATTCATGTTTTAGAAATGATTATTATTGTTAACATTGAAAAATATGTTCCAACACAAGAGGAAGCTTCGAACTAATGTAAGTTTTAATGTCAACCCAGAACAGTGGAAACTAAAATACTGGCATTATACATTTTACTATGTAAATTCTGTAAGAGTGAAAAAAGACTACCACATGAAGTTCCCTCATGCAAAGCACACTGAGAGCCAGATTCAAATGGTTCTATGTATTGGAAAAGCATAAGATGCCTGTGAATTTCCACAGTTTGTCTGTATTTTGTGTATTAAGCTGTCAGGGACTATCTAAATCACTTCCTTTTCTGTCACTCTGCCTTCGAACAACATCCTTTGAGACACAACAGTATTCAGCAATGACCTCCCCCCAAAAGTCTCAAAATGATATGTAAATCCTGCAATTCATCATGTTCTGTGTAGTACAGGTTTAATTCTTCCTCATAGGCCTCAATCTGCTGAAACATTACTCTGATATACAGTACAAAAGCAGTAACAAAGATGTTCATATCAGCCCATTGTGAGTTGGTGGCAGGCAGAGAAATCAATGAAGCCAAGGGGACAATAGCTAGAGTTTAAACAGGCTGCTGAAATTTGCTAAGACGCAGACAAAGAGCCCATGCTGAAAGGCGAGCTGCTGTGGAATTCCTTGGACCCCATTATGTGGCTGAAACAATCCTTACTCAGAGAGTGGATTTGCATCTCTAATAGAGTTCAGGCTCTGTTTGTGAAAGGCTTTTCGCTAGGCCTGACCCCGTGTCTCAAGAGCACATTGATACCCAGGGCCTTGCCTCTGTCTTGTCCCACAACACACAGAGCAGTATCATGGGAAAATGCACTAACTTAAAAGAAAGCAAAGGAAGGCAAGAGGAAGAGAAAAAATTAAAGGCTTGAGGCAGTTTTGGTGGTACTTAGCAGTGAAAATTACTTTGGTGAATAATAGAACCTACTGCTGGTAATTACAGCTAACAAGCTTCCCCCAGCCCAAATGTGACACTTGGGCTGATGTGAAAGAAGCTGATATAGGACAAGCTTATTAAGCTTGAATGAAAGGAACCTTTTCCCTATGAAAATACTGCAACTTGGGAGCTTGCCAATCTTGTAATCTAGTGTTATTAATTATTCAGTAAAACAGAAAATGGGTGCTGCAATATTTAAAATCCGCCTTGGATTTAATTCAGTCCAATGCCCTAATCCCAAGCAACTGTAATCATGAACATCCTTGGTTTCTAAACATGTACTCATAGTTCCAAACAAAATATTGTGGGTGTTTAATCTTCTACTTTATGCTAAGGGCCAACTGGGAGCATCACACTTCATGTCCAGCAGATGGCAAAGGAATTTTTTCTGGAAAATAAAACAGTAAACAAAGACATTATATGAAATAAGGTAACAGAATCTTCCTCAAGGTGCCATCCACAAAACAAATTCATGACTTATTCATGACCATAATTTCAAATGAAATGTGGTGCAAAATGACGTAGTAATGTTAACTTCTCCATTAACATTAAACTTGTTTAATTATCATGAAAAAGTGATCAAATGAATTATAGCATCCATTAATTACTATTTTAATAAAATATTGTTCTTTACTTGAGAATAAAGTCATATTTCAGGAGTAAAAACAATGAGTAGGAAAATAAAAGGAATTCAGACATTTATTTTATTCATTACTACATTTGCTTCACACAGGAAAAGGCCATAGTTTTAGTATTTAGGATGTAAGCATTTGTTAAAACATGAGTTTTTCTTATGTACAGCAATGATTACATGAAAGATACATACCTAATTCAGCATTTTAAATTGAATTCCATTAGAATTATCTGATATATCCATAATATTGACACATTCATCTTTTTCACAGTTTTTGTAATATTACAACTGACTTCATAAAATAAATGGTAACTATTATCTAGCAAACTACAGAAGTTTTTAAGTATACAGCTCATTTAAGTCAGTAAAATAAAATCATGTGCTACTATGGGTCTAAAAGAGTATAATTACTATCTAATTTTAAACTTTTCAATTTAACTTTGCCTCCTTACTAAGCCATTGATTCACTGCTTGAATGTACCATTTGAATGTTTTCAAAACTTTTTCTGTAGCTTCATGACATTGAGCGCACTGAAATATGAGATATTATACTGCTCTATCATTTGTTAGTTAGTACAGACATTTAAAATATATTTTTACAAGATTTTTTTGCAAGTAACTTACTTTTTTAATGTTGAGCGAAATAATAACGCCAAGAAGTCAGAGACATATTTTTCTAATTATTTATTTTGAAATTTATGTGTTTAGTTTTTAATCTCTTTGTGTTTTATGGTTTTGAAATATTTAAACCTGCAGTTTACTTCATGCAGCAAACTGTCGATTGTTCATGTATGAATAATTAGTACCACATGTTATAGTCAAACCATTCACTCAACAATCAGCACAGCAAGAACAAAATCTTGAAAACTTTTTATCAACAGAGTACATTTTGAACATTTCCTCAAATAAAACCTAACAATGAAAGAGTTAAAGATGTAGTGGACTAAAATTTTCCATATGACATTTGATACTAAGTATAATGTAAAAAAGCTTTATCACATATTTTATTAACTAAATTTATGGTAACCTTAAATTCATTTAATACCTATATAGAATTACCACTTTTTGTGTTCCTGTACTGTTGCAAAATATTAAAGATGTTTTTCTTTTTTTAGATGTTTGCTTACACTCTGATTTTTATTACTATTAAAACTTATTTTTAGATAATTCTATATATGGCCTGTCTGCCTTTCTCCATTAAGATGGAAAATATATTTAATTAAATAATTCTTTCATTTATTAAAAATCTAGAAAACATATATGAATATCCTATTATGTATGAAGAGCTAGACCACAACCGGGCTTAAAATCTGTCAGAAGAAAATAATGGTTTAGGGGAAAGCTGTTTATAATCAGTCAAGGAAATTTTGCAAAATTGGCCAATTTGTAGTAAAAATTCTTCACTTAAAATTGCAAACATTTTGGATACAAAACGATAAAGATCATTTTATAATACCCTGTAGGAAGGAATTATCTCTTCTGCGGACCCCCAACCAACAGTGAGAAGAAAACTGCTGCTGCGAATATTAAAGAAGTTAAGTAAATGTTTACAGACTGCAGCTTTTCATACGTTTTTTTGAAAGCAGTGTACATTGTTTTTTCAGATACCATGCTGTGTGTGCATATGTATGTGTCTGTGTGTGTGTTTTATTTAGGACATTATCCTCAACTTGAAGGAAAATGTGCACATTCAGAATAAAAATTAATTTAGGCATTTTTGGCTGAATGTGAATGCTATAATTAATCTGTAAAATATATTCAATAGTATACATATTATATATTGCCTTAATATATAATGTCTTAACATGAACAACATAGGATTTGATGTGTCATTAAGAGTATATGTATGTGTTCTTAGTGACACATCAGAGAAAACATAAGCACACAAAGGAAAGCAGAAATGAGGGAAGGCGGAAAAGACAGCAGTTCAAGAGTGTTGGTGGGGAAGTTAGAGGTGGGGAGAGAGGATGATGGGGTAGGAGAAACAGATGTAGCTTGGAGGGAGAATAGCTGACAGAAAAATAAAACAAGGAAAGAGAAAACAAACCTATTAGTCACGGGTGTGAACATTTGAATTCATGACCTTTCTTAATTTTCTGTTCATTAGTATATTTACAGAAAAATCCTAAGATTTCTCAGTGATACATTTCATCAAATTCATAATTCCATCTTAGACTTCATTTAAAACCAGCTCTATGTCATTGAGTTAAGCATAGAGTACACCTGTAGTTGCAAAGAAATTGTAAGAGAAAATGAACTTTCAAAACTCTCAATACTTTTCTACAGAGAAAAAAAATACAATTATAGGCTGCAAAAAGCTTGAAGAAGCCATGCAAGCAAATTTGATGGATCATAATATTCCTTAAGCCATATATTATTAGTTTTAAATATATAGTAGAGAAAATTAAAGGAAATGCAAATTTATGAAGGAAAATGTGGAAATCGACTTCAAGTACTTTTTCTATAAAAATATGTTTCCAAGATCATTTAAATATATATCCATGTGTTCTAATTTTTACATATAATTTGAAGCTAGGACATGTTTAGCAGGTGAGACACTCACTGAAAATGTAAACATGCTGAAACCTTCAGTTACACCAAATGTTAAACAGAATTGTTAATTGTCAAATTTTGACCACTGTTTACTATCATTTTGTCCAGGTTTGAAACTGATGCCCCCTTGACACCTTCATTTTTCTTTCTCTCTTGTCTACAAATTGTTAATCCCTATAAGTTCTCTTGCTTCTATCTCTTGTGTCTGTAGCTTCAGATATGTTTCTACTTTTTGCTGATTTCCAGCCTCTAACCCTGCTCTTACCTTTATCATTTACCTGTCCAGCCCACTCTGTGTAGAGTTGCCATACAATTGTCGTAATCTTCAGATCCATGCTCAAAAGCTTTCCAATCTCCCTCTTGCCATCTGAAAAATATTTTAATTCAACTGGGTGTTATAACACTTCCAAATCTAAATGAACATCACTTCCAAACTTATCCCTCCTGTATGACGCACACCCAAGGATCTTGCAAACTTGTAAAGCTTTTCCATGCCAATAAACTATACCATGAATATGCTCCTCTATTTCCATTCCAACCGTTTTGTTCTACTTGAAATTTCATCCTTCCCTCTGCATTGCTACTTATCAAATTCCAAATATGACTTCCACCCGAATCCCACCTGAAACCAGGGTTCTGAAATTTCATTGTCCTATATGCTTCATAAGTCTGTCCTTTACTTAAATACTTGCATATTTAAGCTGTCTTTTAATACTGAGGAGTACCTAACAAATTTTCTTCCCATACTAGCACTAAATTAACAATAAATGAATTGAATATATAAGAAAAGAGATGAATATTGTTATGACAAGAATTAAGCTATCAAGAGAACAAGCTTTTTTTCTCTTAATCAAAAATAAGGAATATTGTCTTTAGTGAAAAACATTAGTATTTCCTTTACACATACTGGTAGTTTTCGATAAGGAAATACAATTTACCACATTGAGAGATTTATTTCTAAGTGAACATTTTAAAAATCAGAAAATGGAAAATATCCCTCAGACTTAATTTTGTCTCCACTGAAAATGCAAATGCAGATGAAGAGTTTACTACAGCTTAGCATTTAGGATATATCTTTAAAAACAAATTTTCTTCATGCAGTCCTTCCATAAAGAAATAATATTTCTATTTTGATTTATTACAGGATATGACATTGCTTACAACCATATATCAGATCCATGCAACATATATCATATCAAAATTTATAAAAATTATAATTTATGACATTATGGGAAGCATCATTATATAAGATAGATAGGTCGATTGATGCCAATCTTTCCACAGAGAGAATCTTACAGTCATCCTGGAATATAAATGTGTTATTTTTTTATGGATATCTCAAAATAATTCCTAATTTCATATTATCTAACCCAGTTGAAATGCTACCATTTTTTAGTTCCTTTATTCATCATATAGGCATATAAAGGTCTTCAATATTGTATTAAACAGAAACTTTAAAACAGGTTTCATTAATTCTTTTAATGTGGAAATTGAGTAAGTCTTGAAGTATTTTAGAATAAAGTTTTTGGGATTTTTTATTTTAATCCTTCTTTCAAATTCAGAGAACAATCATTTAAACGGTATTTATTGTGTCTATTATACTGATCCTTTGTAAACCAATGTATACATTAAGTGTCTCTTAAAATTAACAATGAAAATAGAAAATTTAACTCTACACAAGTCACCATCTTATTTTGCAGATGCATTGTGAGATTATATAAAAAATGAAATGTCAATTTTCATTATTTTCTTTCCTTTTTAAATTTTTCTTTCATTCTAATGAAAATAACAGAAATTTAGAAATAAATTTAAAAATTTAATCCCACGTAAATTTATACTAGTGTGATGCCTTGTTTATATTTTCCTTTGTGTCTCTAGCATTGTATCAAATGGGTAGTTAATGTAAAAGTAGCAACAATGGACCTACTTATTCATTGAACATTTAAACAGTGTTTTACTGGGGTAAATGTATTAGAGAAAATGGCAAAATTCTTCTATGACCAATTTCCATCTACAATATCAGCAAGTGTAAGTGAGCCACTACTAAATGGCTATTTTCAAACATTTCAACTTGTTTTGCATACTATAATAAAAATACAAAATAGTGGACCACATTTTATTCACTTCAACACCTGAGGTGTCTTTTGTGTGGTCTTAATAAATTCTTCTATCATGATGGAATTATGTGTAAATATCTTTGTAACTAGTTATGTGCCCCTATACAAGCCTAAATTGATCTTTTAACATGACTTTCATACACTATGGAATAGTTAATTGATTTTTAATATTTAACAGACTGCTATGGAAATGTGAGGGGAAATACTGACTAACTTTGTTCATTTCACTTTAGCATATTACACAAAAATTATAATGCTATTTAATGAAATTCTCAAACTGTTTATTTTCTAAAATTAGTCTTCGATTTCTAAGAGCTATGAAAAGTAAAGGAATATTACAAATAGAATACTTTGTAATCAAAGGTATCTTAGCGGGAATTTTAAGGCTAACCTGGAGTCAAGTCTCCTGAACTCATTAACATTTAAAGTCTCACCTATTAAAACTGTCTCATCTGTTTTCACATAACAATAACGAGAGAAACAAAAATTACGTGTTTGGTTTCCGTCGTAGCAAAGAATAAAGACAAAGTCTATATCTGAACTTGAATTTTCAGATCATAATAGCATCTTGTTTCCTTGGTGTTTCTTTCTTTTTACCAACTGAGCGACTTGTTGAAGGGAATAAAGAGAGAGGGCTTCATACAGGGGAAGCCACAGATATCATTGGCAAGTGAACCTCGCGACAAATGAGATATTGTACAGGCAAACACAAAATGAGCTTTCACGCAGGGCTCTGTCAGTGTCATTCAGCTTTGCTTGAATGGATAACCCTCTCATGATTTATCTTCCATTCATCAAGTCAATGCCTGGTATCTTTTCAGTTGTGATGGATAAGACCTTACTAAATTGACTACTGCCTGCTGAGCATTGTAGAGCCTGAGAACTGAACAGGAAGGGGAATCCAACCATATTTCATTCATATAGTAAGTCAGCCATTCTCAGCAGAGCTAAGGACTGAGAGTTATAAAGAGCCTTGTTAAAACTGGCCCATAGGTCTGGACCATAGAGTGGTCAAGGACCTATCTAGTATCTTGGATTTGAAAGTGAAATAGGAATAGGGAAGTTAGGAGTTGCCAGAACATGCCAACTGGCAAACTGGAAACCAATTTATTGGTAAAGAACTATTGTTCTTTAGGTCATTATTCTAGATGGCAGATATATAGCCAAATCCCTTCATTTTATCATGAAAATAATTATATTGTATATATATATATATATTATGCACAGGATTAGGCTGAAAATGATTAAAAGTTGTTAAGCTCCATTGTAGCAAGGAGTTTGAATTGTTCAGTTGCATATTTCAGCTCCTATAACAGAAGAGTATCTAGCTCAATACATGTCTGTGGGTGCAATGGAAATGCAAGAGTGATGGAATGAGGAGTGAAGAATAGATGGAGGGAGGAAGGGAGGGAGAAAGAAAGGAAGGAAGGAAGGAAAGAAGGAAGGAAGGAAGGAAGGAAGGAAGGAAGGAAGGAAGGAAGGAAGGAAGGAAGGAAGGAAGGAAGGAAGGAAGGAAGGAACTAAACTTCATATATTGGATTTTGGGTTTCGAATTTTGGTCATCATTTCCAAGTTCTGCGGTTTTTCCCACTTTAATAAAAATTAACCTGGAAACTTTTTGAAGTACTCATTTGAATATGAGAAATGCAAATGCAATACATCTACCTAAACATCCCTCAGAGAAGTCACATCTTTTGATCTCCTAGAAAATAATTTTTCACATTTTTCTCCATTGTAAAGACAAAGATCAATTGTTATTCCAAATATGAAGAGTTATAGAGCTGTGTTCTTCTCTGAAGAATTTTGTCAGCTACATTTCCTCCATTAGAGTTCTGAACTTCAGGTTTCCTTTAAATGAGAAAAATATCACCTCTGTTAATCAAGTCATGATCTTACAATGTAAATGAATGCATTTAAAATCTCTGCCACAGCATAAAATAATTCAAAGAATTGGGTATCAAAAATGAAGAAGCTTAAAAGAAATAGGGACTATGATAGCAACATGGTACCAAAAATCAAACAAAAATTAAGAAGCACAAATGAACATACAAAATATAAAATGAAAATAGACAATTTTATATCATAATTATCTAGAAATTGAGACCTTATGATTCCTTATCATGTGCATTCATAATGAATTACATGCAAAGTTAAGTTCCACATTTAAAAAAATTGCCATTCTGTATTTTTTTTTGGGGGGGGGGGGTACATGATCTGGGAATCGAACGCGGGTCTCCCACATGGAAGGTGGGCATTCTAACCACTGAACCACCCGTGCACCCCATCCTGTATTTCTGTGCCTGCTTTTTAGTCTGATTAACATGTTCCTGAAACTTAAACCAACAACATATGGAAAAAAAATACTAAAGGATCATTTATTCTTATGAAATACGTTAACAAAGGCTATTTATAGGTGTAGTAGATTTCCTTAAACATCTGCAAAATAGGAATGAATATGTGTCTCTTTTATAGTTGCAAGAGAGAGAAAGCACCAAATCTTTTTATACACTTATATACCTTTTTTTTTTTCTGCATGGGCAAGCACTAAGAATCGAACCCAGGTCTCTGGCATGGCAGAGGAGAACTTTGCCTGCTGAGCCACTGTGGCTCACCCTGCACTTACATACCTTTTGATTGAAGAGCTAGCTAATTTCCCAATCATGCTGCATTGATATTGACTCTGTGCATTTTACTTGAGTCTGCAGATAGAGGATGGAGGCATCTCAGCAAGATGGTATCCTATCACATCGTAAGAAACATTATGCAAAAGAAAATAATTGGCTGCAAAAAAAAAAAAAAAAAGGAGAATGGGGAGTGAAAAGTGAGTGATGGACTTGTCGGTATGTTTTCAGATTTTTCCTGGCTAAACTGTCCTCCTACTTACATTTGCTTTGGATTTACACTTTTTGTTTACCAAACAGAATGTACTTTCTTTAGCAAGCAAAGTAAATGAAATTATTCCCCTCTGATGGCTTAAGGCACAGAGAACATTCCAAAATAGATAGGTCAAATGTATAACGATGCCTATAGACACACACATAAAAAAAGATGCCAAGGTAAATTAAACCTATTGCTCTCCTCCACAGTCTCCTTTTATATAGTTTGATATAAAATTTACTCAAGGACTAACAAAACGAAATTGTGAATGCTTTTTTTAATATTCTTTACTTCTGCTCCTCTGACTTAATCTATAATTTAACCATTTTCTTTATCTTTATTAGCTGCCCAGAGAATGGACAAAAAATTTTATAAAGATATGAACGATAGTCAGTTTGTATCTTTGGTATAAATAGTAAAATAGTTGATAGGATGGATTTTAAGAACCTAGATTAAAATAGGGTTTAAACACTTCCTTACTACTTGAATTGTGCTTTTTCCCTCTGTTCTATTATTTAAAAAGATAGTTTTGAACCAGGTTGATTTTATTACAGTGACATTAGAAAGTGTTATTGTTATGATGGTGGTTTTTACCACCAGCTTTAACTGGAATAGAGAAAAGAACTGGTGATCCAAGTAACTATTGTGATCCCCTGACTGAATAAAACTGCTAAAACCCAGCATTCTCTACGTACCACATGCATCCAAAGCTCACAAATGCGTTGCACTCAACTTTTATTCCACAAATATTTTTTGAGTGTTTTCTATGTGCCCTGCATTGTTCTAAGCACTTGGATTCTATTTTTGAATAATATAAAAATAGTCCTGGCCTCCTGGATCTTATATTCTGGGGTAGGAGAGGATGCAACTGTAAGATACAATAAAAGTCCCAGCCAAAATTTGAAAAAGTTCAGGGTACATCAATACCTTTTGATATTTTAATGGGTGACAGTTCTTAAACAAATCTCCAAAGCTTTATACTTCTTTTACAAAATAATTTATTTGGTGGCTTTGATACTTAAATAATCAGCAATGACAAGTTCATAGTATTTCAAGATTACCAAGTAAATAAAAATGGCAATGGACAGGGAGCAAAGAGATTTAGTTTCTAGCCTGAACTTCATTGCTATTTGTAGGAGCTTTGAATAGTCACACAGCTCCCCTGAGCTGCATTAAAGAAGTACACGGTGATTAGGATCATCTGCCCCAACTATTTGGAAATGTTATTAGTATCCAATGATAAAATGTCTAAGGAAGTACTTTTAAAAGAATGAAGGGCTATGTACCTTGCTCAGCATCCTGGCACAATGCCTAGCATTTAGTAGGTGATCTGTACATATTTGTTAGACAAATGAATAAATGAATCAATAAAAGCAAATGTTGAGCACAATTTGTTTGGTGAATGCTTGGTTTTTCAATTCATGTTTCTTTTTTTTTTAATTAAAAAGTCTATTTCTGTTTGCAGAGCTGTCCAAAGAGCATTTTTCTCACAGACTCTAAATTCACCTAAGTGCTTTCGGTGAAAGAATTTTGCTGAAATAAACAAACGAAAGCCCTGTGTATTGATGATAATGAGCATACTGTTTATTAATTTATGATAATTCCATCAGCTGCTCCTTGAGTGCTATTAGTTCTGCTTATGAGGTTTAACTTGTCTGTTTGAGAGTTAGCATAAGTATTGGGCCTTGTTATATATTCAGGACACATTATTAGTTAACTCAGCAGCTAGCTGCTGAAAGATTAAAAAGTAACAAACGCTTCATGAAATTCTAAAAAAATTAAAATTTTCTCCAGGTATTATGGTTTTATTTAGTATCTACAATTTGTTATGTTCCCCCAAGCTGAATAGTTTTCCTTTGGTTTGTTAGAATGGAGAATAAAATAATGAAAATATTGGAAAGTAATTCATTTCTCTGACCAAGTCCCCAAAGATCTAAGACCTGGCCACAGGGGTGGAAATGGGAGATGTAAAATTGGACTCGGTTGCACTGTCATTTGGCTTCAGCCTAAATCTCAGTTACGTGGTCAACCACGCATGTGAACAAAGAAGACATCCGCAGAACAGAGGAGTGGTTTCTCATGGAAATCACAGGCAGAAAAGAATATAGTTTGGAGAAAAAAAGTGCAAGAAGGTAGGTGTCAGGGCCTTGTGGGTTTTACTAAACGGGTAGACGCCCCATACTCTTTGCAGCAATTCTTTTCTTCTTAATCTCCATCCTTCTTTTTCAGAATGCATTAGGCCCAATCTGGGGATCTCTTCTAAAGGAAAGTTTTGTACGTTTTTGATGTCTGTGGGAAAAGAAGTGCCCCTGGGGAGGCTTTATTTAGGGATGCATTTGGAGGCACTATCTAGAGGGGGAATAAAAGGCAATATTTTAAGGGGAAGAATTACTTTGTAATTAATTATTTAACCTAAAGTGTAGGGACTACTATTGGGTATTTTTCTCATTTATCACAGCATACTGTGTCTACACAAATCAATTATCCATATATCCATCCAGCCCAAGGACCTGGCATCTGCAAATGAAATATCTTAGGTATGAATGTTATGAGGTCAGTATTCTGCCTTTAGCTATATTTGCAAAGGAATTAGGGAAATATATTTAAGGGTAAAAATATTAAAAACAACTAAAAAGATAACTCGATGTTAAATTGAACCGATGGCATTATGCAAATCTGTGTATTTTATGCTGTCTCTGAAAAAAGAAGAAAGTCAAAATTGTAGAAAAACAAAATATCACTGCCTATCCAGAAAAAGGAAATGTGTTTATTGGACACCAAGGTCAATGTTTATCCTACTTGATGCTGAAAAAGCAGAGGTAACTGAAATTTTGTGAGTTACCATAATGTATAATGCCTCTTAAATATTTACACTCAACATTTACACAGAACTCAGGATTGAAATGGTGACATTTAATTTATGGGGTATTTTACAAGAATATCAATGTTTAATTCAAAATTAAGCCCCCAAACACAGGTTCCCCTTAGAAAATATAAATGGGTGGGAGATGGAGGTAGTCAGTGGTGGAACAGAAAGGTAAAAGGATAAAGAAGTTTTTATTTAGTATCGTTCTATTCAAACATGCACACAGGCATAGAGAGCTGTCATACATATATTTGTTCTAGGAAGTACTCTAAATACATTGCTTGATTGCAAAATAATAACTTCCCTTTCTAGGCGTTAAGAGCAAGCAACAGCATAAAAAAAAAAAGAAAAACATCTAGAAAACATTAATGTTTAACATTTGTGCTGTCACTCTGAAAACAGTATTGAGACCCTAACTACCTCCTTCCTCAAATGAGAAAATAGAAACTATCCAGATGCAACAAGACTAGTTACTGAGTGGTACATTGTTGACTCCCCAGTAGGGTCCACCTTACTTAATGCATTTTAAAGAAAGTATTACTAATATATATCTTAACACCAATATAATGGTAATTATGTTTTATAGCAACACAAAACACAGTTTTTAGCAGTAGGTTCCCAGTATGAATACCAATATGAATTTTCCTGACATTTTTCTGTGATTGTCTTCAATTTTCAAAATATCCTAAATTAAATCAGTATGTCACTTATGGTGACTAAAAATGTACCAAATTTCTACATCCTGCAGAAAAGGAACTTTTAATGAATGTCATTGTTGAATTCTATTTTTTTTTGAAAAACAGAAGGACAGATAATCTTTATTTCTTAGAGTTTACAATGCGCAGAGCACTATCCTTACCATACAAGAATGGTAAAAGTTACTGGCAAGTAACTTATCCTGCATTTCAGTGTTTTTCTTTAAATTTTCAAGGTAGGACAAACATTTCTTTATTGCCACTACATATCTTATGAGATTTTCACATCTATTCTACTGCTATTTATATTGGAAATCCTGTCATTTCTTTGCATTTGATGATCAAATAATATGGGCTAGCATATTGAATGTATAGTTCGTACCAGCTACTGGTCCACACACTTTACACATACTGGAAAATTCAATTCTCCTGTAACAGAAGTAGACCACTAGACATATTATTGGTGCTTTCATAATTTTAATAACGTTGCCATTTTTGTAGTGAAAAAAGTTAGACTTAGTCAATTTCTTATGGTTCATTTTAATATATAATATGTTTTAGTTTTATTTCACTTTTAATGGTTTCGACATTTAAGTACATAATGGGCAAATATATTGCAATGTAAAATTTTATAACCAAAAAAGGTATTAAGGTAAGGGTTTAATTGACCAATAAAGTTTCTGTATATATCTAATAGTTTTCTTTCAAAAGATTTTTGTATGTGGCCATTTCATTGACTTTTAATCAGCTCACATAAACTGATTCTTAAATCACTTTTATTCAACTGACTAATCACCTTTTCACAATGTGATCAAACACATTTTCCCATTTTTATTGATCTCATGTTTACAAAATCTCTGCATTACTTAGCAACAAGATAATTATAAATTATGCTGGCAATAAGCTAGAGTGGTTTGCTATGTCATTAAGTGGATGCCCAGATTCAAAGGAGAAACCCAAATAAATTAACAATGAGAATTAACTTGTCACTTGATTCAGTACTACAACATATGCATGCAAACTATGGGCAATAAAAAGGATGGTGAAGAAATGGCTGCTACATGTCTTAACAAGCTTCACTAAGATCCACAAAAACAAACAAACAAACAAACAAAAAAGAAATGGCTGCTGATTAATTTTTTTTCCAAATCACATTTATCTTACCTTGATTATTTGGGTTAAAAATAGAAAACTTTCTTGGTTCCCAACATGCATTAAAAATTATTTAATAATTTATGTTACTGTTTTTATCCACAACTAACACTAAAATGACTTCTAATTCTGCCAGAGTAATTCCAATCATATAATTAAAAAACAAGTCAAAAGTGATTGAGTCAAGAAAACCTAATGGTGTTTCAAGTAATCAGTTTTGATCATTAGAGCAATAACTTTTTTTTTTTTTAACATGGGCAGGCACCGGGAACCGAACCCGGGTCCTCTGGCATGGCAAGCAAGCATCCTTGCCTGCTGAGCCACCATGGCCCACCCAGAGCAATAACATTTTAATAGCAAAAGCTTGTTTCCTAAGAAAACTTGATATCTTCTCATCTAGGGCAGAGAAATCTTTTAAAATATTTCTAGCATATGCCTTATAAGGTTCAAAAGACAGCATTTTCTATCATCAATCATTTTTCTTGCTAATAATGAGCCAATCCGAACCATAATATATAGATCAGATTTGCTGCCCTCACGTTGAGAGTCTCAGGTTCTCCTCCTGAACTGATTCACCATGCCTAAAGAAGAGGTCTTCGAAGAAAAAAAACAAGGACCCATTAATCATGAATCATTACGTTTTGTCAGTTGGCAAAGGAATACTTTGCTCATTTATCCTTTGAATGAAATTAGTTCTGGCTCAGGGTCTTGGAGAAGGAGATTCTAAATTGTCTTGGCATCTTCCTATAGCAGTTTGTGTATGTGCCATAAAATGGCAGATGGGGTTTATTAATGGCAGATGAGTTTAGTTTGCAAGTTTTTTTTTCTATTTGATCATTTTAATACTGAAACATAGAAAAGACTCATACATTATTGCTGTATATTTATCTAAAGACATATTTTATCTTATTAAAGTGGGGGAAAAAAAGAAATATGGCAATGTCTGCACAGCTCAATATAAGTAGGCTCTTTCTTTCTGTGCCATGGAGGAAATAGACACACGTTACCTTAAGTTTAAGAATCTAAGCAGAACCAAATGACTAAAATATTTGGAAATATTTACAATAAGTTTGTGACTGCGATATTTTACTTGTAAAGAGTAATAGAACCTTAATGGAAATAAAATGGAGATTATAGTTATGCTGATTAATGCTTAACAGAAGTAGGAATAAGTTTTGAAAAAGTGTTTCCCATTGAATCATTTGTATGCAGGTTTTACTGCCTTTCCTAATTCAACTTAAATAGGGAATATCTTGTAAGTTTTAGCTATGCAACACTGAAGGCTAAATCTATGACTGAAATAACAGAATCTCTTACAGGTGTATTAATCGATGGTTGAGTCCCATTTTATATCACAGTCAGTCAGTGTAGTAGAAGTTTAGGCAGACACACGGATCCTTTTAAAAATGAATACATAGCTGGCAGCAATCTATAGCATGGAATATGAGTTTGCTGTAGAATCCCTCAAACACATGACTAATTTCACAGAAGTGATACGAGTGCCAGAGAGAATATATAAAAATGCTTTAAAATCTATAAAGAACTGTTGATGTGAATGTTATCATTCAGCCTAAAACAGCAAATGCAATACTTTAAAAATTGTTAATAAAGTTATTTTATGCTTTATTTCTATATGTTAGGTTGGTGGGAAGTGGAGTAAGAATTTTATTTCACAATGATTCAAATGATTCATAGTTGTGACCAGCTTTAAAGAGAATTAAAATATGTTTAAAATCATAAATTGGATACGGGCGGTGCAACGATGGCTCAATGGAAGAATTCTCACCTGCCATGCCAGAGACCCGGGTTTGATTCCTAGCGCCTGCCCATGCAAAAAAATTTAAAAATCATAAGTTAGATATTTGACAATAATTCACAGCTTGAAAATACTAAATAATATTTGAAATAAAACAACTTCCTAATCAAAGAGAATCTATGACTAAACGCTTTCTTAATATGCAAAGACAAGTTCAGCACTCTTTTTACTTATAGGAAAAAATAAAATTATAAACATTTTGTTTTCCAATTGCTACTTAAGATAGGAATCAATGTCTATAGCAGGATGTTATTATGATAAAAATATAATAGGACTTTCAATTTTTACAACTTATTATAACTTAACATTAGCTAGACACTTGCATCAACTCATTAATCCACTCAACATGTGCTTATTAAATATTGATATCATGTATTTATTTTAATAACATGGAAATAGCTAAGTTCAAATTTGGTAGCAGTCTTGAACAATAAAAAAAATGACATACAAATACAAAATTAAACATTTTTAAACGAATTCAAGAAAAACTCTGCCAGTGTTATTTAAGAGTCATTAAAGTTAATGGAATCCCATAATGACACACAGAAAGTCAAGTGAAGAAAGTAGGGAGGTTTTTCCTTTGTTTTATAAATCATTATTGAATCATAATATAGCTCTACACCAAAACAAACCTGTAAAGTGTGTGTTCTGATTCTTGCTACTACTTCATATATTCTCAAAGTATTAATCCATGTGTGAAAAGGATGTCACATATCTCACCATCAAACACTGAAGATCACGATCCTACCATTAGCTTCCTCCAAATTTAAGATGGTGCAGAAATGTGCATCTCATTTTGGCTGCCAAAAGTTGATGGGATCCCCTGAAATCTGATTACCTGCTGATTTAATGAGAGTATTCTTCAAGTAGTATTGCAGAAATGGAAGTACAATGTTACTGCAAAACAGAAATTGTGAATAGGTATCTAAGCATATTACTATGAGTGTCAATATTTCAAAATAGAAAACATCTTTCTCTTATATTTAGGACCTATTTTTTCCAATTGTACAAATTCTAGAATTATTTTACTCTCCATGTTGGATAGGAATATGAATCACACATTTTATTTTCCCATTTTTAAAATAAGTAATCCTTGATCTCCAATCCTCCCTGTCTTAGATTTCCTAGGGCTGCTATTGCAAAGTAGCATAAACTGTGTGCTTAAAAAAACAGAAATTCATAGTCTCACAGTTCTGGAGGATAGAAGTCTGAAATCAACGTGTTGGGAAGAGCCGCATGCTTCCTCTGAAGTCTACAGAGAAGAATCTCTTGTATGCCTCCATCCTGGCTTCTTGTAGTGACTTGCCATCAATCCATGGTGTTCTCTATTTCAGCTGTGCATGGCATTCTCTACTTTCTCTCTCTATTTGTCTGTGTCCAAATTTTCTCTTCTTATAAAGGTGCAAGTCATATTGGATCAAGGGCTCACCCTACTTCAGTATGACCTCATTTTGGCTTGCCTAAATCCATCTGAAATGACCCTATTTTCAAATAGGGTCACATTCTGAAGTGTTGGAGATTAGGATTCAACATATCTTTTGGGGGGATGCAGTTCAATCCATAACACTCCTGCACTCTTATTCCAAATGTCCAGGTGTGCTGGATTGCATTCCTCAGCTCCTGCAATGGGATCTGACCAATAGGAACAAAGGTATGTGTATATATACGTACATTCTGACCCTCACCAGCACAAGCAAAGCCCAGAATTCTTACTGGAGCAACAATAATAATTATATAATTATTACATGTCACACACTAGTCCAAGTGTTTTCCATGCATTGGCTTTTTAAGTCCTCACAAAGACTCTATGAGATATTACAAAAATAATGCTCTCCTCCCATTAGAGGTTGATATCTGAAAGGGCGTAAGCTGAAATTTTCTAGGGCCCTAAGCAAAGAGTGTCTGCTTGAGAATGGTACTTACATAGAGGAAGACTGATTAGAGGAATGAAGAGAGAGCACATTTGATAACTTTGTTTGATCTCCTGGATCTAACTGTGACTGAAGCCAGTCAATTTAAACATAAAAAAGAGAGATAAAAATGTCCTAGATATTACAAAGAATTGTTTTGCGTATCCAATGCCACAATGAATGCGGAAGTCAATATGCATTATTAGTATTACTATACAAATGACTCAGATCTAAGTACTATTATCCCCAGGGATATTTGCAATTTAATGGGACTTATAATAAGTCAAAAGGAAAATTTCAGGGTGCATGGGTGGTTCAGTGGTACAATGCTCACCTTTCATGCAGGAGACCCAGGTTAGATTCTTGGACCATGCACCCCAAAACAAAAAAAAAAGATGAATTTCTACCTGGGTAAAATACCCTGCTTGTGGAGAAATTTTGGGCTAAAGCAATGTTCCTCAGGGCACTTCAAATCATACCAGAGTCATATTGAACAAACACGTATTCAGTGTTTACTATGAGAAGATTGCCATAGAAAGAGAGGTTGCAAACTCAAAAATAAACAAGGACTGGCTGGTATACGAATAAGTGAATCTGATCAGATTTTGAAAACTCAGTTGAGAGATTAAGAGAAAAATATTTTTGATAGAATTTCTTGAGCTCTCCAACCCAAATATAACTGAGATTTACTAATTAAAATGTAAAATGGTCAGGGGAATATGGTAAAGCTGGGGATATATATCCCCAGTCTTCCTTCCTGACATGTTCTTAAATATGATAGTTTTAAGGAAGAAAATAAAATGGGGATTTGTGATGTAAAAATCTTCCACTTCTGAAGTATTAACTCAACTTAATTTTAAATATAGGGGCACAAACAAAAGGAAAAAACACATTCAGGGTGCAAACTCTCAATTATGATCACTCCAGTAAAGGAAACAAAAACAATTAACATTCTAAGTTATAAATTTACATTCTGAAATGTGTCCTTTCACCTTAACTATTTTATTTAATTATTAAAATAATCCAGTAGACAATATTATATTTGGTTTATAAATAAGAAAACAGAGGCCCAAAGAACGTAGGCTGATAATGTAGCTGGAAGATTGCAGAATTTAAACTCACATTCAAATAGTCTAAACCACATGAGTTTGGAAACAGGTTTGAAAGTGAGTACATATCTTAAATCAGTTGCTTACAGGGCTTATTTTATATATATATAAAATATATATATATATTCTTCTATCTAATTATTCAGCAAATATTAGCTGGACAACTTCCTTTTTGCCAGGTACCCTCTAAACATTGAGGAATTTTCTGTTTAAACTTATTAGATAGACTAAAATGAGTCAGAAGAACATTCTTCTACAATCTCACATTCTAATTTTTATAAAAGCTTATGCTGCAGGGCAGTGTAATGGTGGCTCATTGGAAGAATTCTCACCTGTCATGCCGGAGACCCAGGTTCAGTTCCAGAGCCTGCCCATGCCAAAAAAATGAAAATAAAATAAAAAAATTAATAAAGCTCATGCTGCAACAGATTGGATTGGGGGAAAAATCAGGCTAAATGGTGGAAAATCTTCAATGCTGAAATAAGGTATTTAGATTTGAATGGATGGGAAAATGACTTACGTAATTTAAAATAGAATAAAATATTAGGTGTTTGAGTCATTGAAATTTTTGTTCACAGGAGTCTCTTAATATGAAATTTATGGGTTTATATGAATTGCCTTAGTTTTTATTCAAAAGTTTGTATGCACCAGCACACATATGAATGTTTTTCTAGAGAGAGGGTTCGAGACTTCCATTTATTCTCAAAGGTATCTAGGACCACAAAAAATCAAATAATTTGGGAACCACTAGATTCAAGTTTTTTCTTTAAGTATATTTATCTAGCAGCAATAGGTAAAACTAGAGGAGAGAGGTCTCTTGGAAGATTTGTGATTGCAGTGTTCCTGGTAAGAGTTGACCAAAACTTTCACTAGGATGAAATTTGGGAAGAGAGTACCATTTCAAAAAAAAAAAAAAAAAAAAAATCCAATAAAATTTTCTTTCTTCTCTTTCTCCCTTTCTTCCCTTCTTTCTTCCTTAAAGTACCATGCTGAAACTTACTGTGCTGGTTTGAATGTGTCATGTACCCCAGAAAAGCCATGTTCTTTTAATTCAATCTTGTGGGGACAGACCTATTGTTGGGTGGGACACTTCAGGAGAACCTAGAAGGATGCACAGGAGCTCAGAGAGCCATTTTGAAACCACCCAAGAAGAGAAGGGCCAGCAAACATCACCATCCCATGTGACAGAGGAACCCGGATGCCATCGGCCTTTCTTCAGAGTCAAGATATCTACCTCTGGGTGCCTTAATTGGATAGCTGTTAGAACTGTAAATTTGTAGCCTCATAAGTCCTCTTTGTAAAAGCCAATCCATTTCTGGTGCATTGCATTCCAGTCGCTTTAGCAAACTAAAACACCTACACATACTTTATTGCAAGAACCAACTGTGCACAACTTTTCCAAATTCAGCATTCAGTGAGGTCATTTTGGTAGCTAGAAATCAGTCACAGTGGGTACTATTGACACCAAGGAAACTGGCGAACACTACAAACTACAACTCTTCCCTCTGAGTCTCTTTCCCTTCAATCTGTCCTCCCTTCTTATCTTCCTTCCTATAGTAGTTAGGTTCAGGTGTTAACTTGGCCAGGTGATGGTGCCCAGTTGTTCTGTTGCTGTGAACTTAAACCATCAGCATATGAAATTAATATATGGCTGATTACACCTGAAGTCAGCTAAGGGGCATGCTTTTCACAATGAGTGATGTTTAATTTATTTACATAAATTAAATGTAAGGCTTAAGAGACATAAGTCAGAAGAAAGCACGGCTGTTCAGATCTAGATATTTGGAGATGCACAAAGGAATCACCCGAGGGAAACCTGTTTGAACCCAGAAACCAGGAGGGAAGCTCAGCAGATGTCCACCATGTGCCTTCCCATGCGACTGTGAAAGCCAGAGGAAAGCCAGCTGCTTTTCCTCCAAAGGACTGTAAATGTGTATCTAATAAATCCCCTTATTAAAAGTCAATCCATGTTGGGTGTGTTGTATTCCAGCAGCTTTAGCAAACTTCCTTATCCAGTTTCTAAGCCACATTGCTGCTTGTTTTATACAAGATCAGGAAGGAAGTAGACATATGTTTCTTCTATTGAAAAAAACAAATTAAATGATTTTTATAATATTTAGCACTTTGAACTATCTCTGAATGTAGTTGTCTACATTATGTACTATTTGCCGGTCAGGCATCCCATCTTCAAAGTTATTGTAGTCATTTTATGCAAATGCTGGTTTATCCTGTAATTCATCTTTTCAAACTTTTTTCCTGTAAAAAACATGGTGAGAAATAAACTTTAGAAATCATTAAAATAATAATATAAATGCTATCAGGAAAATAATTTTGAATACCTATACAAGCTTAAAAGAAAGAACACAATAAAGGTTTTACCTGTATACAGAAAGCACGTAGGTCAAAAAGGGCAGATCGACGAATAATAAACGTACAAAATTGAACAGTGTCATTTATGCTCTTTCCTCTTTTTCCAAATATTAGGCAGCATTTAAATATAACTTTTTACTATAAAAATAAATTTCTTAAAGTGAAAATGCATGTAAATGAACTATATTTATTTAAATATGTATTTATATTTCCTTTGGTTTCATGCTCTAAATTGGAAAGTATCATTTCCTCTAATCAAATAAAACATAAAGGCATCTTGTATTACACTGTTGCTGCTATTTTCCAATTTAATTATGTTAGTGTAGTGCATGGTTTTGTAGATTTACTGGGTATTCTTATAAATGTCATTTGACTGTGATGTTGGACATTAAAATGTCAGTTACTTGCTTTTAGGTTAATAAAATGTGTTTACAGGAATAAGAATGGTGATATGGAATGTAATGTATAAACCCGTTATGATATGTGTATCATGTAATCACAGAAACTACTCCATGAACAATCTATTTAACTCATTTTTCTTGACAAAGTTCTGTTAGAAGCTGTTCTTTGCATCATCATTAAAGGAAGCAAGATAGTCTAACCACGCCTAGTTTATTTTAATGCAGACTATTTCAGAATCTTCAAGGAATACAGGATGTTTTCCTTCATTCCTACTTTACCAGTAAGATACAATCACTTGTCTGATAGGGTGGCTATTAGAGAAGATAGCAAAGTGCCTGGGGTATCTTCTGTGGCTGATAAAACAAAAGAGTGACATCAGATAATAGCTGAACATCATTATATAAAATTGGAATCCTGTACCCCAGTGACCTCTCACTTGATCAGGTAGATATTTATGTCTCCTTGCAATACTTACTTTATAGATAGGACAGAAAGCTTTAGTCTGCCAGAAAATTGCAGATTACCAGATTACTTATGTTTTGGGTAAAGTGCATGGGTATAAGTGCAGATATTTATATGTAAGCATGAGGAAAACAGTCCCTGATTCTTAGGAATTGGTGCTTGTCATTTGTAAGCAAACTCCTTAAGCCTCAAGTTCTCAAAACACCAATGGTATTGTGATTAGGTTAGTCCACAGCCAGAGGAAAACATAAAAGAAAAAGTGTGAATGAACTAGTGAGGAAAAAGAAAGTGATTACTATAGAAGAAGAAGTAGAGAAAATGATGATCAATTTTTGCTGTATTTAATAATTAATTTTATGGAGACTGTAATAGACAGACTGACTCCATTTTTTGATACTAACAACTTTTAAACCTAACCCCTGCTTCTTCCCCTTTTTGCCCACATCTGGCTGGGCAAGCTGAGAAGAAAGCTTGGGTGTTCCGTCTTTTGGTGCTAGTAAGAAATTTAAACCACTAAGCCCCCAATAGGTTCCTGGTCCTACCTCTTAATCATCATAAAAACCGTAAAGCCAATCTCCTTTCTCTGCTTCTCAATCCATTTTCAAACCACTTGGGAGGCTTTCTCTGATCACACCAGAAAGCCACATTATGTAAGCAATAAAACTTTTTCATATCCTCTTGGCGTGTGTGTGCATAGCAGAATTTTGGATGGGGTTTCATCCTAATTCTACAGAGTGGCTGCAAGAGAGACTAAATCTTGTAAGAAAAATACACACAACCCAGGGAAGTAAGTAGACATTTTCAACAATTTCAAATGATAGAAGATGTCTAAATTAGAAAATCACAAACTAATATCCCTTGCAGTCAAAGTAATCCTATTTATTTCTTTTTAAAATCAGAGATTTAATAATATTCTTGTCCATCAGACATTCTAATGACTATTAACTCTTTGTTTTCAATTCATCTGGTATTCAGCAAAATGACATGTTTTCTTATTCTCCAAAGCTTCCAATTTAATGGATTAAAAAATGCCTTTTATCTTATGTATTACTTTCCTAACACTGTTGTAACAAATTACCATAAACTTGGTAGCTTAAAACAACAGATATTTATTCTCTCACAGTTCTGAAAGTTAGAAATCTGAAATCAAGGTGTCAGGAAGACCACTTTCCCATGGATACCATCAGGGAGATTTTGTTCCTTGTCTTTTCAGGCTTCTGGTGGCTGTCAGCATTCATTGGTTTGTAGCCACATCTCTCTGTGCTCCAATTCACAGCTCCTTCACCTCCTATTGTCTCTGTCCTCTCCTATATGTCTGTCCACTCTCCCTCTGCTTTACTCTTATAAGAACCCTTGCCACTGGGCAAGTGGCCCAACTGGATAATTCAAAATAACCCCTCCTCCTTAAAAATTAAAAAAAAATTCTTTTTAAGTAAACAGAATTACTCATCCACATCTTTTGCCATATGCACTAATATCTACTCTTTTTCTATATTAGATAATATTCACAGATTCTGGAGATTAGGGCATGGACATATCTTTTTATAGGCAACAATTCAGCCCACAACATCTTAGTTAATGGATTCAAAAAACTAAGGAAGGGAGCAAGAAAGGTTTAAGTTCCTTATAGAGATTGTGAGGGCATTCCCCAAGATACTGCAGACAAGAGTGAGACCATTGCAGACTTTGGCTGGTCCAGCATCCTTGGCTCCCAACAGCAGGGCAGGAAAGAACCATTCTTGGAATGTAGTTTAAAGGACCAAGATGTTGTCCAACTTAAGGATAATTCCAGTGAGTCATGAAAAAATATCCAGATGAACATTGATTCTTAACAGGAAATGATATCAAATCCCTTCCTTTCATCATCAATCTTTCTATGGCTAAAATATGTAATATTGGAATTATGGCTCATATTAATGCAGGCAAAACTATTACCACAGAAAGAGTATTGTATTATTCTGGACATACAAGATCACTAGGAGATGTTGATGATGGACACACAATGACAGATTTCATTGTCGAGAGCAAGAAAGAGGCATTACTAGTCAATCAGCTGCTGTCACATTTGATTGTAAGGGGTATAGAGTTCATCTAATTGATGCACCAGATCATGTGGACTTCAACTTGGAGGTTAAGTGCTGCCTTAGAGTGTTGGATGGTGCAGTGGCTGTGTTTGATGTACAGGCACAAACTCGCAGTATGGAGGCAAGCTGATAAACATCATATACCTCGAATCTGTCTTTTTAAACAAGATGGACAAAACTGGAGCACGTTTTAACTAAGCATTCGAGAGCATCAGAGAGAAGTTGAAGCAAAGCCTTTGCTTTTACAGTTACCAGTTGGTGAAGCCAAATCTTTCAAAGAACTAGGGGATGGAGTAAGCAAAGAAAAGCTTTGGAATCCAAATTCAGATGATGGAAAACTTTTGATAGAAAATCCCTCTTGGAAACTAGTGATTCTGAATTGCTAGAAAAGACAGCTGAAGCAAGAAATGCCTTAATTGAACGAGTTTCAGATTTGGGTGACAAATTTACTGACTTTCTTCTAGGAGAATTTAGTGATAATTTTGATTTGCTTCCAGCTGAAATGCTACAGGCTGCAATATGCAGAGTAACACCAGATTGGACAGCAGTGCCCAAGCTATGCGGAAGTGCCTGAAAAACAAAGGTATCCAGCCCTTCTTAAATGCTATTACTATGTACCTTCACCGGAAGAGTGCAACTATGAATTTCTGCAGTGGTATAAGGGTGACTTATGGCACTGGCATTTAAAGTTCGCTATGACAAGCAATGTGGACCATTGGTTTTTATGTGTGTTTACTCTGGCACAGTGAAACCCCAGTTAGCCATCCATAATATTAATGGAAACTGCATGGAGAGAGTAAGTTGTCTGTTTTCCCCATTGCTGATCAACATGTAGAAATCCTTTCACTGACTGCTGGTAACATTGCTTTGACTATTGGACTTAAGCATACTGCCACTGGAGACACCACTGTCTCATCCACATCCTCTGCATTAGCTGCAGCTCATCAAGCTGAAAGGAAGGGAGACAAGAAGCACAGGCAAAACAATGAAGCAGAGAGACATTTAGTGGCTGCAGTAGAGATTCCAGGTTTACTTCTGTACTAAAAAACTCCATCAATGGCCAGGCAGCCAGATTTAGATCATACATTGAAATGCCTTCAGTGTGAAGATCCTAGTTTGAAAGTGACTAGATCCTGACTCTGGACAAACTGTCCTATGTGGTATGGGGGAGTTACATATTGAGGTTATTTTTTATTGAATCAAGAGGGAATCTGGACTGGAAACCTATCTAGGACCTCTCCAGGTAGCATGTCAAGACACCATACTAAACTCAGTTCATGCCTCAAATACCTTAGACAGAATTTTAGAGGAGAAACAACATTTTGTGATTGTAGAACTGAAAGCAATGCCACTTGAAATATCACCTATTATACAAGTTATTTAGTGTGTTGAAATGTTGTGAAGACCTTTTGAAAGCCTCTGAAGAGGCTCTTGAAAATGGGATTCATTTTGTATGCCTCCAACGACCCTTGCTTTATATTCACTGATAGTTCATCTTGGTGCCTCCACAACTACAATCTCTGCCTGTGTCTCAAGATGTGTATTAAAGGCTCTGAAGAAAGCTGATAAGCAACTTTTAGAGCCTCTGATGAATCTCAAGGTTACAGTAACTACAGATTACCTCATCCCTGTCCTAGCAGATCTGGTACAAAGAGGGACCATTCAGAAAGTCCACACTCACCAGGACAACAAAGTCATTGGGTTTGTTCTCAGCAGGAATTATGGGGGATTAAATCAGGTGATATTGAAGATCCCTTCCCATTCCACTGGTCTATAATACAGTCCATTTGAACACTTTCCATCAATGCTATCATTATTTTCCTAGAAAGAGTTCTCATCTCTGAAATCCCCTACATAATGGGTTTTTTTAGACAAGAAAAGAAAACCAAGTCATTTACAGTATTCAAAACAATTCTGTAAGTATACTACCTTAACCTCATGTTATCCATGAATGCTTCAGGTCACCTACATTTATTAAATTTTTAAAAAATATGAAAAAATTTAGGAATCTTTTGCAAACCTTAATTCCATGTTTCTGAGACAGAGACCATCTGGATCTTCTACGTTGTCAGGTTTATGGAAAGAGTTTGGTCAGTGTAAAAAGACGATAGTTCAATAAACAAAGATTCTCTGATCACATATATTAAACATTTATTTTTTTTTGAGGGGGGGTCACATTTTCTAGAACAGAATTCAAATGTCCAACTGTGGTAGACGAAGACCTAACCTGCATTGAAAGCTCCATCACCCACCTAGAAAAATCCCTTACTTCTCTATCAGAAGTAGTTCTCCAAAACAGGAGAGGCTTAGACCTGCTTTTCCTCAAGCAAAGGGAACTCTGTGCCGCCTTAGGCGAGGAATGTTGTTTCTACACTGATCATTCAGGTGTAATTAAGGAGTCCATGGCCAAACTTAGGGAAGGACTAGCGATCCGCAAGCGTGAACAGTACGCCCAAGAGACCTGGTACCAACAATTATTCTACAAATCTCTGTGGTTAACTACCCTAATCTTTTCTATTCTGGGACCCCTTCTCATTATCCTTATCCTAATATCTATGTATAATTAAGGAACATGTATAATTAAGCACCTCTCAGCTTTCGTTAGGGCACAAATTAATGCTCTCCAGCTTATGGTGCTTATGCAGCAGTGCCAACCTATGCCTTCCCCTAGCTCTATATACGATGATGCTGTAACCGAGGTATGACAAAAATCCCCTAGCTTGAAGGCCTGTTGCATCAATTCCCGCTAAATCATTTCAGATTCATTGCAGATGCGGCTGAGAGGAAATTAAGTGCTGGAGAAAAATGTTGAAGAATTTTATTGCGAGCTGAAACACGCACCGTCAAAAACCTTCTGGCCTACCCCCCGGCATACACTCTCACCTCATACAACAAATGTTACCCTTGTCTAAGCTTTGGCCTTGTCAGGAAGGTGCATTGCCTGCATAACCACGGTCTCCATAACAGCCAGCCTGAGCTGTGCATCACAGTCCTCCTGGATGAAGATCAGCAGGCAGCAAATGATGGGTAAGACCTCCTGGGGAGGCAACCTAAGACGGGCAAAGCTACCTGGAAGGTTAAAAACAAAAAAGGAGGAATTGATGGAGAAGTTATAAGATCTTGCCAACATGGCTGCCATGGTCGATGCAAGGCAACACAAAATGGCCTAATCCGCAACCGGCTTTCTTCCAGGAACTGGCGATGGTTCGCGCCAAAAGCGCTAACCTTAAACCTGCCCTCCACCCTAGCAACAACGGCCACCAATCCCGGTCCAACACGTGTCCCTGCAGGCTCCCAGCCTATATAATCTTGGGCACTTCCTCAATAAAGCAGACACCTTTGATTCACCCCTGATGGCAGTCTCCTGAGTCGTTTCTCCGTGACTGTGTGCTGTGTGCTGTGTGGCTGACTCAGAACGGTCTCTTACCAACATCTAACCTCTATATTTGACCTAATATATAAGCCCAGTTTCCTAGTACACATAAAAAAATTACCTATTAAATTTTCCAGTTTAGTGCAACTCATTTGAATTTCACTAAAATATAGAGTTTTATTAGTTCAGTTATTACTAGTTCAGTGATTTTGTTGGGAAGAAAAATAAGAGATGTTACCACAGCCTTATATTTCTCTACTATAATGCCACATATTATCAGGAAGCTAGCCTTTCTGTCTTCTGACCTCAGTTTTGTAAAGATAATTTCCATTCTCTTTCTTCTCTTTCTCCTTACCATTTAATCCACTCTCATATTTTCAAATATTATCTATGAGGATAAGTCTGCTTTTACTACAACCTGAACTCTTTCCTTCTGAGAGAATATACTTCCCATAACTTTTTTGCATTTCTGCATTCTTTCTTCCCTCAGTATGCACTTAAACGCCACATAACCTAGTCAGATATCTTTCCTGTCCATATCTAAAGAAGTATCCACTCAGCTATCTTTCGTTTTTATAGCCTCCTATTTCTTTCCTTCATAGTATTTGTAACAGATGGTGCTATTTCATTTGTTTGTATTCTTACCTACTTTCTCTCTCATTCTCCCTGACAGAATGTACATTGTATGAGGGACAGGAGTATATCTGTTCTAATAGCCACTGACAACAGCACTCTAGTACAAAATAGGTGTTCAATAAACATATAAAAGTTTGGATTATATCCACACTCATAGATTCAATGACAACTTCCTTGGTCATAGCTAACTAAGCATCATTCAAATATTCATACACTTTTTCTTTGTTTGGAAATGAATAAGCAAATTAGTACTTCTAACCACACCTAAAAACTGAATTTATTTCTTCCCGAAAATTATCTCCAATTCTAGCATTCAGTATTCCCAACAATCAGATATCAATCTACCTTGAGAACTTCAAATCTTATCACAGCTATTTATTCCCTTTGTGTGACCTTTGATTCAATTGCAATAAAAGCTTGACTCTGCTGCCTCTGTGCACCTGAGTTCTTTTGAAACTGTTCTTTAGCCCACAATATCTTTCCTTCCACTATTTCTTGTTTATACCCTATTAACCTGCATGATCTATTCAAGTGCCAATCATTCCATCAAGCCTTAACCTCCCCTCCACTCCCAAGAAAAATTAATCTCTTCATTTTCTGAACTCCCTTGGCATTTCAACAGGATGTCACATTTGAAGCACATTTCTAATATTGCAAGCATCTCTTGTCACTCTAATTAGACTATAAATTAACTTAAGAAATAAATTGTTTTAGGCAAATTTTTCCAACATCAATGTAGTATTTTGTACATACTATCATATAGATATTTGCCAAATGATGAAGTAAAAGTGTAGGTTATCCTCTATAATTTACTCATTCCTTTTTTGGGGCCCTTTACCCAAAGCACTTCATTTATTTGACATTTATTCACTCCTCCTGGTTTCCCTATGATTGATCCCTTCTTGTGTTTGCTATGTTGGCTAATTATTTGGGTTTTTAAATTGGGTTAGTCTTCTTACTGTTCAACTTTAAACACATGGCATCTGTGTTTATCTGAGACATAGCCTTTCTGAAGGACTTTGATCTGTGGCTCTCCATTCAGTAAATTCTCCTGAGTTACAATAAGATTAAATCCTTAATGTCTCTACATACCTTCTGCATGCTCTTGGAACACCCAGATAAATGAAATATAATGGGTACATTAACCAGTAAAGTCAAACAGAACCCTACTGTATCCATCTCTTTGAACCTATACCTAACTGCTTAATGAAGGAGAATAGACTGAAGTTTATTAAATCAGAAACACCAAAAGTCCATATTTCTGTCAGTGGGGGATAATTGTCTGGTTATGCTGGATGTGCATGAGGCTATGTAATAATTCATCAAACCCCCTAGGATAACCTTTGCTCGGTCTTCATTTGTCTAATGGACTCCTTACAGTGCTAGTTTTGTGGTGGCCTCTCTGGGTAAGAGGATATAGAGTGAATCCCCCCTCCCCCCTTTCCCAGCCAGCCTCGAAGTCAGATGATAGAGAACCAATTATCTCTTATGAAACTGACTCTCTTTGTGACTTGGCAAGACATTGCCTCTCTCTGAAGCTTAGTTTCCAGAAGGGATTGGATTCAAGGGTAGAAGAACTTTTTTTCAGAACTATTGCCTTGTGTACAAATTTAGCATTATTACACCCATCCAAAAAAAATTAATTAATTATGTAATTTATCAAGCACTCCACCCTGTGCCTGGACAACAAAAAAGAAAACCTGACTGTTGCACTTAGGGAACTCACTGCTCAATGAAAAAGACAGACAAGTAACAACTAAAACAGGAAGTGTGATAAGTATTATTGTGGTTTGCCATTAGTTCAATAGAAAAAAAGACTAGACACCATGAAAAGACATATTGGGAAAACCTAACATATTTGAGAAGATAAAATCCTTTGAGAAGTCTTGTCGTGTGAGCTGAAATTAAAAAGACACAAATAACTAGCCCAAATGAGCAGATGATGGAATCCTGCCATAGAGAATAGAATATGGTTAAACACCCAAGAGAATGCGATACATAAAGAAAAGTAGTATTTTCTTCCTTTTTCTGAGCAAATACCTGTTGATACCTTGCATTCTGGACTCTAGAGATTCAATTATTTATAAGGCAAACAGCATCACAGAGGCCACAGTCTAGTGTGCAGGAGATGCTACTTACAGCTTATAGCAATTACAGTGGGGGATCGGTATGAATATAGGAACCTGGCAAGGGATGAAGACAGAGATGATAGAAGTAGGAGTGTGAAATGCCTTATCTATTATGCTAAGGGACTTGGATCCTATACTGTAAGCAATTATTAATTTTAAATAGAGAAAACATGGAGGACAACTATTTTTAAAATATCACTATATCGGCAGGCAGAGAATGACCTGAAAAGGGGTACTGCTAGAGGACTAGAACTATATTGGAAGACAGTCACAAGAATTCAAGGAGCAAATTAGGGCAATATGGTAATTTATTGAGAATAAAGTTATTTTAAGGAAAAAGAATCCAAAAGAGTTGATTACATATTGGCTATAACATGTGAGAGAGGAGGCTGCCTTTTGTGGAAGATTTCATTCATTCAATTATTTATTCAATGCCTGTGTATTGAGCTCATACTATGTGCCATTCTCTGCCAATATGTCAATCAACAAATAGACACACATTCTAGCTTTCAGTGTTGCACTTCAATACAGTGGTCAGGATAGGTGTGCTGGTTTAAAATTATGTACCCTAGAAAAAGACTGATCCAATCTTGTAAGGCAGCCATTTCTTTTAATCTTGATTCAATATTGTAGGGTTGAAATGTTCTATTAGATTATCTCCATGGACATGTGACATGCCTAAATGTGGGTGTAGTCTTTTGATTAGATAGAAATGTGTCTCCGCTCATTCAAGGTGGGTCTTGATTAGTTTACTAGTCTACTTTAAAAGGGGAAATATTTTGGAGAAACAAGAGTGGATTCAGATACTTAGAAAGCAGTTAATTCAGAGACATGAGTGTTTGGAGATATTTGGTGTGCTCAAGAGACAGCAGATGCCTAGACACGTGTGGAGCCCAGTGGATGTCACCATGTGTCTTCCCATGAGACGCTAAGCAAACCAGAACTGGAGCTGTGTCCCAAAGGAACTGAGTGAAGGCTTAGAGAGGAACTGACATCAGAGGTAGAAGCAATGAACCGGGAACAAGAACCAGCAGATGCCAGCCATGTGCCTTCCCAGATGATAGATGTGTTCCAGACAGCATCAGTCTTTCTTGACTGAAGGTAAACTCTTGTTGGTGCATTAATTTGGACATTTTCTCAGCCTTAGAACTGTAAACTTGTAGCTTATTAAATTCCTTTTATAAAAGTCATTCCTTTTTTGGTATATTGCTTTCTGGCAACTTAAACTAATACAATAGGCCATTTAGAGAAGGTAACAATTGAGCAAAGACTTGAAGCTGATGAGGAAGTGAGTTGTAAGCACATCTGCGGGATATCCCAAAGGATATCAGCCAGAAGGAAGAACCTATGCAAAGAAACATAACACAATACATGTCTAGTTTGTTCAAGTGTCAGCTGGTAGAAGAGTGTGGACAGGGATGAGGGGCAGAATTGTAGAATGGGAGCAGGTGGGGCCAGAGTGGCAGGCAGGAGCCAGACAAATTAGGAACTTCTAGGCCATAGTATGAAGTGTGGAATGTTTTCAGATAGGGTACATTTTATGCAAGAGAATGCCATAAATATACTTCAATTTTAAAGGAATCATGATATCTGTCTTGTCTAGGATAAACTAAGGAAGGACAATACACAAGGGGAAGCTCAGTTAATATCCTATTGAACTATTCCACAGAGGCAAGAGAACATTTCCAGGTAAAAATGGATTGTGTATACATCATTTTATTTATCCATTCATTGGTTGATGGACACTTCCATCTTTTGGCAACTGTGAATAATGCTGCCATAAACATGGGTCTGCAAATAACTGCCTGAGTCCTTGCTTCCAATTCTTTTGGGTATATACCTAATAGTGGGATTACTGAGTCATCTGTTATTTCTATGTGCAGCTTTCTGAGGAACCACCAAACTGTCTTCCACAGTCGCTGCACCATTTTATCTTGCTACCAGAATGAATGAATATTCATTCTCTGCATCCTTTCCGATACTTGGTATGTTAGGTTCAGTTGTCAACTTTTCCAGATGATGATGCCCCATTGTTCTGTTGCTGTGGACTTAAATCATCAGCATATGAAATTCATCTATGGCTGATTACATTTGCAGTTGGCTAAGGGAAGTACTTTCCACAATGAGTGATGTTAAATTTAATTAGCTGGAGACTTAAAACAGAGGTCAGAAGAGAGCTCAGCAGCTCAGCTTACCTCATCTCAGTACTCAAAGCTCAGCTGAGACATTTGGAGATGGAGAAAGGAATTACCCCAGGGAAAGCCATTGGAATTCAGAAGCCAGGAGAAAAGGTCAGCAGTCATCATTGTGTGCCTTCCCAGGTGATAGAGAAAATCAGATGAGAGCTAGCTGCCTTTCTTCTGAAGAACTATAAATTTGTAACTAAATAAAGTCCCTTATTGAAAGCTGATCCATTCCTGCTTTGTTGCCTTCTGGCAGCTTTCTCGAACTAAAACATTTGTATTTTCTGTTTTTTTTTTTAATACCAGCCATCCTAATGGGTATGAAATAATATATCATTGTGATTTTATTTATTTATTTTTATTTTTTTTGTGTGTGTGTGCATGGGCAACTCAGGTCTCCAGCATGTCAGGAGACTCTACCACTGAGACACCATGGCATGCCCTATCATTATGATTTGATTTGCATTTCCATGGTGATTAATGATGTTGAGCATTTTTTAATGTACTTTCTGGCCATTTGTGTATCTTCTTTGAAAATATACCAATTCAGGTAAATACATACAATGGAATATTATTCAGCCATAAAAATGAATGAAGTTCTGACACATGCAACAACACAGATGAACCTCAAAGACATCATGTTGAGTGAAATAAGCCATCCACAAAAGAACAAATACCATATGATCTCACTGATTTGAAGCAATTGGAATAAGCAACCTCAGAGTCAGAATCTTTAGTATAGATTACCAAGTGACAGGGTGAGTGTAGGGAATGATAAGTTAAGGATTAAAATATACAGCGTTCCTATTTGAAATGATAGAATCATTTTGGTAATGGAAGGGGTTATGGTAACACAACAAAATGAACATAATTAACAGCACTGAAATATATATCTTAACATGATTTAAAGGAGGACATGTTAGATTGTATATATGGTAACAGGATTAATTTTTTTTAAAAATCCATGGAAACGCACTACACGAACAGTGAACCCTAAGTTAAACCATGGACTTTAGTTAACAGTTCAATTATAAAAATGTTCTATCCCCAATTGAAACAGTTGTTCCACACCAATGCAAGTTATTTGTGGTAACATGATATATGAGTGTCTTGCATTATATGTTGATTTTTCTGTAAACCCACAACTTCTCTAATAAAGGAAAGCATTTTTAATGGATTGTGACTTATAAAGGTGGTAGCAGTGGAGATGGTGGAGAATTAGTTGAGTTTTGGGTGTAAATGTAAAACGAAAAGGCTTAACAGTTAGATTGGATGTGCAATAACAGCTTTGTACAATAATGTGAACAATCCAGTAGAGAACTAAATTTGAAAGTTTAGAAAAGGGAATGGAGATCATCTAATGCAGCATCCTTGAGTAAGTGAGTAAGAGAACCTATTGCTCAATAATAGAACTTTGCCATAGATAGAGGCAGAGGCATATTTTTCTATAGAAATTGTTAGAAGGCAGGAATATGTATACTTATAGGCAGAGCGATGCAAGTCTGATAAAGTCAATTGTTTTAGTGCAGTTAGAATGGTGTATTATTTCTGAGTGAAGATGGAAAGAATGTGTTACATCTTGAGGAAAAAAGAGAGAAATAGCCCTCTAGAAAACTGAGAGTTAAGAGATTAAGAAACTGATGGCCAGACAGATTATAAACCTACTTGGTTTTTCTAGTAATAAATTCAGAGTTAAGCCAATAAAAAAGTCATATTTTTTTCTGTCTAGATATAGACACTAGAATGGAATATATAGATACTCATATTTAACAGTTCTGAGAAAACAGTCAGGCATCTTTGAAGATGGGAAGAAGTGGTAAAGGAGGTGAGAGTGTGCAGATGGATGTGGTAATGATTGGCAATAGAATTTATTTAACTGGGTTTGGTGGGGAAGAAGGGGTATAATGAAGAGAAGAGAGATAGTGAAAATGTGGTGAAAACAATAAATGTTCATTTCAATGTGTTTAAAGGAATGATTGAGTTTCAGTCTCAGAGGGATTAAGCTTCAGAGATTGAAGAGAGTAGATTTGAATTTGGATCCGTGACATTGTGATTCTGGAGAATAGTTTAGATTGCTGCTCACCATTAACCAGTTTGGTCTCAGGCACATGGAAAACTGCTTTTCCCAGTCTTTGAGGTTAGGCATTCTCAAATGATTTACTTTGGCCAATGAAACATACATGGAATTGGAATTGCTGGGCACATAATACAGAAGCAAGCATTTTCTTTCCAGTGTGAGCATCTGCAGTGCTCTTTCCCCTGAGACAGCAACATGCACACAAGAATTGATGGAAGCAAAATATGAAGAGAAGTGTCCTATATAATTGTATATGGAAACACAACAGAGTTTGTGTGTGCAATAAATAAATACTTGTTTCAACAATTGAGATTTAGGAATTATTGTTATTGTACCTACCCTGTTCAATCATGATTGGAGTAGCCAGTTAGCAGTTATTGGCAATGGCAAGGGTCTGTTCATAAGCGAACGAAATAGTTTGGAGGACAGCATTATAGCAATAGTTTAATTAAAGGAATTGAATAGTCTTGTGTTTTACAGGGATTATTTATTTATTTTCTGAATCACTACTAAATATAAACAGTGATGTTTTGGAGGAACTAACATCAAGAAATAATGGAGAATAAACTGGTGGTGGGTAGCTGACAGCAATAATGAGAGGTTGTGAGAGATACACTAAGCTGATATGAGTTGAAAGACTTGATGGTTTAGGGAGTAGAAAAATAGTACCAATTCACCTTTAGCTACAGAGTTATAAGGACTATGGATGAAGACGAAGCATTTCCCTCCTGAGGGAAATACAGGGCAATCACTGACTTTGAAGGCAATCCACATTTCAGTTGGAGCTTGGAAATAAAGGGAACTTTCAGGGAAGAATTTCATGATATGAGGTTTTTGCAGACAGGTGTTTCAGAAGACAAAGTAAAAGAATTTCAGGGGGTTGGGTAGAGAAAGAAGTCAGGATAGTAACGCAGTTGTGCATAATTAGATGGGAGCTATAAACATGGAAAAGAAGGGATGATTTGAGAGTGTAGGGTGTCTTTTGGTGGTTGATACAAACAGGATAAAAGGATCAAATGAGATGAGTACTGATGAATTCAAGACATGCAGTGTTGGTGAGGATTCGATTGTTAAGGATTTGAGGGTGGGAGTAAAGAGCTAGAGATATCTTGGGTTGAGGCTTGGTGCCTGAGCATGTGGGGTCCCCCTTGCTCCCTAGAGCAGAAGGCATGGGAAAGTACCATCCTAGGCATAGAAATTGCAGCCCCCACTGAATCCTCTTCATCAAAGAAGGGAGACCTGTAAAAGTTAACTTTTATCTCTAGAATAGTCATAACCTAGAATGTTCAGAATTCCCTCTGATCCCCTTTCAATGGAGTAAAGAATTGTCATAATATTTTGTAGTTATGTAAAATACTCTTCATTTTATAGATGAAGAAAATTGAGATTGCAGATATTAAGTACCTTGAAGAAATTACACGTCTAAACAGAGAATTCAGTTTAAACTATTTAAACAATTTATTTTGATTCAAAATCTACTTTCCTGACACAATTTTTTTTTTCCTTTGGAATCTTGCAAAATCAGTTCCAACATGACTTCTGGAAGTATATTTATTTCTTATTTAAATACAACATGGTAGAAATATTTATGTTACTATTAAGGAAGCTATCAGTATGGTAAATATCTATACTCTTTTGCCTGAAAACAATGTGTCCTTCTGCCATCATGTGATATAAAGGCAGTAAAGATGATTTACACAAGGTGTCCTACCTAAACTTGTTGTCAACATTAAAGGTTTGCCTAATAAATAAATTCAAAATGTCAATAATGATTTTCAGTGGACACAAGAATATAAAAGGCTAAACACATTCAGCATAGGGCCAGATTTCCCCTGGGTGTTATTAATCCATAGATTAGTAGCCAAAATAGATACAGGCCAGCCACGGGGGGGCAAATCAGTGTCGTCCTAAGCATTGAAATGAACTCTAAAAGAAAAGCAAGGCAGTAAATTGTGACATTACCCCCTGGGTATTCAGTATTTATGCAACTACATGTTCAGTAACTACATCACATCCATATAAGGAAGCAGCCAACCCTAAGCTTGTGAAATCAGGTATGGTGAATTGGTCTTTAGGAGAAATAGAAATATTTTTCAAATCAACATTTTCCCCAACTATTATTTAATTGCACATTCTCCACAGTTAACATTTCACCCATGCTTATAAGAGTTTATTATCATGGCAAATCACACACACAACATTTTTTATAAAGATGTCCAGATACTACAGATGCTTATGAAAATAAGACTTAAAACTGATGTTTTTTTTACCCCTTCAATCCACATATCGCCAAGGCATTCTTATCAAGATCAGCATTATCCTCCAAGGTTTATTACCACTTTAGTAGATCAGGTTAGGTTTACTGGAAACATATTAACTACATCATTCAATTGATATGAAAATCCTTAGCAAGATATCTGATTATAGTGTCTTACAGTTCCCATATGCATATTTCCTCTCCTTTAAGCAATTGAAGGGGGGCAGGTAATCTTCTGAACTTTCAGATATATTCAGCTTTTGAATTTTCAGTTTTAAACCAATTAAAAACTTGGGGAGGAGCAGAGGCAATGTAATGTAGTCCTTGAAATAAACAGTTCCTTGCAAGAAAATGCTTCTTTGTTAAAGCATATTTAGAGATAATCCTAAATTTCAATGCCCACTTATAGTCAAGAAAATGATCTCTGAACACCTATACTTTATACATTCAGAGACATAAAACATAGCTGCTTCATTTGGCTGAAGTTTAGATATTAATCCTCACCCAATCTTACAGATTTAGACTGTAGTAACGGCTTTGCAATCAGCAAAGCCCTTTGCAGACATACGGGCTTACTTACAACAAAATGAAAAGGAGAGTTAAAAGCAAAGAAATAAGCAAAATACTAATGTGATGGAGAGCATGTTTGGGACTTTCAGCTCTACATTCATATTTTCCTTTATGTTGTCTGTCTTCCTAATTCAAAATATTCACAAATTGCCCCTTTTAAGGAAGAAAGACAGAGACACATTCTTCTCTCTCCTCAGAGGACAAGCATATAAAGCAGAGTTTAGCTCAAGGACCAATTGCTTCAGATTCACAGGAATATCTGCTAAATTAGGATGATCATATGTTTGAAATTGAATCAGGTATTCCACAAAAAGATGTGTTCAAGTCTTAAGCATGTTCCTGTGAGCGTGAACCCATTTATAAATAGGCTTTTTGAAGATGTTCTATTAGTTAAGGTACGGACTCCTTTTGTAAATAGGATCTTCAAAGATCCTGTTTAGGTGAAGCCAAATTGAATTGGGGTGGGTCTTAACCCATATGACCAGAGTCTTTACAAGCAAAAGAAATTCAGATACATTCATTCAGTGAAATTCAGACCTCAATAGACACCAGAAGTCACTGCAAATCACAGGAGCAGACACAAAGGGGGTGGGAGGTGGCCATATAGTGATTACCGGAACACTACAGAGCAAACCCTGCCAATGTCTTGATGTTGGACTTAGCCTCCACAATATGAGACAGTAAAGACTTCTTTATGCCAATTCAGTGTGCGGTATTTGTCGTAGCAATCCTAGCAAACCAAGTACCCTCTAATGCATCTTCCAAATAAGATCCTTCTTAGAGGAAAAACAGGGCATATTGACCAGTTTGTGGAGAGATGGCTTAAACCAGGAGTGCCTTATCATTACTTTAGTTAAAATGCATAGTCCTGGTTCCATGACTACTGAATAAAAATTATACTTTGCTAAGTAGAAGGAATTCTGCGTTTTTTCAGGGGGCTTTCCAAAGAAAGCAGAAGGTCTGCAGAGGTGAAGAAAAGATACGAAGAGGTATTTTGTGTTAAGAAACCTTGAGTACAAGGACTCACCTCTAGGTGGGAAATGCCTGACAATTTTTTGCACAGTGATATCTAACATTAAAATTTAAGTTGTTTCCAGTACTAATAGTAGTACAGATTCCCCTTTATTGCATCCAAATAGTTTTTAAATGCTTTTCGCAACAGCAAACACATGCTTTAGAAAAGTGGTACTTTAAGGCAGAAAAGAGATAGGAGTAGGTCCAGAATGCATTAAAAATAGTGCAGGGAAAAAAAATGCATTTTCATGAAACAAAATGTGGAATGGTGACCCAACACACAAAGGATACAGGAAATTGGAGCAATATATGCTTAAGGTAAAATAAACCTTCTTAGTATCACCAGAAACACTGGGGGGGGGGGGCAGTATAAAGTGAAGGACTATTATTTTACAGGTCCACTCAGGTCCTAGGAATTCTCAATTAGCAGTTACTGAAGTCACAACGATGATATGATGCACATGTACATGTATAAAGCTTTTTTGCGTGTATTTAGGAAATAATAGAGGTTCCCAGAGATTGACTTTCTTCTTGCCAGACAAGAAGATGTCTAGGGCTTTGTTGTATATTTGCTACATGGAACTCCAAAAAACTATGCCAATTCAGTTCAGTGAATGGTGCTGCTGTTTATTGAATTGAAAATTACAAGTTTCACTCACCTGTTGCCAGTATTTGGAGATCAGCTGAAAGTAGTGATTTTAAGAACATAAATCCATCCTTGGTGAAAGAGATAGTTTGTACCAACAGAGCATAGGAAAATGAGTTATCCACTGTAGAAATATGAGTATATAATAATAAAACACTGAAGGAGCATGGACTAGGCTGATAGAAGGAATGAAAAAGCATTCAGATAGAGGTTGATATGAGTATCACTATAAAATTAAACTAAAATTACTGAATTAAGAAAACTAATTGAATATAGATTAAAAGTTATAGAACCAATAAAGGGAGAAAGACAATTCTAATTTCTTGAGATGTAAGTAAACATTCGCATAACTTATTAGCCTTCTAACTTTAAGCAAAATGTTTAATCTGAGTTTCTTTATTAGTAACATATCTGTACAGTAATAATCTGTAAGTTATCTATAATAGTGCTGGCCTTATAGTTGTTGTGAATCTTAATTCTATATCTGTATAAATCATCTACATCACTCACATCTATATCATGTGTATCTATATCTTTAATACAGTGCCAGGCTAAATAAATATTGACTGTGAATGTTAGGTTTTTATTGTTATTTTTATTTTTATAAAATAATGACTTTCCTTGAACACAGTGAGAAGTCACAGGGTGAATAATAGTAATTACTAGCATTTGTCAAGCCCTTATTATGTGCCAAGTCCTTTCTCAGCACTCTATAACTATTACCAATGTGCATTCTATTCAGTGCACCTATGACCCCCAACTGGTCATTTTGGAAATAAGTAAATAAATTCCTTTGGTCATTAAGGGCCTGTATAAGTATGAATGAATGAAAATACATTTATCTGCGTTCCTTGAAAAACAGCTATAATACATATGGCTCCGAACTGTGCATGAGCAGCATTTCCTAAAAGAATGTTTACTGTATTATGCTCGGTAGGGTAAATCATTCTAAGTAGAGCAATGGGTTCCCAGTAAGTGCATCAAAATGCATTTCTCCTTTCTTCATTCTCCACTTTTTATTTTTTGTCTTTTTTTATACAAATGTCTTTCTCCCATACACCCTTTCCATCCTTCGTTTCTCCCTCTGCTCTCAATTTTTCTATCTTTTTTTCTCTCTGTCTCTCTCTCTCTCTAACATATGCACACACATGCACAGATGCCTTATACATACAGCACAAATTTTCCTAATGTGGGATATTTGCCTTGAATATCAAGGCTGTGCTTTCAAGCTGCACGAGCACAGGCAATCTAATCAAGTGTTACGGTTCAGTAGGGTCTCTTACAGTTCTAGAATGAATGCAGTAGTTTGGCTGCATCACTCCTATGAAACATGGTTTAATATTAGAAGGCAATTGTAATAACAAATATCTGTACTATTTTAAATTATAACTTGCCATATATCATTGGAAATAATAAACAGTCAACTCTGTTGTCAACTCTGAAATGACTCCTTGGATCAATGTTTTTTAAACCATACACAGCAAAGAGAGTGTGTTATGCAACCTATGATGCCAGATGACTTATGAAACAGCCGGTGGTGAGAAGCTATGCTATCAGGACAACCTATCGTAATTACTTTTGTATTCAGAAATGTATATAATTTGATATTCACCTGATTTGAATACAAATAAATAACTTCTGGATTCTTCAGCTATGATGGGAAACAAACTATATACGTGCCACAGATCTGTTGGTATGATCTTTTGAAATTAATAGTTCAGGTTATATTGACCCCACGCATTAGCCAGTGTTCTCTCTCTGACTCCAACTGGAGCTTTTCCTTAGAATTTTCAATCAAGTCACATTAAAATGTGGCTTTAAGTTTCTTATCTTACCAGGTGATGCACTGAGAAACTGTAACAGATTAAGCCGAGCATGTCTTGTAAAAGCAAGTCTCTAACCTTTCATGTCTACTTCTGCACTCTGCGTGCTACAATACTCCCTAGATATTTAAAACACAGTGAATCAAATGGGGCTGTGAAATGCAAGAGGAAAGATCAATAGCTTCTGTAGCAGGTTCCCACAGACAGCTGAAGAAGCTCACTCCATGCATTTTTATGCAAAGCTCTTATATATCAACATGAATTGTAACCAAAGAGGACCAACCTATGAAAATATTAAATAATGTTGACATCTAAGAATCGCGCTCTTTTCCTTTGTGCATAAAATAAGTCCAAGTACTGGTATATGTCATAAAGAGTTTTTTTTAATATTTAAGAATTTGTAATAATCTATAATATCTTTCTTAAGTGTTCCATACTGCACTCTCCCCCCAAACAAATCTTTGTAAAATCAATGATCAAAAGTTTTCAAAAACTAATTCAGATGGCAAATCATAGAAATGTTGTAAGCTATAATTTTCAACAGGAACTTGAAAATCATCTTTAGTTCAACACTCTGCATTGTTTCATTGTATTTTAATATATTGAAAATGTCCATTTAATGATATCACATTCTTCTGAGGACAGATGTTCTTAAATTCTCTACTTCAGAGAGAGAATGAAAACACATCTTTAATTTCAATTATAACAGTGAAAACTTCTATGAATCTCTTGAATCCAGGACCTTAAAGTTAACTATTTTTCTTCATACTGCAGAAATTAATGATTGTTTTCATAGAATGAATATAATGTATTTGAATAATAGCTTGAAATTATGTGATCATTTCAAAGGCTGTTATATCATAAGTTTTATACATCTATAAAATCTTTTAAGAGTCAATTCAACAACCGTTATGATTGTCAAACATTATGATGAAGCATATTGTATTTGCTATATTAAATCAATCTCTAAAAGACCTAGGAGGTCATTTTCCTCTCTTGAATGCTTCAACCTAGTATTTATTACTATTATTATTGCATATGAAAGAAGATCTCAATCCTGCAGGGTTTAATTCTGTGAGGAAATAAAAGCTCACTTATTATAGGAGTGAAACACTTGACTATGTATAGATTATCACTGTGTTACATTCCTCTAACTGGGGAGAACAGACTAAAAGGGAACTGTGGACAAAGCAGGGAAAATCAGGCCTGAATTGGACTTAGGAGCGCACAAGCTCTAAACTGGTAAGTGTTTGGCAATGGTCTAGACTGAGAGGTAGAGAAATACATTCTAGAATTAGCTTTGATAAGATGGTGTAACCAGAAGTTATTTAATTTCTCTGTGCTTGTCTTCCTTATCTAAAAAGTAATTGTAAACCCTTTGATCCTTTTTATTATAGCACCCAGTTTGGAAAATGTATCCCAAGAAACATAACCTTAAAGACAAAAGTTAAGTTTGAAGATTTGCTCTTTCCATGTTTCTCTGTCTTTTGTGACAAGAATATTGTGAATAACCAAATAATTTCTACTCTGCAACATTGCTATTTCCCCACTTTTAAAAAAGACTCTCTCCCAAGCTCTAGAGCAGTTAGTCAGGCTACTGTAACCCCAGCAGAAATTTGTCTAGACAGAAATCTGATAGACTGGGTCAAAGTATAAAATTTAAATGAATAGTTGCAGAGAACTTTTATTTTATTTTATTTTATTTGCATCACAGAGGAATAGCAAGGCCCTGGGTTGCCAGAAAACACAGGACCATGAGATAATGAGGTTCTCTTGTCCACCTGTGTCCTCCCCTCCTCCATTGACTATAGAGCCCTACATTAGTCTTGGGTCATCCAAGTATGAAGAGAATTGGCATCCAGTCTGGAGCCCTGAGAGCAGAGCAGCCATCCACCTAGACAGGGAAACAGTAAAGAAGCACTAGCTACAATGATTGCCAAGGGCAAAGAAGTGCTGGGGCAAGCCCAGTTAGTTTCTTGTGTTCCTGAGTGGACTGGGAGAACATCTGGATTCTTCTCAACATGCCCCCTAGATGGACACAAAATATTAGTTTGAGTTTTCTGTTGGTATGAAGGAGTCTTGCCATTGGGACCTGAGCATTTGGTAAGAAGATGTACCTTAAACTAGTTACCATATGAGAACATAGAAATATTAGCATGAAGTGTTTGCTTTCCATAATGATGGACTATATCTTTGCATCTCAGGAATACTAGCGCTTTTGACCTCTTCAATTCTATTCCCTCCTTGTCAAGACACCACATTAAGGAGAAAAGTACATGGGTGAAGAAATCCTAATTTGTAGGAATTTAAAATTGATATAACTGAATTTTCCTGGAATTGACACACAATAGATAAAATAGAAGGAGAATAAGAGCTCAAGTAGAGCTTAAATTTACTTATAGAAAATTTACTACTTTTTTTGTTTAAGGAAGTGGGTTAAAAATATCATAATCATCACAGTGTCTTCTCTCCTCTCTCCCTCTCTCCATTTTCTACACCTTACCTCCTGCTGCTATTTTTCTCTACTTGTTTACAATTCTTCCAGTTCAGTTATTATTCTGGGAGAAAAGCAAAACCCAAAGACATCTGCTAATAGATAATAATCGCACAGACATTTTGAATGTCAAGAAAGAAATGTACATGAGACACCAGAAACGCTTACAATCAGATACTTTGATTCGTTTTGTTTAACAAGCAATTACTGATCTCTAAAGTTTTTGGTTTTATTTAACTATTATCAACTCAAATTATCAACTGCAACCTTCTCCCATCGAAGCAAATACTAACTATGCTTCACAACCTTATATTTCTCACCTGGAGAGACTCTATTTTTACATTAACTACACTGAGTATAATGAAAAGGAAATCTTGGTAAAGAATTAATATTTTGTCATGGATAGATTTGTACCAGGCCCCTCAGAATTTTCAGAGAGGCAGCCATCCTTGTTCCATTGCTCATGGCAAGTTTGAAGATGCATTAGAAGATGAATTGCGTGGAAGTTTTATTTTGGGAACAAAGTGTGAGTGCAAAACTTCCCAGAAATCACAATGAGATACTACTTTCTGTCTGCATAGATTTACCTATTCTGAATATTTCCTATAAATGGAATCATACAACATGTGATGTTTTGGGTCTGGCTTCTTTCACTTAGCATAGAATTTTTGAGTTTTATATCAATTATAGCATGTATCAGTATTTCATTCACTTTTATGGTTAAATGATATTCCATGATAGATTACATTTTTTAAATCCATTAAGCCCTTTATGAGCATTTGTGTTGTTTCTACCTTTTGGCTAGTACAAATAGTGATGTTATGAATATTCATATGAGTATTTTTTGAGTACCTATCTTCAATTCTTTGGCATACATACTTAGAAGTAGAATAGCTGAACCATATGGTAATTCTACGTTGTACTTCTGTAGGAAATGCCATACTGTTTTCCATGGCGACTGCACAATTTTACATTCCTACCTGTAAAATTATAGCATCTAGTAAGGTTGCTATAATAATAAAAAATATGGAAATAACAATTATTGATGAAGATGTGGAGGAACTTCCATACACTGCTGGTGGGAATGTGAAATTGTGCTGTCACCATGGAAAACAGTATGGCATTTCTTACAGAAGTGCAACGTAGAATTACCATATGGTTCAGCTATTCTACTTCTAGGTATATACGCCAAAGAATTGAAAATAGGTACTCAAAAAATACTCATATGAATATTCATAACATCACTATTTATACTAGCCAAAAGGTAGAAACAACACAAATGTCCATAAAGGGTTCAATGGATTAAAAAATGTAATCTATCATGGAATATCATTTAACAATAAAAGTGAATGAAATACTGATACATGCTATAATTGAAATAAAACTCAAAAATCTTATGCTAAGTGAAAAAAGCCAGACCCCAAACATCAGGTGTTGTATGATTCCATTTATAGGAAATATTCAGAATAGGTAAATCTATACAGACAGAAAACAGATTGGTGTCTGCCATGGGATGGGAAGAAGAGGTTTGGGAGCTATTGCTCAATGGTTACAGACTTTTCTTTTGGGATGATGAAAATGTTTTGGAACTTGGTAAAGGTGGTGAATGTACTAAATACCACTGGGTTATACACTTTGAAATGATTACTTTTATGTTATATGAATTTCACCTCAATTGAAAAATGACCTGGAATCCCTGACTCTTACACTAAGGAGAGAAATGTTTGAATTTCTCTAAGTTCATACATTTCACACATTTCCCTTAAAGTGACTAACTTTAATAAATAACACTAATCCTTCTCTCTTTATTAAACAGTGTTGATGAAGAAGAACTGCTCCACAGGAGAAAGAAAGATGGTTTTGACTCAGGTTTATCTTTTCAAAACTTAACTTTAAATGTAAAGTCATTAATTTATATTATGAATGCAATTTGCCTAACCCCATGTCTGGCACCTAGTAGACTTTCAATACATAATATTTATTGGTTATATGTATTAGAGGTAGTATCATGCAGTAACTAACCACTGATTATAAAAACTATTTTTCATATTTTAGTTGATTTTATTTTTATTAAGACAAAGTTTCACTGAAGAAACAGTAAATACACATACAAACGTAGATTTTACTAATTTTGAGGAACTTAACATTGGGAACAAAGAATCAAATAGAAAATATGATGTGTTGTAAAAATATACTGCTTCTATGAGTTATTTCCATGAAAGCATTAAAAAAACTATTGCTGAACCTGAAATGCTGAACTACTCAGAAATAATGGTGAAAATGACACCATAAATTAGTCTTATGAAATGAATCACCTCCTCTCTGAAAATGTGCCTCTTAGAGATTGTAATGACCATGAAGTAAAAACAGAATCAATGCCGAAATAAATCGATTATATTTCAGAATTCCTTTCCTTCCCTCATCACAGAGTAATAGCTCTTCTAGATATTGATGTATGAGATTCCTGATGACAAAGTGAAAGTATGGGCCAGAAAACAGATTTGGGAAACCTCAGTTTTTTGCCCTTCTCCAAACACAGACATAACTGAAATGTTGAGTGGGACCGACAGTGATGATATAGCATCTGACAGCTCAAAAACAGCATGCCTGTCAGTCAGATGGTATTAAGGCCTAGATGGCAGGATTCCACCATACAAATATATCTGTTATCTTGAGGTTGGGAGGACTGGCTTCTGCCTTCATGTGATTTGAGGTCATTATTTACTGTAATAAAGTATTGATTACCACATAATCTACAACTTCAGGACCAATTTTTAAATACTCATTTCCCCAAATTCCATAAGATGTGTTCACACTGTTATCTCCCTTTGAATATATTTAATCAGAATACAAAAGACAATGGGGAGGGGACACTATATTTCAGAAGCATTTTCGAGATCTATCATGTTTCCTCATTTGCATGGCAGTGTACAGCAAAATCAAGTTTTGGATTCTGATTTTCTGGCTTCCTCAGATGGTTTGCACTGGTGATGTCAGCACTCCTTGATGCTGATGCTGAGCGTTGTTTATGCCTTCCTGTCCTGCAGGGACTCGTAAATTCATCCTGCATCCGCAAGCTGTCAGAGGAGAAGAAAAGTACTGGTCACTCATCTTGTCATGATCAGCATCATCCTGAGCACCCTGGTTTATGTCTTGGCCCAGACTGAAGAAGCCAGCAATACAAATGTGTACCTTGTACATCCTTTCCGTCTTTGCAGTCAGTTGCTCTGCTTCCCTCCTGACACTCTTTAAACCATGTTGGACAGGTGTTACACAGAGTTGAAACCATATCTCTACTAAAGGGTTTTGTGTGTATGTGTTAAACAGACTATTAAACAATTTATTAAGGTTTCATAGGAGCAAGCAGTCGCTCTGGGTGGCTTTTTTTCCCTCGAATTCTTCCACTTTATTTAACAGACTGAATATAAAGGAGAAGCCTCTGCTCAATATGATACGGACAAGCAACACGACTGAAAGTTCCCTGCTGAAATGGCCCCATTAAATCCACCATTGCCCCCTTGATGGTCCGTGATGGTTCATTACTTTCAGCAAAGAATACCAGCAATGTCAATGTCATGTTCAGTAATCTCGGGCTGCTGCTGTGGGAAAGAAATACATCTTTCCCAAACAATGCACATTGAGCGTCGAGACTTCAAATTATTTTTATTCATGCCATTCTCGGGATGAAGGGACAAGATACTTGTGTTCTCTTTCTTATCAGTTTTTATTAATATACTCGGTTGTCCTTTTTTCTTCAGGTAAAATAATTTGTTCTGATGGCTGTGGAGATAGGAATTATTATTTTTTTAATACTCAGCCCAGGTGTATAAACACACCTCCTTTCTAGGAGGAGCCTCTATTTTCAACACCCATACAAGGAAGACATTTTTAAAAGCAAATATTTTATAGCCATCATTTCAACACAATTTGGAGGCTGTGGCTGGTTTTGCACAATTTTCTGGTACTTAGAAATGCATTGCAGTGTACTTGTTCTTTCTGACTTCACATGGCTGCCTTCTCTCTGTCTTTCTGTCTGTGTCCAAATTTCCTCTCCTTACAGGCTCACCCTAATCCATCTTGGTCTCATTTTAACTAATAAGATCTTGAAAGACTCTATTTCCAAATAGGATCACATTCATGAAAGTGGATGTTAAAACTTGAACATATCATTTGGGGGGACACAATTCAATCCATAGAATATACTAATCTTGCAAAGTTTTTGTTAAACCAAGGCAGTACTGAAAAGTGCCTACAATCATCCCTTGTATATGAGCAAGGCTCAATATTTCTTTACTCTACATTTTTTACGCAAATTATCCAGCGTTCTCAAATATAGAGAAACTCTTCTCATTAGAAAATAAAGTTATGCAGTTAAAACTAATATTGAGGGCATTGCTTCAAGAAAAAACACAAAGTTATAATTTTGTGTAATTTTGTTGGGAAAGGTGTGGCATGTGAAAGTTATATGGACCAATTAATTCCTTGTGTGTACCGGAGGTTTTATGATCGATTGATTAAAATGTGTGTAAACATCAAGTCTCTTCTGGAATTTCTAACAGTATCATCTTGTTCATTTCTGCTATCTATAGCACGTACCGTAACACTATTTCCAAGCCCAAAGTTAACAGCAAGAACTGTTGTCCCTAATTTCTCTGCCATAGAAATGGATTTGTCAGTTTAATTTCTCAATCCAATTGCATTACTCAAGAATGTCTATTACCAGCTTTTACGTGTACCCTCTGCTTGATGGCATGGCTCAGAAGTAGTTTTCTTTCTGTGCACGTTGATTTCAGTGGTATCTAGTTCCAGCAATAATTTCCTTTAAATTCCTCCTACCCCTTCAGATGACTTATTTTTTGACAAATCAAGACTCCTTTACAAATGTCCATACTGACTGGTTTGCCAGCAAAGCAGCTGCTGTTTCATATATGCAAAACTATAAATCGTTTTGTAATGTATATATCCTTTCCATTTTTCTAGTTTTAATCATATTTGCACTAAAACCAAAGAGAGAAATGAAAGAGGGGGTCAGACATGACTCATAAAGAGTAATATAAGTTTCTAATTCTAATTGAGTCCATAGACATTATAGAGCAGCATTCCAGATTCCCACTCAAGTTGATCATAGGAAAGAAGGGATAATTAGGGAATACTCTGAAGGGTGAAATGTGTAGAAGTTGTGGAGTTGCAAAATAGAAACTCAGTACTTGCACTTTTCAAGTTCACGTGGCTCCCTTCTCTCTTTCTTTCTGTGTCCAAATTTCCTCTCCTTATAGGCCCGATTAGGCTTCCATAGTATTTGTTGGAGCCCCTCTTTACTCTCAATTCTCTCCCCATGGGAAGCCAACCTAACCTTGCACGGACTACGGTTTCAGGGGTAAAACGTTCCCTGACATTGCATGAAAAGCTGTCTGAACACAGAAATTTGGAGAGGTAGACTTTCCCTGGCTTTCCTCAGGTACCCAAAGGAATCTGTGAATCAGAAAAGCTAAAGTCGGCCTTCAGCCGCGACAGCCATTGAGGAGCGGCATTGTGGCTCTGTGCGTCCCCGTGGCCCCCGGCCTCAAAAAGGACCAAAAGGTGACAAAGAACATGAGCAAACTGAGGCACGGCCATCGCCGCGGCACCTGGCCAACATGCCTGATACGCGTGGGATGTGATCCCAGAGGTGTGCGGCTTCACTGGTAGGAACGGCATGCAGTGGAGCTGCTCAGTGTCTGCAGGGACAAGCGGGCTCTCAAAGCCATCGAAAATAAAAGGGTGGGGACACACTTTCATCCGCACCAACAAAAAGAGCTGAGCAAAGTCCTGGCTGCCACGAGGAAAGTGGCCAAGGAAGACTGACCCCCCATTCCACCCCACCCCTGTCTCTGTGCATAATTATAACGTCACAGAAAATAAAATAAAGAAGAAAGCAAAGACTAAAGTCTCCCTCCTAACAACCGTATTGGCTCCCAAGTATTCATATTTGTGGTTGCAGGCTCCAGAATTTGCCATTTTGAGATAGAAAAAAATTAACCCACAGCCATGCCTCTCCAAAGAAAGTACTCAATGTCCGGTATATTTTCCCTGTGTTCCTCTGATGCTTTCCTATTGACCTTTGTTTTTCCCTCCAATTTAGCATCAGTTAATCTGTAACTCTTGGGAGGTATGAATTTCCATATTCTAGTTGATTTATATGGATTTCCTGTAAATCGAAGGCTGCAGGATGCAATCAATCACCATGATAGCTACAGCAGTGCCCATGATAGGGCATGAGAAACACCTGATGTTTTCCATTCTTATTAGGAGGTGAAATGAGAGCTTGCTATTTTCATGATGCTTCCTGTGCTGGGGAGATTATTTCAAGAACTTCACACTGATAAGGGAAAAATAGAGACATGCCTATCTTGTGTCTTCAGCTGATATTTTATGATGGTGACAAAGAATATCTAAAGGTTTTATCTGACCCTTTCTAGAACTGTTCAATTTTACAGGACTTCTGTGTGTAGGGACATGATTAGTATCTTCGAATCTAAGAAATTACTGTATTAATTCAGTTTAGCTAATATGCCAGTATTCAGTAGAAAATATAATAGTTTTAAAAATGTGATCCACATTAGCACATTTTATTCTTATGATTTTTTTTCTTCATGCCCTTTTGCACTGAGCCAATATTATGTGTATATAGAATCAGTTACCAAAATAATGTAAATGCCTATTATCAAGATGAGACTTCTTCTAGAAAGCATAAAACAGCACTCTAACAGCAAAACCTGAAGTTAACAGTTTATAAACCATTTGCTGTCTGACAAAGAAAGAAAAATGAAAGAAAATCCTAGGGCTTTTCTTTGTAGTTGAAATTTATTTCAGTTTTCTTGGTGTCCAGATTTCCATTTGTCATGAAAATTTAAAATTAAGTCTCTCCTATGTGCACATTTTAATTTAATATAAGGAACGTAATTTATTACTTGGCCCAGATTTATTGTTGTAAAAAGCTCCCACTGATGTCATGGTGAATCCTATGCATGAAATGAGGGCAAATAAATGATTCGTTTTTCATGAATATTAACAATCAATGTTACATTCTCCTTCAAGACTGGTATAAAGTTCTTCACCAAAATGCTCAACTGTTCTTAGCCATATTTCTTTCACTGAAGCCATAAGGCAGAGAAAGTTTTATAAAAAGCAATGGAGTGATGGGTAATGCTGCAAAAAGTGGTACAAGATCAAAAGTTGCTCAGTCCGTTTAATTGCAGGGGATCCTTGAATTCCTGTGACCAATTCCTATGACTGTAAACTTGGTCTCCTTGGAACTTGTGATCTATTTTAGTAAATAAATGTCTCTCCAGCCTCTGGAAAGAAGTAACTCTTCTTTTCACCCATAGTGTCTTAGGAATGGAGTTATGTTTTAATGAATCAACTCTTCTTTCATTCAAAAAATGTTTATTGAGCAATTATTATATGAAAGCGTTTGTGTTAAGTATTTGAGGTATGGCAATGAACAAGACTGACAATGTCACTGACATGTCAAGTAGTCTATATTCTACTGGGAAACACTAGCAGTAAACCAACATAATCAGGATAATCACACACTATAATAAGTGCCAAGAATATTATAAAGTAGTTCCTGCTACTCTAATTGAAATCTAATAGCTTTCTAAAGCTTAATATATTATATGGTGATTAGAGGAAAAGAGTTTTTAAAAATCAGTAATTAGCATTCTTGATTATGTTTTGTTTTAAAGCACACAAACACATATTAGTTTGTCTTGGTTCTCTGCCTTTTTCAGATCACTATTTTGAAAAGGAAATGCTGAGTGAATTTATCACACCACTGAGCTACACCATGTTTAAAATAATTACGCACTTATATTAGTTTCCTAGGACTGTTCTAACAAACCTGAGTGGCTTACAACAATCGAAAATTATCCATTCACTGTTCTGGAAACCAGAAGTCTGAATTCATGATTGTCATTAGGGTTGGTTCCTTCTGGAGGCTCTGGAGGAGAATCCCTTCCATGCCTCCCTCCTATCTTCTAGTAGCTGTGGACAATCCTTAGGGTTCCTTTACTTGTACACAGATTGCTCCAATGTCTGCCTTTAATCTTCATCTGGCCTTCCTCTCTGTGTGTTTGTTTCTTAAATCTCCCTCTACTTTCTCTTATAAATGTACCAGTCATTGAATTTAGAAGCATCCTAATCCAGGTTGATTGTGTCTCAAGATCCTTACTTTATCTGTATATAAAAGACCCTTATTCCAAATGAGGTCATATTCTGAGATTCCAGGTGGACATACCTTTTGGGGTAACACCATTAAACCCCGTATACTTGTAAATCACAACTTTATACATGTAAACAAGCATCATTTATTAGGTACAAAATAACTCTCCCTCCTCCCTTTCTCCTTAATAGACACTTGTTAAGCAGCCATTGCCCAGACTTCACCTACCCCCAACCTCTCAGGAACACACCCTCAGTGGTCACCCTTCACCTTCCGCTCTTTTACTATTATGTGCCCTTCCACAGTGTGGGGCAGAGGTTAAGTTTAATGAAAAAGCCCAGCCAAACCTTAAACATGGAAACTAGGAACAAGCAGCCCCAGTTGCTTATCAGAACTGAGATTCTTAGTGGCATGGTTCCCTCCCTGTGAGGTGGATAAAAACCACACTCAAACAGTGTACATTCTCCCTCATGTTTAGTGCAAAGTGGGGTAGGCAGAGTTGTCCTCTATTGATCCTGCTGAGGAGCAGTTTTAAACCACCCTGGAGACTGGCCATAATGGGACCTCTCCCCCCTCTTCTTTTGGGCTCTTTGTGCTGTGTAAAGCTATGTAAATGACAAAACGATAATTTACCATTCCTGCATTCTTTATACTGTGCAAGTAATAAAATAATTATTTGCTGAAAGTTTCTATTATGCCCTGAACCCATGTTCCCATGACATACCATGGTAGCAACTCACTCCACACCCTTCCTATCTTGATTTTGATGTCTAACTTTGTAGCTATAGGAGCATGGACAAATTACTTATTCTCTCTGTGTTGTAACTTCATCATATACAAAATAACGATAATTGATAATACATACCTCAAGAGGTTGTTATGAGGATTAATTAATATTTATAAAGCCTATAAAACAGTACTGGCATTTAGTATTATGAATGTTTTCTTAAAAATCAATTAATTACAGCCTACCTTGATTATGAGATACATTCAGATCTGTGTATAATGTTATAAGAAGATTCAATGCTGATATAAACTGTCTTTTCTCATATATCATTCTTAAAAAAAAACATTAGGGGAATAACCTATCACCTGTTTTGTTTTCAAAGGTCAGACCTGGACTCTTGAGCTGCAAGCACAGCCTTATGAATCTGCCCATAGCCTTCTTCTTTACCCTTGATAAAGGAGCACAAGAGAGGTGAGCATAGTGTTGTGTTGGATACAGCAGAGACTTTGACTTTGTCAGATATCTCCCTGTGAATTTTCCTAGAAATTATATAACAGCAAGATTCCTTTTACCCGAATTTGAAAATAGTCATACCGCTCTCCTACATGAATAGTGTAGTGTAATGCTCTCCTAAATGGGTACATTCTAATGAAAATGTTGCCAATACTTTCCGGTAAGCTAAGTACAGCATCAGGGGTCAGTAGTGTGTTGATAAGCTGCTCTTATAGAAAAACCAAAGGCCCTGATTGTAGTATTTGCTGAAGCCCACGGGGTACATATTTCTACCACGGCCAACTTCAAGCCATCAATTTGACATCAAAAAAGACAGAGCAGAGCAGAGTTGTGCGTGGTTGGCTCTTCAGTGTCAGCTCCCACATGCTGCTGTTACTCAAAGGCATTTGCTTAGCTCAAGTTCTTTAGAAAGCAGACTACGAAGTAAAGCTGAGTGTGGTAACGTTTTTGGAGAGGGGGGAGTGGAGTAAAATTTCAACTTAGTGAAAATAAGGGGAAGTAGGGAATGAAACAAGGAAAAAAGAGACACAAATAAAGATAATATGTTATTGTGTCACTGAGCTGACCATACTTCATAAGAAAAGAAAGCCTCATGTTTCCTTGTACAGAGCATCATTAAGCAGGTCCTGTGGAGCCACTGCAAATTATAATACTCTATCAGTGTTCAGGGGCAAGGTTAGGAAGAGGGGGAGGGAGAATTCATCTGTGAGCTCCTTTCTGTATTCTGAACTTTTCTCATCCAAGTTTGCCCCATGGAATGTTATATTGCCTTGATGCTAGAGTTGGTTCCCAAAAGCTCCCAAAAAGGAGAGTAAGTCATGTGCATATGTGTCTCTTGAAACCTCTGGAATTCTGCTGGAGAATCCAGGGAAGTGTGGCATTTCACCTGATCCAAACATTTTGGGAAGATGTCAAGCCTTCCAAGAGTCCCATTGGGTCAGACCTGGATACTCAAGCTGCCTAGCTCCTGCCTTGAAGCATCAGGCATAGAAAGAGTCAAGCCAGACCCCAGGTCTTACCCCAGGGAAGGCAAAGGCAACCAGCTGTGTTAGAAGATATGGTGGCAATAATGACATGAGGGCCCTTCATGTAGTCCCAGCAGTCTGCCTGGACATCAGGTTTGGTCTAATAGATAATAAGGAGACTCATAAATTGAATCTCAAAAAGGGCCATATAGAAAATCCTTTTGGGGGACAGACAGAATCTGAATTGGATTAATGGGCATACATAGACATCCGTCTCTTTAGTGTGATCCTTGGTAGGACCTCACTCCTATCCCCATTTCTCTACCATTTAATCTCTATTAAAAACATAATGATAAAAGAGAAGTAAAATGATCAAGATAAAATAAACTAAAATTCCATGCAATAAAAAGTCAGAAATATAAACATATGAAGAGCTAGCTCCCATAAAGACATGTAAAAAGCACAAAAACCCAGTTCCTCTCAGAGAACATTGCAAATTTATTTCCTCTAAATTAACAATAGCACAATGAGTCCCTAGAAGTAAGTGAATATTGTGAAGGCTCTCTTTAAGGGAAAAAAAAATCATAATTTAGCTTCCTAGGCTGATATCCCAGCAGAGAGCTCCAATCATGCCTTGAAATAAAGACTTCTGGAAGATAAGTTCCTGCATGTTCATTAGTCTAGGCTGAGTCATCCAATCAGCATGTGGGTGGCAGCAGCCAGCTAATCCTTACAGAAGCTGCAAATCTTCTACTTTCTGAAAGCCACTACAAGCTTTAAGACTTAAATTCCTATCAATTGTAACTTTCCCATAACTTCCCTTTCTTCTTGCCCTCTTAAATCTATGTTTATTAATCAATATCTCCAAGACTGAAACAAAGAAACCTGGAAAGTTGGAACAAGTTGCATAATATTGGTAGTTGGAGTAATTGTGAGTATCAAATACTGATAATCTCATGTGTTTTCAAAGGTAAACTAAAAGAGCATTTCCAGGAGTACAAAAAAGGTTTTTTTTAAAATACAATATATACTTGTGTATTAAGGCACTTTTATCAGTTGTAGCTCTGTGATTTTCTCTAAATAACAGTTCTTTATGAAAGTAAAGTGAGTATTTGCATCACGACCCTACATTTAAAAATAGCTGCTGTCCTAGACGTATGGCATCAAGAAAACCTACTAGTTTATTTCTAAGAAACAAATGTGCCAAATTTTAAGAAATTACGCAGGCAGAACCTTATGTCTAGGAGACCAGCCATTTTAAGTTTTAACAACTTACTAACAGCTACAGCTGATCAAATTTTCAGTCTTGTAACACTTGCTTAAAATATATACTGCTAAAAACAAAACTATTGCAATTATGCATAATACACTGGGAATTAACATAATAAACATGCTTTTTTTATAAGTCCAGAATATCAAAGGCAAGAGAAAAGGGTGGAGGGGCAGAAAAACAGAGAGAGGGAAGGGCTATATGAGAATGGGAAACAAAACTGAAGAAGAACTTTGTCAACAATGAATAAGGATAGAAGTCACGAAAGGGGAGATTTTGAAACTGGTCAACTTTCAATTAACTTAACTCCAAACATGCTACTTTTCCAACTTGTTTCATTCTCATTTCCTATCCATATCATCCACTGTATTTGTTCCATGTGATGGAAAAGCCAAGGAACCCAAGAATTGCCAGCTAGCTAGAATGATAGTGACCCTGAGAGTCACTTTTGAACTGTGAGTAAAAAAATTCCTGTTGTTAAGACTAACTATTGTGTGGTATTTGTCATTGCAGCCAGGCAACTAACCCAGTTTTTGGTACTAGGAAGTGGAGTGCTGTTGTTACAAATAGTGACAAAATGGAAATACCTTTGGAATCACATAGTGGGTAGAGTCTGAAAGAATTGTGAGGCACGTGATGGAATGAACCTAGATTACTTAGAGGTAGAGTCAGTAGACATATGGATGTTAAAGTTATCTCCAGTGAGGCCATAGAAGGAAACGATAAATGTGTTATTGAAAACAGAAGGAAAGGCAGTCCTTGTTGTGAAGTGTCAGAGAATTGACAAAAATGTGTCTGATGTGTCTGCAAATGGAAGGCAGAGCTTGCAAGTGATAAACTTAGGTATTTAAGTTAGGAAAATTCCAAACTAAGTGTAAAGGTGCACTCTGGCTTCTCCTCGCTGCTTATAGTAAAATATGAGAGGAAAGGGATAAGCTAAGAATTAAACTCTTAAAAACAAAAGAACCAGAAATTGAGGATTTTGAAATGTCTCTGCCTATCCAAAAGTGGCTCTATCAGAGATCTTCCTGATCTTGCAGGAAGTGAATCCCCAGAGAAGAGGATTCTGCATAATGGTTTAACTGAATAACCCTTTGCTAAAGAGGGTGGGGCTGAACATGGACCCAGTCAGATATCTCAGAGGAAGTCAGGATTGGAAATGCAATCAAGGAAAGATCTGTGGAAAGTCTTTTTGTCTGATGAGTTGGACCCTCTTAAACTGCATATTAAACTAACAAAGTTTTTGTGAAATTTCTAAGACCAGAAGCACTGCCTGAAAAAGACAGAAAAGTGACAACTTGAAGAAGGAATGACTTCAAAGGCAGAAAAATTGAGGCTGAGGTCTGGACTGATGAGATCTCTTAGAGAGCTAAGAGGATAGACCACCCACATGTGTGGAAAAGGCAGGCTTACTCTTGCCCTCAGAAGAGGTGAGCCTTGCACTCTGATGTTCAGGAGGAGTGCTGCCACCTCAGTGCTTGGAGGTAGTGGGTCCTACTTCTGGTGGTCTTGGAGAGCATGACCATTGCATGAGTCCCAGGAAAGGTGGGGCTACTGTTCCAGCAGACCCAGAGGACAAAGCATCAGTTTCTCGAAGATGCTTCTCAGATCTTTTGAAATCTAATGGAGTTTTTCCTGCTTGTTTTGGGACTTGCTTAAGCACTATGGCCCCCGTTTTCCTTCCAATTTCTCCTTTCTGTAATGGGAATGCCTATCACATGCCTGTCTCACAACTGCATTTTGGAAGCAGATAACTTATTATCTAGCTTTTACAGGTCCACAGATAGAGAGGAGGTTTGCTGTAGTTCAGACCACACCCATAACTGATTTTGATGAGATATTGGATTTAGAGATGTTCTGCAATTTTATAAGACTTTTGAGATATGGTGATGGAATGAATATATTTTAAATTTAGGAAGAGCATGTCTTTTGGGGGTCCAGAGGGCAGAATATAGCATATGGCATTATATATCACACACACCCAACTCCAAAAAAAAAAAAAAACAACACTTACGCCTGCTTTATTCTTGTGAATCCATTGTAAATATGACCTTTTGAAGATGTTATTATTAGTTAGGATGTGGCCCAACTGAATGAGATTAGGCTTTAATTCTAGTACTGGAGGCTTTATGAAGAGAAAGTCATGGGGAGGTTCCAGAAGCTAGAAATCAATGGCATACAAAAGAGAAAGGAGAGGACATTGCCATGGAAGAGAAAAGAGCAGATATTTTCATGTGATGGGAAAACTAAGGAATTCAAGGATTTCCAGCTAGCCAAAAGTTTGCTAACTCTGAAGCCATGGATCAGTACATTCCTGTTTTTAAGCCAAACCATTTTGTGGCATCTGTCATAGTAGCTGGGGGACTAACATAGCATTTCTACTCAACTCTAGCTCTTTCATTTAAAATTTAGTAATGTTATTTGAAAGGTAGTCATTGAAAACGGATCCCCTTCTACTTAAGAAATGGTTGAATATTGATGAGAGCTGACAGAAAGACTGGATTATTGAGTATTATCATTTTTCTAATTTTGATGTTATTTGTCAGTTTGGAAAAAAATCCATATATATTATATGAAAACTTTAAGTTCAGTATGTATGTAAACCAAATAAAAAATATATAGCATAAAATGAAGAGGTAACTAAGTAGTCATTTTTTGTGTGAGAAAATGGAAAGCCAAAATATTACAGTATTTTAAGGTAATAAAAATAGCAATTACTTATATAACAGCTTTGCAAAAACCATCTAATATGTTTCCTTAAATGACATTTTACCAACATTTCTCATTGGTCTACCTAATGTAGAATAATAATAGGTATAATAAACATCTCACTACAGGTTGTTTCCCTTGGAAACAAACTCCAAAGTGAGAATTAATGTACAGGAATATTATTACAGAGAACTCTTGGGTTCAACTCCTTTAGTAATAAAAGAAGCAGAATGAGCAGCAGAGAAGTTGGGATGAGCAGAGGAGAAGTTGGGATGAGCAGAGGAGAAGTTGCACTGCGATGCACTCTCAATGGTGACCTCAGCTAAACCTAGCGAAGCTGAATGATCTTTCAGATTTATCCTAAATTGGAGTGAGGGTGCCAGATAGTCATCTGCAGAGATAATAAAAGGTGAGCTGCCTCAAGAACAAAGCTCGGCCTTGGGCAGGGTAGCTCTCTTCAACCAAATTGATCCCATAATGGAGCTGATTGACAGATTAGGACTGGCCATATACTCATCACTCACCTAGACATTTCATTCTTGAAGGAAAATTCTGGAGGAATATGTTTGACAGTCCATCTCTTGTGTCACCTGGAACTTCTTATATAAATTCTGGAAACAGCTCCTCCAGAGCCCTGGGGAGCCTCTCTTCCTGGGGGAATCTTAGGTAAAGAGAATTACTGAGAAAAACTTCACACCTTTTTGCTAGAGCTGGTCTCGGATCCACAACTCTTCTGTTCCTCCTCTACTATCCATTCTATATTACCCTTAATATCACCTAACATTTCTGTTTCTGTCAATGGCATGATGCTGATCCTAATCCCTGAGAGGTTTAAGCCCTTTAGACCCTGTTTCCTTCTCAGATTAGGGTGGTTGCACGTATCCATTCACCATCAGAATTTGGCAAGGGAGTGTCAAGAGGTCCAAGTATAATACCTGGATCTTAAATACATTCCTCTTTGCCTCCACTTTGTGGCAATGGATCTGATGTATAAATTCACAGGAGCCAGAGAAGTATGGACAGAAAGCACAAGCTGCCCTATGGATCATTGGGAGCGATGTAAATGGGGTCACTCCTTCAAGCACTCTACTGCTTCAGTCTTGGACTTATTGCATTTATTGTGTTCACAGCTTGATTTACAATGTTCTGAAAGGTAGAACTCATTCCTCAATAAAGATCATCTCCAAGCTAATTCTTTAATTCTGCCTCCAGAAGGCTTTTCCAGCACTCCTCCAGGCCAGCTGCTTCTGATAGTACAGTATTTTGTAAGAACAGGGGATTTAATCATCCTGTGCTTACTCCTGCACTGCCATTATTGTAAAATGGGTCCCTTTAATATGATGTTAAGGATCCCAGGGGGATGGATCGAACACTTTGTAGCACTCAGATACTGATGTTGGCTGAGATGACTCAGACAGGAAAGCAAACACATTTCTGAAATATTTGTTTATTCTTTTAAAAAATAAATGTTTTATTTTAGTATAGATTTAGATTTACAGAAAAATTGCAAATACAGTGACAGTTCCTATAGACCCTATACCCGGTTTCCTTTGTTACTAACATCTCTTGTTCCTATGGTATATTCGTCACAACTGATAAACTAATATTAATATATTATTAAGTTTTTATACATTATTCAGATTTCCTTATTTTTACCTAATGTCCTATATCATTCCACAATTCATTGTAGGAAACAACGTTACATTTAGTCACCATGTCTCCTTAGTTAAGCTCTTCTTGGCTATAACACTTTGTCTATTCCTTTTAAAGTGAGTTTCTGCCCATTCCAAGGCAGGAGGAGTATATTGTAGTCAACTTGCCACCAAGTTTTCTTTTCTCTAGGGAAGGTGCCCCATCAAGTTCAGTATTTGGCTCTGTTGCTAATAGTTTGGACATTCAATAGCAGCAGTAGCTTCCATTATCCAATTTTATGTTCCACTCTTTGATTAAGCACTCTGATTTCCATCGCATGAATACTCATTCTGACTATGTCCTGCAACTCCTTTGGGATGTTGTTCATTTCGTCTCTTATCAGGCTCCTTGTGTCTCATACTGGTTCATCTTGTGACTTAACCCTACTGGCCAAGAAAGAACTTAGAAGCAAATCTTGTAGGAAGGATACATGTTATCATGCATGGAAGAAGCCTCTGTCCCTTTCTCGAGCAAAGGAAGACTGATAGTCCTAAAAGGAAAGCATTGGCCACTCCTGCAGGTTCTGACAGCTCAAGGGAATCTTGGGATTGAAGAATGATAGGTCCAATTAATCTAGGTATCCTGATTCCATGTATCAAGAACCCATTCTTTCCTAATTAGAGACTTGGCCTTAGCATAACAGACTTGCTTATAAGAGAGTCAAACCATCTTTGGAACTCTGCTACTCTCAAGATTAATTCCTGGACTTAGCCCACAACTCTCTCTGTCCTCTAGGCATAGGAGGTGAGAGCCTTTTTTATATGTTTAACAAAAAGGAAAAATGTTTCCCAGATTTCACACTTGGCTTTCAAATGTCAATTAATTACTCTCAACTTTTTCTTTTCTTTTTCCAAAATCAATCACACTTAGCACAGACACCTACTTACATGTCCTTTATTTTACCCTATATTTCTCATACTTCTGATACTTCACACTAGCTAGAATAAGCCCTTCCATCAGTAAACCACCCTAGGTGAAACTTTTAATGATTAAGATGGTATTTTATACAAGGGGCTATCTGTGCTCTACCTAAGAGTGATGGAGTCATTGGCAGCCATGCACCAGGTGATACAGCTCCAAATTTTTTCCCAGGTCTTTTCTCTTGATTCTCAGATACAAACTGTCCCTTTAGAAGCAGACTTTGAGCTGTAAATTAGCATGCAGGGTATTTACTAAGTAATGCTTTTGAGATTGGCTCCTGGGGAAGGAAAAGAAGGAGGACTGGGCAGAGGGGGAAGTTGAACTCTTGATGCAGTCTCAGTGGGGGCCTGTGGTCAACTTACAAGGATCTCTGAGCTGAGATGGACCTTCAGAGTTCCAAGTTAGGGATGAGCAGGCCAAGCTTGATTACTAAGATATAGGAAATCCTGAAAGGAGGCATTAACTTTGGGCAAGATGGTTGTCTTCAGTCAATGAAGTCAATGTCCCCTAAAGGGGATTTAGAAATGAGGTCTGTCAACAAGCATCATAGAATAAATCTTTAATGCTAAAAGAGACGTGGGTGGTGCCTCAAAGTTTCCTCCAAACTAGTATATTATGTTGCTACTCAGTTATAATTGGAAAAGTCCAGAAAATCCTCAGGTATGCATTGAAAATAAAGCCTTCATGCAAAATATCCCCTCTTTGACCCACTAGATCTACTCTCTGCCATTCACTACCCTTCCCTATGCACTGGGATGCTAATTTATGGTTTCAGGTTGTAGTTATCTATAGAAAAACCCAGGTAGCTTTTGGAGAAAGATCAGATAGTAAATTCAGCACACATATTCTCCTAGTTCCCTCCCTTGAAAGCAAGGAACTCATGTTCTTAAAACAATCAACTCTAACTCTTCTCTCTCTTTCCAAATTTAGTTAACCTCTCCTTAATCTACTATATTCAGACTAAAGCTGTTCCTATATCTAGACTACTGGTCCCTGTATTATACTTTGTGATTTGCCTACATGCAATCCACCTTTATAATAAGTCCATCTATAAATAAACCCTTCTCAAATACATTAATTTGAGTATACCCTTTGGGACTTTGACTTCTACAAACATCTTTCCTAATATTATCAGTAGGCTTTAAATTCCTTGAGGGCTACATCTGTATCTGATTTGCCTTTGTGTCTCTAAGGTGCTCAAAGTGTCTCATAACCAAGCAGTAATTGTGTTAAACAAACTAGGTAGTCTTTTCAAACATATACATAGGATTTCTATTTATATCATTACCAATATCATTAGAGGTATCATATGATTACCTCGTATTTTGCTAATGTTGGAGAAAGCATCCTAAATATGAAACATTTCCTGTATGTTGATTTTCTATTGTAAATTAAATATTGACTAATATTCTCAGTTATTAACTACCTTAATAAAGAGTGCAAAGACCAATCCCTGGATTGTAAGATGCTGCAGTTACTTATGAAGTTAACCAGGAGCTGTAAGGTTTCACAGGGTCTTGTTTCTTCATCTATGTAATAAGTGACTGGGATAAAGTATCACCAAATACATTGGAGATCTAATCTTTTGTAGTCCCCTTATATAAAAAGTTGTAAAAACAGGCTTAGTGGCTGAGAATTTTTATTTTGAATACCTTCCAATTTCTCAGTCAGTGAATTTTTACAGATAATGTTCTAGGCTATTGATTATCATTTCCAGCCTTTTAATGGATGGGGAAAAATGAGAAATAGACAATGTCATTGAGATCTTGGCAAACACAACAATGTAAGCTTTGGTGAAGTGGCCATTGCTCAAAGTTAATGGTTTTGGCAGTCTTGTATGTCCCAATGTTGATTGACTGACAAAAAGGTCAACTGCTTAATTTATGAGCTGTCTTTCAAGAATAAAGATGCTGATGCTGACCTACTGGCAGGAGGAACTGCCACTGAGACTGTTGATTCAATAGTGATGATGGCTTAAAAAGAATCCATTCACCTTCTTTTGATCTCTGTCTCTTGTGATCAATGGCACTTAAGTCAGGTCAGATCAAGAGTGGTCACTTCCGGGGTTATGGAACAAAATAAAGCCAAGTTGCTACAAAGCATTATTAACTTCATCTACATTATGTTCTAATGAACTGAACTTGCCAGGCATGGACAACTACTAATTCTTGCCAGACCACAGAAAAGTTCAAAATGCCTTTTTTCTATTAGCATTAAACTTCTCAAATAAAAATTTAATCACCCTATAAATTTAAAATTTAAAAAAAATTCATTACAGGGTATGATTTATATACATATGTATACCATAATTCCTACCCTATGCTGTTTTGGATATTGTCAAAGGTTGTTTTTATTGTAATTTTGTAAAAGTTTATAATTGAAGAAAAATAAAACAAATTTCTCAGGGATTATTAACATATTAATTTAATCCAAATCTAAGCACTAATGGCATTTTGGGCCCAATAATTCTTTTCACAGGAGCCTGACCTTTGCATTGTAGAGTTTAGTAGCATCTCTGGCCTCTATTCACTAGATGCCAAGAGCAACTTTCTTAGTTTTGGAAACCAAAAACCACTCCCGGTTGAGATCTGTTGATTCGATTAAGTGAATTGCTAAATATTTTGCGTTTTATCTTTGTGCCAAACAATGGGCACTGGGATTTCAAAGATGAACAGAATGTGACCCCTACTCCAAAGAGTCTGACAATTTGATTAAAAGGGCAGACAAGCAAACCTATCCTTAAAAAATTGCATTTTTAAAAACTTCCCATACTTTTAAATTGTTTCCTTCAGTAATGACATATTTAAGAGTGAATTGCCATTAATTGATTTGGCTACTCTTTGAAGTTTTGCTTGAACAAAGATGGAGAACCTAGGAATATCAGGGAGAAGTGATGAAAATAGGCCATAATGAAAATGGGATTGGAACGGCTAAAAAATATGGCCCAAACATTGACACGAGTGTGGAATAATACATGAATTAAATTTGAAGAAGAAAGTAAATATTACTGGCAGAATTATTATACTTAAAAGAAAGATCTACCAAACTCAAAATGAGTGAAAAACCTAAGTATAAGAACCAAAATTATAAAGCTCCTCAAACAATGGTTTCTTGGACTTAATAACAAAAGCATACACAATAAAAGAAAATATATATATAAATGGGACCTCATCAAATTAGAAACTTCTATGTATCAAAGGACTGTATCGAGAAAGTAAAAAAGACAGTCTTCAGAATGGAAGAATATATTTAAAAACCACATATCTGAAAAAGGTTTACTGTCCAGTATTTATAAAGAACTCCTACCACTCATCCACAGAAAGACAAAAAAAAAACAATTAAAACATGGGCAAAAGACTTGAATAGACATTTCTCCAAAGAAGATATGCAAATGGACAATAAATACATGAAAAGATGCTCAGCCTTATTAGCCACTAAGGAAATGCAAATCAAAATCACAATGAGATATAGAAAAGAGGATTGAGGCAAGATGGTGGAGAAGAAATCTTCAGGAATCACTCCCTCCACCAAAATAATTATAGAACTGATGAGAATTGTCTGAATCAACTATTTTGAAATTCTGGAATCTACTGAAAGACTTTATCCAAGGAGGAGCTGGAAGAAGTGATTGGTAAATTGAGGTAAATTGCAGTAGTAGCTACCATCCCCCATCCACTAGCCTTGTGGCAGACAACAGTGGGAACTGCAGCTCAGGTTCCTGGGATGGCTTGCTGGTACCAGGGTGGACTATAAGGACTTAGTCATCCAAACTACAAAGGTGTGTGATCTGATCACTGATCACTGCTGTTGGTCAGCTACTTCAGATGTCTCGGAACTAGCCATTGTTCCAAAGCTCCTCAGGAAAAAGCAGCAGATGAATCTTAAAAACAGTTTCTTTCCTCAAAATGATGAAAAACAGTTAAAGGGCTGCAGTAACGAGGTGCTTGCTTAATCAAGAAAATGCAGCTTTAAGAGCCATAGGGTATCTCCTGGCACCCGTGCTGGCCACTCCCAGTGTGATGTGGACCCAGCCTTGACTACAATTGCGGGTTCCCAGCTCTGTTCCAGAAGGAACATAGTGTCCCCTGAGTGCTTCCTGGGGCACCTATGTCAGTGTCAGATGATTGGGTGGAAGTCTGAGGGATTGAGCTGAGGAACTTGTCTCAGGCTCACACTCCAAAAGTTTGTCCTGAGGGCAGAGAAGCCTCACACATATAGCTGGGAAGTGTGAAGAAAAATTAAGTCAAAGTGGCCTGAGATAACAGAGCACCCAGGAGGGTAGGAAAGTCTATTTCAAAGAGATTATAGGGGACATTGGAATTCCTATAAACTGTGAAGGGGGAAATACATAAGGTCATGAGCAAACATAGGCCGAGGAAAGAAAGTAGGTTCCTGGGCTCCACGTTTCAAATAAAATAGAAAGGAACCTGCATCTCACATTCTCCTTGAGCTGATATTCTTGATATCAAGGATAAGCTATAAAGGAAACCACCAGCCAAAGCAGAGTCAATTTGCAAAGACCATCAAAGGTAATTTTTGCTTTGGTTTGTTTGTTTTCATTAACTCCCAGCCCTCAGGATAACTTCAGTTATATCACTAGTAAACATAAAGAACAGACAGCTCAGGGACTAAGTTCCAGGTTAACACTTTCAAATATTAAAATGTGTAATGTGCAACAAAAGATTACAAGGTAAACAATGAATTAGGAAATATGGCCTATCCAAATGAACAGGATGAAATCCAGAAACCCCATCAATGAAAAGGCCAGACTTTGTATATGAAAGATAAAGAGTTTAAAATATATATATATATATTCTCAATGTGCTCAAGGAGATAAAGGAAAACTTGGAGAAAGAACTAGAAGAGACGAGGAAAACAATGAATGAACCATATCTGAGATTTTAAATAGGAACTGTTCTGGTTTGCTATAACTGCCAGAAAGCAATATACCAGAAATGGATTGACTTTTATACAGGGAATTTATTAAATTATAAGTTACAGTTCTAAAGCTGTGAAAATGCGCAAATTAAGGCACCAACAAGAGGGATACCTTCTTGGGCGAAGGCCAGCTGCAATCTGGGTTCCTCTGTCGGCTGGGAAGGAACATGGTAACGTCTGCTGCCTTCTCGCACAGCTTCTAGTTGCAAACAGATCTCTCAGCTTCTGTGTTTTCTGGGGTGTTTTCGTTCTGCATCTCCAAATGTCTGTGTCTTCTCCAAAATGTCCCCCTCTTAAAGAACTCCAGTAAGAAGGTTAAGACTTATCTTGAATAGGTGGGGCCACATCTCCATGGAAATGACCTAATCAGAAGGTCCCACCCACAATCGGGTGGGTCGCATCGCTATGGAAACAACCTAGTCAAAGGATCCCACCAGCAATAAGTCTGCACCCACAAGGCTGGATTCAAAGAGCATGGCTTTTCTGGGATACATAAACATTTCAAACCAGCAGGGGAACTAAACCAAAATACTAAAGTTGAAGACCACAATAACTGAAATGAAAATGCCCCAAAGGGTTTCAGCCGTAGATGAGAATAGGCAAGAAGAAAGAGTCAGTGATCTCTAAGACAACACAGTAAAAATTATTCAGGCTGAGGAACGAAAAGAAAAAAGAATTTAAAAAGCAAACAGAGTCTAAGAGACCAGTGGAACAACATCAACCTTAACAATATACACATTTTAGGAGTCCCAGAAAGAGAAGAAAGTCAGAAAAGAGGCATAAGGTATATCCAAAGAAACAATGCTAGGAATCTTCCCAAATTTAGCAATGGGCATAAATATGCATATTCAAGAAGTCCAAACCCCAACAAGACCTGGCAGAAATAGACAGAACATTCCACCCAGTATTAGCAGAATACACGTTCTTTTCTAATGCACCAGATAATTCTCCATATGTGACCACAAGTTAGGTCACAAAACCAGTCTCAATATATTAAAAATACTGAAAGCATACAATATATCTCCACTGCCAATAATGGAATGAAGCTTAAAATCAATAATAAAGGAAGAAATGGAAAATTCACAAATATGTGGTAATCAAACAATGGACTCTTAAAGAACCAAAAGCTCAATGAGTAACTCATAGGGAAAATATGAACGATCTGGAGGAGAATTATAATGAAAACGCAACACACCAAAACTCATGCAAGCAGCAAAGGTGAAATTTGTAGCTTTGCATGTTTACAGTAAAAAAGAAGAAAGATCTCAAGTCAGAGACAAACCCTCACAATTGGAGGAGCTAGAGAAAGAACAGCAGCTAAACCCAAAGAGAGCAGAAGGAAGTTTAAACAAAGATTAGACTGGAAATAAAACAAAGGACACATTTTTGAAAAAAAAAAAAAGAGAATCAACAAAACCAAAAATGGCTCTATGAGAAGATCAATAAAATCAACAAAATTTTACCTAGACTGACAAGGAAAAAAATACAGAAGACATATAACTAAAATCAGAAATGAAAAAGGAGGAATTATTGCCAAATCCACAGAAATAAAGAGAATTATAAGATACTATGAACAACTGTACACTAGCAAATTGGATAGGTGAAATGGAAAAATTCTTAGAAATACACAAACTAACTACACTGACTTAAGAAGAAATAGAAGACCTTAAGAGACAATGATTCAGTATGCAAAAACCTCCAAAAAATGAAAAACTCAGGAACAGATTTCTTTGCAGTTGAATTTTCCTGGAAGAAAAATGTAGGTAAGCATCTTTAGGATTTTGCGTTAGGCAATGGTTTCTTAGACTTTTCATCCAAAGCACAAGTAACAAATGAAAAAAAAAAAAATAGGTAAATAGGACCTCACCAAATTAAAAACTTTTGTGCATCAAAGGACTTTATCATGAAAATAAAGCAACTCCACAGAATGGGAGAATATATTTGGAAACCACATATCCAATAAAAGTTTAATATCCAGAATATACACATGCATCTTATCATTCAACCACAAGAAGACAAACAAACCAACCTTAAAAACAGACAAAAGACATTGAGTAGACATTTCTCCAAAGAGAATATGCAAATAGCTGAAAAGCACATGAAAAGATGTTTAATATCATTAGCCATTACAGAAATGTAAATCAAAACCAGTGAGAGACCATTTCACACCCCTTGGAATGGCTACTATTTTAAAAAAATAAAAAATTAAAAGTGTTGAAGAGAATGTAGATAAATAGGCACATTCCTTGTTTTTTCTTGTTTTCTTTTTTGCATGGTCAGGCACCAAGAATTGAACCTGGGTCGCCAGCCTGGGAAGCTGGAATTCTGCCTGCTGAGCCACTGTGCCCTGCCCACATTCCTTCATTTTTGTGGGACTTTGTAAAATGGTGCAGCTGCTGAGTAAATCATTTCTGCACTTCCTCAGAAAGTTAAGTATAGAATTCCTGTATAATCCAACAATACCACTTCTATGTATATACCCAAAATAATTGAAAGCAGGGATTGAATGTGCATCATTGAATATATGATGCACACTGGCATTGTTCACAATTGCCAAAAGACAGAGGCAAACCAAGTGTCTATCAACCAATGAACACAAAATCTGGTACATACAATGGAAGATTATTCAGCCATGAAAAGGAATGCATTTCTGATACCTGTGACAACATTGATGAACCTTGAAGTCATCAATTTGAATGAAACAACCAGACACAAAAGAACAAATTTTATGCAATCTCACTGTTATGAAATAATTGGAATATACTAATTAATAGGGTAAGAAACTAATATAAAGGTTGTGAAGCATTGGGTAGGGGTGTGAAGGAGGCAAAATTTAATTGGCCCAGGGTTTGTGTTTGGGATGATAGAAAAGTTTTGGTAATGGATGGTGGTAATAGTAGCACGGCATTGTGGATGTAATTAACACCATGTAATTGTATATCTGAAAATGGATAAAATGGGAAATTTTAGACTATCTTATATATTACCAGAGTAAATGTTAAAAACAAAACAAAACATACAACTGCACAGAGAATGAACCCTGAAGTAAACTACAGACTATATTTAATAGCATAATTATAATAATATGGTTTCTCATTTGTAACAAAGATACTGCACTAATGCAAAGTGTGAATAATAGGGAAAACTGAGTGTGTGATGGAGGGCCAATATGGGAACTCTGGACTTACCATATGATTTTTCTGAAAAGCTATAACTGCTCTAATAAAAAGAAAAAGATTCATCAAACAAATTTTCCAGGTGTTTAAACTCAAGCATCTTATCTCTTGCTAAGTGTTTTAGTCTGCCAAAGTTGCCAGAATGCAACACACCAGAGATGGATTGGCTTTTAATAAAAGGGGATTTATTTAGTTAAAAATGTGTAGTTCTTCAGAGGAAAAGCAGCTCTTTCAATTGAGGTTCTTCCTTACATGGGAAGGCACAGGGCGATCTCTGCTGTGGCCTTTGGATCCCAACAGCTTTCCTCAGAGCGATTTCTTTCTGTATCTCCAAAGGCCTGGGCTGAACTCCCCATGCTAAAATGAGTGTGCCAGTTTGGAAAAATTTATGTGCCCTAGAAAAACCATGTTTTAATCCTAATCCCATTTCATAAAGGCAGTCATTTCTTCTAATCCCTATTCAGTACTGTAGATTTAAAACTGTAATTAGACCATCTCCCTGGAGTTGTGACTCAATCAAGAGTGGTTGCTAAACTGCATTAGATGGAGATGTGTCTCCACCCATTGATTAGCTTACTGGAATCCTATAAAAGAAAAAACATTTTGGAGAAAGCAGGAGATTCACAGAGAGCAGAGAATGCTATAGCACCACGAAGGAGAGTCCACCAGCCAGCGACATTTGGAGATGAAGAAGGAAAACACCTCCCAGGAAGCTGGAGAGAAAGCCAGAAGATGATACTGGTGTTCACCATGTGCCCTTCCAGCCAAGAGAGAAACCCTGACCATGTTAGCCATGTGCCTTCCCCACGAGAGAGAAGCCCTGAACTTCATCAGCCTTCTTGAACCAAGGTATCTTTCCCTGGATGCCTTAGATTGGACATTTCTATAAACTTGTTTAATTAGGACATTTTCTCGCCCACAGAATTGTAAACTTGTAATTTATTTAATTCCCCTTTGTAAAAACAATTCTGTTTCTGGCATGCTGGCAGCTAGCAAACTAGAACAATGAGGAATGCTGCACTGCTTGGGCTGTGCTGTGTTGAGCTCTCTCATTTCAGCATACAGCCAAGTAAATCCAACATCATTCATTGCAGCAGGCACACCCCCTAACCGACTGCTCATGTAATCAGCAACAGATGAGCTTCACAAGCCATTGGCTCATGTCCACAGCAACAGAACTAGGCACCTTCACCTGGCCAAATGACACCTGAACCTAACTACCACACTAAGCAACAAAGATTTTTCTTTTTAAATACCAAGCAAAGCTTTTAATGTGTTGCTAAAGTCTACAGTAAAGTTCAGATGCTAAAATAAGAACCAAGACTAAAAAGAAGAGGTTCACTTAATCTGCCCCTCACCGAAATTATTTTCTTGTCCTAGGATCAGTGACAACACTAGGCAACAAATAACCCAGAGAATTGTAGGTAAGGAATCACCTTTTCCTTTTGCTAAGGGTAAAAACACAGAGCAATTGTGCTTGCTCAACCTAGGACCAAATTGACTTGTCTAATGGCCAAACTGTTTTAAAACTGGAAACAAATCCTGCCTAGGACTGTCCATAACTATATAAAAAAATGAAGGTGGCACAACATAGAAAGGCAAAATAAAAAGTGGCTGGGATTAGATTTCTTCATTTGCCTGAATTCATTTCAACAAACAGTTTAAACATGTACCACTTGAAAAGTATTATATAAAATGATTCAAATATGAATTAGATAGTGCCCCATCCTCAAGTTGCTAACATGCTAGTGACAAAGACTGAGTTACAAGCAGTTCACCAAAATAGACAATTAAAATACTGTTAACTGAAACACAGGAACAATAATCATAATAAACCTAAAATAGGGTGAAAAGGTGAGTATGCATATAAAGCAGGGAGATGCCTTTTCTCAGCTCTAGCAGACTTTAGAAAATATTATGTAGGTCCATATCTATAAAGTGAATTAAAGTAGTCCTTAATTTAGTAGTTGCTTATTCTATGTTCTTAATCATAAATTATAAACAACACTCCATAAAGATGTAAGGTATTATGTGATGGACATTTTGGGAATGGTCATTCTCTCTTCTCTTCAAGCTATTTGGACTAAGCCTTCTTTTGAAGTTTGTGGTGTATCAGTCAGCATTTTAGAGGTATAAGGCAAAATCCAAAACATATACCAGATGTTGCTTTTTATTTTTTTTGAAAAAGCCATTCTACTAGAATGACAGCAACTATAAATATTTTCAAAATATATTACACCAAAAAGCTGCCAATCTAATATTTTTCAACTAGAATATGCCATTAAACAATAAGAAAGTTGAGAAACATACATAGTATTAGTTTTCTTATATATGTTTACATGGATTTATAATTGTATTTAAATGTTTATATATGTGTGTGAGTTTACTTTGCATGGGCATGTTTTTAATGATATCCAGGCTGCAGGTTCATGGTGATGGAAGCAAACTATCCTGTCTATAGTCTCCATTATGCTTAATTTAAACCCAAAAACTGGCTATTCAAGCAAATAGAATGTAATGCATTCTAATTCATAACATATTCTATGATACTATGGTGTATTATTCTACACTATTTTTGTAACTTTTTGCTGCTATATGTGAACTACATATTTTCCAAAATAAGTTCGTAGAGACACTAAGCTGACCACTTAGTTCAGACTCAATAAGTAGCTACAAAAATGACTTATCTGTGTCTTTTGAATAAAAGTGCTGATTGTCTTTGAAGCAGTAATAGAATGTACTTTAAAAATAAACTTCACCTAGGAAACATATAACAAGAACTTTACAGTTTGAGCATTAAAATTTCAAAAAATTGCTTAAAAGTTTTCATACGCACAGAGTTAAAATGAAAATAACTGCATATGATTTGAAGAAATCTTGAACCAAATATTGCAAGGTGATATGGAGTCAAGTCAAGAAAAAGAAAATTCTGAGACTTTGTAGTTAAAAATAAATAACAGCTCCAAGGGAAAATGAGACTGTGAGGCATAAGATGGCAGACTTTTACACATGCTTAAATTACTGATTCCTAAAATTACATTCGAGCTCATGTTTTACCTCTGTACATGCAAGAATAATGCACTTTGTATAATCATAAGTTTACAGTCCATGTTTGAAAGTGCAATAAAAAACTTAAAATATTTGGCCATTTAATTAAGAGACACCATTCCAAAGATGATGACTAACCAATGGATGAAATCAGTGATAACACAACTCCTGAAGAACTTAGTATCTAAGAAAACTATTAACATATTGGCTTCCTTGGTAAAAATTTAAGATTTCGCACGGCAGGCATGAACTCTGCCTGCTGAGCCACCGTGGCCTGCCCCAGATTTTTTTCTTTTAATCTGCTAGAGGAAAATCTTTACAACATGCTTGATCATGGCAGTTTGGCTAAATAGATTGCCCATCAAACAGAGATAAAGTGAAATATTCACAAAGCTAATAGGGTCTTTAGACTAAAATCCACTTGTATAAAATCAATCCTGGTGTGGGAACATATATTCTGTTATACTTTATCGTCATTGAAACCCGCTGCTGGAAAATAGTAATTATGCATACAAGGAACAATTTATTAAAACCACATCATAAACAACAGTGTCATTATAACAAGTATCCATAAACAAAAGAAACGTAAATGATACATGTCTTTTCAAATACACTGAGAAGTGGAATTATATGGTAGAAATAGCATTGTATTCATGTTTATTTTAATTCATTTTATGGTATTCAGGAAAATAGATACACCATAGCAGGTGCTGAATAATAGGCAGAAAAATGAAAATTGCTATTACATGCACCTGGGTATTCCTAGCTTAGATAACAACAACCGAAAGAAGTGCAATCACTACAAATAGTATGCAGTGAGATCCTACTTCTCTTCTTTAAAATGTTTCATTTTTTCTATGTTCTGGTAGATCTTTTCAAATTAGATATAATGTCAATATCATTTTCATTACTTGGCCTATCAACTGAATATGTACATGTATATAAAGAGTATATTAGAGGCGTCACCTGTTAGGAAAAGAAAATTATGACTTTTTCTTGTGCTTAAATTGCCAGATGCTAGTTCTAAGGGCTATACAAATAGCCATCACTAACTGGGAATAATAAAATTCTAGGAAGTAGAGTTCTATGATTGTACACAGTTTTACATTCAAAGGTAAGGTAAGAGGTTTAATTGTTTGCCCATTTTCACACAGCCAGCATGCAGTCGACCTAGGATTTGAATTGTGCATTAAAGAATGCAACTGTCACTCTTAATCATGATGCCATATGTTATATAGAATTTCTAGCAGAAACTTTAAGATATTCCCTTCCCCAGAACTAACGTAGTTCTGAAGCATCTTGATGACATTCCCCCAAAATTAGAGGAAGGACTAGGATTCACACTCTTCTATCTTTATCACTGTTGGTTTTCTCTTCTGGCCAAAATAGAGAGGGTCTCAGGGATAATTTGCCGAGGTCAATTTTCTTGGAAGAAAAATTCAACTGGCTAGTGGAGAAAGAAGAAAAAGAGGAGGAGGACAGCATCACTCCAAAAAACAAACAAACAGACAAAAACAAAACTGAAGCCTGAGACTGATTCTTCCTGAATCTGGTGTACATGCAAAGCCCAGGGGCATCCTGATGGGCAAAGAGAGAGCTGAATAGGGAGTTTATCCTTGGTGAACAAAGCAATCCAGAAAATATCAAGGAAAATATCTTAAAAGTAGCTCAGGCTTTTACCCTACTCCATTCACACTCCTGAAATATAGGGAGAACACAATAAAACAATTCACACCTAGCCAGGTAAATAGAGAGGGGTTCCCAGAGAAATCACTCACTCTATTTCCGGAAACTAGTTTTAGATAAAGTTAGAGAGGGATGAGTAAAGACAAATCACACTGGTCATATGCAAATCTTCTACAGAGAAAAGAACTGAAGAAAGGAATGTAGCAACAAAAGGACCAATGGAGAATATAGTTTGAACGGACAGAAGCAGAAAAAGAAATTTAGAAAACAAATTTATGAAGCCCCACCTACAGGAAATTTAGAAAACAAATGCATCAAGTACTGAAGAGATTAAGTAGAATATGGAATTATGAAAGAACAGATCAGTGATGAGATAACCAACAAACAGACTGAGGTTTTAAGGGAGCTAGTAGTGGTAAGGGAACAGATTGAGGAGAATAGTGCCAATGCACTAATCACAGATACATTAGACACAGGAAGTAGGTATTGGAAAACTGTTTCCAATGATAAAGTATCCAGCCTGAGTTAATTACACAGAATGAAGAAAGAAAAGACAGTGTAGAGAAAGGGGGGTTGAATAAATGCTAGATTTTGAGAACAGAAACATGGAAAATTGGAGCTTCCTTGATGCAGAAAGCAGAACAAATAGAACAGAGGAAAAAAAATCAAAGAAAAATACTTTCCTGAAATGAGAAAATAGCTGAATTTACACATTGACAAGGTTCACTTTGTTCCCAGAAAAGTTAATAGGGAACATTCAAAACCAAAACATATCCTGTTGAAATTATTGAATTATAGGGATAAAAAAAGAATGCCAAAGGCATTCAGACAAAAGAAGCAAGTCATCTATAAAGAAACAAATTCAGGAGAGCCTCAGACTTCTTTAGGACAATCATTGGGGACTGAGTCAAGTTTAAAGTGTTTCCAAGTTCACAAAGAGTAAATTGAAATTCCATTCCTAGGTAAGTCACCATTAATGTGTCAAAAAAAAGTCTCAAATTACCTTGGATTTGGGAGCGATACTCACGATAAACTCTTCTTTTTTAAAATAATTTATACAATGAATATACTAATTAAAACAATGAAATTCTGACATGGCACAACAATTGTAACTAAATACAATAGAAATGTATAAATTGGATAAACTCACCTGTTATAAGGAAAAGTTAGTTTTTATAATCTTCAATCGACCAAAAGCTGTGTATGGGTGACAAGATTAAAGTGACACAAAAAGAATAAAACAAGTGAACAGACAAGAGAATAACAGACAAATGTAGTGCATACAAACATAAATCACATGGAAATATTACAATCTGATAAAGTAGAATTAAAGTAAAAATATTTTATTAATTGGGGCAAAGAAAAGCATTTTGATAAGAGAAAATGAATAATGAAAATATATAATTGTCATATCTCTAATATTTACCACATTACATGGCACCGAATATTTTTTTTAATCTCAGCAATACACAGGAAATCTTGCAGAAATACAAGAACAGATATAGAAAAGTATACATTTCTATCAATTCTTGACAAACACAAAAAAATAAAGATCTTAATATAATTAATATGGTTTATTTATAAGAAATATAACGAACTCTGCATGCAACCAATAGAGAAGACATCTTCTCAGAATCCACGTGTCATTCATTAAATAAATTTATTTGAAATTTGTGAAGAAAAACAACCTGCTTCTCAAAATTAGAAAGTACATAATTGAGATGTCCTGCCTCCATGTCACCTAAACAGTCGCCCTAAATAATGCCCTTGTTTGTCTACTTCGTATTAGTAATTATTTTTCTCAGTTATCATACTAATGTCTTGTAAAATAGGGCATTTTAACTGGCCATTTGGACTTCTTGTGTGTGATTATATGTGATGAAGCATTTAAAAAGCATCCTTCCTGCAAAGAGGATTCAAAATACTTGCATATGTGCTTCCAATTCTGGGAAGCAGCATGATTGATGATCTAGTTATTTCAGAATTCCATTTTATGATAGTATTTCAGAAATGTTAAGTCTTGTGGCAGTTCTGCAAGATCAAAAAACCATAATTCAGTGCTGACAATAATGCTGAGCAGTTAGTTCTGGTCCCATAGTTTGATGCCATCTTTATGTTCACAGATCAATCCCCCGTACACCACTGTCACATAAAAAAATATCCCATTGCACTGTACAATTTGGCATGATTGCCTAAGAGGCCTGGACTGAACTGGCGTTAATTAGCTATGTCATGCTATTATTCATTCTCCATGAATTTGCTCTTACCATTCAGATCAGGGATGAATTCACTAGCACAGCAGTTGTAGAAACAAGATATGAGCCACTTACCTGTGTTTGGTCTAGTATTATTCTTGCACAGAAAATTCAGTCCTGTAGAATTTAAAGAACTCTCAATTTTGTTCTTCTTTCATACCCTTCTTTCCTTTTCCAGCACAAATAATTCATGCTTAAAAGACTACCACAGGTTTGAAAATTGCAAGTGGAGGATGTTTCTATTTCTTCCCACTAAGACATTTCTGTTTTATCTTTTTAGTCAGATTCTTCCTGTATGACACCCACCTTTCTGCTAAGGCCCTCTCTTCCTGAGTTTAAGTATGAAAACTATTTCAATCTGACTTCATACATGTTTATGTATATATTTACTTGAAGTTGGGAACCCCTCAAAGCGAGACTCTCTAGTTTATGTTTGTTCATTTAATTAAATACTAAAGATTCCTAATTATTCAAAACTTTCATCATAGCATTAGATATACACTCTGGTATTCCCTCTCTCTTTTTTTTCTTGGGGGCAGGGTGCATGGTCCGGGAATTGAACCCAGGACCCACACGGAAGACGAGCATTCTACCACTGAATCACCCATGCACCCATGTGGTACTATTCTTTTTAAATTTATTTTAAGCACCATAAATCATTTTATTGTCCACTATGTCTGTCTGCCAGCATCCAGATCTTAACTCTTTCCTAAGTCTTTTCTGCATCCAGGCAAGAATATAGAACAGAGAGTGTTTAAATATATAGATTAGATTTAAAACTAGCCCCAGAAAACAGGTATGTTTCAAAGATAGCTGAAAAGCACTTCATTTTTACTTTCTTCTTATGTATCTGAAACATGGATTAAAGAACAAAAGGGAGACCTGGGTTCGAATTCCAGACCATGCACTCTGCCCCCCAGAATGTCTCTGTTGAAATTTACGTTACTGGGAATTGTCTTATAAGCTCCAAAAGCACATTATTTCGTAGTTTTTACTCAGTAGGCTTGAAGTTGCAAGTGCCCGAAAATCCTGACTCAGTAACAACAAAAGATTGTACAGTAAAAAATACAGTAACTCTTCTAACTATAAGTCCTCAGTTAAGCACCTTTCTGGTTCCTTAATTGGGTAGCCCAAAGACATCATGAAGTACCTTATCATTGTCCATTTGTCAGTTGTCTCTTACAGTGGGAAGTTGGCTGCTGCAACTTCAGACATAACACACAGATGTTTCCTACCTAGTAACAAGAAAAACTGAATTTTTTCCAGGACACCCCAGACAACATGCTATCGTATTTCATTGGCCAGTACTGTGTCACATCATTGGAACTAAACCAATCATTGACAGCCCAAGTCTTTGACAAATCAGCAATTACCTTTGGAGATAAGGGTACTGTGCCATCCATCCCTGAGTCACAAGGTGATTTCTCCATCAAGAAAGAAGGGTTTGGTGCAGGCAATAGTATCTTGGGGATTAGTATACTGAATTCACTATTTTGTTTCCTATGGGAATGGAACTCAAGGTGGGTAAATTATCTTTACTGTAATTCCAGATATTGATAGGACATGCCTAGAAGACTGAGGTAAATGATAGGAAGGCAGATCACAAAAAGCATTCCTGGAATGAAGATCACATACTTATCTGATAAATATTTATGTATATAAGAGGTGGCAAAGGGGATAAGGACTTCTCACTAGCTAAGGAGATAAAAAAGAGAAAGGAAGGCAGTGAAACCACAATGGCCAAAAAGACAAATATCTCATCTCTGATTTTTTTTTAAATTTAGATTAAGAGAAAGAGGAATTTAGGATATCTTTGCTCAGCTTTAGCATATTCCGGGTACTGTTGTTCCTTTTATATTTTCCTTTCTTCATTCAACAAATATTGTTCTAGGTTATTGGAATATAGCAGTGAATGGATTAGGCAGGAGTGTATTTAGCAAAGAGCCTGCCCTCAAAGAGTTTAAATAGTAAGCAATAAATATAATGAGAAAAGCAGTATGAAGAGAAACAAACCAAAAACACTCAATATAATAAAGAAGTAAATTACATAGTCTTTTAGAAACTGATAAATCTTACGGAAAGGAGAGAAAGAGAGAGAGAGAGAAATTTAATGAAGATAATGGGGATCAGGAGTGCAGTTGGGTGCAATTTTAAAGAGAGTATTCAAGGTAATCCTAATGAAATGACATTTCAGAAAAGACTTTCTGCTGTCTAAATCACCTCTCCTAATGTTAAGTTGTGATGCATGGTGTGAAGTTTTTGAGATAGTAATCACCCCTTATAAACTAATAATATATATTTTATATCGTTCTATAATGATGTATTTCATTAAATTAGTTTTGAAAACCTTTTATTATTTCTTCTTTTTAAATATCACTAAAGGTGGCTTTCAACTCCTGCTGTATATTGATAATTATCAGGCTAATTGATTTATTCCTTAAATTATGATTAGTTGCAGGCTTGTTCAAGCTGTCATGATCTAATCTCACTCAGTTGTCCATAAACCACTCAGTTCTGTAGACAAAATGCTGGACTATTTAATTTGCTAGAGTAGACCCTCCTTATTTTCTGGTAAAGCCCTAGAATCCACCAAAGGGAAGCAGGCTTAGGAAGAGGCATCTAAAGGTTTGAAACAGAAAGCTTCACCAGCATTACCAGCCAAAACAGTCAATGAGCAATCCTAGTAATTAAGGACATGAAAATCGCCTTCATAACCAGCTTCTTTCTATGAAAGCTATTGCTTTATTTGGTATAAAATACAAAAAGTGATAATCTTAGGCATAATTTAAAGTTAAACAATGTTTGTTTTTGATGTCTTATGTTGGAAGACATAAAAAGGAAGCTTTTACAATCCCAGAATTCTTAATGAATTTGTTGCCTGGGCTCTCCATGGTGTTTGGCTCCCCTTTAACCAACCATCCATGCTAATGGATGTCTTAGGCCTTTGCTAGGTTCCAGGCATCAATCTAGTAGATTATGTTGCATAGAAGTATGTATAGATAAGGTCATTACAATTTATCCTGTTTTCTCCAGATCTTGCATGACTTTATCTTAAAGGGTATAGTGGATAACAATTGATAAACTGGAAGAATTTTAGAGGGTAAGTAGACCTCATACCACAGCTCTGTTCAGAATGCAAAGGCCTCACTCCATAGGAAACAGTGTAGGAAATGCTGCCTCTTCTATTTTGTTTTTCTACTTCTGAGTCCTGTAAATTTGAATTGTTACATGGTATAGTATGAGAAAGAATCCACTAGGCTAGGGTATTTTATACAATAATCTTAGGTGCTTGATAGCGTGGAAGTTAGATTATGAGGGGTTATCATTCCCAGCTATAGGATGTTTCCGAGCAGGTATATTTGGAAATGGAGGGAATATTTTTTAGTATTAACAAATACTCGGAGTGGAAGAGTGCTGGCTTTGGTGGGTGGGGACAAGCATGCTGAACATCCATCAAGTGTGAAGGAATTCTGCAGCAGAAAAAACTATCCCACACAAAATGTTTCTGGTTCCTTGTAGAGAACCAGACACTGGAAGGGGTAAACTGGCAGGGGTAGTAGAGGGTATAGAACAGAGATTTTAAGGAAAATCAACAGTTATTGAAAAGGTAGTAATGAAAGGAAAGATGTATTATTTCTATGATAGGGAAAGTGGGAAGGTAAAAGGGACAAGCCTGGGTAATGTATCTGTTCTGCTTCAGATACAATCGTAGGCAAACTTTTTACACTGCTTTCTTTAGCACAGCAATTGCCATTATTCCACTGAGAAAATCGGGGCTAAGAAAAGTTAAGTAATTTATAAAAATTCAAAACACAAGTAAGTGATGGAGCTAGGATACTAACACAGTTATATTTAATTGCAAAGTTCCCATCCTTTACACTGGAGTGAAAGAATCCAAAGCACTGTTTCAATATAAAATGTAATCAACTTATTTGTATGAACTTATAAATACTATATATGAATATAAATAACTTTCATCACAGACCTTTTTTTCCTGAGGCCTTAGGGCTTGAGTAAAAATATTAGGGAGCCAATAATACACTTATTAATAATAGCAATAATGCGTTATGTATGAAATATTATTTTATTATTCTTTCAGAAGTTCTGGAAAACTAGTGGGCTGAAGAGTGAAGGCAAATACTGATGTGATGGAATGGCATATTAATTGATTGCATTGTTGGCTTCATTTAATGATTTTCATTTATCTCAGCTATTGGCCTTGCAACTTTATAGTCTCCTTCTGAACTGACTCTGAGCTGGCCTGTGACTTGCCTTGGCCAATAGAATTCTCAGAAGACATGTTTGCTAATTATATTAGTATGAGCATATTATAATTTTTATTAGCATACATACATGTTATGCTTATGAAAAGCACTGAAGCCTCCTTTATTTCCCTCCTTTGCTTTTTGGACCTTTCTACCTCCATGAGAACAAGCCTGGGTGACCTAGTAGAAGACAAGAAGACATAAAGCAAAAGCCCAGTTAACTCAGTCAAGGACATCCTGGAATACCCTACAGGAAGATGACCCAAAATATAGATATGGGAGAGACCAGACTAGATCAGTAAATCCACCTTCTCCTTTCTCTGCTCTCTGTAGGTGCATAACATATGAGTAAGCATAGATGAGATCAAAATAATTTCCTGGTTGATCCATAGACATGAGCATTAAAAGTAGTTATTATTTTAAGCCATTAAGTGTTAAAGTGGTTTGTTACAGAATAGTAGTTGACTGATACAGACATCTCTCTTAAGAGATTTTTAAATACTGAGCATATACAGCATTAATGTTGTACAAGAGCCAACACACTCTTGCATTGAGGAACTGACAACTCTGGGTGCATCAGTACAACATATTTTTAATATAAATTCTGTCAAACCCATTAAGGGCATGAAAGAAACAGCAACAATTGACCTTCTGCAGGCAACTTTGAGCTAAGGAGACATATGCCAGGGGAGCTAGCTAGCAAGAAAGAACATGGTACATCTTGATGAGACATTAGCAAATAGAATGATTTGTTTAAATGTGTAAGTCACCATTTGGGGAAGTCCTAGATGGTGAAGCTTTTTTTTAGTCAAGCTCATGGGATTCAAATCTTTATAATTGGGAGTTAAAAACAAATTTGTTCAGATTTTGGAAGATGAGAATGATAAAACTCTTTCCTATCAGTTATATACACAAAGTTATGATTGAATGCAATTAATCACATCTGGAATGGTTCAGCTGAAGTTAAGACACTTATTCAAATGGCTTTTTGGTATCCCTTCCCACCCATACATTTATAAATTTAATCATAAGAATTGTTACCAAAGGGATTGTATATTCTATACAGCACATTATTTTTCATTATTAGTATTTAACATCTTTATATAATAATTCAGCTCCTATATTTAAAAAAAGATTACTAAATCCCAAGAGCTAATTATTTAGGAATTGACATGCAATAAACCTTGAAGCAATCTTCAAAAAAATAGGAGTTTTAAATTGGAGGATCTAAAAACTTGGAATTACAATAATCAAATCTTGTGGTCAGGAGACATTAGTTATTGCTGTGAGGTCTTTGGAAGATAAACATGGCTGTTACCCACACTGAATGAATAGCTGACATCAACAAGTTTTGTACCATGTCCTACAGAAACGAATTGGGTGGGAAAAGAAATTTTTCCAAAATTAAATCAGTTCACTATTCCCAGACAGCATTCTTACAGACCCACTGCTGTCTGAGTTAGGGAGGAGATGAAGAAGGAAACATTGAAACCCTGATAAATCATCTCATAACCACTAAAATGTGATCTTTCTTTGGTTGAGAGTTAAGTAGGGTTGGCTCCTCTACCCAGAAACATTCTTATGAGGGCCCTGGCAGAAAAAAAAAGGACTTGGAAAATCTGTAGGAACAAGTCATGAGCTTGGATTTTATTAGTATGTTTTGTATCTATAGCGATACTTTTCAAAAAAAGCATTTTTAATGCAGCAAGAATGATTCAGGTATTCAGTTAGTGAAAATACATGATGTGAGTTTACACGTGTGTGGTTGTTATTTCAAATCACATCCTGCCATAACAAACATTCCAACCCTGAACATTTTTGTGTAGTCAAAGCATTTCCAAGTCCTACTTAATGGGCCACTTGCTTCAAGAAATAAATATTGGATAAAATCTACTTCCTATAAAATGAATAAATGAGAAAATTCTTCTCCCTAATTTCATTTAAATATAATCTTATTTATGTAAATAATAGAAATATGACCCAATTCACTGTTTAGTGGGTACTGTGCTACGGATGCTGTATATTCTAGGAAGGACATCATCCAACTAATGGGAAGTTGTTGGTTGAGACATGAAGTCAATACTAATGGTGCATATTTCACCATACCCAAGACAAAACATTTTATTTTGAATTCAAATAATTTGTTTAATTTTAATATTTTTCTAAGTAATATATATATAAATGCTAACAAGTCTTAAGTTTCAGAAAAGGTTGTATAAAATGCAATAGTCTCCAACTCACCTCTTCCTATTCTCTAACACACTTTTTCAAAAAATCAGGAGAATAAAAGGATGGATTTTATTTCATCAAAGTTAAATATTTCTGGTCAATGAAAGGCATTATAGACAAAGTTAAAAGTTACTACACAAATTAGGAAAATACATTTATAATATCTAAAACATTTAAAGGATTAATAGCTATAATTTAAAGGAATTCCTGCAAATTAACAAGCAAAAATAGTAAACCTTTTATAGATAAAGGGATATAGGTTATGAGCAGGCATGTCATATAAAGGAAAAATCAGACTGCTTGATGAGTAGCTAAAGATATGATGAATAATACTTTTAATGAGATATGTCAGTTATCTATTGCCGCATAACACACTACATAAAACTTAGATATTTTAAACAAAAATGATTTAATATTTTTCATGGTTCTGTGTGTTGCCTGTACTCAGCTGAAGAGTTTTCTGCTTCATGTGATATTGAATGGTGTGTTACTTATGCAGCTAGATTCAGCTTGGAGCTTGGCTGGAATTGGTACATCAAAGTTGGCTTCTGTCACATACCTGGCACCTTAGTGGTGTTAGCCATACACCTATCTTTATCCAAGTAGTTAAAAATAACTGTACCTCTTTATATATGGTGGCCCAGGGATGTCAAAGAACAAAAGCAGAAGCCTGAGTTTGCAAAGCAACATTTCTGCCACAATTTTTTGGTTAAAGCAACTCACAAGTATAGATAGATAAAGAGAGGAGAAATAGACCAAACTCTTGATGGCAGGAGTAGAAGAGCGCTTGTGATCATCTTTAAGCATAACATCAGTTAAATGCACAAACATTAAAACAAAAATATATTCTCACCCATCAGATTGGAAAAGGTCATAACATTTGATTAGATTACTGAGGATATTAGAAAGCAGGAACCCTATTTCACTAATACATTAGTAATACAAATAGGGAAGGACTCTAATGATACAGAGATAAGTAGGATTTACCATCCAACCCAACATTTCTGTTTATACATTCTAGAGACATTCTTAAAATACTCCCCAGTCAGACCTCAATGAAAACATTCTTTACAGTTCTTTTTTGTAGAAGTGATACGATTGAGGCATCTTAGGTGACTGTGGTTATTTGAAGCTGTAAGAAAAACATGTTGTTAAATTTAATCCATTCCTGTGGGTAAAAACCCACTGTAAGTAGGATCTTTTGATAAGACTACTTTAGTTAAGGTGTGACCCATATCACTCAGGGACTTAAATCTTATTACTGGAGTCCTTTATAAGTGAAATGAACACAGACCAAGAGAAAGAAAGCTGCAGAAGCAAGAAGCTGAAATCAGTGAAACCCTGGAGAGAAGGGAGAGATGAGCAGATGCGACCATGTGCCATGCCACGTGGCAGGGGTCACAGGCAGTTGGTCTTTGGAAAGAAAGCTTTGCTTTGATGATGCCTTGATTTGTACCTTTTCCCAACCTCAGATCTATGAACAAATAAATTCCATTGTTTAACCTGACCCATTTCATGGTATTTGCTTTAAGCAGCCTAAGAAACTAAAACAGTGGCCATTATTGCAGAAACAGTAAGCAAAAAGGAATGGGTTTATATAGAATACCACATAGCTATTAGAAGCTATAAATTAAATGTATTAACAACAACATGGATATATCTTTAAGAAGATAGTACTGAATGAGATAAAAGTAAAAATGAAATAAGTAATTTAGCTCAGCACAAATAATGTAGACAAAAATAGCACATCTGAGTTAAAAAAAAAACTTATCCAAAGATTTGTACAAAATATATGAATTTTATTCAATTTAAAGAAATTATATTCAAACATATATCAACTAGCTGAAAGAGGATAACTTTCCCAGAAAGATAATGCAAATGGAGATAAGAGATGAAGGGAAAAAAAAACACAAAAGAGGCATGTTTTGTACAGAATTGAGAACTATCTAGAGACTATCATGATATGATAGTTGGGGATTTCATTAATTTCTGCTATGTCCTTTTGACTCTCTAAAAAATTAACATCATCTAATATAGTATTTAATTTATTTAATAAAGTAAGTATATATATTTTTGGTATTTCTACTGATTACTGACTGCCATTTTTAATTATATGCATATAACAGATTGTTCATCGATTTTAGCCCATTCTCCATTCCTTGTTATATAAGAAGAATGCAGATATTAGTTATTCTAATCTTCCCTTTCATCAACTTGTCTGTCTGCTTTTACCATTTTATTGAGTACATGTTTTATTTTACTCAAAGTGGATTAATATAATATAAATTAATAAAAATTACATGTACCAAAGAATATAAATATAAATGTGAATGTTAATTTACATATATATAACCGCTCTTTCAACAAAAAACATTCTTGGGCCTTATGCTTTTGTTTACTCTAAGAGCTGGAATATAATATGCATGTTGACATTGCTATGTTTTGTTAAATGCCACTTACTGCCGTGTGATGGAATGACAATGCCCTATCATTCAAGTCAATCAAAGGAGAACATTCCTAGTTTCAAAGTCTAATGCAATTTTATTCTTATTCTACATCTACTTAAAATCATGCCACATTGTAGTTTGCTTTCTAAAAATTTAATCTTTTTTTTCATAGGCTTCTGTTTTTCCTGGAGTTTTTGTCATTCTGTTTCTTGGGCAATGTACCTTTATCATATGAAACTCAGCTTTTGCCCAAGAACTGTGTTCCTCTAGGTTTTAGCTATATTGTTAGGCATGATGAAAGTATTTTACAAAATTAATTGTGCGTATGTGCTGATATGCAAATAAAGTCACTTGAAACGGACTCTAATACAACTACAACTATTCAGGGCTCTCTGAGCATTGTTGTATAACTATCATAGGTATTAAATATTGCATTAGGCAATGTTATATCTTCTTTTGTCCTTCTGAAAATAATATTGTAATACCCAGTAAGCAGCCAGCATTCTTTATTTTATTTTTTTTCACAGGCAGGCACTGGGAAATGAGCCCAGCTCTCTTGCATGGCAGGCAAGAACTCTGCCACTGAGCCGCCATGGCCTGCCCCAGCATTTCTTCTTGAGGGCAGAATATCAAATATGAATAGACACCACTCACATAAAATCCAGTTTCAAAATGAATTTAAATCTTCACATCTCAAATACAACAATGTCAAGAGAATACTATTAGAAGCTTTAACTTAATCAACACTCAATTTGAATATTCTTGGAGTACTCCTTTGCTGGACATACCAGAATTACCAAAAGAGTAACTTTTGCCCCTGTCTTTTCCACTGAAGATAGTTTATTTTGAAGGAAATGAAAGCACAGATGAGAAAACATTAACAACAACAATAAAAAGGACTCAAACATGATAAATCAGATTACCAGTTAAGCCTCTTTAACTGTAAACAGCCAAAGATACGATTAAAGGCCAACTCTTAATCAACTCCATTTTCATTTTTTAAATATTAAAATATTTTCTCACATATGTTCAAATCTAACGTTATTATATTCTTTTCTGTAAATGTTCTTAGACACCAAACATTCCCTTACACAAAATGGAGTCTATTTATATATTTTTTTAACTTTTTTTATTAATTAAAAAAAATTAACAAACAAAACATTTAGAAATCATTCCATTTTACATATACAATCAGTAATTCTTAAAATCATCACACAGTTGCATATTCATCATTTCTTAGTACATTTGCATTGATTTAGAAAAAGAAATAAAAAGAAAACAGAAAAAGAAATAAAATGATAATAGAGAAAAAAGACTATATGTTACCATACCCCTTACCCCTCGCTTTCATTTACCACTATTTCAAACTGAATTTATTTTAACATTTGTTCCCTTCTATTATTTATTTTTATTCCATATGTTCTACTCTTCTGTTGATATAGTAGCTAAAAGGAGCATCAGAGATAAGGTTTTCACATTCACAGAGTCTCATTGTGAAAGTTATATCATTGTTCAATCATCATCAAGAAACATGGCTACTGGAACACAGCACTACATTTTCAGGCAATTCCCTCCAGCCTCTCCACTACAACTTAAACAACAGGGTGATATCTACTTAATGCGTAAGAATAACCTCCCGGATAACCTCTCGACTCTGTTTGGAATCTCTCAGCCATTGACACTTTGTCTCATTTTACTCTTCCCCCTTTTGGTCAAGAGGGTTCTCTCAATCCCTTGATGTTAATTCTCAGCTCATTCTAGGGTTTTTCTCAATCCTTTGATGCTGAGTCTCAGCTCATTCCAGGATCTTTGTCCCACATTGCCAGGAAGGTCCACACCCCCGGGAGTCATGTCCCACGCAGAGAGGGGGAGAGTGGTGAGTGGTGAGACTGCTCATCATATTGGCATATTTATATTTTGACTTTTAATTTTGTCAGGCATTATTTCCCTTTTATTTCAAGGTGGTTCTTTTTAAGTTTAGACCAGCTAACAATTGCAATAGGTTTTAAGGAAGAGCCAATACAATTAAAATACATGTTAAAATTGCTAGAGTATATGCTGCACATATATTAATTTGGGTTTGGAACCCTGACCTGCCTTGAGAGTATAGTCTAAAATAATTAGTAAGCCACAATTTGTATATATCATGATGTACTTATCTGAAGAGATAATAATTTTGCTACTATAAACAGTTATATTTGAAAATTAACCTGTTACAATACAAATAGTTTAAGAAAGTTTCAACTTTCATCTTCAGTCAACTTCTGAGTAAATATTTGGGTGACAATAAAAATTAGTAATTATATGGAGTCTGGAAGAGGAGTTATAAAACTCAAGATACAAATCACAAATATTTCATGACGCCCAGAATTATTCAAAGGTGGCCATGAAGTTGTGCTGACCCAAAGACTGCCAGCTGATTTTTTTCAGTTGTCATATTTTTATTTTTAAATAGATATTTTATTTTTAAATAGATAGCCAGATATACGACTTTGAATATATCCTTCAGATTATTTTCAAAGAATCAAAGTATATGAGTTCGGAAGGGAAAACAATTCAGTATCAAGTAGAAAATGGATAGCATATTAATCCATAAAATTTTATATTCTAGCCTTCAATTGTCCTTTGGTCTAATTATATTATTACATATTTCTAATCTAGGACTGAATCTATGCTTAGACGTCCCTGTCATTATTCTTAGATTTTCCCTGTAGAATAACCCAAGAAATAAAATAGATGAGCTGCCACATTTCCACAGGGGGATGCCAGCAAGATATACACATTCCTGATGTAGGTCTTGGCATTAGCTCTAGATTGGCATAAAACTCTTCAAAGTTTCCTTAAATAACACTGATTATGTTTTTTATATTTCGTGATGATGCCAATTTCTGCTCTTGACTAGACCTCTCCTATAGAGGCTCAGGATGAGTTTTGAATTCAGCTTTGACTTGTGGGCTTATTCAATGGCAGGAAAAGCAGTTTTTCTCTGGTCACACACATTCTTGTTCTTTCTGAGTTACCACCATCCTCAAACCCAGGGAGGTACAGTTCAGCTGGGGAACAGTCAAGTCCCTAAAGCAAATCCCTTTTAAAAATAAAAATCAATTTTTCACAGCTATTCAAAAATGCATAATAATGTGGAGTTTGTCTACAGGGAGGTATTACTTTCTTAACCACAAGTTCCTTCCCTGTTGCCCAGCCTCCTTGTTAGAAAGCTGTCTGTGTAAACCTTAGGTGCACTCACCATTGCAGTGATTCACTTGGAAAGCAGTTCATGCTGTTAGCGCCCTGCCTGAAGCAATAGTTGGGCATTCCTTTGGGAGACTGGTACTCTTTGTACTTTCCTCTGAACTGAAATTATGCTTGAGAGCTTGATAATTTGATAAATCTTTTAATTGTGAGCTGTGCATCGTCAAGTTCCTTTTTAGTTTGGTGTTAACAATATTAACTCCCCTTGCAAAGAGCACATTGAAATGATTAGGTAAAAAGTATCCTGTTAAAAGGTTGGGCTATGGATTCTCCTTTTTGTACCATCTTCCAGAATCAGCAAGCTAACATAGACATTTTACTCTTATTATATGAAGTGAGGAAAGCTGAAAGTCTGCTCCATGCCTGCAAAGGATCAAGCAGTTCATCTTTTACCTTGGAAATTGGGTTTGTATTTATGTGCTGTCTTGAGCTATTTCAATTCCTATTATCAAACATGTTCTTCCCTTCCTTACATATAGCAGGAATCCTGACACCTGAGGTTTACCTTTTTCTTTTCCACGTTATTATAGTAAATCCTTGAATTGGCTGTGATAGGAGATGAAGTTATCTTATTGAAAAGTTTTGAAATTAGAACAGAATTAGAATAGGGTTGTCATCTGAGGGTTTGTGACGTCCTTCTGACAGTAGATAAAATATTTTTTCTGATATACATGTTACCAAAACAGGACCAATATTTCTTTCCTGTTTTTCAGGAAGGAAGCCAAGAAGCACTTAGAAATACTGAGAGAATTCTAGGAAATAGACTGTGGATAAAGGGAAAAATTTATGAAAAATATTAGCTTTATGTTTTGTCAGAAAAACATTAAATTTAATTTGAATTTATTCAATTTCCAATATTTACATTTGAACATTGTTTTATAGTATAAAACAAATTAATCCCAGGAAGTGTTGTGCTTTACTTTCACAGCACTGTATTTTTCTTGAAGGCATCATTTTGCATACTGAGATATTTAATTATTTGCATCAGGCAATACTGTCACCAGCCTCTTGGTAGTGGCATTTCTATGGTTTTAAATCCCAGCTAGGCCACTTAATAGCTCTGTTACCTTGGCCATTTTTTTTTTACTTCTTGGAATTTATCTTTCCTTATCTAGAAAAATATATTAATAATATTTTTCTCACAAGGATATTCTAACAATCAAATAAAATTATGTGAAAACAAAATATCAAATAGTGTCCCCATATGAGTTATTTCTCATTTTGAAAAGCAAATATCCATTCAAGATATAACAGAAAAACTAACTAGACATTAAAAATATCAAGTATGTCAATGACTTTGTATCTGCCGATCAGCAGCAATCTTTAGAAATATATTAAATGTTCTTTGAAGGCTCTCAAATACATGTTCTACGTAATGACAAATGAAATGTAACACATATGCTGCTAGGTGCATTTATCTCCTATAATAATAATTTTGGTTTCCTGTTGTCCACAATTTGAGGTTCTCAAATCTGCTATTTGAATACTGCTGTAATCCTCTCCATGGTAATTCATATTTAATATTACTATATGAATATTATAAATTTCAACAGTGACTTTGGACTTCTCTGTTCAAATATCCTTAAAAGCTCCCCATATCTCACAAAATATTTCTGAATATCCTTTCCCTTTCTGCATCTGGCTTCAAAATTCATAATCATTATTTCCAGATTCCTATACACACACCTTATATTATAGCCAAATTAAGCTTACTTCATTCCCTAAACATGTCTTAAGTGTCTCTACATTCTTCACAATCTCTCTAGTATGGAATTAATACCCCATTCCAAAGTCCACTTCTCATCTATTTGTCAGAATTCTACCCATCAAAATCCAGGTCAAATATGATATTGCGTACAAAGATTTTCCTTATGATCATAAGAAAATGGGATTTTCATATTATTTATTGTTAGATATGTGGGTATGTACATATGAATACATACACATATATGCATATATGCATAAACACTCACATTACTGAAAATTATCATTGTCTTGGTTTTAGTTTATTTCTACCTGTTCTTTTATGCATTTACTCCCTGGTTAGAATAAATTGTCCTAATGTCTAGGAGTTCTTTATAAATTGAGAGCATCCAGCATAAAGAAATGAAATGAATGGATCTTCTTTTGGATGAGATGATGTACCACAACAATGACTATTTTTAAATGAGAAAGAATTGAGAAGTAAAAGAAGGTAGAATCTGGTCGTATAGATGTTCTACTAGGAACACACCAGGAGTGTGGGTGGGGGTGGAGGGCACAGAGTCAGGAAGAGGAGTTACTCGGCAGAAACAACAAGAGCACAATGAAAAGCAGTATATGTACATGTAAGACAGAACATTTCATGTCCTCAACTAATGGAATTCTTCTCATTTAGTGAAATATCGATACCAAGGCAATGTGACCACTTTGAGAAAGAAGGTCCACTTTGTAAGAACGCTTTACCAAATACAGAGACTTGCCTTCTGTTCTTCATAAATTTTCATGTATTTCATGAATTCATAATTTTTTTCAGACTGCTGTAATAGAATACCTTTGTTCACATAATTGTGACACCACTCCGTTCAGAAACATTCAGATCTCTCCACGGTCTCCTGAATCAATTGCAAACTCTATGTCTGTTGCTCAAGATCTGTGAGTGGACACCTTTCAAACTCCCCTCTGGCCATTCCACTTCAGACATTGAAGGTTCTAGCCAAACTGAACCCCTACATTTTCCACACATCACCAATATCACACTTTCTCATATTCTTTACTCTGCCTTATACACTTCCACGTAACCTTTCTTCATTCTCTACAAAGTCTATCACTATCTATATATTGAAATGCTGCTCATAATACATAGCATTACTTAAACATCCATTCGTTCATGGGACTTTCCAGGTTCCTAACATTATAACACAAGTAATATATGATTTCTTCTTCCTTGAGCACTCAAAATAATTTTAATGACTTATAACTATCATAATATTTTGTTTTAATATTAGTATACATTTTATGTCCTCAGTTAACTTATAAATTCCTCAAGGACAAGGTGTATGCATTTAAAAATATTGCACATGGAATAAGCTAAAAAATATTCTTCAGCTCATATATGAATGATAAGAACTGGTTTCATGAGTAAAGCCAGAATAAAGTAAATCAAGTGAAATTTTAGGTCTTTATGTGAAATAAGAGCAAATATAATTTAATTCAGAAGGATCTGGATGGATGTTAGTATACAGTATGCGATAAAAGTTTCAAGTGGTGAATTTCATAAAGCTAGGAAAGTGACAAGTATCATGAAAATAGAGGCATAAGGAGAGACATCTTAATCTAACAATTTTGCAATAAATTCAATACATCTAAAGGAAATGACTTTGCAATAAATCAAATATATCTAAAGGAAACAACTTTGCACAAGAGGCACTAAACTCTGGGAAATTCCAGTTGCCGGTTTATGCTGGCTCCCAGAAAGACAGTGAGTGGGTGACAAAAACTCTTGACGCTTGCATATCTTGAATTCTCTACCAAAAGGCTGTTCTTGAATTTCTTGCAAATTGAATCCTTAAAATTCATACCCCTAGGAAGCACAAACTTGGTTTCATAGTCCTAGGACTGCCATAACAAACTAGAAGGCTTAAAATAACAAGAATTTAGTGTTTTGCTGTTCTGGATATTTTAAATCCAAAATCTACAGGGGAGAATCCTTCCTTGCCTCTCCCTAGCTTCTGGTGGCTTCCTAGCAATCCTTGGGCTTCAATCCCTGCCTCAGACACCACAGCCATTCTCTCCTGCCTGTCTATCTGTGCCTAATTCTTCCCTTATTAAAAGGACACTAGTCATATTAGATTGGGGTCCACATTTACCCAGTTTGGTCTTATCTTAACTAATAACATCCTCAAAAACTCTATTTTCAAATAAGTTCCCATTTACAGGAGCAGGAGTTAGTATTTGAATTTGCCTTTCTGGGTGACACAATTCAACCTATAATACTTATTCTAATCTAGGAAAGAAATGCATTTATTTGAAACCTAAGAGGGAAAAAAAATGCCACTCTGCTTTTGGCTTTAAAAGCCAGACCAAATTATCTAGGACATTTCATTAAAAAACAAAATCAGAATTTAAGAAGCAATTTATAAGAAATATACATATATTAATAAGAAAAAAATATATATACACACATATATATAAACACACATAAACCCTGCAGAAGTAACAATGGTCACTTCAGGAATGTTTATCTTCAAAATTCTGATGTTTTTCAAATAGGTCAAGTTTTATATTAAATATTTAATATATAGGCTTATGTATTTGAGCTATTTTCATACCATACCATTTTGTATGGGGCATTTGATGTGGCAAATAATCTCAAGAAATAACATAATAATCTACTATAGAATTTAGGTATTAGCAGAGATTACTGTAGCATACATAATTATTCTATAAAATGAAGAAGGTAATGAGAAAAACAGTTAAAGCACCAACAGGGAAATGTCAAGTTGATTTTCTTTTCAAATAATCCAATCTTCAAAATGTACATTTCTATATTTTAAATTAAATTGTTTTAACCTTTAATTTCAATGGATAAGGTAAGAATTACCTTCAAAACCTATATTATTTTAAATGTATAATGATATATGTCCCCAGAATAAATGCATTGCATGCATTGTAATCACATGGGAAATAGAGATTCCAGAAAAAGTGACTCGTGAACTTGTTTCAACTAATAACTCATTGTACTTGGGAGAAATTGCAGTCCTCCCCTCTCTCAACTTGTATACAATAGCTGCTGAAACAAGAATAACTCAGCCTCTTCTATGGACTGTTCAACAACAAAATCCTGTCAGTATTCACTCTGCTGAAGTGCTATAATTAGAACTTGCTGGAAGCAAAATTACAGTGATAAATAATTATATTTTCTCTACTAACAGCACATGTGGGAATACAATAGAGATAAACACAATGAGCGAGAGAGAGAGAGCATGCTTTCTGTCTAACATCTCTGATAAAAGCTACACAGAGACAAGCAATACATTTAGTATGCAAGTTGTAACTCACTCCGATGAACCCAGAGTTCCCCAGTTTGTCTATGCTAAGAAAGAAAGAGTCTTGGCATTTTAAGGAAATCAGAGGTGATGCCATGCTAAATGCCCCTTCATGGTTTGCTACAGGTTAGTATAAGAATCCTTATTCCCTGTCACTTTGTTATTTTCTCTACTAATTTTTAGTCTTCTTTGTTGGCATATTATGATTAAACAAACATCAGAGCTGCCAGATAAAGCCAGGTGGATTAGCTGAGTAAACATAGAAAACAACATGACCTACAAATGATATAGAAGACGTGTTATATAAAATGTTCATCTTCATAATCAAGATAAGAGAAAAAGACTGAACTGGCCATTGCAGAAAAATTTTTATTTGCCCAGGTTACTCAGAGGAAGTATAAAATTAAACTGGAATCTTCTGAGAAAAAAAAATGGGGAGGGAGTGATGTTTCATCTAGTTTTTACTCTGCTTCTTAATATAATGAGGTGCTCAGACAGCACCTAAGATGTCAGCTAGCTCAGACCTGCCTGGACAGGTTGAGAGAGTTGTAATTCTGTACTCAAGGTGGGTCTATCTTCTTGAAAATACGCATGCTTGAATGGAAATAAACTTAAATAAATACTTTATGGGTGGCTAGCTCTGTGATTTGGGGGATGTCGGTCACCCTCTACATCTCTATGCTGATTGAAAAAATGTTCTTACACAGAGGCTAGTACAAAGTTGACATCAGAATGGTTTGTGAAGTAATCTGTGCATATTAATGCAGTGAAATTCAGATAGGCTTCTAATAAAATCCTTCTCTGTTTTGCAGGACCAGTGAGGATACGTTGGGACAGAGCGGAGACAGGAAAATGGGATAATATAAAAATACTATAACACTGGTAATTTTGTGTGAAACTAAAATAACACAAAATTGTGTGACTTACCCCACATACAGGGGACACATCGGTGTATCTTGTCTAAGAAGTTGACCTGACCTTCAGAACACACTTGAAGTTAGGTAGAGTCTTGTGTGTTGGGAGACCCATTTCTCCCATTAGCCTCCAAATATTGGAATTATTTTGTGTTTTTCACAGGGCCCTCTAGTCTCTCTATAGTTTCCCTGTGTGAGTAGCTATTTTCATGATTTATAACAAACAAAAAATGTTTAAAAACAATCTACTTGCTTGGAAGTTAGTGTAATCCTATTTAATATTTCAGCATTTATCCAGTACTTTAGTCAAATAGCCTATGGAAATAAGAATGAGTGGGGGACTTATGTTCCTTCTTCCACAATCCAACTACAATTTTGATATGTTACAATGAAATCCAGTGTTGGAGTAAATGCTGCTCAGCATTTATTTGTACCAAGGCCCATAAAATGATTTATTCCTTTCTTGTAGCATGGACTCAGTCTATCTCTCTGGCTTCCAGCTCTCTACAACAGATGACCATTTACTCTGAGGGTTTGGTGCACCAACCTTGTGGTTGGGCCAGTAACAAACTCTGCCAAGAATCAATGATTTGCAGAAATAACAGGGGTCTAGGCCTTGACCCTGCATGAAAAGTTTAGGCAGTTCATGCAGGAGGAAGCCTGTGGCATCTTTTTAGTTAAATGTCTGGAATATTACCACTTTCACCAGTGAAGAGTTACTTCTAACATCCCTTGTACCAATGAACTTGGATCTTATAGCAGTTGTATTCTGATACCTTCAATTTTCTCAGTGACAGAAGAAGTAAAGTCATCAATGGAGAATGAAAATAGTTCCCAAACTAAACACGCCATTCCCTAGACCAGCCTATCTAAAGTAGAGAAGCATTTTGGAGGTTGAAGAGGAAGGGTATGAAATGGACACCTAAGAGGGTAGGAGAATGGGTGAAAATGCACTATCATGTCTTTGCAGCATCAGGAACCCATTTGTGGTTCCTAGACATGATTTCCAGCATGATCTTTGTACAGATGTGAAAAAGGCAAAGATTTGGCAATAACTGGGATTAAGATTACCCAGCATGGTTTTTATGGAAATATTTTCAAAGAAAATACAACACAGGGGATATTATAATGTTTGTAACCCAAACTGTATATTTCTACCTCTGTGTCACCTAAGCGCCACAGTCACTTAAGTAAACTGAGAATTTCAGAGATTCCAAACTGAGCATTTCATCCTCCTGACCAGCCTACCCAAAAGAGGTCCTCCCTTTTCATTCTTTCTCTCTTTCCCCCAAAGAACTTATCACAATTAAAAACAAAACAATATTTTTTGTTTTTTTTTTCTCACCTCAACCGTTGAAATCCTATGCGTGAAACATTGGAACATGTGTCATTTTTGTTCATCATTCTATTCTCAGTGTCTGCCAATGTCTTACCCACGGCAGGTAGTCAGTATACATTGATGGAACAAGTAGGTGAATGAAGAAATAAATGTGAGAAAATGAATGAGGGAAAGAAGAGATCTGGCTATAGGCTTTGCATCCTACAATTTATTGGTCTTGATGAACTAGAGAAATGCTGTTTTATTACCATTACTTATGACCCTATTACATCTGTCCTCTTGACCTGGACATCAGTATTACATCAGGACTAAAGCCCATTCCTTCCATCTTCTGTGAGACACCTCCTCTACAGTTGGTATTAGCATATTACCCAGTCAGCCAACGATTTATTGAGCATCAAGTAATATAAATTTTGAAGAATTGTGGAAGACAAATTTTACAGGAATGTGTGAATATGTGAAATGGACTATCCTTCCATTAGAGATTAATTATTATTCTGATTCAACATAGACTGGTTTTACATCCCTCTCCTCCTCCAGCCCAACCCATAGCAGGTGGGGCAATCTTTCTTAGCTATTATCCTTGACATGGCTCCAAATACAACTTCTGGGTTAAAGCTGCAGGTGACTCCTCCAAATTGGCTGTTTCATTTGATGGCTAGCACTCAGGATCTTTGGAACTTCTTTTTATACAGCCCTACGTGCACAGACTTCCTTATTTTCATTTGCTACCTGTACCAATTTGAATCTATTATGTACCTCAGAAAAGCCATGTTTTAATCCTGATCCAATCTTGTGGGGGCAGCTGTTTCTTCTAATACTAATTCAACAACACAGGTTGGAAAACTTTTGATTAGATTATTTCCACGGAGATGTGGCATGCCCAACTGTGGGTATGACCTTTTGATTAATGGAGATGACACTCCACCCATTCCAAGTGGGTCTTGACGGAGTCCTTTAAATGAGGAAACATTTTGGTGAGAGCTCAGAACAGAGGCATAGATGGCTGGAGATGCTTAGAGCCCAGCAAACGTCGTCATGTGCCTTCCCCTGAGATGTATAGCAAGTCAGAACCTAGGGAGAGCCAAGGGAAGCCAAGAGATGAAAGGCAGCCCTGGAGAAGCAAAGTGAGGAACCCCCATAGGAACAGACACTGAAAGCAACAGAGCCCAGGAGCAAAGGACCAGCAGATGCCAGCCACGTGCCTTCCCAACTGACAGAGGTGTTATGGATCGCATTGGCCTTTTTTGAGGGAAGGTAACCTCTTGCTGGTGCCTTAATTTGGACATTTTCTCAACCTTAGAAATGTAAACTTGTAACTTATTAAATTTCCTTTTTAAAAGCCGTTCCATCTCTGGTATATTTCATTCTGGCAGCTTGACAAACTAATACACTACCCTCATTCCTTCCCCCATTTTATCTACTTCACTGTAAACACTCCATTCGTTTTTCTAATATTTCTGCTAACCTATACTCCTTGGCAACTGCGTTAAGATTCACAAACTCTTAGTTCATGCTCTCTGCCTGCTAAGATACCAAGATGTTGGACTTACCCTTCTTCAAATATTCTTCATCCAAGTTCTGCATCCTTACAACCTTACTATCAACAAAGCACAATTAAAAAAAAATCATATGAAATATTTTTTCCAGCATAAAATCACACATTTGCAAACCTATTTGGGGATTTTTTAAAATTAAATCAAGCATATTAGTAAAACACTTATTCTCTTTCTCTCTTTAATTCTTATTAAATGTATTTTCCAAACAGTTTTGAAGGAATTTCCTGCCTTAGAGAACAAAAATTGCCAATGTGAGTGTCTTTAACAACACTTTTTGACACTTCAGGGTCATTATTATCAGCATTGGTTTTATACTGACTATGTAGATGATTTAAGACATCAGACTGCGCAATAGACCGTGTTAGATTTATCTGTGTTGCTTCTTTTGAAAGAAACATATTCCTTGGGTTTTTTTGTTCTTTCATATTTCTACTTTTTTTCTTCTGTGGGATATACCAAAACTATTTTCAAGCAGTCTAGTCCATAAGGGCTTATTCACTTATTTTGTTCCTAAAAACTTGAGGGACACTTTGGCTCAGTTACCCATCATGATTCAAGCAAAGCAAATTTTAAAGTCAAGCTCATCTAGATAATTGTCCCAAATATCCACTTCCTCTGACTATGTAGACACAATCTATAAATATGTTGGAAGGGATTATTTTCTTCATTTTAAAGCAGTTAATTCCCAGGATGAATTTAATAAAAGTGATTTGTCATCACCATTGACTCATGTTAAGTAGCTACCCTGGGAGCTTGGCACTACATGCTAAACTTTAAAATTATAAAGAACTTATGATTTCCACCATCAGGTACTTATCCATTAAAATGCAACAAAATGAGAAGCTTTTCAGAATCAGATAAACGATTCAGCAACAGTAATGGTTTAAGCAACATCTTCTGAGAAGATTAATACCAGACAGAGAAAAGGATATAATTGGACCACATCTTCCTGAGGGAAGTTCTTGAAAATACAGCACAGAAATTTTTTAGGATATGTGAAGCCAACTGTGTTTTTAGCCTTATAACTCTCACATTTCTAAATAATTGGATTAAAAAATACAAATGAATTTTGCCAAAATGTTTCCTCGGTTAAATTTTAATCCTGGGTGGTGTCCAGTGAAATGTACTGCAGATGTTTCTGATTAGTTTTCTCTTGTTAAATAATTTTAGAGGCTATAATGAAGCATTGAGTGGTACTTTTCTTTGTCTTTCTAATACAATTTCTATAGGAAACAAATATGCATTGCGCTCCTCGGAGGATCAAACTGAGCTCAAACTACATGGTCTGTAGATTTAAGTTTCTTGCACTCTGCCAGACACTTGTAAACAAGACAAAGCAGTTGAGGATGTTTTCTATTGCTAAAATTAATGTTCTGGTTTCAGAAAGGAAAGGAGGAATATTGTCTCCCTAACCTATCTTCTTCACAGGTTTTAGGAGAGTAGGGAACTCCATCCAAACTTAAAAGAACCAGACGAGAACAAACTCATCCCTTTTAGTAATTATGCTCTTACATGTAATAATGTACCCACCACCTTATAGAATTTAATTGTCACTGAGATATTAACATAAGCGAATAATTTTTCAAGTGTTTTCATTAGTGTTGCTGTGGAAATTATATATAATTTAATATTGATATTATATATCCAATTCAGGATTATTTAATAAAACCAGATGTAGCATCTATAGTAAGAAAAAAAAAACCTTGAGATTAGTTGTAAAGATAAAGGGAACCTATATGAGAAATTAATAACATTGGTATTTATGTAATACCTTCAGGCACTGTTCACATATATTAATTGCAGTTAATTATCCTGATACCTTTCATTTGTAGTTATTTCAAACCATTTTACATATTTTAACAATCAACCAGTTTAGTAGATATGTCTACAAATGTGTGTTCAATCTATTGTACATTCAGTCCTTGCTTAACTGGCTGAAAAACCAGGATAATTTCTTTAAATGTTTATGTGTTCATCCAATTTCAGCCATACTGGTGGACTTAGGTCTTTTAAACATAATAGTGTTTTCTCTGGTTCCATCTCAGGGCTATAGCCTTGCTTCTCCTTCAACCAAGAATCCCCTTCATTTAGATATGGACAGGCTCCGTCCCTCCCTTTATTAATGTCTGTGTAAATGTCATATGCTCAGTGAACCCTTTCCTGAGCAACTTATGAAAAAGAGTTCTCTTTTCCGACCTGGTCATTCACCATTTCCATAGCCTCCTTGATTTTTCTTCTTAGTAATTGTCACAAGTTTAAATGAAAACAATGTCAACCTGCTTACTTTATGGTTGTCTATCTTTCTAAGTAAACCTTAGCCTCACGAGGGCAGAAACTTTGTTTTGTGCCTCTGTGTTCCATGCAGAGAGCAAAGCAGGTGCTCAGTAATTATTTGTTGGATGAATCAGGAATGCACTGGAATTGGCAGGAAAAGATCTCTGCCAGCTGTTAATGTTTTGGGGGAAAGGGTCACTATATTACTAAGGATTTTTTACTATAACTTTACCATAATTTTTTTTACCATAACTATAACTTTTTTAATACACATTTAATAGAAGAATGAGTTCAGGTGAAAGGATGTTATTTTAGAAATGTGTAATGTCTTCCAGAATTGAAGTTGGGTTACAGTTTCAGTGACTCAAAGTGTTACAGATGGAACCATTGCATAAGACAGTGAATGAAACCGAACCAACTGCAATAAGCTATCTCATTTGCAGTTCGTTGTTTTCATAAAACACACCCATCAATCAACCGAAACCAGCTGCTCAGTGTTCAAAAGCTATGGGTGAAATTCTCTATGAACAAGATAATAAGCTGAAGACTAAAATACATGTGAGCTTCTAATTCAGAAATGCTTGCTAGGCTTTTATTAAACTAGCACATTATAAAAAAAGAACTCCTTCTACTCTACTTTTGAATTTGTCCGGTATTCTGATAACCTTCATGGATCAGAGAAAAAGAATCTTACTTTTATGAAGCTTTTACTTTATTCTTCTGATAGATAGAATTGAAATAATTTTAAACAGATTTTTTAATGTGAAATACAATTTTAATTACAAAAATGTTTCATTTACTACTCATCCATTTTACTCAATTCACACCCAACAGTAAACTAACTTGATATACAGACCCCAGGATCAGTCTCCCACTCTTGCATTTGTCTTAGTGTAGCTTTCTATTACATTCTGGATTTCTTAGGGCTTTACAATTTTCAAAATAATACTCTATGACCAACCATGATGCTCAAACCAGCTCAGTTTTCCTCTTTTACTTATAGAATTCTGGCAAACTTTCTACGTGATGTTTGACCAAAGATTTAAATTCAAGTTTCTTCTGTGAGTTTACTTTTCTTAACTCAGGTTCTGTGAGTAGAAATTCAGTGTACAGTCTATGCCTTACTTTTTATTTATGTGGAATAATAAATTCATCTGGCAGTGTATTCAGAACCAGAAGAAGCCTAATTTTTCACTCTGTACTTGGATTAGCCACATACTAGGCACTTTATCCCGCCTCAAATCAATCTGTACCATAAGAAACACACCTTATATAGTAGCATTGACGGTATCTACATCTTTTTTCTGAAACTAAGTCACCTTGCTTTTCAAACTGGAACCATTATATTTATTTCATCTGTCTATTATCACCCTGTTCTAGGAATGAACTTGGTTTTAGAGGTAAATGGCTGCTAAACGGGACCTGAACTCTTTTTTCAAGACTTGATGATCTCAAAGGAAAATCTAAAACGGAGCCTAATATTGGCATTATTTATAATCTATTAATTGAGTGCTTACAATGTGCCAAAATGTCCAAGCTATAAAATAAAGCAGGCCTTCTCTGCCATTCAGAGTTCAAATATGAAAGGAAAGATAGACATAAATTCAATAAATAGGAAACAATATGCAGAAAACATGCTAATGCATAAACAGGCATTAGAGAGGATGTGTCATCAGGCATGAGTTGGAGCACAACCCTTACATAAAATTGAATAAATAATCCATAAAGAGTGAGTAGAATGAACAAAGTCTTGAATACAAGAAATTGCATGGAATGTTGGAAAATGAAGAACAGTTTCCTGGCCTGCTTTTCAGCAATGATTTTCAAGGTGGTAAATGAGCCTGAATATCACCTGAACCCATACTAATGGGCCAGGGATCTTTTGCAAACATGACCAGAGACTTTCAAACTTTAGTGTCCATAAGAATAAACATAGGGGCCACTTGAATGCTGATTCCAGGGATCCAATCACAGAGATTCTAATTCAATATGTCAGGGATGGACAAAGTCATATGCATGTTAACAAACATTTTGAGAGTTTCTTTATTCATATCAAGTCAATTTCAGGTAAGTGGGGCCCCTGTTCCAGGTGCTGCACCCCAGGGGCTTCCCATGCTTTGGAGTGCATTTCCTGAAACTTTCCACATCCCCAGCAATACCTTGGAACATAGGAGGCTTGCAGTGTGGCCAAGCAGTGTCCCTTGAGCCTTTACTAAGATTCTCGTGGATCTTCAGCCCAGTTTCTCTCCTTTAGGATGCTTTCAACCCTATTCCACAATCATAATTTCAACAAATGCCTGGATGTACCTATTAGATTGTCCCATTGCCTTAGTATTTCCTCATGACATCATGTGAAGTTGAACCGCCATAATGTAGCTGCACACTAAATTGGAATGACTTTCGCTCACATTGGGGCTACCTCTGGCACCAACCCTTGGGCTATGAACCACATAAAAAGACCTATGTATCAACTTTTGCCTTTCCACTGGCTCTCATCTATCTGTATTCTAACTTTCATGTTGGTACTTCCTCTGGTATACAGCATCAGAGTATGGCTGGTTGGTGAGCAGGCTATACTATGGGCAACTTGCCTCTGGAACCCATGGATATCTTTTCCCCTCTTCCACCAGCCTCATGTCAGAGGTGGTCACGCTTATCTCCTCTGAGAGTTTTCAAGACTGTAACTCCACAATACCGATGGACTGTTCTGATAGATATCCACTCAGCCTCTGATTGATGCAATCACCTTCTGCCCTTCTAGACCAGTCTTAAGCCATGCTAGATGAGGGATGCAAGTTCTTTGTGTGAAGTCTTCTGGCTTTGTCCATCTCTCACTATTTTACCCACTGGTGGCAGTGTGAGAAGGAAAGGTCAACATTCAAAGAGATCACATCCCAGGAATTCAGTGATTCTGGCCTAAAAATTTCAAGTGAAGCTATAGTTGAAAGGTGACCAAAAAAAGAATTCTCTTTCACTTTTTCCTACCTACTCTGTATAAAATTTGCATTTGTGCTCATTATCTAGGAAGTACAATAAAAACATTTGAGGGAGTACTCGGAAGCCAGTAGTCACAATTGGTACAATGGATAATGCAAGATCATGAGTAATGATGCTGCCAAAATCAACTACATGATGTATAGAACTGGGGAAGCAAGAAAGTTTATATGGTTTCCATTCAACCAGGATCCAAAGGTTCATGGCATTGTGAGCAATGACAATATTGTCACCATTTTCTCATGGTGGGAGATAAAAAAAAAAAAAATCTAGTCAGAAATGATAGGGTTGACAGTAAAGGACACAGAGGTCATTCCTGGACCTGCAGGAAGAGATGGTGCCCAGATACTGCAAAGAATCTTTTCAACCACTGAATGGACAATAAACAATTACCTAAGTACCTTTCCTTTATCCATTATTCTAAGTCTTCATTGATAAATCGCTATGCCTGACATGATCCCATGTACACTGTAATACATTTTTTATTCCAAATGTTTATATAGACAAAGGGTTCTCAAACACATCCAAGGGCAACTGATTCAGAAGGCAGGTCAGAGTAGTAACCAAGAAGATTCAACCTTACCGTTGGTGAATGAGGATGAGGGCAGGAATGAAGATGAGGCAAGACTCTGTATGAGATTTGATGAATGAGTGAAAGGTAGAAGACATGATCTTTACAGATTTTTTAAAAATCAGTATTTATCTCAGACTGTTGCTGGGTTTTACCTGGCCTCATTTCCTGATTCTAACCTACGCACAGCTAATTTGTTCATTGTTGATCTTTATTTGTCTGACCTAGTTGCTTGCCAAAGCCTTAAGAGCTGCATGTAACCTTAATGATGCGAACCTGTTTAAGTTAGTATCCATGAGGATTAGGTTCTGGTATACGTTTTTATTATCTTCAACAACAAGCCACGTCATGGTGCCCAGTGAAGAATAATGTCCCTGCAGTCTGTTGGCTTGCTCATTTTCCAGCCACATTGCATCATTAGAAGGAGCAATTCTATATACTCATATGTATGTTTAATTGTTATCATCACCAGCACTTTATTCAATGTATGTAAAATGACTTTCTGAATTTAACATCACAATCACAAGAGATTAAGAGATTAATTAATGGAATCAGAGATTTTAAGAGTCCTTTATTACTCGCCATTGAATAGTTTGCTAAATGAGACCCTGGTGTTCAAAAAGCCTTGACTAGGGAACACAGGTAGTTCAGTGGTAGAACGCTCGCCTTCCATGAGGGAGACCCAGGTTCGATTCTCGGACCGTGCACCCAAACAAAAAAAATGTCTTGACTTACCCCATTTGGTGTCTTATTTACATCAGATAATAATTTATACATTATGAGATGAAACATTTAATTGTTCTGAATTTGACAACTCTTCTTTCTGATTATAGTCTCTGAAAACACTTGACTGATGAAGAATCATGTTTTAAAACACTGGACCTTTGTTTCTATATAAACTCTGTGGGGGAACCAAAAATGTGGTGTACACACATTTGTTACATCATTTATTCATGTCAATAAAATATCATATGAGTTAACAATGGTTAGCTATTACGTCATCTTGAAATGATGATTGCCACTTTTAACCTACTTATCCTGTTAATGACTTTCTTTGTTTTTCTACACATAGTTCATATGTGACAAACATTTATTTATCTCAAGGTTTCTAGAACCCTATATTATGCTTTTACCTCATAAATGCTTTCATTAGCTTGAGTTTTGGATAGTTTTTCATTTCCTCCATAAATGATATTTTAATTGAGATATTCATAAAGGTCTAGTTACATGGAACGCTGTCACCGACTTTCAGCTCCAAATAAGCCGTTACTGACATACAGAGAACTCAATGCACAAAAATCTCAGTGGTATCAATATTAGCACTTCAAGTATTTATCTGGTTATTCACAGAGAATAAACCCTGGCTTCTTTATTCCAGAACACTGTAAGGCAAGGATTTTCACACCTTAGAATATATAAGGGTCATGCTGGGGGCTTATTTGAATGGAGATTCATGACCTTTTCCAGAGACTGTACCTATTTAGTATAGAGGAAGGTTCTAATAATTCTGAACCACATTAAGACATGTTGCCCTAAAGAGATGAGGCTCAATGATTAGACACTAAAATTACAGAATTTCTTTATATTTGCAGTGGGCATTTACCTTAGTCATCTCTCTATCAATATCGTCAGTCTCACTAAATTTCGGATCTCCAAAGTGGATGCAGACAATCGAAGGAAAAATGTTAGAGCTCAATTTTCTTTTAAAAATTGTATCCCTTTTCATTTTTACTTTTTGACAAGGTTTTATAACATGCAAGATACATAAGCAAAGCAATAAGCTATTACATTTGTAAATAAATAGATATGTATATATTGGAAGTGCTTACTCAAAAATTTTAATGATGAGGAAGTAAAATTTCAGAAGTTTGACAGTCTCTGTTACAGATTATACTAGTATTGATTATGTTTCCATAACACACAACACTCAATATAAGTTCATAACACCACAAGATGTTTCTTTCCTTTACCACATCTGTTGTGGGTTCAGGCAGCTGTCCTAGGCAACTCTTTTCCACAAAGCGACTTAGTGAGGAGGGCGTGGCATTTCGTAACTGTACCATCTCAAACACATGGCCTCCTTGGGCTGGGCAGTAAAGAAAGAGAGGGGTGGAAAGTTATGCAAAAGCTCTAAGAAGTACATTTTATTGACAAAGCAAAGTCCAAGTACACACCTGGGTATAGGGCAGTGAAGAAGTGCAATCGTCCCATGTGTAAGAAATATTGGGAAGCAACTCTCATATCTGTCACATGCTTTCAACACAAATCCGATCTACAGTTCAATCTATCCAGTTTTAAACATATTATAAATGTTTATACACACACACCCACAGGCCCCCACACATACACATACAGCAGTGATGACCCTGGAACTGTATGCATACAAACATATGAAAAATTTGTATGTATGTCATTTTTAAATTAACCTAACATGTTACGCAGTAGAAATTGCAGGTTGAAATTCTACTAGGCTATATTTCTTCCCATCTGAAAATCATCCTTTGATATATCAAATCAGTTACTAGAAGGAGATAAAAATTATTCTTCTCTCTAGGCTACTATTATGCTTAAATAGATTGTAAAAACAGTTGAATAGCATTCAGCTTCAGCATCATGATCATATTATATATTTAATTTTAAAGAGATGAAATATGGTTATAAGAAAACTTGGAATTTTGGCATTCCTGTTCCACAGAAGCTATGGAGGTATTTAAATTATCCGAAAAAAAATACAGACAATTCACTGGTTTCTATGCCAAATTCCATCAGTTTGAAGGGATTTCACTTTTCACAGCCAAGTTTTAAGCATGAGGAAATTATAAATGGAAACATATTGTGTCCTCTGATCTTGGAGGTGGCAACTTTGCTACAGAACTGGATGAGACATTGATCTCATTCTTTGGTTTTCCGCTCTTTTTATGAAGAATTTAAATTTGCTATATTTTAACCAACAGTTAAAAGATCTTGCATGGCCCCAGTGAAAAGAGCAATGTTTCATAACTACATAATAGCTTCATCAGAAAATAAGAGTCTGCTTCCTGCAGTGAAGCCACAAATATGCTGAAAGGCCCTAGCTTTCTGCAGCATGTACAGTGATCTCTGTTTGAGTTATTTTGAACCATTTTCCTTCTTTGTGGTGGCATGAGATATCTGGCTGTGTGGGTGTACATGTACATTTCACAGATTTTTTGAATAATGCATTCTTTGGGAGAAAGAGAATGTTATAAGCACTTAAAGCATTTCTCTGTTTGCTTATTAGTTTTCTCTAGCAATTCAAGATTGATTGAATAGAAGAATAAAAAGGATTTTCTAAGGAAAGTAGAAAAAATACCTGAAACTTTTTGTTGTCAGTGCCACAAAATCTTTGATGGCCAAACTACGATCTCAACTGACAATATTCATACTGGGTCAAAGGTAGCCAAATTCATTATCTAGAGGGCCCTCCATTTAGTGATATTAGATTCACAATGTTCATTCATTCATTCTCAATTTCCATTTGATATAGTCAGTGATGATGTGTTTCCAGTTCTAAGTTTCACTTAAAATTTAAAAAAAAAGGGAGTCTTCTAGGTCAGACTTTCTAGAGGGCAAGTTAAGTATCTTGAGTGCTTTCATGGCTTACTTATACTGATTATATGATGAGAAGATGACTTTGGTGAATTTTCCCTGGAGAATTTCATTCTGATCTGTGCCTTTCATAGCAATCTAGGTCTGTATTAGAACAAGCAGGGCTGATGCATTATTTCCATTCTTTTTTCTATTATTTCAGGAGGAGTTTTCACATTCTCAGTAAAATTACAAAGAGAATAATTTCAATAGTTCATAAGAGCCCATACTTATTGAGTATTTACTATGTGCCAAGCATATCTCATTTAGTGCTCATATCAACCCTGAAAAATAGGTCATAATTATCGCAATTTCACACATGGGGAAATGAAATTGTAGAGGTATCCAATTATCCAAGCCAGTTTGTGGTAGAATTAGAACTCACACCCTGAGCCTGTTTGACTGGAAATCTCGTGCTTTTACCCTCTATGCTAAAGCCTGTGCTTTAAGATTTGCTTCCCATGTCATACTAAATTTGTCCCCTCTCGCCATGTCCTTTCTTATCCTGACTAATTGACAACTCCTGAGGATTTATTATTTGGCGTCTTTATTTGCTAAATTTCAACATATTTTCAACAGAAGACATAACCACCCTGTGCAAAATTTGCCCCCCCCCAAAAAAATGTAGTGAACTTCCCCCACCTAAAAATTAGCGAACATTTTAACGGCAAATGCCATTAAATCCTGAAATAAAACACTTGAAATGCAATTGCAAAACACCTCAACCTATTAACTAAAACAAAAAATAATAAGTGATGTAGAGTGATTATCCATTGCAGGGATGTTGCACCCTGTGCCCTCAGGAGGCGTACTTTAACTTGGAAGTGTAGTTCATCATCAGATTAAAATTTTCTGCTTAAATTATGCATTTCACTTATAAATATATTTTCAGAATGAATGATTTGAAGCCAGTTGGAATGATCACAGACTGAATATCTAATATTCTCGACATTATGTCCTGATATTATAAGCTAGACTCAGAGAAGCAGTAAAGCAATAAAATGTTTTAGAAATGACCAAATTCCCTCAACCCTGTTTGCCTTAATAATCCAAGGTCATTAAGTTCCCAAGGAGCCACTATCACAAGTTAAAAATTGGAATCATTATATCACAAGAGAGAAGATAGAGAATAGTCATATACTTCCAAAGGGCAATATTATTATTTTTGACGTTTTTATGGTTAAAAACATAGATTTACTTGATGAATTTTGCTAATTGATCAGTAAACAAAAGTACAAAAAGAAGTTCAATGTTGAACACTAAGCAAAATCACAAGCAGTTTTCATTTCCTGCCAACTGTTTCTTTGTTTTAGGAGTGAGCTCTAGCTCCTAGTTAAAGTATCCTGACTTTCTTTGAAAGCAACTTATTGGCTTCCTGACTAAGATCATGTGCTTTCAATTTCTTTTGCATTTTACCACTTACTTTCTGTGGTATTCTTTCATGGATAAATGGCTGCCTGGCAAAATAGAAAATGAACCACAGTATATAATTAAGTTCTTTTGCACAATGGAAGTTAGTCATCGACACAATTAAACCACTGGCTTCAGAATTCAGAACCGAAGGAATGAGCAGTGTAATCAAATAGCATTCATTTCAATAAAATTTTCCTAAAATATCAGATTGAAGCGCTCTGCCTGCTTTTTTGTTGTTGTCACAACAAGACCCTGAAATACATTATTTTTCCAAAACTGAAAAAAATTCAGATTGGACAATACCTTATTCTTATATATTCATTATTTACACATTTTTCACTCTTTCTGAACCTCATATAGAAACTTCAGCTCATCAGTGGTAAGAAATGACATTTTAGAGGTTTTTTTCTGCTAAAGCCAAAAAGAAATGTCCTAAGATGTAAAATGTACTTTTTTAAAATAACAACTTAACAATATTCTACTGTTTTATGTAATACATAATGTGAAATTAAATGAAATTAAATATAATATGGAATATTTTTCCATTCTTTAATTATGACTAACACTGTTTCAGTTTTAGGCAGAAATGGTGTATTTTAGAGCTGTTTTAATTTTATGATGCAGAATTTAATTTTGTATAAACTGTCAGCAGGAAAGACATTTATCTAAGTTCAAATACGTTGGGTTCATTTACTAAATACAAGTAAACAACTTTAAATATAATTCTCTGCTAGAGTATATAATGTTTTACTTTTGAAAGGAAAATTATTCTTTGGTCTTCTCCAAGCAATTTATTTCCAAATATGTTTAGAGGGAAATATGGGAGCAAAACTCTTGAACAGAAAACAATGAAAGATCCGTTTATTAATTAATAAAAAATATTTCAAATTGCCCCTTGCCCTCTGACCACATTACTAATTAAAATCATATTAATACATTTTAATGGAAACACATCAATTCCAATAAAAAGCATAAACTTTGAAAATATAGAATTACCCATTTAGATAGATGCTATAAATTTGTTATATTGTTCAATAATTCAATGACTTCAACTGTTGTGGATGTAGTGTATGAAGACTTAAGTAAAGAAGACTGGGTGTAAAATGGACATAATTTTTGGAAGTTACCGGAAAACTTCTCCTTTTACATTTTTTCTTCCTCACTATGATAACACTTGTCCACAATCAAATGTGTTAAAAATATAAATTTTCAGAAAACCCCAATGATATTCTGCAATTAGTATTTCTGATATATATTTTTTCTTTTTAGGGGGTGCATGGTCCAGGAATCGAACCTGGGTCTCCCGCATGGAAAGCAAGCATTCTACCACTGAACCACCCTTACACCCTGATACTTTTTTGACTAGCCATTTGTTTTTCCTTTGATGGAGGAGCCATAAACATTTTCTGGTTGATGATAATTTTAGGTGGACACCTGACTCACTCTAATAGCCACTATAGTATTTCATAAATTATGAATTTGGCATAAATGGGAAAGCAGTTATTAAGTTGCTGGAAAAAATAATGGTAGGATAAGGATGCACGACGAGCAAGTATGGTTTGGTTTTGGAAAACTTTGCTTTTCCAAATTGCCTGTGATCATGCTGCCCCCACCTCACACTAGATTGCACCACCCTCAGCTTTTCCTAAAGGACAGTAAAGCCCTGTGTCTTCTTCCTTGAATGCTACTCTTCCCTCATCGTGCTTTGTTCAGTGTTTTGCTCTAGCTATTTCCTCCAGTGACCTTGAATGTTAAACATTGGTGCATGGCTGTGGATTAATAAATTGCATCCTTCAGGAAGGTAGGGAAGGACCTGTGCCTTATGCCAGAGAATGGTCCATAGATATGAACTTTCAGTTGGGGATCATGCTTGCAGGAGGATACTTTGAGTCAGATTTTCCTTTTTCGCAGAAGAGGTAGGCACGCACTTACATGACCTACTGCAAGGATAGACAACATCTGGCCATATTATTCAGACCATCATATGACCTAATTTAAATAAGTTTGCAGAAATCCGGCTCACTGAAGAAGAGGTTGGAACATACCATTAAGTAGCCCGTGATCAGGTTCAAGCATGACATAAGTGGGTTGTAAGTGAAAAAAGGGATTAAAAAATAAAATCTGAACTAGGAAAAAAAAAAAAAAAGGCAAAGCACAGCTTGCTAGTTTAGTAGCTCAAAGAATGTTTCAGTATATTAACTAGCTGGGGATGGGGTGAGGTGTCAGCAAGGGGTAGTTATTAAGAAGGATAAGCAGGGCGTCTGGGCATGAAGAATGAAGTTTGGTCAAGACTGTGAAATTAGGAGTAGACAGCAGTAGCAACACCAGGGCACAGACGTCCTGACCAGCAACCCTATCCGCTACTGTCTGGCAGCTCAGGTCCTCCACTGGTCTCCAGGGGAAACACCATCAAGATCTGGGTACGGCGTTTTCCATGAAGTATTTACAGTGAGATGATTTTCAGGTCAATTTATTCCTTCCTTCAAGTATAAACGCTCAAATTATTTATTGGGTGCTTGCCATGTGTCACATAGTATCAGAATATAAGACATTGATATCTTATTTTAGATTCATGACATTAGATTCTACTTGAAGAGAGGATGTTAGACTCTACCTAAGGTAAAAAAAAAAAAAAAAAAAATTACCTGAACAAAACAATGTGAGCAGCTAGAGGAGAATGTAGAAGGTACACGTGACTGGGTGAAGGGTTCAAGGGGGAAATCTCAGGAAGAGGTGGTTCCTCAGCAGTGCTGAAGACAAAGAGGAAGAGGAAGAAGGCTAACAAATGCCCCAGGTAGCCGGGTAGCACCTGCAAGACCGAATTCCCAGAGGTGAAGAATGAGCAGAGCAGAAAACTACACAGAGAATGCAAAGGGACAAGCGGTCGTCATAGCTACGCGCCACACAATGTCCTGAACAGAAGCTTGGACTTCATCTTGAGGTAACAGGGAGCGTTGAAGGATTTAAGCAGAAGCAGCACTTTCAAATTTGTCTTTTAAGGATTGTTCTGGGTTCAACGAAGGATGGAGGCAGGGAAACTAATTTGGCAATTGTTGCAGTTAAAGGAGAAATGGCAAGGATTTTTTTTTAAATGGTGTCTGTGAAGATTATACTAAATTCTGTAAGTCCTCTTGTTTGTGTAAATGTAACTCTCATTACTTTACAGGCTTACCTGCTCCCTTTTAAACTTAAGAAAGTGTGACCACTCCTTTATTGCTTTAAGTAAATTCACAATTTCCAGACAAGAAATATAGTAGGCTCTTCAATGTATGGATACATCTTACTCAAAAGAAGATATCTTCATTAAACAAGTCTACATAGTAAATAAATAGGCAATTTAGAAATGGGGTATCATATTTTAAACCTTTTTTACAATTCACTTCCAGAGGGAGACCTTGTAAGATAGATCTCCTCTGAACTCCTGCTCACTTGCCAAGTCTAATGAAGAATTGCTATTGTGGGTTGTTATTCAAATGTAAGGGGTGATTCGACCAACCATTTAAAAATACTCTAATAGCAGAAAACTCATATTGTCCTGTTTCTGCATCTATCACTGTTATCAGGTTTTCTCTAAGTAGTAGAACCTTTGTTTATGGAGTTTTTTTTTTTTTACATGGGCAGGTACCAGGAATTGAATGCGGGTCTCGGGCATGGCAGGCGAGAACTCGGCCTGCTGAGCCACAATGGCCTGCTCTACGGAAATTATTTTAAGATGTAGAGGAAGGCATTGAAGTAGAGACTTAGAGAATATTAATATGAAAAAAATCTGATATGTTAATAAGAAAAAATAAGGATGTTAGTTATAGAGGATAATTGAAATTTTGCCTTCTTCAGAATTAATAATTTTAAATGATCATATTTATTGATAAAAGTCTCTGGACTTAAAGCCAAAACATGTAGTTTTGAGTTCTTCCATCTGCTAACTGGTTTCAAAATGTATTACTCTTTTTTGGGCCTTCAGATGGAACAAACTAGATGATATTAAAAGTTCCTTCGAGTTCTAAGTTTCTATGAGTCTTTGGACTTTAATCATTTACAAATTAATAAATATATAGGCCATTTAGTAATATATTAAAAACACAAAAGAGGGTTGATATCTGTTTTTACCACCTAATTTTCTGCCTTAATTTCTCTGAAATTCTGTTTGCTGAAATGCAAAGCAAATTCTTTGTCATACATTCTTAATCATCTACAACCTTTTCTATTTAGCTGTGGGTAAAACATGGCATATGTACACTAATAGTTTCACATGCAGGAATTGAACTTATTTTATGAAGGGAAAATGGACTCTAGTCTGTTAGTCTTTGGACTGATGCTTTCAGACAAAAAATGAAATAATTGTCTCAAATTATAAGGACTACCCAGAGCTTCAACCCCCAACTAAGTTTCATTGTTTTCTAAGAATATTAAAACTGTTTTATAAATATTAAATAACCCAATTATTAAAAAAAGTTAACTCTTGAAGATGATAGTGTTTGTCTGGTTATTCAAAGTTCAGTCTTTAAATGATATCTCAATTGTACTTGAGAGGTCTGCGACCCAGAGAAATATAGCATCTTAATGGGCTGTAAACCTTTCAGAGGTAACATTATTCTCAAACCAATGAAATAGCTGTGAATTCACCTTAACTGACTATGACCCAAGAATTCTCATTAAAACTGTAACCATTTAATGGCTTTTTTTTAAAGACTGCAGATATTTTTAAAACTACGCTTTGACACCAAAAAATTTCTTTTTCAGGGCATCGTAAAATCTGATAATTTGTTAGTTGTCACAAGATTGGAGAATATAAGAGCTTTGTATGAAAATTTCTTCTGGATGTACACTGTTTATCCCATGTCATTTGCAAACTACGTGCTTGCATGTAATCTGCCTAGTTCATAAGGATATTCCCAGTAGCTGAGCAATTTGCATGTTTCGATAACACTACAAAAGAGCCTTTGAGAATCTGTGACAGCTAGGCTCACAGCCAAGATAAATTAAGCATTTTTGTGATCTTTTGAGCTAAAGATTGATGTGCATTTCAAAAAATATTAATGGACTTTGAGAAAGGGTATATTCTATTACACAGAACGTGAGCATTTTGATACTACATAGTTTTTATTTTTAAACACAACTGATTTATTATTCGCCATGGTTTCCGCACTTTCATAAAAAAAATATTTGTTTCTACTACCTCCCCAACTATGCACTATTATTGTCATTATATGAGTTGAATAAACATATCTCAAGTACAACCAAATCAATGTACAATCAGTAGGAGTGTGATGAAATAGAAATGTTAAATTCAGATGTTCATTCTTGAAAATTATATTTCCAGGTATATTGATTGAAATGTCTAAAGGTTGATCAAGTAACTTAAGTACCATAGACATGTGGGAAGGTGTCAGTTTAGCCAGGGTGGTATGTACGTGTGTGTGTTTTTCTGCACAAAGAGTTTTAAAATTTTTGAACCAACATTGAAAAGTAGAAATTTTCATGAGCAATCTAGATACTTCTCTCTTTTTGAAAACTATGAATGATCTGAAGCTAGATAGGTGCTTCTCTTTGGCACTCAACTATATTCATTGGAGACCTATAAGCATTTGAATTTGAACCAATTTTGGACCAACTTGCTAGGCTCTTGTCTTTTTGATGCATTACACAGAAGCATCAGCTCCCCAGAAATATTGTGGAAAGAGAATTTATGAAGGAATTGAATATATACAGGGCCAGAAGCAAGTAAGGCAGCTTTCAATTTTAATGATGTATCTATACAAATTACAGGCATTTCTGGCTCCATGTCAGAATTTGATCACCAGACATACTGAGTGAAGGCACTAACCTGGACTCAAACTGAATCAATTATTGTATAAATTATTATGCAAGTTTTGTGATGTCTATTTTCACATTCACAGTTAACTTTTATTTTAATCTGGGTAACTCATTTCTAATAGATGAAATTATTGGACTACTAAATTCTTCAGAAGTGATATTACATACACATCCAAAGTATATCTTTAGAGCAGACTATGGATATTCTAAAGAAGAGTGAAACAATAGGAGTATTTGGAGACAACATGCTCAATCATGCCTATTGTTTTCTTTTGGAAAACTCAGGGTTTTTAAGCAAAGATACAATGCTGGATTCTTTTTTAGAAAATATTTATGAAGAAATCAGCTATAAGTATTAATTCAGAAATTTTATTTAATTTCATTAAGATTCTTTGCTAGAACACTTTCCAATTGTCATTTAACTCTCGTACCAACATGGCTTTTGAGCAATGGTAAGCAGAAATCATTTTAACCAATGGGGAAAAGGGGTAAATTCTGTTCATCTATAGGTAACAAATTCGGATTGTAACTACTCTTAGTTACTTTGCAGAATGAAAGCCCTCATAAATGTATTAATAACTGTCTCTGAAGTTTAGGAATAATTCATTTTAATTTTTTTGTGAGGCGTTTGTAAAATCATGCAACAGTCTAATTTAGGAAGTAAAATCTATACTTAATTTATGAAAAGCATTATTTCAAATATTCAGAAAGGATTAAAAGTACATAAAGATGCATTTTTTTTATTTAGCTCTCTGGGGGAGGAAATGTTGGTTTTGTCCATGTATTTAGTTTCTTTTAAAAATAATAATAGGAAATATAGAAATGTATATTTAAGATAGACAGTATATCTTTGTCAGGTTTAAGATAATAACAAGAAACATAATTTTATGAGTCATAGCTTGCTTGACTTTAATCCTTTTAGACATTGCAACCATTTGATTAAGTGCTATATGAGCTTTCTCCCCCAACACTTTCAAAGTGTCATCTGTCATAGCCTTCCTGTCACAGCCATAAAATATGACTGTCTAATGATATTAGAGTCAAGAAATATGATGTTGGGTTTGGCATTTCAGATCACTATGGGTCCTTACTGTAAACTATGTAGCAGGCCCCTGTGTATATAACAAAAGAGAAGATATCAACTGAGACAGTGAACATGGCAGATGTTGAAAAAAACAGACTGAAAGTATTGTAACTTTATTGTCCATTTCTGTCATATTCAAGACAGAGTATCAGGAAGATAAAAGTTGATTCTTCCTTAATTTTTTCTGATAAAACTATTACAATGTATGAATGTATTTATAAGCTAATAAAAAGTTAGCATTTAGGCAAAATCACCTGGTCAGAACAGTCACAATAATTGAGTTGCTTAGAGTAATAGTACAGCTCAGAAACCAATTCTGGATTTGTTATTACTTTGTCTCTGAAAGTATTATCCTAATATGCTACTGACCCTAAAAGTGTCAACTAATTGTGGAGCATGATCTCATGGGCTTTAGAAAAAGGCAAAATAGTCCAGTAATATATAATTCATCTATGAAAAATTTGGAAAGTTATTTAACTTCACTTGCTTATTTTCCTTATTTGTAAAACTGTACTTCCAATATCTGACTGATAGAATTCTTTTGTGAATTAAATGGAATAATTAGTGTGAAAAATTTAGCAGAATGCTTGACACATAGTAACTGCTCAATAAAAGGTAGTTATAGCTTTCATTGGTAATATTTTTGGAAACATATAGGTTAATATATCCTTATCGTTTTACCTGAACTTTGGATATTCGGGTCACCATACCTCAAAATAATTGAACAGCTTAAAGACAGTGCAAGGAAGCATAACAGAACTAATTGAGCAGATAAAGTAGTTTTTAAGAATCACTGCTTACGTCTTAGTTTCCTAGGGTGGCAGTAACAAAGTACCACCACAGAAAGGTATCAGGAGAGCTATATTTATTTACAAAGGACACATGTTTCATGGCTCTTGTCTGGCCTTTGACAGTGATTTCATGACAATCCATGTTTCTCTGCCTCAGTTGTCATGTGTTCTTTCTTCTGACTCTCTCTGTATGTGTCAAACTTCCCTCTTCTTATAAAGATGCTAGTCATATTGGACTAAGGGCCCACCGACCATTATGACTCCATTTTAATTTGTGTAATTCTCTTCACTTCCAGATAAAGTCACATTCTGAAGTACTAATGCGTTGGACCCCACATATCATTTTGGAGGACAAAATTCGATCCTTAACATTTTGATTCCAGAATGTACATGGATGTGAAATATGTCAGAACAGATAAGAAGAAAATGTGGAAAGTAGACACGGCCCACAGGGCAGGGAAGACAACACTCAAGAGAAAGTATCATACATCAAATGGAAGGAAGTCTAAACAAAAGATCAGATGTGGAGTGCATGCACTCTTATTAAATAAACAACCACTGGGAACAGTGAGCAAAAGTCAGACATAAGATCTGCCCTCCAAAAACACGTCTGAATGGAAGAACTAGAAAATACATAAGTATGAAAAAACAAGCTTGCTAGACTTCAAAAATGTAGAGAGGGTGAGAAACAATTTTGGAATGGGGGTGTGAGGATCTCCTTAGGTATTCTTCCCAACTAAACAACCAAACTCATGAAAATTATTTTTAAAAGGTCACTTGAGTATCTGGAAATTGTCCAAGGGCTTATAGCAAATGGAGGAACATTTATTCAAGGAAATCTACAAATATCAGTAAAAACAGTGAGAATCTGGCATGTCATCCAGAAACTACTCCCTTTACTCCCTCATCGCAGCTCAGTGTGACAAAATCTCAAGCCCGGGCAGGTGTGGCCAAGATTGGATTCTCTCTCTCCCTGACTCCCAAGCTAAAGTGATGATTTACCTCAGAGAAGAACAGGCTGCAAAGATTAGTCATCCCCTCTCCCCAGCTCTATTTTACAGAAGCCTTATTCCAAGCAAGCACAACTGAGAGAGCTGCTGTTCCCTTCCTCCACTCAGCCCCCACTAGCAGGATGGAAACTCTAACCCAGGTGCTACAGACCAATAATACGAGGACTTTATTGCTCCCTGTTCCAGTTCACATATAGGCGGACATTCCATGCCAAGGAAGGCAAACTTGGAAAACAGAGATACCACCCCTTCCAGCCCATCTAGTGCTGTATCTAAGGGAAGGGTTGTCACTCCAAGAGAAGCAGGCTACTATCCCCACCCCAAGTTCCTCAGCAGTGGCACAATGATTCTATGCAAGGGAAGCGCAAGTCACAAGAACAAAAACCTCTGTACTTCTCCTTAAAAGATTGACTGTATTTGGAAGATGAGAAGAATGTTCTTGTTCAAGGTCAGGGTTGAAATCAATGACTATCTTGGTGGTGAGCAAATAAGAGAAGATTAGTAACTTCATGATAGCAACAAATGAAACAGTAGACCGGCTACAAATTTCAAAAAAGAGACAGAGAAAGACTCATCTAAGAAGACCCTTCCTGGGTTCAAAGCAATCCTCAGTGACTGGCCTGAAAGAAGATTTTTAGTCTGCCGTGCTAATGTAGCCACACTTCATTTGGTAAGACTGTGGTACGATTTATGCTCCAGAGCATTGCTGAAAAAAAAAAAAAATCAACGAGCAGTTAGTGGAGACTAAGAATTATGGGCAACATCACTGGAGACAGACCAGGCAAAACTTAACAGGGAGGTCAGACAAAGAGAGAGTCAGAGGCCTCGGTAAAACCATGGTCCTCTGAGTAGGATAGGGGTTCAGAGAGACTGTGCATGGGGCCAAGGCTACACCTTGAAAAGAACAACACCTGAGTCTGCATAAGAAATAGTCCCACCATGTCCTTAAATAAATAAAGAAGCAAATAACAGCAAGCCCTGGGGGCCGGGAGGAGATCAGGATGAGAGATTGTTACACTTTATTATCTACAGTGTACAATTTTCAACAAGGAAATTATGAGACTTGCAATGAAACAGGAAAGTGTGACCCATGCATAAGGAAAAAGCATGTAATAGAAATTGTCTTTGAAAAAACATAGTGATAAACTTACCAGAAAAGGCTTCAAAGCACCTATTATTAATGTGTTCAAAGCAATAAAGACAAACTTGCTTAAAGAAATTAAAAGAAGCTATGATAGTAATATTTAATTCACTAGTGGATATATCAGTGAAGAGGTAAAAACAAAAAGACCAAATGAAAATTTGGGAGTTGAAAAGTGTAGTAACAGACATGAATTCACTGGAGGTGTCAAACGGTATTTTTGAGCTGGAACAAGAAAGAATCAGTAAATTTGAAGGTAGACTAATAGAGATTATACAATGCAAAAAATAGAATAAGAAGAAGAAAGAAAATTGAATGAAAACTCAGAGAAATATAGGACTCCATTAAATGATCCAATATATGCATCATTAAGTAAATAAATGAGAAGAGAGAGGGAAAGCAGAAGAAAAATATTCAAAGAATTAATGCTTAAACACCTCTTAAATTTGATGAAAATTATTTTCCAGACATCTGAAAAGCTCAGTGAGCTCCAAGTAGGATAAAAAATAAAGAAGTCCACATCCAGACACATCATAGCCAAAATATCAAAACCCGAGAATAAAGAGAAAATCTTGAAAGCAGCAGGCTAAAACGGTTTGTCACATATAAACAACTTCAGCATGAGTAATAACTTACTTCTCATCAGAAATAGTGGCTGTCAGAAGACAGTGGTGTGACATATTCAAACTGCTGTAAGAAAATATAAACTATCATCCAAGAATCTTATAATCAGCAAAAATATCTTTCAAAATTGAAGGCAGGACAGGCCATGGTGGCTCAGCAGGCAGAGTTCTCGCCTGCCATGCCAGAGACCTGGATTTGTTTCCCAGTGCCTGCCCATGCAAAAAAAAAAGATGCAAACTTAAAATATTTTCAAATTAAAAAAACTTAGAGAATTTCTTGCCAACAGCCCCAGCATAGAAGAAATACTAAAGGAACTCCTTCAGGCTGAGAGTAAATAACATCAAGCAATAAATTGAATCCACACAAAAAGTAAATAATAAAAAAGAGCCCTGGGAAATGTAATTATATAGATAATCATAAAAGACAGCATAAGTGCATAGTTCTTGCTCTTTTTTCCCCCAATTTATACCTGATACCATAGCCAGACAAAGACATCAGGGTTAAAAAAACAAGAGACAATTCTAGACTGATATTTCTTGAAAATATTTCTTGCAAAGGCTTCACCAAAATACCAGCAATCTGAATCTAACAACATATAAAACGGATTATATGCCATGGAAAAGTGAGATTTATCCCAGGAATGCAAGATTGATTTAATACATAAAAACTCATCCATGAAATTCACCACGTTAATAGAATAAAAGATGAAAAGCCATGATCATCTCAATAAACACAGAAAGCATATTTTAAAAAATCCAATATTCTTTCATGATAAAAAATCACTCTATGAACTAGGGATAGAAGGAAAACTTCTCAACCTGATAAAGAGCATCTCTGGAAAAACCACAGATAATTTCACACTTAAGGATGAAGGACTGCTGTTTTGGAACAAAGGTTCACCAGAAAAGATTCACTGTGATTCTTGCTTCTATCTCACAAGCTTCAAAATGAATAAAGGCAGATGCATATGCTTGACTGAGCTTAGAAACACTGTTCATTTCATAATTAAAATTGAGTTAGAGAATACTTACATGACATTTTCAGCATCTTAAATGGGAGATAGACAGCCTCTCCTTAAGGTGGAGAATTTCTCAAACATAGAATGATGAAATGATATTTGAGGCCAGAAAAAAGGAAAAGATACTCCCTAGTTATCCTTAATAGTGATTGCTGTCAATGAAACATATCTTGGAACTATTATTATAAATAATCATGGTCTAGATAAATCATTTACCTAGTCCGATAAAATGTTTCTTAAATATTTACCCTTATAGAATAATAGGGCAAATTTCAAGCCCAGGTTCACACATTAGTTTGTATTCCTGAGTGCAGATTTGGTGTACGTGGTTATTATAATTCTTAGAGACATAAAAGGACCTCATTTACCTAAAGTCATTATTTTTAAGTTGAGAATACATGTCAGTACTGGAAGGAAGAATGGCTCAATACAAAATAAATCAACCAAATCAACATCATGACCTATAAAATCCTAGAGAAGAAAGAGTCTATATTATTCCTGCTGATCTAAACAACATTTCTTCCTCAAAGACTACAGCAGTGCATATTCTATAATATTTATATTAAAAATGGAAATAGCCTTAATTTTTGAAAAAGAATACATAATATGTGTGCTAACCTGCACTTTGTATACTGCTTACTCTAACCAAAAATGGGTAATTTATTAAAAGTCTTTAATTTATTAAAAGGCTTCATCAGACCTATTTTATTGACAAATTTTTACTTTAGATAGGTATTATTAAGAGTACATTAATTATATTATTTCCTTTAGGTGCTGCATGTTTACATTTTTATCAGTTTTTCTTTTTCTCTCACATGAAAATTTCATGATATTTTCAGGGTTAGGTATCAGAAATAACTAAAAATTCTTATTTTAATCATTTCAATTAATATACTATAGAATTGCCAGTAAGAATGTATGGATGAAGAGATCGTCTGACAAAACTATTAATTACCTAATGTTTTTGTTTAAAAGAAGTATAAAACTCAACATCAAGATGCTGTGGAGATCCTTTATATAACACTTTTGGTTTGTCCTAGTTAATGTTAGCTACGGCAGAGGATATGTCACCCCCTGAACAGGGGAGATTCAAACAAAGAAGAGTCTCCAAATTTACAGAGAAATGTTGTTGTTAGATTAAGTAGATACATCAGGTATACACACACACACACACACTCACACAAAACAAGCCAGATTCCTATTGACAACCTCCCATCTCCATTTTATTTTAATCGATTTTCTATGAGACTGAGACTGAATTTCAGAGATAAAAATGATTCCTTATTGGAATTAAGAAATGGTGGTATTCTTTTAGCAGCTTCTAATCCTGAGGCAGTGACATGTACAGATTTATATTTAATTCCAGAATTAGATGGAAAACTTTAGTTTAACATGAGAGGGAGAGTCAGATGTGAGTGAATCGCAACCACAAAAATGCTTTACTTCATGTGAAATTGGTGTAAGTGAGAAATTTAAATGGTATTGACAGGAGTGTGAATTTTCTTTTTTGAGAGTTCCACCTGCCTTAAAGTGGAAGCTTCTCCTGCTGCTGCCCATGCTGTCCTCATTTGAGGGATAAACAGAAGTCTCCTCTCCAAAAGTCTGTCAATCCAGCACTTTTCTAAGGCACTGAATTCATTTAGGGGAAATAAATGTGCTAAACGAATACATTGTCAACCCAAAAATGATTTTAATTTTTAAAGGGAGACTTAGCATACCAATTATTCTGAATAATTATCTTAGCAAGTGTTGTTTATTATACCTACTACTACAATAGTGAGCAATATATACCATCATATATACCATTTTAATGAGCAGGTACTATTGGTATCCAAAGTATAACTAGCAAGAAACAGTTAAAGGATATGCATAAATGCTATAGGGAGTGGGAAGCAAAAATGTTGCTTCAATAAATAAACATCATCAGAATAAATGCTTATACCGTTTAAGATTATCTGCTTCTATCTTCTAAAGTTAATCATAAATCATATTAAAAATGAGGATCCTGATATTTAAAACCAAATAATTATTGTATTATTTCTTGGTATTGTCACATTACTTTATTCACAGAAGAAAAACATATTGAAATGTCAAATTGCTACCTTTGATTTCTAATTCTTCTTTAACTTTTTATTTTGGTCCAAGCCAGTTGCTAAACAAACTATTTTTATTTCTAAAGTAAGCAAAAAACCCCATAATTTTGTGCTTGTGCTCTCTTTCAATTTAGAGTTATTGTGAAGTCATTTATCCATGTTTAGACAAGGGAAATGTATATAATGCATCAAGTTATGATGCATCAGTTTGCCTCTTTTCAATAATCTAGTCTGGAACCATTTTAAAGTGCTCCTTTCAGGTACTGCTCTTTAATTCCAATTCATTTGCTGGTACACGAGACATGATAGAAGATGGGATCTAATTAAAACTTCTGATCCATTGTGTTCATCGACTTCCTCTGTGCTGTGATCATGAACAGTGCACAATGGGAGGCATTTTGGTACTTATTGTGCATAATTATTAAGGTGTGACAAAAGGATGAAGGAATTGCAGAGGCAATCTGTTCTTCAATCTGGGCTGTCTGAAGACCCTCTCAGAACAGCAGAGTGTTAATTTCCTGAGCATCTCATGATAAGCAAAACAAGGCTTCTTTGACAAGAAAGTTGCCATAAAAATATGTAGTTGGTATATGATTTATTCTCCAATGTAATAAAAACTCCAATGAAATAAGAAGATTAGTCCTCTTAGGTAAAGAAGCTCTCCAAAGCCTATAAACAATTGGTATTTTCCTGCTAAAGGGGAAGGGTGGAGGGGAACAATTTGTTTATATTTTGATAGTGAGTTCAGCCCCTCAATTTATAATAATTTTTACTTCATGTAAGTGGGGACAAAAGAAAGATAATTGTTAAGATGGTTCTTACAGATGTGAAAGTCCATTCTTCCCAAAGAAAACTACTTGTAAAAATGTCCTTGACTGTTACAGAAGTAGAGTTTACCAATTGTTTAGATATTATCAATTTAAGTATTTTGTTCCAGTAGAATTCCAAATACCTATATCATATGAAAAAATTATTGACTTAAAAGCTATAAATGGATCCATTTGAATATAATGAGCTTGAAAAGAAATTCTGTGCAGAATGCAAAAGTGAACACAATCTAGTCCTTAACCTAAAACAAGGTTATGAAGCAATCGAAGCAATAGATGTTTATGGAAGCTAATCTAATGGAAAGAGAAAGATAGTGTGCATATGTGATTGTGTGTGCATGTATGTGTTTCCAAAATTGAAGTCCATACAAAATGCCCAATACTGTTGAGGAAAGTTAGGAAATGATGAAGGAGAAAAACAATAATGATTTTAGGAGGAACAAATACTTTTTCCTCTCACCCAGAATCAAAGTGTGTGTAAAGCCAAGATGTGTGTTGCATGTAACCAGGAGATTAACTTCACTTTGAGGGTGTTGCTGACTCAGCCTATCCTCAATGCAAAAACAATGCATGCCTCATGTTGCATCCATGCTGTCAGCCAACAACCTTAGGCACCATTTGAAAAAGAACCTCCAGCACGCATTTGTCAGAAATGGTGCTAGTTCACTGAAGCAGTTTTTACGGGCATAAAACTCAATTCTTTTCTTCATTTGCTGATCTCAACTAAAAGTCTTGCTGTTCTTCTTCCAATTTTCTTTTTCTTTAACCTAAGCTTCCTTTTTTTCATGTTTGAAACTATTTTCTAAACAGCATCAGTACATCTTCTCCACAGGGTTTTCTACAAAGGCTGCCCTAATCTTAGAGCAATGTAAGTAAATATATCTCCCAGATTCTACTAACTCTGACATTCTCACCATTCTTACAAGGCATCCCTACCATCTGCCATGTCTTGGGCACAAGGGTGATGACTGGATGCCGTTCACAAATGCCACTGTTCGCAAATACCAATAAAGTTGGATTTATTGGGCCAACAAAGATTACAAAGGTTTACAACAAAAGACGGAGAGCCAATTCAAATTCAAACTTCTTTTGGTATATCAGATCACTTTTATAAAGTATATATTTGAGTTAGTTAAATGCAAATAAGATCTGGAAGTATAACTTTTCTGTGAAATACATACATACTAAATATAATATGGATAAGCTATTGAACCTTGGGAAAATACATCATTGAAGTGGTTTTTTTTTTTTTTTTTTTTTGCAAAACTAAATGCAGAACCAATTAGAACCTTGCTGTTTTGACTATGATGGACTAAAAATGTTTAGGGGCTTAAATTTTGAATAACACATGCAGAAAAGAATTGCTAAAACAAGGGACAATATTTTCCTTTCTCTTTTTTACAAGACTTAGCCAGCCATATCAGAGAGACCATATGTTAGTTGCAAGGATAATTTGTTCTAAGGGTTTTTAGCTATAATTTTGATTTTTGGAACCTGTATATGATAAGATATATGTTCGGAAAAGGTTCAAAGCTATTTCGTCACTACAGTCAAATTGCATTATAATGGTGATATCAACTTAGAGCTCCTGTTTCATAGGCTTCCTATTCCAAAATGACTAAAAAGCATTTTATTGTTGTCTCACAGGTGGGATGGGCCGCCTCACCCAAACTCCGGTTTGGCTATCAAGACTGATGTCACCACCAATGTGCCAAGAGGTTATGAACAGCTTTATTACTCACATAATGAGACCTTCACCAACAGCAAGGTTAATGCTTAAGAAAGCCCAAGAGTGGACTGAAGAGCAGGGAGCAGAGGGGCCTTTTGGGTTTTTATGGTAGATGGTTGTTGGGGACGGGATGAAAATTCTTCCTCATCGACCAAGGCTTGTGTGGTTTGAGCATCCCACAAGTGCTGAAGGAAGGACAACCTGAGCTTATCAGCTTGCCAAGGTCTAGAAAGGAAGGGAGCGCTGGAATGTGAAAGCTACCAGCAATTCCAACATCAAAAATGGAGTCAAATTCTTGATTGCAATTCACTCAGATGTTTGAATACTGAAGTGTGCCATGTTTAATGTAGCTGCGTTCAAACCTGTTTAAATAAGTCATCATACACACTCTATAAGACCTGTAGACTGAGACTGCTAAGGAAGATGAATGTTCCATTGAATGTCTTATTCAAGAGCCCAACATTGTGTAATTTAGAAGTGAAATGAGTGTCTTGGTCACTATCAATAATATCTGGAATTCTGAAAGAGATGAGGGACATCTTGGTGAGGCCTTGTATTGTGGCTTATTATGTGCAGTGATGTGTGTGATGTTGATTTATTTTTTGCATATCTGTAAGGCAAGAGATTCCCAGAGTTCTTTATCCCAGAAGGGGCAACTTGAATAAGCAATTGTTGTTGCTGATATTTCTTGAGCAGAGAGCCAGACTGCTGGCAGTAACCAAGAGTCTGTAAAAACATTCAGATGAGGTTGACTGTTGGCCAAATTATCGAAAGCTAAGATGACTTCCTGAAGTTCAGCCAATTGTGCTGACCTTTGGATCCCATCCTAGACCAGGTCTATCAAGTTATGGAATAAAAATTAGCAGCCCTTCAGTGAATTCCATCATGTGAGTTGATGGTGCTGCTGTCTGTAAAGTACATGACTTCCTTTGCTGTTCATTCAGTTTTTCCCAAGGGACTCCCAGGTAGCCAACAGAATCAGGACAGGAGTTTCTCCTCTAGTACCATGGCATCTGGCAAGATATTTCACCCTTCCTGTGGATGGAATATGCCAGGGTGCCCATGTTGACTGACTTGAAGGAAGCCTCTGTACTTGTGCCAAGCTTGCAGTATGTGGCTTCTGTGAGCCAAGGTAAACAGGACAACTTGATATGAAAAATGATGGGCTCAGAACTTATAAAAGCCTCTTTTTCCAGAAGGGTTCAGTATGCAGTTAGCAATTGCTGCTCTGTTGGTACGTACTGTGAGGCTGTATTAGTTTGCTAAAGATTCCAGAATGCAATATCCCAGAAATGGAACAGCTCTCATAAAGGGAATTTATTAAGTTGCGTGTTAACCATTCTAAGGATAGGAAAATGTTCAAATTAAGGCACCAACAGGAGGTTACCTTTACTCAAGAAATGCTGATGCCATCTGAAACATTTCTGTCAGCTGGGAAGGCACCTGGCTGGCATCTGCTTGTCCCTTGGTCCTAGGTTCCACTGCTTTGGGTCTGTTTTCTGTGGAAGTTCCTCACTTGGCTTCTCCAGGGCTGGGTTTCATCTTTTGACTTCCCTTGGCTCTCTCCAAGTTCTGGCTTGCTAGGCAGCTCACGGGAAGGCACATGGCAACCTCTCTTTCTCTGTATCATCACCAAACACCCGTGTCTCTGTCAGCTCTGAAACAAGGTTCTCCAACTGTCTGCAAATGAGGTTTCTCCAAAATGTTTCCATTTTATAGATTCTTGTCAACTAATCAAGATCCACCTTGAATGATTGGAGTCACATCTCCATCTAATCAAAAGACCACACCCATAATTGGATGTTCACATCTCCAGGTAAGTAATTTAACCAAAAGGTCACACCCACAACTGGGTCTGTCACATCTCCATGGAAACAATCCAATCAAAGTTTCCCACCCTAATGGGTTTGGCCCCACAAGATTGGATTAAGATTAAAACATGGCTTTTCATGGGTACATAATAATTTCAAAAATGTACAGAGGCCACAGAACGAAATTTCTTGCACCAGAAGTTCATGGGCAATTTATAGCACTGATGGGTGGTCCAGAGAGTCCAGGAGGCATGAGAGGAAGTTTCTAAAGCCTCTACAGTGAAGCAGTCTCTAGGATGCACCAATAGAATGCTTGTTGCATTGCAATTTGGATAGATCCATGAGCCTTTTGTTGTTGGAAACCCCATTCAAGACAGGCTGATTTTCTAGTATCAATGTAAGTAGGCTTAAGTAAAACTTGTAAATAAGGAATATGTTTCCTCCAGAACCCCAAAAGTTCTAAGAGATTTTTTTTTGCTTTAATACTGTGGATGTTGAGAGTATGAATAGCCATTTCTCAATAATGTCATGGATAGAGTAGCCCTCAGCTTACCAAACAATTTTCATGAATTTAACCAAAGTGTGTGGAGCCTTGTACAGTGTGGGCAATTGGTCACCCTGTTTTACTAGTCCCTAATGCACCATTAAGCATTCATTCTTTCCAAGTTTATGAACAAGCCAAATTGGATTGTTAACTGGAGAATCAGAGGGTATAACTATGCCTTCTCTAAAAAGTCTTGAATTATATATTTCAATCATTGAGGTTTTGTTTTAAATTGTATTGAGCTGTAGTAACTATTTTAATGGGGGAGACAATATTCATAGGTTCTCATTTGTCAAACAATTTGTATGTGTCGAAGACTTAATTTACTATCATTTATTTATTTATTTATTTATTATCCTGTATGGCTGGGTCACAATTCATTATTTTTCCATGTGAGTATCCCATTATTGCAGCACTATTTTTTGAATTTTTGTTTGTTTGTTTTGCTTGTTTGTTTTTTGGGGAAGTACATGGACCAGGAATCAAACCAGGGTGTCCATATGGCAAAGATCACTGAACCACCCTTAAACCCCCTACTCACTTATTATTGAATTTACTTTATTAGCTTCCATGCTCACTATGGGAAATTTGGGGTCTGTGGATACTATGGCAATAGAGAATTTAGGCAAGGCAGTAGGTCCAATGTGAGGCATACCTGATGTCCATATTTTATATTCTGGAACTCCTGTAAGATTATGGGGAGTGCCTTGTTTAAAATTAGTAGGATCCTAGGTAGAACTGTAATTTGAGACCCAGTATATATTAAGGTCATCAAGATTTGACAATTGGTGCATTTTAGCAAATGTTAATGCTAATTCAGGACCTATGCTGTAGAGATAGAAAAGCCAATCTGCACCTTTTAGTTTTGCATTCTATAATTCTTTTAGTAATTTTGAATTTTCAATTGAGTCAAATTGTGGACCTCTGTTTCAGTTTTTTGTTTTCTCTGTCTACATTTAAGTTTCTTCCTTCTTTCCTCCCTCTCTCCCTCACCCCTCTGCTCTTTCTTTCCTCCTTTCTCCCTCCCTCCTTCCCTCCTTCCCTTCCACCCTCCCTTCCTTCATTCCTTTTCTTCCCTTTTTATTGTTTTTGGGCATTCTTGAGGCCCCCTCCTCAAGTCCCCCCTGATTGTCCCCTCTATCCTGTTCATATTTATAAGATTCTTCCTCCAGAGATCCTAAAATCATTACCTTCAAGATAAGGGGCCTCTGACATGGCAATGATGGGCTTAAGGATACTGGAATTAAATTGGTTGAATTAACCTTTTGACTACCATGAGAGGGGCATAAGTGGCTTTCCCTATAACTGTGAGAATCCAAATCTTTGTTATAATAGCATAGGCAGCAGTGAAGGCATTTTGTAGGGTCCCAGTGAACCACTTGTTTTTAAGAATGTTGCCTTAGCCTACCACATGTATCTGCTTTCCTTTCACATGAGCCTACATATTATATATATTTGTTGGGCTTATAGATTGGACAGAGTATCAACCTTTCCCATATACACTCAATACAGTGGGTTCCATTGCATGGTTGAGACACATAATAAATGATCACAGTGTAAGAGTCACTCACCTGAGCCAAGCCTCAGACACAGATTATGTTGGCATTGGAACATATGATTAATTCTGAAATACACAGGGAAGTCTGGGAAGAACCAATGGGAGAGCCTATAGCATTGTAAGTTGGATAGATTCATGAGTTTTTCATTGTAGGCAACCATGTTTAAGAGTAGCCCACTTTAAAAGAGGGCTCCAATTCAATATCACCATGACTAAATGTCAATTAAAACTTATAGGTTAGGCCAGTTAAATCCATAAGAGGCTCAGTAAGACAGAGCAAGTGCAGCACAATGCAGCACCATTCAAACACAAGCTAGCCAGCAGACAGCAAGCAAACACAAGAAATGAAAGATTCCCAGTGCTGTTGGTGATTATCTAGACATCCTGATTGTTGTGCCAAATATCACCGTCACCTGCAGTACTGGAATGGAGCCCTCTGAAAACCAACCCAAATTTGGTTTAAATGTAGGACTGATGGTGCCACATATATAATAAGGAAGTTTGGAAAGGTTATTACTCACTAATGGAGCTTTCTGGAAAAAGCAAGGTGAGTTCCCAATAGATCCAAGCATAGCTTAGAGAAGTGGAAAGAGTACACTAGTTTTGAGATTTTTATAACTTAAGGGGCCTGGCTGAGGGTTTACCCACACAAGCCAGGGCTTCGTTAGTACTTTCCTACTTGCTCTAAAGGATAAAGCATCCAAGTAGCCATACTTTTTTTTTTTTTTTTTAACAGCTTGTCCGGTTGTGGGACAGAAGGGAAATGGGAAGTGGTAGGGCTTGAAAGCTGTCAGCAATCAAATGGAGTCAGATACTTTATTATACATTGTGTGTGTATAATATGTATGTTATTAAAAAAAAAGTTGATTTGGAATCTTAGTGTGTCTTTACCTGTTCCCAGCACAAAATATTGATTCATAGAGAAATAAAGGTGGTATAGAAATAGCATGGACATTAGAGTCAGACATATATGAATTCATACTCCTAATCTGGCATTATTTATTCTCTGCCCTTGGGAAAATGTACTTAGACTTTCTGGTTTTCTCTGCTATTTAAGATATAAACATCATAGAACTTCTGAGAGGGGGTTCAATGCATGAATGCAAATGAACTGTGTGGCATGGATGCTGGCATATGGTAGGTATTTTTAATGCTAGTTTCACCTCCTTTGCTTCAGTCATTCAGTAAATTTCTGTTTATTTCTTAATGGAAACTCTGGCAATAGTAAGGTTTATACAGACAGGAATCCCTAATTATTCACAAGTCAGTTGCCTTTCTTGGGGATAAATGTGAGGATCTCTGGTCTTTCCCCAGCTCCCACTTCAACTGGTCAGCATTCTCCACCCTAGGGTAAGGTGTAATTCCAAATCATCTAATTTATTGACACATTAAAATTGGATTATGCAAGGCAGTTTTCTCCATTATGTGCCTTTAAGCCATGAAAATGTATATTTAAATCTTTCTATTTAATCCTGTGTATCAATTGTCCTTTTTTTTAAGCTATGCATTTCAGGATGGTTGCTATGTACACTTCTATCATTCTGTTCTTTATTTCAACAACTTGCATTGAGCACATTGTGCTAGATCATGGTGACATGGTAAGCCTGATGACAAAATACCAAAACAATTCAGTAATACGTGTACGCAGCAAAGCAAAATTTACTGGTTGTTAGTAAGCAGACCATGTGCTGCCATTCTCTATCTCTTAACACCATGGTGTCAAAGACAGCAAACCCATGCCTATGAACTCTTCTAACTTCTGGGCCTCCTCATTCCAAAAATAGTCATTTTAAGCACTGTAACAAATGCTTTTCTGCCCAACCCTTATCTCTTGGGCCTTGCCATTTCAGCACCACAGTCTGAATCCAATATCAGTGTCGGCATCAGTTTCTGGCTTACTCTAAATCCAGGGAATATTCTGCCCACATGTGAAGCATCCTGGAAACGCCAAGCATTTTAATAACCCTCGGGAGTAGCTCCCAACCAGTGCATTACCTGTGATTGAAGAGAATTGGTATATAAATATCCCATCATTTTTGTCTCATACATGGGATACCTCTGAAGCAGGTGTTTTATACTGATCTCCAGAGTTTTTCCAGTGAGATTAAGCTCCAGTCACCTTCAGTGGTAACTGGTTTGAGATCCTACCCTTGACTGATTGTTTTCTATTCCTTGTATCATTACTCTATTCACCTAACAGTGTTACCAGTTAATCCTAAATAAACTATTTGCACTCACATCCTTAACTTAGGGTCAGCTTGTGAAAGAAGTTAAGATAATTATGAAAATTAGATCTATTTTGTTGGGGAATTAGAAAAGTACAAAGAGGTTATAGTCACTTGCATTTATCAAGAACTGTGAAGGATCTTGGAATTGACTCTAATTGTTGAGCTAAAGAGCTAGCTGCTTTCTGTTTCATGGATATTGGCAGAAGTCATGAGACATGTGGGTCAAATACAAAGAAATTTATACCCCTGCACAACAAACAGCATGAGCATCACATTGGTGCCAGTTACCTTACTCAACAAGCCCCGTGAAAGTGATGCAGAAGGACCCATAGGGATGCTGAGTAGATAGTATATTTGTGTCACAACTGAGAAACATTGAATTTGCAGGCTTAACTGCTCTTATAATGAGTTGCAAGCAAAAGACACTATCACATCTTTTAAGGTTACTCACTGCAAACACAACTCTGAGAACTAGCCTAGGTGAAGAGAGATCAGAGTCTTACCTTCTCAGTACACCCAGTAAGAATCCACAGGATTCTTTATAAAATTCAAATTGCCTCTTCTAACAATATCCCTGTGTCATTTAAATGTTCTATACACTTTTGGTTTGCCCATTCACCAGTAAACTGAAGTGGAAGCAACCTAAAGTGAGCTCTGAACCATCATTTTCACTTCTAACACAGAGCATGTCTTTATGTTTTGGCCTAATTGACATCTACCATAAGCTAGGTGCTGTAATAGTTTCTCTAACCTAAAGGCAGTAATAGTCAATTAGATGTAATGCAATGCGGTAAGCCCAAGAAAATCAGTTTAAACATAGAATAATTGCATCATAAAAAGGTCAGCAATTAGATTTGGAGAGATTTCTCTGTTTTCACTAGAAAGTGCCATTTAAGCTGTCATGATAAATGATTAACTTTGTAATGAAAGAGATGGATATAAATACAGAATAAATCATGAAAGAAAGGCATCAAGACATGGAAGCATCACTGAACATCAGTAGGGCAGAGTGAGGCAAAAAGGGAGGAAGGAAGTGACTAAAGTGAGGTCAACAACATAGTTTTCACCAGATGATGAAGGGTGTTGAAATCACTTAATGTTTATTTAACCCGTATTATTTGCACTTGTACTGTGTATTGCTCCAATAATGTAAGCTGCTCTCCTGTGTTCTCCATCCCATATGTTCCCCTTCTCTCCCACCTCCTGAACTATCTAACTAAGGTAGCAGAACCAGTCTCAAGGGATCAGGCAAAATCAGCAACACCTCTCCCCGTGCCCCTTACCCCCTGCTACCAATAGTAATCTATCCCAGACTGTCAGGGAAAGTCTCTGCTAAGACACCCATCCCCGTCATTGGGGTCAAACAAGAATGTTCTGCTCTTAAGAATACATATTTTTTCTATTTCAGTAGTAGAGTCTGTGAAGGTGAGAATATTATGGGAATGGCTCTCTGCAGTGGCTAATATATCAGGACTTGAATTCTTGTCACCCTCACTCCCACAAATGAGGATAAATTACATAAACATCACTGAGACTCAATTTCCATCTCTGTAAAATGGTAATGACAATCTTACATTACATGCAGAATGTTCTCCTGATTGAATAAAGTAATGAAGTACATGATAGAGAACCTGCACATATTAAGCATCCAATAAAAATAGCTATACTCGTAACCCTTAGATTTATGCTACTTTTTTTTTTTAACATTTTTTTTTCACATGGGCAGGCACCTAGAAACAAACCCAGGTCCTTGGGCATGGCAGGCAAGCACTCTTACCTGCTGAGCCACCATGGCCCAGATTTATGCTACTTTCATATAGGTTGGAAGGTGGCAGTATTTGATAGAAAAGTACATATATATCAGTCCTTTGGGATTATTTGACTATTTTATTAAAGTGTTTACAAAGTTTTTCAAATTGGAGATAGTCATAATGTTTACAAGTTGTAGCATTCTTAACAAAATTGAAATCTGCTCATTATTTCAAAATCTGATTACAGTTTCCCACATGGTGTCAACAAATTTTCAAGAAGTTTTGAAAGATGGATGTGTGGGCTTTGTTTTTTGTTTTTTTTTTTTGAAGAAAACTCCTGCACATTTTCAAGCGGGATATAATTTATTATCTTTATGTGGATTATTTTCATGTGCCATGGTGGATTGAAAGAGTTGATGTCATTTCAAAAAATAATTAAGTGTCTTTCAAAGTTCAAATTGGAGAAATAAAATAGTTACAGAATATAATACCCAAGGACTATAGAACATAGACTACATGGTTCTATACCTGATGTTATTCTTATATACTTTGCTAAATTGGAAATTAAGAAGGAAAAGTATGTGTAAGCCTGTACCACAGGTACCTGCAACACTTCTCTTAGCCAAGCACAAACCCAGAAGCCACAAAAATATGCCCTATTGGAGAATCTGGGACTTTCCCACTTTCATACACCCTGACACAACTCGCAAGCAATATTCATGCTAACAACTACATAACTTGCTTTGTAGCCACAGTACTATTGCTGTTTCCTCTCTTGGGTCCCCTCAGTCATTGCTTATTTATCTTGTTTTCATGCTAGCCTGTCCAGTTTAACCATTTCCTTTAGGTTCTTGAGCCCTGTTTCTTCTCCACATAGCTCAACCCATGCAAATTGTCTTTGAAACTCTGGGCCACTATGACAGGTATATTATCTGACATTCGCATTTGGAGACTCTGCCCCCTCCAAATCCATTTCTGAACCCTTGCCCTGCATCTACCTTTCTCTGCATTTGCATTAATGTGATCTAAATCCTCCAGATGATGGCTGCGATCCTCTAATTCAATCCCCTCACTTTACAGGTGATGAAATGTTCTCACTTTAGTTGCTTTTTGATTAGGATGTTTCTCATGGGATTTTTACAGAAATATTTAGAAGTCACTTCATACGCTAGACTAATTTCTGGAAGATTTCCATAAGTGGCTAATTTTCCCTTCTGTGTAATTTTCATTCCTATAAGTTTTTATTCAGAGGACAAAATAACTATTTTTCCCCTGAGGAAAAATGGTTTCTACTGATAAGTTTGTAGATCAGAAGAAAGACTGTACTTTAAATGTCTGTAAAGGTGGATGCACAAAACTCAAATTTTTTTTTGTTTAACATATTCACATTCTTTAGAAAGAAGCCTTTAGGACAACACATTATGTTATCCATTTGAATATACACTGGAATGTATTTCCCTTTTCTTAATTTCCCTCAAATCCACCACATTTTTATTACACAGTATTTTGTGTATTTAAAGTTCCCTCATATTTTGCAAATGATAATAAAACATGTTGGGAAGGGAAGTATTTTACTATTTTATATATTCAAAGAGACGTGGATCATTTCTAGCTGTGTAGATTGACTATTGAAAGAAAATATATAAACTAAAAATACCAGGGACCTTGGTGGAAATGGAATGTTGATATAATGGAGATACAAAAATTCCACAATTTTATCCCCTCAAAAGAACAACCATTTTAAAATATTCAAAGATGGTGAAAATATCTAAGGTAGTATCACTTTGTAAGTAATTCTCTGGGTGTGCCATAACCAAGTCTCTAGGTGTTTTAGTTTCGTTGCTAAAGGGAACTTACTTTGAATCTTAACTATCATTTTTTCTTGTGTAAATGAGATGAATATTGACAAAAAGTTTTAAAGAGCTGTTGAGGCATTTCAAACTTTATGGGAAAAATATCACTTAATGTTCACCCTTGGCAGACAATATGTGAAAAAGAAGAAGAAAAGAAAAAAAAAAAAAAAGAGAGCGAGACTAACATTGCATCTAATTTTTTTCCTCAACCCCCTGGTCCTCATTTGGAAATCTTGGCTAAGAGCATGCTATGAAAATCACAAGTTAATCCATTAACTATTTTGGTGGCTCCCATCCATTTTAAACAATGAAGAACTTTCCATCAAACTGTACTATTCTGTCATAGTCAGAAATGCTTTATTCTTCCTTTTCCATCTAGACCATGTAACTTCCTCTAATACTTTTAAAGAACTTCAGTCAAAATATTACATCAGCACCCTCTTTTTCTCTCCTAAGCCTGTACTTTTCATAGTATTTCAAAGATTTCTATAAAAGCATCTTTCTCTCTTTTAAAATGTCAAGTTTTACTACTTAAACCACATTGCTACTGTACCTCCATAAATACTGGCTGAAACTAGTGACTGCACATGAGTTGGCTTCTCTTTGGAAAGATGCTGTGCTGGTTTGAAATGATATATGTACCCTAGAAGAGCCATGTTTTAATCCTAATCCCATTTTGTAAAGGCAGCCATTTCTTCTAATCCCTATTCAGTACTGTATGCTTGAAATTGTAATTAGATCATCTCCCTGGAGATGTGACTCAATCAAGAGTGGTTGTTAAACTGAATTAGGTGGAGACGTGTCTCCACCCATTGGGTCTTGATTAGTTTACTGGAATCCTATAAAAGAGAAAACATTTTGGAGAAAGAGAGAGATTCTGAGAGAGCAGAACAATGTAGCCATGAGAAACAGAGAGTCCACCAGCCAGCAACCTTTGGAGATGAAGAAGGAAAATGCCTCCCAGGGAGCTTCATGAAACAGGAAGCCAGGAGAGAAAGCTAGCAGATGATGCCATGTTCACCATGTGCTTTTTCAGATGAGCGAGAAACGGTGACTGTGTTCGCCATGTGCCTTCTCACTTGAGAGAGAAACCCTGAACTTCATTGGCCTTCTTGAACCAAGGTATCTTGACCTGGATGTCTTAGATTGGACATTTCTATAGACTTGTTTTAATTGAAACATTTTCTTGGACTTAGAACTGTAAACTAGCAACTTATTAAATTCCCCTTTTAAAGCCATTCTGTTCTGGTATATTGCATTCCGGCAGCTAGCAAACTAGAACAGATGCCATATTTCCCCAACACCAGCTCACATTGTAGCACATAGTCTCATTAAATAAACTATTTTGTTGAAAAGAACAATCAGTTGGTGCAAAAATTAGTTAAAATGCTTGTTGGTTAACTCGACGATTTTCAACCAGTTGCTTTATACAAACGTCAACTGCCAACACCATCGGTAAAATTATTTCATTCAAACCTAAATAAAGAAACAGATAAGTAAATAGATAAATAGATTAAATAAATAGTTTCAATCACAGTTATGGCTAATGTAGATTCCAAGCTGTTGGTCAATCAAATAAATTGTGCAGTAATTATTTATTAATTAAATAATGAAACTAGCAATAATAAAAGTCAGCGAAAGTTTTGCTTCAGTGTTCTTATATTCACAGGAACCGAGTCTACTTGAAGCCTTTTAAAAACCTGATTTGCATCTTTCCTAAGTGACTTGTGACATATCGGAAGAAGCATTGCACACAAAGCTGATGATCATCAGTTTTTAGCTGGCTCTGTAGCAAAGTAGTTGAGTGATCCTAGGTCCTGGTGGCTCAGATTGACAGTCTGATTGACAGGCTGAAGAATCCTGATGATAGATGATATTGACATTTGTGGGTAGATGATAGATGGATGGATAGACAGATAGGTAAGTAGAGTAGAGATAGAAATAGACGTAGAGTAAATGGAGGTAGAAGTATAGATATAGATGTAGAGATAGATGTAGATGGAGACATAGACCTAGATATACCAACATGCGGTTATATATATATGGACAGAACCCCTTTCATCATGCTGTCCTGTCCTGTTTTATTCATAGCTTTAGAATGGCCTGGCTTACGCAGGCATATGAATTTCCCATCTGTCTTAATTTCCCAGGGCTGCTGTAACAAAATACCAGAAGCTGGTGGCTTAAAACAGCAGAAATGTATCATCTCACAGATCTGGAGGCCAGAGATCCAAATTTAAGGTGTCAGCTGGGCCATGCTCCCTCTGAAATCTGTAGAGAATCTTGTCTCTTCCTATCTTCTGGTGATTTGCTGGCAAACCTTGTCATTCTTCAGCTTACATCTGTAGCACTTCAATCTCTGCCTCCATTGTCACATGCAGTTCTCCCTTCTGTGTCTGTTTATGTCTCTTCTCTTCCCATAAGGACACCAGTTATTCTGGATTAAGGTGACTTCTAATAATCTTAGGTAATCACATCTTCAAAGACCTATTTCCAAATAAGGCTAAATCACAGGACTGGGGGTCAAGACTTGAGCTCATTCTTTTGGGAAAATTAATGCAACTCACAACACTTCCTCTGTCCTAAGAAATATAGTATGGAAAGATTTTCTTGCCTCTCAGAAGGTCTTTACATATTTGGGGTGAGCCAAGGAGTTTCTCACATGCAAATGTACAGCTCTTGCTTAAGTATAGATGTCAATGAAGCATATGAAAACTCAGCACGGACTGAACCTCTATTTTTCTAAAAAAGGCTATTTTTTGTTTGAATTTTTTTTTCAGTTTTCTTTTTATTTCATTTTCTGAATAGATGCATATGTTCCGAGAAATGATCATGATGATGAATATGCTACTATGTGATGATATTGTGAATTACCAATTATATATCTAGAACAGAATAATCAAAAGTTACAAATGTTTGCGTTTGTTTGGTGTTTTTTGGTATTTTTAAAACAAATTTAAAAATTAATTTTAAAAAAGTCTTTAAGAAAAAATTCCTATTAAAATTTGCAAATGAAAAGCTATAAATTGATCTTTAGAAGTCTTTTTGCAGTCTATTAAGCAATATTCTTGAAATTATTTAAGCTTGATATTTATTTTTTAGTGTTATTTAAATGGAAACCAGATTATTTGTAGAAAAAGCAAATCTTCATTCCTTGAATGATCCAAAGACTCACAGGCAGTTAGTTGCATTAAAACACACACAAGTGCACATATGTACCACAAATATGCACACAGAAGTACACACACACAGAGTCATATACATTCTAATTCATTTATTGGAAATGCTTTGATTTGATTGACCATGATGTTAGAAAGATGCAATTTTTTCACTACAATCTGTTCTTTTTCCAGCTATATTGTCTGAAACATGTCCAATTCACTTGACAAGTGATAAAGGTTATACCAGGGTTAAATTATTCCACCTTTAATAGGTAGATTAATAATGCAAATTCCACATTTTCAGTGACCTGGAAATCATATTCTCAGAACAGTAGTTTTTAGTCTCACAATAATATTATTTAAACACACACACACAGAGAGAAATAAAAAATGCAATAGCAATCCATGTACATGACAGATAATGTGTTTGATATATATGTTTCATATATATTGACTGGAATGGCAGTTTACACTAGCAGATTTAGTTTTATCTGCCATGTGTGCTATATTTCTACATGTTGATATACATTTGCTAGTTGTTTATTTGTTCTGTACTCAAATGGTTTGGCTTACAGAAGCTCTCCAAATTCTTTCCCTATGGATGAGTGTAACTGTTTTTAAATGTAGTATGAAATCTATGAGACCTGAAACAATGACAATAACTAAACATAGAGAGCCATTACTGATCACTAGATATTACTTTAGCATGTGAAGAATAAAGTATCTTCCAATAAACTAAGATATTTATATTATATATAAAATTTAAAGAATCCATTAGAAATTTCACAATCACTCATGTGTTTCTCCAGCTTCTCTAACTATGGTCTTCAGTCATCCCATTGGAGATTATGGCAATTAAACATTACTCTTTTAATGTTAGGAAACCAGTGACTCCTGAAATAATAAATTGTTAGAATTTGTAACATGCTTAGAAGATCATCTAATTCAATTTACATAGATGACTGATGTTGAACCTGAAGCAAATAACAGCAATGAAATTATTGAACAAAGATCTATAAATAAATATTTCATTTTATGAACTTTTGCTGAGAAGATATGCCAGTAGCCTCAATTTAATTTATTATGTACTTAAGAAAATACTTAAATTTCTTTGAATCAAACTATAGAAAGGACTATTATTTGAGGGTGAGGGGCATTCAGATTCAAACTTTATTAATTGAAGACCTACTGTTTCCACTCACTATTTGAGCCACTGCATATAGAGAAATAAAACAAGGGAGGAAATCAGTTATCTTGTAGCTCATATTTTATTGAAGTAAATGAGCCTAAAAGAATAAAATCATTTGAAAAAATAAATAAGTGGGAACTCCACAAAATCAAATGCTTCTGTACCTCAAAAGACTATCAAAAAGGTGAGGAGACAGCCAACACAATGGAGAAAATATTTGGGAATCATGTATCAAACAAAGGTTTGATATATTGTATGCACAAATAAATCATACAGCTCAACAACAAAAAAACAAACAACCTAATTTTAAAATGGGCTAAAGATATTAATAGGCATTTTCTGAAGAGCAAATACAGATGGCTCAAAACCACAGGAAGAGATGTTCATTTTCATTGGCTAAAAAGGAAATGCAGATCAATACTACAATGAGATACCACCTCACACCTATAAGAATGGCTGCTCTTAAACAAACAGGAAGCTATAAATATTGGAGAGGATGTTGAGAAATTGGGACACTTCTACACTACTGGTGGGAATGTATAATGGTGCAGCCACCATAGAAGACTGTTTGACGATTCCTTAGGAAACAAAATATTGAGTTATCCTATGACCCAGCAATAGCACTACTTGTCATATATCCAGAAGAGCTGAAGGCAGTGACACAAACATTTGCACACTGATGTTCACAGTGACATTATTCACAATTGCCAAAAGATGGAAACAAACCAAATGCCCATCAACAGACAAGTGGATTAACAAAATGTGGTGTGTTTATATATATTATGCAGCAGTAAGATAAAATGACATCCTGAAGCACATGAGAAGATGGATGAGCCTTGAAGACATAATGCTGAATGAAATAATCCAGATACAAAAGGATAGATATTGTATAATTTCACTTTTATGACCATGGTAAGGGTAAAATCAGAGGCTTATAATACAGAATTTAGGGGACATAGAGATACATACAAGCTAGATATGGGTGAATGAGGTTGAAATCCAACGTAAGGGAATAGATAGAGGTGAAGGCAGTTCTCTAGTGGGTCTATACGTAATGTTAACACATTGAAGATGAACAAGATTGAAAGTGTTGTATAGACCTATGTGTCCCACTGATTAATGCTAGAACTACTTCAGTGATTCTATGATTCTTGTACAAAGAGTGTTTAAATCCAGGGTATAGGGGGAAAATTGCTATTGCATGCTATGGGCTATGTTTAAAAGGAAAACATCAGCACTACCACAGCAACAGCAGAGGTTAATAATGGGGGGATGGACAAGAGTTAAAGGAGGTTTAGATTTCCTATTTAGTGAGGGGGTGTTTAATGGTTATCTATCTCTTGGAAACAATGAAATATCTAAAATCGTGATTGTTGATATACTGTGGACTTTGGGCCCTCTACATGATGTCTGATGAATGCGGGTGGCTGAAGGATGCACTGACTGAGAAGTAGATGGGTGAACGATGATGTATACATATGATCAGATGTTGTGCTGGTACAAAAAGGAACGAAGTCCTGAGGCATGCAATGATGTGAACAAACATGTAGGACATTTGGTGAGGCAAAACAAGCCAGAAACAAAAGACCAATTATTGTATGGTCTCCTTTATAAAATGCTTATAAGAAGAAGGGGCCTAGATTGTAAGATTTTCTGGCAGACACATTTAGTCCAGAGTGGTAATAATTATTTCTGGATTTCTATATTTAAAAATAAGAATGAAGCCAATCAGGACAGGGTTAAAGTAATTCAGAGAACAGGGGTAAGGAAGACACGGTCTATATTTTAGAACCACACATACTTTTTGAAACTAAAGGAAGAAATGTCTATTTGGTCAAGAACTTAAATTTTCTGTAGCACATAATCTAACTCAACCTACCCGTATAGCTCACTTGAACAATTGAAACACAGGGAGCACAGAGTAAGAAAGAGGTCCTTTAATCTTATGTAGCTTAATGTAATGCCTGGATACATCCTAGAGTATATTAAGCAGATAATTAAAAAGTATTGACAAAGTTCCTTGAAGGATGGGCAAAAAAATATGGAACTCTTAAACTTTACCATCAAGGAATTCCTTGATACTGTGTTAAACTTTAGGGACACCCATATCAATAGGCCAAGCCCTTGATCTCAATGTTTATTCTTGTGAAGCTTATGTAGGAAGTGGAGAAGCTTAGCCTACCTATAGGCATGCCTAAGAATTACTTCTGGAGGACCTCTTTTGTTGATCAGATGTGGCCTCAGTCTTTCAAAGCCCAGCTCTGCAAGTGAAATCATTGCCCTCACTGCTACGTGGGACATGACATCCAGGGGTGAAAGTCTCCCTGGCAGCATGGGAGATGACTCCCAGGTTTGAGTCCAGCCCTGGCACCATGGGATCAACAATTCCATCCTGACCAAAATGGGGAAATGAAGTGTAACTAATAAAGTATCAGTGACAGAGTTCAAAAAGAGTATAGAGGCTACTCTGGAAGTTACTTTTATGTAAGCCAAACCCCAACCAGGACAATTCTAGCCAATCCTAAAGAGCACCTAGGGTAATATATAAGATTCCACAAGGTCTCCATGCACTAGAGTAACGTTCCAGAAACCTACAACCTCCAGATGGGTCCCTGGATCAGATCAGCCCTGAAACCCAGAGGGCCCAGTTTCTCCAGAACATTAGATAGTTCTATCTCCCTACCCATATTAGTGACAGATCTTTTCCAATGTGAAAAAGTTAGAATGGCCATAGCCCAAACACCTCTAAAGAGAGGGATAGAAAAATCAAAGGTGATGGTGGAGTTATATAGAGAAGATTAGATTTAACAAATGGCTATGATTGCTGAATCATTAAATTGATATCTCTTTCAGTCTCCAGTATCTTAGAGTAGCTAGAAGTAAAAACTTAAAATTGTAGAATTGTAACACATGCCATACTCTGCGATATATTCTACAATTAATTGTGGTGCTGTGCTTTGAAATTTATTGCTTTTTTGTATATATGTTATTTTTCACAAAAAAGAAAAACTGAGTCAATTATGATGATAAAAAAAAATTTATGCCTTTTAGCCTCCTATATTCTGGAGCAGCTTGAAGGAAAAATCTGAGAGGATCATATGGTAGCCCATGACAAACTCTGGGATCTGTTCTGTAACTACTTGTTGAAGAGTGAGTTGAAAACTATTGCTTTTTTATTTCTTTGTGTGTATGTTATATTATACAGTAAAAAATTCAAAAAGGATAAAATCATTTTTGCTTAAGAATACATGTGCTTTAAGCAAATATTAAGTTAGTAATGGCATGTCACTTGTATAGAGTGGTGGAGAAAGCATTTTGACTTAAAATCAAAAGACGTGAAAGTTAGTCTGCTTCTGAAACGCACCTTTTTTTAAACTTCAGCTTCATCCCATGTTAATTGTGAATCTTAATTTGTACCCAATCTTCCTCACAATATTTCCCTCTGAATTTTAAAGTATATAAGAACACAACTTCATAAAGTTTTATCAACACTATGTAAACACAAAACAGTGCTAGCATATGGGTATTTCACTGTGGGGAAGGAAATAAACTGAAACCCAGCAAACAAACTCCATAGAGCATTCCTAGATCTTAACACAGGCTGGAAACTGACCAAAATTAACATAACTTATATGAGCAACATTAATGAAGTTTGGGAGAATTTAGTACATATGTGTATCCAGCTTTGCCCTATCAGATCCACCCCTAGAATACAGCATACTGGGGCCTTCCACTCAGTTCAATGTTTTAAGGAGACCAATTTTGTTACAGGGTAAGGGGTAATGTAACAGAGGTTCCAGGAGCAGCTTGGGTTAAAAGGAACTCGTTCTACCAAACTGTGCTAAAACTCACTGATTAGTTCCTAATAAGGCAAAGGAGAAGGATAGAGCCACTTTTCTGACTTTTCTGTAAATTCTTACTTTCTATTTAAACTTGCTCTTGTTATTTATTTTAAATGAACTGCATCTACTTTACAAATATTGGCATTGGGTCTGGAGTTAGAATAAGAACAATAGAGTGAATTCTTTTTTAGATTCCGTTGTTTCTACAGCAGTGGTTCTCAAGTAAGTGTGGGCAAGAGTCCACTGTTGAGCTTGGAAAGCATTGGCTTCCTTGGACCCTGGTACAATTTGATTCCATAAGTCTGGAATGAGTCCCAGAAGCTGCATATTAAAGAGTATCCATTCCGTCTTCTCTTTCTAATTCAGATTACTTTTATGATTCACTTTGAGAAAAAAATTACTGTGGGTAAATACTTTTCTATATAAAATATCTTTTTAGGAATTCTTACAAGATATAAATAGCTAGTAGTAATGAAAAATAAGTAATATGAGCACACATAGGCCTGTTACAATTCTTTTCAGCTGCCATTTTAAGTATGGAGTTTGGGGATTCTTTCTGTTTCTTTTGTTTGTATGTTTTTTTCATCGAAAAGTTTTCCTGAAGAGCCTGGAAAAGCAATAAAAATTAATAATGTTCTTCAGTTTTTACTTAAAAACAGAATAGAGTTCCTGCAGCAACCAAAAGAATGTTTACCCAAATAGGAATCTACTGGAGACACAAAAGGAAAAGGAAAAAATAAAAGAAATATTGCTATGAGTAGGACCAAACTCAGAATCCTAGACGATTCTACCCCCAGACTTGGGAAGTCCCAATAAGAGGCCTATACATTTGAGAACCTGGGTATGTGAGTGTGTGTGTGTGCACGTGCATATGCACACACACCCACAGAACACACACACATTTAATGCCACAGATATAAATTAATTTGTAGGTTTTATTTTTAAAACTTGTTGATGCATTGGAAGATTAACAATGCAAGGAAAGTAGGTGAAATTATAATTTTACTTTTTAAATAGCAAATAAAAGGAAGGGAAAGAAAAGAATGGTTTTCATTTAAGTTTTCAATCGTCTTATGTATGACAAGAACTTCCTTTTCTCTTTTTAAGTTTTAAAAAGTTATGAAATTTTTGATGGCGCTTTATTTTCCTCTAGGTATTTCTTATATACTCTCTTGGGTTCTGATAGAATGGGGTTGGGGCAACTCCAAAATTGAAAATAAATAGCAAACATGCGTAAAGCAATAGGAAATAGGATGAAGCCACAATGGTAACAGGAAAAAGTTAATTTTGTTTTTGTAAGACATGCATGAAAGCTACTACAACTCTTTCAGGAGTACCGAAGACCAATACCTAGAATCCTTTCCCAGGTGTTGTTCCTCTCTACTGAGGACAGATTGAGAGGAAATAGATGAAACAATCTATTTACTTCAAAATGAAAAATAAATTCCTGAGACTGAAAACAAATAATTACTGAAATTTGAAAAATAATTGTTTATTTAGGGGAAACATTGTATTTCTATGAACATAAGATTTTCAAATTGTCACTCCTTAGTCTCAGCTGGTTTAGGTGTGGTCCTGTATGACAGAAAAAGTAGTGTAGGTGGCTTCTGAGAATTCATTCTATACCAATCATTCTGTAAATTAAAAACACAAGTAGATAGTCTCTTTTTCCTAAGATAGTTTAAAACTAGCTGTCTTTGGGGAATTTTCCCTGAATCCAACATGGATTTATTTCCTGTGTCTTCTCCTTTTAATCTTCATCTTATTCATTCTCAATTACTTTCTTTCTCATGATAGTGGAAGTTAAAGAAGAAGGATGCACAGAGCATGTTTTAGCTGTTGTTCTTCTTGCCTGAGTTAAAAAGCAGCAGTTGGAAAAGTTTACATTGTAATTTTTTTTAAGGTCTTAAAACAGAAACTCTACTGAAATTAGTTTTCTGGAAATAAGTTATCAATAGCAGCTAAAATACCAAAAACTAGTTAATTAATTTAAAATGCTACTTCAATTATTTTAAGTTATAAATTGCTCATTTCAAAAGCTATTGAAGGGCAGGCCATGGTGGCTCAGCAGGCAGGGTTCTCACCTGTTATGCCTGAGACCTGGGTTTGATTCCCGGCGCCTGCCCATGCCAAAAAAGAAGCAATTAACTTTATTGATTGAAGGAATGACAAACTGTGTTCTTTAATTGCTGTATTCTGTGGGTGCAAAATATAATGTATGGTTCAAAGAAAATATAATATGAAAAACCCTTTAGATGACTCAAAAGGCATTGTGGATATGAAGTAGCTATTAAAAACAACTTTGATGCTTTCTAAAATAAAATCTATATTATATTCAAATAATAGTATTTGATTTTGTATTAATATAATAACATAACATATTTTTAAAATTTAGCTTTATTTCATAGTACATTTCAATCGTCCATATATCTACATTTGTAAAAAAAGATGGAGAAGAAGTCTGCTCTTGATGGAACAAAAGGATTTCTTAAAAGTATCTATATAACTTACATTCTAGCTTTTTCAGTTTAATAAATGAAAAGACATTCGCAAATTTAAAATAATGCTTGCTATTCATAACTTTGTTCTCTATTAATCCCGTTTTCTTTAGCAGAATCTTAATTTTGTTTACAGCATCAATATGCCAAACTTGAGTATTTCTTTTTGCAAAATGGTTGCTTTCCCAGGCTTCCTTGCAGCCAGAAGTGACCAGGGGACACAATTCTGGCCAATGAGATACAAAAGGAACATGCTGAGAGCTTCTCACAAATTATCATCACCTCTTTCTTATTCTTGTGCCTTAAACATGGATATGAAGCAGCCATATTTTAGCCACGTGGGTAAAAATGCATAAAGCCAAATGTATACATTCTGTATAGCACAATGCAAAGAAAGGCATAGCGAGAGTTTGATGCTGATGTAAATCTGACTGACCTGGAGATACCTATCTCTAGCCTCCTTCTGAGGAAAACAATAAATGTTCTTATGATTTACACCATTTTTACTCACAAATTCAGTTACTTGCAGCTCAATGACTTGCTAAGTGGTGCATTTCCAAATGAATTTTCAAAGTACATGTTGGCGACAAAGAGAAGAATCGTGACCCATATATTAACCTATGAATAATCTTAAATCAGGAAATCAAGTGTCATTGCTTTTTTTACCTTTCAAAGTTTATTTCATGATTTCTTCATTATAGAAACATTTTTTTTAAATGAGAATTTCTGTTCGTATTCATTTTTGCCAAGAGCATTTCATATTTCTCAGATGTTTATTTCCATACTTGAAGACATTTTATATTTATATGTGGCAATCATTTCATTAGATTAAAAACAGTCTAATACTAATAGGTAAAACATTCTCAAAAATACTTTCTTCAAGAGAAGACACTTCTGGATATAAAATTACATTGTAATTATTGCAGTTTCTGAAACTATTACTGAAGTAGTAAGAATTTTTTTTCAATTAGTACTGTCCTTTTCAACAAGTATTAATTTCATTCTCTCTGAAGAATTATATTTCCATAGCATAAAATTGTATGAAAGCATTTCTACTGCAAAGTTAACACACTTAAAGTGCTTAAATACATTCTTATAATTAACACTGAAAAACATGGAAGTACTTGGATTTGTTCTTCCTCTCTCTTATCTCTCTGTCTTTCTCTTTTCATCTGTCTGCAACTCTCTCTCTCTCTCTCTAACAAAAGTAATTTATACCCAAATATTTGTACATATTTATATTTATTTCCAATGTACACCAGAGGATGTTTGATATTGTAGTATATAAGTGATTTTAGATACAATATACTTCAGTGAGTTTTAGATTCTGGAAATGAAAATCTTTATTATTACAATGTCTTTGAAGATTCAGAATAATTACTTAGGACTTATCAAAATTTTAATTCAAATGAATTCTGAATTTAAACACATTGGTGCAAGGGTATTCCAAAGGCTTTCCAAATAAATATTTTAGATTATAATTAATGAAAATGCTAAACGAGTTTTCATGTTGTTCATTACTTTTGAAATTGGGCTAGAAACTTTAAAAAGAAGTTATATTTCTCTTTTCATTTAAATTCAGGCTAGGAATTCTTAATTTTGAATTTTATGTTGCTTTTGAATGTGGTTCAGAATGCTTATTTTAACCTTATAATGCTAAATAAATGAATTGTAATGAAATTTTGAGAATTATGGAGTACAGCAATTTAATATAAATATGGCACAATTCAAGCCTCCATATTCATATTTGGGCAAGGATGACAAAATAAAAAAGCTAGAGATAATAACCTTATTGGTTTTCAAAGACCACTTTTTTTTACAGTATTGATGCGTGTGAAAACGTAGTAAAAGAGAAATTGAAACTATAGGTTTGTGTTTTAAACACGTGACAAGAAGTTGTATAAACTTTTAAAAGTAACTATTACACATTATTGAATAAATGTGAAGAATATAAAGAACAAACATTAAGCTCAGAAAAGAGACTAGTATTACTTAAGAAAGCATTGTCCAAAATAATAAATTTGGGAAAAATGAGAAAAAGTAGATTTGTAGATTACTTTATATACTTCTGTTTTTCTCCAGTATTTACAAAAAGTCCACGATAAAATCTTTTAATATAAATTCCATTATATTTTATACATTTATTTAATAAATTCCATTTTGTTCTCTTTGATACAATCTTGGTACTATATTTTATATATTCAGGTTGAGAAATTCCAAATTCTCTCAGGGCAATATCTCAAGTGGAACCATGAGTTTACTGACAGATTTTCATTCATTTCCTCCAGCCTCAATCCCTTATTGTGCTTGAACCAAAATAATCACAATCATATAAGCATTTTACTTTTAGTGCTAAGATCTGAATGAAACAGACAATTCATAGTTCTTTTCCACCCCATCATAAACCTAGGAGGGAGTGAATTGAAAACAGCTTGCTTAATCAAACCAGGTAATTTGTAGACAGACTTTTTTAAAACAATCAGAAATTCAATCAGATGAAAATGAGTTTGCAGTTGAAACTGATGAGAATGAGTATGCAACTAAAACGAGTTCCTAATCATTTTCATTAGGAAAGGAAAAAGAAAGAAAGAGCCTAAACTCCATTATCAAATGAACAGAGGGGAAAGTTAGGCCTACATCACAGAGAGTTATGTGGTAGTGCTACTCAGACGGCTTTTCTTCCCAAATGAACCTCACACATGGAACAAAGAAACCAATGCCTTTTCTCTCCTGCCTCCCCTTATCCCTACTGTTTTTAATAATATATGTCTGACATGCTAACAATCAAGCACATGTTCTTTCATTGTCGTCTGATCCCAGCTGTCTGATAATGGTTTAAGAGGAATGATGAGTGGATCACACATCAAGGGTCTCCTTTGTGGATAGTATAACCAGGAGTGTATTTCCAATTTGCAGTTTGGTGCTGCAGTCTCAGATGTGCCACATTTGTTTGATATCCACTTGGTAGAGTGCATTAATCTAACAAACTCAGGGGTCAACTCTTCCGACAATGTGCGAATGAGGAATCAAAGTGGGGGACTTGGAAGAAGTTTGTGAAAAATAGAAGAAACAGTTTGTTTCCTAGATTTTTTTAAATCTCCAGATATGAAATAATAGAATTTCACCTTGTAAAAACCTGACTATACCATATGATATGGATATGCATCTTATACCATCTATAACTTGGGGCTCAAAATGTTTCATGCTTTCCAACATGAATGAAGAGTCAATCTGCTGTGTTTTATCATTTGAAATTAATCCAATATCAATTACTTTACAGACTATTCTCATAACTTCTCTGCATTTCAAACTCTTGACAGAAAATATATATCTTCAGTATTTTAAACATTTTCTACTATGAACACGTATTACTTGGGCAAAAATCATTTTTTTCCTTTAAAAAGTAACTTCTAAAATGTCAGTAAATCCTTCAAAAAAGAAGGCCCGGTTTCGATTCCTGTGTCTGCCCACGTGAAAAAAAAAAAAAAAAAAAAAAGATTTATGGTTACAAAAATTAGAAAAGGCTCGTGTTAGAATATTTTCCTCTGCCAGTGGTAGCATGTTTTCATAAAGGACACTTTTAGAAAGGGCTCCCACTCTCTGATTAACCAAAATGCATTAAGTGGATAATACTTTTTTTTCTTGCATAAATTGGTAGTGATGGAAATTGTATCACAGGTGTTGAGGCTGTGTTCACAGTTTAAAGACTTTAATTCATCTTAAAAACGTGTGCCTTCTTAGAAACTACATATATAACATTTGTTCCTTTCTTCCATTTTTTCTTTGATTAAGAATAAAGAAAAAAGTTTAAACTCTACTTACACATGATTTATACCTTTTTTGTATTAATAACTATCTCTGAGAACACTGTGGTACAAGTGAATATATCTACTCTAGATAAGCCACTTTTTATTCAAGCACTCGCTCTACTAAAATTGATTTTAACTTCAAGGCCCATTAGCATGAAGAATTTCAGGAATTCTCTTAGTTAAATATTCAAATAGTCTCAATACTAATACAGACATATTTAGAACAAGATGTTCTCTGCACTTGGAATCACTTGAACTTAATATGTGTTAAATTTATTATTTTATCAGGTTGTTTTGTTGTTGTTGTTATGACAGTTTTTTCCAGAGCCGTTATATATAAGAAAAAAAGAATAAAATTACTATGCATCAGTTTAATTAATAGCATTTACATTAATATTTGAAGAGAATAAATGAATAAGTTGATTGAAAATCTGTGAAACAAACGATAAGTATAGACAGCTATTAAATTGATGTCTGCAATATACTAATTTATACCAGCACAATAAAAACTCTTCTTAAATGATTCTTGCCAACAAAGGAAACTCTTTACTGAAATGCTGTTATTACTGTTATTTTACTCAAAGTCTGAACATAAAAGAAGACTTTTGCATCCACTTCTCATGAAAAAATCTACCAACCTTAAAGTCCCTGCAATAAATAATCCTTTTTAAGTCTGGGCTGGCCGATATGCATTTTTAGGATAAGAGTTCTCCCAAAAATAATATCAAGTCAGATTGTACAATCTGTCTTGAAAATGGCTATTAAAATTCATGTAACCCATATACTTGTTTTAAAAAATATCCTTCAAGTTGGGAAACAGGCCATAGGAAAAATATGATTTGGAGAATAAACTCTTAATACGACCTATATACAAACCATGGTTTGAGCAAGAGATTCTGTAGAAGCCCTGATGTCATGAGAGTTTTCTTACAGTGACTCTAATTGCATTGTACCATGAGAAGGTGGGTTTGGGATCGGGGAAGCAGGGTAAGGGTTATATCGTTTCTCTGAGTAGGGAAGAAGGACATCGTTACAATCACCAGGACCCACATGTCAAGCACAAATGCGGCAGTTTATCCCTGAAATGAACACTTCTTTCAACTCCTGAATAGTCGAGATATTGTGTTTCCAGGTTTTCAATAATGTCTCACAATAGACCACAGCTCAACTTGATGTTACAGGGCCTTTCATTCTGAAGATGTGCCCAAAGCTTAACAGGGCTAAATTTTACCTTACAATGGCCTTTTAATTAAATTGAACTTTTAGTGAAAAGCATAGCTGAATTTATATAAAGGACTGTATAACATTTGTTTCATTCTTTCTACCATGCCTCATAATAACTACTTTCAATTTAAAGTAAAAAATTAAAACTCGAGAAGCATTAATCTCAAAACAGACGTCTCAGTTTATCCTTTATTGATGAAACAAAAATTGTATCATCTTAAATTAAACTCACACCCTATTTATTCTGAACACCAAAATGCCAAGGTTGTCTTGCTGGTATTCTCTTACTGAGTTTGTGTGTTCTCTTTTCCTAAACTTTTACTTTTTATGAAGATGCAAGCTGCCAGAGAAATATGAATGAACTTCTCTTTAAAATGATATCCAAAAGAGAATAATCATCCATTTTATGATGGGGACTTTGGAGGTTGCGTGATATAGCATCAAATAATAAACAGGAAAAACCAGGTAAAAGAAATTAACACTAAAAACTGTTCAAAATACAGCAGGGTGGCAAATTTACTTACATTAAAAGGTTGGTGTAAAAAGAATATAGTTTCTTTTCTCTCATGTTTCATAAGGCCAAACTCCAAGACAGTTGCCTTAGCTTTGCAATTTTAAAATGTTCTACTATTTTCTAATCTGAAAAATCTCCTTGGGTTTAAGCACTGAATCTATTCAAAGAGTTGTTTCCTATAGAGTCATTTCTGCCAACTCACTCTCTTTAGACAAATGCTCCTTCAGATCAAAACTCTTTTCCTTTTCCCTTCCCAAGATGATTTCTGCATGTTTAGTGAGGTAGAGTGTTCTTTAGCAGCTGGACAGTAGAGCTCCTTGTATGTAGAATCTTCTGCATCTTTTATGGTTTTTCTGTCACAGTGGCTTCAAAGATCTATTGCACTTTCTTGGGAAGGACTTTAATTTTCTTTTCTCAACTTTATGTCCAACTGTTAACCTAACACAGAAATGGCTGAGTCATCATAGATAAAATTGTTTCTTCTCTACAGTGAGGAGAAAAACTCCATAATCTGAGCACCTCAGATTTGTTTCTTAATATCTGTTTTTTTTTAACTAGAAATATCTTGTTTCCTCAAAGCCTGGCTTTGCAAAATTACATTTTGTATGTCATATACTGAATACTATTTATTATTTTTTGCAATCCTTTTGTAATAACTTTAATCATGTCTCAGTAAATCAACTCCCCTAGAAGAGAAGGAAACAAGATGATATTGATAAAAGTATAGAAGGAAAAATAAAATTAATATATTTTCAAAACTAGACTCTTTTAGAAGTAAGGATAATGTGGATTAGAAAACACATAATATATACTCTTGAATGTTAACAATGGTCCTTTTAATTAATTAATTAACTTGTTCATTCAACAAACATTTATATCAAGCCCTCGTATAATCTAGGAAGTGTTCTGTGGCTTGGTGAAACATTACTGGGCAAAACAGACCAAAACCTCTGCCCTAGCTGAGGTGTTTTTCTAGTGGATGGCACAGTTATGGGTGATCTTATTCTGCTCCATGTCTTCAAGTACCCTCCGTAGGTTGATAACTACTATCAATCAGGTTCTAATCCAGAAAACAGAAACCACTCTCAATATTAAAAAGAAGAAGATTCTCATAAAGGCAATTGGTGGGGTGGGTGTGGGGGGATAAAAAATGCTAAGATATTTTCCTTGTACTAGGGGAATAATTTGGTATTGGCGTGTGTGTGTGTGTGTGTGTGTGTGTGTGTGTGTGTGTGTGATTGAGTCAGTAAGTCCAGAATTTGATGTTTTAATGCTTCACATAGTCAGAGTTTGTTTTTTTCCTTGGCATCACTTATTCCTTACACCTAGAATACTCTTCTCCAAGGTCTTCACACGTTTACATCCTCCTAGTTATTCGTATCTGTTCTAGTTTGCTAGCTGCCAAAATGCAATATATCAGAAATGGAATGGCTTTTAAAAAGGGGAATTTAATAAGTTGCTAGTTTGCGGTTCTAAGGCTGAGAAGATGTCCCGATTAAAACAAGTCTATAGAAATGTCCAATTTAAGGCATCCAGGGAAAGATAACTTGGTTCAAGAAGGCCGATGAAGTTCAGAATTTCTCTCTTATCTGGAAAGGCACATAGTGAACATGGTCAGGGTTCCTCTCTCATCTGAAAGGGCACATGGCGAACATGGCATCATCTGCTAGCTTCTTCTCCTGGCTTCCTGTTTCATGAAGCTCCCCAGGAAGCATTTTCCTTCTCTATCTCCGAAGGTCGCCAACTGGTGGACTCTGCTTCTCTTGGCTATGTCATTCTGTTCTGCTCTCTCTGAATCACTTTCTCCAAAATGTTTCCTCTTTTATAGGACTCCAGTAAACCAACCAAGACTCACCTAAATGGGTGGAGACACATCTTCCCTAATCCATTTTAACAACCACTCTTGATTGGGTTACATCTCCAGGGAGATAATCTAATTACAGATTCAAACATACAGTATTGAATAGGGATTATTCTACCATTAGATTTAAACATGGCTTTTCTAGGGGACATACACTCTTTCAAACCAGCACAATATCTCAGTTCAAAGATTAAGTTCTGAGGGCACATTCACCCAACAAAAATAGTCTACTTGTAACTTACACAACACCGGGTTTTGTCTTCATAGTCCTTTTATCATTATAAAACATTGTCAGGTTTGTTTTATTTATTTAATGACAATTGCCTTTTTCTCCCACTAGAATTTGAATTCCACAAGAGCATAAATCTAATCTCTTGATCATCACTTTGCAACACCTGAAAGAGTGAACTGAGTAGATACTTGATAAATATTTGTTCAATGAGAATTATTTAAATTTAATTATCATCTAATATTTATCTGCAAGAAGCAAATTATGTTTTTCAAATAGGTGGTTTCAAAACAGCTATATGTCCCCAAATATATTCTTTGTGATCTTCGCTTTTACCTTTCCCTGCTCACTGCTGTGGAAAACTCAGTGTTTCAGTGTACTAAAACTGCTGGAATGCAATATACCAGAAATGGATTGGCTTTTACAAAGGGAATTTATTAGGTTACAAATATAAAGTGCTATGGCCATGAAAATGTCCTAAGAAAGATACCTTGGCTCTAAAAAAAAGCCAATATCATCCAGGATTTTTCTGTTACATGGGAAGACTCATGGAGACATCTGCTGTCCTTCACTCATGGCTTCTGGTTTCAAACAGCTCTTATTCCAGTGGCTATCTCTCTAAGCATCTATAGGTCTTCAACTTCTCTGGACCAACACTGGATTTCATCTTTTAGGTTAGCATATCCAAACATCTGTCATCTGATTCCATCTCTCTGCTCTCTGGGTTGACTCAAAACTCTTTCACTCTATGAGTCTTTTAAGGACTCCAGTAAACTAATTAAGATCAACCTTGAATGGGTGGGACAACAACTTCATGGAAATAATCTAATAAAAAATGTCACAGCCACAATTGGGTGGGTCACATCTCCATGGAAACAACCTAATCAAAAGATACCATCCTTTAATAGGTCTACCCCCTCAAGGTTGGATTAGAATTAAAAGAACATGGTTTTTCTGAGGTATATAACAGTTTCAAACCAGCACACTCAGGCTGCCTTTGGACTAGATCAGAGCTATCCAGAGAAGGTGCTTTATCCCTTACTTACGTGCCTATTTCAGGAGCTGCCTCATAAATATTCCCACCTTACCATAACAATGGAAGTACCTTCTAAAAATATTTTGTGTTTAGGTTTATATTTTTACTATTTATGATATAGAATGGTAAAGAATGAACACACAGTGGAGAATGAGGAAACAAATTTCTGCACGAATTCTACCCCCAAATAGGTCAACTCACTCAACTAAGTCTGTGAAATATGGAACTTTTTGTAGATTACTTCTGAAATCCATTCCTGCTCCAACATTAAAATAAATCATGCTACCAGAACAATGTAGATAACCTGCCAGAACTAGGAAGTTATAGATTAATACTTTAGTGGTGATGCTTGACATAATTCTTTGTGTTTCCTTGATTTGCTTGACCATGGTTTTATATATCATACTCCATATTCTTTCGAGAACTTTCATTTATTGAGCTCATTCACAATTTTATGGGACTTTTCTTGCCAGGCCAACTTGACCCACTCTTGAAACTGATGTTGAAGGGCATTCTGTCATGTCACCTTCTCCTTTTGCATCTTGCTGCAGGAGTATTCATTGGCATGGAAAGTATGAGTTCTGCACTAGCTGAACTGACAGGCTGTAAGCTGCATGTGGGCAAGTGGAGATTGCTTCTGTCATGAATGCTTGTCCCCTTGCTTTCACACTTATTATGGCTCAAATCGCCAAGGCCAAGGCCATTGCAATAACTTTGTGTTTGGCTTTAAACAGATTATCCAAAGACAGATCTGCACAACCAGACAGTAAAAAATTATGGGAACATCTTGACATCAGGAAGAAGAAACTGTTAGAAAAAATTTTCTTCTTCTCCTATACAGAATGTTCAAAGAGGCAGTAGTTTTTCACCATCTCTAAATACATTTGAAGAAATCAATCCATCAGTTGCAAATATTATGAACTGTGGAAAGTTATTTGTAACAAATTTATATGTGCTTTCTCTGGTTCTTCACTTTCCTTGTCCCTTTATTTCCACTTTCCTGGCATTGTACACCCAAGCAAAATGCAAACCAATGGGCTAAGACAGTAGTAAAGAAAAAATGAATTTCAACCATGACATAATTGCTTGCTTCTCACCGACTGACCCCTGAGTCAGTATCTCCAAGTCAGACTTAAATAATGCCTCCTTACTGGGTATCAGCAATTGAATATCTTTCCACCCTAACCTACTCTCCTACTTCTATCTTTCCTGTGCTATTAAATCGCGCATGATCCCCCAGAGATTGGTATGCATGGCTGCAAAGTAAGCAATGACAGGAGAAGTTGGAAGAGGTGAGGAATGGATTTTTCCCTAGTGCCTTAGAAGGGAATAAGGTCCTGCTGACATTTTGATTTTCTAGTTGCCAGGATTGTGAGAGATATGTTTTCACTGTTTTTAGCAACCCAGTATGTGATCATTTGTATCAGCATCTGTAGGAAACCATTTGTGGTAGTTAGATTCAGTTGTCAGCTAGGCCAGGTAAAGGCACCTAGTTCTGTTGCTGTGGACATGAGCCAATGGTACATGAACCTCATCTGTTGCTGATTACATCTGCAGTCGGTTAGGAGGTGTGCCTGCTGCAATGAATGACGTTTGATTTAATTGGCTGGTGCTTAAATGAGAGAGCACAAAGTAGCACAGCCCAAGCAGCTCAGCATACCTTATCTCAGCACTCACCGCTTAGCCCAGGCCTTTTGAGGTGCAGAAAAGAATCACCCTGGGGAAAGTTGTTGGAACCCAGAGGCCTGGGGAGAAGGCCAGCAGAGATCATCCTGTGCCTTCCCATGTAAGAAAGAATCTCAGATGAAAGTTAGCTGCCTTTCCTCTGAAGAACTAATGAAATAAATCCCCTTTTATTAAAATCCAATCCATCTCTGGTGTGTTGCATTCCCACAGCTAGCAAACAGGAACACCATTGAAGACTTTGGTACTGGAAAGTGGAGTGCTGCTGTAACAAATACCTAAAAATGTGGATGTGGCTTTGAAATTCGATACTGGTTAGAGGGTGGAAGAATTTTGAGATGCAAGATAGAAAAAGCCTAGATTTCTCTTAAGAAACCTGTATTAATTTATTAAGCTGCTGGAATGAAACATACCAGAAATGGAATGGCTTTTTAAAAGGAAATTTAACAAGTTACAAGTTTACAGTCCTAAGGCCATGAGAACATCCAAATTAAGGTACCAACAAGAGGTTACCTTTATTCAAGAAAGGCTGATGTTATCCAGAACACCTCTATCAGCTGGGAAGGCACGAGTGGCATGTGCTGGCCCACTACTCTTGGGTTCCATTGCTTTCAGTGTCTGTTTCTAGTGGGGGTTCCTTACTTGGCATTTGTGGGTCTTCACTGAACTGCTCTGGGACAAAACTCTGGATTTCATCTCTTAGCTTAGCATCTGCCAGGGTGAAGATTTCTTCTCTTCAGGTTCTGGTGATTTCTGTATATCCTTGCTTAGCACCTGGGTTATTTCTGTCTCAATCTCAAACATCTAAATTGGCTCTGCACTTTCTCCAAAATGTTCCTCTTTTAGAGGACTCCAGTAAACTAATCAAGACCCACTTGAATGGGTAGAGTTACATCTCCTCTAATTAAAATGTCACACCCACAATTGGGCAAGCCACATCTCTGTGGAGATAATCTAGTCAGAGGTTTCCACTCTATAATATTGAATCAGGATTCTAAGAGTGGTTTCCCCCACAAAGATTGGATCAAGATATCTTTTCTGGGGTACCTAATACTTTTAAACTAGCACAAAACTGTTGGTAGAAATATAAAGGTGAGGGTACTGAAGAAAATAAAGAACACACTACTAGAAACTGGAGGAAAGGTAATCTTTGCTGTATAAGGGCAGAAACCTAACTTAATTGTATTCTAAAGTTGTGATGAAAGTAAAAACTATAAGCAATGAAACTGCATATTTAGCTGAGGAGAGTTCCAAGCAAGGTATAAAGTGAAACCTAGTTTCTTCCTACTGCTTATGGTAAAGTGGGAGAGGCAAAAGATAAATTGAGGTATGAATTCATAAGCCACAAGCATTTGATAATTTGGAAGATTATCGGCCTATACAGATTGCAAAATTAGGAGAGCCACTGATGGGAAAGCCTACCCTGAAGAATGGATCAAAGGTACAGTTGAACAATTTTTGTTGAAGGGATTATCTATGTGACCCTTGGATTCACTCATCTATTCAGCAAAAGCCAGGAATAAAGGTGACTTATCCAAGATAGATCTCATAGGTCCAAAGGCTGAAACCTTGGGGCCATAGATGATGACTCCCAGGCCTCTAAGCATAATGAAATTTTCTCTGCTGGGTTTTGATATTGCTTGGGACTGGTCACTCCTTTCTACCTTCTTTTCTTCTCTCCTTTGGAATAAGAATAACTATAAATTTTATCCTGTGCCTGTCCCATCATTATATTTTGGAAGCAAATCACTGATAGTTTCACAGATATACAGATGGAAAATAAATCTGCCTCACGCTAGATCATACTCATTCTGACCTATATTTGATTAAGATTACACAGATGATGTAATTTGGGAATTTGGGGTTGATGATATTTAGATGAGATCTTGAATTCCAGTTGATGCTGCATGTGTCTGAGACTTTTGAGGATGTTGGGATGGGGGATGTATTTTAAACACGAAACAGACATCAATTTTGGAGGGCCAGAAGGTGGGGTGTACTGGACTAAACCATGATCCCAAAGGTGCATCCATGTCCATATCCCTGGAAACTTGAATTTGCTCTATGTCAAAAGAGTAAATATTAAATTACATACAAAATTTGTAGTAGAATGTGCGCCTTTAATGTGGGAGACCTAGTTTCGATTCCTGGACCACGCACCCCCCCCCCACCCCCCCCCCCAAAAAAAGAGTCAACAGGCACTTTAAAAAAAATGTGATTTTGAGATCTTGAGAGGAGGAGTTTATCTTGGATCTTATGTATGAGCTCTATATGCAATCACATGTATCACAGGCAAAGAAAAGCGAAGACTTCAGCGAGAGTGTTACTATGCTAAGGCTTTGATTTAAGACTCCTGGCCTCCAGAACCATGGGAAAATAAATTTCTGTTGTTATAAGCCACCTAGTTTATTTTAAAGGACTCCAGTAAACTAATTAAAATCCACCTTGAATGGGCAGGGTCACACCTCCATGTAAATAATCTAATCAAAAGTTCACATCCACATTTGGGTGAGCCATGTCTTTATGGAAACAACCTAACCAAAAGGTTTTACACTAAATGAGAGGTCTGCCCCCACAAAGCTGGATTAGAAATAAAAGGACATGGATTTTCTGGGGTACATAACAGTTTCAAAGCAGCACAGACTCCAAACTTCTGTCTCTCAGTTGTCATTCTTCAATATCTTATGCATTCCCTGCATGGTGTTATGCTAGTTTGCAATTATCTATTTACTTGTCTGCTTCTCCTTGAGAATTAGAACAATGACTTGAATTCATTTTTTGCTGTTATCATTATATCAAGTATAAAATAAGTGATAAGAATAACATCAAAATTCATTGTGTTTATTATCACTCAGTATCATAGCAAATGCTTTCCATCTTCACAGCAATCCTATAAAGTACATATTATCTGTATCTCCATATTATAGATAAGAAAACAAAGATCCAGAGAGAAAAAGTCATTTTCTTAATGTCACACAGTTAACAAGTGGGAAGCTGAGGTTTCAATCCAAAAGAGTGTCACTCGAGGGTCTAACAAAGACTATGCTATATTGCATTCATTGGTGCTTATTAATTGTTGAATGAATTACTACAGTCTTAAGAATCAGTACTCCAAGGTGGTTGAAAACTTGAGCTCTAATTAAGATAGACCCTTCAACTTAATAGCTGTATGGATTTGAATAAATCATCTCATCTTTCTGGGTCTAATTTTCTTCACTGGTAATATGTGGAAAAATAATAGTTATATTAATGAGCCAAAGATGATCGCTGTGTATTGGCCCTGGTTGGTATTTACTTCTTCACAGCAGGCTAGGAAACATTAGCCCAAAACCCTCCAATGCCACACACAAATTCTTACACGTTCAGTTGTTTTAAATATTGCCCAAATAGGCATGATTTTAGTCATTTAGAACCCATCTGCTCTGCAATCTCAAGAGACTCTACCCAACATTTATTATCTATAGATATGACCCTGGGCTGTGAAAGACCCCAAACCACTAATGCCCTATTAGCTTTCTGATCCAGATACTTCCCTCTGTGTCACTGAGTGTCATCACCTAGACATAAGCCCCCTCTTTGATCTCATACTCTATGAGAGATTTTCTGTCTCACCCTCTCCATACAGAATATAAGCAGCAGTTGGGCAGGGATTTCCTCTGTTTTGTTCAGTGCTGTACTCCTAGCACAAAGAATAGTGCCTATTACATGGTAGGTGCTTGATACTAGTTAGATGCATGAATAAAAGTATGACATTATGGAGATATTCATAGAATTGGGTTAAATAAAGGCTTCTCTCAGTTGGAGGCAATCTTGATACTATTTGTGTCTCAAGAGGAAGACCAATATGGAGAGAGAGAGATGACACCTTGGAAGGGGACAGGGTGTAAATGGGCAATGGAGCAATGTTCTGGAAGAGGATGGTATGGTGGATTGAATTGTTTCCCCCTATGTGGACATGTCTTGGTCTTGGTCCACATTCTGGTGGGTGTGGATCCATTTTAAATAAGATCCTTTTAAGATATTACTCCAGTTATGGTTGGTCCTACTCAATCAGGTTGGACTTTAAACTAGACTACTGGAACCCTTTATAAACAGAACGAAAGTCAAGCAGAGAGAGAAACCATGGGAAGAAACCAGAAGCTGGAAGCAAATGATACTCAGAAGAGAAAGGAGGAGTCACTGCCTTGTGCATTGCCATGTGATAGAAAAGCAAACACTAAGAATCACAAGGAGCCAGTCCCAAAATGCCAGTCTTTAGGGTGAAAGCATTGCCTTGCTGATGATCCATTTTGTATTTCTCCTAACATCAAAACCATAAGCAAATAAATTCCCATTGTTTAAGCCAACACATTGTATGGCATTTGTTTTAGCAACTGGGAAACTAAAACAAGTAGGGATGCAGAGGATTGGACAAAATCAAGATCAAGAAAGAAATCACAGGAAAAAAAATAGAATAATTCCTCCATATGAAATTTAAGGGAAAAAGGATGTAGAATCACAAAATCCTGAGAAGGAAACTAAAAGCATTGGATCTTAAACTAAGTAGAATTCAAGAATTCTGAGACAAGCTAGAAGGAAAAGTAGGATAGAAGCATAAGGAAACCATAAGGAAGAGTGAGGCTTTGAATACGCTATTTGAGGTGAAAGAAGAAGTTATCAAGATTTCCTGGAAGTTAGCCCAGAGCAAGATTCTTCACTTCACATCATACTTGCCTTGCAAAATTGTTTTGAATGTGATTGTCCAGAACAATATCATCTGCAAATTAAAAATGAAAATTTTGTTCTAATAAATTCTTCAGATATAGTATAATTTTTGACATGCTAATGTACGATGCAAGGGTATTTTACTCACTGAAATTTATATAGAGATCTTTGATTTAGAAGATAAAATTAGTTGGCTTTTGGTTTTTCAGTTTGTCTAGCGGACTTGCTTGTATCTATCATCTTTCTCTCTTGAAAGTGAATTTTCTACTTGATTCCTGGCAGAAACCATCATCATCTGTTCAGTATGATAAGGTTGTTAAATCTTTTATGGTAGATACCACAGAATATTTAACCACCTCTTATGATCCAGTTACCGGATATCATTTCTTTTGTATGATCTGGCATTAGAAAGCAAATGGCAGCAACCTTTTTATTATCTCTAAAGTAGTACATGCACAATAAAAGAAAATGGACAATATACAGCAAAGAACATAAGAATTACCCTTGATTTCACCACATGCAATCATTTGTTAATAATTTTATTCGTGTCTTTAATATATTTCTCTGCCAATGTGTCAAATTTTAAGAATTGATAAAATTCTACAGCCCAATTTTTTTTTTCATTTTCTACCATTAGCATTTTTCAGGTAATTTAATGTTCTTTTTTTTTTAAAGGAAAGACAGAGAGAAGGAAGGAAGGAAGGAAGAAAGGGAAACATTTTTAAACATTTTCTTGTTTTATTGTATTCTGTTTCTCCGTTTTTGTTACATGGGCTGGGGCCGGGAATCGAACCGAGGTCCTCCGGCATAGCAGGCAAGCACTTTGCCCGCTGAGCCACCGCGGCCCGCCTTAATGTTCTTTTAAAGAGTAGATTTTAATAGTTGCATGACACTGTATCATAAGGCTGTCCCACAATTTATTTAACCATTGTTCTATTTTGAAATTCTTTACTTTTTATTTTTGCCTTAAATATTATTATGGAAAAAATTCCACACATTATCTATTCAAGGGATGAGTTTTAAAATTCTGTGAGTTATTATCATAACCACTGCTAAAGTGTTTGTCTAAAATTAATATATCAGACAGAATATGTGATACTAATAAATAATTCCATATTTTTACATTAATGCTGATAGTGTCTAAGAAGGTACATTCTTGGTTTGTTAGATTATCTTGCCCAAGAATTCATAATTGTGAATTTCATGAATTTGTATTGTAAGACTGTTTTGCATTGTGCCTTTGCTAAAGTTGATTAAGCTAACAGAAGTAAATACTGTGCCATATGTGTTCTTGGGCACACTAGATTACAAGTAGTGCTGAATCCAGTATTTACATTATACTTTTTCCGAATAGTCATGGGAAGCTGTATTATTTTAAATTTGCAAATAGTGGATAACAATCTTGTCATTATCAGTATTTTAATACTAGGAATTACTTTGAAAATTGTTTTGTTTAAACCTACTTTAAAAATTTTTTTTTGGGCGGGCCGCGGTGGCTCAGCGGGCAAGAGTGCTTGTCTGCCATGCCGGAGGACCCCGGTTCGATTCCCGGCCCCAGCCCATGTAAAAAAAAACAAACAAACAAACAAAATACAATAAAATAAGAAAATGTTTAAAAGATGTTTCCCTTTCTTCCTCCCTTCCTTCCTTCCATCCTTCCTTCCTTCTCTGTCTTTCTTTCCTTCCTTTCCTCCCTCTCTCTTAAAAAAAAAATATAAAAAAAAAAAAATTTTTTTTTTTTCATCAGAATATTCCTTGGCAGTTTTAAAGCAGACATTATAACTCCTTCAGCATATACCTTGTAAATGAAATGCAGTTATGTGAAGGATTTGTTTTTCCCTGGGTAGAAATATCCTGCCCTGTTGCACTTCAAGAGCTCTCTTTTGTTATTCTTTTTCCAGGAACACACTTGCTCCTGAGTGAATGGATAATGCTGAGCTGAGAAGAGCCTGGAGGAGGATAAATCTCACATGTTTCTATTTGGAATTCATCAATGGCATCTGCTAATGTTCAAGGCAGACAAAGTTGCTTAAAATGCAGACTTTTCGCTGTTCCCACCACAATCAATATCGCAAATCTTTCATACTTTAAAAGCTGATTTTACAGTAAATCTTCTAACATTCCTTAGGTGATAAATGGCAGGCTTTTAGGAACCAGACCATTTCAGCTAAAATGACAACTGTATTTTTATGATTAAGATCTATTTAAATTAAAACGGACTTTGTTCCTGAGAGAATGGCAGGTAAAGGAAAGAAGAATTATCCCCATACTTATTACTTGTATTGCCAACTCATAGGCTGGTGCGAATACAGATGTAGTGTTAGTTTCATTTGTCTGTATTTGTTTCCTGTGAGAACTTAAAATGCTTTTTCTACAACTTTGTACTGTGGAGGAAAGGAAACCTTTTGTATCTCTTACCTCCAGGCTGTAGGCACATATAGAAAGCTAAATAAATCTTATAATTTTATTATGGGGTAACTATTTCTGAATCCATCCTAACCCTCCCATAGACATAAATTATTGCAGTGATATAATAAGGAAAAAGTTCAGCGATCCTTGGAAATAAGATGTAGTATTTCGACAGTATCATCTTAAGAGTTAAATGCCTGTTCACTGGTACAGCCATCTCGATTTTTTTTTCAGAGATTACAGGGCTAGAAAGATTAAGGGAAAGCAAAAAGTGCTTGAGCAAGGCAGGCAACGATGGTTCAGTGGCAGAGTTCTTACCTGACATGCCAGAGACCCGGGTTCGTTCCCCAGTGTGGCCCATGTAAAAAAAAAAAAAAAGTGCTTGAGCAGCACCTAAGAACAATGTAACCTAATATTTTAAGCCTAGCTGTATACTAATAAAGATTAAAAAAAAAAAATCAAACTTCCCATTTTCTAGCCATTCTTGGCTTTGCAAAAAATAGAGACTTGAACTGGTCTTAAGGGGTGTCTGTTTATCTATTCTGAGAAAACCATTTTCGTTAACTGAAGGAGAAATTTGGACATGCTGTGTTTTCTAGGATGTCAAAAGGCCAGCTTTTCTGAAAGATAAGTTATTTTGGGCCTTAAGTTGAGGAGAAAGAAAGATAATGGAAGGAATGGCATGGTAGTCTCATCCAGCCCTTTGACAGATATTTATCAAATTATTGTTTCTTTAAATGCCAAGACAATTCAACGGGGAAAGAACAGAATTTTCAACAAATGGTATTGGGACAGCTGCAAATTCATATGCAAAAGAATAAAATCAGACTGCTTTCTTATGCCATACCCCAAAATTTAATTTAAAAAGAATCAGACACAAATATAAGAGCTAAAAGTATAAAACTCTAGAAAAAACAAAGGAGTAAATCTACATGTCCTTGAATTAGGTAGTACTTTCTATAGTTTTTGAGAAATACAGCGTCATATAAAAAACACAAAAGATAAAAGAAAAAACAAGTAAGTGGTGTTAACCAAAAAAAAAAAACTTTTTGTTGAAAATGATAGCATCAAGGAAGTGAGAAGACAGTCCACAGAATCGGAGAAAATGCAGATGTCCCTATTGAAGAACTGGTTGGTATTCAGAAGAAATAAAGAAATCTTGCCAATCAATACTAAAAGAAGCAATCCAATTAAAAATAGGCAAAGGACGCAATCAGACATTTATTTAAAGAAGATATATAAATTGTTTATAACCCTGTGAAAAGAGCCTCAACGTCGTCAGCCATGAGGGAAATACAAATCAAAACCACAGGAAGACACCACTTTACAGCCACGAGGCGCGCCATGATTAAACAAAAAAAAAAAAAAATGCAAATAGCAGTGACGCAGAGGCTCGCGCGACGCCGCAGCCGTTTAGGAGCTCGAGACCCCAAAATGGCAGAGCAGCTTCCCCCCGGAAAGAACACAGAGCCGGTATGCACTTTCCTTTTCAGAAAACCTGGGCTTAGAGGTGCTGCAGGCTGCAGGAAGCGGCCGGCCTGCGAGCCGGAGCCCGGAGAAGACGGCAGGGGTGGCGAGGAAGGCAGCGCCGTGGTGCGCCCGGAAAGGAAGCGGACCAGCCCCAACCCGATGATCCAGAAGACTCGGGGCGGCGGGAAAGCGCAGGCGGCCCTGGGCGGTAGGCGCGGCGAGGAGGAGAATGAGGTCTCGGGCCTCGGCGTGGTCTACAGGTCCACCCGTTCTGCGAAACCCGTGGGGCCCGAGGATCTGGGGGCGACTGCTGCGTACGAGCTGGACACCGAGAAGGAGCGGGACGCCCAGGCCATCTTTGAGCGTAGCCAGAAGCTCCAGGAGGAGCGGAGGGGTCAGGAAGATGACAGAATCTATCGGGGAATCAATAATTATCAGAAGTACATGAAGCCCAAAGACACGTCTCTGGGCAATGCCTCCTCCGGAATCGTGAGGAAGGGCCCCATCCGAGCTCCCGAGCATCTCCGCGCCACCGTGCGCTGGGATTACCAGCCGGACATCTGCAAGGACTACAAGGAGACTGGCTTCTGCGGCTTCGGAGACAGCTGCAAGTTCCTCCATGATCGCTCCGATTACAAGCATGGGTGGCAGATGGAACGTGAGCTTGGTGAGGATCGCCATGGTGTCTGTGAGGATGAAAACTATGAAGTGGGGAGCGATGGTGATGAAGTACCATTTAAGTGTTTCATCTGTCGCCAGACCTTCCGAAATCCGGTTGTCACCAAATGCAAGCATTATTTCTGCGAGGCCTGTGCGTTACAGCATTTCCACAACACCCCGCGTTGCTATGTCTGTGACCAGCACACCAATGGCGTCTTCAATCCTGCGAAAGAACTGATTGCCAAATTTGAGAAGCATCGAGCTGCGGGAGAGGGCCGTGCTTCCGATTTTCCAAAAGACCCCAATGAGGATCCAGTTCTTATTACTTAGGTTTTACCCAGTTCTCGACTCTCAAAGTGAATATTTTGTTGTTTGGGGGGCCGGGGGGGGGGGGGGGCGACGACAAATAATGACAAATCCTGGAAGGATGTGGAGAAATTGGAACCCCCATATACTGGTGAGAATGTAAAACGGTGCAGTTGCTTTCGAAAGCAGTCTTACAGTTCCTCAAAAAGTTAAGTTACTATATGATCCAATAATTCCATTTCTAGGTATGTGCCCAAGAGAAAACATACAATCATCATAAAAATCTTGTATGTAGGTATTTATGGCAGCAGTGTTCATAATAGTCAAGAAGTGGATAGGAACAACCAGTGTCTATCAATTAATGAATTGGTAAATGAAATGTGATATATCTGTAAATGGACTATTACTCATCAATAAAAAAGGAATTTTAAAAAAAACAAAGAATGCTATAATATGGATGAAATTTGATAACATGCTAAGTGAAAGAAGCCAGTCACAAAAGACCATACTTTGTGTAATTCTATTTTATGAAATTTCTATAATAGGCACATCTAGAGATAGAACTATCAGTGATTGCCTAGGCTAAGGGGACAGGGTGGAGATAGGGAGTAACTGCTAATGTGCTAATGGCTGTGGGGTTTCTTTGGGGTGATTAAAATGTTCTAAAGTTGAACAATTCAGTGACTATACTGAAAACCAATGAACCAAATACTGTAAATGGATAAATTTTATGATATGGGAATTATGTCTCAATAAAGATGCTAAAAAAATATTGTCAAAATCTCAAAATAGGGTTTTCAAGAGAAATTGTTCGTAGCATTCCTGATTAGTGGACAGGCCAGAAACTGATGCAATTTTATTGAGAAACTTCTAGATTCTAGACACAAAAAGATGTGCTTTGGATCCCAAGGGACCTAGTTTGTCACAGATAACTTCTCACTTTGTTTACTTGACTGTATCAGCAGATGTCTCTAATGAATTGCAAATAAAAAGTCTTATCTTATACCAAGGTTGGATGCCTTGAGGTTATCAAGAGACAACTCATTTAGCATAGATGTTTTTCCTAAGACAATAGAACATTCATCATGATTCTGGGTATCCGACATTCACTCTTTTATTTTAATTTTTTTTTTGAGAAATGGGGACGAACCATTAGTGATTTCATGTCTGTTTTCTGGTTCTGATCAGGAAAAGGAAAGATCTTTAGCTAGGAACCTATTTATATGACCTTCTAAATGGCACAGATTTTTTTTGAAGAATTTATTTTGCAAATTTTTGTAAAGAGATCATTTGTGAAGATTTTACTTGAAATTCTACATGTGTATATGAGTAATATTCTCCCCCCCAATTTTTGCTATTAACTTCTTAGAAATGAAGATATGAGAGCTACAGAATGTTTCAGTTGAAGAATCTTGAAGCAATAATTAAACTGCCCTCAACCCTAATACATTGGATCGGTGAGAGTCCAAAAATAATAGCTAATTTCATTCTTGTTTGCTTTAAAACAGCAAACTAGACAAATGCAAGTCCTTTATATGATTTCTGGCCAAATGTTTTATCATTTATATTGAATTTATGTTGAATTCAGTTGAAATAAAATGTGCTATGACTCAATGTCACTTATGCCCACCTTCATGCAACCATGAGTGTGATGATTTGGAGGTTTCATGGACCCTAGAAAATCATGTTCTTAAAGCTAATCCGTTCCTGTGGGTGGAAACCTATTGTGGGTGGGACCTTTTGAATAGTTTATTTCTTTTTTTTTTTTTACTTTCATTTTTTTGCCATTTGCACATTAGCATCAGGCCATTTATTACAAAACACTATACACTTTTCCACTGCAGGCAGGTTATATATTGACAGCAAATTTCTGCAGATAAGACAGTGAATAAACTCTCCACTCCATGTTGATTAGGAATAGTTTTTCTAGTTTTAAATATTAGCCAGACACAGAAAAAAGTTGAACTGTAAGGCCTGAGTGCACAGTCTTGATGGAACCAGCTAATTATGTGCATTTTATTGATCCTTCGTCTGAGGTGGGGATACTTCTTCCTGACTTCATAATTTTCTTGTGCTCGTTGGCCAGTTCTCTGAGGGTTGTTCACGTGATGTGCTGCTGGGCCCATATATGGCTGTCCGTGCACATGGTTATTCTGCTGATACTGAGATCCAGGTGAGTGGGGGTATAATGGGGCATCTTCTGGTGGAGGTGACTCATGCTCATCTGGGGCATCCTGGTCATCTGGCTCCTCCTCTGGACAGAGTTCACAAGCTTTTGCAAGTGTCATCCTAGCACTATGTGATCTCTCCAAGAAATAACCATTGGATGTTTCATTGCCCTGTACTGGAGGAGACCAATTATTGAAAGTGCATTGAGGATTGCTAGTGTATGAATAGTTTATTTCAGTTAAGAGATGCCCAGGTGGGTCCTAATCCTCTTACTGGAATCCCATATAAGAGAATGAAATTCAGAGAAGGAAATGGAAAGTCACAGAAGCTCAGAGAGAAAGCCACAGATGGCACAGCCAGAGCTGAAAGTGATGAAGCCTGAGAGAGAAGGGAGAGACAAGCATACACCATCTGATAGAGAAGTCCAGGTATCCTCTTAATAATGCCTTGATTGGGACATTTTTACAGCTTCAGAACCGTAAGTTTGTAAGTTAATCAATCCCCACTGTCAAAGCCAACCCACTTGTGATATATTGCATTTTAGCAGTTTTAGCAAACTGAAACAATGGGAAAACATGTTAAGCCTACTGAGGCAGATATATTAACTAGGCACAATGACACTTTTTGCAAGAACCGAATTTTAATGAAAAAAAACAAAAGGACAGGTTTATATTAGATGATTTGTAAATCTCCTGTCAGCTATTAAACATTTTGGGATTCCATGACTCCAAAGAGTTACAAAATTTAGAAATGGGTATAAGCAGTGAAAAATATATTACTATTCACACTGAGTAAATTGTTATTAAAAGAATGGCATTCTGTGATTTCTAAATCCAATAAAAGTGCTAATAAAATAACTACTTTCAAGGCTAGAATATAAGAATTCAGGGAAAAAAATACATTGTTTTAAAAGGTAATGTGCAGAATAGTTTAAATATTTTAAAATATGAATAGGACAAGAAATTTTATATCTTAGAGTGGACAAATTCCTCAGAAAAGAATAACAACAAAATTAGCACAAAATGAAATAGAAAATGTGAATAGCCAATGGAGAACATAATTATTATAAGATATGCAAGACTTCTACTGAAAATTTTAATAAAATGTTGTTGAGAGGAATTAAGCAAGACCTTAATAACAGAAATTGAATTCACAATTTAAAACTTTTCCATAAAGAAAACTCTAGGCCCAGATGATTTCATTGGTGAATTCTTTTAAGCATTTAAGGAATTTGCATAAATTCCATCAGAAAATTGAAAAGGAGGGATCACTTTCCAACTTAAGGCCAGCAAAAAGCTAATACCAAAACTCAAATAAGACATTGCATATGAAAGATTGCAGATTAATATCTTTCATAAATATAGATGTTGTAATAATTAACAAAAGTTTAGCAAATACATTCTAAAAAATATATTAAATAGACTATAACCACATAGGGTTTATCCCAGGAATGTAAATTTGTTTTCACATTCAAAACCAATCATTGTAATTTACCATATCAGATTAAAGGATAAAAAACATATGGTTGTTTCCACAGAAGCAGGAAAAGCATTTGACAAAATTCAACAGTCATGTATGATAGTATCACTTTCTTTCTAGGAATGAAAGACAAATTCCTCATTCTGATGAAGGGTATCTACAAAAAGTCTAAGGTCTTAGGATCTTAAACTGAGACAATAATTAATGGTATTATATTAAAAGCTTCCTCCTCGAGATCAACACTGTACTGGAGGTCCTAGTCCTGGCAATAAATGACATAATGAAAGAAAAGGCATAAACATTTGAAAGGAAGAAGTAAAACTGTCTTTGTTGAGAGGATTATTTACATACAAAACCTCCCAATCACTGTATTCAGCTGGTTGTCAACATTTCCTTAAACAGTCAAGTAGCTCTGTAATCTCCTTGGAGGTCCTTTCGCTGTGCAAAATTACCCTGGTTGGGGTGAAGTTGCAGGCTCTAATCAATGACTAATATGTTCTATTAGAGGTCAATGTTTCCCTAATATTGTAGGTGTCATATATAAACAATAGAACTCTGTGGACAATTTATAGCTGATGAATTAATTGTACTCATGCTATTACAGTTAATTTTTATTGTGACCACAAGTCTGAAATCAAATTTTCTATTGGTAAGAGATAGAAATAGATAATATAGTTAGAGCTTATAGGAGATATTTGGATAGATATAGATATGGATATATAGATAAATATATTCCATGATGCATGTCTTAATATTTTCTTTTTTAACAAGGTTTAATTTTTTTTTTTTTTTCTAGTTGAAGGAAGGTTTCAGTTCTAATATTGAAATTATCTTTTAGGGCTCTTTCACAAACATTAGATGGGTGAAATATTGGAATTACACAGTCTCCCTGAGGACACTTTTTAAAAAATAATCCTGGCATTCCATATCCTGGTAGAAATATCTTCAGACTAGTGTATCTGCCATGCTGCCTCAGCCCATGAACCATAGATACATCCTTTTTCGAATTTCCATATTAATATATTTCATATGATATATCTTGATGCAGTTTACTATTTGAAAGAGTCCACTGGAAAAAAAATACAGAAGCTAGCAATGTAATTTGAAAGAGCAAACAGGTACATTTGACTGATCAGCACATTCTTTTAATCTCCACTTCAGTTAGCACTTTTTAAAATTTTAATTTTAAAATATTGAATTTTGGGAATTTTAAAATCCATGAAGAGCAAAGTAGCTCTTGGTAATCAAATTACTGTTTCTAAGAGAATGGTTTATGTTAAAGTCATTAAGATTGAGAAGAATTGGAGATAATGGAGAGTGTATGCATTAAATGTAATATGCATTGGTATTTACTTTCACTTTAATTTACCATATTTATTTACATAGAAAATGCAGGATCACTAAGGATTAGGAAAGAATACGCCACATAAATCACGAATGAAACATATCTATTGCTCTCAAATCATGACCTATCTAATTAGCTTTGTAGAGTTCATGCCTCTGTATGTCTTGAGGTTGAACATTTACTCTTACCATCACTTTTTGTTCTAGTTGCTGCCTATCAGTGCTTAATTACCCCATACAGGCTACTCTGGAAGTCCTTCATTAGCAATTAGTAAGCAGATTTCTACCACATTATGAGCCTTCTTTCCAAAACATGAAGCATTGCCATTCACTAGTAAGGAAGTGCAAATGGAAAATTTGTTCTTAGGAAGACGTGTTGAGGAGATTTCAGAAAGATGTCTAATAATGAGATCAAACAGGAATTTCTAAACATTTATTACATACTTATACACAGAGTAAGGTGGTAAAAATTAGCATCTCAATCAAGAAGACTGAATTATTGTTTTTGTTGTATTAAAATCACATACCTTGGGTGGGCAGCAGTGGCTCAGTGACAGAGTTCTCTCCCGCCATGCCGGAGACCCGGGTTCGATTCCCGGTGCCTGTCCAAGTATAAAATAAATAAATAAATAAATAAATAATAAAATAAATAATTGCATACCTTATTTCTCTATGAATTTATTGCTTTCTAAAGAGTTTGTTACTGAGTGAAATATGTTCCAGGATTTAATTATTTTGAATGTTATGACGATTTGGGAGATTTTATGAATCTTCTATATCTATAGCTTCTATCTACCTTTCTCTTTTTCCTTTCCTTTTTTCTTTTTGTTCTACTGCAGCACAAATTGATGAAGTAGGTTTCAAGATTCCCAAGGCCTAAGTTTTCTTTGAAGAATCTCTCAGTGTCATAGGGCTTACTGAAACATCATTCATTGCCTTAATTCTAGAACTTCAATGCTCCATAAAGCAAAGAAGCATCCAAGGGAGTAAGGACTTATTTTTCCACATTAGTAAACCCCACTATAATGTTTAGAAACTGTGCATTAAGCAGTCTGAATTCTGTTTTTAGTCCTACTAGGGTCGCCTGAAGCTGATCCTGTTTACTTGAAAATTCTTGAGTAAATAAATAAAAAAGGTAAGGGCTAGATTTTTTCTTTTAACCTGACAAATAATGCTTTAAAATTTTTCTCTAAATTCATCCTTTATAGTCTAAAGGTTGATTAAAAATGCAAGCAGCTGTAAGAGGGTATTCAGATTGATGAGGAAAATAACTTCAGTAATGGAGTAATGGACTGTACACTAGGTATAAAGTGACACATTAGTGTGTAGAGCTCATAGAGGGACGTGTGTGCCAGGAATTTTTCTGCTAATATGCTTGTCTTGAGAGCAAATAAAGATCCTAAATCTCAAGGGTGGCCAACTGCTCTCTTTCTATAAAATAGATGCATTCATGTCATTCCATTCGAAGGTATTTTGTGATTAAAAACAGAAAGAGTATTGATAGTTTGTTGATATTGATGACCCAAAAATATCACTTACTTATGGTGCAATTGATTAAATATACAAATTGAACTTTGTGGACATTAAAGAGCTTTTTTTTGCATGCTTGAGGAAGTCTAAACATTGGAATTTGACTGTATCTTATGATTGATTACTTCTGTAGTCATTATAAATATACATACATGATAGTTTTCATTAGATAGAAAGTTATTTTCATTATTTATGCAAGCATGAGGCCTAGTGGCCCTGACTGTGTGATTTGATTCATTAGAAGCTTGAAGGTGTAAAGATGCCCTTCTTATTTCGGAGAAAATATATAAAATAACAAAATAATTACTTTTTGAGAATTTTAAAATTCGAAACTAAAAGTAAAGTGATAGATGATTTTAGAGATTGAAAACATTGCACTGTTTTATTAAATTGTGATTTTTCTTTGATTCGATCGCTTTAAATCCCTATTTTTAACCCCTATAAATAATAAAATCAGTTTATTATAGATTATAATAGAGAATTAACATGAAGATTGTTAAATAAGTAAATGGATATACATGAAAGTCTTTTGCAATTGATTTATTGGTCGCTCTAAGAATAATTTATGGATATCTCTCTCCAGGGTCAATAGTTCATTTAAACAGCCCTTTGATGCTGTTTAGACAACCCAGTTATATATGTTTCTAAAGCAGAGATATAAAATTACTGGTTTAATTTTTCTATCAGACATATATGATAAATATATTAATATATTCACGTACAATGGAATAAATCTCCCTAATTCACTACCATGTGATTAGCTTCTTCAGCCTATATTGCTGGGCTGTGTCAAACTGTTCAAAAAAAAAATAGTAGATAAGAGTGCTAAAGTCTGGCATAAAATGAATCCTACAAAGAGAAAGAACAGAACAATAAAAAAACGTTATGTACATTTTCATGAGTATGAATTGCATTTTCATTCATTCAACAAATATTGACTGTGCACCTACTGTGTGCAAGCCACTGTTATAGATGCTGCAGACATAGCAGTGAACGAAAAGACCCCAATCTCTGCTCCTCTGGCTCTTATATTTTATTTGCTTAATCACGTTGTCTTTTGGATGAAGTCATCTTTTGGCTGGCTCAGACTTTGGTCAGAGGTGCGCTTATAAGACAATTTAGCATCCATAGACTATCCTTAGGTGTTTTTTTTTTTTTTTTTTTCTGGCATGGTAGACTCCAGGAATCGTAGCAGGTGAGAATTCTGCCACTGAGCCACCAGTGCCCCACCCTTTCCTTAGATTTTTAATAATACAGTTTCCTGGGCTTCTTCGAGATCATTGAAGATAATATGGTTGTTGTAGACTGAAGAATTTCCTCCAAAAGACATGTTCAAATCCTAATCCCTAGGCCTATAGGTGTGAACTGATTTATAAACAGGATCTTTGAAAACAAAGTTAGTTAAGCAGAGACCAAACTGAATCAGAGGGTTTTAATACAATGTAACTGGAACACCTATAAGCAAATTTGGACACTGGAGGGGAGATGGGTGGGGAGAGAGATGGCCATTTGACACAGGCAGAGATTAGTTTACAGCTTACTGGCCTGTCACCACCAGAATGCTACAGACGTCATAGAAAGTGTAAGTAACTCTGTTAACACCTTGACCTTGGACTTCTAGCCTACAGAGCCACTAGACAATAAGTGTCTATTGTTTGAACCAAGTACTCTGTAGTACTTTGTTACAGCAGTCCTGGTATACTAAGGAAAGGGTATGTCTTAGGTTTGGCATATCACTCCATAAATGGATGATCCCCAGCAACCCAGCGAGTATATTCCTGATTTAAACATGAACACTGTTAAATATGATGGCAGTTGTGCTAACTCTGAAGGGTAATAAAAATAGATAATTACAGGTTTTTAGAGTAGAGATAGGAAATGAATCATTCATTCTCCTCCATGAAAAAAATGTCATTCCTGCAGGGGTTTTCCTCCACTTGTTCAAAGAGGGTACTCATATATTTTTTGGGAATTATGCTGGGATAAGTCATGTTTCCCTATAGGAACAAGACATGAGAACGTCAAGTGTGTTGATGCCTAAAGAAAAGATCAGATCCTTTGGTCTTTCCAATTTATTGTTGATCCCTTCTTGAAGTTTAAACTTCAATTTGTAGTGGTAGGACAAAATTATTCCAAGTTTTTCCTATAGCAGTTGCTCTCCCCCACACCTTTACCATATGTGCTATAGGAAATGTCTCTTTCTTCCATCTGCTCCGTATCTCAGAGAGACTTCCTAGGCAAAGACTATCCATTTTGGAAGTCCTGCTTTTATCATTGTCAACTTTGTCATAATTTCTTGGACCCTCTTTTGCAGTATATTTTATTAAAATATCTATTTTGCTGAAAATATCTGTAATATAAACTTTGTATTCACTTCATTCCCATTATGCATTTTAACATAGGTTAATGAGGAAACGGCATAAAAAACAATAATTAAGTAGACACTGTGTCACTCATCTCAATACTCTTTAGTGTGGAAATTTCTCTGGAACAGGAACCAAGTGTGACATCTTTCTTGGTTCTCCAAGGCCATTTGAACTCAGCATTCAGATAAGGCAAGTACGAGAAAATAAGGTGACTAGATAAACTGACTGATCTATGCAAATCTCCATAACCCTTCTTAATTGCCACCAATCAGGAAATTTGTTGCACTGAACTTAAAAATAAAGTTGTGCTAATTCCTGTGGAGGACCTCTAGGCTTTAGGTCAATGAACAAACCTGAACACCTGCTTCAGAGGCTGCCGCCTCTTCAGCGCCCTCTAGTGGAGTATGTGGCCTACAGCAGTTTCCTAAACCAGGTGATTGACAATAAAAAAGCTTTCATGAAATCCAAAGAAATGGGTATTGGGATATGACCTTACTCCATTTATCTAGGAGCGATTTTACCTCCAATAGATGGACCTCCTGCGTGTGAGCTTGAATTGTAAATTTATTTCAGCGTTTGTACACTAAAGCATATTGAAGTAAGGTTCATTAGGAGCTTTACGCTTGCAAGTGTTGTGAAAAATAATTATGGTATAACTGAGCTGACTAATACGGAAATTGCAAAGTGAATGTATTTGAAAAGTCAGAAGATGACATGCACAATTTGAATCCTTTCATTGCCATACTTAAGAATTGGAGAAAGGTACAATTTTTTTTAAGAAAAAAAATACAGTATCAATATATTTTCAACTGTTTTTAAATGTCTTATATGTAAGCCCTCTTACTTCAATTTTTCTTTCAGATTGAGTTATCTTTGAGTTTTTATCACCTCTGTAAAACATTTAATTTTTATATTGAGAAAATGCATTTGGATACATGAAAACCTAGAGTTTGAAGTGGAAATAGTTTCCATTTTAACTTGGGAAATATTGCATGATTGACACTGAGATGTAGACTATCTGCCACATTTCAAATTATTTATCATGATTTAACCACTGTATTGACGTGACATAATAGGGATCACTGACCCACAGCACTGTCTAGGAAACAAATTGGAAAAGCAGGTGAGTTTATTTGGGTACTTGTGGAAACCAGAGCATCCGTGGAAAATCACAAATGTTTAACACTATGACTTAATATGGATGATTTTCCTAGTTCCCAGCTGAATTGATGGCTATAGTTAGACAAGAACATAACCAGTTAATTTTTTCTGTATTGAGTAATGCTATTTTATGTTAGGGCTTAAAAGACACTTAGTAACAAAATTGAAGCCATGTGTTCTAAAATATACTTTTATAGAGTCTTTACTAATAATTTGCCACAATTTGCTTTATGTTAAAAAATATTTCAGATGTACATTCATTCTTACCTGAGCTGTAAATAAGGATCAGTTACGACACCATTTTTTTTTAAGAAAAAAGCTCCCTTCAATCCATAGGCCATGTCGCTATTACATTTTTGACTGAACCACACATTTATCAATATATTGAGAAAGTGAAAACACCATTTTGTGATGTAAAGATAATTGATTAGCAATGAAGGGATTTTTTTTTCATTCATAGGAAAGCCTCCAAATACATGTAATCACAAATTCATTTTGTATGAAGTCATGAGTTAGTGTTTACAGTGGTTTTCTTATTCTTGTTAAATCTTGTAAATCCTCTTGGATTGCTGAAATCCAGTCTCTCTTAATACGTACATCAGGAAATTATGATAAAATAATCATTATAACATGTTCAACATCTGTTAAGCAAAACAAAATTGATTTTATACATTATCATGTTGAAGTATCTCATTCTTCAAGATAATGTCATTTATTTTGTCATCAAAGACCTTACAATATTGTGAGGCAGCAGTTCATCTATGTGAACTAGTTAAAGAGCAGTGCAAGTCAGTAATTGATAAAGTGCTTACGAGAGTGATACAGACAAAAGTGAAATAGGAACTCACAGTAAAGATGAAGTGGTCTGGACTATATAACTTCAAGAAAGAGAAGGATTTAGTGTAATAAAGTGTTATACAACTAGTTTTCTGGAGCAGTAAGTTTATCTTGAAGTTTCTTGAGAATGAGGCTGACTATCCTCATTCTTTTTCCTCATTCTTGTCCTCTAACATTTTATTATTTTAATACTTGCATGTAAGCATGCATCAACACATATATAATAATTTCCCAAGCAAAACCTATGTGTTCTAGAACCTTGTCATACAAAACTTTGGCAGACCTAGAGCGGACATCACCAAGGAGCTTGTTAGAAACGCACAATCTCAGGCCCTGTCTTAGACTTCTTAATCAGATGCTGCATTTTAACTGGCTCCCCAGTCTTATGAGTATTAAAGATCGAGAAGACCTGATCTAGTAAGCACAATTGAATATTCCATCTATAAAATATTATGCATGATTATGTGTATGCCTTTGTATGTATGTGAATGTGTATATATATAAATATATGTGTATATATATATATATATGAAGGTTTTTCATAAAATGATTTATAAAGGACTTATAAATAGGTCCCATCTCAGCCAAAACACTCCCTTCACTCCCCTAACCCACCCCCCCTCCATCATCTCAAACCATACATGCTCTTGCTCAGAGATTTGCTCAGAGCTTTGGGATGTTTTCCTTAGATTTTGAGATGAACTCTTGGCTTGTTTTGACTGTCTCTTAGCAGGGGAAAGGAAGACTAAGAAGAAATAATAGCAGTAAAGTTTGTTTTTAATAATGGAGAACTGTTCCAGAGATAATTATAAAAGTGAATTTAAGAATATGTTTAAGTGGTATTCGTTAATCCTAACAAGCAAATTGCATTTATGATTGATCTTTTACCTTTCTTTTGACAGCATTATAGCAATTGAAGAGATTCTGTCTAAATTACAAGTGGGTTTTTTTCCAATTAATTCAGTTATTCTAATTTTAAAATCGATTGCATAAACTCAAATGTTTAAATTCAAAATATATTCATTCAATAGATAGCTGAAATGCAAGAAAATAATTTCTGCAAACTGCTGTGACTATTTTCAAATCTAAAATTCAGTAATTTTTCTGAAAAGCCATTGTACTTTCCAGAAGCTTCCTTGGATTTTTTCATTCTTTTACTCACACTCAAACATTTATGTAATAGATTATTTCCTTGTAAAGTTCCTCATAAGCATTTTTTTTCTAATGTTTTCTTTGATTATAGAGAGAGCCTTCAAATATTTTGCCTCTTTCTCTCTTTGACTGGGTGCATATAATTAGCAAATTATTTTTCTCTGTTTGTAATTTGATCAGTTCTAATGCATTTTCCAGCTTTAAACATGACTTTCTAGGAGAGAATTCCCACTCTGGTGGTCTTTCATTAACTGACACTACTTCCATGTATAATGAATGTGCAGGTAATCTGTGATTTTAACAGTGGTAGCACCAGGAGTTATGCAACTGCGACTATATCATCTATATTATATCATCTTTATTGCTTGTTAGTATCTATCTAGCTTTTGTCAACACATTGTAATCTGGTTAAAGCCTTTGCACTCCAGAAAAATATCACAGGCAAAAATCACCAATGCCCCCAGTATCACCAAATTTCTTACCTTTTTATTTTCAACCTTTTTAAAACTCTGCCTTTTTTGCTGAGTTTGCTTTCCTAAAATTTCCATCTCTCTTGTCATTTCTGATTCATTTTCTCTTCTTTTATAATTTTACTCCTATTCAATATATTCTGATTATTACTCATCCTCTAACTGCCTTTTGAATATTTCATTTAATCACAGTTGTGTTCTGGGTCCTCTTTCCTTCTCACTGTTTATGATCTTTCTGGGCAATTTCATCTACTTCCATGGATTATGCTGAACCATTTTTCCAGTGATTACCTAACTTGCAGTTTCTGCCCTGACTTCCCTTCTAGGCTCCTTGTATATATCAACTAGTGGCTTCAATGTCTGCACTTGGATCTTAATGTGCCCTAAAAATAGCTCATTATTTCCCCACTTAATCTTCACATCTCCTATTTGTTCCACTAGACTCCTTGTCACTTAATTGCAAGCCTAGACAGCTAAGCACTCAATAAGCCTGGCTTTCAGTATGTTAGTCTCTTTTAGTTTGGATCTTCTCTAATTCTACCTGCCTTTAAATAGCTTTGTGCCTGTGAAATTTACCCTTTGAACTGATCGTCACATCCCAGGCTTTCTTACATGAACTTCTGTACTTATTTTTCTATATATTAAATATTTCCAAAGGAACATTCCCAGTCAGGGGCCTGGAAAATTCTAAGTTCATCTACCCTTAGTTTCCCTCGGGTCACTTCTACTAAATGTATCTAAAATTGAAATCATTAAATCCCATATTAATTCTTCCTCCTCAAAAGCTCTTTTTCACCCCTGACTATTTCTTTGCTCAAGCCAGAGTAGGCTTCCTACATTTTTCCAGCCACATTATTTCCCATAAACAATCTACTATGGAGTTTTGCCAGTTTCAAATAGTTTCACTTGCATTTGAGTAATTCGTAAGACAGTGTCACTGCTCAAGATCACTTTTCTGGATCAAGAGTAAAAACAATTTATTGAATACTTTTAATGTATCAAGTACTAGCCTATCAGCTTATCTGTACCATCCTAAATCTCATGTAATCCTTAAAACATCTCTAGGAGGTAGGATCTGTTACTATCTGAATTTGACCAACAGTGGCAGAGCCGGTCAGACACCTCAGTCTGGATGATTCAGGTCCCCACTCTTCACCTCCGCATGACATTGGACATTCTATTGCAAGGGGCTCCTGATTGATGTCTTGGCTCCTTGCTTCCATTTTTTTCCCCTTCCCACTTAATCTTTCAAAATGTTCTTTCAAAAATGTGCATTGAGTTATGTCTCTCTTCTGTGCCATACCATCCACAAAATCAAGTTCAAGAAACTTAGGCTCATGAACTCTTCATAACGTTGTTTCTTCCTAGTTCTCCTGTCTTTTCTTTCTCATACTCTCCACCACTGCTTAAAAATTCGTCCTTGAATATTAGAGAAATATTTGTGACTTCCCCCAGAAAACCTGCTTTTCACATTTATTCTCTCTTGTGAGAATACTTTTCTTCAGGCCTCATCTTATCAGATTCCTCCACTCACTACTGTCTTCTCCAGGAAACCATAAGGTGCATCTATCTAACACTTGCTATGGTTTCTCAGTGTGAATCTAAATTCTTTTAAATGGCTGGGAACAGGGCATTCCTATGTTCCAAACATAGGCACATCAAAAAACTCACATTCTGGTAAACTTAACTATTAATTGAACAAAATACTGCACATGCCTTGGGCATTTCCTGCTTCCTCAAGCAACGAAATGCTCTTTAGGGAATATGGTTTATTTCATCTCAAAAACATCTTTCAATTTCATCTTTTCTATTCCTTCTCAGTTTCTTATTACTTTAGTTTTACTTTTAAAATTGCAACAAATCTGGCTGCCCTGCCTGCGATATCCCTTCCTTCACATTCAGTAACAACTTCTGAGACCATAAGGCTCACCTAAGGAACTTGATTAGTTGTAGACGCCTGGGTCCCAACCTTAAAGACTTGGCCTCAGTAAGTCTGTGGTGGGAAGAAGGAAACTGTACTTTTAATAAGCAGTCCAGGTATTTCAATAGCAGGTAATCCATGGGCCCCAGTTAGAGACACCTTCTTCTATGCTATTAGTACAATTTCTTCCTAAAACTCTTTGATGATCACGTTATTGCTTTGCTAAATAGCTTCAGATGTCTGTCTCTATTATTTTTAATCCGGAATAAATTATAAAATCAACATGTTGCATAGTCATCTCTGCCTTCCAAGAGCATTACCTCCTAGCACTTTGCACCCACCTCCCTCTACCTCCTTGCATCCTTTTCTACTTTTGTCCCACAAATACTCCTATGCTTCCTATATGCCAGATTCTGTTTCTGCCCTCACTTGGCCACCTCTGTGGTCTTGTTTATGCTCCATCTGCCTGCTTGACAATTCTACAACTGGTGAACTCCTACTCAGCCTGCAAGTTCCAACTCAATTATCACTTTGTTAATGAGGTGGTCCCTGAATCTGCTGCCTTCATCTCTGCCCTTCCAACTCCCATTGTGGCCAAATTAATTTCTCTCCTCTGTTGTTACCATCGTCCTTTTAGAAATCCATCCCGAGTGGCACTCAGATGATAAAAATCCTTTGCATGCTGTCTGATGCCACTTGACCTAGAAATTTTACAGTTTAAAGACCCTCTATTGTTTACATTATATTTCCAGGCCAGATATTGTTTTTTACTCCACACTATTGTCTCTCCCTTCAAACGCGAATGTCTCTTTCCACAGTGGCAAGCAGTTTTTAAGTGTGAAAAGAAGTAGCCTGAGGGAGTCTGTGTATGTGCTTATCAGCCCATTTGCGTATTTTCCAAAGTGTTTTTAAATTGTCCCTTCCAAATAGGATTTTTTTTTGTCACATTTCAGAACAATTTTGTCTAACCCTAACACATTGTAATTTTGTCTTATGGACGAGTTAAAAATTGTGTGGAAACTCACATGCTACAAAGTCACCAATCTAAGTCCTCTGTTTGGTGTCTGTCCTTATTTCCAATTCTAACAGACTTGACATTTGGAGAGGGTTCTACAGCTCTGCTGACATAACGTGGGAAGAAGTCAGAGATACAATGTCACAAGACACACATAAAAAAGTGAGCACTCTTTCCCCCTTCCTTCCTCTACACTGTACCACATTTTAACTAACAAACCATTATCAGAAGCCAAAATAGTGTTCTGTCATTAAAGAAATAGTGTTTGCAAAATCTATGCAATCTATAATATGAATATCATATGATAAAAAATCTATGATATGAATATCATATTAGCAATAATATGAATATCATATTAGCAAAGCCTTTTCAAGCCCTTTTTTAGATTCTACTACCTAGAGCTCTAAAATTAACCACTAATCTTAAAGTTGTCAATCCATCTTTTGTACAAGGAATGTGATAGTCTTGTTTTCTTTTCAAATTAGAAAGAGAAACATGGGTGCGGGGATATATTTGAGTAATCATTTCTAGGATGATATTTAAAGAGATGTTAGGATAGTTCTTCAAATATAATTCCAAAAGTATTTGGCTAAAGTAGGTTGCAATTATATTGTTCAACAGGGGAATGGAAATGAGAGACCAACATTTATAACCATGTTGTAAAGTAAGTAAGAAAGTACAAGGAAAATCACTACTTAGTGATTGGTTTTAGAATGATAAAGATGAGTATTTAAATATTGTCATATTGTAAGAAACTGAAAAGCAAAATGGGGAGCTGTGAATTAGGCATTGCTTACCTCATAGAAGCCAAGACCCCTCACGCTAGATGGTGATGGAAAGAAAGGAGTTAGTGATTTATCATAAAAAACTTTAGGTTTGATACTCTTATTTACAACCACAGCTCAGAACAAGGAACAATGCTGACCCACACCTACTGCTAAGCTTCTGTTTGATCATTCTCTTAGGATACAGAAGGGACTTCCCAGTTTAGAAAACTAGTGTCCTGTCTGTTCATTTATGCTTAAACACTGTGTGAAATCTATTGAAAAGCTCTATACCATTAGGTCTATAACTGGAGAAACTTTCTCTTCCACTGGAACCCAGAAGCTAAAGTTGTAATAAAGGATAAAGGAATAGTATCTGCATTGAAAATATCAAACAAGGAAATAGGCTTAGCCAGCAGGGTTTAAGGATACTACAGGGCTTGAAGTGTGTATTAGAGGCTTTTGTACTACAAAGGACTTTTGGGCAGTTATGATCACATTGAATACAGCAAAGGAATAATCCTAATTTCCCTTTTAAATTATATATCACTTATTTTTAATGGCTACCATTATTTTAATAACTAACAAACATTTTTCTGATATTTCAGCTTCTTTTCCACTCACACTGCCTTATGACACTCCTATCAGGGATTCTGGTTTCTTCAGGGAATTAAGCTAACAGAGCAAATATAGCAAACAATAAAATAGCTGTTTTTCATTGAAAATAAACACGGGCTGTTTTTCTCTCCCCCTCGACCACTATCCCATCCCAACTTCTGGATTTCCTGACCTTCTGACCGCGTCCTCTCCCCACCCCTGCCACCTCGCCCTTCCTTAGCAGCTCGGCGGCTTTGGAGAGCTCTCTGGGAGGCGCCTGCTGCCCTGTTCGCCTTCAGTGCTCGCTTCCGACGGCACTAGGACCCAGCGAAGTCCCTGAGCGAGGTTCGCCGAAAGGCGGCCAGACTCCTCCTTATCTCCAGTGTCAAACTTGACATCAGCCTGCGAGCGGAGCATGGTAACTTCTCCAGCAATCAGAGCGCTCCCCCTCACATCAGTGGCATGCTTCATGGAGATATGCGCCTCTCACTGCCCTCTGCACCAGCAACATGGATTGTCACCTCTCCATCCTCCTCTTTCTCAGCTGCCCTGCTCTCAACTGCTTCGGGGAACTGATTCTTCAACCTTCCAATGAAGGTAAGCCAGGTACAGAGACGCGCACAGCCCTGCCCCGCTGGGCTAACGTGCCCGCTCTCCAGGCACGTTTTCGCCGAAAGCCTTTTCACGTCGTCGAGGTGTCTTAGAATAAGGCACTTCGCTGAGAGTAAACTAAAGATGTGCTTTTATTTTCAGCTGTCTTCTAAACCACTTCAGGAGCTGATTTTGGATTGCCTAAACCTTCAAAACGTGTTTTTAATATGATCCTAATTCAAGCAATTCCCTTGTTTGCCAATTTTAAGCAAAAGGAAAGAAAGAAGAAAAAAGAAAAAAAAAACCCTCCAGTTTTTACAACCCAGTATGTTAATTGCCAAATAGCCAAGGTAGTATTTTATTTTATAATTATGACCATGTGGTACTTTGAAAAGTTTAAAAGAAAATCCAGCCCTTCTTTTTCTATTCTTTAGTATGTTTAAAGGTAATGACAGGTAGTTCATAGTTGTGATCGTGGCATTTATGAATGGACTGAAGGGAGTTTGTTGAAGCCGAGATATGTGTGCGTGTGCGGGTGCGTGTATGTTTATGTTACAGCTGCTACATTGAAGTGGTTGTGCATCCCACCAGGAGATGGCTTGCTCTATGGTACAGGTTCTAATGAGCAGCATATGCCACATTAACATAAGTAATATTTGTAGGAATTATAATAAGCTTAGGTTGGATTCTTTTTGTTTAAGGACTTATATACAAATGAGAAAATGTCATGAATAGTGAATAGCTCCTGGGTAGGTATAGTAAATAATAATAGTAAATTAAGAATGTATATGCAGCAAATGGCATTTCCTTAATCTTGGGCGATTTATTTTCTTCTTAATGGGCATTCAACCCTTTTTCAATAGATTAAAGTGGAAACCGAATTGTAACAATAGCTATGTTTCCTATGTTTCCTTTAAGACTGTGTACTTAATAGACACGTCTTTTTCCTCTATACCTTTTGCGAACTATTCCTAATGATTCATGAGTACAATCACTTGCTCTTAAGGCAAACTTCTCTGAATAATTGATTGCTTTAAAGCAACACTTTCAGCTTTAATTTCCTCTTAATGACTCTGAACTTATAATAACATTTAGCAATTTATTTTACAAGCAATACAGAACAACTGACATGCAAATGTCACATTATTTATTATGTCAATCACCAAAAAAAAAAGTATTCTCAAGCCAATGCTGTTGTACATTGTATACATTATTTTAAAAACACAACTAAAGACTCAAACGTTGAGAAACTTTTTAATTAAATGTAAAATTTGCCTCGCATTTATGGTGACCTACTTTCACTGCTAATAGAGCAGTTCAATTTCGTTCTTTTCTCAGTGACTGCCTTTATCAGTTTGGTCGATTTCATTTAATTTTTCTGAATGTCTTTTTTTAAATTAGGGAATTGAAAATTCTAAAATACAAGGGTCAAGAAAATCATCTCAGTCAAGAGAGACTTTTTTTTAATAAACCAAATCAAAATGTTTATTTGAAAGTAATGGCCCATAATTCTTCATGAATATAAGACAAGAGTAGCCATTTGTAAAATGAGTAAACTTTCAATAAGTTAAAATATGTGTTTTTAAAATTCTTTTGTTCTCTTTGAAGGTATTAAAATATAAATAATAGCAATAACCAGAAAAATAATATTTTATTACTAGATTGTATGATAAATTATGTTTTTCCAGATGGAATGTGTATAATCTATTTAGATAATGGATTTTACTGAATTAATAATGCATAGGGATATAGCTGAGAATAAATATTTTCATGAAAAACATAACCTTTAAGTAAATTGACAGAAAAAATGAACCTTTATACTTATTCACACCTATATAATATTAATGAATATTAATTTAGTGAAACAGGAACAATCAAATGCAAATTAATTTTAAACCACATCTAATGTATGTTTGGGTATCTGACCAATATAATTATACCCATTCACCTTAGCAATATATGTATATATGAAGATAAATTAATACACAAATATGACATAATTACACTTAATTTGCTTGGATAAAAGTTTCTCTATCCATTGTTCATGAAATTAATCATTATAGACATTGCCCTATGGATAGTGTCTACTTTACCTTCTGAGGTTAAGAAGCAAAACTATGAAACAAAATTTTGAAAGAATGATTTAACTTAGGTAATACTTCAGAGAATTTTTAAGTTGTAATACAATAGTTTAGCTTTTAGTAGTTGAGTTGAACATGAAATGCAAAAATTCCAGATAAGTGCCAAGATTTCCCTGCAATTTTTCTAACAATGTAATTTGAACATAAAGCAGTGCTTCTGAAAATTCATATATTTTGGAGAGAACTGATGATAAAATGATTCATTTAATATAGCTTCCTAATATTATTTTTGAAAACTGAAACATAAGATACTAGGTCACATTGAGAACTCTATGTTCAAAATTATACTTCAACACTATAGAAAACTGGTAAAATTTACTAGTATAAATTTTATAATCTAATAAGAAGTTATGCATGAAAGAACGAGGAGAGAATAAAACCAGATCATTGAGCTAATTGCAAGGAAACTTGCCAGTGTGTAATTATTTTAAATCTGAGCTATAACAAATATAAATATTGATATGTCGTGGGTCCATGATAAGAAAAAGTAACTTCGCAGAAGTGTTAATCTGAACTTTTCTTTTATTAACTCAGTTACAGATAACTTTCTACTAAGCTTTCAAGAAAAGATTATTTTTAATGACACTTTCTATCATTAGTCTCCTCAATAATAATAATTACTAATTTGATGAATTCATAAACAAGAATTGGCCTATGTATATAAACAGAAACTTTAAAAAATCTGCATAAAACTTTGTTACAATCTTATCACATGACACACCAAGAAAAGTCTTCCAATGAAGAATGGAAAATTAACTGCCTTTCAGAGCAAAATATAATTGTTATAATATGTTTTGTTAGCAAAATTCAAACATTTGCTCCCTGTTCCCATCCCAGATGTAACTCGTACTAACTTTGGAAAGAGGTTAAAACATGATATAAAGCAATGTATAGACTGTTATTAGTACACCTCTTTAAAACTGGATAAAGTACACTCTTGGAATACTTTATTACATTTGAAGCAGTCTCTCTAAGGCAGAATGCACTAATTATTGATCAGTACACAATTCAATAAATCATTTTTCTATCTAAACATATTCAGAAATTAAACATTTACCCATAGAGCTAATTGCATTGAAACCCATATTTTCCAAATAAAACTGAATAAAATTAAATACATTTATATATTTCTTATTTGGGGAGATTTTTTGTATGGTTGGGACACCGTCTCTGTAAAATGTATATCCTTCTACATAAATCTCCTACGTACTACAGGAGACTATGTGACTTTTTAAGCTTAAAAGTAATACTTGTCGATCCACATGTGTTTCCATTTGAATATTAGGTAAATGCTGAAGACAATGATCACTTAGATAATGAATTTTTCTTTCTTAAAAATTACTATGAGTTGGTATCACTTTTCATATATAATCACTTATCCTCACAATAAGAATATGCTGTGATTGATACATTAATAGAGAACTAATCTATCATATCATCTTTATAGGTGTTTTTTTTTCCTTTTTGGAAGAGAGTCTACATTTGCTTTTAATAGCATCTCTTCATAGTAGACTAAATAATTGAATGCATTATACATTTTTGTAATTTAATAGCTCCCCTAATAGCTAGCACAGCCCCCTCCCCCCCTCCCAACACACATACACCAGTTATAACTGTGCTATTTGCCCGGGGGTTGGAGAAACCTTAATTTCACTATTTTATAACCCACAACAGTTAACACTTGACCTAGGTCATTAACAGGATTATCAGCAAATTTGTTTAAGCTTTTACTGACAACCTGAATTGCTAGGATAATATTTTGATTGTGCCGGAAAGAAACTTCTTGTAACCTTTCAAAATCTATCATTAAATTAATTCATTCTGAATCTGTATTTTCCTAAAGATTAATATTGATAATAATAATTCAAGTGGGAAAATGTCCACTTTGATGTCCAATTCCCACCACTTTTATGTTTCACACATCACAACCCTCCAATTTTTGTCATAAATTAGTGATTAAAATCCCCCTTTAAACATTACTTTTTTTGGTAATAACAATAGATGTGTAAATACTAAACTAGCTTCACTGAAACCATCAACGTTTTAAATTTTATACTTTGCATTATAGTTATTAGGTTTGATATAATATTTTTTCTGCTTATTTTAAGGTAAAAAGTTAATTGGGTATAGTTGAAACTAAGAATCAATTGAACCATAAAAAAGGGAGACTACATATAATAAAACACCATTGCCACATGTTAGATCATAGTTGTATTTTATATGAAGTTGTTTTTCCATGGAATGCTAGAAATTTGGGAACTACAATGAATAGCACTTAAAGCTAATATAAAATTTTTAAACAAAATGCTGCGCACAACTAGACTTTAATGGGTATTTGTTACTGTTTAGAGGATTTAAGATGTTTAAAGTGTAGTTTTTGTTACTTGAATTTACTTATGGTTTGGTACTTGCTCTTTTAAACAATTTAATAGTTTTACCTTGCTGTTAAGAAATACCTTTTAAAAGAAAGGATTTAGCAAGTTTATTTTGTTTATAGATTACCAACATTTTAATATTCAAATATTGGAGTGTTCTATAAGGGTCCTGTAACTTTTAGTACTTTTTCACAATACTTCTTTATAAAGATCCCTAAATGTTAAAATTATTTTTAAAACTTTGGATTTTTTCTGAAATAAAATATATGAAAATTTAAAATATCAAATAATCAGTTACATGTGCAAAGGATTTTTTAAGGGAAAGCATATTTTCACAGTATATTTGATTTACAAACTTCAATACAAATGGAAACAGCAAGAAGTGTTCTTGAGAGTTATTTTCCAAGTCATAAAATCCTCAAGAAAATATTAATAAGAATTTCCACAAATCATCAAATTTGATAAGTTCTTACATTTATTTACTAAGAAATCTGTGATGTGGGCTGCCTTTGATTTGAGTCATTTTCCAATGATTTTGTTTGGAATTCTAGAAGTAAGGAGACATATATATTTCTTGGAAGAACACTGAGTTTTACAAGCCATTTTCTCTCAAGATCCTCATCTATGTATTTTAATAAACATATATTTTCTTTTAAAACCATTTAATAAATCTTGTTCTTATAATTCCTGTTTGATGAAAGATTTAGAAGAACAGATGCAGGTGTTCCCTTTTTGGTTCTCTTGTCAGATATCTGGATTTTATCACCAGGGAGGGTCAGTGGAGGGCTATTACCAAGTGCACAAGTAGCTTTCCCCAGATTTTTCAAATAAAGGACTGACTGGTGGTGTAAAACAGTCATTAAATTATTCATCCAATTGTACAGAAGACCTGGATTAGAAATTTACTTCTCAAAAAAGTGAACACCTTGGAAAACTCTTCTGTGACTACTTTAGAAACTAAAACAATGTTGTGACATTTATAAAGTGCAAAGTATTCCAAGCCTAAAAATCAATCAATCTAGGAAGACACCTCCAGCCGGAATCAGAATGTGGATACATTTGTACCCCTTGATTTCACTCTCTGAGTCTGTTACCGGCTGCCTGATATCAGGTAGCTCTTCACACCTGACAGGAGGTTCTCTCAGGCAAAATCTGAAATTCAGGAAGTTTAGTTTGCTTCCTACCACCTTTCTTTGAAATAAAAAAAAAAAATGTGGTAGAGTACAAAGGATAAAAATGATTTGCAAATGAAAAGATAATAAAAAGTGGACTAGAAAGATGGAAAGGTAAAAAAGTCCAAAGGCTTGAAAACCAATGCTAACATATGCATTTTTTGTTTAAAAGATATTTATCACTTAAAATATTAGGCTAACTAATTTTTATTAAATTCTTAAAAACCTCGCTCACCTAAAAAAAAAAAGGTTGCTTGCACTTGTTTGATTTCCTCTTAGTTTTATAGACTTTCGATTTTTTCCCCTGAATAAATTATTTCTTCTAACAAACTTTTAGGGGCGTAAGTTAAAAAAGCCTTCCCTTTTGGGTGCCTGGGCGAATGCATGTGGAGGATGGAGGGAATTAAAACCAGTTCAGTAAATAAAACCTCAAACTTGGAGTGAGGTTATTTAACTGGAAGTCCTGAGAGTGGAACATCCCCCCACCCCTTCATTTTCTAAACCATGCCCTGCTGTTCTAGTCAAAGCAAAGGGTGAAAATCCACATAATCCAAACCAACACGGTGAAGTCAGAATAATAGGCAAGGAAGGCAGGGGAAAACAAGAGACAGCACTGTACAAACAAACTGTTGAGAATAATCTCAGCCATTGACAGGGGTGACCGCAGGAGGGATGACGACGCTTCTTTTCCAGCGTGTTACACCTCACACATTTGATATGCACTATTGATTGCATTGCTAAAGTGGGCCCTGGGAAATTGTAGCAGGAGGCAGGGCTTTAACAGAGAATGACAGTGTGATGCGGCCACAGAGAGAAGAGCAGGCGCTCCTCGCTGCCACCACACCTACCAACAAGGCGTCTTAATTGCAAACTATTCTTCGCTCCTAGGACAAGAGTCAGTGGTTCTGGGGGAAAACAATTCAATACTTTCCCAAGCAATTTCCTCATCCGATTAACAACTGGACAGTAAAAACCCCAATCCGGGTCCGCACAGCCCAGATTCCAACCCGGTCCGGGAAGCGTGGCTTCTTTGTGCACGAGTCTCTCCGCGCCTGCAGCCAAAGCCAGTCATCCTGACCCGCGCGCCTTCCCTGGCCTGTGGGCAAGGGCAGGCGGCCGCAAGCGGGGACGGTGCTGCTTGCGGTTTCTCCCGGGCGGAGCGTCCCGGGCGCTGGCGGCTCAGGGCCGGAGGTCAGGGCAAGCAGGAAGGCGAGCGCGCAAAGTTGCGCGGAAAGCAGCGCCAGCCGGAGACTGGGGCTGGTGAGAGGGAAACGTGCGCCCTCTGTCTGCTGCCGCGGGGCTGCCGGTGCCGGGCGAGCGCAGCTTTCTGCCTGGTCGCCCGGATTCTCGCCGGTGAGTCGTCGGGCTCAGACAGTGCGGGCAGTTGTGACGGGCCAAGGTACCTATGGAATTAGGTACCTATGGAATTAGACAACAGACGGATCCGAGGTGTGTGGCCGGCACCGCCTCTCCTCACGGCCATCAACCAGTCTTTTCAGCTTGGCGTCAGAGATGGCCTGGTCTCTTTTCCAGGCCCGGACCCAGCAGGTGACAGAAAGCGGAGGGGAATAGAGGGCCTGCAGGGCTCCTATAGTGCCCTGCCGAGTTGGGAAAGTGACTAGAAGTCAGCACATTGCATTGGGACTTAATGGAGACGTGTGGTGTGCCCAGTTAGCCTGCTTACTGCAGTCACATCCTGAACTCCTGATATTCTGCCGACCACTCCTTGATATTTTTTCGGAAGTTCCCCTTTCCTTTCCTCGCTAGACTGAAATGAGAAACTTGATTTCACTTTTCTTTAAAGTGTACCAGTGTCACCTAGTAACCCATGTTAGGCCCTTGATAGGAGCCTGGGAGACGGGCCATAAACTTTTCCCCAGTACTTAATGAAAAAAGTTTGCCTGTTTTCTCCCAGAGTCCCATGTTTAACTGGCATGGCTTAGTTAAAACAGGATTTTTCCCTTTGATGATTTTGGGAGCCCACGTGGAATGGACAAGAGTTCCAGGGACTAGGGAGTGGTATTATGGAGTTAGGGTGGCAGTTGATTAATGCTGATGTTTTTGTGGCAGTGTGGGTACTTTCTTATTATTATTAAAAATAGAATTGTTGAATCCAGTGGATTCCAAGGTCAAATATGTCCAGTGTCCTGTCTAGCAGTGAGATATTAAGTGTGCAGTGTTTTGCTGGTTAGAAAGAATTCACTCTTACATTATCATACTCTAATTATTAGACCTCATTTAATCAGCAGCCCTGTAAAACTGATGTAACATCTCCTATTGTTACAGCTGAGGAAACTAATCACAACACAGTAGTAACTGAGCCAGACCCCGGCTTTTGATTTGAATCTCCTGTTTTCTCCTGTATGCAAATGCCTGTGAATCCAAGCGATATCCTTGTGTTCAGGAAAAGCACAAGCTCTCAGCCTTAATCCCAGTGACTACTAATTGGGCCTGTGACTTCTCAAGCATTATTTGGAAATATACAAAGTATTGGAGTGAAAATGGAAGGAAATTGCAGATGAGAGCACTTTGAAACTGCAAAGTGTTTACACTAAAAAATTATGTTCATGGTGCAGAGTTGGGGAACCCACTAAAATAATTGTTCAAAGGAAATGTGATGTGGACAGAGGAATAAGCGAACACATCTGTGATGCCTTTTTCTCCAGACAGTCCTGCTTCTGACTTCCTTTTCTCACATTCATATACTCCTTTCCTCAACCTCCAAAAATTTTGTCAGGAATTATACATAGAGAGGTTGTAAGGCAATTGTCAACTGTACAAAAAAGTAATTTTTTAGGGTTCTATACGATAAAAAGGAAGTGTGAATTAATTATTGTCAGAGATATAAGTAATGGGGTGAGGAGAATTGAACATGGTCTAAAAAAGTAGACGTTAGTCCCCATGGTAATTTTTTCCCATTGTAAAGATATTTGCACATTACTTAAGACAAAAAACAAATTCTTGGGATTTACAATCTCCTTTTTGATGAAGACACTGATATTCTAAGTGCACACATAAAAAGTAGCTTAAACGAGGTTTTGAAAGGTAGCAAATTAAGTTGAGGTAATTATATTTTTCATGTGGATATTTCAGCACATATGTTTTGCATTAATTGCCGCAATAAATTCTGTTAACCTGGCAAAGAGCAAAAATAGCATATTGATGACATCAGGCTTCCAAATCAGAAAGCTTATTTTAGTCTCTTGCTTTCTTCACTTTGACATTCAAAAAACGTTTGGTAATGTGTTATCCTTTATGTTCCCAAGGAATTATCCAACCACACAAACTATTGGTACATTTTCCATGAGCAAATTTAAAGACTTAGCAACCAACTTTTTATTTTTTCTTTCCTTCTGTAGAATTAAAGTCCATAACTCTTTTCCTTACGCTATACTTTTTTATTCATACTTGGTTTGTAGGACTCTTCCAAATGAAGATGTAAACTTGATATTAGAGTCTCCCAAATGAATTGCCTCTTGTTTTTAGACAAAAATCATGACTGACTATATATGACTGGTCCTCAGGAGGGACTGGAACAAAGTGAGAATCATGGGTTAATGATTCTGCTACTAAGTTGGGGTAACCAACGTGGAATTGTTTCATTAACTTTTTATATATTCATTATGGGGAGATTAATTTGTTTCTTTTTAAGTAAGAGTTAAGAAAGCAGTGAGTGAGTGTACTATACAAAGCCTGAAAGGAGCACAAGCCTTCCTGTGTGATAAAATTGTAAGGCTTTAAATTTTTCCTTTTTGTCTGTGATAAAATTGGTTAGGTTCCAATCGATAATGAAATTTTAACCTTTACTATCTACCTCAGGGTGACTAAGGGAAAAAGAAGGCAACTTGTTTGTAGTTAACATCTATTTATTTCCTGATTTTCAAACCTAACTTACCAATTGATAAAAGTCTACAGATTTCAGAAGGACATTTATTGCATAAGAGAGCATTCTTCATGCTGAGGGAAAGTTAGAATGGGAAACAGAAATGCAGTAGTTTCCATGTTAACTATCTAAATAATCCTCTGGAAAATCAAAATATTACTGCTAGGAAAAGTCTGTTTGCAGCACTGCAATTATGTCTGTCTGTCTGTCTGTCTTACTGAAACAAAACTGAGCAACTTCCACATTACTGTGAAAATTTTTAGGGATGAATATATACTTTTTGGAATTGAGATGTTTTCCTGAATTACGATTTGGTAATTCAGAGTAAATAAATGAAATAGCAATTTTAAAAGTTAGTTGTCACTATCTCATCTTGTTAATTTTCCCCAGTTGGATTTCCTAACTATAGTATTCCAAAGTGGTATGAAGCTGAAATTATATCCAAAATTTTATTTTCTCCTTCAATTTGTCAAGCTATTTATGGTAGATTTTGTATTTTAACAGATTGAAAAGAACTGATATCATCACTAAAGCTATAAATGGAAATTCAGTTGGGGTATTCTTGTATTAAAGAGGTAAATTCCTTCAAAAGTGACTCCTTCAGAGTACTGGAGATGCTTTTTAAGGAGGTGTTATAAAAGGAAATGGTCTTTTCCTCTTGCTTTATTTTTCCTATCTGGTTTAACATAGATAAGTTAATACTCATTTACATTGGATAACTCAAAAAAGATAAATTTGGGATTTTATTATGGTGTTCTTGACAGTTCTTATCTGAAATTATATTGCTTTATTGTCCTTGTCCTCATTTTTTCCTTCTTTTTGAAGAAAGATAGCCAGTTTTAATTATATCTATTTAATTCTGACTGATCTAGTTACATTATTCTATGGTTACAATGAAATATTTGAATGATGAAACATATATTAATCTATGTTTACAATGAGATGATTTTGGATACATGAAATGATCACTATATTTTTAGTTGCAACTGCTTTTCTTAAACATCTGCACATTGAATAAGGCAGATTTGTCTTACTCTTGATTATAGGTAATGTCCAAGATCATTCTAAAATTTTAATACCCAAAAAACTTCTATGTAGAATTAGAGAAGAAAAACTATAAAAACACAAAATTAGTAGTATCCCTATAAACTTCTTTTTCTAAAGATGATCCTTTGGAAATTAATCATGAATGAGTTCTTCCTCTGTTTGGCCAGGTAGTTTACTACACAACCCCTCATAATAAATATGATGGAACACTCAATTTAATTTCAAAGGTACAAATTTAAAGAACATTAAAATAAGTCAAGGACAATTTAAGAGAAATAATTTACATAATTATAATTCATCTTTTACATTATAATAATTTATTGTTCATGTTTATTTAACAGACACAGCACACACCTAAGCATAAGTATAAAACTGTGTTTTGAAAAAGAAGATTATGGAGAATAATGTGCTCGATGCTTTTGAAGATAATACAACTTAGGTGGGACAGATCTCACCAAATTGGACATTTTTGTCTGAAAGTTCTGCTATAATAAAGATGTGAAAAATGCAGTATTGACTTTCAGAGAAGGGTTCAGTTAGTTTCCCAAAACAAAGGCCCTAGGATACCAAGAGGATTTTGTATTTTTTAGATACAAGACAATAAGAATTTAATGAGGGAAGAAGATGAAATGATTTGCCTAATTTCACATGGTGGGATGATTATAAACCAGCGTTTTTTTTTAACCTTATGTATTTAGAAACTTTAAATGTACTTCGAATGTGTAATAAACACTCAGAGTAAAAAGAAAAAAACTTTGAAAGAACTGAATATTCAGAAATAGCTGTTCTTAATAAGCATATGTCTTAAGCTCGATGTAAATTCTTTGTGAATGCATCCTTGCCTGTGTGTGTGTGTGTGTGTGTGTGTGTGTGTGTGTGTGTGTGTGTGTGAATTGGAAACACATGTGACTGAATATCAAAAAAGAATCGTCCCCAAATAGAATCTCCTGTAAAAGAACCATCCCAAAATAGACTCTCCTGTAGGTGCTATTCTTATTATGACTTCATTACCTAGAAAAACCACATTGTAGTTTGTCTGAACTCTATCTCCTTGTCTTTTAGTACATTAAAAGCTTTCTGACTATCCCAGAACAATCTGACACTTTCTATTGAACCCATGCTTCTAAGATGCAAAGGAAAGTATTCAAGTTTTGAATTAAATTGATAAGTACATGGAATTTTATTTGATTCTTTGTGGAGCATCATTAAGACCTATATTTACACTTTGAAGACTGTGTTTTTAGACATTGATCAAGTTTGTATTGCTATGAACAAAATAAATGATGAATTATATAAAACCCAGAGATATTATCCTCCAGAATATGATGAAACCAAAGCTATATTCTGATTTACGTTGTCCAGAAATTTTAAGCCAATTTATTTATTCTTTAAAATAAGCTTATTTTGTGTGTGTATGTGTGGGTGTGTATGGATTTGTATATTAAAAAAGAAGTCCAAAAGTTATTTTTAAATTGAATAAATAGATACTTTTTCCTTCAAATGCTAAAAATTTTGAATCCTCTATCAAAGGAACTTCTAGGCTTATTTTTATTTCTAAAAGAAATACTATTTAGAGTTTTCTGTAAACCAATCTGCTTATACTTTTGCATTTCAGTCATCAGTCAGACCCAGACTAAACAGATAGGTTTTATATAGTACCTGATGGTTGATGATCAAGAGTTAATAATAATATGTTAAAATTATAATAAGACAGCCTGAATTTATGAGGTGAAGGGTTTGGGCAGCTAATTTATTTAAATGGATGCCTACCCATGAAATAAAAATTGTAATACTGACTACACGTGAAAATTTGCTGATGATTATATAAGTTCAAAACTGAATAACATTTTCATTTTCACTTTTTAATCTGTCAGAAGTCCAAATTTTGGGCAGGCCATAGTGGCCCAGTGGCAGAGTTCGATTCCTAGTGCCTGCCCATGTAAAAAAAAAAAAAAAGTCCAAATTTTAATTAAATAAGTTTTTATACAATACTTTAGGAAGAAACAATGAGTTTTAAACTATACTGTTTACAAAATCATTAATGTTCCACATTTAATGATCTTTCTATTTTGGGAAACATTTCATTTGTCTGAACACTTCATATTATTGGTCGAAAATGTACAGAAATAAAGAAACCTGCTGTTGTGGAGACTGTTAATAAAGCTGAGATTGTTAGTTACTGAAACTTCTCTGACGGTTGAAGATATCCACAAATTTTGTGGAAAAAGATTATTTTGTTATAAGGGCACCTTCCGTAGTGATATTTTGATATCTTTTTCTTTGATGCTATTGATATCAGTCTTTAGATCTCTGATTAAAAACTATAAGAAAGTAAAACTTTAATACTTCAGACACAGCAAGACTTTACATTTCCAAAAGCATCCAGGTGTCAAGTTGAATTTTGGTCAGTTTCTCCTATTTCTGTGAACCACTCTAGCAATAAAAATGCAGACATCTGTATTATAAGACTGTGTTTTGATTCTAAGTTGTCCCTGCTGTTGGCAAAGTTTGGAATGAGGCAACTAATCACAACTTCTTCTCACATTTAGGGTCTGTTTAGAAGTATATCCAAAATTATTGCCTAGGAAGAAAACCTAGTAAGAAAGAATAAATTGATAGTGTGCTACTTTGTCCAGAAAGTCAGTTTGTCACATAAATAATCTATTAAGACCTCATGTAATAAAAGATGTTTTTTCAGAAAAATGTCTAGCACTCCTCAATTTTTTTTTTGTCTTTTATACTTACACAGTGAGTTTTAGGTCTTCATTTGATAGATAATTTTTCATAAATATGTTGAAAATACATTTCTATGATATAGAATTTCTACTAATTTAAATTCAACATAGTTCATAGGAAATTTTATTTTCACTTAATAGAAAGTTATTTAAATAATATTTTTGTAGTTTTTAGCCTGGGGATTATGATGCTGGCTATACCTTTTGAAAGACATTTAATTATGTTAAGGTATGTTATAGGTAAATAAATAAATAAGCACAAACAGAAAGTTCACAATAGCAATTAAACTAAGACTATTAAAGCACAGTAGAGAGAAGTTTTATTGAAATACATAAATACATCAGTAAAGCTTTGATTCCTCTAAATTTCTCTCTTACACACGATCTCAATGGCATACACTTATGTGTACATTTAAAACAAGGAGCTGAGCTTTAGATGACTCATGTCCCAGAATAAATCTTCATTTCCTGCTTCTAGTTTGACCAGAGACCTACACCGAGAATTATAACACTGAACTCAAAGTTTATTTCCTCTGGTATCATTTTTCTTCTGAGTATTTGTGGCATTCAGGTACAACCTCAAAGCTGATTAAAAGAGCCTTTTGCTAGCTGTAACCTAGAGCAAAGGTACTTTGTTTATCATAACAGAAGGTGATGAAAATGATAATAAGTGTATGAGAAATCTGGGTGTTAATAGAAAAAAAATGTCGTTACTTGAATAAAGAAACAGTAATCAAAGGATGGATTTATTTCCTGTGTTAATGATTTTGGTTATTTGTACTTGCCTATAAAGGCACCTTTGAACTCAAAGATTTTATAAGAAAAGATTCTATTCCTGTGTCTGAAATTCTTTAGCCAGTTAACTCTACTGTTCACTGTTAGATGATTATTTAAAAATTTTTCTTAGCTCAAGGTTTTCATAGAAATGAAGCATTAACACAAAATATATCAATGGATTATTAGATAATTGAAAAGCTCTTCCTCTTTAGCAAGAGCTCAGGCATTTATATTTTTTAAAGAAAGTTCTTTTAGTACTGTCTGTTTATTTGCAGTAGTTAAATTTTTAAGATGCAAATGCTAATTTAATTCTTGACCTTTCTGAGTGAAAAAGTTGGTATTATGAATCAGAGCTTTGAAATACCCTTGCAAAAATCTTGTCGTGTGGCTGGTTCTTTAGCAGTAAAAGCTCTAGAAATGCATAATCTAAAACTTTTAGGTGTCTTCTCTTTTTAATAGCAATAGGGGGCGGACAATGGTGACTCAATGGCAGAGTTCTTGCCTGCCATGCCAGAGACCCGGCTTTGATTCCCAGTGCCTGCCCATGCAAAAAAAAAAAAACACCAACCAAACAAACAAACAAAAAAACGAATGGCAATAGGACTTGAGAGTAAAGCATGTGAAAGAAATCCAGCATTATTTCCATCCAAATGTAGAAATGCTTTCTAAAGATAACTTTGTCAAAAAGCACCTATTTATATCACAACTTAAGTAGTCTCATAAAATTAAGAGATGTGCCCAATATAAGACTTTAGTACAAAATGTATATATTGCATAGCTTTTTTTTTTTTTACATAGGCAGGTACCAGGAATTGAACCTGGGTTTCCTACGTGGTGCATAGCTTTTTAAACAGAAAATATTCTGAATTTAATGAAATAATGGGTTTCCTTGTTACAAACCAAAAATAATTGGTAATCATATCCTTGGAATATGAAGTAAGGGACAATATATATTTTCTTAAATATCCTGGCACAGGACAGTCATTAAAGAATTAAGCCATCCATATGCTCCTCCTTACTTGAGAATAAATTTCTAACTCTTTTTGATAAAATTAATAATTGTGAAAATTAAAAATATGTGAACATATTTTTCAGCAATTAAACCTCCATATTGACACTTGTTATCACAACAGACAATATTATAATGTTTGTGCAGCATAATCCTGTCTGCCTATTCTATCTCCTCTGGCTATCTACTACATGAAAGGAAATGGTCAGGTCTCCATCTGTTTTGAGAAAAGAGAGCATTAGTTACCAGAAATTCTTTTCTCTATCGGTGTGGGGTTTAAGATACTGTATTGCGATGTTACATTTAGTCCTGTATCCAGAGAAATCATTCACAGCAGGCTTACTTTCAGATTCCATTAACTTTCTCCTCTTCTTATCTCAATTATGCTATACTCAGACTGCCACACAACAGAACAGAGGAGATTTGAAGTTTGTGTCCGGAGCAGTCCCAGTTTAGCAGTCATTTACTTTAAAGTGTTTTGAATCCTAAAATTGTATTATTCTTACTTGGCTATACATTAAAGCACCAGGAGCACTTTATTAACAGCACATGCACATATTATGTGGTATTATAAACCCTAAATAAATGCTTAAAACATTAAAAAATATTTCACTATTCTTCTACATTAGTCATTTATTGATGATTGATCATAAATACAATTTAGAAAACAAACTGGAGCCATTGTTAGTATATTGATTTTACAAGAACATTGAATTTGTGTAGCACACTGTAAATTCATGATGCTTTAACATGCATTTATATTATTTGATCATCACAACATGAAATAACCAGAGGAGATGTAATTATGTTTGATCAGAAACAGAATCAAAATCATCTATTTGTGTTTATGTCATTCATGCTAGGAATGCACCCAGTAATGCAATTTTTAAATAGGTACAGTGACTTTAATTAATCCTCTATACTTATTTTAATTGACAGTGTGATGTGATTGTTTTGGCTTTAGCTGTTTCCTTTTGGGCAGAACCCAGTTGTTGGTGTGATTAGTAACAGTCCTTTTCCTCTCATCATTGTCATCAAAGAAAACTTAAGGGTATTTAGTTCTTTAGTTAACAACTCATTTTTTAATGAGTAATTTATTACATGGAGTATCTTCTTTGCCTCAAACACTTTTTTCCTCTAGCTACTCATACTGAAATTAAGTCAGCCATTCATCTTAGCATGTGGAGTGACTTATTAATCATTTAGTACATATTCAATTATTATGCACACACTATGGTACATTGAACCAGCTAAACCCTTAAAGACATTGCAGATATGATCTAATGATTTATGAATGCTGGCATTGTAAATTCGACTATGCAAATCCTATGTAAAACTCAGTGAAGTCAACTGATGACTGTGATTTAACCAGCATTTGAACTAGGTATGTCTTCCTCATAATTATTTTTTTAAAACTAATAATGCTAATAATGCTTTAAATTAAAGAAAGGTAAGATATATTCTGATATTTCCAAATGTTTTCTAATATTGGTTACTCTGAAATGTAATCTGTAGCATTAATTAATCTGTACAATTTTTAAAATCTTTTTTGAGAGATAACAGCAATATAATTAAGCATACTGACACCCTGGGAAATAATTCAATTATGGAAATTATACTTACACTATATAATCCATGCAGCACCTATCTTCTTCTCTTATCTAAATATAATTACTTCTCATTGAGCTTATTTTATGATGAGAAAAAATCTTTAATCTTTAAAGAATGCAAGTGTAATAAATTAAGTTGCTATATTTTTCCTTCACTAGCAAAACTTAGAGAATCACTTAGAGAATCTCTTTTAACTTGTAAGAATTGGGAGATTTTTCTCATACTCACTCGGTGTATTTAACATCTAACCAGCTAACCAAATATCTCGCTTTAAAAAGTAGTCCTTGAATATTTAGAGTTCTAATATTTCTCAAAATACTATTTTAAACTTGTTTTATAAGATTTCCTTTGTAAAAGATTATTAATTTTGAATGATTAAAGGAAGGCTGATATTTTCCAAGCATTGGGAAACATTTTCTTGACAATATGTGGACATGTGTAATGTATGTATTAAAATTGTTTTGATTTGTGGATATATGGAAACCCTGAAAATTGTTCTCTTTTACTATATTTATTAAATCACTTGCTCTCGTTCATGTTAATAATGCATGTGTAATTTTTGTAACCTACCTTTACAGCTTCCATTAACTTTCAATCATGGGATTGTTTTCTAGTTTACAAGAAGGATGAGGGGAAACCATAATTTCCATTATTTAACAGAGCAATCAAAGTGGGCCTTTTGTTATTAATTAATTTTGAAGTACCTTTTTATATTTTAGCTTTTAATCCATAACAAAATAGTGCTTTCTGTGTTGAAAATAAATCATTTGACTTCCTCTTTTAGTACTATAATCAAAATGCAACCACACACATTATAGTTTGGTTTTCAACTGAAAATATTGAATAAAGAGTCAGACTTTTTAATACTAGCACAAAATTCTAAGCAAAATCACTTGAGTCTTTGAGTAATAATATCTTCTTTAAATCAGTGAAGTTTTACACAGATGACATTATAAATAATATTTTTGCTATAGTTCTCCTCAAGTTGGTAATTGAACATTTTGTTTGTTACACATAAACAATTTATACAACATTAAAAATACACATTGCAAAATAATATCTTTGGTATAGGTATTGCTGAGGACAATAGTAAGATGCACATCATGATATGTACAAACAAATATTAATTTTTCAATTAATTTAAGAAATTAATTCATAATGGGAGCCTAAATTGTCAAATTTAATGTCCATTACAGCTATCTTGAAATCGTGGTAGCATTAATAGTTTCCTATTTTGCATTTTTGTTGTTCTCTATTTAAATATGTAGTTAATCTGTCAGAACTATTGATCAATATGTTGAATATTAATCTGTTTTTTTCTTAAAATATTGGAAATTTTATCCCTACATTTTCTTTCTTTTTTTTTAAATTCCCTTCTTATACTCATTATACACTTATAAAGAAAATGAGCAGAGTCATATTTTTTGTCACTTTTCTGGGGTCACTTTATAGCCACTTAATATAATCCCAAATAAAAAATGTCAACAACAAGAAATGACATTAACTTAACAAGTAAAATAGAAATAATTCGTTTCTGTTAATTGAGTAACCATGTTGCTATTTTTGTGTTTTCTTTTAGTCAATCTACTGGATTCAAAAACAATTCAAGGGGAGCTGGGCTGGATCTCTTTTCCATCGCATGGGGTGAGTTCAGTAAACTATTGAAAGAGAATGTGAATCTATCGTCTCTCTGAGAGAGGTGAATAAATTATCAATGTGTTCTCTGAAGGACACTTCTGTACTTTCGGTGACATGTTATAAGTAGGTTCAATACATGGACCACCATAGCCTAATATTTGTGTCCAAAGGAACTATCTACAATTATGAAGCTTTTCTTCTGAATTTATCAATTGCTTGTATCGACTGATTATATATTACTTCTGGCAACATGTAGATATGAGATAATCTAACTTTTTTGTGATGTTATAAGAATATAGGAATTGCGAAGACATTCCAAATTTCAAGTAAGGTAGAAATTGTGTATTTGAAGTCTATGTTATAGCATTAAGATCAGTCCTGGTGACTGTTCCAGAAAGAGATTAGGATAGGATTTCTTTGTCAAGAGAATAAACTTGTGTTGCCTTAATTTCTTTGTTTAAAGTGCCTGCAACTTGTCTAGATTCATTTAAAATTGGAAACTTTATTTAGGAAAAACCTGGTGCTGCATTCAAATTTCAAACTATTTACAAAGTTATGCTAGTTTACCAACCTAGAGACTGATTTCTAGAGTGTGTGGCATTTTGGTGCCCCAGTTGTCCTTTGTGAACCTTTTGTGTGAGATGTTTCATTTTCTCTTTTCAGAAAAAAAAGGAGGTTGGAATGTCTTTCATTTGGAAACTTCTTGTTTCTATAAAATTGTGTAATAAAGACCAAAATATATATATTTTAATTTTCAAATATAGCCTGTGGAAAATGCAAAGTACTATTTAAAAATATTTGTCATTTTCCTTCCATGATAATCTTCTCTTTTCAAAGAGATTATAATTATTTCCACTTAGGATTGTCTCGGGCTTTAGATTTTTGTACTTAACATACTATTTTTAAGGGAGTACCAGCTGCTTCTTCACCACTGAATGTTTTACATCAGGGATTCTTCATCTATCTGTCATCTTTGCATCTGCTTCTCTTCTGGACACACCTTGACTTTGACAAAATGCCAAAACCTATCACATAATCAAACCTTCGTTAGTTGCTTTGGAGGGGAGAGTATGAAGCAAGCCAGGATTTGGTTTTCCCGTGAGTGTGAAAAGAATCAAATGAGAAGGATAAACACACAGCCCTGGTAGATACGAGGGTGAAATGGAAACTCAGGATTGTGCTGGAAATCTTCATTAAAACTTATCACCCCAAAGTCACCCCTAATCTTAGTTTTGACTTTAGAGACTTGAGTTTTACATTATCCTGCCAGATAATATTGCATACAAACTTGTTTATTAAGGACATAGGAAAAGTGGAAATATAGTGACATTTCACCAAAGGATACTTATATATGTACTTTTTGAAACAGAAATTAAGTTGTATATCAAAGCAACAATGTACTTTATTTTAAAATTTTAGTTTAAAATACATTTCTCTATATTGGAAATTTGGTAAAATGAATTTGTCTTACATTGCTAAATAATCTTAGAGATTTTGTGATGAAATTGGCACTTCTATTTCCAGAGATGTGTGTGTGTGTGTGTGTGTGTGTGTGTGTGGCAGTTCTAACACCAGCTTCACAAAATGTGGACAGGTGCCAGGTCGACAACCTGTGGGATACTGCCGTCTCTCCTGTCCCACGCCAGCCAGGCTTTCTGAATGAGAATCTGCATCTTTACATGGTCCCAGGTGATTTTTAAGCACGTTGAATTTGAGAAACACTTTCCTGGATAATTTAGCTCCTGACTTCCCCATCTTTCTCTCAATTTCTCACCTTTTTGCCTAGGAATCTCTTATGGCTTCCTTAATCAACAGTTTTCAGTTTCTCATTTGGCCCCGTGTTGATTCAAAGTACCTCCCTCAGGTGCTTTGAACTCCTCTTCACTGCTATTCTCTGGTGGTCTTCATGCAGCTGTGTGTTTCCCTGCTTTCTGAGGCTTACAGTAACCTGAAACAGCTGGTAAAGCTCTCCGTCCCTCCTTCCTCATTTCCTTTTTCTTTCTTTCTTTCTTTGCTTTTCCCTTTCTTCCTTCTCCCTTTCTCTCTCCCTCCCTCCATTTCATTAAAACTTGAAGGGGTAAAAAAAAAACCTCCCCAATAAGTCATGATACCTATAATGCCTCCAGAACTCAAAAACTACAAGAAAGAAAGAAAGAGACAGAGTGAGATTAAGAGCAAAAGAAAGAGAGAAAGAAAGAAAGAGAAAGAGAGAGAGGAGGAGAGAAGGAAGGAAGGAAAGAGAGAGGAGAAGGGAGGGAGAGAGAAAAGGAGGAAGGGAGGAAGGAAGGAAGGAAGGAAGGGAAAGCAAAGAAAGAAAGAGGAAAGAGGAAGGAGGGAAGGAGGGAAAGAAAGAAAAAGGAAAAGAAAATATGTGAATTACTGTCCTTTACACCATGTAGTGCTATTTTCTTTAAATTCACTTCCCTACATTATGTTAACCATAATGCCTATAAGGATATGAATTGTGCTAATAAAAATGTTACATTGATATTCATTTATTTCTGAGATACAGGTGAAATTCTTGGGTGAAACATTGCATGGGAAATTTAGGTTTGGGACTTAATGCCATTGATTGTGTAATTGCTCCTTCCTGTAGATTCAATTGATTCGTTTTATTGCCTAATCTTTTCTGTTTCCAACATGACATGGTATTGAATAGTTCAATTTGTGTTTGTTTTGCTGTGAAAGGAGATAGTTAAAACCATTGCAATGTCTTTACCAGTATTTTTTCCGCGAAAAATAGCATGTAATACTTGGAAACAACTTTGAACATATTATTTTTTAAATTAATTAATCCTAATTATCTGTTTGGAGGGTTACTAAAATATTTATGCAAGCTTCATAAATTTGTGGAAAATTCCCATAATTTATGGAAAACTGTTATTATAATTGAATTATATCAATAATTAAATGATACTGAATCATTGAAAATCCTGCCCCCTTTTTTTAATTTTGGGAAATTTACCAAGTTTATATAAGTAAAAAGAAGAAAAAAAACTCACCAAAACCCCATGCTCCAGAAATAAATTCAGTGAACATATAAACATGAATGTCAAAATTTTCAATGGTCATTTCTACCAATTATTTCCCTGCAACCTATACAGTGGGATTGAAGGGGTAGTGGGCAATCTTGCCCTCAGGGAACATTTGGCAATGTCTGGAGACATTGTTGATTGTCACGACTTTGTGAGTCTGGGAGGTGGGGAGGTGATCCTGGCGTCTAACGAGCAAGGCTAGGGCTTCTCATATGCATCCTACAAGGCACAGGGCAGAGCCCCCAACACAAAGGAACGATCTGTCCCAAAATGACGGTAGTGCCAAGTTTTCAGAACCAACCTTAGGTGCTAAATAATAATGCTCCATCAGGAATTGTGCTCTCTTAAAAGATCCTAGAAAATTGTCAGCTTCTTCTCTGCATTCTATCCATGCTCCCATCAGAAGCTCTAAATTCCAAATCTGTTGAAATATGAATTTAAAAAAATAATAAAGAAATTATTCTTTCAAAATTTGAAATGAATCTTTTGTGGCATGCTTAGATCACTTAAGCAATATAAATCAATATATATTTTCTCCATTTCTTTTCTCACTTTCTCCAAAATTTTCTGGAGAAAATTCACCCATGTAACTTTCGTTGTAGTTTTTCTCTCTCAATTTTTATGTTATACTTCATATTTTAAAGAAAATTTGGTAGGAGATTGTGGCACTATGACTATTAAGCCAGGTAGAAATTTTCAAAACCAGTATCTAGGTGGACATTTAATGAGACTTTGGCTTTGACTATATGAAGGACATGAAAGTGATACTCAAATTTATAAAATGACAAAATTTATAAATTTGATACTCAAATTTAGGGGATCATAAACACCAATTAATTTTACATGAAAAAGTTTCATTTGAAGTGGATATTTTCTGGCCCATGTTTGTACCTTAGTAAAAGAGGCAAGCCATCCCCTTCTCTGGCCTATAAACTATGAATTACAATGTTTGAATACTGGACTTAATTATATTAAAAAAAATTTAGTAATTCTAAATTTTTAATATTCCTTGATTTAGAGGACGATCAACCAATATAAAGGCCCAGGTTTATTGTCACATTACACCCTAGTAAGACAGTCCTTTTCCAACACATGACTAGGAACTTGACTGATTGATTGATAGATAATGTCAATCTACCAAGTAAACTTCTTAGTTTGAGTATCATTACAGAGAAGGTAGCATAAGTATACTGTTTTCACTTAAGATAGTTATCATACTCTGATTAAGAAGTACAAAGGAATCATGAACTATGACTAGCTTAAAGAAGCTCAAAGCTGAAGACGAAGTGTGGGGAGGAGGAAAAAAGTACAGTCTGAAATGAGTGATTCATGTATACTTGTGGAGGATAGACAGAAGTCTTAAAATTTAGCAATTGAGAAATTTTATTTTCTTTCTGCTTTTCTTTATCTCTGTTAGAAGTTTTCCCTCAAGATTCCCTTGATTGTGATAACGTGCATAAATAAAAACACTCTTTTGGCCAATAGAGACACTGTTGGTTGCCCACCCAATATCTGTTTGCTGGTTTTTCCTGGTGATAGGACACTGACTTTGTTTAAACAGGCTTTTACCTTCCCATGTGTTCCTGGAAACTAATCATGATAATTCCAGTCATTTTGCCAGTGATTGGTTTAGGCAAGAGCAAGTAAAGCCAATGAGACTGGAGCAAAATTCCAATGATTTCTAGGAAAGGCTTTCTTTCCTTCTGATAGAAAGAGATGGGAGAAGGCAAACACTTCTATCCCTGGGCGTGCCACGTGAATGCCTGCAGGGACTGCACGCACCTCAAAACCAGAAAGGCAGAGTCAAATGCACTTCAGATAGTAGGGCATCCTGGACCCGTACTGTCCCTGAACCGCTGATTTAACCAATTCTGCCGCTGCCCTGCCTCATAATATTTTGTGACAAGAATAATACATTTTTGTCATTGTTTAAGCTCCACTTAATTAGTATTTCTCATACTGTCAAATAAAAGTCATCCTGATAGAATATAATATTGTATCTCCCTATCAAATATACTTCTCATAAATTGAGGCTACGACAATGCATAATTGTAGCCACAATACTATTTGTGGTTTCTTAAGTTATCTTTTATAGTGCTTTAGTGATATCAAAGATAATAAGCAGCATAGTAACCTAGAATGAGCACATTATTTAGATTTGGGACACCTGTATTGAATTCTCACTTTCCCACTTACTGGCTCTATGGTCTAATACAAGCCAGCAGACCTCCCAGAACATTTGTCCTCACTTAAAAAAAAAAAAAAAAAAAAGGAATAACAGTAATTCCTGTGTCCTCATACTTTAGAGCAAATGAGAGTTTAGCAAATGAGATGTATCTGTATGTCTATCTGTGAAACTGATATATGTATGTGTATGAGTATACGTATGATAGCCCATGTGAAAGAGCGATATAAATCTTAAATCTTGTTTAAGACATTTCAGCTGTGGGGTTCTCACTTTCTAGTCCAAAATATTCTTCTAGAGTCATTAAAATATTTCTTAAATCTAAGTTTGCGCTTAGTATCTTGGATTTGGATTTAGAGTAAGGAAAATTGACTGTGTTGCCTGCGGTGCCAGCCAACAACTATTTTCAAAGGAGAATTTAATACATTGTATTTGACATCACATGATTGCTTTTTTATGAAATCTGAACAGATTAAAGTTTAAATATAATTTTATGCTATATTTTGAAGTGAAACAGTCAAAATACACTGATTAGCTGTCTAATTTAAGTTTTAAATGGTTAGAATTTCCTCATATTAATAATAATATCTCCGATTTCAGTCAGATTTTACTTTTTCAGGGACACATTCTTGACTCCCTACATGCCAATCCTCTACCACCCCGAGACCACCATGTGACACCTGCTAAATAACCTCTTCTATATTCTCATACTGGTTTCCTTTTGTACCTCCACAATTTGCAACTATATATTAGTTATTCGATTGAAGTTTGTATCTACCAGGAAACTGAAAGCTCTTTGAAGCAAGTTCCCATTTCACAATACTCTTTTACTCCTTACATTTAGAATTCCTGCATTAGTTGTGTATTAATTAAAATTACCTCAATAATTTAATAATAAAAGCTTCCCCACATGCCAGAGACCCAGATTCAATTCCTAGTGCCTGCCCATGCAGAAAAAAACAAAAACAAAAACAAGAAGCTTCCCCAGACAAGGAGGAATAACTGATTTTGTATTTGTTGAGAAAAATTGATTTCCAATCTGTTATTTTAAATGACTTCTGTTAATGATTTCGCTCTCTCTTTCAGAGGCATAAAGTTAAGTGATATAAAACATTATATATATATATATAGCATATGTTTCTAACTGTACTATATTCTATATGATGTCATACAACATTATCTTATATATTAGCAGAGATCTTCAGTTAAATGATCTAGAACATACTACCAGCCTATGAATTGGAAGTTAGTTGAAAAGAAAACTAGGTAAAGGCAGTTTTATATTGAAAATTATGTTGATCATTGCTTGGGACAACAATATGATAGCCAGTAAATATACTTCATTTAGCTAAAAATAGAAATGTTTGGGATTGAACAAATCATAAAGAGGGATGGGAATTATATAAATATTCTTCAGCTTTTCCCAGTGCAATCTAATTTTCCTTTAATAATGAAAGAGTTGCTGTTGGTGAGGTCTGCATTCTAAAAGTCTTATCTACTAGATTTCTATCTTTCACTTTGTGAATGGAGTCTGAAATACAGGAAGAATATTTTGACAACTGGGTGTCAGCAATAACCACTTGGGATTATTCTGTCTTTATGAATCGCAGTCCAAATTCTGCTTCATATGCTGAATGTTTGATCGAGGATAATCATATTTTTGACACATGTGATGTGATTCTTGGTCACTTGAAATTTTTCTGCCTAGCATCCAATTTAAATATGTCATGTTCAACTACTATGCTGACCTTTCAAAGAAGAATATCTGATCAAATTAGAAAACCATGGCAAAGTTTTCCAAATTTTTAAAAGGCTTTCCTTGCAAAAAATGGCAACATATGATTGTTAAAAGTGGAGACGTTTCCTTATGTAGTTCGTTAAATGGAATTTTTTCTCGGCACTTAAAAAATACAAACCAATTTTTCACTTGAAAAATTATATGTTCTATGTGGATCTTCCTCTCTACAGTGAAACAGTGTTTATGTTTTGGGGGATTAGAATGAACAAATATGACTTGTGATATACTTTGTCTCTTTTACTTTGGTGTTCAGCTTGGTGAGATTTAATCTAGAGGAGCCTTCAAACATATTTGAAGGGTCTTGTTTAGTCCAGCCTTACTCATATAGCATTCATGTTAAATGATCCTCACCTAACATACAATAACCATAAAGTTAAATAAAAAGCTAAGATGTATTGACATAATTTTCACTTCTATTTTAAATGCTTTATAAATTCACTGCCCATTTAATACTTCTTTTTTTAATTAAACATCAAAAAATTCAAGTAGACAAAATTCTGTTTCTAGTTGTTGCTCATATTTATAGAATTTTTTTCTTTAAAACCAGCAACTGTCTGACACTGAGCTCTGTTACTTTGTATGACTTCAAATTAGTACAGTTTTTTGCTGAAAAGGAATGATTATTAAAATAAAAATATCAAGAATATAGAAATTATAATTTAAAAAATTCCTTTCTTGACATTCACACACTTCCGGAGAAGATGGCGGCTTAGTAAGACGCGTGGGTCTTAGTTCCTCCTCCAGAAAAGCAACTAAAGAAACAGAAACAATACGAAACAGCTCCCGGAGTCACGACAGATACCAAAAAGACAGCGTACCCCATTCTGGAACAGCTGAACAGGCAGGGAGAATCTGCTGCGGTGAGATACCCAAGGGGCGCGCGTTTTCCCGGCCGGGGCGGCTGGCGACTGGGGTCCCCTCCACGCACGTGGCTCCCCAGTCTGACTGGGAACATTGGATAGCGGGGCCCTCCCGTCACGCTTGGCGTTTCGGGCCAGCTGGGCAATTGGGACCGGCACTCTCCCAAGCCGTGGCGGCCAGCGACCCCCACCTCCACGCGCGGTTTCCCGGGCCGACTGCCGTGCAGACAGACGAGCGCCACGAGCGCCACCTACTGGGCAGGAAAAGAAATACAGAGCCCAGAGATTTCACAGAAAAACCTTTCAACCAGCTGGGTCCCACACCCAGGGAAATCTGATCAAATGCCCAGACACCAGCAGAAAATAATGGATGACGCTCGGAAAATTGAAGATATGGCCCAGTCAAAGGAACAAACCAATAGTTCAAATGAGATACAGGAGCTGAGACAACTAATGCTGAATATACGAACAGAAATGGAAAAATTCTTCAAAAACCAAATCAATAAATTGAGGGAGGACATGAAGAAGACATGGGCTGAACAAAAAGAAGAAATAGAAAATCTGAAAAAACAAATCACAGAACTTATGGGAGTGAAGGACAAAGAAGAAAAAATGGAAAAAACAATGGATACCTACAATGGTAGATCTAAAGAGACAGAAGCTACAATTAGTGAACTGGAGGATGGAACATCTGAATTCCAAAAAGAAACAGAAACTATAGGGAAAAGAATGGAAAAACTTGAGCAGGGGATCAGGGAACTGAATGACAATATGAAGCGCACAAATATACGTGTTGTGGGTGTCCCAGAAGGAGAAGAGAAGGGAAAAGGAGGAGAAAAACTAATGGAAGAAATTATCACTGAAAATTTCCCAACTCTTATGAAAAACCTAAATTTGCAGATCCAAGAAGTGCAGCGCACCCCAAAGAGAATAGACCCAAATAGGTGTTCTCCAAGACACTTACTAGTTAGAATGTCAGAGGTCAAAGAGAAAGAGAGGATCTTGAAAGCAGCAAGAGAAAAACAATCTGTCACATACAAGGGAAACCCAATAAGACTATGTGTAGATTTCTCAGCAGAAACCATGGAAGCTAGAAGACAGTGGGATGATATATTTAAATTACTAAAAGAGAAAAACTGCCAACCAAGACTCCTATATCCAGCAAAATTGTCCTTCAAAAATGAAGGAGAAATTAAAATATTTATAGACAAAAAGTCACTGAGAGAATTTGTGACCAAGAGACCAGCTCTGCAAGAAATACTAAAGGGAGCACTAGAGTCAGATACGAAAAGACAGAAGAGAGAGGTATGGAGTAAAGTGTAGAAAGAAGGAAAATCAGATATGATATATATAATACAAAAGCCAAAATGGTAGAGGAAAATATTATCCAAACAGTAATAATACTAAAAGTTAATGGACTGAATTTCCCAATCAAAAGACATAGAATGGCAGAATGGATTACGACCCAGAAATACCACTGCTAGGTATCTACTCAAGGGACTTAAGGGCAAAGACACAGACGGACATTTGCACACCAGTGTTTATAGCAGCATTATCTACAATTGCAAAGAGATGGAAACAGCCAAAATGTTCATCAACAGACGAGTGGCTAAACAAACTGTGGCGTATACCTACGATGGAATATTATGCAGCTTTAAGACAGACTAAACTTATGAAGCATGTAATAACATGGATGGACCTAGAGAACATTATGCTGAGTGAGTCTAGCCCAAAACTAAAGGACAAATACTGTAAGGTCCCACTGATGTGAACCGACATTCGAGAATCAGCTTGGAATATATCATTGGAAGCAGAGACCAGCAGGAGTTAGAAACAGGGTAAGATAATGGGTAATTGGAGCTGAAGGGATACAGACTGTGCAACAGGACTAGATACAAAAACTCAAAAATGGACAGCACAATAATACCTAAGTGTAATGTAACTAGGTTGGAACACTGAATGAAGCTGCACCTGAAATATGGTTTTTTGTTTGTTTGTTTGTGTGTTTGTATCTTTTGTTTTTGTTTTTTTTCTTTTTCCTTTTTATATATATATATTATTATTATTATTATTTTAATTCTCTTCTCTATATTAACATTCTATATCTTTTTCTGCTGTTTTGCTAGTTCTTTTCCTAAATCGATGCAAATGTACTAAGAAATGATGATCATACATCTATGTGATGATACTAAGAATTACTGAGTGCATTTGTAGAATGGAATGATTTCTAAATGTTGTGTTAATTTCTTTTCTTTTTTTTGATTAATAAAAAAATTTAAAAAAATTCCTTTCTTATTCAATTTATTATATAATCAATTTGTTGAAACACAGGCAAAATAGTATATGGCTAATTTGAAATACTATTTTCTATATTGCTAAGAAATGTCCTGTTTCCTTAATATTTTATAGTGTTTTTAGAATAAACATTGTTTTCAAGCTTCTAAGTTTCATTTGAATGTGTGAGATAAGCCAATATACTTTAATGGAAAAAAGTTTCAATTCTGTCATTCTGTAAGCGTACATAAAGAATTTTGAGGGAATTTATAAAAGTAAGAATTCATTCCAAAGTTTGTTTACTTTTCTCCTATGGTCTGTTTTTACTTTTATTTTTTTTTTTAGTTCTGTGAATTAATAGTTTTGCCTCTTAGGTTTATTATACTCGAGTGTTTAATTGCTTTTGAAAGATTTTTTAAAAGAAATTAGATTTGACCTATAAAAAATATATGCTATGAAATGCTTTTAACGTAAGTCCTGTGTCCTGAATGACATCTGTTGGACCTCAGAATGATTAAATATTGTGACATGTACAAATAACCTATTTCTGCAACCTTAATAGCCCTTTGATAACCATAACTTATTTTGTTTGAATTATATTCACTTTATTCAGGAATTATTATATGAATATAAACATTATCAAAGTAGTTTTCTGAGATTTCTTGGGAGAAGCTAAAATCATTCCTTACTATTATGAAGAAAAACATCAAGGGGGCTATGGACTAGATTTTCTGAGTATTCATAATTTTATATTTTTATTCATTCTAATTACAGTGCTGTTTGATGTAGGTAAACTAATAGATCGAAATCCATACTTGTTAACTTTGATACAGTAGTTGTTAGAAATACAAATTGTGTGTCCCAACCAAGACCTACTGTGTTAGAAAGTCTGGGGGGCAGGAGCAGCAATCTGTTTGGTATTTGGTCCTTCATGTGATTCTAATGCTGCTGAAGTTAGGCAATCACTGCTATAGAAAATCATTATCTGGTGTAATGAGGCATGCATTCCTCATTGAGATATTCAGCTGTTGTTTGATATAGTGCTTTTAGTTCGTCCCAACCTCCTAATTGATATAGCACTATTCACAATTCATGATTAATATAGCTATTGGTGTCTTTGGATTTTACAATAAGCACATACATTAAGAGAAAAATAGATGTTTAATTGGCAATTTGTGGAAAACTTCTTAGCAGTTTGTCACAGGGACTTATTTCAAAATCATAGGTTTTTTCTCATATAATCTTATAGTTTTGTTTGAATTGCAATATAGTTTCTTCCATATTATAAATACTGAAGGTATTTTTATGTAGCATTTATAATATATCTGGCATCCATTATTCATAATAAAAGTGATAACTTTAAAACCCAAAGCAAGAAAAGCCATGATTAAATGATAGAGAATTTGGGTTAAGGTACACTTGAAAGCCTCCTACAGATTAGTTACCAGAATGTGAGGTGTGTATGGGAAATGAGTAGACAAATGCAACGATTTAGAAAAACAATACAAAGAGAATAAAGACTAGACTAATGACCACAGAGGTACAGGGATCATATTGTAAAACAGAGAAGCCATATTTGGAGATTTTGAGTGAATTGTAAGACCTCTGAGGGAGTTGATGGGAATGAAGATTATCTATTAAACCAAGGAAGGCAAAGCACATGAAAAAATGCTGTATAACATGCTCTAACAAATAAAAGTGATTCAATTTCCCTTCCCTCTAATATCGGCCAGTGTTTCGGGGGGCCTGTGATTAAGAATAAGCTAAAATGTTTAAAAATGTAAACAGCCTCCTTATTCAATACAGAATGCTACGATCAGGGATTGAACAACCAGGGAGGCTGAATTAGTGTAAGGAGAGGAGAGATGTGGCAGTGTTTTTTTTTTAAATTTATTTATTAATTTTAAAAAATCAATGAATGAAATAAAAATTAACATAGATAATCAGTAATTCACAATATCATCACTTAGTTGCATATTCACCATTTCTTAGAACATTTGCATCCATTCAGAAAAAGAAATAAAAAGACAATAGAAAAAGAAATAAAACGAAAACAGAAAAAAAATTATACCTACCATACCCCTTACCCCTCACTTTCACTGATCACTAGCATTTCAAACTAAATTTATTTTAACATTTGTTCCCCCCTATTATTTATTTTTATTCCATATATTCTACTCGTCTGTTGACAAGGTAGATAAAAGGAGCACCAGACACAAGGTTTTCACAATCACACAGTCACATTGTGAAAGCTATATCATTTTTCAATCTTCAAGAAACATGGCTACTGGAACACAGCTCCATTTTCAGGCAGTTCCCTCCAGCCTCTCCCTTACATCTTGAATAACAAGATACTATCTACTCAATGTGTAAGAATAACCTCCAGGATAACCTCTCGAATCTGTTTGGGAACTCTCAGCCATTGACACTTTGTCTCATTTCAATCTTCCCCCTTTTGGTCGAGAAGGTTTTCTCAATCCCTTGATGCTGGGTCTCAGCTCATTCTAGAGTTTTTCTCAATCCCTTGATGCTGAGTCTCCGCTCATTCTGGGATTTCTGTCCCACGTTGCCGGGAAGGTCCACACCCCTGGGAATCATGTCCCACGTAGACAGGGGGAGGGTAGTGAGGTTGCTTGTTGTGTTGGCTGGAGAAAGAGGCCAGATGTGGCAGTTTTACAGAGCTCTAACTCCCAATCTGTACTTGGATACTTATTCCAAGAAAACTGCTAGCTATAACCTTTATAGGAGTACTCAGAAGTCTTTGATAGGCTTCAAAGCTTGTGGTCGACATGAATCAAGTTTGCAGATGTGCTTGCACAAGATAGTCTTGGTTTGTGTGCCATTTGAAACCTTGATGTTTGATATGTGTGCTGGGTGCATTAGGTAGAATTAGTGATATAATTTTGAAATACAGTTGCCTAGTCTCCTAATGTTGGAGAGGCAGAATACAGTAATCTAGTTACAAATCCTAAAAAAATTATATATAGAATTTTGTAAAAATGTTTATTGATAGGGCTGTTAGACTTTTTTCTTCAAGAGCCACAGAATTTTACCTTATTTGGCACAGTAGAACATGGTTGAATGAGTAATCAATTTTAGAGGTCTGGAGACTTAGAAATCATCCCTAATTACAGAGACAAGCAGCTGAGGCTTGGAGTCTTAGTCACACGCTCAAGACCACATTGTTGCTTTCTGGTTTGGGGCTCAGTGTTCTTTCATTACTCCCTACTGCCTTGGTGTGCAAACAGTACCAGAGAAAGCTTCGAGATGATATGATTTAATATTTAGCAGATTATCCTTCATGAAATTTCAAGACCATTTTGTCTGAGTGTCATGCCTTACAACATCTGAAATAATAACCAAATCTTGGGACTCATCTGTCAACTTAGAGCTCCTATTTCTCAGCAGCTGAAAAATGCTCATCTCTCATAAGCTCGGGAGGGAAATTTGGTTGTATAGAACTATCATTAGCTATCCATTCTAGTGGATGCATAGCCCTTCATTGCAACTTGATTTATGACCCAGGGACTGTGCTGTCACTTGATGACTAAGGATGCTAACTCATTCTCTGACAGCTAGAAATTGATTTTCGCTTAGATTCAAATATAAATTAAAATATATTACTTTGAACATATTTTTAAATGTTAACTAACCAAAACAAAGCTCATGTAATTTCAGTTTTCATGAAAACCAATGCTAAATGTTTTGAGGTCTTTTAAAATTAATACATCGTTTTAATTGTGACTATTCTTAAAACAAAGTTAGATTAGTTATCTTCTAGCCGGTAAATCTCTTCAAGATTCAAAATGCCTCTAGTTTTTTAGCTTTACTTGGTGTCTTCTGATCAACTGAAATAGTAACTCGATTATTTATTGGATACTTTTCATAGAAACGTATAGTACCCAAATGTAGCTTTCAAAATAATTTGATGATCATATATTAGGTTAATAGATTGGTTCATCAATAGATTTGGAACTAAAATATATAAAAATGAACATTGGAGTTTCATAACCCAAGAAAAAAATTATGGTACAATTTGCCTTAGTAATATTCTCTGGTATAATACATAAAAATAACAACTCTTCCAAAATAAAAGCCTCTTCTTTAATGAAATAAAATGATCCTTAGTCAATAAAAATCTTAGGAAATGTAAACATTTTTGAAAGGACTAAAAGTGATAGCATTATTTTGGGAAGGGACTATAGAAGAGATAATTCTATTTAATTCTGAACTGTTTATGACATATAAATGGATTTGTAAAATCTTTAATACATAAGAACCCTATCATCCAGTTATTCAGTAATTATGTGAGCTCCTACTATGTGCTAGGTACTACTATAGGCAATAACAGTAGCTTGTATTTCTTCAAGGTGCCTTGTGATATTCCTCATGTTTTCTATATATAAATTCATCTCATTGCCACAGCAATTCTGTGGAGTTTTACTCATATTTTAAAGGAAAAACAAAATAAGGCCCATTCAAAGAATTTAAGCTACTTGACCAAGGTCATTCATCTAGTAAGGGACAGAGTCCGGACAGGAAACCAAACTGTTTGGCTTCTTATACTATGAGACAAGGAAGATATTTCCTCAGAAAGCTTCAGGTTTAGTGAGAAGAGAACATTTCATGAACCAGTAACTACAATACAGTGACAATCATCACAATTGATAAACAGTGTTATCATATAGAAGGAGTCATCAGCTCAGCTTAACACAGGCCAGGGACAATTATGCCAAGAGGTTGAGAGACTTTAAAGATGAGTAGAAATTCACCAGATATCTGTGAATGGGGGGTACATTATACATGTAAAGCACAGACTGTGAAACAGCATTGTGTACTGAGAGAAAAAACATAGTCTATATCATCTGTAAATGGGATACAAGGGGTAGGTGATGGATTACATGAAAGAAAAAGAAAAAGAGAGTGTTTAAAAAAAAGAGAGAGAGAGAGGGAGACTGTATCATGAAGAGCCTTATATATCAGGCCAAGGAGTTTGGATGCTATCTTAATGAAAAATTGTTAAGCAATCTGAAAAATAGTAAGTTTACTCTGTGGACTGAGATTGGAGATACAAAGAAGCAATGGTCTATTATGGTCATCTGAGAAAGATGTGAAGACCTTATACGTGGCATAAGAGAAAGGGAGGTGATGGAGCTATTCAGTTCGGATGTCAGTTCTGTAAGAGGGTCTGCACTTGGGTGTAAGCAGAAAGGAGATGGACAATCCAAGGAAAAGTGCTGTGATTCTATGAATGGCTGATGGTAACTGATGCATGTCTTAGTTTCTCCTCAGTGAAAGTTTCTCAAACAGTGGAGTGTATCAGAATCAACTAGATGGTCCCGCCCCTAGATCTGCTGATTGCTGTGCTTTGAGAACTTATGTCCTAGAACAATTTTAAAGGGTTAGCCTGCAAATAAATTTGAAATAAAGTTTAGTTTTTTGAAAGCCTAAAGGGTAGAAAGTATATGAATATAAAATGGAAGATGTCTGTTCTCATGTTACAAATGATCAGTTCATCTTGAAAATAATTTTTAAATTAAATATCCAGTTATTGGTACATGTGTAAATGTGTGTATGTGTATGCACACATTTATCTAAACCCACATATATATATATATATATATATATTTATGTCGTCTTCATCTATATATCCTACCACATATCATAAACACCCAGTGGTAACTTATGTGCCATTATAATATTTAGAATTCTGCTTCATTACTATAAATATTGTGAATAATCGCTAAATCATAGAGAAACACAAAAACTATCAAGACTACATTTTCACACACATGACCATAAACAGTTGCAGAAGATAATTAAGGTACATTTAAATTTTTGGCAAATCCAACCTTGGGTATTTTGACAATAGAGGGTTCATAAAACAAGAAAGTGAAGTTTTATACCAATGTTAATTTTGCATTCTATGGAATTCACAATGTAAAATGGATAATTTCTGAAGAAATATCATATAATGTTATGTAGTAGAAAGAAGAGGTAGAAAATAAAAGATGAAATTTTGAATAGAGTTTCAAACCTTCATAACCTTAGGAAGTGTTCATTGTATAGTTTTGTCTTTCAAAGTTCAATTTCAATTTCTCTTGAAGAACACTGGCATGAAATTATGATTCTCAACAGGGACATAGGTAGATATTTACACCAACTGTTAAACAGGAGAAAGTATTTGCTAAACCTGTTAAAGGAGCAGGGGATGCGCCATAGCACATGAGTATTAAAAAAACAGACCATCAATAGTCTCAAAACATTCATAAGCAAGTGAAAAATTCTTGCTGCCTCGGGCCTGGTGTTTTACTCTCATAAGTACTAACATTTATCTTATCAAAAAGTGCTTAGAATGGAATCAAGGATGTCTTGATTTAAAAAAAAAATGCTTCGTTTTAATTTAAAATTGAAACAAGATATGTTATTTAACATCATATGCTCCTTAGTGTGTATTTTCAGACCACAAATGCAGTTCTGAATTGTTGTTTTGCTGGACTGAAATGTACATCTCTCAAGTACCATGACCCAAAGTGCCCCCAAAGAAGGTTTTCTTAAAATGTGAAGGGCAACTATTTCTTTAGTTTCACTTAACTCCATTACTATTATTTTCCTATAATCATTTGGGATGTAGTATGCTGATTCAGGTCACTGAGCCATCATTTTTTTTTTTGTTACTTCACCCAGCTGAGGCCCATATCTGCCTTTTCAAAAAAGGCAGATATAATCTTCACAGTGCTAACTGGAAGATCATATTTGAAACCAATTAAAGTGACTGAGCAGTTAATGAACTGTAACATGTTTAACAATAGGATGGAGAAATTCCTTTTTGACCATATGGCTAATTAGCAGATGACTTAAGGTGGAAGAATTTTTTAATGTTATTTACAGGATATTTTATAAAATACAGCTGATTTGAAAAATGAAAAGCCTGGCTGTAACAAGGAAGCCATAACATTATACTTAGTGAAATCTTGAAATACTGAATTTCACAGACTGTCTACATAGTTTGGGAGTAAAGAACAATCGCCTGTAATGAAACTCATTTCACCATACTGTTCTAGTAATTCTACTTGTCCTTACTTTGGAACGTCTACTGTAGTCTGTCTATAAGCAATGGCTCAAGTTAACTAGCAAGCTATCATTTTAATGAGTGCAAACCAGCACCAAGGGCTTTCAGAAGATCTTCGTTTTTATTTGATTGTAGGTGACTGAGAATTGATCATAAGGGCTTTCTCCACTAGATATTTCACAGTCACATGAAGCTAGGAAATAATCCCTGCCCATAGGAGCTTATATGCTAGGTCTCTGTCTTGCGTTTTGCGGATTCAGAAAATATGGTCTGTAACGTTAGGACATTTAATTCTAGGTGTCCATTATTTCATTTTTGTGTATCATACTGTTTTGAATTTGATTCGGCCATCATTTATGTCTCCCTTCCACTTTTGAAACATGTCTTTTTGAATTCCTAGTTTACCAAAGGCTTTCTCCCTTTGCTAGTTCCATTCTCTGTTTGTCAAGTACTACTCTTCCCTTGAGTCAGCTGTGCTTTCAGAATTCTTAGCTGTGAAGTTATAAAAAAAACATTCAAGCCAATTTACTATTAGGATATGTCCATGCATATCAAGATATTTATTTATTTTCATATTGTCACTTCTGAGATTGCAAGATATGCTTCAAAAATGTTTGCTTCTTTTGCAACATCATACAGTTATTTATTTTTTTTGGTTTAAGTGACTCCAGAGTACTAGGTTCACTCATCATTTTCCAAACACTTTGAAACTAATAATGTTAAATTGCAAGTATAACTTGTTTATACTTCTTCAAGTCCCCAGACTAATTATTGGGCTGTGAGAGTTTAATGAGAGTTGAGGAAAAAAATTCAGAATAGACACAATCTACTGATTGAAATATAACAGTTGGTTGATCGACTTTAGTTGCATGCATCATTTAAAACAAATTAGGAAATAACAATCATAATCATTATTAGACTATCAATAGTGAACATTAACAAAGTCACAGGATTTGAAAGATCATTTGACTGGGTAAAAACAAATAAAAAATCTACCTTTTTCAAAGTAGTCAAGAGGTCCCTTTTCCTTAATAAGAGTACAAAACAATTGTCCTTATCAAGAACATGTTTCTTTTCTGATAATTTCTTTATAAGGGAAAGAATGAGGAAAAGAGGTGTGGGGGCAGAGAGGCAGAGAGGATATTAGAAAATCAAAATTTTTTTTTACCTAAAAACAAATGTTCTCAAAGTTTTGCTTCTAATGAATTTTCTGTAAAACAAACATGTTAGGAATATTTAATTTTAGTTGTAACACCACACACATACGCATACATGTGTATATTATATTATGCATGTGTTACATAGTACTTTTTAGTGTGTTTAGTCTTCTGGTAAACATTTGTCGAATAAAAAAACAAATCTAGACTTGGTAGGGAGAGATTTTATTTGAAAAAAATTATTGCAAGGAGGGAAAGGGATTGCTTCACTCGGGGAGGGGAGACCTGTTGCTATAAGGAGAAGCCCTGAACATAAGACCATAGATTTTTGCAAGTATTTCAAAAGTTAGGCAAAGAAGATTTTTTTTTCTTTTGTAAAGTGGATAAATAAGGTTAGAAAGAACCAGGTGTGGGCAAGTGGAATGAAAGGGTGGAGGGATAGGATGGTTCATAGGAAAGTTGACAGAATGTTTTTAACCTGCGATCAGCCTGTTCTAGGGAAGGGTCTTTAAGGAGGAGCTGTATGCTGGCTCAGGGGGAGTTATAGGGCAGTGGATGGGCCTGGGGGTAAAAATGAATCTTAGCCAAAGCAAGATTAACAAACTTTTTTTTTTCTTGTTTAATTAGAGAAGTGTTGTCTGTCCTAGGTAAACAAAGGCATATCCTTGAGTCTGGCCTACATCGCAAAGGAGAGCATTTTTCTAGAACACAAAGGATGGTGGTGTCTCTTAAACTTCCCTGTTTTCTGGGATCACAGGGTTTAGGTAAAGTCCAGCATTACCACAGGCAGAGAGTTTTATTTTTTAACAATAGCCATTAAATAAATCCTTTTAGTAGAACCGTTATCTTATGTGGGCATAATTTTCAGGTGGATATGTTCTTTGTGTGAAACTGAAGTTTTATCAAAACTGTTTAAAATAATATAGAATGAGCTTTTTAGCATAGGTGTTTGGAAAATCTTACTTTGTTGACTTTTTCTTTCATAGATTTCCCTGGATTTACAATATTCAATTACTTGCATCCATCTGATTGGGTAAATTGATTTAATCTCAAATATTTTTTTTAAATCTGTGTCTTCTTCTGTATTTACCACCTCAGAAAATGCGTTAAATATCCTCCCAGACACCCAAGGTAGAGACTTTTGAATCAACTTGAATTCATTGTTTTCCTTTTATTCATATCTAGTCATTCACTAATTCCTCAGGATTCTTTCTCAAATATGTCCAGGGTAAATTTCCCATCTCCCTCTTCATGGTGGCTGTTTTAAACTCAAGCAGTCATCATCAGAGAAGGCATCAGAGTGTCTTATTAAGAAATAATAAGTAGTTCATTTATGAAGGAAGGAATCTTAACATCAAAATAATACAACAGATGAGCAGTAGAGTTGAGAAAATGAAGAGTCGCTGATTCAAGAAAGAAGATCCTTATTTACGTTTAACCTGATCTTAAATGGATTCCTCACCCTTGAGGGACATTTGCCTGGAAGTGAAACATGGGACAGAAAAGGGCGCTGGTGCAAAGGTGGAAGTGATGATCACTGACTATAGTTGAAAGAGTGGAATGATTCATACATTAACAGAGGTTATGTTTAGTGAAGAGCAGCCGGTTCCTTTGACATGCATCATGAAATAGCTGATCAAAAAAGGAGGAAAGCAAAGCAGAAAAGCCTGGATGTTTTATTTAGGAAAGTTAAAGGAAATGACTGAATCAGGGGGTGGAGAACTGTGGCAGCTTTCAATGATGAGAGAAGGAGAATATGAAAGGGAAATAGCAGAAGGAAACTTCATCTTTAGGAGAAATGATATACTATGTTCTACTTTTACAGTGTCTAGAACTAATTAAGATGTTTAGGGGAAAATGAAGGGCCTTGTGTCTTGATGATAATATGCAAATATCAATCATTATCTCATGTTGGTGTGTATGTGTATGTGTGTGTGAGCCTACATTTACTTATTTATTATTAGAAAACTAAAATCAATATTAGACTGAAAATATAGACAAGTAAATAAGTTGGTTAAAGTATAAATATAAATAATAAAGGCTTACTCAAGTACTTGTTTTAGTTTGTCTGAAAGACTGTGAGGAAGTGGCCGTGGAGCAGCTGGTTTGAAGAAAAGACTTTTTCTATTGAGATAAAATTTTTATTGATGAGCAGAGGAAACAAAAGGTATTAACTAAATTTATTTAAGAGCAACTTAAAAGAATTTATGAATAATTTGAGATTAGATGGAAAAATACCATAAGCTATGCAAACTGTTTCCATCTTTCTTGAAATGCAGGTCAGAAGTGAATTTAAATTTGATTTCTGTAGTTTTTTTTTTTTTCAAGTTTGAAAATGATCACAAAAAAGTAATGCATTTTTAGAGGTAACGTGTTTTAAAAATTATGTGTAACTTTAGAATAGGATTAAAATGATTCTTTTAGAATATCTTTTATAGATTAATCTTATGTTGCTTTCAAATATACCCGTTTCAAAAAAGATCTGTTTGCTTTTCACATGATGTAAAAGTAGCTGGTGAATGCACGAGTTATTTTCAGTTCACTGATATTTCAGACTGGAAGAGAAGAGATCACTCCCTCCCAAGACCTGTAGGTCCTAACATTTTGCAACTAGAAAATAGAAAATACCAGGTAACTGGAATCCCAAGGCATTACAAAATAACTGTGAAAAATGTGTGTCAGTATTGGGACCTGGAAGTACAAGCATCACAGAGCTAGAATGTTACACTGCAGACTTTGAAGCCAGCACATACCGACTGTAGCTCATAGTCTTTTGAAAGAGATAGAGAAATGGCAGCAGGGTCTTCTGTTGAAACAGAATACCAGGTCCAAACAATCATAAAATTTTGTATAATTCAGAGAATTTTGAGGAGTACGGGTTTCTGCCTAAAACCAGGTATGTGTGACATGATTTTAAAAATGTGTAAAAATGATATTCAGCTATGCCTTTGGAAAATATTCATTCATTTATTCAATATTCACTAAGAACCCTCTATTTGCCAAAGCACTGCCAGGCATTTTTTTAAGCTACTGATTTGAAGATGGAGCAACTACTATTTTAAACTATCAGCCATCATTTAGATTTCCTTTTCTGAAATCAAAAAGCATTGAAACTTGTCTGATAGAAGAAACATGACATCTGTTAGACACTCATCATGAACTTCAAATGGTCAGTATATACTTATTTTTAAAATGCCCACATTAAATGTATGGAAAGTAAGGAAAGCACTCCAGAAATCTCACAGAAAATATAAAGCTTGTAAGTCCTTATTTTCATAGAAATAAAGAAATTATAAGAAGCAACTTACATCTTATGTGGAAAGATTAATTCACTGCAGTGTGAATATGTGATAAACAAGAGTGATTGATATTAATTTACAGGAAAATTTAGGTAGATTTTTATGTGTTCCTCTCAGCCTTTGTAATAAAAGAATTAAAATTTATAGTAGAGTTCACAAGTAAAGAAACCAAAATAGTTTCCTGTGTACTAGAGCCAGCTTGTTTTCAGTTATTGCTGCAACAGCTCATGAAGCCGTGGGTATTCCAAAGGTCCTCTTGCAGTGCATCCACTTCCTTGTATCTCTGGCCCTCTGTTCAGTGACACACTGTGGTTGGGAAAGAACATGACTCTTGCAGGATATTGGGGCCAAACCAATGACTTCATGAGTAATTAAAGTGCTTACAAATTCAAATTATGTCTACTCACACCACAGACACCGCAGGTATGGAAGCCAAAGTGGTAGCAAACAATTTTAGACTTCCATGGGATATTGGTACATTTAGTCACTTGGACAAAGATCTTCAACTTTGAGCCAGATATAAAGTCTTCAATAGTCTTCTGGAGATTTTGACAAGAAAATTTGACACATACTCTTGGTGCGTATATAATTTATTGATATTCACGTGTGTAGATAGATAGTAACCACATATATTAAATATTGAAAAAAAGTGGAGCTTAAAAAGGTTAAAATAAATATCCATTGAAGGGGTCTGTGCGCATCAATCTGCAGACCCCTAGAGTAGATAGGATGGCATCTTTCATTTTATGTTCAATGGTCATTTCCAGAACTTTAAAATTCATGTAACTTCTCATTGAATTTAATGTATATTAGAGTTTTTTTCATATGATTATTTACTTGCTTCATAAAGACAGTCATAATGAAAGATTGTTAGGAAGAACAGAATATCATTTATATCTGTAGGGCATTGGTGATTTTGACAGTTTAATATGAGATTTGCTTCTTATACATTTGGACCAGTTCTAATCTCCTTTTCTGTGCTGTGTTCAGGAGTGGATGGTGTGGGTGTAAGCATGCTAAATGCCTTCACTTTAATAATGAGGGAGATATTGTAAGCATGCTAATTATTATAGGAGGAATGGGGCCATTGATGATTCATGAAAGAAGCAGAGAAGCAGATCTAGTGATAACAGCTGGACTGTGTACCACTGAAAATCATTTGTGTCTAATGGCCTTCTCGATAGTGTCAGAATCACTATTTTATTCAGATTGGCATTGAATAACCTACCTTTATCAAATCCAGATATGCCCAACAGACTAAGATTTGACATATATGATTTAAGCAGGGGTGTGGGTTATCTAAGATGATTTTGTTAAGGAAATTTGGCATTAGTGCAATAACTGGCACTACAGCAGGAATGATTGCCACATGGTGATGTAGTGAAGACCTAGCAAGACGTGGCTCACTGATAAATTCAGGAAGCTACCATAGCAGATTTGGGCTACCTTATTTAGACCTCTTTATGCAAGAAAATGATACCTTGGTATCTGACCATTTTCCAGGTCCTATCACATCCAGTACACCAAAATTTCTAAAAGCATGCCAACCATATATTATTTTAGGAGAACCTAATGTAAGTCTAGAATGGGTATATGTATATTTATTTTAGTTATAGAATATTACTACCTTTTGTAAATGTACATGATAGCCAAATTATTCAAAATACTAAAATTATAGAAAATAGAAGTTAAATATTAATGCATGAAATTTATAAATCCATTTTGTGGTCTGATACTTCCTGAAGCTCAAGAAAGAAATCTCTTTTGCCGAATTCTGTCTGTAATGATTTATCCACCCTTAAACTCTTAATAATTGTGAGAGGCATTTATAGAAAGCTGAAGGTTAGATTTTTATTTTTAAAATTGTAGATTTTACATGTTGAAAAAATATTCAAAAATGAACTGTTGTTTGGAAGCAAATTTCATTTGACAAAACTTCTACCCTACCTTGAGATTGTAAAATGAATTTGTTTCTATTAGCTCACATACATTCCTAGGCATTTTAATCCATTTTTCTCTACCATAAAAGTAATCATTCATTATGATGTCCATATTAACTTGTATCCATGTTTTTCCTGATTTATCTGATTATAATTCCAAATCTAATCTCTAGCTCAATGAATAATCAGAGACATACGACATGCATAAATCCCATATACGTTAGAATTAACAAAATGTTCTCAATTCTCTACTCTGGGTAAACCTAAAACAATCTCCCTATGCTATTTCTTGTTATGATTAAAGGCTCTCTGAAACGACACAGACCAACCCTCTCCACCCCAACCTACTTACACATATGGAAGTTTGAACCTGGGGTAGAGACCATTCAAGACACCTAGGTGATTTTACTCATCTGTTTTTATGAATAATTCTCAGGAGCAACACAATTCATTCTGTTAAACACTTTAGAGAGGGCTACTGGAATAATACAAATATGTGTAGAAAGAATTAGGTGCTCATCATTGTTCTTTCATTTATGTTTCAAACTCCCAAAAATTGATTATAATTTCCTAAAGAACATGCTTAAATGTCCCACCCAGTAAGTATTTTTACAGAGTTGAAGCACGATGTCATACAAAGTGAAAACCAATTCATGTGGTTGCAGGAATACAGTTAATGCAGAAATGAACGTGGGGTGGGCCACCGTGGCTCACTGGCAGAGTTCTCACCTGCCATGCTGGAGAGCCCAGTGCCTGCCCATTAAAAAAAAAAAAATGAACATGAAAGGTCTCAAATAAATTGTTAATATTTGTTTTTAAATGAAAGAAAGAATGTATGAATATGTTGTGTTGATGGGAGTTTTGAAAGATTCATTATGAAGTAGAGGCTAAAGTCTAGCATTTTGACACTGATTTGCTGGATACATTTGGAAATCATCACTCAAGTTTCAGTTTTTTTATTATCTGTAAAGTTGTCTAATTTTTTTATTGACTGTTTCTTCATAAATTTATTTTGTGTGTATAATCTAAATCTATCTTGTTATAATGAAGCATATTAACATAAATAAGCACAACTGTGGCAATGATCATTTGTATGTTAATTACCAAATGGGTTATATGCATATAGTGAAGTTCATAGGCACTTTAAAAAGGAAGAGATTCATTTAGGGTGGTCAGGGAAAGAGGCTCTCAGAGTGAGATAAAAAAGCTTTGCTTTGAAGGGTATGAATCAGAGCGAAGATGAGAATGTATCACTTTCATTTCACTTGGCTCCAGGTGTACCACGCCCTGCTAATTTTACTCTTTTCACATTTATGGCTCCTTCTTCATTTACTTTGCGATATCCTCTTCATTTCTTGACTTCTCCAACATGCAGATGCATAAACCAGCTGTCTTAGCATCTCCAGCTCAACCTGAACTGATGAAAAATGGGTTCCCTATTTCTCCTCTTGCCTCAACCGCAGAATGACTTCTGCCCTTTTCCTCATCCTCAGTTCACAGCCCACCCCCTCCTTTCAGGTACTCAACCCCCAAACCTTGACTCTTTTATTTTTCTTTTCAGTTTTCACCTCCAATATGACAAATCCTGTCATGATTTATTTTCAAAATGTTTTGAGGTTATACTTATGTCTTTCCACCTCCATTGCTGCTTCCTTGTCCAAGCCACCACCATTTTTTTGCCTGAATTATTGTCAAAGTTGGGCTGTCTGCTTCTGCCCCATCCTGTTACATTTGCAGTCTACTGTCAACATAGTAATTCTGTTGAAATATTAGGTCTACATAGTCATTCCTTTGATTAAAACCCTCCAGTGGTTTCTGTTCTTGCCCATAATATGCCCAACCTCATAGTGCCCCAGTGATTTCTGTGACTTATCCTCTCCCTTTCCTTACTCTGCTCTTTCTCTCCTTGCCTCAACATTGACTGTGAACCAGTCTGGTCTGCTTATATGGCTAGGCTTTAGTAATTACTCTTCTCCCTTCATGCAAATGCTTCCTTTAGTCCCATCCATGGGACTCTCTCTCTTACCTCTTTCATTTTATTTCCCTGAAATGTCAACCTCTTAGTGAGACTTGCCATGATCACTCTATATTAACAGTTGTTCTGTCCATTCCTCAGTACTCCCTGGGTTATCTCCTGCTTGGTTTTCCTCCACAACACATCACGTTTAGAACACCAGGGCAGGGATTTTGTTGGCTCCTTTGTTTCCTGATTTACCCCAGGTCCCATAACAAGGTCTGTCGAAAGGTGAGCTCTCAATATTTGTTGAGTGACTGAATAAATTAATACATTTAAGAAATACGGAATTAAGTGTCTTCCCTTCGTGAATTCTTCAGAACATGTTATTACTATCAGTGGATTAATGACTGCTTATATAATGCTAAGGATGACGTGTAAATTCACAGTGCAGAAAAACAGTCTTCTTATAATGATGAAAATGCTGATTTAGAGAACAGCTGCTGAGATTGCTTTATTTAATGGAAAGCAATACTGAAAAATAATATTTTAAATTCCTTGATCAAGCTAAAGTTAATTCCTTGAACTGTGAAAATTTTCAGTAATTTGGCAGCTGTTTTATAAACAAGTGTCTGGTCTATATTCGGTAGATTGGTCGAGCAACTGAAGAATGGAGTACAAAGTTGACAGAATCAAATAAATGATGGTTTTTAAAAGAATAAATGTCCTATTTGATTCACTAGGCAGTTATCCATATATTTCATCAAAAGATAAATGACACATTCAGATGACAAATTTCTCCAAGTCACACTAACATGTCAAAGAGTACATATAAAATAATTGTGTTGAGGTCACAATAGTTATTGTTAAATGTGACCTAAATTTTTTTACAATCGGTTGATAAAATTTGATGTTTAACTTTATGTCCTAGATGACTAAGGAATAGTTTGATCATTTATTCAGATTCTCTTTATTGGGCTAAAAACCCCAAGCTTTTCTTAAAATCATTTGTAAAAGGTTTTGAAGGTTTACATTTTTTTTATTTTATTTTTTTACTTTTTTCCCAAAGAGAAAGTTTCCTTAAAGAATTCTTAAAGTTTGTTGAAAGCAAAATCTGTTAAGCACCTACTCTATATGTTTTTGACAGTGGTATACATTAAAGCATGAAACATGAGTCTATGACATGGTCCCTAGTTTGGAGGGATTTCAAAGCTAAAATAAACAAAAATGTATATGAATCGATAAGTAATGATGAGCATTATATTGTAGTATGCAATCTTGTAGTTCAGGATTTATAATAAAAGATAATTTATGAAGGCCAAAAAAGAAGGCAAAATAACCACACTTTTTCGTAGTTATGTTTTGCTAAAGTTTTTTAAAAAACCTCCAATGGTTTCCATTCTTGCCAAAAATTCTCTGCAAGGCCCAACTTCATATACCTGTTGTTGAAGGTTGAGCTTTCTTGAGAGAGAAAATAAGGGTTTAGTGATTTCTTTTATGAGATTACCCTTTCTTATCTTTGAAAACATTGAACAGATTCAAGCTTTGTACAATATGCAGTTGAAAGTTGGGAAATACTCTTGTAGCAGTGGTAGGAGTAATTACAGCTGTCACTTCTTTCAACATGCGAAAACAACCTCTTTCAACTTTACAAGAAACAGATTGTAAGTATCCAAAGGAAAAGAAGTAACAGTCTTTATGTGATGAACAGTGTGCTGATTGTTACACTAGTAAACTTGGTCATTTGGAGGGTTATACTTATTGGAGGCTGATAGGAAGAAGATACAGTTTAAATGCAAGTCTGAGAGTAGTTTATGAATGAACAAGCCAAAACACGAGTACTGGGTATCTTATCAGGACAAGACTAATGACTAATAGACTCTTTGGGGTAGAGAAATTGTGTCTACAGAAACTCGTCTTTCTGTAGACACAGAAACATGTGTGTGTGTGTGTGTCTTTTTTGTTTGTTTTGTTTTCTGTGAAAATACTTCCTTTTTATCTGGGTGTTCCTCACATCTGGTTTATTTGGATGTTAGAAATCCAGGACATTCCTATACTAAACAAGAAGAAAGTTGATGAAATTGGAAAAAGTTGAAAATACATTTTAAAATGTAAAGCAAACTACTTTGTTTTTAATTGGGCTTCAATAAAGAGTTTATTTGTAAAACAATTTATTTAGCGAATAGTGCTTCTTCCCTTATTCTCTGTGTGTGGGATGATTTGGTATCATTTTGTCCAAGTTAACCCACTGTGTCAGGCTCAGATTCTGGGCAACTAGCAAAACAGTTAACCCATTGTTTTTACATTTTTGTTTCTTATCTTTGGTGAAAGTAAGATTGAATTTCGTGGACAAATTAACAAACCAAGTTAATATACAAAAGCTAAAACTAGACCTAAGACAAAGGATTTTTTCAATGCCAGACTGAGCAGGAACATTTTATTTTAAGAATATAAGTAGTCCAGGAGAATACTTAATGTTTTAATATACAAGTTTTTCCATCTACTTTTGGTATCATCAGTTTCCTTTTCCTCTTTGTATTCACTCATGTCCACTACACATTTTTTTTCCCTGAACAAATTGTAACTAAATTAAGGCAGCCAGATGGCCTAGGACAGAAAACAGGACCCCTCTCGTTGCCTGGACAGGTTTCAAAACTGACACTGCATCAGTGCACAAATGGATCCAGATAATGTGGCAGAAACAAGAATGTCTGCCCCTTAATGTATAGAGTGAAAAAGCTGAAGGAGTAGAATAAACTTCCATGGACAGTTCTGCTTTGCAGAAATATAAGACTGAAATTTTGATGAAGTGAAGGTTTCTTCTAGGATAAAAGCCAGGATACTAAGGTAGTTTGATCCAATGTCCTAGTCTTGTCCCACCGAATTCTATCCTTTTCTGATTGCATCACTTATTCCCAAGTTGTTTTTTTAATGAAAATAAAGATTAAAGTACGTGCCTTCGTAAAAAACAAACCAAAACCAAAACAAAAAAAAGTTCCCACATGTTCCTTACTGTGGCTTTCACATCATTTTCTAAGATTGCTAAATTAAAACAAATTTTGCTTGGTTTTTATTGACAGGTATCCTTTCTCATGCTTAAGCTGTTATCCCTAACACCTGTAGCAAATTCCTATGGTGTTCTTTCACAAAAGCAGATCTCTTGCAGCAAAGTTGATGAAAAAGGAAGAAGAATAAGGAACATAAAATATCACATTTCATTTAGCTGTTTTTCCTGATGTCCTTTCCGTTCTGGAACATGTGCTTAAGTTTGTGATTATGTAAATAACTGCAGCCGAGCAGATAGCTGTTTTAATGGGGTAATATTGGGTGGATGAAGACCAGACCAGGGGGATGCAGAAGCAGAGGCGAAACATCTGGGGGCTGATGATACACATATATTGATTTCACAATCATCCTGTATGTAGCTAATTCTGGGAATTTGCCTCTACATGTCTCTGGAGATATAGCAGAAAACAAAAGAGAAAACTTTGCCCTCAGAGGATAGGGTAGAAAGGCAATAAACAATATGGATAATATCTATAATGTTTAAATAATGACAGTTTACTATGGGGAAAAAATGAAAGAAACAAAATCAAATAAAACAAGGGTGGGGGAGTAGGGACAGGCCCTGGGCAGTATTGTAATTTTAAATAGTGTTGACAAAGAAAAGCCTGAGAAGGTGACCTAATAAACCTAAAGGTCGTGAGGTCTTTTCTACCAGTATCAGGTGGAAGAGTCTGCCATTATTATTTTTTTTAGCAAACACCGTTATAGTTCAGTATATGCCCGTACTTTATAAGCACTAACTCATATAATCTACATGATAACCTTCTGAGACAAAGAAGATAACTGCTTTTTCTCTTGCTATAGGCCTAACTAATCTATCACTTTAGGAAATTATAAATAACTTTAACCGTATCTTCAGAAGAGTATACGCATTATTTATTTAGTGCATTACCATATTATTTCATCTTATGCTAATATGTCTGTCATATAATCAAATATTTCTAATGCTATGTCAGTTTCATTAAAGCCAATATTTGTCAAACGTCTATATGTTTTGACACTCTTAAGATTTAATTTTTAAAATCATCTCTATAACCCTGATAATGTTACATCAAACTGTATTTTTCTTTACCAACATCAGATAAGCATTTCATGAATCAGATTTCTCTAGGTAAGCCTCAGAAACTCACCCCAGCTGATTTAATCAGAAAAGTAACTTATTGAAAGGAACATCAGCAAGACCTGACAACCCAGCTCAGAAAAAGCAGGATCATAGAAGGAGAGAAGTGAGGCCCGCAGTAGAGACCACACCAAAATCCTTGGATAAAGTCCCTGTGTCCACTACTACCTTAAGTCCTCATCCATGGCCCCTGGAGCCACTGACAAAACTGCCAGTGGGCATAGATTGAAGCCACTACCCCAGGAATGAAGTCTTTGCTTTCATTCCCATTTCAAAACCCTGGACAGTAATATCCAGAGCCAAACCAACAGAAGAAAAGTAGCAAGCAAATTATTTGAGGGTTCCATAGAGAGATGAATTCAAATATAGAGGTGGCTCACTTTCTGCACATCCAGAGTATATAAATGTCTTTATGACCCCTGATAGTATTGCCATAGCTTTTTATTATTTTATCATTTTAATTGATACATTATAGCCTCCCCAAGCACTCAATGTAATAAAAATAGTAGCTTCACGTGGTGCTTTGTGAGATTCCATATTGAAGTATCATTGTGACCTGCTGTTAAATTCCAAACACCAAGACTTTATATATGTTTATAGGCTTTGAATATTTCTCTTTTCTCTTTCTCTCTCTCCCTTTCTTCCTTCTCTCTTTTCTTTCCTCCCTTTCACTTTTTCTCTTCTTTCTCTCCCCTTCATTTCTCTCTTCTTTCCTTCTTCCCTTCCTTCCTTCTATTCTTCCATCCTTCTTTTCAAAAGTTTTCAAAGATAGAAATTATTTGTTAAATCTGGGTGTATAAAGAAGTACTGCTATTACACTGACACCTTGAGACTTTGAGATCCTATAACTAGAGACTCCAGGAAATCAAATAAAAAAAATTAGTGATCAGTTTCTTATATTCTATCAAGGGGAGAGAATTTAATAAATCACTGAATGAGTATAATATACACTATATTAAAAGAGAGCAATCAAAATGGTTCTTATGTTCTTTTGGAGGGAAACAGACAAAAATATAATAAGTTATTTCTATGATATGTTAAAATTTGATAAGTGATAAAGATAGTAAAATCTGAGTAATGTACCTTGTTAAATATCAGTTTCTTAGGTAAAATGATGATAATATTTACATTTTTTCCCCACTAGATTGTTGGAAATATAAAGTGAGACTTCATATGAAAGCCTATGAGAAGTTTTTATGATTATGCAGTTTTCAGTATTCATAAATAAATAATCATAAATAAATGTTCATAAATAAATAATAGCTTTAAATGCTAACAATCAGAGAAAACCAATATGAGGATTTTGATGTGTATTTTTTCTATGTGTTTCTTTTTACATAGGTGAGATCATATTACACATTCAAATTTGTACCTTGTTAAAGGCAAATGCCGCCTTATGAAAATTATTTTGAAATCCCTGGACCACACTTTGAGACACACACTAGATCAGAAACCTAGAGTAAAATAGAAAGTTCAGGTGGGTAATACATTCAGATAGTTCAAATTTCCAAAATTATTTTATTTTGTATGTAACATATAGATTCTCCCTCCCAAATCTGTCAGTTGTCTTTTCTCCTGCTCCAGAGACTATGGATATTATTAATTGTGTATTTGTATGGATATATGAAATGTGTAATGTTTATATAATTTAAATATTGCCCCTCTCTTTAAACGAATGGTAGCTTTCAATCATGCTGTTCTGTAGCTTACTTTTTTTAGATCTAACAATGTGTCTTGATGAACTTTCTCATAAAAAGTTTACTTGGGGTGCACGGGTGGTTCAGTGTAAAATGCAGGAGACCCAGGTTTGATTCCTGGATCATGCCCCCGCCCCCCCAAAAAAGACAGTTTACTTTATGCTTAGTTTTATGTTTGTACAATATTGAGTGATATGGATGTGCCATGATTTACTTAACTAGCTCTTTACTGATGAGCCATAGTCACCCCGCCCCCCGTTTATTTTTTGCTAAAACAAACAGTGGCTGCATCAAATAAACTCGTACAGATATGATTCCACAATTAAATGTATCTGTATTAAGTACCTAGAATAGGAATTGCTGGTCGAAAATGTGTGTACATTTTAAGTTTTTATGAATATTATCCAATTGCCTTCTCTAGAAGTTGTTACCAAGAACTGCTTGCTCAGCCTTTCCCTATTTTTCTCGTCATGGTTTAGGTTCCCCAGGAAGCCACATCTAAGAGTAGTTTAGGGTGCCAAATGTTTATTAAGGAGTTCCTTTGGCATCAACATCTGTGAAAGCAGGAGTGAGCAGAAGGGGAAGAGTTGTGTTACAGGTTCAATAAGGGTCTTGACCAACTCCAGTGCAGGAGCTGAAATGGTCTTTTAGAATTATCTCAAATTGGGCTGAGATGGTTAGAACTTTTCACACTTGCGTTACAGTCAGTGGATGCTGGCTGCCCCAGGAAGGGCATGAGCTCCAGCATAACTGTTTTCTTTATCAGAATCAATCTTTGAAGGGGTGGGAAATTGCAGACTGTCTGCTAACCATAATCCCAGAAACTAGGACACCAAGTCCTTCAATGAATAGTTCTCTGGGCGGTGCATTGCTGTGTCAGCCACATGCATCAATGTAGTCACTCAACAAAGATTATTTGCAGTAAGTTATAAATGACTAAAGTTAAGTTTGCCAGGGATAGTTAATTTGAGCAGGAGAATAATGACTGTGCCCAATTACAAAAAAAATATTTATAGTTTAGGAATTAGACAGACCTAAATTTGAATTCTGCTACTGCCTCTTATTTCCTATAAGCTTCAGAATCTTCATCTATAATGCGAGATGATGGTTATTTCATGTGACTATTGTACCAATTAAAAGTCTGTTTTATAAAGTATGTAGCTCAGTGTCCAGTGTGTAGTGAGCAGTGGGCAATGATAACTCATCTCAAAGGGTAACACTGTTACAAATAATAAACATATTGACTTTTAGTTTTTAGTACAATGCTTTGTTAAGGCGTTTTGGATGTTTGGGGGTCAGGGAGAGTATAAGAAAGCTACCCCAAAATATCTCATTTATATGAGTGCTGATTCATTAAATATCCTTGTTACCATGTAATATAATATAGGAATATAACATATGCAACATGTTACCAAATATAACATAAACTTTTATATTCCTATGATATAAAAATAAAATATAGCAATTTTGTGAGTTCTTTTGCTCTGTAATGTGAACTTTTATGAAAAGAAAGGAATAAAACAACATAAATTCCTTAAATGGACACTAGTTGTGGGTATCCAAACTCTTGCTTTCTAGTGTGGATTTTGGGTCTCTGCTGCAGCTCTATGACACAGAAAAAATGTTTCATTCCTGGATAAATCAGAATGAATAGAGAGGGCAGCCTACGTTGTTTCATTACAAGGTCGATCGACCCAGGAAGAGAGAAATAGAAAAATACATTCTAAATTGAAGGATCTCTAAGGTCAACAAAGGAGTTCTGGATGGTTTCTTCTGGATGAATTAGATGAGAATTAAGAGATGAGATGCTTCTAGTATCTGACTGCGCCCAGTTTTGGGTGGAGAAGTCAGCAGTGTAAAGTACAAAACCATCCTAGACAATTATATGGAATGGTATCAAGGAGATAGAAAAAGGTCAAATTGATCCAAAGATAATGTTTAATTGTTCAGAGGTAGACTTTCAGTCAGAAAGGTGCACAGAAAGGTAGTTGATGGAGAAAAACATGGATCTGCCAGACTAGCCTAGACAAAACCCAGCCTTAAAAAAGCCCAGGAAGCGTTTGTATAGTGTATGACATTGCTCAAATCAACTAGAGGAAATCTTTGGTGGGGGACATTTTCCAGACCATTCCACACCTGATCCCTCCTGACTTTTTGCTCCTTTCTGTCTAAGCTTCCTTTGCCCCCCACTGAATCTACTTCCACCTATACTATCACTTGGGGGTGAATCCCAATAGTTTTTCTGTCCTCCTCTGACCTACCGGAAACATTTTCAGTACAAAATATGAGATGCCTTTATGTGCCCTGTCTTTTATGGAAATAAATTTTTAAAAAAGGAAATGATCTCCAGATTACTCAGTGAAAACTTGTGCTTTTCTTCCCATCTTCTCTCCTGAGAGCATCATATTAATACTGAGAGACTGGGTGCTGGTTTGAGAATGCCTCCAAACACCCAGTGGAATAGCCATAGGGAACATCTCAGGCACTAGATGAACATATTTAATAGAAAGAATATCCTGATGGTAATAAGGACACTTTAAAGGAAATGTTGTTTACACAATTACACAGCAACCATCATAGAGAAAATATCTTTGAGTGCAACATCGTTGATTTGGGATTCTCACATACTTATTTTAATACTTTGAAACAGTTCCATGCTTGACTTTTAAAAATTGCAGAGGCTCCTTATATTCTTTCTGTCACTTCTAATTCTAATCAGTGAAGGATTAGGAAGATGAAACAGATTAATACAGGAGACATTTTTCAAATCATTTGTACATGATTCTAATTCAACATTCTAAACAGTGTCACTGGGATATTTGGGAAAAGCCAACCTGGTGTCCTTTGTAGCTACAATTGAAAAACTGAGAAAGCTAGGTGAAAAGACAAAAAAAGCTTAAACTCAGAATAAGGAAATTTTCAAATGCCTTAGCTAATCCTCAAAATAGTGATTTTTTTCAGAATGAAAATGAAGCATTATAATATACAACCTACCCAATGTGTATTATCAACATGTACAATTTTCTCCAAGAAAATAATACTTTTCATAGAATTTTTCCCAGAAATGCTGTGTGATGCAAATGCATATTAAATTGGTCGATTTTTTGTCATCCTCAGTGCTGTGCTCCCTAGTCCAGACTGTCACCTCTTAACTCTTCCAATGCATTTAAAAAAAAACTTCTTTGCTTTCTTATGCCGCAACTTTTCCAGTGAAAATCTCATGTTGCATCTAAGGTGATTTGTTTAAAATGTGAATAGTATATTAATCCTCAAACTAATTTTTAATGTTTCAACTTGCAATCCCAAAAAGAACATCCATCCCTGTTTATATCATCCCTTTCTACCCTTCCTTTATCTTGAAAATTTACACACTTATTCTCTGAAGAAATAGAAAACATTAACTTCTGCATAACAGACAAAATCCAGACTCGTTTCCAAGATTGACTAGACCTTGGGTGCTGTGACTCTTATCTATTTAGAACTTCATTTTGTCCAGTTATACTATGGCCATTTTCAGGTCCTCAGAAACATCCAATGCTTTCACTCCTTAGGGCTGTCATTCCTGTGTTTTCTTTTTCCCAGAACACTTTTCCCCTGGCTCTCCAAATGCAGTTCACCCTAATGTTTTAGATGGTATTATCAGCTTAAACCATGCAGTTTAAGTAATTAGCCCAAAGAATAATAGCAAATAATGGCATAATCAGAACTAAAACCCCATGGTCTAACTCTAGAGTCTGGGTCCTTCATCACCATAATATATCTGTTTCTTATCACCTTTCAGGTCAAGTTCTAAGCTTAAATGTCAGAGAAGCTTTCCTTGATCTGCTATCTAGAATATGTTGTTTGTACCCATCCATTATTATCTTCTGTTTCTTCACTTGTCTTCTCCTTCATATAATTTATCACAATTTATAATATTTTTGTGGTAGTTGGTTCAGTTTTTATTTCTTACTAGATTATAAGGTTTTTGAGCAAGACCCAAATATATCTCAGCATATATACTCTCCTTTAAACGTAAACACTTGATCAATAAAGTTTGCTTCAAGTAAATAAGGCTCAATAGAGGGCCCTGTAGGTATTTGGATATGTCTACAGTTACTGAAATGTCACAGCGTTGTTTAAGAGATAGTACAAATTGTTTTATGGTTTTCCGGTCTTTTGCCAGCATTACAGTCACATTACAAGCTTCTCTTTCTTTCTCTCTCTTTCTCTCCCTCTCTCTCTCTCTTTTTGCAAAATGACAAAAACAATACCAACAATAAAAAACCAACAGGATTTTTTTGAATATTCAAGGCAAATTGGTTAATTTCTATCTTAAGCCTTTCTCCTTTCACCCCCAAATTCACCGATTTCTTCTGATTGTCCTTTTATTTTTATCCATCCTGAAACAATCCCCTTGTAACCAGTTTCAAAAGCAGTATTTCACCAGAAACTTCAGACACTCAAAATACTTAGAAATGAGGCCAGAGAGGACCCAGAGAGAACTCATACTTTGAATTGACACAACAATATCAAAGAGGAGGAATCATATGCCTTTGGTGGAAGATTCCTTTAGAGTGTCAGTTTATAAACAAGGCAAAAGAACAAGCACAAAACCCAGAAAGTATGATGCATAATGAAAAAAAGAAACATTTACCTGAACAGTCCTAACCAGGAAAAACATTCCTGCAAATTGATCCATTTCTTTTCAAAATGTCTCAGCAGTAAAATGAGACATCCTTTATTTTACACAAATAGAATAATTAAGGGGTGGTGCAACTGTGGCTGAGTGGCAAAATTCTCGCCTGCCATGTAGGAGACCCGGGTTTGATTCCCGGAGCCTGCCTCATGCAAACAAGGAAAAAAAATAAAAATTAAGGAGGATAACAGTTTAGGATAATAAGTCACCATGGCCCAATAGTCAAGAGCCTGAACAACAACAAAAAAAGGTCAACATTAAATAGAATTGGAAGCATGGAAGTAAAATAATTTGAAATATCACAATTATTTTTTAATATATTAATCAGGAATTTATATTCTTTCAATAAGAAGATAAGGTATAACTATGAGATGCAGTGTTGTGAGGATAAGGGGAGAAATAAGCAGGGATTATGAAGGAATCTGTCCATAACTTTCTCCCTCTGTGGGGAGAAATAACTTTACAAAGAAGAAATAGAAATAACAATGCATCATTCTTTGGTTGAGTGTTATGCCTACTGTACAGTTGGAAATATTTGTAGTTATTAGAAATCTAATAACTACCAGTGTCTCTGCTTGTTTTAGAAGAAGGTCAAAGCCAAAGCATGATGTGACTTCCTTAATGAGCAGCAGAATGTCAAGGGTCCCTTCTTAAAGAAGGTATGGGGACTGTCGAAGAACTTGCTTGATGCTGCAGAGAAATCCGTGTGTGTGGCTAAAACCCTTTCTTCTCTTTTCAAGTGGAGCAGCATGGAATTCCCACAGCTAGGTCATTACCATATTTTGACCTCCTATACCTCATATTTATACCACTTGTGAACCTATTTGAGCATTGCAAAAGTGGGAGCCATACTCTCTACTAATTTCCATCTTTCATTTAATATATGTAGTTTTTAAAAATACTGATTGGCATTTTATTTGAAGTGTTTCAAGTACCAGAAAATCACTAAGAAGAGGACTTGAGGTTGGCAGTGGATAAAAAAGACAACCTTGAACTTATTTTGAAGTTTGCAATTAGCACAGATCACAGTGTGGCAAGTAAAAGTTTTAATGATAGACTAGCCCAGGCCTTGAGGTAAATTATGCATAATTATTCATAACTACTATTTTTGGCTTGCTTGATTTGTCCTAGACCTCTGCCTGAGGAAACAATTTGAAATAATTAGTGTACTAGTGCATTGACAATGATGAATGAATTGAATACTTCTTGTGCCAAACATGGTTCTTGATAAGAAGCAGATAACTGGCAACTGGTATTTTGTTACTGAATCTCTATAAGTGGAAATTTTGTGGGACCGGGGGTCCCAATTTTTATAGATGTTTTCTTAAGTCATTTTCTAAAAACTCAATCATTCTAGAGGCTATGATTCAAAGTAAACAAACAAAATGAAAAGCTTTTGATGCTACAAAATGTTTAAATTCCTTATATATTTATATCCAGATTTTTTTGCATGTTTAATGTTGAGAGTTGGAAGTTAGGTAAATCAAATATAATTTCCTTTTAATTTTAATTTCATTGAATATTTTTCAGAGTTGACTATATATGACCAAAACTATATTTAAGAAAAAATATACCAGTAATGAACTGAATATAATGCTTTTTGAAGTAGAGATGTTTTAAGTGCTTAATATGCAATATAAGAATACTAAGTTTTTTCTAAACATTTGTTTTATACAATGTTTGTTTATACAGTAAGAACGTAATGAATATTTAGCTACATGCTGAATTCCTATTGCCAGGTAAAGAAACTTTACCTTTGTATGTAATTATATATGAAATAATTTTCAATGATTGGTATATATAAATGTCAAAATAACTAAGTTATTCTGTTGCATGATCAGAAGATGAAACTAGCAGAAAAAGATTTAAAAAAAGGAATCTCAGAGATCTGTCTTTTTAATTCATTGTTCATAAATTGTATAAAGCCCTTTTCTAAATTAAGCAAATACATAGAAACACAATATATTCACATTTTTCAGTAGAATAGACACAAACAATTGTCTCTGTCATTCTTGGCTGGAGGTTTGGACAAACAGCCAGGCAATCTTTGTTTTGGTGAAAAAGCTATAGCCCATTAATGTCACAAGTATGCAAAATTAGGCTTCCTTTTTCTAAAACAATGGAGTAATTTAAAAGTATAAAAAGATGGACTTTCCAGACAATCTTTGAAATTATTACTCTACTAGCTGAATTTTATTATGCTCCTAATTGTACATTTTATTTTCTGTATTTTCAACAGTGTCTCAAGGCATACAAACATAGCAAAAAGAGAATAATTTTTTCTTACAGGTACATATATATACATTTTCCTATAGAAAAGAATGTATGTTTTACATTGCATACACACGCACACTTGTTGTGTCTTAGCTGCACTTCTGAAATGGTATGTCTAATCCAATTTTATCATTCTTTATTAATGTTAGCCATAAGAAAATCATTTAAATGATGCCTTCTTTTCATATATAGAATAAACTACTATGTTAAATAATCCACACAAAGAATATATCAATTCATTTACCAATTGCTATGTATAATTAAACAACTCTTTTATGTAGTTTAAACCAACAAAGAAGCAAAAAGCATATGTGACCATACGTTTTGTATGTGTGTGTGTGTTTCTCTTATGGTATCATAATATCATGTATCTCAGAATACTGTGCCCTAAAGTTGAAAAAGCTGTGTTTGTGGGTTCAAAGCCATTAATACAAAGGTTTTTCCCAAGTTAGTTCTCTAGCTATTTTATTCATTGTTTTTAAACCCAAATGTAGAAATAACTTGAGTTTTACTGTGATGTAAATACCACTTTATAACCTTTACTTTCTCACTTACTTTTTCTGATATTGTAAATCATAGAGTTGAGTCTACTTTACCTGGAGGACTTTGTTAATTAGGGTATTTGATAAGGTTACTGGGAATAAAAGACAAGTTAATCGGCTTTTGAAACAAACAATTCTAATATTGAGATAATAGCCAAATAAAATAGATCTAATCAACAGAACTAGAATTATTAAAGTATAATCATGAGCTCTATTTGGCTTAGTCTGTGAGATAAGTTTCTATTTTATTTTCCTCATAAGCAGTTTGTTATAGAAATAAAAGATGGGATCCAAAACTTCAAGAGCATCTTACCCTGGCTTTCTATCCCAATGGAAATAGAAGAGCAGCACTTTGGCAGTGGAAGTCTTTTAATACATACAATTTGAGTGTAAAGTTTGGCAAAAGAGCTGATTGCATGCTTATGAACTGGCTTTTTCTGTAGTTTTCTTCTGTGCCCCATGTGCCAACTCTCTACAGAAGACCGAGCAAGAAAGTAGATGCTGAGATCCAAAACCAAAATAGTTCTCAGAAATTTTGAACCTTAAATATGAATTATAAGAAGATAGGTTTCTGTACTTAATTTTTCTACATGCCATTGTAGAACACAAACAGTTGGAAACGCTGATAAACTTGAGGAAGAAGAAATCTAGACAATTATTTGAAAGCACTTTGTAAATTATAAAATTGTATATAAATGCATGCTAGTATTCCTGTTTTTGTTAATATTACCTAGAATTAAGTGCAGTCGTTTGCTTGTCTAATAGGTCATTACAATTAAAAGAATTTACAGAATGAAAAGAACATGTTTACTCTTTAGAACCATTTTTCAAAAATTATATACTGATACTTCTGTCAGCTGGGGAAGGCAAGCAAAACTTTTAACAGATTCAACCCTATTAAAAGGGTTCTGTTTAACATCACCTCATTGGCATGCATTTGCAGGTTGGTACAAATTAGCCTTGACATTACATGCAGATTTTGATGCACCAAATTTATGAGAGTTGTTTCAAAAACCATATAAAGAAGGAAGCATTTTACCCACTGAAATGAAGTGAAATTTTATGTAAGAGGCTTGTCTACTTCTGTGGTAAGTTTCTTGTGATAGGGTTTAAAATAAGTACCTCCTATTTTTTAAATAGCTTTTCTCACTGGAAGCTAAGAAGGTTAGGTTTTGTGGCAACAGCCAGATACTGAAATCTGTGGTTACAGTAATGTTTCAAACTGATTGAATATCACTAATCAGCACTATAGGGGCTGTTGTCTTTCTTTAAGTGAGAAACCATGAATTCTGACATACAATGTACTAGAAGGTGGATGTGATAGATTTTTGTTTTCTCATGAGAACACTAACTGATACTCAATTCTAAGACTATGTTGAATGAATGTGGTGGGGGATGTTACAGACTATTTCACATTCATTTTCATTTTAAGGTAATGGCGATTGATAAAATAATGAATGGAAAAACATCTTTTATAATTTATTCAGGATTGTTCACTCATTTCTCAATTGCTTCACAGTACAAATTCAGGGCCTGTTTCTAAAATGCCCTCTTTTTTTTCCTGTGACATGCTTTTTCACAGTGATTTAAAAAAAAGTCACTGTTTATGGCAAATGTTCAGTGCTCTACTTGGGATACCATGGAAATCTTCCTGAAGGAGGCAGTTGAAAGAGCAACAGAAACGTCCAAACCAAAGAACCATGGCTTGACTTATAAATGGTTTGAATCATCTTAAGATTTTAAGACATGTTTAAATGCAAGCCTCATGGAGACATGCATATCATTGATAACATTTACTTCAGTGTATTGTGCAAGACTGACTGCAATCTTCCCATAGACAGAAGCCCTCTGTTTGGGTGGAAGGCCATTTCTGTGAGATAGATAGCAATTTCTCCTCTTTCGCTTTTTGTTTCTTCCTCCTCCTTAAACAACTGCCCCCTTCCTCTCCCCCCCCTTCACCAACTTTACGTCTGAAGCCATCAATCCATGTATTTAAATGTCCTTGGAAACTGAGAGTAATCTGGAAGGTTATTAGCATATTGTTATAAATGTTAATGGCCTGACACCAAGGATGGGCATTTTCTTTTATGGGTGTTGTTGTGAACATTATGAGTTTAAATGGGGAAAATCTTCCCCATTCAGAGTGTCACCCTGGCCCTTCATTCACATGTCAGGAGCCCATTGTGTGCCCAAACCTTGTCAGAGGCTTCTAGATGTTTAGTGGCAGCAGCTTGCCATTGAGAGCTGGGAAGGGGGCTGTTGGGATGGGGGAAGACTGGCCTAAGCAGCCAGGTGGTGGCCAACTGGCCAGTACTGACAGACAATTTAACCTAACTAGGCAATACAGTCAGGGCTGTGTTACAAAAGGCCCACATGTGTCCTTAGCAAGCTTCATTAACTCTTTTGGCTAGGGCTGTACTTCTCTGACATATTAATTAGTTCAATGCTTTCTCTTACTGCAAGTTAACCTCTCTATTGGTCACTGGATTCAAGTGGATCTTTGGAAGCTATTAGAAGAAAACGTATGCAAAGTTACTGAAAAAAATTAGCTATAGGATGAGGAAACTATTTCCTATCCTTGGAATGATTTTATATGAAATCATAATGAGAAAATGAAAAGAAATGTTCATTAGCATTTCAGTCAGAATGGTGATCTAGTCCATATTATTAATAAAAGGTGGACATCAATTACTGTGTAGTTATATGGATGTGGTAGGTATAAGAGTCTCTCTTGCCTTTTTACAGGACACAAAAGGTAATATTTTAAACAATATTTTGAGGTATCTTAAATTATCATATTGACCAGAATGACCTGACCTTGGGATTACAAATTGACTCAGTGTTTTGAATAATTTTCAGAAGTTAAAAAATCATAAGAAGAAAAGTTGTAGATGTTTTAGAAGAGTATAAAAAGTACAAGGTATTGGGTGGGCCACAGTGGCTCAGCAGGCAGAGTTCTCGCTTGCCACACTGGAGATCCAGGTTTGATTGCCAGTACCTGCCCATGTAAAAACAATAATACATTTTTAAAAAGTACAATATATTCAGAATCTGTAAATATGTTTCACACACAGTATATATTTATTTTGTGTGTGTGAATCCACTGATACAGAAGTGATTAGACTTTTTGTATAGTCTTCTCCTTAAGTTACATTTCATAATCGGATGGCATATCATGTGAACGATGTCTGTGGTATTGAATTTAATGATGGATGACACTAATTTATATTTTTCCTTTGTTTCACTTATAGAACATTTCTTGGCAGAGGTATTCTATAGATATAAATTAACTTAGAAAAGTCCAAAGGCCAAAATGCATTTAATATATCTACTCATGGTAAGCAATAAATCTTCAGTTATGCCATACTTTTAAGTTCTCACAACAAATTAGTCACCTGTCAGGTCCATAGAGAGAGTAAAGTTATTCTTGTTACATCATTTTATGTCTTGTGATTATTCCAACTTCAGTTTTATATTAAATTTAATTCAATATTCTGAAGGAAAAATTTCCTACATAGGAAGAAGTACAATGTGGTAGTTGTGGACTTATTGTTAAATGCATGAGTTTCTATCAGTTGGGTAAAATTGATGATTTTTTTGGCATTCTTTTTAACTACATTGCTAGAGAGAACTGTTTTCAAAACCTGATGATGAATATTGTTCTTGCATATTTTTCTGTCGGCCTAATTATATTGCTCCCAGCAGTTTGTTACTACGACTCATGTTCAGGCTGACTCTAAAATAAGCATGTTTTTGGCAATTCTTGAGATCTAAACATATATTCATTTCAAACTATAAAAATAATATACTGTCACACTTTAAGAAAAGTAATGATCCCCTCAAACATTAGCTGTGGTTTCCTAAATAATGTTTGGTATAAAAGAGAGTGACTTTAAAAGAATGGTGGTGAACACTGGCCATCTGGCAGCAGAGACGTATTTGTGTGTTTTGGGGTATATGTTTTGAGGGAACAGTGTTGATTTTGGAAGGAGAAACAAGAAAAATTGCTCCAGCTATTACAGAGAACATGATTGAGAAGGACACTGTGTAAGAAAAATAACTCATGTGATGAGTCATTATTGTTGTTGATATAATTTTATTTCCACCAGTTTATGTTTATATTCTATAAGTACTCAAAAATCATACATGTGCATTTTCTGTTGATGAGAACTGCGAGTTAAATAACAATGAGTCTTGTGACATTGGTAGTCATCTTCTCCTTGGCCTTAGGTGTTCTCAGAAATTTACTTTAAAATTGCAATAAAATAATGATAATGATACCTTTCTCCAGAAGTGTGAAAGACTTTTTCATAATTAAAGTGAGCTGAATAGAACTGATGAAGACAAACGTACGAGTGTGGTCATTATGAGCATTTCTTGGTTTTTATTAGGGAAATGAGATAATTTGAAACTGCATATAATGAACTTATTATGTGAGGATAGATTGGGTCTGTTTGGGTCTGTTTTTTAATCCATTTCGAAATAGCATGTGCACTCACAATTTGCATATCATGCCAGGAAGTAAAATTATGGAAAGATTGAATGGATAGAGTAATTTGCACTATATTCTGGCAAGTCGGTACTTTTTTCTAGAATCCTTGTCTTGAATATAAATTATAATTTGTTATTACAATTAATTTTAGGGTTATATTAGACCCAACAGTCTTAGAAACATGTGTCTTGAGGAAACATGCATCTTGGTGAAGAGTCATTCTCCCTTTTTACATTAGTATAGGATTAAATTATGAAACAAATATCAGAGTATGATATCTATAGAGATGATAACACCTTAAAAGGCAGGAGGTTTGGAAAGAACATGAACTGACCCGTTTAATCAGATACTAGTAATTATGAAATTTTCTGGTCCTGTTTTTTGGTTTAAGTCAAGCTTTATGAATCTGATGACAATAGCATTTGAACAGTAAAAAAAACATGACATAGTTTGAGATTTTTTGGAAACTGATGAAAGAATTTATACTAGTTTTTTTTTTAATTTTATTTTATGTTTTTTTTGGTCTTAATTTAATTGGATGCATATAATATTGACATTCTCTGGGCTAGCTTTTTTTCCCCCCCAATTGAACCAACCTTGGAAAATTTGATGACAATAGGATTTGTAAGGAAAAAAAAAAAGTGATAACATTTTTTCTTATTTGGCCCTGAACCTTTCACCTGAGGAAATAAACATGAGTTGGTTTTATTTGGCAGTAGAATATTACCTTTGAAAACATGCCCTTTTTAATTTGAAGTGATCCAAAATGACGCTTAAACAAATTGGGTCACAACTGCCAGCACTTGATAATTTAAAGTGTTGTAAAAATGATTGGTGTTTACAAGTACAATTTGCTCCAGGAAAATTTGGAACACCTTTAAGTTGGAAAAGTGTCAACTTTTTAAGATATATTTTATACAAGCTATGCCCAGATTGCAGGATTCTTTCCAAGTATAAGCCTTAAACTATTCATTTAAAGTTGTGGTTTACAGGTGCAGTATAAAGCCACTGGTCATTTATTAAAGCGCCTAGGTTTTAAGGATTAAATCAAAGGAATAGGTAGACATATGTATTTTAGTATATGGAGGTTTATTTTGAATAATGTTGAAATATTAACTTTTAAAAATAGTGTAATTTTGTTTTCGTCCTATGGACTTTTAAAATCGCTATCCCTAAATATTAATTATCAAGTGTTTCATTTCAAAATTCCATTCATACAAATTAATTTGAATACTTCCCCAAAACGAAGGGTTACTATCTAAAAATTTTCTTTTGGTTTCTAAATATACCTATAATTTTATACTAAGGGGAGGGCGGGGGAGGAGGACAGAGAAGGGAAGGGAAAGAAGAAGAAGAAGAAGAAAGGAGGCAGGAACATACTTCAGTGCTTAATTTCTCCCCGTGACTAGGTTTATTCTGTGTGTGTGTGTGTGTGTGTGTGTGTGTGTGTGTGTGTGTATGAGTGTGTTTAAAGTAGTTTTATTTTTTTGGCCACGTCTGACTCCAATTATGCTAAATTAAGTACACTTTTCTTCTTATTTATGTGTAAGTTCCAGATTACTTTTGAGAGATATTTTCAGTTTTTTTTATATGGAATCTAAACTTCTAGCATTTACTCTTATTTTTCTGTTTTTGTGAAGCAAATCTCAATACATTCCAATCTGTGATTATCAGCATCATAGCACAGTAGAAATGGTCTAGGTGCCAGAGTTCAGGAACTTGTCTTGGAAATGTGATTTTTTCCACTTACCCTTTATTCTTATGCCAGTCATTTAATCTTCCTAACTCTTGCTAAATTAAAAAATGAGAATACTGATACAACTCACAGAATTGCTGCATGTGATGATAATTTGTAAAGCACTTCACAAATTTATCTGCCTTAAGTGTTATTTAGAACAAGTTATCATTGTTACTTAACCATAAGTTTATAGGTAAATGCAGAAGAAGGTATGAGTTACTAATGACATTTGTTGTGTAAATTACTTGGAATTTGTCTGAAATATACTAAATGAAAATGAATTGAAGTAAATAAATACAGTTTTAAAAGTTGAATTTCTAAATAGAGAATTGCAATTTTCTATGGACATTAAAATAAAGACATGCAGATAGTGCTCTCAGTGTTTCAGAAAGTCAAGCAACAACAAATATACAGACGACACATTTGCAAAACACATATAACACACACCTACACAGATTGTCCTAGAAACTGGTGAATACCTAATTTGTAAAAAAAAAAAAAAAAAAAAACAAAACTTGCCCACATTGAGCAAAAGGGACTCCTTTTATATTTTTACTATGCCTCTCAAGTCTTTCGCCTCTCATAGTCATTTTGAAGTTTCCTAAATATTTAAAGAGTGTGTTTTCTTCTTATATCTGATGGCCCATCTTAAACACTTTCAGCTCTCAACATCTGCAGTATGCTGGTCAGCTACCTGCCAGCAATTCTATACAGCAGGTCTTCAAAAGACACTTGTCGGGGTGCTGTGTGTGCCTTGGTGCACTGACAACGGAATGTTGAAATCTCTGGGGGGTTTCCAGGAGCGACCGTTAGCTCTGATGCCGTGGATTGCCTGTCCACATTTGGAATTCTAACAATAAAAAAGATTTATCTCTCGTACATCTGCCTTCATGTTCTTCTTGCTTCCTGGTAAGATTTCAGTAAACAACTTCAAAGACTGACATAGGCTGACAGCAGACATGCAGGGTTGGTCTTCTCCCTTTCTGTTTCAGATTTCATTTTTTGTTAAAAGTTTTTAAATCATCCAGTAGCTTTAAGGTTTAGTTTGTTAAGTTTTTTTTTTTTTAAGCAACTCAGAGTGGGAGAAAATGTAAAAACAGATTGTATTCAAGTTGTTAGTTCAAATTAATGATTGCTAATTAAAGTGTACTATTTATCACAATACCCTGTGATTCTCCTCTGGGTAGTTTAAACTGTGGTTCTGATAATAACACTCCAGGTGGGTTTTTTGCTTTTTTTTTTGGTATGCGCTATTTTGATGTTTACTATGTCTTCTCTTATTCCACCTCGCTTTCCCTTATTCATTTTGTTTTTCTCTTATTTAGATAGTGTGCTATTCAAGTAGGTGTTATTGATTGATTAATTTATCTGTTATATCTAGCTCTTTCTAAATGAAGCTTCAGTGTACCTTATTCAAAGGAAAATTCTAAGCCTAAAGATAATGGGAAAAATAGCCCCCAAAAGAAGCCAAAATATTAGAGCAAAATTGAAAGATTCTAGTAGTACTTACTCACTCAAATATACTTATATCTTTATTTTGGATTTTACCGTTGGACTTCCATATTGTTTGCTGAGCATCTTGAACTATTGGATGTAATTAATTATTTTGCAAAACTCCCATAAGGAGTAGTTTGATCCATAAACTGCTGTTACTTAGAAATGTATCATATTTTGAGGGCTTATAATCAACAGACATATATATATATATAGCCTTCTTTTATAAAGAGAAATTTGAAATGTTTTTTTAGATTAGAATAGCATGATTTCTTTCTGAATATTCCATTTTCATTTTCATTTGTAGAAAAGTGGAACTAATATTTAAGATAATTCTATGAGATAAGTTATGATTACATATATATTATAGTTGTTGAAGGAATTAGAAATGGGAGTCTGGCTGATGGACTCATATATCATGTTAAAGATGCACCAACTGTTTGGAAAGAAATTCTTTTTTCTAAACTTTAAGACTTTGGGGGATAATGGCTCCTGTGTCTCCATTATTAGTACTGTAGAGGCACATGAAGTTTATGGAGTAAGGCAGATCTTACATTAGATATTTTAGGTGCATTGAAAGATGTATTTTAAGAATTTTTGTTTTTAGGTATATTCAGTATTTCTGAATAACAGTTTAATAATTACAATATTATTATGTTCATGGCTTGTTACATTTTAAACTATCCTCATTTTTTTTTAAGGAGTTTGAGTACCTTTGCTTCTATTTGCTCAGACAATTGAGTTCTTATTATCATTTTATAGAAAGCATGTTTTTATATCAATTCCTGCTAATGAGTTGCATCTAATTCTTGAGACTAGAACTTTTTCTGCATGTTTAAGGTCAGAAGTTTCAGTCATGCTATAAAGATAGTCAAATTTTTATGGTACAGAAACTAAAATCATATATAATACATGATTGATATATGGTGATTTTTTAAAAGCCAAGAGTACAAAATATATCATGTATATTTTATTATCCAAGTAATTTTCGTTTTCTTTTTACACTTAGAATAATTTCTTTATCCCTAAACGACCATTTTCAAAATGTTATTTACTGATTCCTTGCATTGTTGAATTCTTTCATGTACATTTATTTCCATGTTTTGCCAAAGAGCTAAACAAAATTTGTGAAACGATATGGGAAACTGAAATGATTTGGGAAATGAATAAGTTTTTTTCTAGTATTTTTTCCTACTGTAACACCAGTCTCTAAACTCTGATATCTCCCTCAGTTGTGACACGGAAGTAGGATGCAGACAGTGTTAGTGGATAAGAGGTTTAAATATGTCTAATTAAAGAAAAAGGAGGAGAGCTTTAAAAATGGACTACCATCTGACTTTATTTCTGCTATCACAGAACATAAACTCCATCATAAGAGAAAAAGAAATCATATGACCCGTAGTGAGGCTATGCTCCTTGATCCAGGCTGTTCTCAGGGGAATGTAAAAGTGTCAAGTTCGAGTCCTCTCTCATCTCTTTTGTTTGGATTGAGGTCATTGATGGGGCAGAGCAGGGGACTGCATGGTTAATTGTAGTGGAGACAGCCTTTAAGCCAACGGTAAGTGTTATGTTCAAATGTTGCCAATATTTTATACTCTAACTTTTAAAATATCTTCAAAAAATGTGAACAATGAAATCCTTGTCTGGCTTCTTTTTTTTTAATTTTTACTTTTTCCTATTAACACATAGAGTCACAAATGCGTGTTACCAAGTCAAACACATGCACACTTGTAGATACATGTTCCCAGCAGGGTTTCATTTATGCTTAGTGCTGCGGTTTGGTGAAAAACCCTCTCATGTGTGTAGTTGTTTTCATTTTTGAGCTTGTCACAGCATGAAATCAGTGTCTCACTGAGAGCAGTTTCGTTTTCTTTACTTTAATACCCTGAGACTTAGAGGCCAAGTAATTTGAATGCCTGATTATGCAGAAATATAGCTCGTGTCATATATATATTTTTTCATACCAATTCCTGTTATCAAAGAATAGAAAAGTTACAGTAACACAATGTTATCTGTAGCTGAGGGTGTTTAGAAAACTGTTCTTTTTTGTTTCCATGCTTTTCTAGACCGGAATAAGTAATTTCTTCCCTAAAACATCGCAAATACATAGTATGCCAATAATTAAGATATCAGAACAGCTATGCATTCAAAAAATGATTTCTATCCAGAGCCTTCCCTTTCCTTCCTTATATCTAAAATATCTTAGACTGACCAGGCTTGAATGTGGAAATGTTTTCACATTGTCCTTTATATAATTCCTAAACATGACGTATTTTTCTTCTATAACTTTTCCACTGTGCCATAAACTGCCAGGAGTTACTTTCTCTTAATTTTCAAGTCTATGTACACTCATTTCCCCAAAGAGAAAGATGAGACCATACCCTTAAGTTTATGATGCATATATTTACTGACTGGCATGCTACAGGAGCACTGGTTTGAAAACCACAGCTTTATGATGCTTTGGGTCAAACGTTGTTTTGACATTATGTTTATCCTGCGGTAATCAGCATATTAAACTGGAGAGAGTTTGCTCATATATGCAAAATGCAGAGTATAAAAAGCAGCAGTTTAGTAGCATTATAAGGCCAAGTGAGGTTAAGGTTTGCTTGGCTTGTGGTGCAGCTGATAAAACAATTGGACTGTGTCCAAGATACCTCGACTCCAGCTTTGTCATTTATTTTTGTCTGTCATTAATTTTTAGAAAAAAAAATAGACTTAGGTCCATGAAATTCTGAGGTGGCAAACCTGCATTTTACGTGAAAGAAAAACATTTTTTGCAAGTGAAATACATATGGAAATATTCCAGCAAGTTTAGTTTGTGTAATTTGTTAAAATTTAGTTATATAAGACTAAAATAATTTCCAGAGGGAGGCTTAAAAAGAGACTTTGCCCCAGTCTCTTTGACCCAGATGTTGACAAACTGAGAGTATGATAAACCACTTTTACACAGAATATTTTCCATACTTTCTAACATATTGTGATTGAAATTCTCTTCCGTAGTTTTCAGAGCAGTTCCTTTTTATTTAAACACAAGTAGTTGTATATTGTATTCGAGCAATTTGTATTTGATGGATTTAAACAATTTCCTTGTTTTATTATTTACATTACACTCTCATTCTGCCTGTTTTTGTTTATACTTCAGGTCATTCTTTTTAGAATTTTAGTGAGTTTACATAATTTATTGGCTTGTTCTCAGAACTATAGTAAGCTTTTTGAAGAACACAGAATTCCTAAAGAGTTTAAAACCTGGTTGTAAAAAAAAAAAACAGAAAAAGATATACCAAATAAATGAACAATGTCATGAGGTCTGATTCTTCTGATTTCTTATGGTAACAGTAGCACTTCATTATGTACTGTCTCACATAATTCTGTTTTATACACCGATTAAAATGTTTGAGAAGACATTAAGACGTGAAAATAGACAGATTTGAGATAGATGTTAAATAGAGACAATGCGATGCGGATGAGAGTGGGAAGAGATGTTACGGAACCTAAAACTGTGGTGTTTTAAACTTGCCTAAAGTCTCTAAAGTTTCAGTGCTACAATCCAAAAGCAGTCCAGGGACAGTCAATGGTGGCGCAGTGGCAGAGTTCTCACCTGCCATGCTAGAGACCTGCGCTCCATTGCTGGTGCCTGCCCATGCAAAAAAAAAAAGAAGAAGAAGCAGTCTTCTAGTATTATCTAGCAAAGCCAGCTAGATAATTTAAGGGGCACAGTGCAAAATGAAACTGTGGGGCCCCCTGTTCAAAACTTTTAAGAGCTTTAAGGATATTAAATTAAAACAGACCCTTCTAAGCCAATTGCTGGGAAATCATGCAGGTGCTATACCCTGAAGCCAGCCTTACAGAGCTGGGAAACTAAGAGTGAAATTCTCCAAAGTCACACCTTGTGTCCAGTTCTCTAAGGAATTATTCCTTGTCATAATACTAGTACCTGCTTTAGGTTTGCTGTGAAAGATTAATGAAATATTGTTCGTAAATCATTTAGGCTGCTATGAGTACGTTGGTCAATAATTATTTCCATCCTTATTTATATTTTAGCTCAATTTCACTATTATTGTGCTCTTCTTTACTAGTCCTACCATCATACATTTCTCTTTTCTTCTACTCGTTTTACCTCGCCTTTTCTCCTCCATGACTTTAATCAGAGTTTCTTTTCTTTTCATTGAAAAATAAATAAGGGTCTCCCACCATCCCTCATTTCCTATAGTGAAGGCATGTCATAATCAGTGGTGGCTTTTTACTGTCCCAACCCTGCCTCCATTTGAGATCATTCTTTCATCAGATTTCTGTGACATCTGTAAGAGATCAGTCCGGGAATGTATAATTGCTAGTGGTGTAGTCTGTTAGTACATTGTGGAGAGTAACCTCGAAACTGAGGTTTAAATGTTTCAGGGTATCCTTTTAAACAAGGGGTAGGAATGAATTCACAGTTTGGTAAAGATAGTGTAGTTTGAATAGATGTTAAATTGCCTCTTTATGTAGTCCACATAGATTTTTACCCATTTTAATAGATAATTTCAAAAAGTTATATCTTACATTATACCATGAAAATTCTGAAGTCTCTGGAATAATAAAAGGGAAAGGCAATCTATATACAAAATTTGAACAAGGAAGTATAGTTTAAATGAAACAGTTTTTTTTTTTTTTAAGTGTAAGTATTAAGTGTATGTGTGCATGTAAACTTATTTTGCTTTACCCGGAAATAGTCTGTGTATGTGAAAGTTGAAATACAACCAATACAAATTTTGCTTATATTCTTCTGTTTCTATAACAATGTTAAGTGTTCTCCAGTTTCCTTTCTGTGAGGGAACCTAGAAAGATCAAACATCTCTATATGAAATAAAAATCCATGCATTACTATTTTAATCAAACTGTATACATTATTTGTTTTATAAAATGCTTTGAATTAAAAGCTATCAACTGGAATGCAAAAAGCAAGCCTGAAACTTGTTGGGATGTCAGATATTTTGAGTCTAGAATGGAAACTATGTTTATAACTATGTTTATAGAAAGTTCTATTTGAATTTGAAGATTCATGAAAATAGTGCTGGAGTCAGGCTCACAAGATAATTTAATATCATCTAAGTTTTCAATAATTTATCCTGATAATTAAAATAATTATTGAGCTCCCCACTATATGTATATTTATAGGTATCTATAGATTTACTTATTAAAACTATATATGTATGTCTGATTATATTATACACATAAAAATGCAGACACATTTGAAATTAAATATACATTGAAAAGAGAACCACATAAATATGAATTGAATTTCTAAACATTTTTCCACATGCTTATTGAACCCCTGAAATATGATTCTCCCATTTTGGATAGCACTAGATCTTGCACTGGGGAGGATCTGCAAGAAATGCGATTTTCTCAGGGTTGCCACCAGAGCTTTCCTTGGTCACCTAACTAAATACTCAAACATACAGTGACATTATCCTGATCATAGGGTGTGTGAGACCTCAGGTCATGTTATTTTCAATCAACTTGGGTCCTTTCTTCCCTATCACTTAGGGTCTCATCAAACCAGTGCCTACATTTCTGAAATACCTTTTATATGCAACATACACATACACAAACACACACACAACCAATATTCCTTAGGGCTATTTTACCTACTTTATAAGAAAGAAGACTAGGAAGGAGAAGAACGGGAAAAAGTTGTTTAAAGAAAACATATATCCCAGGCCTTTTCTACTAACACGATGATTTATTTTAATTGAAATTATGTTCTTTTAACTTTATGAGCAGCAATATTGAATTTTGCAACTCTTATTTTTTAAAAAATGATTGAAGTAGCCATTTTTTTTCCAGTAATTAGAAAGTAGTCACAGACTTTTATAGTGTACTCCCATCTACAGTTTCTTTGCAAAACTATAGTCTTGAATATGATGGTAATTATAAAAACCTATGAGATACTGTGAACTCTATAGAATCCTTGAAATTTAAATAATCAATAAGGGTCCTATGAATAGAAATATATCTTAAGGAAATACTTTTTATAAATAGTTTTATTTGGCCCTTTTTCTTGCTAGTCTTTGCAGGTTTGATTTTTTTTCTTTAAAACCATTAGCTTGACTCACAACAATATTTCCTATCTACAGGATGCTGGCATTCTTCACTCCCCTTACAGATACGATTCTCTGCATGTTAAGGATCATACAGAGCTATAGAGATCACTGGCAAAGGGCAATGGTTTTTCCTGTTCAATTTTATCTCAGATATTTGAAAATTGAAAGAAACCAGTTCTCCTATGGAAAAATATTATTTTCCTTTCCCCATTCATGAAGGGACCATGAGGTTAAGCTGGCTGGTTGATTTGTTTGAGTGACTTCATCAAAATGGAGGCCCCTGCAAAGCAGTAGTACCGTAGTAGTTTCCAGCAATAGAGATTTCTTGGCATTAAAACCATCGTATTCTGTTTGTGCTTAAAAGACCTCCATTCATTGGGTTCATTGTTTACATTGGCATTAATCTAATTACATTCCGGTTGTTTTGAATTTAGTTTAGATATGCCATAAGAGATTCCACTTTCAATAATCATATGCACAAATTTCTAAGTAGCACTCAGTGGAGGACTTTTCAGATATGCCCTGCAACAACCAAACTCTTGTATGTTTCAGGAATATAATCCAAAATATAAACACATGCGGAAAAAAAAAAAACCTTTAAACATCAATGGAAGATACTGTATTCATGCTACTCAAAACTTTTTCTTGCCAGAATTCTTGCATCTCTTATGATTGCTAAAACAAAATAAAGCAGAACTCTTAAAAATGGAATAGTTCTAGCATTTTTTCTTTCTTTTCTAATAAAGGAGAGTGATTTGTAGCAACATAAGGACAGGAAATAGGTGAGAAGGTAGGGGACTTAGGGAAAGGGAAAGCAGCAGTTAATATTTGGATGTCAAGTTATTGAACTTCAAGTTATTGTACTACTGCTCCTAGAACTAAAACATCTATGTTTTCCCAAATCTGGTGTCCATTACCAACTGGGAAACTGAGATCTCCTGTTTGAAAAGAATATCTTTGATTCCTATATGTCTGATGTAAAACAAAACAAAATGAAAAAAAAAAATAAAACTATATTTTGTGTGTGTGTGTGTGTGTGTGTGTGTTTCCCCTATTTCCAGCTTTTTCCTTAGATATGAGCTCTGTTGTTCATCTAGCCTACTCTTTAAGATTATGTTCGTGAAGAAATATCCAGATGGCTCTGTATTATGTATGGACATATGTCTGTGCTGTGGAGATTCTGTGTGACTATTCATCTACAATCAAGATATGATAAAGAACCAAGAAATGTCATGGTGCCCCCGATACAGAATTCAAAGTAAAAGCAGAGTCAGTAATATAATTGTAAGAAAGTTGAACAAAGTTCCAGCTTTTCTCCTGGAAAAAAAAAATCTTTTTTTCCTTTTTAAATACATTAAACAACTTTTGACATTATAGAAGAAAAACATCAATTGGATGACCTTGCTTTGCTGTCCCTTATGCACATGTTGACCTGTCTGAAGAATAATCCAGTACTGGTTGTGGATGAATTGGGTATTTAACTGTCTAATTACACAGAAAGAGACTTATTTTGATATGTGTGTTTAATAGATGAGAAGCAGAAAATTCAAGGTAGTTAAATAATTTGCCAACTGTCATATAAACACTGCTAGAACCAGAAATAGAGTTCAGGTCTCTGTATTCTTCCATTTTCCCAATATTTCAATACTGACTAAAAGGATACATCCTTTGTATCTTCTCCAGGGCTAAAACTTGGCAAATCTGTAGAGTAGGTGGGATATTCAGAATGTGTTTTTACCTCTTGTGCTGGTTTGAAAGGATGTATGTCCCCTAGAAAACCCATGTTTTAATCTAAATCCCATTTCATAAAGGCAGAATAATCCCTATTCAATTCTGTATGTTTGAAACTGTAATCAGATCATCTCCCTAGAGATGTGATTTAATCAAGAGTGGTTGTTAAACTGGATTAGGTGATGACATGTCTCCACCCACTTGGGTGGGTCTTGATAAATTTCTGGAGTCCTATAAAAGAGGAAACGTTTTGGAGAATGAAGGAGATTCAGAGAGAGCAGAGAATACTGCAGCACCATGAAGCAGAAAGTCCACAAGCCAGCAACCTTCAGAGATGAAGGAAAACACCTCCCGGGGAACTTCATGAAACAGGAAGCCAGGAGAGAAAGCTAGCAGATGGCGCCATGTTTGCCATGTGCCCTTCTAGCTGAGAGAGAAGCCCTGACTGTGTTCGACAGGTGCCTTCTCACTTGAGAGAAAAACCCTGAACTTCATCGGCCTTCTTGAACCAAGGATCTTTCCCTGGATGCCTTTGATTGAACATTTCTATAGACTTGCTTTAATTGGGACATTTTCTCAGCCCTAGAACTGTAAAATAGCAACTTATTAAGTTCCCCTTTTTAAAAGTCATTCTGTTTCTGGTATATTGCATTCTGCAACTAGCAAACTAGAACACCTCTCTTATTATATGCTTTCATTTTTCATTTAATGTAGCTCCTCACATCCTTCTGCCCTCACCTTGTCTGCTCTCAGAGTAATTCCGGTTCACATAGTCTCACTATTATACAAATGACAGTTTAGATTTAATATAGTTCACGCTGAGGACACTGTTATTTTGCAAGGCAAAAGTAGCCCAAGAAAATAATGACTTAGTGGAATTTCTGTTGTCTTTTGAATAGTGGTATTTTTGAGAGGAAGATCACCTTCTTGTCGGCCCTCAAATTTAAAGCCTATAAAATACTGCATTTTCCTTCCTTCCTTTCTCCCTCCCTGCTTCCACCCTCCCTCCTTTTCTTATCAAAAGGTTGATATCTACTTTTTGATTGCAGAAATGAAACCTAAGTCATAATATTACACTCTTGATTATCACAGTTAATGGCTCCATTATTTCTCCTGTATATCTCTCTTGGTAAAATTTCACTGTATTATCATGAGATATTAATCAGTCTTGACACTAGATTGTGATCTTCTTGAGGGTCTAATTCCCTTTACTTTGGGATAACTTTTTTTATTTTATTTCCTTCTGAAATGTCATTCTTTGTCTCAGAGGACCTGGAACTCATCTAAGTACCCTTCTCTGTTCATCTGTCTAATGATGTAAGCTTTACTCTCAACGTATGCCCTGGTTTTATTAGACCAGGTGGTAAGCTTACAACTTACCTACAGCTTAGTTTACATTTTTTCCCTTAAAAATTATTATTTTTTTATTATTTCAACAGAAAAACTTAAACATTTTTACTGTCACAAATTCAATTATGTGAAATAGGAACAAGTCAAACTTCACATTAAGAACTATTTTCTGACATTTTCTTAGTTGTGCTTGTGTACTACTGCCAATTACATTTATTAGCCCTAAATATTAAACAGCTGGCAGAATTCCATTGTATATAAATAAGACATTTGAGACCTGGACAAGTGCCATTTTGAATAGAGCCAGCTGGTGCTTTTTACAGTTTCATTCAGTCTAACAGTACTGATTCCACAGTACAGTCAGTGTTAGGTAAATGACAATAGAAAAACATGTTGTGAATTAAGAACTCTATTAGAAATTCTACTGTATAGAAATATAACATTTCAAAAACATGTTAAACCAAGGAAATGATATGTTACGTACCTGTTTGTTGAGTACATTGAATTTTTGTTACCTGGAGCTATGTTTTTAGCCTTTAATTTTCTCTGTGCCCATTTTGTAGAGCTCTGAGTTATGGCATGCAAAATGATTGCTGCTTTATTTTTTTATTCTCATCTAATGAAATTAAAATTCTTTTTTTCAGTTTTATTTTAATCATAAAAACATAACCAAACTTCACATTAGTTGCTGCTTAGAGTCTCACTTTATATTATTTTCACTAATATTTTATGTGCATGCCCTACCTTTGTTGGATTACTGGATAAAAGCCCTTAATCATCTTATTCCATCAGATTAATGTTTTCAAAATGTAAAAGTATAATATTATTGCATTGAAAAAGAGCACCAAAGTAAATACTGGTAAAATGGTGTGCATAATTCTGAAAATAAAACTATATCGTAAATATTAATGAATTTATATTAAATAACAAACCTGGACTGATACATATCAGCGTAATTCTAAAAATGCCCCCTTGATGTGATCTATAATGTGTATTCCTAGAATTAATTGGTAAATATCATAGAAAATATTTGTTGATGTACATCATATGTGTATGTGTATATGTGTGAGTCTGATGTGAAAAATCTAAATATTTTTCCTGAACTCAAGTAAATAAAGAAACAGAGTTGTCACTGTAGGCGCTTATCTGAGATAATTGGCCAGGACATAGCTCTGTAACATCAGTTAAAGGATTGGATTGAGAAACATAGCAATCCTCTTGACTTATTGAATGGTAAAGTTATCATACCTTAATTACCACTAAAATTAAAAATCTCTTAGCGCTTTAGTATGTTTTCCTTGACAGAGTTAAATATCATTTTTAATCCTATGATAGCTATGTTCTGCATAAAAACAATCTGAAGAAATGCAGAATTTCAGTGGGCAGGTAACTTTATTCTTAAAATAAGGAAGAAAGCTATCTACTAGGTAATAATTTATTTTCACTTGTTTTGAAATTTTATGATTTGCATTATGAAAAAAGTCAATTTCTTTTATAGTTACCCTTTATTATCATATGTCCTCAATAAAAGGTCATTGAAGAAATAAAAAGATAAAGCCCAAACAGATGGAAATAAGCCCATCTAAAGTATCTTTCTACAGCATACACAACGATTTCCTTTTTGCCAAATCCAGTGGCTCAATCCTGAATCCTCACCTTTCTCTTCTAGTAAGAACATTTTATAAGCTGATCATTGACATTTTTTCCTTCTAAGAACATTTTCTTCATTTGGTGTTGATGTGTCATTTTCTTGGCTTTCCTCTTACTTTCCATGCTGCTGCTTTGTAGAATCTTTTGCTAGATTCTGCCAATATTCTGCCAGACCTCACTTTCAAATCTCTTCCATTCTCTCTATACTAACTTTCTAGCCAATCTCACCTTTTTACGTATTAACAAGCTTTGCAGTATAGCTCTGGCTCCGGCATGCTTCTCAGTCTCAGACTTGTGAGAACAAGTGCTTATTGCATCGTCACTTCAGTGTCTAATTGGCATTCACAATGAATATGCCTCGAATACCTTGGTGTTCTGTCCACAAGCATGTTCCTCCTAATTAATGTTTCCCATCTTGATAAACAATTTTCTTCCTTACATCATTCACAATCGTGTCCATAATAATTTATCTTAAGAATGGCCCTTGACTATTCTATCTCTTTACTCTCCATCTTTTTATTATCTGCTCTCCATCTCCCTCTTATGATGCAGGTTTAATGAAATCGGGACTTTGCTGTTTCTTTTCTTCACTGGTTCTTGTTAGGTCGGGGGAACAGGAAAGGTTACCATGACTCGAGCTGTGTAAAATGTGCGGCCCCTTCTAGACCTCACTTAACCCCTTTGCTTAAAAACCGCCCACACCACGACCCAGTGGAGAGCTTGCAACTCCGTACCTGGAGTTCTGTGAGCTCTGCCCAGGAGCACAGAAATAAACTCGCTCACTCTAAGGTTTCTTGGTCTGCCTCTTCTGTCTTTCGCCTCCTAAACCTTACAGTTCTATCCCAAGTCTCAAACAGTTAGTGGTTCAGAGTGGACCCTCAATAAAACTTTCTAATGAGTTGAATTAGAAGTCTGTAATAAGAGCTTCTTTCCTGTTCTACCAAGAAAAGATGTCTGTAGCTGGAGTGTAATCGTTACATAAAATCCAGTCTGCTTAGAAAGGTGTTATAACATTTTCTGAAGGGGATGAGTTTAAAGCTTTCTCAAGAGAATGACCAGGACTAAATAGTAATGATTGATCTGTGCTATGAAATGAGAAGACTACTTAAGACTTTGCTAGAAATTGGGATGCCAGTATTAAAGTGCAAATCTTCATTCCTAAGCTGCATTGAAATCTATGCCAAGAGACCTGGCTCTATTCCTTTTTTGTATTTCTTTTTTTTTTTTTTTTTTTTTTTTTAAAGAGAGAGGGAGGAAGGGAAGGAAAGACAGAGAAGGAAGGAAGGATGGAAGGAAGGAAGGGAGGAAGAAAGGGAAACATTTTTAAACATTTTCTTGTTTTATTATATTTTGTTTGTTTGTTTGTTTTTTACATGGGCTGGGGCCGGGAATCGAACCGGGGTCCTCCGGCACGGCAGGCAAGCACTCTTGCCCGCTGAGCCACCGCGGCCCGCCCCTTTTTTGTATTTCTTATCCTGAAAAGTCCTTGTTTCCAAAACATTGTACTTTCAGTTTTTCATTGTGTCATATCAACCTGCTCCGACATGCTAGCTTATCCTCCAAAATATGAATCGTGACTTTCATTTCCAATACTTCTTCTACATCAGCTTCTTTAAAAAAAAAAAAATCACTGTAATTAGTCTGTTTTTAACAACAGAACTAGTAAGACATTAAATTTGTCTAATACATTCTGTAATTCATTACTAATGCATGTTTTCCTTTGCACAGTAGCCCTCCTTTTTTCTTTCCAGATAAAATAATGAAAAGCAAATTTTAAACTCAGCTCTTTTTATTTGGAGACATAATTTCAACGTTAGGTCTGAGCTGAAAACAGGTCTCTTATTGTGTGGAAATCTGGACTCTAAGACACTTCCTGTGCAACACTATTAAACATCCTCCATCTGTAGCAGTTCAAGGTTTTATAGCTTAACCATTTCATGACTACTTCACCAAGGGCTGCATCTGCTTCTTGAAAATATTTTATACATTGTAATAAGACCCTGCTTTCCTTATCTTTCTGATACTCACTAGAAGGAACTGATAAAAATATTTAATTTCTCTGGACTGATCTGATTACAATAAAAGGTAAAAAATCTTAAATTGTTTTTCTAACTCTTCAAAACTTTGTGTTTCTCAGGCACATCTGTGAAAACAGATGAACCAATCATTTCAATTAACTATATGGTAAATCAGCCAATTAACTGGGCATTGATGAACATAACATTTATTTTGATGTTAAACTTTATAATTTTATATAGATATTGATTTTTACATGGCTAAATGCTTATCCATTTCATTTTATTCTCGTTATTGGAAAAATTAAAATATACTGTTCCTTTTTTCATTAGTTTAGTAGATGTTGCTTGAGTGAGTCTAGCCAGGTATTGTTCTAGATTAAGAGACAAAATTGGTGGGCCAGATTTTGGGTACATTGTTTACTAAAAATTGAAGTAGAATTTCTTAAGATATTTAATGTATTACTCTCTGGCTTAACAGAGTTTCCATGAGTCCCAGTTGTATCCAACCAGCTTTACCCTTTTATCTGATCTACCTATCTAAGTATGTATGTTTTCAAGCTTTTGCTAGATTCTATAGGTAAACAGAAAATTTGTACTCCTGAAGATCACAAAGTTTTGCCTTCAGGGAAAGTGTAACCTCTTTGGAGAAAAATATTTAAACAAGTCAATGCAGTACAGTTAATATAAGCAATAATACAACTATTTAAGAAGTGATGATGTTGCACAGCTGAAAAGCGAGTGATTCAATTTTAGTGGGGAGATAACTATTTATAGACATGGTGCCTTGAGGATCAAAAAGTAGTTCACTGGATAGGCACTTGGAAACAACAGAGTAAAGAGTATTAGGGACACTATATTAGTGTAAAAGTGGCTCAGAAATGTCTTTTGGACTTCGATAAACACAAGTAAAAGTGAGATAAGCAAAGCCAACTAATGGAAAAACATAATTAAGAGTGAAGTCTGCAAAGCAAGCTGCCAGGGTTCAAATCTCCTGTCTGACACTTCCTTGTTGTATGACTTCAGAAACTTAATCTTTCAGTAACTCTGTGTCCTCATCTATAAGAGGGTGATATTGATATTAGTAATCTTTATTATATAAGTTTTTATGATGATTAAATTGGAACACATATACCAAGTACCCAGAAAAGCACCTGGCAATAAAAATTTATAGTGTATTATATGTTGGGGACTACGGGTGCCTGGCTGAAAGATCACCAGAATCTTGGAGAATCCTAAGCATTTTACCATTAGGTAAATACACTAGACTATACACTGTTCATTAATTTACATTAATCATCTGCAATACTACTGGATACTTATTAATGTTGAGATTGATGTACTGTGGGAACTCTCAGATCCAGTCATGGGGATAAAGGCTTTTAATTGTCTTTAAAAGGGCAAGGCTAAGATCTTAAATCAGGAAACTACCATAATGAGATATTTAGAATTTAGTTCTCCAATAACCTGAGTATACAATTGACTTAATATTAGAATATTTCTCTTCTAGTATACTAATAAAAACCTATAAATTGTGGAGTTAGCATTTTTTTTCAATCTAACACATAATCCTACTTAATTCCCCAAGATTTACTTGGATTCCATATTTTGAGTTGAAGGACATAATATAGAGAATAAACTGGTATATGTCTCTGTCTTTTGGTAACATGTAGTTCTAGATACTGAAGAGTTTTGGAGCCATGTAATATTAGGAGCCAGCCTGCTCCTAATCCAGCTCAAACAGCTTCTTGAAATTTTTCAAGCTTTTGCCTCCTTAGATCAGAAAAGCAGAAACTGATCATCAGCTGTAAAATTTGAAACATAATTTAGAGAAGTATTTTCAAGTAAATACATTTCGGTACAACTATTATTATCAATATATGTGCTTTGAATTCAACTGTGAATATTTTCTGAAATCCTTAGTAGAAAATTAAATTTATTTGGATAATACAGGTGCAATTTCATACATTTATAATATTTGAAACCACTAAATAATATATTCTGTTTCATCCCTTCTCTTTATATTAGCCATATACAAGATTTTGAAGCACTTGAGATACCTACCACACATAAGTAAACAAGAACTTTGTAGCTTAAGTAGCTGGCCATGAGGTTTGGATCCATATGTTCAAAAAAATTTCAGAATATTTCTCTGATGATAGTTAATATCCTCTTCTTGTTGGGGAATTCAAGGACACATTCAGTGGCCGTCGCCCAGCCCTCACCTAAACCCTCCTTAGCCTCTCTTGGTTTCTTGTGTGCAGGTGTTTGCTGTGTTTCCACTTGTGTTTATTTGCATTCAGGTGTTTGCTATGATTCTATTTGTGCTTGTTTGTGTGCAGGTACTTAATATATTTCTGTTTTGCAAGACAGTGTAGCTGGGGGAGATGTTAAATCTTAGCCAGCCCCAGCTACTGGACCGGGCATCGTTATTCACTGACAGAGCTCCCTCTCCTGGAGCGTACGAGATCTTGTCATCCAGTCAGTGCATGTTCCTCATCTCCAGCGAGAAGAGAGGTGTACAGAGTTGCTATCCACCAACCCTCACCCAAGCAGTTGGCCTCTTCAGGGGATTTGCCAAAGTGGGATCTTATCCACTATTGATTTGGACACTTTGTGCTATAAAGCAATAAAACTGCCATTTGCTGGGAGTCTCTGTTGTGCCTGAGCCTGTGATCCTTAGACACACCATATAGCAACTCACTCTACACCTCTCTCCACTGATAGTGACCTTGGCTTACTATGGGAACAATTGTTACAGTTAATGAAATTATTTTTCACGATTTGTCATTCGAACAATTTTCTCTATTCTCAATCACTTTAATGATAATTATATCAATTTTTTTCTTTGAAAAATTTTATTATGCAAAAATAATGCCTTCATATATGGCATTTTGCTTTTTAAGTGTATTCCAGTGTTTTTACTTACTACCTAAATGTTAGGGAAATACATTGGACCATTTTTTCAAACCCATAGTAATTAAATTTTAATTTGTCCCTCAAATTTATATGAATACCCCTGTATCATATTTATCTATTCCTAAACATGCAGCTATTAAGTTTCCTGTTTATTACATTGCTTTTCTTCTACTTACACTCACTTTGGGTAATAAAACTATATATTTTTGGTCATTTACTATTGTATGATAATTTTCATTGTGTAACATATTGCTTATTGTTTACAATAGTCATATAGATCAGGATTGAAATATGGCGAGGGCCATTCTGAAATATTCTTTCAGAAATGTAGATTTTTCTTTGAAAAAATACTAATATTTCAGAACTTATTGAAACATGCCGTTTATAATACATGAATTTAACATGCTGTCTGTGTGGAAATTTCTTCATCTGTAAAGAAAGTCCCAGTGCCCCTTCAAGTGCTATAATGCATTATTACAAGCTCTGTCAATGTAGAATCCATTTGATCTTTTTCTATACAATAATAAAATTCTTGAAAAAAATTTACAATTATTGTTTCCACTTCTCCTCTTCTAAGAACTCCTTAGTCCCTGAAGGCTTTGGAACAACCTCTATTATCTAATAAAAACTCTTTATAGTCACCCATATCCTCCTGCTTACCCGGCCATGCTTCTCAGACCCCATCCTTTTTACTCCAAAGTATACTCCATTTTGACTACATTGCTCTTGAAATTCTCATCTGTAGTGTCTTTGCTTTCTCCTTGTTTCCTTTTACCTCTACAAATGCTTCTTTTCCATGCTAGGCTTATCATGCTTGAGAAACTTTTATGTGGAGAACATTTCAATATGGATGTTTCAAAGGACCAATTTTTATAATTTTTCCCTTCTTTCATCAGCTCATCTTTCTCTTCCTACCCTCTAAAATACAAACCTTTCAAAATTCAGTTTCTGAAATTCCTTTGTACCTCATACTTTTTTCTTTTTTAAATTATCTTAAGCACATTCAAAGCTTTAATTATGCAACTCCGAAATCTGAATTTCTACTTTTACAAAATTTTTCTGACTTCTGAGTGACCTTTCCAACTTTTCAAGTATCTTTTTCTTTGTTTCCTGTTGGCATATCAGACTCTGCACAAACAAAAGTGCACCTCTTCCTCACTTTATTTATTTATTTATTTTTTTACCTCTTTTGCTGCTTCTCTCTGATAATTACATCATTATTTCTGGATCAAGAGAAATTAGTGGAAATTAAGAAATACTTTGGAATCAAGGAATTGTAGGTTTGAATCCTGAACCCTCCTTTGACTGGCTATATGATTTGTGGCAAATTTTTTACCCTTTATTAAGATTCATTTGTCTCTTCTGTAGAATTCATGGATAATAGCACTATCCACTCAGAATTGTTGCAAACATAAAATTACACGTTGCAGATAAAGTGCATTACTCAGTAATTTCCATGTAAAGTTGTCAATATATGATTATTCAATGTTAGCTTAAAACCTCAGATTATTTCAGCTTTTCCCTTTTCTCAATCCAAATGTCAGTTGGTTACTAAATCCTGGTTCTACCTCTGGAAATTTTACCCCCATTCAAAAACTAATTCTGTTAAAAATTAATCAGTTATTTGCTCATTCAGTGAATGTATTATGTGAAACTGTGCTGTGTGCTAGGTATCAATGAGCAAAGTGGACAAGCTCTCCTCACGTCTCCCTTACTTTATAAAAATAACTCTCCAATTCTTCTCACTGAATGCTGTTGTCAAAGTAATATCCCTGTATTTGATCTGGGTTTGAATCTCTTGAGTGTTCAGAAAACCTCACACATCAGTTACATCCTGGCCATCCACTTACTCATCTGCTCTTGGGTCCTCTCATTTTCTGCTATTCTTATTATAGCATTGGGAGTGATCTGATGGAAGAGTGAGGCTTGTCAGTCATCTGCTCAAAATCCAGAAGTGGATCTAAATGCCTCTCTCTGCTCCAACAGACTCTTTTCCTTCCTCTTCCTCGGAGAAACTGAAATGCTCACCCTCGAGGATTTTACTTCTATTCCCTTCGCTTCAAATGCTCTTTCCCAGCGTATCCTTATTGCTTTATTCAAATAACATCTTCCCAATGAGGTCTTTCCCTGTCATGAGCCATGTTTTCATTTTAGTTCTTGGTTTAAATATCATGTTCATGATGAGCTCTTCCCAGGATGTTCTTTCTAAGAATTTCCCCTCATAACAAGATACATGGCTTTCAAATCTCCCCTCCCTCTTTCTTTATTTCTTTATAAAACATATCCCTATATATTTTTTAAAAAGCATGTATCTTACCTCTTTATTTATTTATTTATTTTTTGCATGGGCAGGCACTGGGAATTGAACCCAGGTCTTCTCCAGCATGGCAGGCAAGAATTCTGCCACTGAGCCTCCATTGCACCACCGTACCTTTTTATTTTGTTTATCTGTCTGTGCCACTAGAATGCAAGCTCCCTGAGGAGAGGGATTTCAGGTCGTGTTGTTCTCGGCTATTATTCCAAACAACTAATAGGATCACTGGAGCATAGCAGGTGCTTCATAAATATGTATTGAATAACTTAATGAAAGACTGTCTTCATCTCTCACTGCGAATGCTGAGAGATGCACAAACTGCATTTGTCATTTCCTATGTTTCTTCCCCTGCCCTCAATGTGCTCTTCTTCCTCCTTCTCTCTTCTCACCTGTTATCACGAGCCGTAATTCTACTTATGTTTAAATTTCTTGCTTTCACTCTACCACCTGGCTGCTATTTTTCTCCAAAGGTAATTTCTCTTTTTCTGGTGATCATGTCCTGCATTGATAAGTTTTGACGGCATCTATCACATTCTCCACTTCTCTCTTGAGTTCTCCACCCTATCCATCATCAGACCTTTTGACGCTACTGTCAAAATATTTCCAGAATCTGATCTATTCTCCCACCTCCAAAAATACTGTCCTATCGAGGTCTGCCCTCTGTAACCTGGACTATTACAATAACTTCCTTATCTCACTTCTTAGATCCTTTCCCTTTGCAGCTTCTTTTCTAACCAGCTTATGACCTTCTTATAACATGTTCAGGTCATGTCACATCTCTGCTCAAATCCTCTTTCAAAATTCCCATTTATCTGAGAATAAGATCCAGGATTCCACCCATGACCTGCAAGTTCCTAAAGGATCTTGCCCCAGCTACCTCTCTCATCTGTGCAGGCAGGCTGAATAATATTTATTTTCAAAAACAAATAGTGAAAGGAAATGAAACCAAATGTCTAATAAAATTACAGATCTGTAGCACCTAATAAAGCTTGCAATATTTATTGGCAGAACTTATACTCTACTTCAGAATGGCAAATTTATCATAGATAAATACAGTAGACTCATTTATACTAAAAATATGAAGCAGACCAATATTCATTTAACTTTTGTCATTAGTTATATTTATTGAATTTCAAAGTAGTAAAAGAAACTACACTTGTCAGGAATTGTGGTAGCTTTAAATAAATTTCAAGGAACTCTTGCCAAATGAAAAACAGTATTAAATAGGGACAGCTAGAGTTTAAAACATTTCCTATTATTTTATGGGATAAAAAGATCAGAAAATGATTTAGACTTGCAAAATGATTTTACCTAGCCATTTTTTCTTTTCCAATGGTGTGAGAACCAGCAGTCCAGGAAAGTAATTTATAAATTTACAAGAAACCTCTAGTGAGAGTGTGTTTATGTTCAATTGAACTAGTAACTCTCTAAATTGTAAAATGTCTACCATTTTCATGTGGTTTTTCAGCATCATTCTTCATTGACATTTGTTTAGATGGTCTAAAAGATGCTGCAGAATAACAGTAATACTTAATATTTGTTTATTGTTTCCCATGTGCCATACACTGTTGCAACCATTTTCAATGAATAATATATTTTTGCCTATGAAACCTCTGTGAAGTGTTGTTTTCTCGGTTTTTTCCGATGTATAAAATAAACCCATTCTATTACATCTACTAGCTAGTAGGTATCAGAGCTAGGTATCAGACCCAGAGTCTGTCTCTTTAGAACTTAGACCTTTAACTTTGAGGTCCCCAGGATATTCAATGGATAAAGAATAAAAACTGTTCCTTTGAAGCATGTTGCTACACATGTGGAAAGAACAGCAGTCTTTGTAGCTTTGAAAAGTGCTACAAAGTAGCTTACATTTCAGGGAAATTCTCTCAAGAATTATACTTATTTTGTTAAAAAATAAATTTAGTGTCTGAAGATCTGTAAAACTTAGCATATGTCCCACAGTGACACAAGTTAATTTCATTTCCGTCAGTATGAGTGCTCCACAGGTACATTGTAAATTGCTATGAATTACTGTGGCTGTGACCCATTATCATTGCAGGAAATTACATGAATCTCACAACTGATATGAAATGTACTGCTGTCACTGCTATGCATTAATTTCTAAGTAGTTGGCCATTTGTAATAATTCTGTAAATGCTCATCTTACCAAGTTTTCAGTCTAGACAAGTTAAGCCAAGGTGCTTGGAATTTCCCCCATTATTTCCAAGCAGTTATACTGAATTCTAAAATTACCTTTTTATTGGGCAATTTCACACTGAACATTTTTCCAAGAATTGAAATCATGATAGTCTCATTTTCCTACTTCTTAATATTTAGGGGAAATTTTTTCTATGTTAAAAAAAAGCCATTTGGATATATATGAATAGCAAGACAGAATAAGAAAAACCTCTGATGAAATTCACAAATGTATTTGTTTTCCTTTCCAACTTTTATGGCATTGATAAATGATTTATTAGACAATTCTTTGCCCTTGTTGGCTTCCTTTTTTGCTATGGTAATGTTCATATAATGACATACTTTATGCAAATAGTTTTACAAAATATGTATTTTGCAATTATAAATCTCCTTTAGAAATCAAATGCAAATCATATTTTCCCTATTCTTCCATTGATGTTGGCTTTTTTCCCCTCCCAGGAAAATCAATTTAAAAAGCAGCTTAAGGGTGGGCGATGCGGTGCAGTGGCAGAGTTCTCGCCTGCCATGCCGGCGACCCGGGTTCAGTGCCCGGAGCCTGCCCATGCGAAAAATAAATAAATAAATAAATAAATAAAATAAAAAGCAGCTTAAATGAAGAACTGTTGACAGCAATAAATTTAGAAAGCTGGCTCCCCATGGTATATGTTGTTATAAAATATATCTTACCTGTTGCAGGTCAATGCCTCTGGCTTAAAATTCATTTTTATAAGGAGGTCTTTGGTACTTGTATCATTTTTGAAGTAATTTCCATTTCCAACCCACCATCTCCCACACTTTAAGGTTTTTTTTCACCTTCCAAAATTCTTTTCACCAACTATTCCGAAAGTCTCTATCATAAATTTACTGACACATATTTTTTAGAAATGTATTTCCTTATTTTTTACTTTTTACAAATGCATATAAACCTGCAATGGGTCTTATATTTGCTCAGTTAGGGCTATTCACCAACACATATCTCTCCAGGGCACTGATTTCTTAAATTCAAAGATTTATATACACCAGAACATGCAATATGTCATTTAATGCATTTCTTTAAGGTATTTATTTGGTTTTGGGTGCATGGCTAGATGTTTGGGAGTGGAAAAGAGTCCAAACCAGAGGCCATGTGAATGAGAAAGACATATGAATTAAAAAAAATGAATGTCTTATATAAAATTACAAAGGATATAACTAGTAGACTATATGTTCTTAAAGAACAAGTACCATGTCTGTCTTCATTACTGCGTCATGTGCACAGAGCCTGGCATTTAGCAGTTAGTCAATAAATAGAAATGGAATGTTCTTGAAAGAGATACATAACATCTAATGAGGACACAGTTTCACGGAGGAAAACAAGTAAAGATGTGCATTTATTTAAATGCACATACCTTGATTTTGTTTTCTGGTGATGCTTGCAATCTTTCCGTTCAAACAGAATCTATCTGATGTGTTTTAGTGATGAAAAATGTCTTATACTGTAAGATGTATAACGGTCTGCGTATATAGATATATACTGCAGACATTCCCAAGAAAAAATGTATGTCTTTATAAGATGTTGGATAATTTTCAGAGAACTTTCATCCAACAGAGCTCAATTTTTCAAGACTTCAAGTCTAGATCTTTGAAGTGATCTTTCTGAGACCTTCCACTTTTCTTTTCTCTGGAGCGCCAACTCCTAGTCCAGAGCCAACCCCACACCCCCTTCAGTAAATTCTCACCCTAGCAACTGTAACAGAGACGCCGCAGTTGACATCCCTACATTGTCCCATGCCTCCTTATTCTAAGTCGTTACTCATGAGCCCCCTGCCCAGTGCCCAGTGTTCTGCCAAGTGGAACTTGATTCCTTAAGTAAGCTGTTGTCACACACCTCCAATAAGTGTGCTCACACTTTTTCTCCCCCTCTGTTTGACCTCCTAGTTCCACCTGTAAAGTTCTAGCTATCCTACCCTTCTATTTCTTCTTCCCTGATGCTTTCCTAGGGCCTGTCTTCCAGTATAATCCATCCTTTCACCTTTGTGCCTCGTCGTATTTCAAATGAAGAGCATATCGTTATCTGCCTTGTCTGACAGTCACGCTTCCCCCTCCAGCTTGAACTTCTGCTTTACAAGAATTATGTCTTACTCATCTTTTTACTAGAAGCATTTTTAAAAAATCACCACAGAAAATCACAGTGAGAAACCATCAGAACAAAAATAGTAACATGTCCAAAATCAGCTGCATGTTATTCATGCCAGTAGAAATATGTGATGGAAGGTAACTTCCGTACACACTGTTTACGTGATTTCATAATGCACACATATTGCTTTGACCACCAAAAGTGAAAGAGAACACTATTATTATATTTAATTTGTTTTTAATAATATCTTTTTATAATTCTATGTGGTAGGTAAAAGATGATATTTTTCAGGTGAGTTTCTACCTAAGGCATGTCTGGACCTTGGCAAATTTGGAAGGAAAAATTGGATGGGACTGAGTTTCTGACACCTGGAAATTCCTGATGTTGGAGTATATGCTGTCATGTCAAGTTGAGGTCAGAAGTTACACATCCAGATGGCCAAGTATTGCTTCCCAACCTTAAGGGTACATTCAAATCATCTAGGGAACTTAAAAACAACTCAAAAAATTAGCTTGGATAGGGAGCCACAGAGCAGTATTTTTTAAAAGCTCCCAAGTGATTCAAATGTATGGCCAAGATTAAGAACCCTTGATGAAGGGATAAATTAATGTGTCATCAGATATATGGCATAGTTGTCCACAGGTAAAAGAGTCAATGCAACAGCCCTGAGATTCCACTACCATCCCATCCGTACCACTGTGTTCCAGCTGTGAGGAAAATACTAGAATGGTGCAGCTGAGGCTGCTGTAGCTTTTTTTCTGTCTAGGGGTTTTGAAGAATTAGAGGACTTGTGAATGAAAATGGAAATGTCCTTAGCCCAATTCTATGGTGCTGGATAAAATAGAGACAATCAGGGGCTAGAGATATTAATTAATGCAATCCAAGGATCTCCACACCTTCTGGCTTTCTTGAATGCTCTTCCTTTATAGACTGTATTTGATACTGTAAAAAAGTACATGACCTACCCAAAATTCCTGAGACTCTGGGAAGGGATCTTACATCAGTTTGGTTCTTACCCTTCCTCTAACTCTCCAAAATAATTTGTTTGGCTTTTCTCATTAATAACCTCTGGTTCTTTTACTTCTTTTCTTATTTTCCATCTCTTCTCAGCATACTTTACCCAAATGGGACCTTGCACTTTTATATTCAACAAAGTAGTTCTAATAAAATCATCAAATTTCTGCTGCACACTTAGGGGTCAAAGGTGGGATAGGGGAGTGGATAGCAATCATCACTATTCTTGAGGTTACTGGTGAATCCATCCCAGTCATGCCTCTTTAGGGTATTTCTATTCTTAGGCTCAGGCCCACCATCATGTTACTGATGCTGGTTTTCCACTGAGAAATCCCATCTTCTCTCTACCCTACCCCTATGCCATAAATTTGATTCTTCTATTTGCAAAAAAAGGAAAGAATAATCCCTTACCATTTAACCAAATTAAAAATGCTCTTCTATAAGACAGTCTTTTACATTAACGTACTTATAATTCGTTCTTCATTGTCTCAAAATTTTTTTGTTGCTCAAACTTTTCATTTTATACTATTATAAATAAATAATATCTATTTGTGTGTATATATGCTTTTGAGAAATTAATAGCTAAGAAAATCAATTTATAAATAAATAGAATTACAAATATATACATATATTGTGTGTGCATGTGTTATACCTTATACTTGACCTATATTCTTACTGTAAGAGATTATGCATCTCTAAGGCATAAAATTCTGGTGCATAGTGAATGTTCAGATGTTTCTAATATGAACCTTGAATTTTGAAATGGCTATGAGTGCGTACAAAGGGGAAGAAACATGGAAGTAAGAAATTTGGGCAGATAAAGTAATGAGACAATTAATGCCATTTAAAATTATTGAACACAGGATTCATCATCCTTAGCATTTTATGAACTACAAATCTTTGTGTCTTATTGACCCTTGAAATTCAAAGGTGATGTTGTAAAATAAGAATACTGGTGATGTCACTCTTTTTATTGTCATTTGCAAACTTCTAAGAAACTGTTAAACTGGTTTAAAACTTAATAGCCCAGGATGGGCCATGGTGGCTCAGCAGGCAGAGTTCTCACCTGCCATGCTGGAGACCTGGGTTTGATTCCTGGTGCCTGCCCATGCAAAAAAGAAAAGAAAAAACTTAATAAGGTAAATCATGAAGTTGTTTTTTTCTACTTTCTCATTGTTTTCCAAATTATGTTAGAGCATGCGTTAAAGCTATCATAGCTTCTCCCTTTCTTGTAGAAAATGTAAATTAATTTTTACCCCTTACTCTCAATTAGCAACTAACTGAAAATGTTATCCCACAGAACAATTAATTTCAACAATGAGTATACACATCCTTAATTACTATAATTTGATTTTATTGGAATGATAGTTATTAGATTAAAAACTGATTAATTATTTTAAATGTTTTCCTAGTTGACTCAGTGAAAAGGAAATAAGCTATATAGAAAATATAAAGTAAGAGTCTCCTTAATATTCTACAAACACCTTGGATGAAGGTGAAGATCACTGTAATTATGCTACCAGGATAGTTTTCAGGGTGACCTCTCAGGAAAGGAAGTCTGGATAAGTGATTTTCTTATAGGTATCATGAAAAAGGTTTTAAAAAAACAAGGAATTCAATTCTTTGATTTCATGGTCTCATGATAGAAGCTTGAATTAGGAATCTTGAATTCAGGCTAAATATCTGAATATTGGCTTCAGAGAATTCAATCTTTAGGAAGTATTTTGAGTTTTTCACAAGCTTGTATCTACTTCTGCTGAAGACAATGCCGCCTGCATATCACTCACAGATTTTTTTTTTTTTTAAGGATAAGGACAATAAAGAGAAATTTGCCTATACCACCCAATTTTATGTCACACATTTTCTTTTTTTTTTTTTTCCAAGTCTGTCTTTGTACAATTATTGTGGTGATATGGTATTGCTAATAATTTATGAACATCATACATTAGCTTTTGGGAAGAAAATAGGGTAAGCCTGTACATTCTTTAAATTTGTGAAGCATAAACATTAGAACAGCAGCTTTAAATAGTGATTTTTCTCGTTGCTGCTGTTGTTGAGAAAGGATCTTCTAGAGATTTTATTTCTACGTTGTTTGTTAGTCCTCAGCAAATGCTAGCGTTATAGACTTGCTGTTTTTGCAAGTGGTCTGAGATGGCAATCCACCATCACTTACAGGCAATTTGGTCTTCATTACAAATTAATGAAGTGATAATTGTTCTCTGCAACCTTTTATGTGTAGAACATGCTGGTGTTGTTTGCATTATCTTCTTGCAATTTATACCTCTGCTTTCAAGGACTTGTGATAGCTTGCCAAATTAGCATTCAGAGGAAAAATAGTAAACTACGATGTGATCTCCATAATTGAAATCATATTTTATACCAAATTATGAAATTTTCTATATAATATGTTCTTTTTGATACCTAGTAAGATGCTGTACATTCCAGGAGAAATTTGCAAAGGATTCATCAGTTGAAATATAGACTCATATCTATTTTGATAAGGAAATCTTGAAATAAAACGTAGTCAGTTGCTTCGAATTTTTAAAATAATAATATCACAATCTAACTTTCTCTAAAAAAGCAGTTATTCCCTGGGGTTTTTGCTAGCTTTGTACTTTACAAAACCACTGTTAATGTGACAATAATAGAAAACATGCCACACAGTACTGACTTCAAGCACCAGAGTGTTTGAAGCACCGTGTCTGTTTCATTCTTTTTCTTTTTCCAATATTAAAGTCATACATTAATTTTGCTTTAAAATGTGATTTGCCTTTTATAGTCATCTCAATGCTAAGTTCTCAGAACTGAGATGGTCAGATTAATTTACCTTCTTGAAAGTTCTCTGCATAGGATGGACATGTAAAAATGCATATTAGTGATTATTAAAAATATAATGTGATTATTTTCTTTCCTTATATTAAGATACAAAAAATATTTTACATTATGTCTAGAGTTTTCTTAAAAAATCCATATGTATTCCTTTGACCTTGGGTGGACAATGAGGTCTCTTGTTTTTTTCAAGAGGGAGAGGGATTATTTGAAGTTTACATTTTTACTTCACATTTTTTTCATATATCCCTAAAAATAGCCATTGAAATGGCTGAGGAAATTATAAACATTACTTGTATAAATATATGTGTTAGTGCTATCACTTAGAATCAAATTGTTTTGTCCCATGCCATATTTTACCAAATGGTGGCCCAAAATGGCTGAGCAAATTATAAGCATTTCATGTATACAGACTGATGTTAGTGCTATCACTTAGAATCAGCTTGTTTTGCCACGTGCATATTTTGCCAAATCCTGGCCCAAATCGGGAAAGAATTAATAAAGGTGAATTTTAGGCAATAGTATTTTTTTTTTGTTCTCTTTTATAATAAGAAAACAAATCAACAAAACAAAAACAAAAAAAAAGGACAAAAACAAAAACCCATAAAGCCCAACTGTACCATAGTGTCATTGTGGAGTACTTATTTGAGATTTGGATCTTGGAATGTTTGACTAGACTCAAGCAGTTGTTAAGTGACTTTTTCTTGAACAGCCAAAAGACTTAACAATGCAATTCAAATGTGTTCATCAAAATTACAAATTATTCAGCTTTTTGAGGAACCGCCAAACTGCCTTCCACAGTGGTTGCACCATTTGACATTCCCACCAACAGTGGATAAGTGTGCCTCTTTCTCCGCATCCTCTCCAGCACTTGTCATTTTCTGTTTTGTTGATAATGGCCATTCTGGTGGGTATGAGATGATATCTCATTGTGGTTTTGATTTGCATTTCTCTAATGGCCAGGGACATTGAGCATCTCTTCATGTGCCTCTTGGCCATCCGTATTTCCTCTTCTGGTAGGTGTCTGTTCGAGTCTTTTTCCCATTTTGCAATTGGGTTGGCTGTCTTTTTGTTGTTGAGTTGAACAATCTCTTTATAAATTCTGGATACTAGACCTTTATCTGATATGTCATTTCCAAATATTATCTCCCATTGTGTAGGCTGTCTTTCTACTTTCTTGATGAAGTTCTTCGATGCACAAAAGTGTTTAATTTTGAGGAGCTCCCATTTATTTATTTCTTTCTTCAGTGCTCTTGCTTTAGGTTTAAGGTCCATAAAACTGCCTCCAGTTGTAAGATTCATAAGATATCTCCCTACATTTTCCTCTAACTGTTTTATGGTCTTAGGCCTCATGTTTAGATCTTTGATCCATTTTGAGTTAACTTTTGTATAAGGTGTGAGATACGGGTCTTCTTTCATTCTTTTACATATGGATATCCAGTTTTCTAGGCACCATTTATTGAAGAGACTGTTCTGTCCCAGGTGAGTTGGCTTGACTGCCTTATCAAAGAATTGCCATACGACCCAGCAATACCATTGCTAGGTATCTACTCAAAGGACTTAAGGGCAAAGACACAAACGGAATTTGCACACCAATGTTTATAGCAGCGTTATTTACAATTGCAAAGAGATGGAAACAGCCAAAATGTCCATCAACAGAAGAATGGCTAAACAAACTGTGGTATATACATACGATGGAATATTATGCAGCTTTAAGACAAGATAAACTTATGAAACATGTAATAACATGGATGGACCTAGAGAATATTATGCTGAGTGAGTCCAGCCAAAAACTAAAGGACAAATACTGTATGGTCCCACTGATGTGAACGGACATTCGAGAATAAACTTGAAATATGTCATTGGTAACAGAGTCCAGCAGGAGTTAGAAACAGGGTAAGACAATGGGTAATTGAAGCTGAAGGGATACAGACTGTGCAACAGGACTAGATACAAAAACTCAAAAATGGACAGCACAATAATACCTATTTGTAAAGTAATCATGTTAAAACACTGAATGAAGCTGCATCTGAGCTATAGGTTTTTTTTTGTTTGTTTGTTTTACTATTATTACTACTTTTATTTCTTTTCTCTATATTAACATTTTATATCTTTTTCTGTTGTGTTGCTAGTTCCTCTAAACCGATGCAAATGTACTAAGAAACAATGATCATGCATCTATGTGATGATGTTAAGAATTACTGAGTGCATATGTAGAATGGTATGATTTCTAAATGTTGTGTTAATTTCTTTTTTTTTCTTTCCGTTAATAAAAAAAAAATTACAAATTATTTTTGTACCAGTGAACTTTCAGAATCTTGCAAATAGTAACTATAAACAAGAATGCTATGGAGTTCCTCCATATTATGATTTTTGATGAGTAGCACTGAAGATTCTGCTTGTTTGATTATATTATAATCTCTGTGATGCCTTTGAAGCCCTCATCTTGAATTCATTGTCATTTCATTATGACAGTTCATTAATGTGCCTCTATTCTTTACCTTTGATTCTTCAGTGGGAAGAAATCAGTGGTGTTGATGAACATTATACACCAATCAGGACCTACCAGGTGTGCAACGTCATGGATCACAGTCAAAATAATTGGCTGAGAACAAATTGGGTTCCCCGGAACTCAGCTCAGAAGATATATGTGGAGCTCAAGTTCACGCTAAGGGACTGTAATAGCATTCCGTTGGTTTCGGGAACTTGCAAGGAGACTTTTAACCTGTACTATATGGAGTCTGATGATGATCATGGAGTCAAATTCCGAGAGCATCAGTTTACAAAGATTGACACCATCGCAGCTGATGAAAGTTTCACTCAAATGGATCTTGGTGACCGGATTCTTAAACTCAATACTGAAGTTCGAGAAGTAGGTCCTGTCAACAAAAAGGGATTTTATTTGGCTTTTCAAGATGTTGGTGCCTGTGTTGCCTTGGTGTCTGTGAGAGTATACTTCAAGAAATGTCCTTTTACAGTGAAGAATCTGGCTATGTTTCCAGACACGGTGCCCATGGATTCCCAGTCCCTGGTGGAGGTTAGGGGTTCTTGTGTTAACAATTCGAAGGAGGACGATCCTCCCAGGATGTACTGCAGTACAGAGGGAGAGTGGCTTGTCCCCATTGGCAAATGCTCATGCAATGCTGGATATGAAGAAAGAGGTTTTGCATGCCAAGGTAAGCGTCTTCTCTGTTTTCCTTAGAGTGGTATCGCTTCTCCTCTGCAAGTTATCATGAAAGAATTGAAAGAAATGAACCTAGACTGAACTCACTTGGCAGCAAAGCATGGCTCAAACTGACCAGAGTCTATTTACAGAATAAATTTATATCACTTCACATGGTGATTCAGATTATAGAAATATTGTGTTTGATTATGGGATGCTATCAATCTTTTATACTGAACTAGAAGTATTATACATGGTATTTTTAGTTTTCCCCTGCTATTGAATGATTATGGTAGTCCAAATCTAGATCAACTAAGGAAGAAAAAAACTGTCTCTTTTATTTGGATGGTAGAAACAGTGTTAGCAATTAACTAATCTAATCTTAACAGATTTAGTTACTGTGGTGACCACTGTTATTTGTGTTCATCTGCCTCATACCATCAAGAAAATACCTCATGGTATTTTCTTCATTGACATCTGGCATCAAATAAATCCTTACTTACAAACCATTAGCACTTTAATAAAGAATATTTTATTTTAAAATGTAGGGTTGGTGCTTCAGCCTTTAGTACATAGAAGAGTTTTTTCTCCTCTATGATTTGGTTCATTTACCTATTCCTGAGCCTCCCATACTTCCGTTTAGATGTTATTTTGATCCTTGGAAGTCACCATCAGAATGCTGTCACTAGGAATGGTTTTGAAAGTTCTAAAATCAAAACAACATACCAGCTGCTACTTGCTTTTATGTATGAATGGAAAGGAGTTTCAATAACTATTACATTCCATTTCAAACTGTATTTATCTCTATGGTATTTCATTATGATACATGGCTTTATAGGGTTTTCTTTAAATAAAATAATGAAGGCCTAACTCAGGAGGAATTAAAAAAAATGTCCACTCCCTCCAATATGATCCCTAATGTTATAGACCCTGATTCCCAACAAGAGAGGAACAAATGCTTTGCCATTTCAATAATGTGTATAAATTTGTGTGGCCCTATATCCTATGAAATATTCCACGGAACTAATTGTTAGATTTTTGGATTTCAAATCATTTCTATATAGTTTTTTCTGTTTCATTCAATATCATAAGAAATAGAACAATAACTACCAGTAGGGAAAATAAAACAACATAAAGCTGTTGAATATAATCAAATAAAGCAAATAAATAATTTATATCACTATCTTAAGGACAAACTTTTCTAAAAGCTTCAGAAGAAAGAACCATATTAAGTTGTATCAGAAAGATTCACAATGAATTCAAAGTTGCTACTATTTGTTTTACCTAATTTTAATTTACCAAACTATTTTTTTTAAGTGAGTTTGATGCTATTTAGTGCTATTCTATGTCAAGATTGCTCCTAGGGACAGAAGCGATTTTGTCAAAGGTTTACATCCTTGAATTTTGTAGTTTGTCATGGGCGTAATCAGCATGCCAGTGACATAGGAACGCTACATTATCACAGACTTTTCCCTCTAGTAGTTGAAACTACTTTCAGAACAAGGGATGCATGCACGAAATGGAAGTTATTATAAAAGACTTCAAAAATTAAACCAATAAAAGTAATTATAGCTCTATCAGAGGTAGCCTATGAAATGGGGTGTCATTGAAAGAAAAATAATTCACTTTTTAGCCATGTAGTTTAAAAGTGGAGTATGAACTTGTATTTATATCTTGATATGTCCTAATTTTGCTGAGTTTGGTTATTTTTCTTTCATAATCAGAAGATCTTTGTGTATTCAGATTATTACACAAAGTGTCAAGGTATTCTCTTTTGTTCTGATTTGCATTAAGTATCCTGTGAGTCCTCTTGTTCTAGTTTGCTAGCTGCTAGAATGCAATATACCAGAAACAGAATGGCTTTTTAAAAGGGGGAATTTAATGAGTTGCTAGTTTACAGATCTAAGGCTGAGAAAATGTCCCAATTAAAACAAGTCTATAGAAATGTCCAATCAGAGGCATCCAGGGAAAGATACCTTGGTTCAAGAAGGCCGATGAAGTTCAGGGTTTCTCTCTCATCTGGAAAGGCACATGGTGAACACAATCAGGGCTTCTCTCTCAGCTGGAAGGGCACATGGTAAATATGGCATCATCTGCTAGTTTACTCTCCTGGCTTCTAGTTTCATGAAGCTCCCCGGGAGGCGTTTTCCTTCTTCATCTCCAACGGACTCTCCACTTCGTGGTGCTGCAGCATTATCTGCTCTCTCTGAGTCTCTCTGAATCTCCAAAATATTTCCTCTTTATAGGACTCCAGTAAACCAATCAAGACCCACTCAAATGGGTGGAGACATGTCATCCCTAATCCAGTTAAACAACCATTCTTGACTAAATCACATCACCTAGGAGATGATCTCATTACAGTTTCAAACATACAGTATTGAATAGAAAGTATTCTACCTTTAAGAAATGGAATTTATATCAAAACATGGCTTTTCTTAGGGGGCATACTTCCTTTCAAACCAGCACACCTCTCCAATTTTGTTTTAACAAATGTTTGTTTTAATAGATCAATTTAGGCTGTATAGTAGGTATTGAGAACCCAAAACTCATTCTTTCAACTGCCTGGCCTCTGTAATAATATAAGCCAGCACTGAGACCCGTAGTTTTGTTCTGGTTGTCTATTGAAGTGGTGGCCTTTGTGGTTGTTGCTATTGTGTCAGTTTGCTTTTTTAAATTTGTTTTTTATAAGCTTGTACACTGGCCAAAATAGCTTGTTACGACTCCTACAGAAGTCTTTTTAGCAATAGTGCTTCAATTCAGTGACACAGAGAAATAACAATGCTTAAATAAGATGCAGAGAAGATGATAGGTAAGCAAACTTCATATATTTCATGAGATCAGTTTGATTTTTTAAAAGAAATATTGACGTACTCTCAAAAACGATGAAATTGTACCTTTTATACCTACTACTCCTAGATTTTAAACACCTATGGACAATTTTATAACATGACAATCAGCAACCACAGTCTTTCTGTTGTCTATCCAGAGGAAAACAAGACTAATTTGCTTAATTTAACTAATAATTATTAAGCTTCTATTTCATTGTAAGCATTGTAGTAAAGATTCAAGTAGTTTTAAAACATTCATTGTGCACTTACTATGTGCCAGACACTGTTGATTTGCCATGTAATTTCTGTGGACTATCTCATCTGTTCCTATCAGTTGCTATAATTGTCCTCAGTTTAAAAATGATGATGCTGCTTTGATAGGTAAAGCATTTTGTTTAAAGTCTCTAGCAAGTAAGTGTTGGAATTGAGATCTGAAACTGCAGTCTTAACCTCAACTGAGTCAGTCTCAAGGTGATAGAGACCAGGAAATCCCTCAAGGACATAAATTCTATTGGAGTTAGAGTACTGTATTTTAAAGGATAAGCAAGGTTTTAGAGAGTTGGCAAAAGTAACCCAGAATATGTTAATACAAGGTTTAACTGTATCAACTTATTTACCACATATTTCTGTTACTAAATCTTTAAAAATGAAGAATTAATGGCCAGATTACCATTATATTTTAGAAAAGCTAAATTTAGCTCAACTAACATCAGATAAAATCTGTATATATTGTCAAGCATCCTTGATATTCGAAAAGTCTACCAAAGTTAATTTTTATGAGTATTTTTCTTGGTCTGTTATTATAAAACATACGTTGAATTGCTCAGCACAGAAGAACGTTGCTGTTTCTGCCTTGAGGAGACTGCAATCTAGTGTGGGGGACAGATTATAAATGAATAATTTTAAATCAAGATAGACCAATAAATCTCCTACTAAGAATACAATATGCCCTGGCATAATTGGGGAATAAGAGATTAATTTTGAATAATCTTGAATTGTTAAATAATGATGGGAAGTTTTTACATTAAAAGTTTAAGGATTTATCATTATTGTGCCTAGAAACATTTGAGGTAGTGAGAAAGAATTAACCACCTACGGCTTACCCATCTCAGAAGGCAAAATTTATATTTTGTTTATCGAATCATTGTCCCAACATCTCAAAATGTTTAGGCATCCCATTAGAGTACTGTCCTCTGAGTTTGTGCCCTTACAGAGGTTTTAAGTTCATAACTAGGTCGTTTACTGACTTTAAGTAATGAGATATTTTGAATTATCTATCCCATTCTAGACAGAAAGTTGAGCAAATGAAATGATGAAAATGTGGTCATCTTTTTTTGATAGGAAAAGACATATTGATAAAAACATTTTGTAGTCAAATGATTCATCTGTCAATATCAGAACCATAAATTAAAGCAAAATTATTGTATTCTTACCACATTTTTATTCTTCTCTGGAATACAATGCATAGTACAACAATCCACTTTTCCTAAAATGAGAAAGTGTAGTGGGGAGTATCATTTGATTATTTGTTTAATCACATGGCATTTATTGGGCCCCTAAAAGATGCCATATACTTTGTGAATTCTAAAAAGAGATGAGCATTGTCACTACTAAATCAGTTTGGGTCTTAGCTCAAAAATATGCCTGTCTGTGAGGAGGAATGGGTTTTAAAATATTTTGGTCTTTGATTCTGATTTACTAGACACAACTAAGTGAATAGTTTAACTGAAAAATAAGTTATTAGTGTTTATGGGTAAAAGAGAAATTGGTATGGGAGGAGATGAGTAATAGGAAATTGAATTTCTGTACTAAAATACTGTCTGTTGCTTGTCTTACTTTCTTTGATAGGTAATATAGGGCACAGGAAAGCTAAGAGTAGAAAAATTTGCACCCTTCTCTTTCTCTGCCTAGTTAGAGAGAAAAAATGAAGGGAGAGACAAAGAAATCTTGAGAACTAAAGAACCATTTAAGAAATAGCAAGTCAAAGAAACTGGAAGCATAGAAAAAGGCAGGTAAAGCCAGTACCAGATGGATAGAGAGTACTTACTAAGATAAATTTGGTAAAATAAAAAATGAATATAGAGATTAACTCCATAAAACTAAACTGAGGAGGGAAAAGAAAAGGATGAGTAAGGAAAGGAAATCGGGGATCAGACTTGATGACAATGAGGTCAAATGGCAGGTTGAGTTGTTTTTAAGAGATGTCAATAAACATCCTTTAAAAGAGATAATATTGAAAAATGAAAATTATAAAATGACCTATAAACCTAAATCATATTCTCTTTGCTCTTAATTCTTGGCAATAAGATTTGATATATTTCACTTGGGATGCCCTGAGTATATCTTATGTCCCAGCACAACTATTTTCACTAAATTTTCTCTTTTCAAGGTAGGAGGTGTGGGGAAGCTTTGCATTAATACCTAGGGGAACCTCATGATCTTTATTTATTTTTTTCTTTTTTAACCCTGGCTAATGAATCACATTATCTACAGCTGTTTAGTTTAGAGAGCTGAAATAAGAAAGTTAAAGGCTTTTTATATAGTCTATTAATTGCATTTGAGGCAGATACCAGGAGGTTACTATAAATATTCGTTCTCACACAAACTTTGTTTAGACTTAGTATACCAAATACCTTATTAATGTCACTGAAGAATCGTGTTGCCCAGTGCTTTATCACTAAGCATTCAGTGTGGAATGCTGACTTTATTCCTTGTTCTTTTATATTAGCAGCTTAATAGAAAAGTGTGTTTGATGTGATGTATGAAGACATCTAGATTTCTTGATGACTGTCTGAAACTGTTTGCATCACTTATGACTTACGAATCCAGCTCTTACTCTTCACTTTTTGCTTTATGTATTCTTAAATCCAATGTCAAAGTTTCAGTTAACAGGCTGATTTAAATATTCTCCTCCTCTGACAAGAAGAGCGGGAGAAAATTGAAAACCTCAGTATATGGTTCTTAGCATCTACCTGAGGCAATAGGCACAATCAAAAGACACCTTCAAAAACTACAAGGTGTTTATATGTTTTAAAGAATTTGGAAACATTCCTTTCCATTTGTTTTTAGACTGGAAGTTCCTTGTGGGACTAAACCTTGCCTTTTCTTAGGAATATCTTACCTGGCATCTAGCAGTCTAAGTGTTGGTTCTCAATTAGATAATTACTGAATGAAGAAGTATTTTTAGGTCAACTCTGCATTCTTAGAATGCAAGTGGTGAAGAGAACATACTTTACGTTGTTTATCTTTGAATTCCTCAAAGAACTTGCACATTATGATGCTCAGTTTATCTAATTTGAAATGAATGCATTCAAATTCACATACAGTTGCAACAAGTTAGAACTATATTCACCTGAACTATGATGATAGTATTGAATAAATTAAGTACAGTAATAATATACTTTATATAACACCTATGAGTCAATACTTCTTTTGGAATTTATGATGAATATTACTTTTCTGCCTTGCAAAAACCAGTTGTCACTAATATCAAACCCATAATAAAGCAAAGAGCTAATTATTTTTGAAGAGCTGAAATAAGTCTTACATCTACATTCCTTAAGCTCACACACCTAGTACTTAAAACATCAACTCATTCTTTAATAATTGCACTGATATTATCAGATTTCTTACCTGAAGTTTGAAAACATTGTTTTCCCTGAGTTTAAAGTGACAACCCTCCATTCTCATTTTGACTTTGGCAGTTGCACACCTTTGATTTCCAAAGCCAATTAACTTCTTTTAATTGAAATATATTCTGACAAATAATAACAAATTAAATAGGAATGCCGCTCATGAGTGGCATAATGTGTGACTGAACAATGAGAGTTTCAGTTTGTTTATCCACAAAATGAAAACTATATTACTAACATTCAGAATTGCCAAAAGATATATTTCTTAACGTATTATAAAATATCATGTGGTTATACATGCAATGGAATATCATTCACTGTGGAAAGGAATGAAGTTCTTATGCATACTACAACATGAATCAACCTTGAAGACATCATGTTGCATGGAATAAACCAAGCACAAAAAGGCAAATGCTGTATGACTGCACTTATATGAAATACCTAGAAGAAGCAGATTTTATAGGGATAGATAGCTGACTATAGCTTACCAGGGGCTGGGGGAGAAGAGTGTGGGGAAGAGGAAGAGGGAGTTATTGTGTGTCGGGCGCAGAGTTTCTATTTGAGTTGATGAGAAGTTGGGGTATGAATATTGTTAATAGCACAATACTGTGAATGTAATTGATACTACTGAATTGTACCTTGAGAGTGGTTATTATGAGAAATTTTGAGTTGTAGATATATTATTGCAATAAGAAGTTTAGAAAGGTATGGTATCATATCTATTGTCAGTTATCATCATCATCAGTAGGTGTTACTTGCCTTGCTTTCTTGTTTCAATCTGTATTAAAACATGTATGATGAACTCATCTGCTCAGCAGTCTCTCTTACCTTCGACCTTACACTGTAGAGATACCTAGAGGGATAAGAAATCTTATTTATGAATTTGAATATTTACGACTTCATTATTCATTCATTGATTGCCTACATTCATGAAAACAAGATTTTTAATTTTCTGAGGAGGCTTTTTTGGTAGTTCATGTAAACTTTGAGTCTATACAATCATGGGAGATACTACCCCTATTTTCTTATTCTTAATCTTTGCTTTTCTTCTAAACAGTAGGAATTCCTGATTTTGCCCATCTACTATTTGACTCCATCTCTTGATCTTTCTACCAATACTTTTCAACTGATTTTTAAAGAGCAGCCTTGAAGTTATAGATGATGTTTTTGCATAATATACCCAGAAGGACTTCTTGGTTATAATTTATTCAGTTTAAGAGAATACCTAGTTTAGGAAATTAGCAAGCAATGAAAACAGCGAAATAAAATAAGAATGCTACATTTTGAAAATTACCTGTTTTATTTTCATATCGTAGTTATGTTCTAACATTCTTTTAATAAAAGTCTAAATTGGATAGTTGGAGAGGATGTAACAATAATTAATGTCTTTGCCTTAAAGGAATCCTGTAAGTCAAAAATAAGTAAGCCATTAAGTGAAAATATTTGTCAAACATTTCATTTGACTATGTGTAAAACTGACATAAATTCATTCTTGTAGGTGCTTATTATGTACTTAAGAATCACCTAAATAGGAAAAAAATGGAGAAAACACTGTAGATGGTATGAAGTAAATGCCAAATGTGCCTACCTGAATTACTTGCATGATATTACTAGGAATCTTCAAATCATGTCAACACGCCATATAAACAGTAATTAAAGTAAAACTCCTTTCAAATATGAAACAGATAGACAAAATAGGGTAAATTTGGTATGTGATATATTTAAGAATTGTGGCTCAGTTTTGAGTCTATATGAAAATGAACAGTATAAATTTAAGTCATGAATTTGCATATTTAAGATACTAGGCAGAAATGTGAATTCTCTGTTCTGTGTATGTACTACAAATCAGATTATTTTGAGCAGTCAAAGAAAATCTAATTGCAAACATATTTAGGAGAGATGTGAATATGGTTAACTTAAGGGGTCAGAAAATCATATCTAATCATTTAAATACCCCATAATGAATGAGACTGTGTTAAATGATCAGCAATAAACCACTATACAAGATCCTAAAATTCACAGGCAGTTCTATAAATGATAATAACATTCTTTTTCAAGATAACGCTAAATAAGCATTACAGTATGTTTTAGTAAAATATGAAGTCTATTACCTTTTAAAGGTTAAGAATGTTTTTGCATGAGGAAGAAAAAGTAAATTTCAACTTTGCAAGATACTGAAAACGGGATAGTATGTGGGGAGAAAATACTATCAGTGCTTACAGGGTCTACAATTAACAGTAACATTGTAATATGCTCCCATTGACTGTAACAAAGGCAACATGCCAAAGCTAAATGTCAGTGAGATGGGGGCGGGGATCTGGGGGAGGGGCATTCTTTGAGGAAGAAATGGAAATGTTTTCATATAGATTGTGGGGATGAAGTCATGGCTATGTGATTTAACTGAGAACCACTGATTTTTTACATAGGTTGGATTGTATGATGTATGAGTAAAACTGTTTAGAAATGAACAGAGAGATACAAGTGCTGGAGAAAATGTGGAGAGTGAGATGTATGTATTCATTGTTGGCAGGGAAGTGGAATGGTGCAGACCCTCTGGAGGGCAGTGTGATGGCTCCACAGGAGGCTAAGGGTGGGGTTGCCTGTATGATAATGCAACTCCGTAGTTAGGTGTATACTTGGAAGAATTGAGAACAGGGACAGGAATGAACATTTGCACGTTGGTGTTTATGGTGGCAGTGTTTGTGAATTGCAGTGGGTGGAGGTGATCTAGCGGTATATCAACTGAAGACTGGAAAGGGGAACTGTGATGCATACATACAATGGACTACTGAGTGGCTGCAGAAGGAATGTGGTCTCTTGAGGCATGCAACTAGATGAATGATTCTTGAGGACAATAAGATAAGTGAAATAAGCCAGAAACAAAAGACAAATATTTAATGCCTGACTAATGTGAACTAACTACAAAGTGCAAACTGAGAATTGAATTTGAGAGCACAGGTTATCAGGTGAAGACCTATTGTAAAAGTTCCTAGATTGTAAACTCTTACAGCAGTCACATCTCTTCCAGAGTTGTAACTATTATTTCTGAATTTTGAGATGCTGAGCTCTTTGTGTATAACCTGGTCATTCCATGGAACTTTGGATATTTATGTGACACCTGAGAATTAGAGATAGAGTTCTGTAGCTATGAAAGTCAGCATTACCCCATATGGCAAATGATAAAAACACTGAAAATGTTATCAGACTTCAACTAGAGACATGAATAGGTTGATCTGGGTAGGACTAAGCTAAACCAGACTAAAGGGTGAAGGATGATATTTTAAAACTTCAACTTCTGCAGAGCCCAAAGGAAAGGATGTTTATTTGGTGCAAAATTTATATTTTCTGTAGCATACTATCTAATTTAACTTCTATGGTCAGTGCTTTTGATCACTCTAATTACATAGAAACATGAATAGGGAGTGAGATCTTGTTGGTTTGTGCAGGTTGGTGTGATGCTCTGTTGCATCCCGGAGTAAGCTGGGCAGAAGATTAAAAAGTATTTGCAAAGTCACCTTAAGGGACTGGGAAAAAAGATGGAAATATTAGATTTCCCCACCTGGGGAAGACCTGGTGTTCTTGCAAGCGTTGGGGACTGCCAATTTGATTGGACAGGCCCTTGATATTGTGGTTTTCCCTTATGAAACTTATTCCTGCAAAGAAGAAGCTAAGCCTACTTATGATTATGCCTAAGAATCACTCCCAGGGAACCTCTTTTGTTGCTCAGATGAGGCCTCTCTCTCTCAGCTGTTCTCTTCAGGTGAGCTCATTGCCCTCTCTCCTTCTTAGGACTTGACTCCCAGTGGTATAAATCTCCCTGACAATATGGAACATGACCCCTGGGGGTCTGCCTGATCCTGACATCGTGGGGGTGAGAAAACTTTCCTGACCAAAATGGGGAAGATAAATAAAATAAAGTTTCAGTGGCTGTGAGATTTCAAATAGAGTCAAGAGGTCTATGTGGAGGTTATTCTTATGCAGTATATAGATATCCCTTTTCCTTTTCTGTTGTATTGGAGTAGCTAGAGGGAAAACCTGAAACTGTTGAACTGTAATCTAATAGTCTTGATTCTTGAAGAAGATTGAATAACTGTAGAGTTTTTAAGGTGTTAGGGTGAAAACCTTGTGGCTGATGCTTCCTTTATCAGTGTTTGGACAGAAAAGTTAAAAAAAAAAGACAAAAAATAAATAATGGGGGGATGGGAATTATGGATATTTTGAGTGTTCTTTTGTATTTTTATTCTTATTTTTATTATTATTCTTTTTAGTTTTGGAGTAATGAAAATGTTAAAAAATCTATTGTAATGATGAATGCACAGCTTTATGAAGATGCTATGAACCACTGATTGTACACTTGAAATGATTATATTGCAAAAAAAAATTCATTGAAGAAAAGAAAAAAAAGAGGGAAAATTGTGAAATGTTCCCTCATTCATTAGGCATTTTACTTCTCTTTATCTTAACATATACTTCCATTTTGCTGGTAAATATTCAAATATTTTCCTAACAGTATAACCTAGTTAATAGTAATCTTTTTTCAAGTAGCTGTGGTGTATACTTTATGGTTTCAAGGTCTTTTACTTCACCCTGCTCAATTTCGTGGGCATTCAGAGGTCTTGTCTAATCCAATAAATGGCTTGGAATTATATCTCCTGGAAAAAAAAAGTTCTTCCTCTTAATCCATTCCTATGGGTGTGAACCTATTGTAAATAGAAACTTTTAATAAGGTTACTTCAGTCAAGGTGTTATGGACTGAATCAGGATGGCTCTTGATCCTATTACTGAAGGTATTATATAAAGAGCAGGCCCAGGTAGCAGCCTGAAGCTGGAAGTCAATGGAACCAGACGAGGGAGGTGCCACCATAAGCGATACCATGTTATAGAAAAATCAGAGCTAGCAGATACCACCCTCTGGAGGAAGCAAGCCGGTAGCCTTTGAAACCTTGAGCCAATAAGTCCTGGTGTTAGGCCAACCCGTTGTAGACCAGCCCATTGTAGGGTAATTATTTTCCCCTGGAAACTAAAAAAGTTTTTTTTCAAAGATGCAAATAATAATGTTGGTAACACTTATATATGCTAAATGTATAGTCTTTAGGGAACAAAAATAATTTGCCCATTGAGTAGTTTTAGAGTGTGTGACAAAATATGAATTAAGCCTTCCAGGACAGTATTCACGATGGGGTCTAAGATATGGAAACAATAATTTAGTTTCATAAAGGAAAATAGCTCTGGTTTTACTTGAAATAAATAGTTTTCCTCATTGTATTTTCAGTTTCATTTCTAAAATAAGATCAGAACATTACTTGCCAGACCATTCACTAAATATCTCTTAAATGTAAACTCATCTGCAAAATGATTAGAATTTTTGAGGAAAAGCTACATCTAAGCCCTTTCCCTATAAGAATTGGAATATCCATTATTTTGAATATCTAAAAATTATGCTTCTTTTGGAATTTTAATGAATATCACCTTGTCAGATAACTCATGGATCTGCCATGATAATTTACCATCAACTTCAGTTGGACCCTGCAGGAAGTCTTGCAATTTCATTTCTTTAACTTAGATCACTTTGGGGTTTATGTAGGCAGCCTTCCTTGGTTCTGATTTACTGCATGCCGATTTGCTGAAAGCATTTTTAAAGCTTTTATACTGCATGTGCTAAAGCTTTCTAAAGACCATACCTCCTCAATTTTTCAAAATGATTCTCTTTTCTAGCTATTAGATATTATCAAAAGTTTTATATTTTAAAATTTAAAGGATACAATACTTTTTGTAGAATGCAATGAAGACTTTTAAGGGAGATACTTGATATTTAAAAATTTTTTTCCAATTTCTTCTTCCCTCTGTTCTTCCTCCTCTCCCTCTCTCCCTCCCTACTTTCTTCCCTCCCTCTGTGCCTCTTTCCTTCCTTTGTTTTGGTCAACCCCTACCCAGAGTTAAGGGAAGAAAACCCTATGCAAAATAAACTTGAGAGTAGATTAATTTTCTTCCCTCTTGAAAGTACTCACGTTCTGTAAAATGTTTTGGTAATAGTTTCACAAAGATAGTTTTGCAATACAGATTCATTGAACATTTTCCACCTTTTTCCCAGTGATTTCTCCCCCACTTATGTCTGTGTTTGGAGTTTGGTCAATCCTTTATTAGTTCCAGAGCAGAACTTATAAGAGCTAATAAGGGTTTCCATTACAGTTCTGACAGCTGGCACTAAACTTTAATGGAGAGCAATTGTAGGGAGAGTACAAGTTTTGCTAATATTTGAAGAAAGTGCTCTTAAAGTAAGAGCCATTTGAAGGAGTTGTATGACTGGAAAAGGTGCTTGTATGTCCTGCTATTGCAGCTTCTCATCTTCCCAAAATGTGGACAAAACATCCTATTGGCAGATATCCCTATAATCACTTACAGATCTCTCTTTTGGGGAGTAAAATCCATGATAGTAAAAGAGTATAAAGTTTGGTCACAATGCTATCTACAACTGTTCCTATAATTTAATGAGTTGTGTAAGTGTTTATTGATCGTTAGCAACACAATCACAGTGTTTACTTATAATCAAAGAGAATTTTTTGTGAGATGAGTCCCAGGGATCTCAAAGGCAAGTTACCAAGATCAAGAAACTCATAACCCCTCAGTTGATCAATCATGTAATTTGTTATTATTAAAAAAAAAAAAAGAAATCAGAATGGCTGCTAATATTCACAGATCCTGAATGTAAAATATTCCTGAATTTTCTATCTCAGTGGTCAGTTACACTACTCCAGAAGGTTAAAAGTGGATCCTATAATTGAAAACAGCTGCTGCTTTTTGACATAAAGATTCACTTTCAACAAGTAAAGAGAAAGCATAGGCTATGGCCTGTGAAAATATCATTCTTGAACTCTAAGGCATAAGAAGTGTAAAATTCTGGAAGACACAGAAACAGGTCTGTTAATACAAATAGTGAAAGGAATAGTTTTTATTTTCTGGTAGTTATTAAGGAGACAAATCTATATAGTTACATTCTATCTTATGCTGCTATTTTGTAGATGGAGTATTTCAGTATATCAATAAGCATTTGTTAAGGTTTCATGACATCCAGAATTATACTGAGTTAGGGTAAAGAAAAATACAGTTTCTGGTCTCAAACATCTTGGATTCTAATGGGCATATGAACTGAATATATGTAAAACATGAACAAGCATAATATTCAAACGGATAAAAGTATGCTAAGAAATAAAAAGTGCTATTTAGAGACCCATTAAGTTTTGACAGAGAGGTTTTAATCCTTATGGAGTTAGATAGTAATTCATTTTTAAGCAAAAATTTGTAAGGGACTACTATTCCAGGTTCCATTATATCCACTGTTGATGGGGCACTGAAGGAAACAGTTGAAGTTCCTTCTCTCAAAGAGCTTAGATTTTAGTGAAATTATCAAGAAACTAAATGCTAGACGCTGAACCAGATTTTTTCTGGTTCACTACCCATGGAATTTTAAAGTCTAGACCAGTGGTTCTCAACCGGGGGCAATTTAATCCCCCAAGGGACAAAAAAGTACCTGAGGACAGGTTTGGTGTTATCACAGCTGGGGGGAGGGAGTTGCTACTGACATCTAGTGGCTAGAGGCCAGGAACGCTGCTAAATATCCTACAATGCATAAGTCAGTCCCCCAACCAAACAGGTCAGTACTGCTAAGGCTGAGAAACCATGATCTAGATAGAGTTATAAAGGTCAAATTGCCCGTCGGTAGAACTTAAATTGGAACCCAGACTCAAGCATCTTGTGATTTTATTTTCTGAAGATATGAAATCTTATTAACTACTTAATGGATTGAAAAGTGAAAACTATACACATACAAACATTTTATTTTCTTTATCTAGGAGAAAAGACGAAAGATTTCAGGGATGTTCACCTGAAGTATGATATATTTTACAAGTGAAAAAATGCTACTTGGAAAGAGCTGGACAAAGTGAATAACATGTAGTAGCTAGATTATAAGCAGCGTTAAAAAAGAGATATCAGCAAGTAAGCATTTGGAAGTTGAGGGTATTTCTTTCTACAAAGGGTTAGAACAGATGATATGAAGTTAGTTCCCATTTAGGGTACTCCCACATACTGACATGAAATAAAATAAAATCTGACATTCAACTCTTTTTTTCTGTAATATAATACTAATGATACTAATGACTAAGATGACAAGTAGATATGGTTACATTATAGGATATACTGTATTAGTAGTCTTTATATTAAAATTTCCTGTGATTTACTTTCAGGACTATTTCTTCTATGAAAATTAGAGCAACACCTCAATATCAGCTGGGTTTTTTTTTTTAATAATAATTTATGCTCTGGCATGTAACTGAAGCAAACATGTTTTTAATTCTCACAATGACATATGAGGTAAATGGTATCATGTCTGCATATCACACAAGAGGGATTTGGTGACTTAGAAGAGCTGGATAATTGTCCATGGTCAAAGTTGTGTTAGGTAGAATCATGCATCCCAGAAAAAAAAATGTGTTCTTATTCTTAATCCATTCTTGTGGGTGTGTACCAATTCTAAATAGGACCTTTTGAAGATGCTATTTTTACTAAGGTATGGCCAAGTGAATAAAGATGTGTCAGTCCAAATTACTGGAGTCCTTTCTATACAGCATGAAGGTTAGGCAGAGAGACTTGGGAAGGCTGGAAGCTGAAAGTCAATGGAATTCAGAAGAGAAAGGAGAGGTCATTACCATGTGATGAAAAAGTCAAGGACCCGGGGTTTGTTGACAACCAGCCCCAGAACGGCTTCAGGGAGACAGCATTGCCTTGCAGACCCTTGATTTTGAATTTCTCCTAGCCTCAACACTATAGCCAATAAATTCCCATTGTTTAAACCAACCCATTGTGTGTTATTTGTTTTCATGCCTGGGAAATTAAGACACAGCTAGTGAGCAGTGAGACCAGGATTTCAATGTGTTGTCCTAGTGGTTACACCACCACTACCTATTGCCATCTAGTGTAAAGGACCAGGGGAGGTAAGGAACCTGCAGCCCTCCAACTTACACTATGAAAAACAGTCTGTGAAGATTAGGTTGTATTTACTGTAAGGATGCTTTTTGAGGATGCAATTCAAATACTTTTTGTCATCTTCTCTCTCTGAGACCCATCACAGGTATTTCCCTCTGCCTCTAGTGCCAGGGCTTTTGTGCTCCTGCAGTCTACAAGCTTGTTTGCATTTTTGGACACTGTACATCATGCAATGGTCATGGAATTTTATTTGCATTTCCTATAAAAAGACACAGACTTATGTGTCTTTTTACATTAAACAGATGTGATCTTACAACATGTACTCTTTAATGCTAAATTCAAAATTCAATTTTTTCTGTTTTACCTTTTGCTCTGTTCACTTTTAAAAATTGTTGTATTATGATTTGTTTCCTCTTGAACTACAGGTTTCTTTTCTCAAATATGTTATGAATATATTTTAATTGCCATTTATTGATTGCCTATTGTACTCAGTGATTACTATAATTTGACCATTTAATCCTCAACAAAAAACTTATGACACTTATGACATTTGTAGTGTTAGCCATGCTTTACCTGAGAGGGACTAATACAATTTAGTAATTTGCCCTGCTTCACAATGCCAAGATACACATTCAGATATGTCTGCCCCAACCCAGACATTTTAGTAGTATAACAAGCTAACATTTTTCATTTAATGATGCTTTATCAAGAACTCAGAATATGAAAATTTGAAAGTTCTTGCTCCACATGAGTTACTGGAAAATTTGGTTATTAGAGTTGAGGAGAAAGAGTGACAATGGATACTTAAGGGAATAAGATCCTTACATCTATTAGCATAATATTTACTTCTTTCTTCAGTGTAGAATTAGGTAAGATTATAACATCAAAATATTTTAATAAGGTATCTTTGGCCTTTATTTTCTGAGCATGTGGAACAAATCATGCCAGTAATTACCTCTGCTTCAGTTCTCATTGCCCCTGCCAGTGCTGAGGGCATGATTGATAGGAGATGCTGGTGAGTGGGGAACCAAGGCACAGAAAGACACTTGCTGTGTGCCCAATATGTATGATTTCACAGTGTTCTCCATTATTAACTTGACAAATTTCCAAGTGGCATATTGGGAATACATTTTTGGAGATAGCCAACATATCTGATACACATATTGGGGTTTTAAAAGCTCATAAACACTGCTATTTAAAAAAAATACAGGCATATGAAATATAGACCATGGATGCATAGGTATATATACATTTATATACACATACACATGATATACACCTGTGCAGCTGGGTGTGCATAAATGCATGTATGTTTTATATATATATATATATATGTTATACTTAGCATATATGCATGTTTCTAAAAAAATTATAAGAGTAAAAGATGAAATTAGAGTATCAAACTGAACTTCAGGTGATCTTGGACTGCTTGCTGCATTTCTTATGTTCCTTTAAATTACTTTTAGATAAGGCAGTGCACTAAATGATTTAATAAATATAATGCATATAACTTCCAAAAATCTGGAGGGAGATCACACAATCACAAATCTTTGCACTTTGTCACATGAATTAATGAGGCATAAAATGTACATCCTTCTTAAGTTACTGATCAGGTTGTTTTATAGGAGGATGATGTACGAGACTTGTTTTTGAAAATGTTATTTTTATGATAGTCTACAACTTTTGCATTGCTATGAGGAATTGCTTAACCTTCAAAGCTTTTCAGAATTTAAATACTTGTATACAACTATCTCATTAATATAGTAAAATTCCTTTAAAATATGAATGTTCAAGGAGCAAAATCATTCCCAAGGGCTTTTACTGCTTATAATTGTGTTTTAGTGACAAGATAGGCAGCGTTTTATATCTAAGTCTGTGTAATGGTGTTGGGTGGGATAATGGTGTCCTATTAGTACTTCAGTGCAGAGCTACTGCAGGGAAAAGGAAGCTAAAAGTAAAAGTGACTCTATCTTCCCTAAGGTTGATGGCTACTCTTATTAATGATGAAAAGGAAATGGGAAAATACATTGGCTTACTTTTTATTAAGTGCAGTAGGTGAAGCAGATGAATGTTTGAAAATTCACTGAGCTGCCATAAAGAAATTTAAACATTGTTCATATTGGCTAGTAGCCAAACTCATACTGTAAACATCAGCCAAGGGTCAGAATTGTGGAGGATTTGTCAGATGTATTCGTAGAGGATAATTCTGTACATTCTTAGTCCAGTAATAAACCTGAGATTTACCCAGCAGGGTTGGAGGAATTGCATTTGCTTTACATGACTTGATTTCCATATGAATTCTCTATAATGGAATCCCATAAGTTTTCCTTACAAAGATGATGATGCTACTTGAAGTTATGTATTTGGCTCTTGATTCTATTTTTTATTACAATATCTTGTATCGATGAATAAATTTGGTTTCTCCATCTTGACCTGGAATGTTATTCTAAGAGTCAGAGTTAGGACAGAACCATAAAAACACTGTCCTGAATCATGGTTAGTAAATATGGTAGTGTTTTAAATGAAAAAAATGAAGTGTGATTATTGTTATACATTGTAATGCCTCTAGGATTTAGTGGCTGTGCTTTCCATTCTTTAGTAAAATCTTTTAGAGCCGGTTCAAAATCTGTGCATAATGAGTACACATATGTTATGAATGTCGATGGCTCCTTTAATTCTCTATCAATATTTTGCTACTTTTTAAACATATATACTATAGCAATATAAAACAGAAAATGTGAAACAATAGTAAAATATGAGTAACTTTCTCGAATGTAGGCATTGTTACTGAATGTAGAAGTACATAAACTTGGACATTTATTATAAATCACTTTTTTTTTCAGAGAAATACAGCATTTCTCTTTCTTGCACAAATCATTTTCCATAGAGGCATTCAAAATTAAACCTCATGAAAAGAGATATCATCTAAATATTTGACTGATCGATTATGCTGGTTAACTAGAAAAATACTTTGTAATTATAGATTGGTTGCAACAGTTAATTAACTATTAAAGGATTAGAGAAATTTTCTATCCTTGTTAACACATACAGGTTGTCACATGCCAGTCCCATTTTTAAGTATTTTTTCACCCATTATTGTTTTGAAAGGAAAGGCGATAAAAAAGAAGTAATTGCCTTAAATTCTGAAGATGGAAGAAGGCTAGGAATAGCCATTAATTTATATTAAAGGTACAGAAACCTTTATAAACAATATGCATTCTATGTACTTTTTATGGGGGGGGCACGGAGGCGGGTTTCGCTGCTGTGCATGGTCAGGGACTTAAACCCAGAACGTGTCCCACTCGCAGTTGAGCATTCTACCGCTGAGCCACCCATGTACCCACTGAGTGCTTTATTTTATTTTTTTCACTAAGTGCTTTTTAAATGTTGAAAAATAGACATTAAAGTTAAAATAATGCTTAAATGCTAATATTCAATAAAAAAGTCTTCTGGGTTTTGCGAGATTACCATTCTAATTTAGAGCGAAGTAAAAAATTAAATTTAAAGGCGATGTGTTACTTTTAAACAATTCAAATAGAGGAAAGGATGGTATTTGGAAATATCGTTATCTACTGCTGTTCTGAAACATCTTTTTTAATATGTGAAAAATTTGATGGGTAACTTTGTAATTACATCTGATTTGCTATTTTTCTTTCTTTGGCCAATTTATGGAATGTGATTACATGGTGCTGCTTCAGTGATTGTTAATGATAAGGTGAATCACTGTGATGATCTAGTAGATTCTATGTCTGAGGAGTCAGTGAATCCCCTGAGGACACTCTACGCTTCCCTTGAAAGCTTTTTGTTCCCTTGAAAACAATTGTTTCCCTTGAAAACAATTTTCTGAAACTACACTGGTGTGAACGTAAGCTAGATGGAACCTTTACATTTTCTGCCAAATGAAAAACTTTATGCTCTCAATCACTAGGAAATATCTACATTTCATTTGGTTTAATAATTATCATGTTCTTTCAACTGATTCATAAAATTAGTTCACAATAGCCTTAATACATTTCATATGTTTTCTAGGGAATTTTACTTTTTTTTCCAAATAGTTTTATAGAAAACACTTTTCTTACTTGTTAACTAGCCAGGATGGCAAAAATACCTTTCAGGCACAGCCTAAATTCTTCTAGTGAAGGTTTTATTCTTTCCCTTACTGCAACTCTGAGGCCCCCAGTCAGAGCCTACTCTACTTTAGACACATAGTTATAACATGCTGAGTGATTTGGTTTCAGAGCTGATGTTAGATGAATGCTGAAAGTTGAAAAGGGGAAAGGAGCAGATAGAATGAGTGTAATGAACATCACAATCGGCAGCCTGAGAATAGGACATGAGACAGAAGGGCTATGATAATATACACAAGTGTTCAAATTACATTTGTCTGGAGCCATCGTGGGGCCACTGCCTTCTATGCCTGAAGAAACCCTGAGTGCATTACAGGATTTCAAAGTGCACAGAGCAAGTAGAAATACTCCTAGTCATGGCCTTGAGGCTTCAATAAATGCTTAAATTGCACTCACTGCAGCTTGATAAAGAATCAAGTCATTCTACACTATGCTTTACAGTGTTTCCCTTCACAGAAAACACAGATGAGCAGCATCATTGCTTAGCATGATGGCACAAATTAGGAGGCCTGGATTTGATAATGACTCTTCTGGTAGTTGACAGTGTAACCGTGGGAAAGTCATTTAACCACTCTGGGTCTCAGTTTCCTCACATATAAAATAGAGATCACAGTTAGCATCTCCTTGGTGGCATCCATGGGAGGAAAAAGTTAGAAAATATGTGTAAAGTATTCAGCAGGGCTCCTGGAACTTTTCTGACAAGAACGAATCCTTAGTTATGGGGACGATGTCAGCTATCTGGAAAGGTTTTTGCCCCAGGAATTCCAGGAATCCAGAGAGCCAAAGTTTTGCTACTTCTCAAATGAAAGATCAAAATAAACAAAATAAAAATCAACTAAAAAGTATATAATTGATCTTATATAACATTTCTGTACTGTAAATGGAGATATATTCAGTTCTTAAATATATTTAGCAGTTAGAATGATCCGTGATTGGACAGTTTTCCAGAATCAAATAACTTTATTTGATTTAGTAATTGGTTTTGATGGTCTGTCTAATATGGTTCAGGGTTGCTTCTTCAAAAAAAATGGTTGCCATACCATTCTGAGTTATTTATAAATTATGAATTAGTTGTTGTGACAGTCTTTTTGTTTGTTTGTTTTTTCAATCACAGTAAAACCAATTCTTTACTCAGGGTGAAATAATTAGCTACTTTGCAAAGCTCCAGCATGATAACTAGCACTTAACCACATTTAAATCCTTAATATATATGTATTTAAGTATTAGAGAAAGAGGGACTGGGTTACACATTGTATTGTGCATATGTACAGGTAGTAAAGCATAGGCTAGATTAAGACAGAAAGAACATACACAATAAACTGTTACCGTGAGAAAAAGTGATAAAAAAAATAGAGAAATCAGTGGAAAGCTGATACTCAGGAGTCCTTCAATGTTATATATAAATGTTCAATAAAATATATAATTGATTCCTGTCATGAGTAGCATGTGGAGCCATATAAGCAATACTTAAAAAAATTATTTCTAAGTTTTTATTTCTACCTTTCTTTTTTTCAAATAGAGAAACAGAAATTCTTACATTGGATCCTAATTGTGGTTGCTAATACCAAATATTTTTTTCTATGTGAATTGGTTCAAATGGCCTTTAAGAAGTAAGTAAGAGCTTTTCTCATGGAAATTCTGAAAAATGCCCTCAGTCTTTGAAGGTAGTCTTGTTTAGTTATTGAGGCTATAAGCCCACGGGATCACTTCCAGGTCTCGGATTCCTCATGTATCAAAATTTATTTCTTGTGTGATTGTTGAATAAATACTTAATTGATACATGGCACTCGTACATCACTAAAAAGCTAGTATTTAAGTCAGTATTGCGCATGTTAAGGAAACATTTATAAGCTATGACATAAATTTAAATTCTGGAACTTGGAGCAAAATTCCTCAAATGTTTCGTATTCTTCCAGGAACAACTTGTCAGTTTTCCTATTTACATGCACTCAGATACTAGAGGGACACTTGATTCCCAGCTTTACCTGTGATTTCAGAAGGTTAGGTATTATTTTTATTCATTTAAACATATCATAATAATTCCCTGAGCATGATGGTTATTATTTTGGGCATGTTATTTGTAATGTCCCATGTCCAGGAATGACTAACTCTTATATTAGGTTGTTTAAACTGGAAAGGTCAAATGACTTAAGCTTCCAAAAATCCATTTAGCAAATTTAACATTTGCTTTCAGCACTGTGGTTCCTTTCGCCAAAAAATGTACATGCTAGGGCTGTAAATACAGTGAATTTCCAAGGTTAATTATAGAGTACTGTGCATTACACAGTAATTTTGTTGGTACTTCAATATTATGTTTGGCATATGCAATAATGCTGAAAAGTAAATTTGCTGTATCTTTACTTTATGTATCCTTAGTTAGAAATGACTGTATTGTTAGACATTTGGTCCCTGGGTAAAATGCCTACTGAGATCCACTTTATAGAAAAAGAAATTTTTCTGCTGAAAACCAGTTTCACCCACTGATGAGTGTTCATGGACAGAGGTATGTAGTTAACAATGTTTATTTGAGTGGCTGCACACAAGCCTAGAAAAGAAAGCAGAAAATTGAAGATGAAAAATTGACTTGGAATAGAGCTCCTTGAAAAAATAGAGAAAATGCAAAGGGGAAATCCTGCCAACACAATTTTAGAGAATTAATTTCCTGATATTCATATACAGGCCTAACAAATGCATAATATCCACAGCTCATTATACTATGTAAAGTGCTCTTGTCAGTCGAAATATTTGGAATAAATATTGAGATTTATCAAACAAGTACTGTCTGAATAGAAATATGTGCTCAATACACATAATCTAGAACATGGACATTTGTAATCTGAAAAGAATTTTCTCAAATGTCTAGATCAACAGTTTTCAAACTGGGGTGCATGTAAAATTGGAGTTTCATGGAGACTTTCCAAGTTATACACAGACACATATGGTTTTAAGGAAATTAATTTTCATATCAACTTCCACATGTACTTAAGTTGACTTATCTGAGGACTTGACTGTGTTTAAGCCCAAACTCTCAAGCTAGTTGTTTTTCCCCATTTTACTTTTCACAATTTCCCTTCTCCTATTCTAAAGAAAGGCACACTTCTCACTGTTGTGAAATCGTTCTAAGGTTCATTGTCCAAAGGATGTACTTGAAAAATAAAAAAGAATTAAAAAGCTTAGTGTTGATAATCTGAATGAATGTATATCAAAGTCAATTTCAAGTTCTGTATTTTTCAGTTCTTCGCTTTCATCCAAGTTGAAGGAGGACTTAATAATGTCATTACTTTGATAAAATAGAAAAATCATTTTGATAATAAATCACTGTGGTATTTTGACGTATAACTCAAGTACAAAGAATTAAATTGCATTGCTATAAGAAAATTCTTGCCATTCCTATAGACTTATTTATATAAACAAGATAACTTAGTGCTTATATCTATAACATAAAAAGTATGAAATTGATTGATTCTGAGCCCATTGTCATTCTAGCTTTAAGCAATATCCATCTTAATTGGAAAAAGAAAGCCTAGTTCGTCTAAATAATACATACATTTCTACTAAAATGATACTTTTTTCCAAATGATCATTACATTGTTAATGACATTTTATTGAGATATAGTCACATACGCTACAATCCATCCAAAGTATACCATCAGTGGCTCCCAGTATCATCATATAGTTGTGCAATCATCACAACAATCCGCTTTAGAACCTTTTCATTACTCCAATAATAATAATGAGATAGAATAAAAATATAAGAGAAAACCCAAAATATCCCTTATGTCTTATATCCCCTGTTGTTGACCCCTAGTGTTGATATGGTACATTTGTTAGTGTTGATGAGAGAATGTTAAGATACTACTGTTAATTATAGTCCATAGTTTACAAAAGGTACATTTTCTCCCAAATTCCCCTCTATCATTAACTCTTTATAATAGTGTTGTACATTGTTCCAGTTCATAAGAGAACTTTTTTATATTTGTACTTTTTAGTATTTTTATATTTGCACAGTCATCATCCACCAGAAGATTCACGGTGTTATACATTCCCATGTTTTTAACTCTAGCTTTCCATCTGGTGACATACATGACTCTGAACTATCCCATCCAATTACATTCACTCACAATTCAGCCTTATCAATTATAATCAAAATAATGTGCTGCCATCATCTCTGTTCATTTCCAGACATTTAAGTTCAACCTAGTTAAACATTCTGCACATATTAAGCAGTTATTCCCCATTCTCTCACCTCATTCTATCCCCTTTTAATAACCTATACCTTAGATTTTATGTCTATTAGTTTGCGTATTAGAATTAGTTCATATTAGTGCATACAATATTTATTCTATATCAGACTCATTTTACTCTTTATAATGTTCTCATGGTTCATACATGTTGTCACATGCTTCAGAATGTCATTCCTTCTCACTAATAATAATTGTTATAGGTAAATTCAGAAAGGCAATTTTCAGCCTTAAGGCTGAAAATAAATGAATTTTTAATTACAATGTCTATATTTTATTGCAGCAATTGATGATAGGCTGCTGAATATATGATTTTTAAGCATAAAAATATATTACCTTTAGCATAATTTTTAGTGGGGTGAATTGATTAGAGATATAAGTTCAAGGAGAAAAGCAAACAATGCAAAATTTGTGACCATTACTGAAGAATTTGATTATTTATTTCTTATATGGATGATAGTAGGTATCAGAACACTGTATTATTTTGATTCTGTTGAGTTCATTTTATATGTCAGTATGCTGAACATTACTTCCCAAGAATTTATAGCCATGATAAAATATTTTAAATGCCAACTTAAAAATGTATGAGTCAAGGGCAGTGCAATGGGTTCAGTGGCAGAATTCTCACCTACCACACCAGAGACCTGGGTTTGATTCCCAGAGTCTGCCCATGCAAAAAAAAAAAAAAAAAGAGTATGGGTCAGTATATCAAAAATAAAAAAAACTATCTTTAGGGCATGTGTGTGAGTAGTAACAGTTTAAATTCATGATTATAGACCTACCACATTATTTACCAATGTATAAATGAAGGTTCAGAACAACAGTAAATTAATAAAGGTTACCTGAGCTAGGTAATAGCTGAACCCAGACTAAAATGAAATGTCTATTGGATAAGAGGAAGCATAAAAGAGTTACATTTGTGCTAAAATTTTACTGGGTTAAATGAAAGGATGGCTTTAAATTACAGGAAAGTTTTTTAGCTAGAGAAATTTTTCACCTAGATTTTTCTGCTTCCATCCCTGAAAAATAGAAAATGCCCATTTTCCTGAACTATACAGTTTTGTTGAAAAGTATTGGTACATAAAGGTGGAATGTTATGTAGTATTGTATCGTATGTGGCATTTAGGTATTCAAAGTTTTTAGTAGGTAGACTAGAGGAGTAGAAGTGGTATAAACTAACCCAGAACTCTTTATGTAAGAGTATATCTTTATATCTTTACATAAAGAGTACTATAAAATGTACTCTTTATCTTGGGGATGATGGTGGTATGTGATTTAATCAAGACACTATTTTACCAAAATCAATCAGATGTCATTTTATTTAGTTTCACCTTCCTTCAAGTTTTAGAGTATGAGTACACTGCAATGACATGCCTTCACAACCCAACACGTACCGCCCCCCCCTCCCCCCCACACACAGGAATTGTTGAATCTTAAGCTCCAGGTTCTGAGCTGCTATGTCTTAAGGCATAAACAGGGCCCTCATTACTAGCTTTCTTCATGGTCAAGTATCTATGATTCTATAATATTCTTTTCCCAGGATCCTATTTATTCTAAATAAAAGTGATTTATTGAACTCAAACATCTCATTTGTTACATGTTTTCTACCATATTTAAAAATATATTTAAAAATAACTGAATTTATGTGAAAGGGAGCATATTGTTTCCTCCTTTATTAGGAACTTCCACTAAAATGGATAGTATGAATTTATTAATACTGACAACCTCTATTAGATTAAGCTCTAAACTCATTACATTTAAAGCATATCGTTATATTGATCAAATACTTTTGATATTATATGAATATATGCATGCCTAAGTATGTATAGAAACATGTATAGATATACGCACACATATATGTGTACACCAAATAAATGTAATCTAGATTTTAGGTAAACCTGTATGTTTTGTTAGGCACATGATTTAAAAAAAATTTTCTTTTTCCCTTCCTAGCATCTAACTATTAGTTTTGTTTTTGTAGTTCATGTTTCTGGTGGCATAGAGGAGTGTTTCTCAAGCATATGGGATCACCTGGGAAGCATGTTAGAATGCAGATTCTGAGTCAGTAGGTCTGGTTTAGGGTCTGAAATTGTACATTTCTAAGGAGCTTAGTAAGGTTTTAGAGACTCCACAGGTGCAATTTACTTTTGTTTAAAAAATGATTTCCTTAAAGACTGTAATTCAAGTGTGTGTTTTTTAAAGGATTGAAATAAAAAATCTGATGATTGGGCAAGATCTAGCCAACTTGGTAGCTTGGAAGAAGCTTTGTTGTGGAGAGAAACAGGCAGCCAGGCTGGCCGCCATGGAGGCTGACAGCCGTGTCTTGGCAGATGGGCACAATTGGGTGGGGCTTGCCAGATTGGAGAAAGGACTTGAAAGAAAATTTAAATTGTAGGCTGAAAGGTGTCAAATGGCTCAAATAATTTCAAGATGAATAGTGACATACTTGGTTTAGATAGTTTGAATGGAAAAAATTCTGTTAAATACACCATCTTTTGGAGATATATTTAAATTTCAGGCTAACGGGAAAGTTTAAGTACTGGGGTGGGTGGAAGATAACATTTTTAATAATGCAATTTAGGGACAGAAGCCATTTCACTATTTTATTGCAGATTAAATCGTGGAAGACAATTAATATTACAGTGTCTTGTATAAAATGGTCTCTTCAAATTTGACGATAGTCAAGTAGCCAAGAAGAAAGTAAAGTGCTGTATAATTAATTCTAAACACAAGCTTCAAAATGATTGCAATTCGCTTTTTTTTCCCTCTATACTCCAAGCTAAGGGGAAAAATTAGCTGTTTGCCTATCATTCACTCTAGCCCTTTTCACTATCAGAAGTAGACAGATAGTAGACAGAATGAACTTTAAATTTCACTGAATTATAGCTGTCAGCTCTCTTTTATCCCTGTATGTGAGTTCAATATACAAAAGCAAAGTTAACCTATTTTATATCCTAAGATAGCTTTAGATTTTAACTAAAATATAGTAATTTTTCCCAATATGGAAGATCAGAGGCATTCTGTATCTAAATATTTATCCTACAAACCTACTGTGCTACCTAAGAAAACAAAAAAATCAGGACTTTTGATTTATTTGTCCTGAGGGTTTTTTTTAGATTTTGTTCACTTGTTCAAATGATACTACTATTTCTGAAGATGAACTATTTAAAAATTAGATCATTTTAAAAATTAGATCATTAGAGAAAGTGGGAGGTCATATTTATTGGTGACATTCTCTAGTTTAATAGACACAATAATAATGCTGTGGATTTAACTGCAGTGCTTACAAAATGATCTTCATAGCCTTCCCACTTTTCTGTCTTTGGCAAACTAGCATTTGTAAATGAGGTTGTCAGCTCTTTTTGTCCAGTTGTTAAGACATGAACAGCAGGCTTTGCCTTTGGTACCTAAACTGTTCATCACATCAAAGCTTTTAAAAGTGTTTCCATTGTTATTATTGTTGACATGATTTTTTGCTTCTATTTCCCCTGCTGAGCCAGCCCTAAGAACTTTGTATTGGCTGCTGTTTCATCCTATCTGCTGATTTACTGTTGGTTTGAAGATGGAAAGTGGGAATGAACGTTAGAATGGTTTCTTAAGTAGAGTTGGCTACAGGGCTTGTGCTGTTTCGAACTGAAGACTTCAGAGTATGCTACTTCTCTCTGAGGGAAATGTAACTGAGTGCAACTGAGATAAATGAATGCATTTTTGAGGTTGTCACTGAAAAAGGCAAAGAGTTAATGAAAGGGAATTCTTCTCTTATAGGTTTCCAATTATGTTTTCCAGCTTGCAAAGGGGATGTTAAGATTGGTTGAGAGAGCTAGGAAGGAGATAATAAGAACAATAGCTCATTTATTTTTAGATCATTAAGTTGATTTTGTCATTAATATTTAGAGGCGATTGAAGGGATGTATCTTTTGCCTTTCTTTCAATTCTGAACTTATGCTCAAACATACTGATATACAGAAAATAAGGTAGTGATGGCTGGTCTGCTTCTGAAATGCATTTTTATTTAAAATCATAGCTAGAATGTTAAGACATTCTCTGCTCCAGAGAGATTCTGGATAGAGAGAATTTTGAAAGGAATGAGACAAGACTCCATCCAGTCCTGCTATCCTTCAGAGGTGCCTTTTGAGGTAGTGGATTATGAAGTTAATGTGTCGTATGTTTTAGCATGCTCCTTTAGGTGGAATGATATATGGATTAAAATAGACAAACATAAAATAAAATAGTTTATAATTTTATGACAAGATTTCAATGTTGCTACTCTTTAAAACTTTATAAGTTAAATAATTTTGCTTATACGTATGTACTCTGTGGTATGTGACACTTTTGTAGTTCTCTATAAAGAACTACATTTTCTATTTTCAAAACTAGGCAATTAGAACTACTTAAATTTCACTTTATGTTCTTTTTACCAAAAAGTATCAATTTTTTTTCCCAGTTCATGCAATTAGCACTGACTTTTCAGGAGTCCAAGGTCTATCAGAGATATTAATAAGCTATAAAATCTTAATATCAGCAGAAAAGAATTTTATTTACACTGGAGCTTACATTAAATTTTCTAGTTATTAATTTTCCATGTGACAGATGTTTTCATTAAGTAAAATCTTGTAGAACTGTACAAAACCACATAGAAAAAGTTATTTAAACAAAACAATGAATTACCACAATATGTCTCTGTGAATGGATTGTATTTATATTTTGTTGTTTATTTTTGTCAACTTTGTAACAAAGTAAAGTAATTTTGGTTGGTTATGATTTGACCCATATGGCGCAATGAAATTTACCACTTGTCTCCTAGGTAATGGGGACTATTAGTTACTTTTAGAGATGAGCTTTAGTAGTGTCTTTGAGCTAGATTACAAGGCTCTCCACCAAGTTATAATGTTTGGATGAGATTTGCCTGGATTGTTTGCAAGATAAATTCTGTCCTGGCACTTATCATTTACAGAATAAAGAAATATTCATGAAGCATTATTCTTTTCTTGAGTACTGCTTTGACATTCTAAAGGAAAACACAAAATGACTTTTAATAGCAATGTGAAGATTTAAACCTGAGAAGGAATATATTTTATGCAGATATTTTTCCCTCTGTGCTAGTACTTCACTTTCTTAACTACTATGGCTTTGTAATAAATTCTGATACCTCATGCAGGTATCTTTTTGCTGCCCATTAAGCTTCCCCATAATTCCTGTCCTTTATTATTTCATATCCCTGTTAAGATTTTTATTGGAATTTCTAAATTTGTAGATAAATTTAGGAAAATTGGCATCTTTACAGTACAGTATTCTTATCCATGAACATGGTATATCTCTACAGTTATTAAAATTTATCTAATATATTTGTGTAAAACTTTGTTTAGAAGTCTTTCTAAATCCTTAGCATTAGAATTTTTATTTAAATTAAAATTAAATATTTAACTCATCAAATACATTTTAAGAAATGAAAGAAATGAAAAGCTGAGAAAAGTTATACTCAAGCATAACTGAAAAGCGTATGCATGATTAAAATGTAAATATTTTCTAGGTATTAATAAATAAGTAATATCAAGAAAAATGGACAAAAGTCATAAACAGCCATTTCATTGAAAAGGAAATATAGACATCAATGCACATGAAGAAATATCCAATATCATCATTATGAGGAGCATAGAATTCAAGAAAACAATGATTTACCATTTTCAATAATTTATTTGGCAATATATATTTTAATTGGATATGTCAAGTATGGAAGGATATATGGTTTCACATCTTCCAGCGGGTATTTAGTCTAACCCGTGGAAATGTAATTGGCATAACTACTTTGGAAAACAGTTTGGAATTATCATCTGAAACAGACTAAATCATGTGCCACCATAATTAAGAAAAACACGTGTAAATGCCTGGCAAGAGATATTTTCAGGGACCCCTATGCAAACCATATAAGAAATAGTAATCTTTTCAATGAGAGTGGATAAATGAATTGTATGTAGTACATTCATACAGTGGAATATTGCATTAAATAAAAATAAATGAAATATAATGATGTGAAAATGTATATGAATATTAGCCATATAATATAAGTACAAACTCTTTAAAAGTTGCATCTATCATGGTTGCCTTATTATGGCATTAAAGAGAGCTAAATTTTTTTAAAATCTGTTTAGAAACAAAGTATATATATATATATATAATTAAACTATGTAAGTGTATATAAGACAGAAAAGCAAAGCCATGGTGAAAATGGGATTCAGGGTATTGAATACTTCAAATGAAGGGAGACGGGGAATGGTATAAAAGGGAGAGAGTATGGTTAAATGTCTAGTTATTGTTAAGTTCCTATTCTGGATGATGGATTTACAGATGCTTATTATATTGTTATGAACAAATGAATTAATAAATACATGGACAAATGAATGAACAAATAAGCAAACAAATCCATAAATACATAAATGGTAGCTACACATAAAACAAAGATTATGTTTAATATAATTCTGTGAGCCCAGTTCCAATAAAAATAAATAAAGTGATATCCATAATGTCACTAAGTCTTATTTTTCTCACTATGATTCTATTTGACCTACATGAGATGTTAGTTGGTGGTGAGTGTGTAGTGTTTGCATGTAAGAATAACTTTGACCTATTACTTTATACTTGACCAATTTTGTTGTCTGTAAGGGTATGCTGGAATAAAGAAGAATCAATTTGTGTACTTAAAACTTTTCATGAGAGAAAAGATCACTTGGCTTTCAGCATACGAATGTGAAGATATCAAGGCAAGGTTTTTCTTTTGAGGATTCTTAAAGGAACAACAATGGCTGTTCAGTATATTTTTCAAATAACTAATTTTAATATTCCTTAGTGTGGTGAGTATCTTTTTAAGTACTAAAAGGAAAAGTATCTTTTTTTAAGGGGAGGAGATTTGAACAACTTAAGATAGCCAGATGGATGTGTGGGGTTGATTTCCAAACAATTTGGCAATTTATTCAATATATTTGCATAAAAATCTCAGTTAAAGAAGAAGGAGAAGTTATAAAAGAGGAGATAAGAGTTAATAAATTAATATGACAGCTAATAATTCTTTCTAACTTCCAGTGTTTTGGAGCAGCTAGAGGAAAAATCTGAAATAGTGAAATGGTAACCCACAGTAAACTCTGAAATCTGGTCAGTCATTACTTGTTGAAGTGTATTTTGAAAATTATTATGTTATGTTATTATATTTCACAATAAAATGTTTAGAAAACAATAGAGAAATAGAAAACTTCAGAAAATTTTAGCTGTGGCAGTAGCTAAAATGTTTGCTGAAGTATGTGAACTCAATTTAAACTTGATATTTGAACTTTTTTCTAAAGATTTCAGTTAAATATTTTATGTATTCTCTTGCCTTTAGCCAGAACCACAGTTGAGCCAGGTCCAGAATCGGGAAACTATATTCTTCTTTAACCATAGTTCTAGCATAAGGGATGCCTTGAGTTTAACAGCCCTCAAGTTCAGGGAAGTATTTCATTGTACTGTTCATTAAAAAGTGGATAGTTGCCATTTATGACAATTTACCCCTAACCAATATAGGTTTTGGGAAGTAGTGTTACCCAGAGAGATTTGTGAAATGGTAGTCAAATTATGGCGTTGATCTTGCTTCCTTAATTGCATGTTAACCTCAACAAATTACTTACATTGTTTCTGTAAGTATAAAATGCCTAATACAAGTAAAATGATTTTGAATATTTAAATATTAAACTCTTTTATAAGTGTTTATAATAACCTACACCATGGCTTGATTATATTTGAGGAGGAAAGAAAACTTTTAAAAAGTTATTTGCTGGCCATGAATTTACCCTTTTCTACCCTTTATTATTCTCAGAAAACAGAAACCGATTGTATTCTGTCTCAGACAGCTAGGATTAACTTAGGTTTGAAAAATCATACCCAGCATGGTATAAATACATCTTAAATTTGGCCACATTTCCCTGCTCAAGAATATGATGTAAGAAGATACACAGTATGCTGGATTGATTGACCACCTTTAATCTTTGGTCTTCCTAGATTTTGCAGCTCAAATTAAAAAAGAAATTCCTGTATGCTGTCTTTATGACTAAGTATTGTACTATGGAATATCAAAAGCAATCAATCCTCATTCAAAGAAGATTGTACTGTTCAAAGTAAGTTCTTTCTTGTTTGGAGTTTTATTCCTGAGAACAATTCAAGAAAATTAAGACTAAAGGAACATGAGGGAATAGCTTGACAATGATTTCATTGCAAAATATCAGTTGTATAATTTAAGTGCTTTTAATATCTGTCCATATCTGAGACCAAGAATTTTATTCTCAAATCTAAAATATTTACTCTTTTAGATTATGCTACTACTTAAGAAAATAGTCTAGCCAACAAAATAGTAATAATATAATGATAATAATAAACCTTACTTTTTTTATAGTGTATATTTTAACAACAATAAGAGATTCATCTAAAATTATTGGGAACTGTTAGGAACTTTTTTTTTTATATCAACTGCTCTTTCTGACTCCATAACTTGGCTTTGTAGATCTAAACAAATCACCTACATTTAGCACTACTACTCTTCTTTTGGTGAACTTTGGAAAGAAGCATAATTCATCAAGAAAGTACTTTTCAATAATCTCTGCAAAGGATAATTTGCCTTTTTTTCTGGTCTTCAAAATGACGCATTGCCTAAGTTGAGCCTCTCACCTAAACCATAGACAGTTTTACATTTCCTTGTGCTTTTCTGTCTCACTAGCTGACTTGATTTATAATTGTTGTAGTACAGAATTAAAAATTTATTAATTCAAATGAATTGGTAATAAGGCCACTGAGCTGCTGTATTGAGATGCTAATATATCTATTCCGGACCTCTTCTGGCCAGCTGATGCTCTGGAATATCCAACAGCTGTGGTTGGCACAACTGATAACTGAGCACATTCAAGGGTCGGGTCAAGTGTTTGTCATCTAACCCCAGTGGGCCAGAGTAGGGATTCAATATCCTGACATTCTAGTTCTGGAAAGAAAGGTCAACTGGTTGAAAGAACATATTTGTACAGCATTAGTAGAGAATCTCTGTGTAGAAGCAGTGATATTGCGCTCAGTATGTGATATTTTGGTTTTCATAGAAAACAGCTTCCTAAGCAGATTTCTGTAAAGCTTCTAGTAACTACAGTGCTTGCTTTACTGACTATTTCATTGAGGGATGTATAATTAATGCAATTAGGACTTCCAGGAAAAAAATTTTGAAATAAGTGTAATATATATATAATGTCATGGGCAGTCTCCAGGAATCAAACCCATGTATTTTTTATTAAAAAATCAAAAAAGAAAATTCTGTATTATAACACAAAGAGTAAGAATGTACTCCATTCTATGATTTTTTAAGTATCTAATTGAAGTACATGTGGATAGATAGATAGATAGATAGATAGATAGATAGATATAGATATAGTATCATTTTCCTAATTAGGCAAATCAAAGATTTTCATTTATGAGTTTCGTAAAATTTAAAATAATGTAAGGAAGTGAACAAATGCCATTCACATGGCATCTAAGTTTATAAGTATTTGTTTGACAAATAATTACATGGGGATTATATCATAGAAACGTAGCACTGAAGTAGTAGGTATCACTGAAAATTGGTTGTCAGTAAAAACAATACAAAGCTACCCTGAGTTAAGTTTTAAAAATTGACAGAACAATTTGTGTTGTGACAAGTTTTATACTGAGCTTAGTTTCAATAATTATTTACAGAGGAAGTTTAGGGAAACAAATCTTTAAGATTGAAATTCTAAATTCAGAAATGACGAAAGCAATGCAATGTTATAATGCTTCATAAAAATCAAACCCATGGAGAAAAAAACTAAAGTCAAAATAAAACTTAATTTTCTGTTTTGCAAAGGCCTAATTGTCTTTTCCTTTTAAACATGTACTTCTTGAAGAACACATTATCCACTTTGTAGCTTCCTGGGTAGAATACCCCACGTCTATTATTTGAAGTAGTCAATATTTAGTCTAAGTGTGAAACCCAGAAGCAAAGAAACAGTCACTGGATAAAATAAAATTTTTAATGTTCCCCTGTTAGATTTCTTCTGGGTCTTCCTCGGGGAGAACAAGGAAAAGGCCATTAAGTATTTCACTCAGAGCTCAGTTACCTCCATGTCTGATGAGAGTTTCGTTCCACAAAACTAATCAATCAGCCAATCACTGTTGACCTCATGCAGCAAAATGTTAGGAAATTGAAAATTGATTGGCATATACCCCAGCCCAGTGTATTGAGCTACGAATTACTGTGGTGTTGTTGATTTTCATAAACTTTAGCAATCCTGAAATAACTGCTTCTATTATAACCACTATCGCAACCACCAATGACTACTATTTCTACTTCACTGCAACTACAGCTACCATTACTACTGTCTAAGTACTGTTATCAGTTACTAATATTAGCATTTATTGAGTTACTTGTGACAGGCATTGTGCTGTCATATATGTATTTACCTCTTATAACAGTTCTCTTTGCCAAATACTATCATTTTCTCCATTTAAAATTGAAGAAACCTAGATGGTTTATCAGTCAATTGCTTTTTAGCACTCCTTATATAGCTTTAAAACAATGTAATATACATTTTTTGTTCCTTACCTAACTGGTCCATTATCCCAAGTAGATAAACGCAAGAAAATAAAAAAATGATATATTTTATATGAGGTTGGATATTTCACACAAAAATATAACAGAAAATATATCTCAAGAAGCAACCTAAATACTTCCGCTAATGATTGAATGACAATTTTTTTTTTCCTGGAGATCAATCAACTAAAAGGGAAGTCAAGCTAAATTATAAATCTCAAATCCCAGCCTTGTATTGATGGGGCGGGTAAATAAAATTAGACTTCTCTGCTTCAGAAAACAAGATTAAGTTGTCCTTGAGTGCAATAAAATGCTGATTTTAAACCAAGGTTGATTCTTTTAAGGTGCCTTCCAATCAATGAGGATATGAAAGAAAATGTACAGTTGGCAGGGTTGGGAATCCAACTCAAAGTCTAAGAATGTCTTCATCTAATTGCTCTAATTACTGCAATATGAGCTGATGATTTTGAAAGCAGTTTCAAGTCAGGAATTGTAATTCTATTGAGACAACCATTCCCGCTACAGGTTAATATCCATAGGCTATTCCTGTTAGAAATAATAGCAACCATTTTTTAGGAGACACACATTGCTATAAATGTTGCAGATAACTTAAGAATTACTGTAAAGTTCATACTGAAAACACTGTTGAATCGTACACTGAAATGTAATGTTTTAGTTTCCTTTATGATCTTTATATTCTATAGTATATAATTAATCAAAAACCATAGATTGGGCAGGGTTCTCAATATCATTTAATAGGTTTTAGCAAACGCAATCTCACTCTAAAGGTTTGTTTATCTCATCACTTATGCTCTCATTCCTTTTTATCCATTTTTTTAATTAAAGTATGAAAACAGTTAAATCCACGAAAAAATGAATACCTGCCAAATTTGCTGTTTTTATGTCTTACAATGCTTGTACTCACAATTCATAAATAAAGTGCTGATTTGGGTCTTGGGGGTTGATTATTTTGCATTTTCAGGTAGGAAAATATTGCCATCACATGTGATTTTTTGTTTTTGTAATATTAATTTTGTTACATTATTTATATAAAACATAGCCTCTGAAATAATGTTAGAGGGAAACTGACCCATAATGAGAGTTTTTGACAAAAATCAAAATGGTCGGTAGGGCTACAGTGGAGCTAGATTATTTTTAGAGAATCTGAATGAGAGTAGGGAATTGTTTTATATTTACTCTGTATGTTTAAACTTCAATTAGACAAACTGGAATATATGCTAATATTTTCAAATTTAAAAAGTGTGATTTTAAAAATGATATGAGCTAATTGTATGACATAGATCACACTTTTTTTTTACATCCTGAGTGTGTGAATTATCCTTTATATTTTTATGTTTCATGTCATTCCTTAACACTTGAAACTAATAAATTTAATGTTGTTTTCCTGTACTTCAATTTACAAAGTCCTCAATTATTATCCAACTTTGTGTACTGATATTTCCATAAATACTGATATGAGAAAGAATAAAGGAGAAAATATAGAGAGGTATTTCAAATTTTCTTCACTTCTATTAAAATATTAATTTAGCCATGAATGCACCAATACTGATGATAATGGTATAATATTCAGCCTCATGAGCAGTTGTACTGTGAGCACTTATTCAGCTACATCCTACCCAGTTGAATGATCCTGTTGGAGGTGTTAGATTTTTAATTTTAATGATTTTTGATCATTGTACTAAGCATTTGTTTTTGGAAATGAAGTGATACTTTTTCTTATGTAAATGGAGTTGAGCAGATTATTGTGGGCAACGTTCAATTGCAGTTAACCTCCAGACAAGCAGTTGTACACCCATCACTTTGTGTCACTCACTCAGGCCTTGTGAATTATTAAAGAGAATTGCATAAAGGATAAGACTGAGCAGACATTTCTGAGGAAGCATTAACCAAAAAAAGAAAAGAACATAAAACAGAATAATCAATCTGAAATATCAGTGTCTGTAATGATTTTGATTTGCTTTCATTTTGTTACTTTCAAAAGATGAGTAGTAGAGATCATGCCATTTCTAGCAATAGTAGTACACACTTAGTCTGTTTTGGCTTTGTTTTTAAGTTTTAGTCACTTTAAAAATTCATACATTATGATGTCTTTTTTTTTTGGGGGGGGTGCATGATCTGGGTTCGAACCCAGGTCTCCCGCATGCAAGGCGAGCATTCTACCACTGAACCACCTGTGCACCCTGATGTCCTTATTTATAAGAGATGCATTTAAAGCACTAAGAAATATTGGTAAATTCTAGAATGTCCAGATATATAATTAAGACAGAGGATTATTTGAAGACTGGAGGGTAAGAAAGAATATTGTATATATCAGGGTTTTATTTTTCTTCTAAAAAATTTCACCATTAATAATCTTAAAAATAGCATTATGCAGTTTCCAAGCATATGTATATATACTAATTTAACATTATGAGTGGCTTTCTATATCTTGTAAATGGTTGATGTTGTAAATATAAATAGGAATATTTATCCATTGCGGAAGAGGTTGTTGTGACTTTGATTAATGAAGAAAGGGAAATTAAAGGGTTCTCTATGTCAATTACCTTGGTAAGATTGTTCAAATGTAGAAAGCTAGTTGAATCCTATAATTGTGAAAAAACCTGCTGCCATGGAGAAGATTAGTCTATAACACCTCCTCTGAAGTGTGAATTAAATCTGATATATCAGGATCGTCTGGAGCCAACGTGGATGCCTGCATACATCATAGAGCTGCCCAGCCTCTGTAAGCTACTGTTATCAGAGTGCTAGCCTCAGCTGGTTAAATCCATTTTGCTTCAGGTTAAAAAGTTTTCAGGGAGGTGTGTCAAATTATACAAGGAGAGCTTTTTAAATTCCTTTTTTGATCATGTAAAAGCAAAAACATAGTGAATTTTACTTAAAACCCCGCTGTACATGAAATCATTTAGAAATCAAGACATGGGAAATCTTTGGAAAATAAAGTAGATGGACATTTGGGTACTGGCAAAAGTCTTTTACTGATCTGATAGACCAGCACCACAGTCCCTGTTTGCTTTTGCCTCAGGTTGTGTGCCTCTGGTATGCCCCAATCTAAACCACAGATTTCTTGATTTTTCAAAGGATGACCCTTTGGGACAATGAGAAAGAGTTCACATGTGATGTGGGATTGTTGCAGTGGCATCTTGTGTGTTTTTAGAACATGCTATTCTGAAGATTGTAACATATCTCAGAAAAATGACCCTGGGCTAAAACTCCTGTGAACACTTCCAAACTGGCTGTGAAATGTTGAAGTTTGCGTTTTATTATAATGGGAAAAATAGTGTTTTATATGCTCCAAATTTTAAAAATGTGCCTCATTTAAAATACACTCTTACAATTAATTAAATCATCTTAGGAACTGACTATTTTATGCACTTTAATTTTGGGGAAAAATAAGGAATCTAGTTGAAATTTTGGATTTTGTAAAAAATGTAGCTTTAAGTTTAAAAGGTACTTCCATGGAAAGCAGTTTAGCATCGTGGTGGTTCCTGTGTCACAAAAATGTGACACCAGACACAGCTCTCTGTACCATGATCTGCTCTTCAATAGGTCCAGCCCCGGCTGACCTAATGCTTTGAGCCCCTTCTCCCCACCCTGACTAGGTTGTCTCAAAAAGCTTGTAAGGAACATAGCAAAGTTGCTGTCATTTCCGTGGGCAATGACAGTTCAGTTATTTCATGTGTGACTATACTGGCACATAATTGCCACCCTGCACTTTATATGATACAGCAGAGGTACTTTCAATCACTTTTCTTTGATAGAAATTTGAATAGCTGCTTAAAAAGTGAAGTATGAATTGTAAGAAGCATTTGGAGCTTCCTCAGAAATTCATTGCTAGCATTTCAATGATTTAAATTTATTGTTCATTTTGCCCCTTATTATCATTGAATTATCAAGAAGTAATGTTGGTTTAATGTTCTTTGAAACAATGAGTTTTCTTGTTTGATATTCTGAAGCTGAAGTTTTTCTTGCTAATATTTTAGACAGGCAGATGGTAGATAGGTAAGTAGGTAGGTAGATAGAGAGATTGATCGATAGATATTCTATACTATATAAGCAAGAGCAAGTGTTAGTATATAGCATGTAGGACCGATGGGATTTGTTGATTATTTTAATGAGTCTTCAGTATCATTCAGTAAATATTTATTGAGAAAGTGTTCTGTGCCAGTACTTTTCTAGAGACTGGGAATAGTTGCAAAAAGAAATAAACACAGTTATCATTCCTAAAGATCTGGTATATGAGATAAAGAATAGACAGAGGACAAGTAAAGGAAATAATTTCAAGGTAATGCCGTAGAATTTGCAGGTACCATTCTGTGAGCTTAGAAAAAAATCAGCTTATGTTGAGGAGACAGAGGATAAGTTCAAAGAGCGGAAAAACTTCAGGTGCAACTTGGAGAATTAATAGGCGATAACCAGGCAAATAAAAGATGAGAATAGATGAAGGAATTTGAGATTAGGTAATATAATGACAAAGGTCTGAATGTAAGAAAAAATGTGCAGGTATGCAAACATGGCAAATATTTTGATATTGCTGCAACATAAATTGTGGGTGGTAGAGAGGTGGAAATTATAATCTGAGAATTAAGGAGGAAATGTAGTATCTCATATGCCATAATAGGAGGTATGGTCTGCAAATCCTTAACTTTATTTATGTGTTTAGGCGGTGGTGTTGATAAGGGTTGTTTGGGGGTTGGCTTTGAATGTCTTAAAAGAAATAACTGACATAGATAAATGTTGCAGGATGAAAGGGAGAGATGAAACTGGAAACTATTACAGTTGTCAAGTCAAGAAATTGTGATGAGCTTATCTATAGAGTGGATGAAATTACCCACAGAGACTGAAAAGTGCAAACAATGTGAAGGAGCCTTGGAAAACACACATTCTTAAAGGAATGTTCAATTATTTGATATCCTTGGCCTACAGTTTATGGTACATATATTGAGCTCCTCCCTTTTTACTTGTTTTGTTCCCTCTGTAAATGAACAATTATTCTTAAGCAATCCTACTATTTCTCTCATTTCCTTAATCTACTAGAACTGAATTCTTAAATGAGTTGCATTTACTCCCTGCACTTTTTCACCATAAAATACCTGGTCATTTTCTCCTCGTATATAGTATGGAAATAGTGTTCTCAGAATTCACAACATGAGACCCCCACATTATCAAACCAAAGACCTTTTTTTTCAATTCTCATTTTTCTCCATTATTTCTGAAGTGTTCTGTTGATTGTCATCAGATCCCTTCCAGCAGCTCCAGCTTCCATGGCTCAGTGATTTATCACACCTGATCTTTTTCTAATCACCACAACATGAGTCTACATGATTATTTTCTAGAACCGAAGACATGATTTTCCAATTACCAGTTCCCTGTCTCCTTTTATATTTCCCTTTGGCCCTTTGGCATTTCAAACCCTTAAAATATCTAACAGTTGGAATGCATATGGACATAATAGACAACCTTGATCAAACAGATTTAAACAAAAAGAAAATATGTTTAACCTCACATGTCGGGAAGTCCAGAGGTAGGATGTGTTTCAGGATGTATTGTCTTAGGAATTCAACAATCTTTCTTTCACTACTCTGCCGTAATATTTTCAGCTTCTTCATTGGAGGCTAGTAGTTATTTGGTGGTGGTAATTTCAGACATCACATACATAGGAAAGCAAGATCGATTTCCAAGGTTTCTCTTAGAAAAGAGGATATTTTTCCAAGAGTCCTTCCCTCAGACTTTTATCACACCTTACTGACCAGAATGTATTCACATACCTAGTCATGAACCCGTCATTGTGCTAAAGCAATCATCTCTAATCCTGAAGCTGATGGTGGAGGTTTATGGCTGCACAGGGGAGTGGTGGATTCGTGAGGTTATGTTAGAAAGTGAGAAAATGAGGATGAATGTTGGCTTTGCAATTAACATTATGCTTTATAGTATATTTTTAGCTATTCAATAATATCAACATCTTTCTTACCATATATACATTTTAAGAAATATATTAACTTACAAAAACTGTATTTACTCTCTCCAGAAGGAGACAACTTGATAGCTGTAGGTTCAAGTACATGAGCTTATTTGGCTCTTCACTGCCTGATAAGTAAAACTAAAGGATAATTTGCTCACCCACAGCAATCCATTATGCAAATTTGGGAAAAAGCAGCTTTAACTCACTATAAAATTTTGCTCATTAGAGAGACTTTGTGCAGAGGTCTATAGCACTCAATACCTATATTCTTTTGAACAGGAAAGAATGAGGAACCCTTGTTCTAACATGAAGTAAGTACCTTGGTTAGCCTAGATGTCAGCCTTCATGTGGCAATATTTTAATCCAAACCAAAGATCTGCCTGCAGTTTACGTTTCCTAGCCTCCTTTGAAGCTAGTTCTGGCCAATGACTTGTGAGTGAAAATGACTATTATCATTTCTGGATGGAAGAGTTTGAGAGCTTTGTTTCTTTATCTGCCTATTGCCTATTGCCTTGCTATGAAAACCTTTGTTCTTCAATCTCCCCCACCCATTGTTCCTCAAGCCTCTATTTTTGTTCCCTTGCTTATTGATTTATAAGATCACATATGACATGATAGCTACTGGAGGTTGACCAGCTTTAGTGTTTCACCTCCTATTGTGTCCTGTTTGGGCTTAAATTACTTTCGGTATTGAACTGTGACTATTTTTGACTAAGTTCAGGGTTTTTTGGTGGTACAGCTTCTTTCAAAATTATTAGCTTCCAGTCAATAAACTATTTAGATATAGCATTTGAATCTAAGAAATTATGTCTTAAAGTGATAGGCTTTTCCCTGTCTAAATCTCAGTTTCATGGCCTCTGTTTTTTTTTATATATTTAATATTTTTATGAAAAAATCTTCACACATATACAGTCCATGTGTGGTATAGAATTAATGGCTTATAATATTATCACATAGTTGTGCATTCATCACCATGATCATTTTTAGATCATGGCCACTGTTTTGAATTGAAATAAAAAGATAATAAATCATTTCTGGTCAATGTGGAGCCATGTATTCCTCTAGCATCCTGAAATTCTTCCCCCTATTATCCCTAATGCTACAACCTGAATAGACCCACACTTGGTATCCTGATACTACAAGAGAAAATATTGTAGTCAACTTTTACAGGACAAGAGTTACACAACAAGAATCACTAACTTCCTAGCCAGGTGTATTGGGGTCCTCTTGTCTTTGCTGGACTTCTCCCACTAAGCCAATTTCCAGGTGTCAGGTTCTGCTAATTGAAGTTCCTCATTTCTAGCACCAAATTCCTGAATCAGGATGTTTGTTTTACAACTGGGAGCATTGATTAATTTTATCCAAAACCACTCAGCAACTTCTATATAAAATCAGCGTCTCTAAGGCACTTTTCTTTATTACCAAAAGATCCATTATCTCTTGGTTGGATGTATGGAAACTTTATTGGCTTACCTATCCTCACACATTTACTCATTTGAGCTTTCCATCATATCGATGAGCTTTTCTGCTTATTCTCTACCCTGTTTCAGGACCTTAGCGATTCTAACATTTATTACCACAGTAGCTTCCTAATTGTTTCCTACTCTCATTCCCCAGCTCTGTGTCTCTCCACCATCATCTGGCCTATGAAGAACTTTAAAGTTAGTTTTTCTCATTTCTTGTTCTGGTCATTTTACTCCCTTACTCAAATCCTCAGTGTCTTCCATTGCCTAACAAACTCCATCCTGGATTTCATAAATCTGGTCTTAAATATATTCTGTTCTTATTCCAGTATTATTCTGAACCAACTTGATACTTAAATCAAAATGAAGGCCCCTCTTATTCAGTCTTCACCAAACTGGTTTTACTAACTATATCAGAATTTCCTTTAAAGGCCTAATCCTATCTCGTCACTGCCCACGACTCGTCTTTTTTTGTACTACCTGTTTCCTTGGGATAATTTCTGTAAGACTGCAAAGTTTACAGCAAGGGTTAGACATCTTATTCAAGTAAACTTTGAAGCCCTTCTCATGAGACATTAATATTTCAAGAAACTTCTAGAAACATTAAGTATGGAATTAGTTGTCTTGGACTATAAAACAAAAAGTGTTCATCCTTAGATGTAAATACACATATAGAATCATGCATATGGATTTTGCTCTTGAAAATCTAAGACTTTAAAAGTCAGTAATCAAAGTGCTGGACATACTCTTGTCAAACTGACGTTGTAAGTCAAAACCTCCCAGTATGAAAAACAAATAGGAAGAACAAGACAGAATAACAAGAAAGAAACAAAAAAACAAATTTTGTTTTAGTTTATTAGGTTGCTTAAAGCAGATACCTTGAAATGTGTTGGATTATACAATGGGAATTTATTAGCTTACAGTTTGAGCCCATGAAAGTGTCCAAATCAAGGCATCATTGGGGCAAAGGTTTCTTCCCAAAGACCAGATACCAGTGATCCTTGGCTCCTTTACCATATGGCAAAGCACATAGCAGGATATGCTGAGCTCTTCCTTCTCTTCCAGGTTTTATTGATTTCAGTTTCTTGCTTCTGAGCCTTTCTCTCTCTGTGTCTGTATTCATTTCATTTATAAAGGGCTCCATTAAGAGGATTTACACCCATCCTGTATGAACTGAAATAAATTCATTGAAAGGCCTTACATACAATGGGTCAACAGCCATAGGAATGGATTAGATTTAAGAACGTGTTTTCATGGAGTACACACAGCTTTAAACCACCACAATCTAAGCTCTTAATGCCCCAAAAGACATTTTCTTTCTGAGTGCAAAATACAGTCATTCCATCATAATATCCCAAAAGCCTTAAGTCGTTCCCTAACAATACTGATTACAAGTCTCATCAAAATCGGTTATAGGTATGGTCTATCCTTGTGCTTAATTCCCCTCCATCTGTGGACCTAGGAAAACTAAAGCACAAGATATTTGCTTCCAGTATTCAATGGAAGGACAGGCATAGGATAAATTCCCATTCCTGTAGGGAGCAATTGGAAGGAGAACAGCAATCACAGGTCCCAAACAATTCTGAAACCCTGCAGGGCAGACTCCATTAGATTTCAGGGTCTAAGAGTCCACAATGTTCTGTCCTCTGGGTCTGATGGAGTGGAAGCCCCACCCTTCCAGGTGCTTGTGCAGTGATCATGCTCCTCCTGAACGCTAATGTGGAGGCTTCACTCTGTTAAAGCATTAGGGACGCAGCCGGCCTCTCCAGAATGCCCCAAGAATATGGCCCACTCTCTCTGAAGACTGGGACAGCAGCAATCTTCCTGAACAATGGGGCAGTAAGGCACTAGCCCTCTCCAAGGGCTGGGACATACTCACCCTTTCCACACACGTGGATGGTTCTACTCTCTCGGCCTGTGAAGATGTCTTCAGGACAGGCTTCATCTTCCATAATCCTGCTCTCAAAGTGATGTTCACTTTAATCTGTCTCTTTTCTGTCCCTTTTAGTCCAGACTTGCAGTGGTTGAATTCATACAGAACTCACAAAAAACAAACAAACAAAAAAAATGAAAACAAAAGAAACAAACAAACACACAAAAAAACTTGTCAGTTTTGCATGTAGTATACAGGTCTCTAAACCATCAGATAGAAGGACATTCCACACATCCTTCCTGGGTAACTGTATCTCCAGTCCCAAATTGGAGTAGGACCTTTCAAAAAGTCAGTTTCAGTATTAATGGACACTATTCACTGGATCCATGCCCAGTTAAACCCTCACAGGGAGCACTATTCTCTGGAGACCCACTTTCTTAAAGCTCAGAATTTTCCTAACCTCAATTTTTGGTTTCTTTGTGCACAGGAGTGGTGTTCTCAGCTTCTGCCCTTCCTTTTACATTTTACTATAAGTTGCAAGAAGAAACCAGGCTGTCTTTCCACACTTACTTTGTAAATCTCCTCAGCTAAGTATGCAAGCTCATTGCTCTCACTTTCTTCTTTCCATCCAACATCAGAACTCAGTTCACCAAGTTCTTTGCTACCTTAAAACAAGGATTGTCTTTCTTCCAGTCTCAAACACATTAATTTTTTTTCTTCTATGACTTCAACAGAAGTAACTTTAACATCTATAATTCTACTAAAAATCTCATCTAAACAATCTAGGCCTTTTCTATCAAATACCATACAGTTTTTCCACGTTCTACCCATTACCTAATTCCAAAATCATTTCCACATTTTTGATATTTGCAATAGCAGCACACCACTCTCCTGTTTCCAAAATCCGTCAGGTATCTAGGCTGCCTAAAGCAGATACCATGGAATGTGTTGGCGCAAACAATGACGATTTACTAGCCTACAGTTTGAGGCAATGAAAATATCCAAATCAAGGCATTATCAAGGCAGCACTTTTTCCCTGAAGACAAGTTGCTGGTAATACTTGGCTCCTCTGCCTCTTGGCAAGGCACATGCCAGTATCTGCTTCTTCTGGAAGAGAAGGTTTCCTTCCTTTCCAAATTTCATCGATTTCAACTTCTTACTTTTGTGCCTTTTTCTGTCTCAGTATTCGCTGCACTTATAAATGACTCCCGTAAGAGAATTATGATCCATCTTGCATGCAATGGGTCACACCATAACTGAAGAAACTTCATTTAAAGGTCCTGCTTACAGTGGTTTCATAACCATAGGAATGGATTAGATATAAGAGGATATTTTTCTGGGGTACATAAAGCTTCAAACCTCTATACCTTTGAACTAGAACTGTGGAAAACACTTTTTTTAGGACCATTTTTCTCACCTTTCAAATGGATTATGGTTATTTTGACAATGATATATGAAAAAGGTTACTATAACTTATGAAGTCATATCATGTGTTAGATATGTTTTATATGGCATCTTATTTAAAATTAATAATATCCTGAAAGTAGATGATACTATTTTAATTAATAAAGCTAGAAACCATAATTCAAAGACATAAAGTAGTTTCTCCAAGTTAATGAAATAGTTAAGGGCACAACTCTGATTTTAAACACTTCTATCTGATCACTGAACCAGCACTTTCTACTGTATCATGATTGTAAAGATAATTATATTAAGAAATCAAGTACAATTTACTAATTATAACTAATTGCTATTTTATTTTGTAACAACTTAAGCTGTTTTTAATTTACTATAGAGAAGTTAATCCATAGGCATCTTGCTTTCCTTCATGCATGTATGCCTAGAAGTTGTGTATGCATAAAAAATTCAAATTGGTTATTATAGTCATGCATTGTTTAACTGAAAAATAGCTGTCTTTATAATTCCAAGTATCTCATGATATCTCTATTTTAGTATATTGCATATGTTCATTGTTACTTACAGTATAATGCCTAGTTTTGTTTCATTTTACTTTTGGAGTGGAACACCAAGAATAAAAATAATTATGGCATATATAGTCTAAGAAAAAGGAAATCATGAATTAAATTTAGTCTTAGTGTCTATATATTGATGAATAATAAATTATGGAAGCAAAACATGTTATAGAAATACGTTTTTAAGAAGAAATATGAAATATTTGCAGAGTCAGGGTGATTTTATGCATTTATCATACTGCAAATCATTTCCAAATTTCCACTTATGTTTGCCAAGAACAATGATAATTAATACTTATTGACTTACTTGAGAAATGTTGAATTCTGAACTTTTTTGGGCCACATTTAAACATATATTATGCTAAACTAAATTCCAGAAGAAGAGGTAGTATTTTATATTTTTGGCTAAGAATACAGAGGCAGATTTTTCCCCAAAAATGGATTTTGGGAAAAAAAAAATCCATATCCCCTTCCTCACTTGCTTCCTCAGCATTTTTTAAAAATGCTTTTCTAAAATCCCTAATAATTATGAAACATTTTTGTCTATTCATATTTTTAAAGTTATTTGTTCCCTTTAACAGATATCAACAGTAGTAACAATCTGATTTTCAGAGTTCATTGTTCACTTTCGAGATTATATATAAATATATTATCTTCCCCTTTATTTTATCTGATAGTGTCATAGATCAAAATAATTTAACTAAGACGTTGGATTTGTTCCTCTAACTGATTTACTTTAAACTTACTTTACTTCCACTGCTCCAAATTTAGTACATTTCCCCTTGCCAGATGTCATCTAGTTATTCCAAGCAATAGAATAAGATTTATATATTGACAAGTGGAAAGGTGAAATGCTGGTTAAAAGAGTTCTGCAAATGATACTTCTGATCCCAGCAGGAATTATTGGCTTACAGTTTTTTTTTTAAAGCAATGTTTTCTTTGCTAATAACTGTAAATTATATGCTGTAGCATTCCATCCCTTTTTTCTTCCCCCACTTACTAACTTTACCTCACTTTAGGGGTAAAATCCTTCAAGTGTATGCCTGACACTGATATAATACATTTATATTTGGGGAACTCTTGAGATTTTCTTTGAAAAGAATGGATTTACAGGATTGAAAGATATACACATTTTATACTCACTCCACATCCTCTTCCTCACCTCAAAGTTACACTTTCTTTTAAACTGAAAGAAAGAAAGTTCTCACACATATGCCTGGTTTAGGACAGGCTTTACTCATCAGAGCACTTTCCAGTTCCCTTAGCCTTTCTGAAGGGATGCATTGCAACTTTGACTTTAAAGTGTAGGCACACATTTGTTAGAAAGGAATACTTATGCAGGAGGTGGAGACCAGTTGTCAATTTCTTAGAGGAATGTAAATCTTAAGAGTTTATTTTAAAGAAATAGGGAGATGTGTATGTCTGTACATGTAAAAAAAAACTGAATTTTATACACTGTTGACTTTGATACGAAATTTAGTCATTTCATAGGGAATTTTCTGGTAAAAGATAAACTCAAAATTAAGAAAATATGGTTTGACATTATATATTTTTGTTAGTTTATTAGAAGTAGAAAAATTGGAATTGTTTTGTTCTAAACAGTACCGAAAGCAGATGATATGTTGAGCCTATAGTCTTGCATTTTAAGCATTCTTGGAGCTGAAATACCTGAAAACATGCTTCCTTTCCATATATTTAGTATATAATAAATTTCAGGAAAAAAAGATCAAAGAAAATAATGTTTAGCTTTCTTAACGCCCTCATAAATAATATTGTCTGTAGCTCTTTTCTTTGACCATTGATCACCACAATTTCAGAGAAAATGATACCAGCAAATGGTAGATAATAGTTTCACTTTGCTTTTGGTCTTTTGAATTTATATGAGTTTTTTCATACCAAAATACCCTGTTTATTTCATATTTATACCCTCCTACTTATAATGTTATAAAGTTCCATAAACTTTTATTAAGCTCTTTTGGAAACACACCCTGGAATTTACTTTGCTTAGTGAAAATATTGGTGTCAGCAGATCATAATATGTGCCTGGAATAATTTGTCTCTACATTGATCAAATAGAGAATAATCTTTAAATATTTATCTTTGTTATTAGTATGGTTTCTTCCTATGATATTACCTTCACTCTAAATGATATGAGAGGTCATTTAATGGAAAAATCTAGTCACAATCAGACGTTTAGTGAGTCCTGAGGTTTTCATGCTGTAAGAGTTTAAAATTTCTTATCTAAATAGCCTAAGCTCTGTAAGTAAAGCTACCCTTTTGAAGGTCTGACATGTTGTAATATACTTATGCCACCCCTTAGAGTGATAATACCCCATTTATACACCAATGGGCAGTACAGTTGCAGGCCTCAACTCCTATCAGAACTGGCAAGAGATCTCATTTCTGAAGCTATAAAGGGTTTCTAATAGGGAGGGTGTTTTTAAATATTATTTGATAAATTGAATTGTACTGGAATGTATTATTTCCTGGGAGCAACAGTAAGAGGATGATGGGAAAAGGTAAAGTTTTCCCTATTTTATGTTTATAAGGAAGTTTCCCTAGAGAAATATATTTGTGAGCTTGTCTTAGAACCTTCAGTTACTCTATGACACTATGTCAGTGAAAAAAAATGCTTTCTGCAATCCAAGCAATTGTTTTTGAACAGAATGTTGTGATCAGAAATTTAATAAAGAATGTGGCTATATTAGCACATATTTATGTAAACCTCCATGAAATACTCAGATATTAGGGATTTCTTATATATACAGATAATGTTAAAATTAATTTAGATACACTTCAGATCAAGCTAAATGTGTATAATAAGATGTTATTACATGTATAGCTGTATATTTTATTATCACCAGGCTTATTTTTTTGTATTTATCTGACATTCTTGCTTCAACTCTGGTCTCCTATCTCGGGGCCCTAAAAGTTAGCTTTCTTCCTTATTTGTTCTGCTGATTTGAGACTTTCTTAAACTAGGCTGGTAATCTATGCCCAGTAGGCTAAATCCTGCCTGTCACCTGCTTTTGTAAGTAGAATTGTACTGAAAAACAGACATGTTCATTTGTTTACATATTGTCCATGGCTACTTTCTCACTACAACAGAAGTAGTTGTCACAGAGACCAGGTGGCCCATAAAGCCTAAAATACTTATTACCTGGCCTTTTACAGAAAAATTTATTGACCTTTGCCTTAAATCAATCTCTGTGATCTAGCCTATTAACTATATCTTCAGATATGTGCAACAGAAACTTAAGGAATTTCTTATGCATGCATTCCTTTCAAGCCCAAAGTCTTGCTGCGGACCAAAGAAATCTAATTCAAGAGCAAATGATGAATAATAGAAGAACAATAACTTTGTTTTTGTCTTCTGTTATACAGAAATCCATTGCTAAACTGGGTGGTAACAAATCTGAAAATACCCACATAGGCACAAAAAACCCTAAGTCTTATGTGGGCCATGGTGGTTCAGCAGGCAGAGTACTCACCTGCCATGCTGGAGACCCAGGTTCAGTTCCTTGTGCCTGCCCATGCAAAAAAAATGTGCCAAGTCTTATTGTCTGATATATATACAAACACCTGCCTTGAGAGGGAGAGTGAAAGTATTTTTAAGAGATGGATCCCCTTCACAATCTATAATCTAATGATGCTTTTTCTACAAATATGGATTATAAATGTTAAAGGAATGATTCACTTTTCTAAGTGTGTGAATGTGTACATGTACACACGTGATGATTCAGAATATTGTATATTTATGTTGGAACATATATAACTTGACAAGCAACTAAGAAAACACAACCCTGACACACATCCCTCTACCCATCCCCCTGGAAGACTTGCTCCAATTACAGACACCTCACAGTGGATGGGAATTCCATCATTTACTTGAGGCACCTTTGCTTCTTCTCTTTTTCTTAACTTTACATCCAATATGTCAAAAACTAACAAATCTGTCAAGAATGTAAACAAATACCCAACTGCTTCTTACTATGTCAGAGTGTACAATTCTGGTCCCAGTTATCTTTATGTCTTGTTAAGATTATTGCTGTAGCTTGCTAACTCATCTCCTTACTTCCACCTTAAATGTCCCTGCTCCTGTTCCTTTCTCAGAAGAATGAGAGTGATTTTGCTATTCCCCACTAAAAGAAAGTAGGGGGTTTGGAAAAATAGTTGATTCCACATGTGGAGAAGATAAAACACAAGGCGATCCTGGCATCTCTTATTGTTCAAAAGGAAGGAAGTTGTTGAGTACAAATAACCAGTAAAATAAAAATGACACCAGTGGAATGGAACATGATGAATAACAATAAAAAAATTCACAACAATGAAAATGATTCTTACCACAATGTTATCAGCAATCTCAGAATTCATAGTGAAACTAAATAACAGGCAGTGGGGATGGAGTGAGAGAAAGCACATCTTTACAGAATGTTAACTGGCAAATGCATTATATTTTACCAGCCAATGTAATAATGAATTTAGACAAGTATCATCAGCAGCTGCTAAAAATATTGAGTCCTAGGTGCTGAGTAACAGTATGTTCACATAGTCTCCAAGTATCACCTCACACATTTTTTATTAATTACAAATGGAAGCATTATCTTTATAAAAGAGAGGTCTGATGAATTCTACCTTTACCTAGATGAGAAAAATTTAGATGAGACAAATTTTCATCATTTGCCTCCAGATGTGATGCATTGGAAGTAAACAAATCGCTTATTTCGCATTCATACAGAAATGTACAATCAAAATTTAATCGACCAGACAAATGCATATTGTGGGACATTCTACAGAAAACTAGCCTGGCCTCTTCAATGTCCTAAAAGACCAGTAGGAAGAGTGAGAGAGAAAGTAGAGGTATTTTTCTAGAGTAAAAGAGACAAGGGAAATGATAACCAAATTAGATGCATGATCTTATTTGGATTCTGGGTCAGAAAGTTGAAGAACTTTTTAAAGACAATTAGAGAAACTTGTGTGGGCTATATGTTACATAATATTATATCAATGTTAAATGTCTTGACTTGATAGTGTTAACTTGTTTTAAAGTATATCCTGGTCCTTAGATGACTTAAGCTGAAATATTTATGGGTGAAATGTCATCATGTTTGCAAATTACTTTCACATGGTTCAGCAAAAAGAGGAAAAAGAACAAAAAATAAATCTATACAGAGAGATGAAACAAATATGATAAAATGTCAGTATTTGAAAATACAGATAAAAGGATCACAGATATTGTTCTTACTGTCCTTTCAATATTCCATAGACTTGAATTTTTTCTAAATACAAAGTCAGAAGAATTTCTGCCTCTGTTCCTCTCTTTATATCTGTCTTTATCTACCAAATCATGTCACTAATTTGCCCAAAACCTCCCACTAGTGCCTCTTCTCACTCAGAGACAAAGCCAACACCATTTAAGTGAATTTCAGGTGAATGCCAGGGGTAAGGGATTGGCATAAGCATGGAACAATAGAGGGAGCAAGACTGTTCTGCTCCATGATTGTGATAATGTTTAGACATACCTATAGAGGCAATAAAACTCATACACATGTGCACCAAACAGCAACAATAAAAGGTGAATGAAAGGACAAACTCTTGAAATTTGAATAATGTCTGTGGTTTAGTTAATTTTATTGTACTGTTATCCTGGTCTTGGTAATATACTGAAGTTATTTATTATATTATCATTGGGGGAAGTCTAGTGAAGGGTTTGTGGGGATCTTGTACTATTTTCTGCAACTTGTATGTGATTCTGAATTTATTTCGAAGTAAAAAGTTTTTTAAAAAATTGCAAGACCATGTGTGACCTGCCCCAGTTACATCTTGGACTTTTTCATGCACTCTTCTCATAGTCACTAAGCTCTTTATCTCTGGTCACCTTGTTTCTCCATCACCGCAAACACGTGGCATCCTTGGTATCTTTGCTTTAGCAATTTCCTCAAATTGTTCATGGATTAATCTCCAAGTTTTGCTCAAAGTTCTATTATAATGGCCTTTACACAACATTCAACCACTAACCAGCACATACCAATCCTCTTTAATAACTTTCATTTTAGGTTTTTTTCCATAGCACACTTCTGTCATATTCACGATTTTCTTAGCCAGTAAGCTCGTTGTTTATTGTCTGTCTTTCTGGCTAGAATGTAAGGTGCAGCAGGATCTTTGTTTTGTTCGTAGGAGACATCAAATGGCTAGAAAATGCATGGAGTATAGTAAGCACTTACTAAATATGTGTTAAATTAATTAATAAATCCTGTCATTTAGGTCCTTGGAAGTTTGTATGTAAGAAATGAGACATGCCTTTTTTGAAGAAAACCCTGTTTCTGATCACTTTCACATGCAAAATTTATTTAACGCTTCAACAAGAAACAAATAAGTAATATTCTTCTATTTGCTTCTATAGACATATAGACACTATTGACAGAACGTCATGTTAGTTCTTTCTTTGCCTTTTTGTTTTGCACGTAGCCCACAGCTCTCTCTGTGCTGATGCTTCCATACCAGGCTGGTTCATGAATGGCTGCTGCTTCCCATTGTTTCCTGTTATGACTCTCTGGCCTCTGCAGCATTTCCACTGAAATCTTTGAAGCTGTCCTGCTATTGCTCAATGCACAGCAGCTGCTTAGGTGTCCTGCTGTCAGCCATTCTCTGCGTGTTTCCTTCTGTGCAGTTCCAGTCCAACAAAGGATACTGGCATGCTGGCTGAGCTGGCTCTATTTCTTCCCATGCCATTTAATTTTCCAAAAGACTGGCTGGTGGATGATGAGATGGTACATGAAGCCACTTATACCATTTGTTATCAGACGAGTCTTCAAGAGGCCATAAGGACACTCTTATTTGAAAATCTGCTCAAGATGATTTAATGTTTCATAATTTTTTAATGATCTGACTTCATTTTTTTTAGCACTTGTGCCTTCTTTCCTTTGAAATATTTTAAAATGCTCTAACTCATCACTTGGGCTGTCATTACATGTAGAATTTTTTTTCCCATCAGAACCCTGACCTCCTGCCTCATCCTTTATATGTTCAGCTCCTTTTAATACTTCAAGGCTTCAGTTAAATGTCATGTGCACAGAGTATTCACTAAATTGAAGGTATACTCTGACTTGTTCTTCCCCATGACCATACCCTAAATAGAACTTGCTATATTGTATGTATTTTTAAGTTGTGTTGATTCTTTTTGTCATTGGCTTACAAGTTCTGTGAGAACAGGGATATATCTCTGGTTCACTACTGCAGCCTGGCACCTAGCATAGGGTTGATATATAATGGGTGCTCAAAAGAAATATTTTGTAATAATTTTATTTTCAAAATAAAGAAACAATTGTCATGTAATTAATTATGATCAATCTTGTATTAATAAATGGATCTTCCAAAAAATGAAGTTCTACATGCTACTTGAGTAAACTCATTTACCCAGAAAACTATTATTTGCATAAAAATTGGCTGCAAGAATCAGGTATTGGCTCTTATGCAACACTGGTAGATTGTATTTAACATTGTTCTTTGAAGGTTATTTTCAGTTATTTTGTATTTTTAAGTAGTTATTTAGAAAGTTATACTATTTTTAACTTTCACACACAGACCTCCACACATACATACAAACAAACACACATTTAATATAGCATCCTGAATAAACTATTGATGTTTTTTAATTTGCTTACCTGATTGTATACCTATACCCAAAGACGAACACATTGACTAAGCAATATTTTAAAGCCATTACTTTTTTATTCCTCTCTGAAAAGAACCCAACCAATATTGCAGCTAATCGCAGAGAAAGGTGTCATCAACTTAGCATACATAACTAGGAAAATCAACTCTAAGTCTTTACGGGTCCCTGTAATGAGTTTCAACACTGATGTGAATCAATGTATCTACTGCAGAATGAGAAACTATCCTAATCACTAAATGAAAAAAAAAACAAAAATATTTTAAAGGCGAAAGAAATTCTTCAACTTTGAACCGAGCATTACTTGGTACTCATCAGAACCTCATGCTCCTGCCCACCTGCTGTGTTCTCCTTCACCAACTCTCTCCTCCACCCTCCTCTTACTCAGTGAAATCCTATTTTTAGTCTCAGTTTAACCATTCCTTAAATATTCTGAAGTAGTTTAGGTCTCATTGGTACAATCTTTCATATAAACTCTTATGTACTTTTGCTTACTGGTACTCATTACAAATAAATAATTTCTGAAATAGAATTTTTAATTTCTATCTCCTTAAGTAGGATGCAAACTATAATAAGAGCAGAGGCAGAATACATCTTGTTTACTGTTATATATCCTCAAAGCGTACATTGATATTTGGCACACTTTGGGCTCTCAAGACTAACTGAATTAGTGAATAAGCCCAGTGTTGAAATTCTTTCTCTAAAAAACAACACAACTTCAAATTTGTGCCTTAAAATAAGGTCATGGACAATATGGCTGATTTCATACTGAAGTCCCAAAGAATCATTAAAAATACTGATAGAGTAGAAACTAACTCTTATGCTTTTAAATTGTTTAGAGTTCTAGACAGAACTAGAGACTTCAAAAAGTTACATATCTTGTTGACATTGATTAAAAATTTTCAGCATTGATAAAAAGAGACTATATTGCAAAGATAAATTTGAGCTAATTTAATGTTGTTGGTATCATCATTCCCCAATATAAATGCATCTCCAAACTTATAGTTGTAATAAATGAAAAATGCAACACAATTTTCTGTGCTTTTAAATAATCTTCCATCTAAGGTTACATTTCCCAAGTGAGTATTATAGAAAATACCACTCTAGATCTGCTTAAGTAAAAATGGGGAAACTCTGTCCAAATAATTTTGGGAGATGTTATACCCAGTGTCCTACTTCACTAATTAACTTTCACAAAGCACAATAATGAGTAACAGCTCTGACACCTCTTTCTTATATAGGAAAGAAACCTGATTTTCTGAAATAATTGCCCCTCCATTGACTTTTATTTTAATAATCTTCATAAACATTATGATGCACCAGTATTTCATAAAATACTTTTTGAAAAATAAGTAAAACAAAATGTGATCTGGTTTTTATTATCTAAATTAAATTCCTATTCCCATTCAGTAGAAATTAGTTGAGAAGAATCCTTTCTTTTCAAGAAATAAGATCTGATTGTATCCTTTTCTTTACTTAAATGTAAAATTATACAGAGAAGCATAGTCAAACTAATAGCTTAATTTCTGACACTTAAGTCAGGACTTAAGCCGTATCTTGCTTCTTTGGTCATATGACATCACAAAACTTAGTAAATTCTGAATAAAAGTCTGTCCCTAAGACTAAGAACTGGTTTGATGTCTGGACAACTTTCTTCTCACCTCCCTCTCTTCCATGTGAAAGTTCCTCTGACTCAGGGGAACATGATACTAGGAAGGAATTATCATTAGGACATCCAACAAAGTAATTTCTGTTACTCATTTCTGCATTAGACAGGTTAAGGATTTGAGCTGGAATTAAAAGTACTTGTTGGGAGTCTGCTGTGACTCAGGATTTTGCACTGTAATGGATCACCAGAAGATACCTAAACCCATGTAAATACCTTCAACTCTATCTGCTGGATATTTTTACTCTCAAGTTAGTCCAGAGCTGCGTGGTGCTGCAAAGGAGGATGCTCCAAGCTAATTCAGTATTAATAAGATTAAAGTGTGGACTCTCTTAATATTCACAAAAAATATGAAATAGGTACTGTTATTTTACAATAAAGAATAAGTCATAGAGTTTAATTCACTTAGCAAGTCACACAGCTATTAAGTGAAAACAGATAGGATTTGAACCCAGGCAGACTGACTCCCTGCAAACCACTTTTAATTACTACACCATGCAGTCATCAGTTCAAAATATGGAATCTGCTACTTCAATGAACAATCTTAGCTCCTAGCTAGCCAACTTTATCTCATAATAGCAGGACTTAAAAAGGTCTGTTTGACATTTAAGTGTCAGCTTTGGATTGAGGATTTAAATTTAATTGCAACACAATGCAAAAATCAATGAACTTCAATTACCTCTACAGATTTTGACTAAGAGTCTCTTGATTTTTTTCCATGTAAATGTTTAGAGATGACCTCTTGATTTTCTTCCAACCCTGGAAACATAAAACTTTTCTTATGCATTTCAGATTTCCAGGCTGCTCTGACAAATACCTTAAAATGGGCTGGCTTAAACAATAGGGATTTATTGGCTCACAGTTTTGAGGCTAGAGAAATCCAAAATGGAGGTGTCAGCAAGGCAATGCTTTCTCCCCAAAGTCTGTAACATTGTGGTGTTGACTACAGGCAATCCATGGGGCTCCTTGGCTTGTATCCCGACTTCATGTCACATGGCAATGTTGATATCATCTGGGTTCTGTTGAATTCTGGATTCCAACTCCTTCCTGTGGCTTTCTCTCACTATGTCTGAGTTTCTTCTGCTTGTAGTTTTTTGACTACAGTAATTTGTATTAAGGAACCTCATTCAATTGAACAACATGTTAATTACAACATGCTAGTTTAAAATAATATCTTCAAGAGATCCAATTTACAATGGGTTCATACCCACAGGAATGTGAATTAAGATTAAGATGTCTAAACTGGAATGCAGTTCAATTTACCACACAAAGCAATTAGCATATTCAATCATTATGGGTGGTTTTAATTTTTAATTTATGTTTCTTACACTTTATGCTTCTTAACATTTTCTCTGTTTTTCCTGGATCATTATCATTCTTGTCTATTACTGTTCTGATGTTAAACAATAAGTTTAATTAAAATGTATATCATTAAAAATAACTTAAAAACAAATGAGATTAGACCAGAATAAAAATCACCAGTGGAACATATTAGGATCATTTACCAAATATGATATAACATTCTCAAAACCCCTTTTAATGTGTTCTAATATGTCTTTTTTCAGAAACAGATTCCCTTATCCAACCTTGAAAGGCTAAGACCTTTGGAAGTCAATGACTTTTAGAAAAGATTTAAAGTATTATTTCCTTTTAAAAATGAAGTTCTCTAATTTCTCCTACAATTTCTTCTCCTCATCTGCTTGGGTAAATTCTGTCTCGAAAGTTTTAGAATGTAAGCAAACTGGGTGGAAGAAAAAACCAAACTTTTTATAAGGCAGAGATAGAAAAAGAAAATGGAGTAAAAAATGTAGTTGACAGTGACTAGGATGTAGATAGGATCAGTGAGTAAAGTAAACTTAGCTTGCCAAAGTTTACATTCTAAAAATTATAGTAAATAATTATAAGACCTTGAAGGAATTTTAGAAGATGGTACACGTCATTGTAATTTCCTTTATAACTGCATTAGGGGGAAAAAAAAGTCTGTGTACTTGAATTAGAAGTGAATGAGGGTTGACTCAAAGCATATAATTAATTATCCTTGGCTATTTTACACTGTGGCTAATTCAGCTGTTACTCTCTCATGCAGAGAGGGAGAAATTTGATTTATTCAGTCTGGCGTTCTATTCTCATTAAAAAAGAAAGGCTTCAGCACCTACTGACTGACACAAGTCACAGCCTTTCCCTTCTCTCTGGAAGCTGGGAAGGAGAATAGCAAAGAAAAGATGTCTCTCATTAAACAATAAAAATTCTTCATGTTGGAGGAAGGTATTTTAAAGGTAAAAGTCTGGCCAGGAGATACTGCTGTTTAGCCTATTGATTTTAATTTTAATTTATATAAATTAAAAATAATTTTATAACATCTGTCCTGGTACATCCAAATAACAAAAAGTCACCATTGGGTTATTTCTGATTAAGCTTGGACTTATTAAAAAACTTTTTAGGGTGATGTGACAGTGGTGCCGTGGCAGAATTCTTGCCTGCCATACTGGAGACCCAGGTTCAATTCCCGTTCCCTGAAAAAAAAAAAAAAAACTTTTAAAAACTGCAAATAGATAAAAATCTGAGAATAAATGGAGACCGAGCAAAGACTTTAAGTTTTATGCTAGAATGTTAACAGTTTCTGAGATGAACCTGAGTTTAAGTTTCAAAAAAGATCAACAGATAAACCAAAGGGATAACAGTTTGTTTAAAACTCTGATTCATTAGGGGACAAGTATGATTTGTTAGTAATCTTAAATGGTTTGAAACTCTCTTTGTTACTAGGATCCTTTCACATTGACCTTATATAAAGTTTCTGCCAAATGGTTACAAGGATGGAAAAGATACATGATTTTCATAATGGCTAGAACTTGCTTACTGATGTAGGTGAAGGAAAATAATAAAGTTTATCATTCATAGTAGGTTAATGAAATTTTATCTATTGTTCCTAAGGATGCATCTAAATGCCAAAAGAAACAGTTTACTTGCCCCAGCCCACACAAGTCAGTAGTAGCAGAGGGGGTGATTTGGGACAGATTAAAATTCACAACTTCTGACACCTAGTCCGCTAGGCCACACTAGTTTCAAACTGCCCCCCATAGATCAATTTTCTTCTTCCTGAAAACACGTGTTTCTTAATGCTATCACTGCTGAAAGATAAGTCTGTTCATGTGACTAAGTTTCATTGCTTAGAAAGCCATAAGAAAGGATTACTAATCCGAAAGTAGCTCACCACATTCTCAAAAATTTAAAGGTGTACTTTCAAGGTTGCGGAAAGTCCAAACTTGAATTTCCCTTTTCTTATTTCTTGATGTGTGTGGTCTATATGGTTTTTCATGTTTCTGTTTGTATTATTTTTAATCAACCACAAATTTTATTACATAATCGATGTTTCTGAAAGTGAGGAAATTGAGTGTATTTTCAGGTTTGTAGACAAATAGACTGTTATAAATTATATCGATGGCCCCTTAAAAGACAAAACCTAACTGTGCTGTTTTTTCTAGAAAAACAATTCTTAGCTATATCTTTAGCACTCTAGCTATAGCAGTAAATCAACAGAGGTATTAGAATTTTACAATGTTCTTTGAGGAATGTGAAATTTATTATTAGCTTTTATAAACTCCATTATTTTCAGAAAGTGCTATAAAATAATTTTACTAGTTATTCTTTTCAACCTTCCTGTGTTGTGGTAAATGATACAATTTTCCTATTTGCAAGTTAGAAAAAAAAAATCCTGAGGTCAAAGCAAGGTTTTGTAGCTTATTCAGGGTAATATGATAAACCCATGAGTATTCAATAGGATTGAAAAAAAAAATGGTTCTATGGCATGATCATTTCTACTTTCCTATTCTTTTAGCCATCACAAGATAATCAAATATTACTTTTATAACTCTAGTGACCAATAATAAGATTTGTGCTATTGTTAATTGTTTATTGTGTACCAGGCTCATTGCGAGTGCAGGTTCTAAGTGCATTACATGTCATGACTTCTTCAAGCCTCAATAACCCTATGAGGAAGACTTATTTTACGCATTTTACAAAAACAGATTGAGGTACAGAAAATTTAAATAGCATGCCCCCCCTCAAGGAAGTGAGTTTTAGAGCAGTGGTTCGCCAAGTATGGACCCCAGATCAGCAGATCGGCGTCACCTGGTAATTTGTTAGAAATGCAAATCCGCTGGTCCATCTCAGACTGAGTGCAGTAGAAACTGGGAATGGGCACAGCAACGTGTGTTTTAACTGGTGCATGTTCATGTCTGAGAACCACTGTTTTAGACATGGGTTCTAGAGGTACACTGGTTTTGAGTAAGAAGTTTTTCATTTAATAGCAGTGGCTTCTCATTCAAGTCATTGGTCACACAGGGCCTGCACTGGGTTATCTTTGGAATGTGAGGGATTATAGTAGTACTTCTCTGTAGGGTTGTCAAGCTGACCGAAAGTGTGTATAAAGCCCACTCAGACAGCTTGTATGCCTTCTCTGAATACCAAATCCAAGCTCAATTTATTATCTATGAATCAGAATTAATGATTATGTGAAGATTCATTAATATAACGTATTAAAACATTCTGCATGGTGCCAGACACTTACCAAAAGGTCAGCAACTGGGGTCTCATGTTATTATTATTAACATCAATCATTATCATTGTCAGTCATTAATATGTGACTGATGGAGGACCAAGTAATTGGTTAACCTGTAACCTTTTACTTGGAAATCTCTTCCCACTCTCCTTTTGATGGGACTTCTGTCCACTGCCTTCTTGTTTGTGCCCATCTGTCTTTGAACAGCTGTTAGTCCACCTGTTTTTTATGACTGGCAGTGTTAGCTATGTGGACAGGTTCCTCCTGATCTACTGCCAGCCTGGCCCTCACCCCTGTCCTATGTCCTTAAAAAGAGATGTAAAAGTGTGTTAAATTTTGTAGCTTGAGTATGAATTCTTTCCATCCATAAATTTTTAATTTTGTGACCATCGTATTCAGTGCCTTTCTGATGGTTGAAGTCAATGAAAGTTATACCTAAGAATGGAAATGTTATCAGATTGCGTCGCTATCTCATGCTTAAAACCTACTAAATAAGACCAGTGGCAACTTTCATACATGATTACTTACAAAATTTCCTTTCTACCTCATTTTCTTTTTCTTCCAGTTTCTTTCTGATAAAAAGTCTAAGCTTTAATTTAAAAAACGAGCAAACAAACAGGATTGTGCTCCACCAGTGAATATTTTGCAAGCTGTAGCAATTATGTTTTCTTTAAATTAATCAAATAGGAAAGCCAATATAGGAGAGAGTAATGCTATCCCTTCCACACATTTATAACTTTTGTACACACCAGATATAGATCATTTTCAGCACTATGGTACATCCTTATTAACATTATTATATCTTTACTTAAGCATTAAGACAAAAATCTATTCATTCGTATTCTTCGTGGAGCATTAAGCCCAATAACATGGAGGAAGGGACATTTTAAAATATAAAGTCATTCTATTATCTTTTGTATCTATGGGAAGGCACAAGTTAAGACACAATGAAAAGAGCTTAATTAAAAAGGGTAATTCAGGATAGTGTTTTAAAAAATCCAAAGAAAGTCTTTATTACCACCAATTGTAGAATAAATTTGTATGTATTTCTGAATGGCCTTCATAATGAAGGTCATTTTTCTTTTTCTTTTTTTACTGTCTCTCTGTCTTTTTTTTTGGCTGAAATTCTGTAAGGTCAAATTTCACATGAGGGTGTCAGTCGACCTGCATGAGCTTAGACTTCTCTGTCTTTCAATTCCCTTGGACTTGATCATTTCTAAGATGCTTTAGCACTCTGGATTTAGGGTCAACATTCTATTTAGTTGTTAGCATGTACAAACCAAAGTATAGTACTTTTCCATGTCTCTGTATTTCCTGATTCATAACAGTTAACTATAATATGTTGAAATAGAAAAGCAACAAAATAAAAATAAAAAGTGAAGAAAGAGAAGGACGAGAGGAAATGATCAGAAAAAAAAGGAAAGAAAATGCTGTGAAATGATTCCCTTTAGACTTAACATTGTGTCAATTACATTTCCAATTTTTGACTGCTATCTTTAAAAACAAAATAAATTATAATGTTTGCTTAAAATTTAAACAATAAAAACTTAAATCATGTAATTTAGCTAGTATGCCACACATCTGTGTTTGTGTTGTGATGACAGATTGCACAAAAATTGTATCAGCATTCAAACTTAAATCCTGTCTTTTATAAACAGTATCATGCTTTTGAATTTTGCCTTATTGAAAGTGTGAAAAAATTTTAATCTGTTAATAATTGTTAGAAAATGAAAATGTCATAAACTATGATGGATCTTTACATTTGAATTTGCAGTTAGACAAAACGTGTTAATGGGTGGAAAAATTTCTCAAAGCTGTATGTAAAAATTGCATGTTAAACAATTTAAAATGTATCCTGTTTAGTAAGATTTTGATCTTTTACCTAATCCATGTTTATATATATCCCTTTGTCTCTTTGCCCATGTACATATTCAAGGTATATCATTTTTAAAAGGAATCAAATGGTACATGGACATTTGTTGTGTTATTGGGATAATGAAGGAAATTATTTTTCACAACTTGGTAACTGTAGAGAGGTTTTAAAGTCAACATGTAAATCTAAAAGGCACTTTATGAGATTAATGTCCTTTGATGGTGAATGTAAAAGACTCAAGAAATCAAATATCAGAGCCTTGACATAAATTTTGTCTTCATTATTTGTTCCAAAATTATAATCTTCCTCAGTTGGTTATGTGTTCATTAATGAAAGTGTGTTTTCCCTGTCTAAGCAAGTAGGTTATGGGCAAAAAATACATTTGTTATCATTGATTACAAATGTATTTTCAGTTTACCCAAGTAAATTCTTAATGTAGTGAGCATTGCCAGTAAAAAGACTTGATTTCTTGTTCCAACTCCTTTAGCACTGACCATGTTCTCTTAAAGTATTACCATATCTCTCTAAGCCTCACTTTGCTTCTGCAATAGTTGAAGATAGAAATTATATGTTTTCAGCTGGAAAGAACAAGTGAGATGTCATGTCATTCTAGTTTTCACTTTGATGTACATTTCTGCATTCCATGTATTTATTTTGTATCTTCACTGTTTATATCTTAGATGAAAACATAGGAAGAGAAGAGAAGCCAACTTCTTTCTTTTTGTACATTTCCATCTGCCTTATTTCTAAAATCTAACTTAGAGAAAGGTTTCAATAAATGTATTTCATGTGAATGACTACTTTCAAAATGAAACTGAATAGACAAACTTGTATGCTGTGTATGAATATGGTAAGTTGAAGCATATATTTGTCATTACATCTGTATCCACTGCTTTCCCTTTATGTCCATGCCTCAACAAATAATTGTGTTTCCCCCCTCTTTATTAGCACAGGGATCAGCAAACTATAGCCTGCAGACCTAATCTTGTTTTCATATGGTTCATGAGCTAAGAATGGTTTGCACATTTTAAATGACCAAAAAAAAAAAGAAGAATATTTAGTGACATATTAAAATTATATGACATTCAGATGTCATTGTCCTTGGATAAAGTTTTGTTGGCACATCCACATGCCTTATTCAACTTTTAAAACTCTCAGAAAACAAACCATTCCTGTCTCTGTCACTTCTTCATAGCATTCTTCAGGATTGTATGAATAGGGCAGATAGTTCAGTGTTAACTAGCTGAACTGAACGATTTCTAAGCAACATATAGGCATATTTAAGGAGGAGGAGAACAAGGGCTTTTATTGAAGTAAAATCAACAGGTTCTTTGTGTAAAGATCTGTATTAAATTCTCACATTTTCTTATGTGTAAGAAATAATGTACTGATCTGAAAACCACAGATTTCTGTGAATTAATAGAGAACAGAAAAAACATTTTTGAAAAAGATATCACTTCCCTCGGATTTAGCATGCCTTATCCAGATATGAAATCCGTCCTCTTGGTAGAGTCATCATTTTGACATACTGAACTGGAAAATCTGCCTTCCACCATTTTGTGTTAAAATTTTCTGCTCTTTTCAAGATGACATGCCTTAGGAAGTGTAACTAGGGAGGGGGCAGAAGTTGGATGAATCAAGAAAATTTAAGAGGAACTGAGGTAAATAATTATAGATTATCTCTATTAATCCATCCCTCCCAAGGTCAAGATCAAATGAGTGAGATTGTTTCCTTTCCCATACATATGTATTCCTCATTGTCCAAATTATCAAGTCATTAGCATGATATGTATGTCAGGGACTTTATATATATATAGTATTTCTAATATTTCTACTAACCTATTTGGGAGACATTAATAACTCCAGAATTTTACCAATGATGAAACTGAAGCAATTGGAACTTATTCATGGCCAAATAGCTAGTATGGAGTTTAAATAAAACTGGCATTAAAGTTTTATTATCTCCAAATTCTGCAGTTTTCCCACTATACCAGGTATTATAAACATCAAATCCAAATTCTTACTATCGGATATGCTATGACACAGTCCTTTCAGGAGCAATGTCAGTTTTATACATTCCTTTCTCTGGAGATGCATGTTCTTATAAAATCACTGCCAGCTCTAAAATCAAGAAGCCATGACAGAAAAAAGAAAACCATCAGTGCCGGTGCTATGATTTTCTTAATAGGTGGCCATCCTCATAATAGAGGCAACTAAATTTTCCTCTGTAATTGTACTTTCCCTAAATCTTCACAGCATAGAGCCAGAAAAATGTATATTTGTAGTGATACTTGTAAAGAAACTGCTGTGAGTTCCATTCCTTCCTCTGTAAAACATGATGCTTAACATTCATTTCTCTCATGAATAAGAGAGAGGTTTAATTGAGATACTAAAAATGAAAGTGTTTTTCAGAATACAAGTCCCTAATTCATTTACAAACGCACTCACTCTCATCAAACTCTTTCACCAACCAAATTTTTTTCAGTAATTGTTTAAAAATATTTTAATATTTCCCACAGTTTAGAGTTGAAAAGAAAGAATGTGTAGCTTATGTAGTTTTGCATACAGTTCTTCATATTTGATTCAAATATTCTGACTTTATGTCATGGAAGTAATCTGGATTCTTCTTTTTTTTTTTTTTTTTTTTTTTTTTTACATGGGCAGGCACCAGGAATCGAACCCGGGTCCTCGGGCTTGGCAGGGAAGCATTCTTACCTGCTGAACCACTGTGGCCCACCCAGTAATCTGAATTCTTTAATTCACTGAATAAATATTTATTGAGGGCTCTGCAAAGATCCCTGTACTGTGCTGAGAACTGGTATTGTGAAAAGGAATAAAGCAAAATATTTTTTCTCAATAAAGGACAATATAGTGCAACTCAATACAGTACAATGTATATTCTGCCATAACCCAGGAGATATTTTTGACCACATTTTGGAAGGTCACAGAAGGTAATACCTGAACTGAGACCAACTGTAGAGTAGCAGGTAGCGAGACATAGGATTGGCAAGAGACGGCAGAGTGAAAATCACGTAGAAGAGGTGAAGGAAGGCTACAGATTACACCCGCAGAATCAGAAAAATGGCCGGACCTGCATTTTTTTTTTAATTAGATGCTCTCAAGGGTATATATCTTTTATAAATGTCCATGCTCACAAATTGTATATAGATAATGTCGTCTTGAGGGCATATTTTGATGATTTGTTAGTATCACACAAGAAACATCCATAAAAATGTCAGCCTTTTAAAGAATAAGTGGGAGTATGAAAAGGCTCCTAACACCTTCTCTTAATCCCCTTCCATCTCAGATAGGATGCCTGTGGAACATTGTAATGTATAGAGTGAGAATGTATTGGTCTGGATGCTTAAATTATTGATCGAACCTGTCACTAGCAAATTCTTTAAACTGGATGCATTTTGGTTGAGTAGGAAGAAATCTTTAAATGGATGCCTGGCTGTGAAGAGAATGGGTTTGCATATCCCTCCACAGTGCTCCTAATTAAAGTTCTGATAATACAGTGTTGCAAGATAACTTGTTCTTGTCTATTTTTAATACAGCAATTTAAAATGTGCATATAAATGTAAAACACAGGAGTCAAAAGCAGCAGAGATTGATATCAGTCCTTTCCCTACCTCTTCCATGTTATTGAGGGTTGGGGTGGGCTTTATGAAATAGATTTGATTGAGTGAGAGAGTAAGTTTTACCAGGGCTTTCTGTATTTGGGAGAAAGATTTATGATTCTAATCTGAATAGCCCTCTCAGGAAGTCTAGTTTCCCACAGAATACAGGAAATGATGTATTTTCCTATAGCACTGAAGGGCACATTATATATTAAAGAGGATATCTGAAAGTCAGTCTGCTTTGAAGCAACCCAGCTGAGTATTAACTTAAATAGAACATAGGAACTTTTCGCTTGTAGTTTCCAAAGTAATACTAAGGATCAATTTAATAGTTTTTCAACAAGTAGATCCCTTTTAAGGTGTCATCTTTTAAAACTTGTAACCAATTGCATAGATATCCAAATGAAATAACATTGTCTGTCCATCTCCCTCCTCCCCCAAATATAAACTAGACAATGTATAGTAAAACGTCAAAGGCCACTATTTCTGTTTGCTACTGTATTATCAGCTTTATGTGCTGGGCATAATCTCATTTCAAAGTACAAGTTTTCTCTGAAAACTTCTATTTCATTTCTCTAAATTGATGGCACGCTGTCTTAATGCAAATAATAGTAAAGCAAATAAAAAGAAACATTTTAATTTTGAATTGTAAAGTGGAAGGATTGCATGTACTTTCCAAGAAGTCATTATATTTAAAATCCTACTATAATGTAATGGAATAAAAATTCTTTTCAACTTTTGAATATATTCCTAGCCAATGCTACAATAGATACTTCATGCATTGAAATCCTCCATATTCCGTCTTTACTGTATACTCATACTTAATGAATAGATTTAATATCTGAAAATTTTTTATTTTTAAATTTGAAAAAAAGGGAAAAACAAAGATCTGCCTCATGTAACTTCAGTCAAGAAGTAAGCCAATGAAAACATGATGCTTGTAAATAAAGAATTGTAACTCACGCATTTCAAAATATGTTGCCATGGAGATAGCATACCCCTGAGTGGTTTTATTTTTTAGATTTATAGTTCAAACTCTAAACCACCCATTTTTCACAGAAAAATGATTCCTGTATAGTTTGTTTGTTGTCATAATTTTCCTTAGACTTGATTTTTCAGGAACTATTCATTTTTGCGTTTGTGAAAATTCCCTATGCATCAGATAATGTGATTTAAAACTTTTTTTCACTTCTTCTCCTTTTAGAAAATACTTTGCACAAAGATTTACCATTGGCTCCTCCTTGTATGGTGTATATAGTTCCAATGGAGTGTTTAACCTCTCTTTTTGCTCACGCCAGTGTCAGAAGCTTGGCTGCAATTGCCTTTCCAGGGGAGGTTCATGATGTTTGTCTTGAATGTATTTTATTTCTTTGACAAAGATCTTTGCTTTCACAAGGTTTATGATGGGTTTATACTTTTTACAAGATGCCTTTTTTAAAAACATCCATGGTTCCCCAGTAGTCCTTTCAAATAGAGTCAAAATACTTTTCTTTTGGAGGAGTTTTACCCCAATGACTAGTATGTTTTATGTATTTCCTGCTTTACTTTTCATTTTGGAAGATTTATTCTTAATCCCAGGCATATTGGAACATTATTCAGACAGGGTATCAGGTTTTCTCGGCCTCAGTGGCATACTGGCAGCCTGCATCTTGCCACAAATGTAGCTAGAAGCAGGTCTCTGCCCTGTAGGTGGTTCAAGCTGGAAAAGCTCGGCTCTTCCAGGTGGGAAATCAACCTGTCAGGAAGAGTCATGGAAACATGATTGGTTTACTAACTTCATTAAATGAAAAGCGGTTGCAACACGGGGTTCCCTTTGCTCTCCGGGTCTGCCACTGCTCAACAATCCAGCATTTCATGGGCTGAGTGGAACATCATGTGTACTCCCAGCAGGAGGACATTCCAGAAGGCTTGTGGGCTGCCTTTAACCTATGATCTTGTACACTTCTTGTGCAAGGCCCTATTTTTGTGAATCCTACACCCAGCCCCCTGCCCCCACCTTTCTCGGTAACCCAAAGCCACGGGTACCCAAATTAAAAATGAAATGACATAGAGGTTGCCTTACTATTTCCCAACCTTGATAAATATTTTTGAGATTTGTGTCTATAAGTTATCAGCTTCTCAGACGGAACATTTCTAATGACTAGGCCCATTGCCCCCGAGATTTGCCTTCATTTCTCAAAAGGAATATTCTAAAATGAGTGAAAATTAAGGTTTAAAAAGAAGGTAGATTTCATTAGTCTAAGTGTCTCACATCGGGGGAGGGGAACACACATATTTAAGTGTGTTCAGGATTGCATGAGGATTCTGAAGCATTCATTCAGCTTGCATGGCGGTAGTTTAAACTGTGGAAAATTTGAACCAAATGTGTATATGGTGATTTTTGTTCTAGTTTTAAGATAGCAGACCATGGATCATTTACATTCTAGGAGTAGCCCTTTATTTTAAACTTAAAATGGTTTTCTCAAGCAAGTAGCTATGTCAAATGCACTACACTTTGTTTCTTAGAGAACTTTTTTTTTTCATTAGCACGTACACATGCACAAGACCTCATTCAGGCGGGAAAACATATGTTCTGTTGTCCTAAGTAATGTTTTAAAGAAAGTCTTTTCTTATTAATGAAATTGATGCATTCTGTTTACCATTCTAGAAAGAATTACAGAAAAGGTCAGTAACAAGCGCTTGTTCTACACTTTAATATTTATAGTTTTTTAATATTATTCATATACCTTAGGCTGCCCATGGTTAATTCATTTTTATATTTTCTTTTAAAAATATCTATCTATAAATAATTGTTTACAGGTTTAGAAATGTGTTTAATAAATACCCAAAATAAATGGCAGTATAATTTCAAATAAATGACTCCATTTATTCAATATTCAATGAAGTAAACTAAACTGCAAGCTGATTACTCATGTAAGACTTTGGCTAATTGATTTTTTTCTTTTTTTTAAACAGCTAAATGTCATTTAATATGGTCATCTGTTTCAATAGTGGAAACTACAATATTTGCTTGGTACAAACCTGAAGTAAAGTTAAGGTGAAGATATTATTTGTTTAGTCAGAGCTCTCTAGGGAAACAGAACCAACAGGATATTTATATGTGTGTGTGCACACTCACGCACCTGTGTGCATATACAGATTATGTAAATATTAGGATTTTTTGGTAGAAATTGGCTCACATGACTGTGGAGTTGGGCAAGTTCAAATTCCATAGGCAGGCCACAAATTGGGAACTCCGGTGAAAGTTTTTGATTAATTCTCCAGGAGAAGCTGGCTGGTTGATGGGGAAATGGAAATTCTCCCTGCTGACTGCTGATATCACTTTTCCTTTTAAGACCTTGAAGTGATGGGATGAGACTTCTCTCATTGTTGAAGGCAATTTCCTTAATTGATCGTCGATGTAATCAGCCATAGTTACAATCAACTTACTGCTAATTTAAATCCATGAAACATCCTCAGTCCTTGTTTATCCAAACAACTGGACATCATCATAACCTGGCCAAATTGACACATGAACATAACCATCACTATATTTGACCACTATTTTATCTTCCCATTAATAGTTACAGCTCTCTTTGCTAAACTGCCAACTCTCATCAAAGAAAAACCATCTGAGCCTCAGGTTTATTACACTCTGCATTGGGAAAAACATTCTAGTCTAAATATGATATGAAATGAGGGTATTTAGTTTATAAATAAGAATCCATTCTCAATAAATACATAAAATCATAATATCTGACTATTTTCTATGATCATAAGACGCGAACTGTGTTTTATTCATTTTAGAAACTCAGGAAAACTATGAAGTTACTGACTACAATGGTTGCACAGTCCTTCTGTGTGTTTGTGTGTGTGTGTGATGGGAGGCCCAGAGTAAAGTATTACACAATAAAAGCTAGATATAGCATTCATGTAATGTTATGATGGATTAAAATTACAGGCTTTTATTTCCTGGAAATATGAATGTATTTATTTAGTAGTGCCTCATATTTCATAATGACATATTCCATGGAAAATACCAAAATTTCAAATAGGCTGCTAGATAGATTTTAAACCAGAGTTAAGGAGTAAGTGATTATAGACAGTCTGTCTACACCTCTGAGATACTGGTATATTGAAAGAATTCCAGAGTTAATAGTAATCAACATGAAACCTCCAGAGGACAAGAGAGACAAATGAGGCTCCGGCTGGCAAGAGGTGGCATTGTCACCATGTCTCCTCTGTCTGTTGTACAGCTGATACAAATCATAGCACTTGAGTAGTGTCAACTAATGTTTCTGTTCCCATTGATCGGTACTTATTCTAGAGGGGATGATTGCTTTTCACAAAGTCAAGTGTGGTATAATAGGGTTTCGGTTGAATTAAGTGATCCATCCGTACAGCTATAGGGCATGCTTTGGCACATGAAATCAATCTGTACTCTATTTATGCATGTCTCACCTACGCACACGACCATAAGATACATAAATGACATACCACTTAGTAATAAATATAACAAAATATGTATAATAAAAAACACATTAAGAATATGGCCTTCAATACAAATATAACTTGCTGCCACACTATGACTAGGGTGAAATTTTGGGTTATTTTCCGAGGCGTGGGAACAGATTTGTGGTAAAACAGCTATGTCTTGTCACATATCTTGATCCTTGTGATTAGACTTGTATATTTTACTTGGCAAGAGTAGCAAATTCATGCCTTTAATAATAGCCATTATTTTTTCAAAATCTGCCACAATGTTCACCCTTATGAAACAGTCTCACAAAATACTATAGCCATTATATATATTGGAGATTGGAGAGGTTAAATATCTTGCCCAAAACTATACCCGTAACAGATTTGAGCCAAGATATGATTGCAGCTCTATTTGACATGGAAACCAGACCTACTTTCATTATAACAGATTTCCTTTGTTACTAACACTGTGCTCTGAAATATGAATTAAACTTCCTTTATTTACAAAGGCATACAATTCAATTTTTAATTCATTCTTCCATTCAACATATATTTCTTTTTGGGTAATTTTAATAAAAGAGTAATGTTTTTCAAGAATCTGCATTGGAAACAGATTTATTCCCAGTCCCAGAATAGAGTCTGATAATGCAATAAATTTATTGAGGGATGCTCAATAAATACTGATTGATTGCATGGGTGACTGACTGACTGAGTGAGTGCATGGATTTATCTCTTTTCAAAGAGATCTAATATTTAAGGAACTTAAGAACTCTGTAATGACAAATAATTCCAAAAACTTTTTATTACAGTGTGTGTTTTGGGACGCTAAGTAGTGTTCAGATTTTAACAATTAAAAACCAAACTACTTTTAGAAGTGTTAATGTTGCACTAAAACAAAATTAAAAGAAAAACTCTAATCAAGATCCAGATAAGGCAAGCTGAAAAACAGAATAAAGAAGAAGAAACATTGAACAATGGCAAATAAAAACTGACATATGGTGAAGCAACTCAAAAATGTAACATATTGTTAAAGAGTCACTAGAAAGCTGTCTTAGCAGTCTTGTGGGCTGTCTTGGTGAATTGGATGGACTTAAATTAGGACATTAAGAATGCATTCGATCACCTCTCCATTCCCCCAAATAATTTACACTTCGTTTTTTCAGCCCTATTCAAGTGAGGAATAGTGTTGAAATACATTTGGTCCTCAATGGAAAAGTGTTGAAAGTAATTCTTCAATACATTATAGTGCATAGGCTTCAAGGAAAAAATCTTTTAGTACATACAGTTCTCATGTTTTCCATTTTGCCTTGCTACAACAAATCTTGAGTCTCCTGGAGCTCTCTAATGGGGCCTGAGAAATAGGAAGGTGCAATACTACCCAAATCTCTGGATTTCATACTTGTTGAAAAAAGAAATATTCTATGGCTAATTCCAATAGTCAGTGTATATATGTATAAAATCATGATAACATAGTCTTTTCAATACCTGTTCCTAGGATTTTCTGGTTATTTTCTTGGTGTGAAATTTTTAATTGAGTTTATTAAATTAAAATGATTATCAGAAGCAGAGATGATGAAGATTGGATAGTAAATAACTCACTAACTTACTGCAGTGACCCCTTCATGTTGTCTTTCACTTAACTGAGTTTTAATGAGCACCAGATAGACATCTAGAAGTAGATATGATGATGAGCAAATATGTAAATGTAGAAATTATCTCAGCTTCTCTGGCAGTTTAAAACTTTAAGCAAGAAATTACCCAAATAAAGATTTAATCAGAGTTGTTATGATGGCTGTAATAACTATTCTCAAATATCACTCAAAATTGACATGTATGCTGGCATCCTCCAAATATTTACCAAGTACTCAATACAAACCAGACACTACTATGGATGTTGTGGGAACAGCAATAAACCAAACATAGATATTCTCTAATTCCCTAATCTGTATTCTCTAATACAGAAGTATTTAAATATTATGCTTTCTGAAAATTTCTCATAGGTGTCTTTTCTTCTGGTAGATTTGTAAAAAATTATAGCTCATCTATCTACTGTGTACCTTTTGTTAAAGAGTTTGTTTTCCATCCTTTTTTATCTTTGCTATCCCCAGCACCTTCCTACAAAATGGTTAAGCAATACTCCATTTATCTATACTCCTGGGAATTCATAGCTCATTGCCTTTAATTTCATATCATGGTTATTTCCCATCTTTCCCTTATTTATTACATTGGTATTTTTAAAAGATCCATGATCAATTACATTCGTCAATACTGGGGTTTAAATATAATCAGTGGATAAATTTGGAAAATGGAAAGAATTACTGGAACACACTCCATAAGCAGCCAAGAGAGGGCATCTCTTTTATGGTGGGAAAAAAAAAAAAAAAACTCTATGCCAGAAATGAAATGTGCTATGGCATTTTAAATAAAACAGTATAAATTACCATTAGCCATGCTGATTCTTTTGGTCATGTTAAATGATTCTTGGATAAGAGAGAGGAGCCATTGACAGACTTTGCCTTTATTTTGTGAAATTTATTTTTTATTAGTTTTTGCATAAATATTGTTTCAACAATGGACAGTTTCTGTATTTTATTTGTTATGGGAGTAGATCCAATCAATACAAATGACTGAGTTTGGAGTGCAGGTGTAAGGCATTTGTTTTTTAATGAAGTAATAAGGCATGAAAAAGTTTTAACTAGAAATTATGGGTAATAGAAAGATTGTTGCAGATGAAGTAGTATCACCAGCAAAGTGAAAAAAAAAATGTTTAAACTGATGAGTGACATCAGATTTTCTGAAGCTTCAAGCCCTTCTGCTCTGAGTCTTCAGGGAATTCTAATTAATCAGCAGAAGAAAGAGTGATGTGTCATTGAACTGACATTTATCCAGTGAGGAGTGGCTAGAGATATGGGCTAAGGATGGAGATCCAGATAAGAGAAAGTCATGTGATGGTCCGTGTATGTTTCAGTTATCTTTACCAGGGAAATGACCAATGATAATACCAGGGAAAGAAAAACTGAGTTAAATGTTTCTTTGCAAATTATCTATTCTTCTTTTCAGATAGAAGCATAGACGTCCAGTCCAGAATGTTAGGGCTCTTTGTATTTAGCACTTCCCAACATACCAAAGATAAGAAATTTTTTGTTGTTGTTTTTTTGTCAGAAGCATAATTTGAAATCAATTTAAGTTAATCTGAGATACAAGTATTAGAAAGCCTGGTCCTGCATAAAGATTGCTGGTGCTGTTAGGAGAATATTCATTTTGACCCTTAATTCTGCCAATAGCTTACTTAAAAGTTGTTGAATCTGTCACAGCTTCAGTGTTGTGCTTTTTTGAGGTTGGTGCTACTGGTGTTTGATCAGCGAAGATATTTTATATATGCATTGCCATACTTGTTTAAGAGGAGAAGAATGGTAAATGAATAATAGGCCAAAATATGTCAAAAAGAGAACACTTCCTCTATCCCCCTTTCTTCTGTATTCCAACTCTTTAAAAATAAATCTCAAAGAAAAAAAAACTCAGTGAACAGAATAAGGCAACACCAAATGAAAGAGAATTTATATTCTCTCTATATATATTTGACACTCAGTTGCTCCTACAAACTTGAAAAACTTATTTCCTTCCTTTTTTTGTAACTATGCACAGAAATTGGTCTAGAAAATAATTATAATTAAATAAAAGTAATATTGTTAGTTTTCTGTGCTTGCTTTAAAAAGAATTGCGGCTCCTCAGTTACATGGTTTGAATCTTAAAAAAAAAAAAATTCTAGGAACTTCCAAAGACTTTCCTACCAATTTTTCTATGTCAGATTTGTGATCTCTGGATTTTATTTATATATCTTAGTAGTATGCTAACATGCATACAGGAACATCTGTTGTATATACAAATGTCTCAATTTATACTGGTTCACTATAAAATACTAGAATTTTATTAATAAAATTTTCTTCATACATATACATAACAATGATTATTAGAAAATGTTTATCAAAAGAAATCTTTAAAAAAAGCCTCAAAATTCGGATTTTTATTCAAGGCCCATGTGTTGTAGTAATCGCAAGGATATCTTCTGGATCATATAATAACTATTGTCATTTTTTTAAATCTCTACTTTTTATCTTTAATAAACTATGTATTTTAGAAAGTGCTACAAATGCAAATTTCTGTATTTTCTAACTGTCTCTTAAGATTCAGAGGCAGTGAATGGAGCTGTTAATCAATGAAAAGGCTTCAGAAAAACACAATTCTGGCAATTGAGTAGCTGGTAAATTCAATCTAGAATATTAGTAATATTTAGATTCAGTGGAAAATGTGTGATTTTACACAGTGACCTTTTTCTCAGATCTGAAATCTTGATTTAATTTTATAAGTAATTTTCATGTTACTGATTTTAAAACCTCAATAACCTGATTTCCCATGATGAGATTCTCCATGTAGAAAATAAATTTCTATTCCCTGCCAGTAACCAAAGTGACATTTGAAAATTGAAAAGCATCTTATTTCACTTCTCCTCAACTTCACCTGCAATTGCCCTAGAGGCGTTCTGTTGTACATAGTGTGAAGTTAACCTTCTACCATGGTCTAGAAGGCCTGAAATGAATTATCCTTTCCTTCTGAGAGTTTATCCTCTACCTCTTTCTTCATTTACTTTGCTCTAACTGCTCTTCTTGTTTTACTTACGTGCATGTTGGAGCAATCCTTCTGAAATAAAAGTTGAATGGTGCCACTCAATTCAGAGGCTGACATTTGTTAAAGTTGTTCCTTTGGTCTAGGGTTTTCTCCCACCAGATCATCTAATGGTTTTTTGTCTCTTGATATTTAGGGCTTAGAACAAATGTCATTCCTAAATTAAGTCTTCCTGGATTACATTCATTTATCCATTCAGTAACTGTTGAAAGGGCTCATACACCAGGCAATTGTCCATGCAGTTGGAATATAGCAATGAATGACAAAGAGAAAATGTTCAGCCTTTATGGTGTTTATAACCCTAAAGAGGAAGAAATAATAATAAAATAAATGCATTTATTAGAAGGTAATAATTACTATGAGGCAAAATAAAGCAGAGATGGAAAATAAAAAATTGTAGGATTGCGGTTACACTTCTAAATAAGGTTATTAAGGAGGGTCCCACTAAGAAGGTGACATTTGAACAAAGCTCTGAAGAACCTGAGGAAACAAACCATGCTGATAACGATGCCAGACTTTTGTAGAAGAGCAAAGACCCTGAGCTGGAAGCTTTGTTGGTGTGTTTCATGAATATTAAGGAAGCCAGTTTGCCTGGCATTGAGTGTAGTAGGAAGACAGGAGTAGAGTATAAGAATATAAGAATGAAACGTAAGGGTGGAGGTGGGGGACAGATCATATAGTGGGGGCAGAACTATCATATAGTTTGTGATGAAACTTTGGCATTTTTTCTGAATGAAATCAGAGCTACTGGAGGCTTTGAACAGAGGAGGTACATTATTCAATTTATGTTTATTCTTACTGCTGTCTTAGAATTAATTAAACTGTAGGTGGCGAAAGGGGAAAGCAAGGTGGCCAATTAGGAGGGTTTTCCAGCAATTCAGTTAAGAGATCATGGTGTCTTAGACATACAGGCAGTAGCAAGGATGTTGAGAATTGTGAAATATAAGATATGTTTTGAATGTTGAGTTGAATATCCTTGGTTTGGATGTTAGATGACAGAGGAAGAGAAGAGTCAGGGGTAGCCCCAGAATGTTTGATCTGAGCAATGGGTAAATACCATTTGCTCTAATAAGAAAAACTGACAGTGTAGCAGGTCTGAGGAAGGTGATCCAAGTATATGGTATGTTTGGGAATCATGTTTAAGCACAGATGAGGTAATGAATGAAAGAAAAATAAACAGAACAGAGATAATGTGCAAGAATTGAGCTTTGATTCACTCCAACATTAAGAGGTTAAACTTATGAGCAAGACACTTTTTCCTCTCTGCTTTCCTACTTCTCTTAAACTTCAACATGTGTCCTTTTTTGATTTTCCTTGCAATTCTTATCTCTAACCTGAAAATATCATATTCATTTCTTATGTTTACTCACTCACTATCATAATTTTTCTCTCACTAGATTGTAAGCTTTATGAGAGCAGGGCTGTGATCTACATTATTCACTGAAATTGATTCATAGCAACCCCTCCAAAACATTTGTTGAAATATTTACTTATTTTTTTAAATCTATACTTAGAAAAACATTTGAAGCTGCAGAAGGGTCAGGGACAGGACAATAGCTAATACTGATCAAATCCAATCACAGTTCTCCCTGTTTACATGTAATGAAACTACTTAAAGGACAGAAAAATCCTGGAAGGCATGCACTTTTATTCTCATTTCACAGATGGGATAACTGAGGCACTGAAATGCTAAATACCTTGCTGAAGTTTATGTGAGATTAGTGAGAGAATTGAGTTTCTAAACCAGGGCATCTGGTATCCAAGTGAGTATCTTTTTTGCCATTGTACTGATTTTTTATCAGTAGAAAGTGGTGATAATACTGAGGTCAGTGAAACTGCAATAATTACAAGGTTTGAAAGTATTCATACTTTCATAGGCTAACCCAATTACATCAGAATGTGATATTAGCTGAGAAAGAGTAAGAACCATTACCAGATATAGTTACAATATTCTGGGGGTTTTATGTGGTAGGTGCAAACAAGTTCATTACTCTTCCCAAACACCCCTCCCAAAAAAGACAAAAAAAGGGGGGGGAAGATAGAAGAGTGTTCAAGTATTTCATTTCCATTAAAATTTTTTGGAAGGAGAAACATTTCATAATTGAGTTCAATCCCCTTATTTGCAGTTGGGAAAACTGAGGAAACAACCTGAGTTTGCATAGTAAATATTGGACCAAATTCATCTTTAATCCTATCTCAATCATTCCTTCTTCCCCAAGATTTTCCTTAGATGGCACATTGACCTTGAGTTTTCCTTGCAAGTTGAAAAAAAAAGTCAAATTGTTCATCTTCCACTTCTTTTCCTGACATCTAAAAAATACGTCTGAATATAGTAATGTAACTTAGATTACTATTCCAGCTACATAGAGGTGTGCCTACCTGACAAGAAACACCAGAATTTATTTTTTGGAAGAAAGAATCAGGAAATAACCCAAGATGTGTGTGCTTTCTACAAAAAAAAGGTAATTTCTTGTAGCTGCAAAAGATACATTTTTCAAACACTTGTTCAGTGTTTATATACGGTAGTTACCATGGTGAGCAACCAATTTCTTGCATGCATAGTCAGTAGTGTATATTCCTTTTAGAGTATCTATATGCATTCATTTTAAAAATGTAATAGTGTCTGAGAGCAAAACATCTTTCTAAATGGATGTGTCAAACCATTACTTGGTAAGGCATGAATGATTACAGCCTTAAACTGGTAATATGCCTTTGATACAAATATAGTTCTATGATGCCACATAATATTGACATTTATAGCTACTGTCATAGACTCTATCTCAAACCCTTGAGTGGATACAGAATGTACTGTATATCTATTTTAAAGTGTTTGTGTGTGGACAAGCACAGTAACCACTATGTGATGAAAAGTATTACAGACTTCAGTATTCTATTCCTGCTAGTTGTTTTTCAACCAATGGAGATACAGACTTGAAAAAATACTTGTGCAACCATAGCCTAACAGTGTTTGCAGATGACAAACCCAACTAAAGGTCCCTATAATCAGACTGATAATAAATACTGTTTATGTAAGCATTTGAACTTTAGTAAGCATATTAAACTCAAAAGCATCATGATGGTTGCATAAATGATATTGCATTTCTGCAATGGTATAGAAAGAAGGCATTATTGGTTTAGAGGTTGTCAGAATAATTGAAGTTTGAACCTCAGAATGTAAAGCATGTTCTATTTAACCTGAGATTGATAAAAATGCTTCTATTTTTTTTAATGTTCTTTGGTCTTAATAAATAAATAATTCTGAAAGCACTTTCAACTTATATTGATGACAAAGTATCAGTTATGGACGATGTAGTTTCTAACTGCCAGAATGGAATATTTCAGAAACAGAATGGCTTTTAAAAGGGAGAATTTATTAAGTTGCAAATTTACAGTTCTAAGCTTGTGATAATGTCAAAATTAAAGCAAAGCTATAGAAATATCCAATCTAAGGCATCCAAAGAAAAGATACCTTGGTTCAAGAAGGCCAATGAAGTTCAGGATTTCTCTCTCAGTTGGAAAGGCACATGGCAAACATGGGGACGTCTGCTAGCTTTCTCTCCAGGCTTCATGTTTCATGAAGCTCCCCCAGGGGTGTTTTCCTTCTTCATCTGAAGCCTCTGGTTGTATGGACTCTCATGGCTCTGAAGCTTTTTCAAAAAGTTTTCCTCTTTTAAAGGATTCTAGTAAACTAATCAAGACCCACCTGGAATTGATGGAGTCAAATCTCCCTCTAATCAAAAGTTAATATCCACAATTTGGCATGTCACATCTGTGTGGTTTTCCAACATACAGCACTGAATAGTGATTTAAAAGAAACATCTGCCTCCCAGGATGGATCAGGATTAAAACGTATCTTTTCTAGGGTACATAGTTCTTTCAAACTGGCACAGACAAATTAATGCTGATATAACAATTATGATAATAGCTGACATTAATATGGTACCTACTATGGGATAGGTGAGGTTCCACATGCTTTTCAAAAATTAGTCCATGCTGTAATCAGGACAATCCTCTAAGATAGCTGCTATTATTACCTCTATTTTATAAACTGAAAAAACTGAAACACCAAGAGGTGAGTTGACATATTCAGGGTCACAGAGTAAAGTTCTAGTAAGTGGTATCTAAACATCATCAAGGATCACTGGGTTAAGGCTAAATTTGTACTTGTATTCCTTTGGATAGTTGGAGAATCTCGGCTGGTAGAAAGAAGCTGGCAATTTGTTTCACCTTTTATTCTTTATTCCTACTGATAACCCAGAATGATAATTAACTTGATGGTTGGCTAAATTTGGTATTAATGTTGGCCCAAATGTTGCTACTAAAAAGTAAAAGTTTCAGAATTTATTCCTGTGCATATTCTGTGGATTGAAAGAAATTTTAGCCTGTATATTAAAGTAATCCATCCTGTATAGTGGATTCATGGAGATGACAGGCTGTACCTGTTATTTGAGAGCCTTGAGCCAAATATGTCTCAATTTTATTTTATTTTTATTCTTGGGACCTCTGATTACAAATTAAAGTATTATCTTATTTTCTGAATTTTCCTTGGTGGCAATGAATGAGTCAAAAGAGTAATTATGGTTGAGTATGTGCATATAGTCATGTGTGGGTGTGACAAAAGGTGTTGAAAATTGCAGAGACACACACAGAGGAAAAGAAATGGATGATGGGGAAGAAAAAAGTGATGACTTTACCCGTTGCCATTAGCCTTTATTCCTGTATTTCCATTGAGATTCAATAAATAGAAGTTGATTACTTACATTGCTTTATAGTGAATGGAGTGAAGCTGTTATGTGTAAAGTTTAGATTTTTGAGATGTAAGCATCAGAGAAAAACATATAGACCAATGGAATTGAAATGACAGTTCAGAAGTCAACCTTTATATCTACGGCCAACTGATTTTTGATAAAGGTGCCAAAAAGCCACTCATATGGAAAGAAAAGTCTTTTTTAACAACTAGTATTTGGAAAATTGGATGACCAATCTCAGAAGAATGCAGGTAGACACCTACCTCACACCGCAAATAAATCAACTCCAAAAAAGATCAAAGACCTAAGTGTAAGAAGCATAATAATAAAACTCTTAGAAGAAAACATAGGAAAACATCTTCAGAACCTTGTATTAAGCAATGTCTTCTTAGGTTTCCATCCAAAGCATGAGGAAAAGGTAGAAAAAAATAGAAAAGTGGGACTTCATTAAAAGTAAAACTTTTGCAGGGGGTTGCAAGGGTAGTTCAGTAGTAGAATTCTCACTGCGATGCGGGAGACTTGGGTTCAATTTCTGGTCCATGTATTTCCCAAAACAAAGAAACAAGGAAACAAACAAAAGACAAACAAGCAAAAATTCAACAAATGGTGCTGCTATAATGGATATTTAAGTGGAAAAAGAATGAAATGTGACCCCTGCCATACAGCATACAAAAAAATAAATAAATAAAAATAAAACTTCTAGGTGTCAAAGGATTTTATCATGAAAGTAAAAACACAGTCTCCTGAATGGGAGAAAATATTTGGAAACCACATAACCAATAAGGGTTTAAAATCAAGAATATATAAAGTAATCCCACAACTCAACAGCAAAAAAATAAACAACCCAATTTAAAACTGGACAAATGACTTGAATAGACATTTTTCCCTAAGAAGATATAGAAATGACCAATAAACATATTGAAAGATGCTCAACATTGCTAGCCTCTAGGGAAATGCAAATCAAAAACAATGAGATACTATTGCATACCACTAGAATGGCTACCTCTTAAAAAAATAATAATAAAATTAACAAGTGTTGGAGAGGATGTGAAGAAATAAAAACAGCTATTCGTTGCTGTTGGGAATGTAAGATGTCACAGCTGCTGCAGAAGACAGTTTTGAAGTTCCTCAGAAGTCAAAGTAGGATTACCAAATAACCTGGTAATCCTACTTCCAGGCATATTCACAAAAAAATTGAAAGCATGGTGTTCTAGTTTGCTAGCTGCTGGAATGCAATATACCAGAAAAGAATGGCTTTTAAAAAGGGGAATTTAATGAGTTGCTAGTTTACAGTTCTAAGGCCAAGATGATTTGTCCAATCAAAGGTATCCAGGGAAAGATACCTTGGTTCAAGAAGGCCAATGAAGTTCAGGGTCTCTCTCGCATCCTAGAAGGCACATGGTGAACACAGTTATGGCTTCTCTCTCAGCTGAAAGGGCACATGGCGAGCAAGGCATCATGTGCTAGCTTTCTCTCCTGGCTTCTTGTTTCATGAAGCTCCCAGGGAGGCATTTTCCTTCTTCATTTCCAAAGGTCACTGGCTTGTGGACTCTCTGCTTCTAGTGGCTATGTCATTCTTCTCTGCTCTCTCTGAATCTCTTTCTCCAAAATGTTTCCTCTTTTATAGGACTCCAATAAACCAATCAAGACCCACCCAAATGGGTGGAGACATGTCATCACCTACTCCAGCTTAACAACCACTCTTCACTAAATCACATCATCCAGGGAGATGATCTGATTACAGTTTCCAATGTACAGAATTGAATAAGGATTATTCTACCTTTATGAAATGGGATTTTGATTAAAACATGGCTTTTCTAGGGGGCATAATTCCTTTCCAACCAGCACACAGGGGCTCAAACAAATATTTATACACTGATGTTCTTTGTGCCATTATTCACAATTACCAAAAGAAGGGAGTATCCCAGGTGTCCATCAACAGGGGAATGGATAACAAAATGTGATATGTTGCATACACATACAATGGAATATTATTCAGCCATGAAGAGGAATGAAGAAATGAAGTCTGATACTTGTGACAATATAAATTAACCTTGAAAACATCAGGTTGAGTGAAATATTCCAGATATAAAAGGACAAGTATTATATGATCTCCCTGATATAAAATAATTAGAACAATCAAATTCATAGAGCCAGAAACTAGAATACAGGTTATCAGGGGCCAGGGTTGGTGTATGAATGAAAGTAAATACTTAAATGTTACAGAGTTTCTAGTTGGAGGGATGGAAAAGTTTTAGTAAAGGATGGTAGTGAATGTAATGAACAGCACTGAATTATGTATTTGAATGTGGCTAAAAGGGAAAATTTTAGGTTTTATACATATTACTAGGATAAAAAAGTAACAGCAACAACACAGGGCTACAATGAACACTAATGTGAACCATGGATATAGTTGATAGTACAATTATAAGTATTTTCATCCATCAGTTACAACAAATATGCCACACTAATGCAAGATGTTAATTAAAGAGAATTATATGGGAACTCTGTATTTTCTGCATGGTTTGTTTTGTAAACCTACAACCTCTCTAAAAAGAAAAGAAGAAGAAGAAAAGAAAGCTCAGCCTGAGAGGTATCTGATGTAACAGGTCATGCTTTTTTTGCCTTCAGTTGAAGATTCATCCTCTGAATTTGCTCGTATGTTAAAACAAATAGAATGTCAAAGAATTCAGTCTCAATCAGCCGTCAGTTCTTTCATGCATACATCTGTTGTTGTCCTAATTGTTCATTTCTGTAAGTTATATCATCATTTTTATTTTACTAGGCACTTCTGAGGTTTTATTTTACAAGTGTTTATAAGGAAAATTATACCTTTCTTCATAAATTTAGCTAAGAAATGAATATTTAATCATTTAAATAATTTCCATAATTATTGCCAACAATCATTTGACACTTTCCTTCAAATTTCTTTCTGATGAATCAAAAACTGAAAATAGAGTTAAAAGTGTGGTATCATCAGAGTTGTGTTTAAAATGTGTTTAGACATGTAGTATCCAATAGTTTAGAAAGAATAGATATACCCATCAAAAAACACTTGAAAATATTATCTAACTGATAACAAAGAACTGTAACAAATGTTAAAGCTTCATACTAATTCTTATTGTTCTGATATTTAGCAACACAATTTAAAGCAAAATGTAACCACATGCTTGGTTAGCAGTAAAAGTGTACCTTAATACAAAGTAGATTAAAGGCATTGACCATAAATAAAAATCATACCTGCCCTTTAATTTCAAGCCCTGGTTTTCAAAGCTTTAGCTTTTTTTTCTTTATATTTTTAATGTTTCTTTATTGTGTAATATAATATATGTACAAAAAAAGCATTACATTTCCAAGTACATTTTAACAAATAGATATAGAACAGATTTTAAAGTTTGGTATGGGTTACATTTCCAACATTTTTCGTTTCTTCTTCTAGCTGCTCCAAGACACTGGAGACAAAGGAAATATCAATATAATGATATAACAGTCATACACATTTGTTAAATCCTATCTTCTCTGTTATTCCTTTTCTTCTCTTTTCCTTTCTTTTTTTTGTGAAAAATAACATCTGTACAAAAAAAGCAATAAATTTCAAAGTATATCATAACAATTTAGCTGTAGAACAGATTTCAGAGTTTGGTATGGGTTACAATTCCACAGTTTTAGGTTTTTATTTCTAACTGCTCTAAGGTACTGGAGGCTAAAAGAAATATCAGTATAATGATTCAACACTCATAGTCATTTGTTAAACCTGGCCTTCTCTGTATAACTCTACCATCACCTTTGATCTTTCTCCCACTCTTTAGGGGTATTTGGACTATGCCCATTCTAACTTTTTCTGTTGGAAGGGGCTGTTGATAAATGTAGGTTAAGGGGAATGTTTAGGAGAGGGTGGGCCTTCTACATTTCAGGACAAAGCTTTAGCTTTGATTAAAGGATTTAACAGGCAGCTTCCCTTTATATTTTTTATTTATTGGGCATATTTTGCAATTGAAACAAATTAAATTAAACCCACAATCCTATATTGTTAGATGTAATTTTAGAAATATTTTGTGCATCATGTATTTTTAATGGCAGATTTCTTTGAGAAAAGAGCTATGGATATTAAAAATTTGATGAGTAGAATGATGTGTGGCTTAATTTCTTCATAGTTGACAGTCACTTGGATGACTAGAATCAGTGCATTTACCTCTGTGTAGCTTTTTTCTTTTTTTTTTTTTTTTCGCGTGGGCAGGCACTGGGAATCTGTATAGCTTTTGTAGTTAATGTAATGTGTCACTCATCACCAGAATTTTCTAATGAATGAATGAGTGAAGACAGGTCCAAGTCCAGCTAAGCATTTATTCACTCTGTGACTGAATAAACTCTATGAGTATGTGTATGTCACTAAATCTCTCTCACTTTCAATATCATAATTTATATAATAGGGAGGTTGGTCTAGATTACCTTTGGTGTTCCTCCCACTTCTCATACAATTTCATTACAGGTTTTATAAGTAAGTTTGTCTTTCTAAGAAACAATTACAGGGAGCAGATAGTCCCATGGAGCATATTTTCATTCTTAGAAGAAAAGTCTACACTATACTAAGTTCTACTGTATGTAAAATGTATTTTTTTTTTAATTTGGAAATAGTCTTTAAAAATAATGCGTTGTGCAAAAGAGAGAGCTTTTGTATATATTTTACAAATTAGTACTTAGTTTGGACCTGCCTTCTGTAAAAACATAAAAAAATGTGCAAAACTGAAAGCTATTGACCGATTCTCAAGTAATAAAATCAATAGTGGAAGGCCGATGTGAGATAATTTATGGTCAACTGTAGGTACTTAAGGCTGAAGAGTTATTTCTAAATCACTAACTGAGAACCTTGAAGTGTGATGTTGCATGAGATTACATGTAAGGATCATTTGCTCCACTTTATGACTCTGTCACTTAAAAGATAAGAACTTTCCTCCCCGTGAGACTCAAAGCTGGGTCGGTTTTATGGGACATGTGCTGACTGGCCAGAATAAGTGAAAATGTCTGTTTCCTCAATAAATTTGCAATAATATATAATCCTTCATGTTCTATTTAAAGCAAGATTACCCTGGATGTATGGTAGCATCGATGTCTGGGGAACAGAGATGAATGGAAACAATATGACAATTGATTTAATATTGAGTTGATGAATTCTCATGATCTGGTGTCCAGTGAGATTTTGAATTCTCTGAGACTAATAAGTCTAATTATTTCTATAGTTCTAAGAAAGCTGGTAGAAATTCTTTCTAGAAAGCCCCATAATAAAGAATGCAGGGTCATTTTATTTGTGTAGTAGAGGAGGATGTCAGTTATTACAATTAATTTACTTAAGGTTCTCGTTATACTTAGAAAACACTTATTCTGTTGCCTCAAATGCTTTACTTGCTCAGGCTATTATTCACCCAATATTTCATTTTTCAAATGACTATATGCAGGCTAACAATTCTTACCTATATTTGATCTGCAGAAAGAATAGCATTTTGATTGAGGACCCTACAGTTTTCACTGAAGTCTACAAAATTCCCATTGCTTCATTTAATTTTCTTTACTCCTCTCTCGCATACACACACACACACACAAAGAGACACACACACACACAAGATATGAATGCTAGCAAAGTTCCAAATGTCAAAAGATTTAAATTGAGTACACATTCATATACAAGTATTTTTATGGACATATGTTTTATTCCCTTTTGGACAAATACCAAAGAGTGGAGTGGCTGGATGATGTGGGCGGGTTAACGTTTGAAGAAAATGCCAATTTAAAAAGTGTTTGAAACATTTTATATTCCTCTCAGCAGTGTATGAGAATTCTAGTTTCCTTTTATCCTCACCAACCCTTGACTTTCTTTTATTCTGGTTCTTCTAATCTGGTATATTGTTATCTTATGGTTTTAAGTTGCATTTTCATAAAACTAATGATGTTTTGCATCTTTTCATGCACTTATTTCCCATCTGTGCATCTTCTTTGGTGAAATGTCTATTTAAATTTTTTTAAATCTGTCTTTCACCATGGAATTGTTTAGTGCTCTTAACATTGTGGACCAAAGTCCTTTATCAGACACCTGATCTTCAAATATTTTGTACAGTCTGTTTGCATTTTATTCTCTTAATACCATCTTTTGAAAAGCAGAGTTTTAAATTCTGCTGCATTGCAATTTCTAATTGTGTTTTCTTTTATTGGTTTTGTTTTTGCTTCCATATATAAAAAAATACTTGCCTTTAGGGACGCGTCAGGGCCTTTGGCGGCGGCTATGGGAGTGGTGGGCGCGGGCCTGGTGGACTGTCACTGCCACGTCTCCACCCTAGAGTTTGACCAGGCCAATGTTATGGCTCTTGTGGCAGTTGCTGAACATTCGGGAGAATTTGAAAAGATTATGCAACTCTCAGAAAGGTGCTACGTCTAATTAAGATTTTCAAGTGTGCTAATAAGGAGGTGGTTATCAGGTACAGTGGGTTTGTCTTGCCATGCTTAGGTGTTCACCCAGACAAGGGCTCTCACCAGAAGATCAAAGAAGTGTCATATTCAAGGATTTGGATATTGCTTTGCCCATTATTGAGCAGTATAAGGATCAATTGTTGGCAATTTAAGAGGTTGGGCTAGATTTCTCCCCCAGATTTGCCAGCACTGATGAACAGAAGAAAGAGCAAAGAAAAGTGCTAATCAGACAGGTCCAATTAGCCAAAAGACTAAATTTGCCTTTGTGCCGACAAGGTGCTGTTACATGCATTTGACGGTCGGCCATCTGTAGCCATGGAAGGAGTAAGTTCTGGGTACTTCTCAATTCCTCCTTCTGTCATAAGAAGTGGATAGAAGAGCTACTAGGGGAGTGGAGACAATACAGAGCAGCTCCTGGAGCCATGACGGAGATCAAAGGGACGGCATACCCCATCCTGGAACGGCTGACTGTCTGGGAGAACCAGCTCCGGTGAGATCACCGAAGGGCGCGGGCTTTCCTGGGTGGGACGGCAACCAGTCGGAGTCCCTCCCTTCCTCCTTCCCAGGCCAGCTGACAGAATTGGACAGGCGGTCCCCTTAGGCCGTGGTGGCTGGCGCCCCCACCACGCGAGGCCCCCCGGACCAACTGAGAGAGTTGGGTCGGAAATCCCCAGACTGCGGAGAACAGTGACCAGGGGGTCCCTTCCAAACACGTGACTCCCCGGTCCGGCTGGGAACAGTGCACTCTCCCGGGCTGCGACAGCTGGCGCCCTCCCGCCACGCTTGGCGCCCCGGCCCGACTAGGTAATTCGGCTGGACGCTCTCCCATGCTGCAGCGGCCAGCGACCCTCCCCGCATTCGGAACCCCGGGCCAGCTGGCACTCTTCCAAGACACTTTGGCTGACGACCCTCCCCTACGGCGAGAATTTTCCAGAGTTAAAGGACCCACAGCAACTTTCACTGGTGGAACCCGTAGACAAACGTGTGCCACGAGCGCCACCTACTGGGCAGGATAAGAAAAACAGAACCCAGAGATTGCACAGAAAAATCTTTCAACCTGTGGGGTCCAACACCCAGGGAAATCTGACTAAATGCCCAGACGCCAGCAGAAGATAACGGATCACGCTCAGAAAATTAAAAATATGGCCCAGTCAAAGGAACAAACCAATAGTTCAAATGAGATACAGGAGCTGAAACAACTAATGCTGAATATACGAACAGAAATGGAAAACCTCTTCAAAAACGAAATTGATAAATTGAGGGAGGACATGAAGAAGACATGGGCTGATCAAAAAGAAGAAATAGAAAAACTGAAAAAACAAATCACAGAGCTTATGGAAGTGAAGGATAAAGTAGAAAAGATGGAAAAAACAATGGATACCTACAATGACAGATTTAAAGAGACAGAAGATAGAATTAGTGATTTGGAGGATGGAATATCTGAATTCCAAAAAGAAACAGAAACTATTGGGAAAAGAATGGAAAAATTTGAACAGGGTATCAGGGAACTCAAGGACAATGTGAAACGCACAAATATACGTGTTGTGGGTGTCCCAGAAGGAGAAGAGAAGGGAAAAGGAGGAGAAAAACTAATGGAAGAAATTTTCACTGAAAATTTCCCAACTCTTATGAAAGACCTAAAATTACAGATCCAAGAAGTGCAGCGCACCCCAAAGAGATTAGACCCAAATAGGCGTTCCCCAAGACACTAGTTAGAATGTCAGAGGTCAAAGAGAAAGAGAGGATCTTGAAAGCAGCGAGAGAGAATAAATCCATCACATACAAGGGAAACCCAATAAGACTATGTGTAGATTTCTCGGCAGAAACCATGGAAGCTAGAAGACAGTGGGATGATATATTTAAGTTACTAAAAGAGAAAAACTGCCAACCAAGACTCCTATATCCAGCAAAATTGTCCTTCAAAAATGAGGGAGAAATTAAAACATTCTCAGACAAAAAGTCACTGAGAGAATTTGTGACCAAGAGACCAGCTCTGCAAGAAATACTAAAGGGAGCACTAAAGTCAGATACAAAAAGACAGAAGAGAGAGGCATGGAGAAGAATGTAGAAAGAAGGAAAGTCAGATATGATATATATAATACAAAAGGCAAAATGTTAGAGGAAAATATTATCCAAACAGTAATAACTCTAAATGTTAATGGACTGAATTCCCCAATCGAAAGACATAGACTGGCAGAATGGATTAAAAAACAGGATCCTTCTATATGCTGTCTACAGGAAACACATCTTAGACCCAAAGATAAATATAGGTTGAAAGTGAAAGGTTGGGAAAAGATATTTCATGCAAATAACAACCAGAAAAGAGCAGGAGTGGCTATACTAATATCCAACAAATTAGACTTCAAATGTAAAACAGTTAAAAGAGACAAAGAAGGACACTATATACTAATAAAAGGAACAATTAAACAAGAAGACATAACAATCATAAATATTTACGCACTGAACCAGAATGCCCCAAAATACGTGAGGAATACACTGCAAACACTGAAAAGGGAAATAGACACATATACCATAATAGTTGGAGACTTCAATTCACCACTCTCATCAATGGACAGAACATCTAGACAGAGGATCAATAAAGAAATAGAGAATCTGAATATTACTATAAATGAGCTTGATTTAACAGATATTTATAGGACATTACACCCCACAACAGCAGGATACACCTTTTTTTCAAGTGCTCATGGATCATTCTCAAAGATAGACCATGTGCTGGGTCACAAAGCAAGTCTTAACAAATTTAAAAAGATTGAAATCATATACAACACTTTCTCGGATCATAAAGGAATGAAGTTGGAAATCAATAATAGGTGGAGTGCCAGAAAATTCACAAATACCTGGAGGCTCAACAACACACTCTTAAACAACAAGTGGGTCAAAGAAGAAATTGCAAGAGAAATTAGTAAATACCTAGAGGCGAACGAAAATGAAGACAGAACATATCAAAACTTATGGGACGCAGCAAAGGCAGTGCTAAGAGGGAAATTTATTGCCCTAAATGCCTATGTCAGAAAAGAAGAAAAGGCAAAAATGCAGGAATTAACTGTCCACTTGTAAGAACTGGAGAAAGAACAGCAAACTAATCCCAAAGCAAGCAAAAGGAAAGAAATAACAAAGATTAGAGCAGAAATAAATGAAATTGAAAACATGAAAACAATAGAGAAAATCAATAAGACCAGAAGTTGGTTCTATGAGAAAATCAATAAGATTGATGGGCGCTTAGCAAGATTGACAAAAAGAAGAAGAGAGAGGATGCAAATAAATAAGATGAGAAATGGAAGAGGAGACGTAACTACTGACCTCACAGAAATAAAGGAGGTAATAACAGGATACTATGAACAACTTTACGCTAATAAATATAACAATTTAGATGAAATGGACGGGTTCCTGGAAAGACATGAACAACCAACTTTGACTCAAGAAGAAACAGATGACCTCAACAAACCAATCACAAGTAAAGAGATTGAATTAGTTATTCAAAAGCTCCCTAAAAAGAAAAGTCCGGGACCAGACGGCTTCACATGTGAATTCTATCAAACATTCCAGAAAGAATTAGTACCAACTCTCCTCAAACTCTTCAACATAATCGAAGTGGAGGGAAAACTACCTAATTCGTTCTATGAAGCCAACATCACCCTCATACCAAAACCATGCAAAGATATTGCAAAAAAAGAAAACTACAGACCAATCTCTCTAATGAATACAGATGCAAAAATCCTCAATAAAATTCTAGCAAATCGTATCCAACAACACATTAAAAGAATTATACATCATGACCAAGTAGGATTCATCCCAGGTATGCAAGGATGGTTCAACATAAGAAAATCAATTAATGTAATACACCACATCAACAAATCAAAGCAGAAAAATCACATGATCATCTCAATTGATGCAGAGAAGGCATTTGACAAGATTCAACATCCTTTCCTGTTGAAAACACTTCAAAAGATAGGAATACAAGGGAACATCCTTAAAATGATAGAGGGAATATATGAAAAACCCTCAGCTAATATCATCCTCAATGGGGAAAAATTGAAAACTTTCCCCCTAAGATCAGGAACAAGACAAGGATGTCCACTATCACCACTATTATTCAACATCGTGTTGGAGGTTCTAGCCAGAGCAATTAGACAAGAAAAAGAAATACAAGGCATCAAAATTGGAAAGGAAGAAGTAAAACTATCACTGTTTGCAGACGATATGATACTATACGTCGAAAACCCGGAAAAATCCACAACAAAACTACTAGAGCTAATAAATGAGTACCGCAAAGTAGCAGGCTACAAGATCAACATTCAAAAATCTGTAGCATTTCTGTACACTAGTAATGAACAAGCTGAGGGGGAAATCAAGAAACCAATCCCATTTACAATCGCAACTAAAAGAATAAAATACCTAGGAATAAATTTAACCAAAGAGAAAAAAAACCTATATAAAGAAAACTACAAAAAACTGCTAAAAGAAATCACAGAAGACCTAAATAGATGGAAGGGCATACCGTGTTCATGGATTGGAAGACTAAATATAATTAAGATGTCAATCCTACCTAAACTGATCTACAGATTCAATGCAATACCATTCAAAATCCCAACAACTTATTTTTCAGAATTAGAAAAACCAATAAGCAAATTTATCTGGAAGGGCAGGTTGCCCCGAATTGTTAAAAACATCTTGAGGAAAAAAAACGAAGCTGGAGGTCTAGCGATGCCAGACTTTAAGGCATATTATGAAGCCACAGTGGTCAAAACAGCATGGTATTGGCATAAAGATAGATATATCGACCAATGGAATCGAATAGAGTGCTCAGATATAGACCCTCTCATCTATGGACATTTGATCTTTGATAAGGCAGTCAAGCCAACTCACCTGGGACAGAACAGTCTCTTCAATAAATGGTGCCTAGAGAACTGGATATCCATATGTAAAAGAATGAAAGAAGACCCGTATCTCACACCTTATACAAAAGTTAACTCAAAATGGATCAAAGATCTAAACGTTAGGTCTAAGACCATAAAACAGTTAGAGGAAAATGTAGGGAGATATCTTATGAATCTTCCAATTGGAGGCGGTTTTATGGACCTTAAACCCAAAGCAAGAGCACTGAAGAAAGAAATAAATAAATGGGAGCTCCTCAAAATTAAACACTTTTGTGCATCGAAGAACTTCATCAAGAAAGTAGAAAGACAGCCTACACAATGGGAGATAATATTTGGAAATGACATATCAGTTAAAGGTCTAGTATCCAGAATTTATAATGAGATTGTTCAACTCAACAACAAAAAGACAGCCAACCCAATTACAAAATGGGAAAAAGACTTGAACAGACACCTACCAGAAGAGGAAATACGGATGGCCAAGAGGCACATGAAGAGATGCTCAATGTCCCTGGCCATTAGAGAAATGCAAATCAAAACCAGAATGAGATATCATCTCACACCCACCAGAATGGCCATTATCAACAAAACAGAAAATGACAAGTGCTGGAGAGGATGTGGAGAAAGAGGCACACTTGTCCATTGTTGGTGGGAATGTCAAATGGTGCAACCACTGTGGAAGGCAGTTTGGCGGTTCCTCAAAAAGCTGAATATAGAATTGCCATATGACCCAGCAGTACCATTGCTAGGTATCTACTCAAAGGACTTAAGGGCAAAGACACAAATGGGCATTTGCACACCAATATTTATAGCAGCGTTATTTACAATTGCAAAGAGATGGAAACAGCCAAAATGTCCATCAACAGAAGAATGGCTAAACAAACTGTGGTATATACATACGATGGAATATTATGCAGCTTTAAGACAAGATAAACTTATGAAACATGTAATAACATGGATGGACCTAGAGAATATTATGCTGAGTGAGTCCAGCCAAAAACTAAAGGACAAATACTGTATGGTCCCACTGATGTGAACGGACATTCGAGAATAAACTTGAAATATGTCATTGGTAACAGAGTCCAGCAGGAGTTAGAAACAGGGTAAGACAATGGGTAATTGAAGCTGAAGGGATACAGACTGTGCAACAGGACTAGATACAAAAACTCAAAAATGGACAGCACAATAATACCTAATTGTAAAGTAATCATGTTAAAACACTGAATGAAGCTGCATCTGAGCTATAGGTTTTTTGTTTGTTTGTTTGTTTGTTTTACTATTATTACTACTTTTATTTATTTTCTCTATATTAACATTTTATATCTTTTTCTGTTGTGTTGCTAGTTCCTCTAAACCAATGCAAATGTACTAAGAAACGATGATCATGCATCTATGTGATGATGTTAAGAATTACTGAATGCATATGTAGAATGGTATGATTTCTAAATGTTGTGTTAATTTCTTTTTTTTTCTTCTTTCCGTTAATAAAAAAAATTAAAAAAATTAAAAAAAAATACTTGCCTTTACCATGAGTTGACAATTTATTGTTAATAAATTAGATACTGAATAACTTAGGTTTCATGTGCCTGATGGTCATTACCTCAACTAATCATTTTTGTCATTGTAATGTGAAAACAGCCACATACTATACATAAGTTAATGTGTGCTATATTCTAATAATGATTGTCTGAAAGTTAAATTTTATAAAATTTTCATGCATCGTGAAATATAATCCTTTTTTTTTCAATATTTAAAATGTAAAACATAGTCCTAACTCACAATTCACAAAATACCAGGGGTGGGGGGTAAAAGCACTGGATTTGGTCAAAGGACGGCAGGTTGCCAGCCCCTGTTCTAATCCAAGGTCACAATGATTCTCTTCTGTGTTTTATTCTATAGGTTTCATAGTTTTAGGTTGTAAGATGAGGTCTGTAATTCATTTAATTAAGGCTTATATATGTTGTGAAGTATGGATTAAAGTTCATAGTTTGGGAAATGGCTGTCCCGGCATCAGTTTTTGAGATGACTATTCTTTCTTCACTAAATTCCCTTTGCATATTTATAGAAAATCATTAGGTGATATATGTGTGAGTCTATTGTGGGATTCTTTACTAATAATCCATTTGTCTAGTTTAATACCAATACCACGTTGTCTTGAATTGTCTGGTTTGTAATAAATAGTGTCAGATCTCTAACTCTGCTCTTCTCTTACAAATTTAATTTATTTCATAGAAATAGAGCTCCTCAGGTTATGTGTTCCTCTTTGAATAAACTTTATAGTTCGTATCTTTTGAGGAATTTTCTATTTCATCTAAGTTGTCATGTTTATTGGAATAAAATACTTCACAGTATCTGCTTGTTATCATTTTGATATCTAAAGAATCGTTAGTAATACCACTTCTGTCATTCCTGATATAGATTATTTGTGGCTTCTTTTTCCTTTTCCTCATTACTGTGTTAGCGGATTTTTACTTTATTGATTTACTCAAAGGCTCATCTTTTTATTTCTTTCATATTCTCTATTTTTTTTCTCTTTTCTATTTTATTATTTATGCTCTGATCATTATTTCCTTTCTTTGATTTAACTGTAATTCACTCTGTTCTACTTTTCTTAGTTCCCTAAAATGCAAACTGAAGCCATTAATTTGAGACCCTTTTATTTTGAGGGGGAGTGGGTGGCGCATGGTCTGGGAATCGAGCCTGTTCTCTCGCTTGAAAGGTGGGCTTTCTAACCACTGAACTACCCATGCACCCTGAGACCCATCTCTTTCTTTTAACATAAGTATTTAGGGCTATAAATTTCCTAAGTCCTGCTTTAGTGGTATCCCACAAATTCTATTAAATTAAGTTTTCATTTTCATTTAGTTCAAAATACTTTATAATTTCCCTTTTGCTTTCTTTTTTGACTTATCTCAAAGTGTTTTGTTTCCAAATGTTTGAAGTTTTTTTTTTTTCAGAAATATTTCTGTTATTGTTAATTTAATTCCATTTTGGTCTGAGAAAGTACTTTATATGTTATACAAATATTTTAAATTTTATTAAGACTTGATTTATGGCCCAGTGTGATCTATAATTATGAGTGTCTGTCTGAACCTGGAAAGAACATATATTCTGCTTTTGTTGGATAGAGCAGTCCATTAATGTCAATTAGTTGAAAGTGGTTTAGTGTGTTGATCAAGTCCTTTCTGTTTTTACTATTTCCTCCCAAATTGTTCTGCAATTTTTGAGAGACTGTTATTGAAATCTCCACCTATTATTTTGGATTTCTCCATTTCTCCTTGCTGTTCTCTCAATTTTTTCTTCATTATGTGCATAAACATGTATGACTGAGATGACCTTTGTTATTTTGTTAATTAATATTCTTTTTCTGAAATCTACTTTGATATCAATATAGCAATTTCAGCAATTTTCAGTTTTTTTAACTTAGCATCATATATTTTTCTATCCTTTTACTTTCAATCTGTTTGTCTTTATATTTAGAGTGTGTTTCTTTTGCCAGCATATACTTAGGTCTTGCGTTTAATTTAATCTGTACTTAATTGGACTGTTTATTCTCATTTAATATGATTATTGATATAGGTGAGCTTAAAGTGATGTTATGCTACTTCATGCTTAGTGTGAGAATCTTAAAATTATATTCTTCCATTTCTGCCCCCCTGAACTTTTTGCTATTGATTTCAAACATTTTACTTTTATTCATATGCGGCAGATTCAACAACACATTGCTATCACTTTGGTTTAAAAGACAATTTATTTTAAAGAGATTTGGATGGCAAGAAAAAGTCATATACGATTGTCTATGTGTTTACATTTTTGGATTTTTAAAATTTTTTTTTTACATGAGCAGGCCACAAGACTCGAACCCGGGTCTCCAGCATGGCAGGCCAGAACTCTGCCTGCTCAGCCACCATAGCCCACCCCATTTTTGGATTATTTACTCCTCTCTATTGATCTGTAGCTCTATGTAATGTAATTTTATTTCTGCCTTAAATAATTTATTCTATATTTCTTGTAGTTCAGGTCTACCAAAATGAATTATTTAAACTTTGCTTTCAGAAAGTGTTTAATTCATCTTCTCTTTTGAAAGACATTTTGCTGAGTAGCAAATTCTAGGTTGACATTTTTTTTTTATTTCAGTGCTTTAAAAATCTTGCTCCATGCTTCTCTTGCCCTATGATGAGAAATCTATTGTGATCTTTATCTTTCTTTCTTTGTAAAGTAAGATGTGTTTTCTTCTGTTTACTTTAATCATTGTCTCTGCCACTAATTTTGGGTAATTTATAATGTGACTTGGGGTGGGATTTTCTTTGTGATTCTTATGAATGAGATTCACTGATCTTCTTAACTGTGGATTTGTAGTTTTCTTTAAACTTGGAAAATTTCAGGTATTATCACTTCAAATATTTTTGTCCCCTCTTCCTACCTTTGGCAACTTCAGTTACAGATATATTAAGCCAATTTAATTAGTCATAGGGTTCATGGATGTTCATCACATTTTAAAATTATTTTTCTATATGTTGTTCATTTTTCATAGTTTCTATCATTATGCCTTCATGTTTATGAATCTTAACCATTGCAATGCCTAATCTACCACCACTGTAATCCAGGGATTTTTCTTACCAGACACTGTAATTTTTACCTCTAAAAGTTTTTATTTGAGTCTTTCTTGTATTCTTCATATTTGTATTTAACTTTTTGAACATATGGAATATGGTTATAATAACTTTTAATATCCATGCCTGCTAATTCTAACATCTATTACATTCTGGGTTGATTTTGATTATTTTTCATTTCATTATGAACAGTATTTTTCTGCTTTTTGCATGCTTTATAAGTTTTTATTGGATGCCAGATATTGTGAACTGTTCCTTCTTTGATGCTGTATATTTTTAAATTCTTATGAATATTCTTGAGGTTTTTTGTGGGACACAGTTAAGTTACTTGTGAATGGTTTTATCTTTGTGACTCCTGTTTTTAAGGTTTGTTTGGTAGAATCAGAGCAATATATTGTCAAAAGGTGATTATTCTCCTATTATTGAAGCAAGACGCTTCTATTAAGTTCACTAATACGCCACAAATCTTTGGGTTTTCCATTCTGTAGTAGGAAAATGCATATTTCCCTGTCTTATGAGAGCACCAAGGACTGATACTTCGAATGTAGTCAAGTAGTTCTTTCTCTGGCCTCAGGAGTTTTCCTCAAACATGGTCTAATCACTACTCTGCTGAAAATTGAAGATCTTCCACAGATCTAGAGTTATGACTGTCTGTGCATAACCTCTTTCCTTTCTTTTTCTTCTTCTCTGAACTATAGCTTCCTTGGTCTGGATTTTAAGCTCCTTTGCCTCAAATTAGATAGTTTGCTGAGTTCTGCTTTGATTGCCCCTCCACGCTCTACAGCTTGAAAAGATTTGTGTTATAGTTGTCATCATACCCATTTCCCTTCTCTCAAGGATCACTGCTTTTTGTTGCGTGATATCTAGATGCTTGAAAACTGGACTCATTTAAAGACATGTTTTTTGTTTTGTTGTTGTTTCATACAGTACATGAAATCCCATTCCTGTTACTTGCCCAAGAGCCAAGAATTGAGCTTTGTTGAGTATTAATTCTCTTACAAATATTTGTTGCAGACATTTTTAATTATATGTTAAAAGTGCTGAAAAGATATCAAATCCTATAAAACAGAGTGTGCAACAGATGATATTAAAATTCAGTAAAAGGTATGGGATAGGTCTATTAAACATCACTGAATGGACTAAAACAATATATGGTTAATCAACAAATGATGCAATGACAAAGATAAACACAAGAAAAATTTGCTGAAAATTAAATGTTTAGAGATGCCATCAAAGAAAAATTGTTAGTATTGGTAAACTTTCTGTAGTTGGTATGGAATATTTGTAGAAAGGCATTCCACGCACCTAAAACACTGCTAAATAAAGGCATGTTGTTCAGAATTAACAAAGAAAAGGTGAAGTAAAGTCACAGAGCAATAAAGAATGACATGTTTGTAAAAGTATGTATATGCCAGATTTTGAAGAAGGTTCTATTTCTCTTTACATAAAAACTAGAAGAGGTAAAGCATTAAAACAGTTGGAATGGGGTTATCATGGGAGGCTGAAATCCCATTTTGAACAAGAATAGACAGGACGCACTGACAGGAAAACAGATACTAGGGAGACCAGTAAAACTCACAAGTTTTTTTGTGTGTGTGAGATACATTAAATGGGATCAATTTGCAGTGGTTAGTGATTGTTTGCAGGAATGAACAAAGGAGAATTTCAAATAAGACTGACATTTAGATAAATGCTATCAACTGGAATGCAATGTAAGGAAAACTTCATTTGGAAAAATGAACTAAGTTGAATTAAAGAAAAATAATCATAGCATAATAAAAATAATAATAAATTGAAAAATATTTATTAAATGAGCAATATGTTTAGGCAGTATGCAAAACTCTTTAGATGGTGTGGAGGTTTGAAGCTAAATGTGTACCTCAGAAAACGTGTTCTTAAATTTAATCTGTTCTTGTGGATTTAAACCAATTATAAGTAGGACCTTTTTTAGAGGCTACTTCAGTTAATATATGACCCACTTCATTCAGGATGGTCCTAATCCTATTACCGGAGTCCTTTGTAAATGGAATGAATATTTATACATATATATATATGTATAAATGCATATACATTTGCATTTATACATATATATATATATGTATAAATATATATGTACCTTCTGATGAGGTGCAAATATATCTGTACCTTCAGTCCTGACCTGCATTGAAATGGTCAACTGGTTCCATAGGTTCAGTTAAACCCTCACACGGAGCACTGTTCTGCAGGGACTCACTTACCAGATAAATCAAAATTTTTCAAACCATCAATTTCCAGTTTCTTTGTGTCTGATGATTTGCACCTCATCATATACATACATATATATATATGTATAAGCCATAAAAACAAGAAGCTGAAATCAGTGAAACCTGGAAGAGAAGGGAGAGACCAGCAGATGCCACCATATGCCTTGCCAAGTGGCAGAGATGCCATGGATTGCCAACAGCTGGCCTTCAGGAAGAAAGCATCACCTTGCTAATGATTGATTTCAACATTTGCCCAGGATTAACCATGAGTAAATAAATTTCCAGTGTTTAAGCCAACTCATTTAATGGCATTTGCTTTTGAGCAGCTTAGGAAACTAAAACAGATTTTGATACCAGGAGAGTGGGGTACTGCCATAGCAAACCCCAAAAATATAGAAATGGCTTTAGAATTGGGTAATGGGTAGAGGCTGGAAGAATTATGAACTGTTTGATAGAAAAATCTTAGGTTGCTTTAATGAGACTCTTGGTAGATGCTAAAGGTACCTCTGATGAGGCCTTAGTTAAAAAAAAAAGTGTTATTGAAAACTGGAGAAAAGGCAATCCTTGTTTTAAAGTGACAGAGAACTTGGTGAAATTGAGTTGTGATGTCAGATAGTAGGCAAAATTTGAGAGTAAGGAGCATAGATATTTAACCAAAGAGATTGCTAATTTAAGTGTAGAAAGTGAGTCCTGGTTTCTCCTTGCAGTTTATAGTACAATGTGAGAGGAGAGGCATAAGATGAGAACTGAACTCCTGGGCACAAAGAAACTGGAAATTGATGGTTTGAAAAATTTTGATTTATCTGGTAAGTGAGTCCCTGCAGAACAGTGCTCCGTGTGAGGGTTTAACTGAACCTATGGAACCAGTTGACCATTTCAATGCAGGTCAGGACTGAAGGTACAGATATCCAGGAAGGATCTGTGGAAAGTTCTTTGTCTGATGATTTGCACCTCTATCTACTACCTGCAAAACCCACAAGTGTTTTGTGAGACTTGTATGAATGGAATTACTGCCAGCCTGGACGAAAAGGGACAGCAAAGAGACAGATTGAAGGAAAATCACTTCAAGGGCAGAACCAGAGAAGCTGAGATCTGGGTTGAAGACATTTTCTTGGGCCAAGAGAATGAGCTTATCCATGTTTGTGGAAAGGGTGAGTCTGCCCAGGGCTTGGAGCAGCTTGACCTTCTGCCCCATTGTTCAGGGAAAGTGTGGTGCCGCAGACATCAGAGAGGGTGGGGCATATGCCTTTCTGTTCTGCTAGGGAGGGTGGAACAAGTGGCCACCACCCCGGTTTTTTGAAGGATGAGTCTGTGTCTGGCCTTCACCCTAGTGTTCTTGGAGAATTGAGCCAGTTCCCCAGGGATTTTGAATAATCTGGCCATCATTCATGTGCTTAGAAAAGGTGAAGCCTTCACCCCAGTGTTTGGGGAGATCATAGCCACTGCATAAGCACTTGGAAGGGTTGGGGTATGCTGCTCCATTACTCCCAGAGGGCAAAACATCCTTCCATAGATGACTGTCAGACATTGACATCTAATAGAGTATGTTGTGCCACATTGTGGAATAATTTGGGACCTGTGATCCCTGTTATCCTCCTAGTTTCTCCCCATGGGAATGGGAATTTTTGTCCTATGTCTATTTCTCCTTTGTATATTGGGAGCAGATAACTTGTTCTCCATATTTCACAGGACCACAGACAAAGGGGAATTGTGCACCAGCAAAGATCACACTTATAACCAATTTTCATGAGACTTTGTACTTAGAATTATTACTGAAATGACTTAAGGCTTTTGGGATATTGTGATAGAATGAGTATCTTTTCATATAGATAGAGCATTTATTTTAGGAGTTCAGAGGGTTGATTGAAGCTATATGATCCCAGAAAAACAGAATATTAAATTTAACCCATTCATGTGGATATCAACTCATTGTAAATAGAACCTTTTGATGAGGCTGCTTCAGTCAAGGTGTGACTCACCTCATTTAAGCATGGGTCTTAATCCTATTACTGAAGTCCTTTATAAACAGAATGCATACACAGAAAGAGACAGAGAGAGAGAGAGAAAGAGAAAAGAGAAGAGAAAAGAGGAGAGGAGAGGGAGACAGAAGACATAGAAGCAAGAAGCTGAAATCAATGAAACTTGGAAGAGAAGGCGGAGACAGCAGACACCACTGGGCACCTTGCCGCGTGGTAAGGTGGAGCAAAGGATCACTGGCAGCTAGTCTTTGGGAAGAATGCATAGCTTTGATGATGCCTTGATTTGGATATTTTCTCAGCCTCAAAACTTTAAGCTAATAAATTCCCATTGTTAAACTGAACCTTTCATGGTATTTTGCTTTGAGAAACCTAGGAAACAAAAACAGGTGGACTATCTCATTTAATCAGCAAAGCACTTTTATAAGCTTCTACAATTATCTGCAATTAAGAAACGAAGGGCAGGCCACGGTGGTTCAGGGGGGGCCACGGTGGCTCAGCAGGCAGAGTTCTCACCTGCCATGCGGGAGACCCGGGTTCGATTTCCGGTGCCTGGCCATGCGGAAAAAACAAACAAGCCAAGAAAAAAAACAAGGAAGTTGACAGAGGTGTTCTGCCCAAGGATGCAACATGGAAAGTTCGGGGAGGTGTTTGAATTCTAATATCTACCACTCTAGAACCCATTTTCTGTTAGTAAGTCATTACTGCTAACATGGTATAAATATAAATTTAAAGAAAGTATGTTGGGCAGGAATGTTTCTATCACTGTATGTGAAACTGGGAAATATAATCAATTTTTGCAATCCAGCCTCAGAAAAAATTTGAACAATTTTGGGAACTGTAAATAATGACCACTCACTTATTTTTGCCTAGCTACAGTTTGAGATGGTGTTACAATATGACTGCATTTTTCTCTATCAATTATATCAACTTCCCTTTGGCATGAGAAAATTGTTTCATTTTTGTCATCACACCATGTTTCTGACTATAAGCTGAACAAAGAAAGAATTTAAAATTGCAGTGTTAATACTTACCAGGACTTGAACCACAGTAGATTTGTGTCTTGAGTAATTGCAGTTATTTCATTTTGTTTATTTTCTAGCTACTCAGTAAATCTTCTAATTGACAAGGAACTATTAAGGTCTCAAACTCCATAATGTCTTTTCTTTCCAAATTGGATTTTTTTCCAGTTAGGAAGGTAGGATTCACTCCAGCTCACTGCTTTTGCTGTGGTAAAAGAGGTATAGTTACTACCAACGTAAGCTACTTTTGCAGTCTCTTTAGCATATTTTAAATATGTAAAGTTCGAACGATGACAATGACATACACACACACAAAATACACACAAATACAAGTAAATACACACACACATACACACACACATACATGAGCTAAGACATAAAGAGAAAGTGGGAGAAATGAATCGCTTTAATAGTATGCTCCAGACATGATGCTAACACCTTATATACGTTATCTCACTGAAAACTCTCAACAATTATCTACATTGTCTGAAACTTGCCAATGTCACTCAAATAATAAGCTTTGGAGCCAGACTTTCAACCTCACTGTCTGAATTCAAGATTCTTAACCACAATGTCTTACTGCTCTGTACTAAAAGACACGGATTCAATATAGTGTCTGCCATTTATTTTAATAAAGGAAATCCTACGTGGTGAATGCAATTTCTTAAAAGGAAAAACTTTCAAAGAAAATACACAGCTTATGTCTTTGCTGTACTATTCTTCAAAGAACTCTCACTATCTCTCTTCTTTTTTTCACTTTTAAGTTACCTCCTTAATTAATGAGACTGATGTTTCAATCAAGGCACCAAAATAAATGTTCAAAAACTATGGTTCATTCTTTAAATAAATGCAAGAGCAACGAGTTTTGATTTTTTTCCCCTAAGTTGAATCTTGCTTTTCAGAGGGGCTAAGAACTATCTAAAGTAAATCTTGTGGCTAAAATGAATTACAAAAGAAGAAAGGCCATTTAGAGTATTGAATGAAGCATGGATTTAAAGCACTGAAGGCAATTTTCTCATGTGGCTTATAAAATGTCTATCATGACAGTGTCAAAAAAGATTTTCCAAGAGGTTTTGCATTTTGGCAGCATTCTAGGATAAATGTGCAGCCTTCTCAATTTTCCACTTTTAAGCTGCTGCAATAATTTGGAATGATTTGAGTATTTTTTAATAGAAAAAGCTGATAATAAAAATAAATACTATATAGTAATAAAGTATATATCCACTCCTACTTTACTGAGCTTGTTTTGAACAGAGACTAACATGTTACTACACAGAGGAGATTAATAAATGTCCCTTTCAATAATAAAACTGGGTTTCATATTAATTGAGTTGAATCACGGTGTGCCTCAATTTACATATTTAAGTATTTGCATTTCCCCATGCTGGTCAATGGTTCTTAAGGTGGTTGTTGTGGTTTCAGCACTTATATTCACTGAATAATTTTAATAACATGAACCTTTATGTGTTAACAATTATCTGCAATAAATATAAATTATGTGAGTAAAAAGTGGCATAAATTGAAAGTTAACGTAAAATATCAAAGAGTATTTATTTGGAGTTGAAATATTAATTTCATCCACAGATGTCCATGAATGGAAATGTACTCTGATTTAAGACTTTCACAATAGGATACACCCTTGAAACAATAGAGCACACCCTTGAAAAATTGTCTAGAATATTATTATATCAGTTCCAATAAACTCTGTAAAAGCAGTGTGCAAAACTTTGGAAAATTAGCAGGAGTATAAGAATCTTTCAACAAAATATACTGTAGCTACTTTGTGGATACTGACCTTTGTAACTTTGGATATACTCAAGTAAAAAAATAAAGTGGAGTAAAGTGATGTGAAGTAAAGTAAAATATTATTTCACCACATTATAGAAATTGCAACTACTCCAATTATAGAAGGAATCTTGTCTTGTCCTATTTGAAATGTACTTTTATGTTGGGAGATGACATAACATCAGCTTTTATATTTGATTTTAAATCTATAAAATGCAAAAAGTTGAGTCATCTATAATTGGAATACCAACCCACTTAGTCCATTTTCTAACATCCGTCATATTCATCATATTCGTATTGCAACATAATTTTAAATTTAATGGTGACTAAAATCCTTCTTTATGGTGAGATAATTTTTCTACTTACATTTCCTTTGCCAGGTATTGAAATCTTATCTGTTTTTATAGCAGTCTCTCTTTACACTTTTATTCTGGTTGATATAAAAAAACCAAAAGGGATTCTAGTACTTAGCTTGCTTTGTAGCATATTCAAAAGACTTTTATTTTATACCTACTTGAGGAGTTCAGGTCTATCCTAAATCAGTGGAAGCTGAGAATAAGGAACTATGTAGGTGGAAATGATTAGAGAATTATAGTTAAGAGGAAACTGATGAAAGATACTGAATGTGTATGAAGACTACCATATGGTATCCATTTCATATACATATCGTGGCTGCTTATTTTTCTAATAGCTTCTCCCCACATGTTTTAAGACATTTAAAAATTTTACAAACTTCTTTATATTTTTGAAATTCAGAATCCACAGTGGTTCCCTATTAGAATTCATGGTATTACTCTTCTAATGTTCAGGTGATGCTCTGTGTTATTGCTCTTTTATCTTTCTTTTTCTCAGTGACATTAGAATTTCAAAAACAATAATATTGTATGGTTCAATAGTAACGTTTATTTATCACTGGATTATGCAAGGTGATATTTGAACTTCTTCTTTTCATACAAATGAATTAGATATCTTTAAGAATTGTATTTCTATAACTGCTCTTTTTTTCTTTCTTTTGGTTTAAACCCTATTTCATGTTTTTTTAAGTATTTTTATTGAAAGGATTTTTTTTCTATTTGTAGTTCTTGCTATTGCTTCTTTCCATTTTTTGTTTACTGTCCTCTTTAAAATCTTCTTCCCCAGAAGCATTTTCTTAAAATATTTTCTCTTTAGTTCAAAGGATGATCTTAAAATGCAAACCCTAATATTTGGAAAAGAACAGGAAGAAATGTAGGATGGGAGAGTCTAAGGGAAGATGGAATACAGGAAAGGAGGAAAGAAAAAGCAAGAAGAAAGTAAGGGAGGAAGAGAGGAAAAAGATATTTACCTAAATGGAAATAGGTTATCTTACATTTTATTACACCTTTATGTGAGTCCATAAATAACAGTTTCTCCTATAGAAAAATGTGAAATAGGGAATTTAGACCACATTTAAAGAGATATTTGAGAGATATTTTTATTATACAGAAAATTTTCAAAAAAATAACCATGTCATGCTACTATTTTTAGTCTCTGTATATACTCATGATTGTAAAAATTAAGCAAACATTTTTAATGGTATGAAAAAATGGACTTCTCATAGTATACACAATTTCCTTGACTCACATATTGTTCAGATGAACTTAGTGCGCCTCTGTTGTGTCCAAAGTGAATAAGAGGCATTTAAGGTTGCCATCCCTTCATGAATTTCCAGCAAATAAGAGTCTGAGCTGGTCCTTTGAAGACTAAGCACCAGACCTCCCTTTCTTTTCCTTGTTGACTTAGAAACTGTTGACATCTTTGAACCGTTTTCTTCTACATTGACCATCTGTTGAAACCTTTAACCAAGGAAACTCTGCTTTGCTACTCCTTGGGTGCAAATTTAAAGAGTCTTGAGTCTTTGGAACCAACTGTAGCTTTTGATAAAACTTTTATCACCAGCTCCTTCACCAGACTTAGTCTTTTAACAATTCCTCAATTTCCATCTACTCTAGTATGAACTATATTTTAGGCTCAAATTTAGCCAATTTGATCCTTCTGCTATCTACTCTCAACACAGCCAGGGTTATATAAATACATATAGACAATATATGTTTTCCTTTTCTCAATATTTCCAATGATCCCCTCACTGTCCCTTTTGTATGATGCCAAAATGCTTACACTGGTTTTCAACGCCATACACGATTTAACTTTCAGGACTCTTCCCCATCTCAGTCCCACCTTTTTTGTCATACTGGCCACCTTGATGTTCCTCAAGTATGTTCTCATCCCACAGTCATTTGCCATGGCTGTTTATTCTGCCAGGAACAGTCCTGCCCCAGGTATCTAAATGGCTAACACCCTTGAGTGCTTGCTCAAATCCATGACATGCTGACTGCTCTATTCAACATATTCCCCTCACACATGTCCTTAATTATTTAATTTCTTGGCTTGTTTCATTTTCCCATATTAATCACTATTCTAACTAATATACAATATTATATAATGTTTATTTATTTACTTATTAAGCTTACAATTTACTGTCTCCTTTCTCTTTTCCTTCTTTTCTACCACTGTGCTCATTGCACACTACACTGTAGACATCATGAGGGCAAGGTTTTTTGTTCTGTTTACTGATGAACCCTAACCACTTTGAAAAGGTCACGGAACATGGTTGCTACTCAATAAATATTTAATGAATTTATACATGAAAGTGTTTCCAGAAATGTCATTAAGTTAATGGGCATCTTACTTTTATGCTGATCTTCTCTAGTCACATAATTTGAAGATTTTTCATCTCAAGGGTCATTTTTCAATTTTATTCTGATTAGCAAACTGCATTGGCATAGCAATTTTGAAATGACACAACTCTCTTGAATCAGGAATCATTTTTATTGGGAAAGATTTCATCCCATAGCACACTTACAATACTTCCCATTTTCTCACAACTTTTCCTTATTTATTCTTTTCTTCTTTCCATGATAATCAACTTCCCATTCTGAATATTTCCACCTTGTCTGTGGTTTAAAACTTTACAACTTGATAAAATGTTTAGCCCACAAATCAAAACTTCTTCAGCTTAATGAAAAACGTAAAGGTTGAGAAAAATATTGTACATGACAAATAGTGCCATCTGTTAATAGAAGTCAGAATTGATTATTTTCACTCTGGTTTTATTCTATGAAGATGTATAAGTAAGTTTAAAGTCCCTAGGTATGGGCACTTCATTTTTACACCTACCATGTAAATAGAGGGAAGAACATTTGAATGATAGTTAAGAAATCTTAAATAAAAATTCCTCAGTGTTACAATTTTCTTATTGTGTATCGTAAATAGGATACTTAATACCTCCAGAACTTATTATTATCTTGTTTACCTCTAAAATTCAGTGTTTCAACTATATCTTTGGGGTTCTGTATTATAAGAAGGTAAACTACAATGTGTCTTTTCTCACTCTAGCATTTGCTTCTCTTTTTCATGTTGACCCTGTCAACCCTTTGGTCACTCTTACTTTCATATTATTGTTTTCCTGGATTTGACTCCATTCTCCTCACTATTCATGTCCAACCTGACTGCTTGACCCAGTATTAGTGTATAGAAAATCCAATTTTGTGAACAGCAGCCTACTTGTATTTTTCCCTTATTTTTCTAACAAAATTAGCAATAAAACATCAAGCCAATTATTATGTAGAACAAAAATACCTTTTTTGAAAAGCTGTATTTCCTAGAAGGGGAGAGGCAAATGGAAAGAGAAAAGATTGCTGCGGTCTATAATTATGATTGATGGAACCAACAGTATAAATCCAAAGATGTAATTATGAAAGTTTTATCACCAGCATCATAGCTAGTGTTGATTGAGTGCTTACTGTTTCAGGCACTGTTCAAAGTCCTCTATGTCTATTAACTTTTAATCTCCACAACCAAACAATGAAATAGTTAGTGTTATCAGCCCTGTTTTAGAGGCACAGAGAAGTTAAGTGATAGGCTTAAGGCCACAGAATTTGTAAATGATGAAATCAGAATTCTAATACAAGTTCATTTTTTTAATTACTACTATTTTGATTTTGTGCTACCTATTAAATTATGAGCACAGAATTGAAGTCAACTCAAGGTATGATAATTGAAGTCATCAGAAAAGGCAAAAAATATTAGATTACACCATGCATATTTTGTGATTAGAATAGAATTCTAATTAGCACAGGCTTTCAAATAAATTTAATTTTCCTATCTCAACCATCTTAACAAAAGTAGCCCAGAAAGTATTTTGTGAACATATTAAAATCCTGAATGAGGGCCACGGTGGCTCAGCAGGCAGAGTTCTCGCCTGCCATGCCAGAGACCTAGGTTCGTTTCCTGTTGCCTGACCATGCAAAAAAAAATAAATAAAATCCTGAATGACAAATTATTGTTGAATTTTGTGTCAGACCTTTGAGAAACAAATTTAGGAACTGTATAATTGCAGTGAAATTAATGATATAAAACTCAGGTTTGATAGAGTATCACAGACTCCCTGGCTTTTCTACCTTAGCTCACCTAAGCTCAGTCTGGCCATCCATTCATAGCAAATCATGAATAATTGTGAGAAAAGTCTTGCAAATTTGCAACAGTTTGATTTGAACCATGCTGTGGTTTGGCTGGCCTGAAAGCAGAGAGTAGAAGGCAATGTCTTCCACTGGCTTGTCAAGTGGATGCTTGCCAACTTTGAAGTTGGTCCTTTTGAATTTGACTTAATTCTTTCTAGATGAAGGACTTTTCTGGGAGTTCTTTGGTTTGGAATAAAGAAAGAAATCTCAGAATTGGAAATTCTCACATTTACGTATTTGTCTGACATCCTCACAAGCTTCAGAACATTAGACCTACACTGGTAATTTCAAATTTAAGGCAACGGTAACTTGGTAACTAAACTTTTAATACAGTGGGACCTCATTTTACACTAACAGCACGTGAATTTAGGTATACATGATTGGAAATTGTATCAGTTAGGGTTCTCTAGAGAAACAGAATCAATAGGAAATATTCATAAATATAAAATTTAAAAAAGTGTCTCATGTAACAATGGGAATGTAGAGTCCAAAATCTGTAGGGCAGGCTGTGAAGCTGATGATTCCAATGGAGGGTCTGGATGAACTCCACAGGAGAGGCTTGCCGGCTGAAGCAGGAAGAGAGCCTGTCTCTTCTGAATCCTCCTTAAAAGGCTTCCAGTGATTAGATTAAACATCACTCATTGCAGAAGACACTCCCCTTGGCTGACTACAAATGGAATCAGCTGTGGATGCAGCTGATGTGATCATGATTTAATTCTATGAAGTATTCTCATCCCAACAGACAGGCCAGCACTTGCCCAACCAGACAAGCAGATACCACCACTTGGCCAAGTTGACACATGAACCTGACCATGACAGAAAAAAAAAAAAAAAAAAAGACCAAGAAAGAGAATTCAAACTTTTAAAAATTATTTCTGTGATTAATTTGATTTACTTATTGGTACTAGAGTCTAATGAGTAAAACTGACCCCAGCCAGGGTCTCCTGCTAATACCCTCTGTCTGTTCGCAGATGCCAGGTGGCTTCTCATCCTATCATTGGCCACAGTCATTTTTTTTTTTTTTTTTGCTATGATGGAGGGGAGGAGAGATGGTGTTGGTGCAGGCTGGTGGGACACCTGCATGTGAAAATTAAAATAAAAAAGTTATTTATGTAATTAATTTTGCTTACTTATTGTTACTGTAGTGATTACTTATCTTATAAAAAGGTATGTTTGTATGTATGACATGTATGTTTGTATAAGAAATATTTATTAGGAGTTCACTATTATGCTTGATTTTCAACTTAAGTGAAGGTCTTGGAATGTACTGGCCACATAAAACGAGGTCCTACTGTATATATTTCATGGTATAAGTGATGACCTTTTCCTAGGTCAGAAGTTTTGAGAAATATCAATTCTTCTGGTGCATTTTCTTTGGTATAGGTTGTCAAACATCTCATCTCTGTTTATGTGGCACCCCAGATTGTTTTCAGCTAGCGACACTAAGTTAAAATGTTCATCATCATCATCATCATCATCACCATGGAAATCAAGAAAGCTTAAAAGTACATTGCATGTTTTCAAGAAGGAACCAGAAAGAATTCTTGTCAGCCAACATCCCTGACCAGTTTTAGGGTATCCATAGGATTTTCATGTACATGGAGTCCTGATTCAAAATTGTGAGTTGCTAAACCTAATGAAGGCCTAGTAAGGCAAAATGCACCTTATAAATTAATAGGAAAATAAAAAGAATTATAAATGGAACAAATTATGAATGATAAAAATTATAATTATTCAGTCAACATTACTAAACCACTTAAAGGCATGGAAACAATTCAGGATGTTAAGTACTTAAAAATACTCTCTTAAGTAGAACAACACATCTGCGGTTTCTGAAGTAGTGTCTGTCCATATGTTTGTGGGATAGGAGTCATCTTGTTTCTTTGTTTGTTTTAACTTTATTCCATTAACTTCAAATTTTTCTTTAATATGGAAATTTTAATCATATAAGTTGAATAAAATTTACCTGAAAGGTTGACTTACAGTAAGGCCCAGTAGTTATTGGAATTGCAAAATTGACTCATAGAGTAGAATCAATAAAAATATATTGACAGCTTGATTTATCTGATGATGTTTTGATATTTTTCATGTTCTTTGCCTCAACTAAGCAACCACTAACTATATGTTGAATGTATATTATTTGTTTGGCCCAATATTAAATTGTGTGAAATACATGGAAGAAGACTAAAGTAATGTAAGTCCTTTTTATTAAAGATCTAACTGTAAAACACAAACATATGAAAAGCATTAGATAGCAAAGTTTTATATATAAGTAAAACTAAGCTATGTGTACAAACAATTTGATGTTATATTATATAAGTAAATGTAGAATAATACAAAAAATAAGAGTGAAAAGTTTGAGAAGGGGATATCAGCGTCAAATGGGAACATCAGAGGTGAGAACTGAATATGAGCTTTGAAGATGAAGCTGACTCTAACATTGCTCAGAGCAGTCTGTAGGAATGCAGTGGTGAACATAGAAAACAAGACATAGAGAGCAAAAGTGAAGGATATACTAAAGGTCCTAAGTGGAAGAGTGGAAGGTAAGTAGGAATATATCAAAAAGGTACAAATTATTTATGGACTAAAGCTAAGGGGAGGTATTTGGATTTATTCAATAATATACAACTAGAAATTGAGCAAAGAATTTGAGCAAAGAAATGGCATATAACTAGAGATTGAGCAAAGAATTTGAGCAAAGAAATGACATGTAACTCAGCAAATATTATAAGCTATCACCTTGTGGTAGTTGGTGAGAGTGGGTGTGTGGATTTGTGGAGTGGTGGAGAGGTTTATGTAGTGGGAGCTTGGAATAACAATTTGAATGAAACTCCTTTGTAGGTAATATTAAATTAATAATTAAGAAGATTAATATTGTAGGCCTACATAAAATGAATTAAACGGCGAAGGCAATGGAGTCACCTTTTAAATTTGATTGATCACTTCTTCCTAACCACAGTATTTAGAAGGCAAACAGGAAGATCCTTAGAAATATTTGAGAAGTTGAAAATTGAAAGCAGAGAGGGGTGTCTTTGCAGCAGGATTTTGAAATCTTTCAAATGGAACGAGTAGTGAAAGTATCACAAGTTATGCAAGAGATCAAGTGGGTTTAATAGAGAAAAAATGCCTTTGGATTTAGCAGAGGGAAATTATTCTTGACAGTTATCAATTCTCGACTGGCAGAGTGTTGAAGGTATTGGTTATAAGAAATTAGAAGGAATGAGGATAATTTTTATAATTGTAAAGGAAAGGAAAAATTAAAAGTTAGCTTATCCTTTAACTTGGGGAAAGGAACTAGGAAAGAACCCTGTTTTGTCTGTTTTGTTTAGGGAAGTTGTGCCTTGATCTTGCCTCTAAACCTTTGGAGAAAGAGTGACTATAAAATATGAAAGACATCATAATTGATTGTGTCTAATGGGAGAAATAGAGAGAGTTAAGAATATAGATTTAGGGAATATGGGAAGGAACAGTTCTCAGTTTTAACCTATAAGTCATAAGTCATAAATCATAAGATTTTCTGTGATTACTGCCATACACTCTAAATTTCTTGCCATTTCCACTGTAGGTTAAAGAAAAGCATTTTTTTTAAATAAATAACTGAATATAGCATTAAAAACAATCTTAAGAGGTCTTTGGGCCAACCCTCCTTTCTTCTCTCCACATAATAAAATGCCTCCATGAAAAAAGGATTCTGTTTTATACCACTTTCACATCATTTTGCTTTTGTCACTACAAGTTGCAGATCTTCTGAATTAAAACTTGGAATAAAACTTGATATTTTACCTCAGATTTGAAATTCTTATAGTAAGTCATTTCTCTGATGGGAAACTCACAAGGTGATCTTCATATGCCTTTAAGCTTTATGTTCTCAGTAGAAAGTGGCACAATTTCTAAAATGATCACTGGCTGTCTCTCAGCAGAGTTTTTTTTAATGAGCTGATACCTGCCTAGCCCTTTGAACAGTTCAAACCGGAGTTCTTTATATATAAAGTAGATATATGAAAGTAAAAGACAAGTGAGTGAAAAGCATAATAGGCAATGTGAGTACTAATTTTAAGGGATAGGAAAAAGATATAGTATATTAATAGCTTTAAAGAAAAAGTAGAATTTGAGGACAACTATCTTTATAAAAGCACAGGATAATGTCAGAATGTTTGGAAAAGTCATGACTTTCCTAAATAAATGTTAATATCTATATGGTGTTTCTGGGTGTATCAAACCAATGATTAATAGGTTAATTGCATACCATTTTGATTGTGGAGACTAAAATTAATTTAAATTATTTTAACACCTCCCCTGCTTGATATAATCTACCTTATTTACATTTATTTTCATGACCTGAGTCAAACTTACTATAATTTCTCCTCTTAAATAAAAGGAATATATTCTGTTAAATAACCACCCATTAATCAGAAAGGAACACCTATAAATCAATAAATAAAGTAACCCTAGTAATGCATCATATTTGTGTCTTGATGGTTGTTTGAAGACCTAGATAATTTTTAATTTTAGTCTTTTGAGAATATCTTAGCCTGCAAGTATAAGCATTTTTTTTTTTATTTTTTTATTTTTTTTTATTTTGGGTGTTCTTTTTTTTTTTTTTTTAAGCATATTTATTTGAAGCACAGCCTCTGGAACCAAAATACCTGGTTTCTTATTCTAATTCTACCATTTCATACCAAGATGCTGGATATATAGAGTCTGCTTGTTACATTCCTCATCTGTAAAATTGGGCATACAATGATAATGTACAAAGATTTGCAGTGAAGATTAAATAAAGTCCAGGGAGATCGCCTGGCAAATAGTAAACATTCTTCAAATGGTCTTTGTCACTATTTAACAGTTTTATTTTACAGAACAAAAAAAAAAATACATACCAAATGACCCTTCTTATGTTAAAAAAAGAATAAATTTTATTTCAGACTATAGATTACAAAGAGAAAAAATCTAAAATGAAAGCATTTAACATCAACACATTTTCCTATATTCTCCTAACTACTGACCTTGACAAGAGAGTACTGACATTCTGGAGAAATGGACTCTTTTGTGAATATTGCAATTTCTTTGTTCTTGCTTTTGCATTTACTATGTCAACCAATGATAGAAGTGAAACCATCCAAAGTTTGGTGTCTAAACTGGGAAAAGGTGATGTGATTTGCATGATTACAAGGTTTTCAAAATTCTTGTTTTATTTCCTAGTGTATTATTTACTTAGAATGGAAAGAAATTATAATCATAATTGAGTCAAGACATTTCTAGAATCTTCAGATGTGCTCAAGTTTGACATTCTCTACATTGCTATCCAAATGACCCAATGCATTTAAATGATTTAGCCGTTGAATGTCTCTTAAAATTCACGTTTATCATTCTAGTTTAGTCAAATATGGATTGTCTTTCTTCAGCAAATTCCAACCCTGGAATTGTTTATTAAGTGTCTATATCATTATTACTTCCACGGGACTCTTTGACTTCAGTGTATGCTTCCTTGACATAGGCACATGTATTTTCAGTGCTTCATAGCTGGCAATGGGCTTGGCATATGTTCCATGCAAAATCTGAAACCTATTCTGGGATTTATTATCTCATGTGAAATGAGCAAGGTTGTTGAGGAGCAGCATTGGAGATGGTGCAATTCACGAATGCTTTTCTTGAAAAAGAGAGATAAAAAGGAACGTGGGAAATGAAATATCAGTTAGTGTCCTAGAAGTGGACGTGTTGAATCTATGTGCTATTATCAAAATCTCGGTACAACAGTTTTCCCTATGATTAGCACATTCATCCACGTATGTTTTTCTGGTTTTACGTCTGGTAGCCATTTGATCACATATATTTATGACCTTTGGTTGTAATAACAAAAAATCAACGAGTAATGGAGAATCAATTGTTGAATGATTAAAGCCCTTAAAGATTACAATACTGCTTGTCTTTTATTTTTGTTCATAAATTTCACAATTTCCAAAAACGTTCCATGAAGTTGGGATTGGTGTATTTTATAAACAGCCTGAAATATGACAATTCAATCACAGTTATGAAATAACTACTTTTTTGTAGATTCCTTAAGATTTTCTACATAGACAATATCATATGATCTGTGAATAAGAGAGTTTTAAGTATTCCTTTCTCATCTTATATTTCTCCTTTAAAATTTGTTTGTTCTGTATCATGTTTTTTTTTGCATGCCATGTTTTTGGGTTCAGATACATTTGTAAGTGTTATTTCTTCCTAGTGTGCCAATGATTTTTTCATTATGCCCTTCTTATATGTCTAGCAATATTCATTTCCATGAAGTATATTTTTTCTGATGTTAATGTAGCTATCTCCAATCCTCTTATGTCATCATTTGCATGATATATATTTTTCTATCTTGTCATTTTCAACGTATTTTTATTTCTGAATTTAAAGTGCAACTCTTATAACCAACACATAATTGGATCTTCCTACTTTTTGATCCAATCTGAGAAGTTCTGCCATTTGTTTGGGGTATATAGTCCATTCATATTTAATATAAACTTTGATATGTTTGGATTTAGGTCTGCTCTTCAGCTGTTTTTTTTCTACTTATTTGAACTCTTCTTTGTCCTTCTATTCCTCCTTTAATCTTTTCTGTTTTGTTACACCATAGTTCAACACAACCATTAGTTAGTATATGATTTTGATCCTCTGTTGACTTTTTAGCTACATTTCTTTCTGCTATATTTTAGTACTTTCTGCGCTAACTGCAATATGCATCTACAATTTAACAAAATCAGCTTCAACTTGATACTGAATTACTTCTGGTAAAATATATGATATTTTCATAAGTAGAGCTCATTCCTGCACCCATGTGCTACTGTTGTCATATATATTACATTATATGTTCCATAAAACTAAAAACAATCTATGAGTGCTTTGACTAGTTGTACATCTTTTTAAAAAAGTTAGGGAAGTAAAGATATATTAGTGAATAGTATCAGGAAAGGAGAAAGCATCAATTTTGATATTTTGCTTGAATATATTTGACATTCCAAATCTTAATTCTATCTGTGGTTCAAAGCTATTATCATTATAGTAAAAAATAATATTTTCTTCTTATCATGGAAGGTACAGTTTTTTAAAGGCAAACCATACTTGTAAGAATTTCTGATTTGATTTTATGGTGTATAAATAGAATTGAGTTCATTTTAATACTAATTTGATATTATGTGCACTGTACACACATACACATAATGCACACAGATCCAAACACATACACCAATAAAAATGAACGTTTTATGTTGCTTTTCATTTTGCTAAACATTGCAACATTGTCTTTACCCATTTGGTTATATATGTGTAAGGGATTTACTATTATAGAATTTTACATATCAGATAGCTATATTCAAGAGGTCAAGCCTCCTACCACAAATTATATAGTCAAATTTCAATTTTGTAAAATCCAATCCCCACCTCCACCATAAAATTATAAGCACATTAAGTCAATAATTTTGAGCCTATATAAAAAGCTACTTTTTAATTGTAAATAGTTTCTGATCACTATTTAAGGGGGGACTTGTTTTATTTTATAGTGACACTGAAAGTATATGAATAAATTTTAGATAAATTATGGGCCACTAGGATCACATGATAATGAACAATGTACTTTCTGTAAACAGTGGAGAATTTCAGTATAGTAGGGATCAAAGTTCATGTGATGCAAAGAAATTTATGACATGTTTATCAAAGTTTGAAAGCATGCTGATGATAGAATAAAAGTTTATGGAAGTAAATTATAAAGGGATACAAATGAAGACACACTGTGCCTCATTTCCAGAGCCTGGTGATTTCCCTAATGTTCTCAGCATGCTACTCAATGGTGACTTTATCCGTAACTTAAGATGCATTCAGCTCTCTGGCACAGAGAGGGCAGTCCACAAAATATAAACATAGTGCTTTCCAACGGACCATAAAACCTGACTAAAGTCTTACAAATTAGTTATAGAAGTACCTGTTACATCATTACATCACCATTTGGGTTAACTCAGCAAATTACTCCCTGATATATATTTGGGGAGTAAAATATACATATATATATTATATGTGTGTTAACATGGGTGTTGAAATAATATCCTTATTTTATTTTTTAAAATATAATATGTTATAGCAGGAGTGTATGCCAACAAGGATGAACTTGAATAAGACAGTAATTGGGGAGCATGCCTTATTTGTGAATTGATTACATTATAGAATGTGGCATTTGGAAAAAGGGCTACAGTTCCAAACCCAGTGGAAGGAACACTTCAGTGCACCTTAAGCCTTTTTTACCCTGTAAATGAGAGTAATTCACATGAATGTGTTACCAGTGATCTATTTTAGAAGTGACATTTAATTTAATTTTAAGAGAATTTTCCTTAAGGTTGAGTGAACATTGCTATCCTTTTTTATTTAGGCTGCTTGAAACCTGTGAAAAGAATTTTCTAAAACTCATACTGTGTTGTCATCTTAACTGTCTAAGCTCTAGCAGTTCTGGCAAGCTTCTTTTTCTTCAGTCTATACTGGGTTTACCTCACAGGTAATTTCATGAAGCACATCCAAAGATGCTCAGATAGTGCCAAAAAGTCTAATTGTGATAGATGAAGCATGGTTTCAGTTAAAAGATTTCTTTCCTTTCACAATCTCATGTTTTAGTTGACACTATTCCTTGAGAACCAAATGTGGAGTGAGGGTCTCATGAATCACTTCTGAAAGCATTTCCATAAGAAAAATGGGTTCAATGAGGTGTCAGTCAAGGGACTACTTGAGTGGGGTGTCTGTTGACCCAGATATTGAGGCAGGGAGAATAGATAAGTTATACTGTATTGCCCAATTGAACTGCCTTTTGTGATACTTAATGTAAATGTAAGATGCATTCCTTGAAAGGAATCTTACTGAAAGAAAATCCTATTTTAACCTAAGTCCTGCCTCTGTGATATTATGAGGAAGAAATTGCTATTCAATATTGACTTCCAAATTTAACCTGATGCAAAAGTAAACACAGGAGAAAATCATCCTGGATTACAGATGTTGTGTACTATTTTCATAGCACCAGGTATGAATATTAACACTTAGCCTCTCTGTCACTAGGTCCCCATCCATACTGTCAGCTTGATTACCGTGAAAGATGCTTGGATCCCTTCCTGTGATGTTAAGAATACAGACTATAGCATCAATGACATTCCAATCAGCGAGGCATCTTCACACATTAGTTGATATCCAAATGTGATACTTCATTAATGCATTTTGACAACATCTGTCACAATTCAGGGGCCACACACACTATATATATATATATATATATATATATGCAGTTCCTTAGGTCCTAAAATATAGATTCACCACCACAAATCACTTTATATCACAAACTCGAAGTTTAAGACCTAATGTCTTGGCTTTGATGGCAGAGGAAAATGGTCTTTCTCAAAATGTGCTGTACCCTTCTCCTTGAAATATGCTTTTTTTTAATGGAAAATAGAATGCTTAGATTTCTAGCACACTTAATAGTTACTTCATGTTAAAACAATGCTGTTGCACAGCAATTACTCGTATAAAATTTAATTGTTGAAGCTTTTGTTTAGTAAGGACATGCTTTGTGTCAGGCACTATAAGAATAGGCATTTCACTGTTCACAGCCACCTTCTGGGGTAGACATTTTTGTTCTCCATAGAAACATATAGAAATTAAGTTCAGAAAGTCTGAGTATATTCTTTAGGGTGCCAGTTGGTAAGCAGCAAAGCTGATTCTTCTTGAGGTCCAATTTCAACACATCTCTGCTCTTTCTGTTGCATTCAGGGTTGTCCATCTCTCCTCTCCCTGCTCACTTTTAAAAATCTGCTTAACCATCGATAATAAAATGGCATTTATTAAATTATTCTTCACTTATAAAATAAAAAAATGGGGTCATAATTAAAGGAAAGGTGTTATTATATGATACACACTGTGTCATAAAAAAACCAGACTGAAATAGTTGAAAATATCTTCACAGAGTTTCTCTTATGAGTTGCCAAGTCTTTATCGTTAAATAATCAGTTCAACAAACTAGAAGGTATTGCCAACTAGTAGGAAGGAAAACAAAAACTGATAAGTATTAATATAGAGTGTATCCAAATCAGGTTTGGCTCATTGGAAAATTTCAGATGTGTGTGTTCATATCTGGGTGGAGAAAGATATGTATAAAGAGAAAGACAAAGAAGAGCAGCAAACAATTACAACCTACCTGATGATTCCAAAAACACCTATTCTAATCAATATATGTATGGGGACAAAATATACCATAGTATGTACTGACTTATGAAGTCAGAACTATGAGAGGTCCTAGCTGGATAACAATCATTTTGCATTATAACATCAAGGAAATCTTAAATCCTCCCATTTTCTCCAAAAATGTACTCAATTCATTTTAGTAATACAAGCTATTAATATGAGTGGATTCTATCTCTTCAATATATAAAAGACAGACCAGACATTGTCCTAAGATTATTTTTACAAATTAAAAACTTCAGAAAGAAAGCGCATTAAACCAAAACAGTTCAAACAGATGAGGTAATGCATTCTTTTGCACCACTTCTACATAAGCAATATTCTTTGAGGTTTCTAAGTGGCTTAAAAAGCGATTTTATAGGTTGAAATATTGTCCTTTCTAGTTTTATGGTCAGAGCAAAACACTACTTGCCTGGAATGCATCTTATATTGCACACGGGGTTAATTAGATTAAGGATGAATTAATTTGTAACAATTTCCGTTATTTGACAGGCATCAATAATACAGTATATTACCTGCATTCCAGACATCTGCATACTGCCATGACCCAGTCAGATTCAATCTGAGAAAATCTTGGATCATATGAATACTTTATTATTGATTTTTTGTAACTTCATATTTTACAGTCAGATCTGGTCATAAAAGAGGATAATAACCTGAAGAAATTTTTTTAAACGTCATACTGTTGATAAATGGAAATCATAATTTCTCTAGTAAAAAAAAACCTTACTGTTCTCTTCCTGGGATGAGATGATAAGGTGTAATTTTAAACATTATTAACACCTATTAGTAAGCCATTTTCTCATCTGAACAAACAGAAAAAGTATCCTTGTTTTATTTTCTTTTTAAATAATTAATTTATGTGATCCTTATAGGAGCTGTAATACTCTTATTTATTAGTTTCCAGCACATAAAATACCTCCATTTGTGGATTAGATGGTTACTTGAGGGGGAGGGGAAAATGTTCTGGAGATAGTTTGCATAACTGGATTATTCTGGCTTCTTTTCATATGCTTTTCATTTTAGACCATTTTCAGATACGTGGTGTGAGTTCTTCTAAAAATGCTTCAATGTACCCAGCCCCCCATTTGTTTGCCCACAACAGTTACAAAAAATGCCAGTCCATCTTGATGGGAAAAGGCTATGTTGATGGTGTCTATTGTTAAATGGATTGCACTATAAAGCAAAATCCATATTCATCAAAAATCTAACTGTTCACCTTTTGATTATGGATATATCAAGGTAAATCTACTGGCAGTGTGTGAAAATACAAAAATGACACCTCTAGAGGAAGATAGTTGAGGGTCATAGAAAGTCACATTGCAAGTCACAAGAATTGCTATTATTAATGGGTTTTCCATTTCTATCTTTGAAAAAGTATGATACCTTATACAAATGCTAATACTGTCAATTATTTTATGGAATTAGAATTATACACACATACACACTCATCCTTTCCAAAAGAATGACCAATGTTCACGTGTTCTAAGTTCCATAAGGCTAAAAGACTAATTTCCGAAAACTGACTTCCCCGTCTCTCAAACTTTTCATGTATCATCCAGAATATTTTAGTCTTGCTCATTCTCTTGTAAAAATTGCTGACCCCTAGTACCTTTATCTCCTACTGATCACTTAGCATATCTCCTTCCCTGGTATCATTTACTGTTTCTCCAGATTCCAAAGCATAGGCAATTTTCTACATTTCTGTTAATAATTGACAGTTTTCCTTTTTCTCTATATTTTTCTCCTATGGAATCTAAGAACTTTAGAAAATGAACATTGAGAGTGAGATAAAAGTGGTTAAGGTAGCATCAGAGCATGACTAATGAGTAATAGGTACTATAAACACATCCACACAATATGTATATGTGTATGTATGTATGTAATCAGGTTTGGGGACTAATTTGTTTCAATAAATATTAATGATCCATTTTGTATCAGTGATATAATAGCTCATATAAAAATATACATAAAACACAAGTCTTCCTCTCAATTAATTTATAGTGTAATAGGGCTGAGAGTCTCACAGAGAAATCATGAAAATATAATATACCAAGTAAGATAGAGGCAGGCATAAGTACTAAAACTCCAAAGTGGAGAGCCACATAATTACCAGTACATCAGTTAGGGTGGTGAGATAACTAAAGTTCATAGATGTTAAACTCATTGACAGTACCCTTCAAAAACCTTGTCCAGAGAAGGGCACCCAGGCTCAAAGGCTCAACCTGTCCTGGGCTGGAGAGAGGCTAATTCTTTGTGAGGAAACAGGAGGTCTTGGACTGCCTAAGCTGATGCAATAGGGTAGCTTACAAAAAGAGGAGAATTAGCTTCTCCTCTCTTCATTCCAATGGACCATGTAAATTCCTTCCACATATAGATTGTCATTTGCTCTTCAACAGAGGCTCAGTATGTAATATCTTCCTCTTATTATAATTCCCATAAATATTTGTAGACCCGAACTTCAAATACTCTTAGGTTTGACTTAACAAGTAATGCTGTACATATGCATACCTATAAAACATTTTTAAATACCTATTTGTACTGTTGTTATAAAACATATTTCAGCAATCACTGTGTTCAAAATGCTCAGAATTCTGAGTAACAGAAAATATTTGATATTAAAAAAAATAATCTTTCACAGGATGGCTTGTACTTTTTTATTCTTGTTATACTAGTAGTTTTATTAGTATTATTTAGTAGAAAGATATGCACATATGCATGCACAAATAATTCAAATATAAAATAATGCAGAAAACCAAATGAAAGCTCCAATCCCCTGCTGTTACCCTCCTATGATGCCCAAGTCTTTCACTTCATCTGGTGCAGCAGCAGCATTTCAGTGGCCTCCAGCTGTGGCCAGAATAGTGTTTCTCTCGTCCTATTCCCTAGAGTCCCAAAGGTGTTTAATTTTCAAGTTATAGTTGACACAGAGGAATAGAAATTCAGCAAATGAAAGAGGAATTTGAGATAAGAAAGTAAAGATGACAATAGGGATATTATTTTTGCTTTAGGGCATACATATTCTCTAATGTAATCATTGAACCATCTCGAGTCATCTTTAACCCTGAGAGACCAATATTAAATGGAAGGGGAAATCTATTTATTCTAGGATGTGGGATTTTAAATAAAAGAATCCTGCAGATGTTTTATTTCATGAGTTTTCTAATCTCTGTTTAAACGTAATCATTTACTTAGTCAGGATCTTGATTAATAAAAATGAGTCATTAAGTTATCAGGAATGAAAATAGATAAGCAAAATATCACAAAAAATATTTTGAAATTTGTCACAACTTCTGAAAAAAATCATTATTGGAATATTTAGTCATGTTATTATAGGCTTAAAGCTTTTTTATGGTTGTACTTGATTTTTTTTTTCTTTTTTTGCATGGGCAGGCATCAGAAATCGAACCCGCATCTCCAGCATGGCAGGCAAGAATTCTGCCACCATCATACTGCCTGTGACTGATTTTTAATAACCTATCCCTATGAATAGTTGCTATAAATTTCTTTATAATATAAAATTCAAATGGAGGTCCTAAAAGGGCGGGCCACGGTGGCTCAACACACAGAGTTCTAGCCTGCCGTGCCAAAGACCCAGGTTCAATTCCTTGTGCCTACCCATGTGAAAATAAAAGGAGGTCCTAAAATAGAAACAGTATCCTGTTAGCTGTTGAAAAGTTAAGCTTATATCTATATTAATTCATAGAGGAAGGGATGATGCATAACATACCATTTGGGAGAGGTGCCTGTTTGTTTTTGCTTCTCCATAAGGAAAGTTACACCACTGGCTTCTCATATTGCACTCTCCTCAGATTTCAATATATCCACACATATATATGGAGTAAAATATCACAAGCACATGAATTCCAGATTAAATCGTTTAGTTGATCCAGGAACAAAATGTGAACTGCTCTTAAAATCCTAATATACAAATTGTGAGGCTGCGAGCATAAAGAAATCAGCCTGTGATTTGGAAGAAGAAGGCAGCTGTTGAGTCCATCTCTACCACCCATGAGCTATGGAACCTGGGACAAGTCCCCCCACTGCTAAACAATACCCAGCTGTATAGTGCCAGTGAGGACTAGAACTCAAATTTGCTGCCTCCAAAGCTGAGATTGCTCTTCCTCTCACATGAAAAGATACAGTAGGATAAGGAATCTGTTCTTATAATTCAAACTCATATGAAATATTTTTCTAATGTAAGATTCTTCCTTTAAAAATGAAAATAAATGACCACTTCAATGACTCAACTCTGGAATATTAAGAGTAGAGCATTTCCTTTAAATGTCTGTTTTCTCTTTAGAAGGAGCACAAAATTCTTCTTTTCCTTTGCTGATTGCTTTCAAGTATGAAGAATGTTTAATTTAGTACCAATATGAGTAAATAAAAAGAGGTTGGAAGGAAACAGAAAGGAGTACAATAGAGCCTTGTAAACCAGAGAGGGCACAGGAGCAGGTTTAGAAGTACAAATAAATGTACGGTTTATAGAATTGAATCTTTAAATGCTAAATTAATAAATGTCATGACAGCATCAGACCCAATTTTGTGCTACTTTTGCAAAGAGTGAGAAAGTTTGGTTAAAATAGAATTCTGTAAATGACATTAAGACTCTTGATTGAAAGCTATTTCTAAAGCTAAGCTGCTGCTCCTAGTGCTATGGTATCGGGATGTATAAACATATTGACTTCTGTTCATTTAAATCTTTAATACCTTATGTAGTGTGGGACTGAATTTTGTTGTTTCTGAGGTTTCAATTGTCAAAAAGTTTCATCTAGAATTTTGGTAGAATTATATAAATTTTGGTATAAACTAATCAAATGAATGTTTCTTAGAAAAAGTCCATTGAAAAAGCAATGGCAGCATGAGAAACTGTATATACTTACCTTTTTACTACTTGGCACCAAAGAATTATGTAAGTACCCATTGGGTCTTTGGAAATAATGCTGTGATCGCCCAAAAGAGCCTGGCAATTATTGCCATATGTGAATGTGGTTTTGTAATCTGGATACTTATCCCTTAGGATTTGACCTAATAGCTCTAGCCTTTTACTCCTCATTAACTGTCAGAAAAGCCATCAGACAGAGGAGACATTGGTCAGTGCCAGCATAATACAGATTTGAATAAGCAGCTGAAAGTTGAAAGGATCAGTATCACCTTAGCAATAGCTCTGTACTTATTGAGAAATGAAACTCAGAAATACTACAGAATTTCAAAGTTAGATATGCTTTGAATGTCTGTAAAAAAAAAAAAAAAAAATCCCTCCAGAACTGAGGACAAGATGTGGAGGGAAGAGAGCCAACTTTGTAAGCATTTGCTAGTTCATATGGCAGTGAAAAAGTAATAATAAAAATAAAAAACAACCAGTGTTGGGGATGGAAAGAGTGAATCTATACAAAGAAGCAAACTGGATTTGAGCTACAAACTGTAGCTATTTCTGCTATTCCTGAGGGAATTCATTCAGTTTTGCTCCCTCTACCAGTAAGCATAATGATTTCAGAGTAGAATAAAGGTATTATGTGTGATGAAATGGGCTAACATAATCACCAAGAACCAAATGTTTATGTTAAATAAAAACAATTGTAGACATAATACATTTGGAAATCTCCAGGGTCCAAAAATGATAGTTCAAGTTATTGGGTACAGCAAAGGATGGTCAGATATCTTTTAATAACATACTTGGGAAGAGAATACTATTTTGCAGTGAATTCAATGAAAGAACATAATTTTAACAGAGAAGGATGCTGCCATATTTCTCCGAGAATTAGTGAGTGCCTAATACATTTTGGAAAGTAGAAAAGTAAGAAAATCCAAATGTGGCTGTATTAGTTAGGGTCCTCTAGAGAAACAAAGAGTGAACGGGAAATATCTGTAAATATAAAATTTATCAGTGTCTCACATAGCCATGGGAATGTAGAGTCCAAAATCTGTAGGGGAGGCTGTGAAGCTGACGACTCTGATGGAGAGTCTGGAAAAACTCCACAGGAGAGTCTTGCCAACCAAAGCAGAAAGAGAGCCTGTCTCTTCTGAATCCTCTTTAAAAGGCTTCCAGTGATTAGACTGAGCATCACTCATTGCAGAAGACACTCCCCTTGGATGATTACAAATGGAATCAGCTGTGGATGCAGCCAATGTGATCATGATTTAATTCTACGAAATGTCCTCCTAGTAAGACAGGCCAGCATTTGCCCAACCAGACAAACAAGTACCACCACCTGGCCAAGTTGACACATGAACCTGACCATGTGACCAGGTTGTGACCAGGTTGACACATGAACCTGACAGTGGCTTAATGTTGTTAAAAAGTATTGATAAATCTATTGATATATGCCAATAGATTTTGGGAATGTTTGTGTATATCATCGTGCTAAATTGTTTAGATAAATATATGTTAATAATTACTTATTTCTAATATTACTGAAGACATTATACTCTCATTGAATTCTTAAAAAATCCTATTAGTTGGGTTTTTGTTATTATCCTCATTTTGCTGACACAGAAACTGAGACATGAAGAGGCTCTGAAACTTGTTCAGCTATGTAAGTAGTGACAGAGTCACCATTTGAGCCAGACAGTTTGAAACTATGATTGTAACAATTACAGTATCTGTGGCAAAATAATTTCTCCTACTGATTCACCAGCATTGAGACTTCCTTTTAATTGTTGACCCAATAGTCATGACATATTTTTGCTGATGTGTCCATAATTTCTCCTCTTTTCTGTTTTGTGATAGTGAATATTCATGGTATCAGGCACAAGTTCAAGGAACAAATGTTTTCTATTTTTGAAGTCAGGGTTCATGTGAAAATCAAAATGAATCACCCAATCCAGTAATGATGTTGTTTCTCTTATGTATGGGTTACATGGAAGATATTTTATTATATTATTTTCATGTAAAAAAATAAACATACATTGCTTGATCAAGTTAACTTCTCTGAGAACCCATATTTTTGCTAAAAACTTCATTTGATGTCAATATACAGAAGCCTATTTGACACACTAAACCTGGCATTTCTTTCAAAATGAAAATACTGGAATCACTTTTTTTCGATACAAATAATTCAAATAAAAAATAATTTACTATAGCAAATGCCTACTTGGCATGTCCATTTGGCTAACATAGTATTATATATCCAAAATTAATCTCTTGTGTCCTTACCCATGTATAATGCCCTAACTCAAGACATAGGAGTGGTATACAACTGTTCAACCAGAAGCCAAGATGTCAGTATTTATGCTTTCTTCCACCTTGCATTCTGTATCCACTCAATCTCCAAGACCTACCAATACGATCTACATAATGTATCTCATACAAATAAACTTTTTTCTGTGTCCATAACCATTTATCTAGTCTCTGTCATGTCATCTCTTATGTGGATTATTTCATTGTCTATCTTTTGCTCCATTCTTTATTCTGATTAGTGCATTTTCACACGAACAACAATGAGCTCTTGGAAATGTAAATCTAGTTACAGCTTTCTGCATGGATGAAACCTTTTGTGGTGATTTGAAGCCATATGTACCCCAGAAAAACATGTTCTTAAAAATAATCCATTCTCGTGGATGTGAACCCATTGTAAGTAGGAATTTTTGATGAGGTTACTTCAGTTAAAGTGTATCACAGCTCAACCAGGATGGATCTTAACCCTATCACTGGAGTGCTTTATAAGAGAGTGAAATTGAGACACAGGAAGAATGCCTCAGAAGCAAGAAACTGAAATCCACAAAACCTGGAAAACCTCATAATGACCTCCCACAGCATTTAAAACATAAAAGCAAACCCTTACTATAACATTCAAGGCACTCTGTGACCTGTTGGGCTTGCGTCCTCTTCCTCTTTGCCCCACCAACTAATTTGTTGCCCATGTATCCATCCGTTATGTTACAGGAATGCTTTTTTTTCTTTCATTTTCGTAAACTCTCCAAACTCTTTCCTACCTCAAAACTTTCACCCTGGAATGCTTTCCTGCCACTTTATGACTCTTATTTTTATATATAACATAAATCCGTTAGTGTCTTGTACATATCATAGAAAATGATAGCCCTCATTTTTAAAATTAGAGCATGTTTGTTCCCTAGCCATTATTATTTTTCATTTGGAAATTTATATACTCTTTTTGTCTTCTGAACTAATTTAAGATGTTCATTTAGAAAAAAAAATCTTTATCAAATTTACCTCCTGTTTTCTTTCATCTTAAAGAAATTTGCTTAGATCTTGACAATTTTTTTAAATAAATGTTTAGAAGAAACTTGGGAATCCTCTTTGTTTTTTGTCCTTAAAATGTGATTTATGACTACTATTAAGCATATATATGGTTATATATCATGCATGTATTATATATTATAATATTTATCTATATTTACTACCTAATGGAACACATAAATTATCTTTACAAACTTTTCCATTTTTCTATTTTTTTCCTTTGTGAATTGGTTGATTAATAGCCTGATGAGACCAATTCACCAAAGGGAAATTGAGTCCACTAAGATGGTTATAATTGGCTGGGCCTAGTAACTGGGCACAGGAAATATGTAAATGGGACATTGTGATAGAGGAATAGATAATGTTTCCTTTCTTCCCTCAAAATTTATTGGTTGCCTTACATAAGCCAAACACTCTAGTGTATACTAAGGAATAAAGGCTAAAAAAAAGGTGTTTGTGAAATGGTCATTACCTTACCTATCACACTGCAGTAATATGAAAGGAGCTGAATTTTAAATAGTATGTGTTTATTATTTGTATTTTATGGAAATATAATTATACCTTCAGTGGTTAGTTTATATGTAGTTCTGGTAAATATATTACCTTGCAAAATATATCAGTTATCAACAGAGTACAGTATACTTTTTGAAAAGAAGAAGAAGTCCAGGTAGTTTAAATTTTCATTTGATTTGTTAGCATGCAAATGGTGAAATATGAAGGCAGTCAGAAACTGGTGATAGATTATGAGTTTGGATGGTTTCAGATGTTCCTAAGTGTGGACTTGTCTAGTCACAAAATTTCATTCTTCATGCAATATATCAGCAGGCAAATTGAAAGTACTGAGGACTTGAGAATTCCTGAGAAGGATAAAGGTACAGATTCTAGCTATGGTATGTCATGTTGAAATATATTAGATGGACAATTTTCAATAATAATCTTATTGAGTTGTAAATCTGTTGCTACTAGTGCCAAACATATAATATGAGTGATGAGTAAAGATTGGGAACAGCACTGGGCTGCTTTTATGAAATACATCAAATCTCCCACAGAGTCTTTGGAAAGATGCTATTTGTTTTTACTTTTGTTGACATCTAGAACATTTATTTACTCTTCAACAGAACCTTTGAGGGACTCTGTCCAAGTTTGCTAGCTGCTGGAATGTGATATTCAAGATATAGAATGGCTTTTAAAAAGGGGGAATTTAGTAAGTTGCAAATTTACAGTTCTAAAGCCCACAAAAATGTCCCAATTAAAGCAAGGCTCTAAAAATATCCAATCTGAGGTATCAGGGAAAGATACCTTTGTTCACGAAGGCTGATGATATTCCGGGTTTCTCTCTAAGCTGGAAAGTCACATGGCAATGCGTGCTAGCTTTCTCTCTAGGCTTCTTTCACATTCCTTCCTCTCCAGTGGTCTCTGGCTACATGGGCTCTCATGGTTCTCAGGACTCTCTCAGGGCTCTCCCCTGGTTCTCTCATCATTCTGAAGCTTTCTCCAAAATGCTTTCTTTTTAAAAGGAGTCCAATAAACTAATCAAGCTCCACCTGGAATGGGTGGAGTCACATCTCCATCGAATCAAAAAGTTAATACCAACATCTCTGTGGAGATAATCTAATCAAAATATTCCAACATATATTATTGAATAGGGATTAAAATAAATGGTTGCTCCCGCAAGATTGGATCAGGATTAAAAGATGGCTTTTCTAGGGTACACGGTCCTTTCAAACCAGCACTGACTCCAAGTACAACATTATATTTTAGTGAAAAATAATCTATCAGTTGTATCATGGATAAAGCTGAATATTTTATTTTCTTCAGATACTTGAGATTCTTTATGTCTAACAGACTAAAGCAATATAAAGTGAAATTGCATTAGCTTTTTCAGTTTGAATTGGAAACTATTCACTGAGTAAATTCTCTTGTTATAGCTGATAACCTAGGGGAAGTAGACAATTCATTTTATGGTGTGCAGATCAAATCCCCTGCTACGAAATCCAGCCCACAAATACATGTTCAGTGGACCCACAATATTTAAGCATTCTTGACTCGTAATGTCTAGAATTGCTTTCCTGGCTAGACATAGGCTTGAGATATTGTTGAAAAAAACAACTAGAGAATTAACAGGTACTGTGATCAAATGAGACAATTTTCCTGTGTGCCTTTTGAGATCTATCTATATCTTTATAGTCACACCTTTATAAATTTGTTATATTATTTTGAAGACAATAGATCCCCTGTTGACCCTAGATTAGTTGTCACACTGAAATTTTGCAGGAATGGGAAGAAATTGGATGCAAAAACGCATAAATATCTGTGTCTTATGCAGCAAAGAGCAAGCCTCTGAAGACTTCTGACTTAGGTTTGTGGTTACAGCATGTAGTGCGATAAATAGACAATGTGCTAAATATATTTAAGCCTCGGTCATCTTATCACAAATAATAGCTAATATTTGTCTCACATCATCATTGTGTAAGTGCAGAAGAAAACAGAAGTAAAACAGAAGTACAGTGCTAGCATGGAGTAGGTGTACAGTAAATGTTTATTTTATTACAGAGAGATGGGAGCTGCTCTCTCTAGATAGATCTGGGGGAAGTGATGCAACAGGGTAACATAAGCTGTCTGGGTTTTCAAAAGCAACAAAATTTGTATTACTGCGATAAGATGTGATTCAATGCCTGGGAATTCCCTTTAGAATTCTCTTTCCCATTCCTTTCCTAATTCCTCATACTTTCTGGCCTCTTATCCTAGACTTAATCCCCTAGAAGACAAACCCTTAACCTGAATGAACTCTCAGGCCAATGAACCTCAAAATTCTAAAATGTAACTCTGCAGAATGAAGTGTGTAATCATCTGTGCCTAGAGGAAACACTTAGAAAACGTAGTCAATGGTTTGAATTAGAAAATCACACATACGCAAACATACACACACCCCAGATGTGACAATTTCAGTACACCCAGGGACATACCCACTTTCTCTCCCCTTGCTCTCTGTCCCTTTTCACTCCCCATACTCCTCTCCCTTCTGTTTTCCTGCTAGAGTGGCAATACTGAATGCTGACGAGTGTCTTATTTAAAGTTAGGTGAAATGACCACATAGAATGAACAAAAGTGGCAGGCATCCTCTTGTAATTATTCTTAATCGTTGTGTTCCAAAATCCTAAATTGTTCCAGTTATTTGTTACTGAAACTATGCTATAAGAATGCTGCATATTTATCGATTTTAAACAATGCATTTTAATATTTCCTCTGTATTTTCTCTGATTTCTCCCATTCTTTCTGCTCCTTAATTCTCTCTTCCTCTTAAACAGATTTAATCTTCTTGTTATCTTAGTACAATGCATCTTCCAAGTTGAATGGAGTTCTAGAATAATATATAGTTATAAATGTCGAAGGAAGAAAAACCATCTGTTTAGAAAGTCACCTCCTTAAGGAATGCAGGAATGTTCAAATTATGTCTTAAATCCCTAGTATATTTTGCATTTAAAACACCATTAAATACTTCTGTATTTGGCATCCCAACAATTGAGAAGTTTCTTTCACTGTTTTTTGGGGGGACATAACTTTGTTTTATTGGCATGCAAATTAGAATAGATGTTCAGATATGAAACTTCACAGAGACAACTTTGCATCTGAAAATTTTGTTTTCCTTATTTTTATTTTATTAGATAAAAGGGGACTCATGTGAGATGTGAATAGAGCATGATGTTGTATACAATTATACATATTCATGTCATCTGTAGTACTTTAAAATAGATGATTGATTTAAGGTTTTGAGAGACTCATTCAGCTAACAGTTTTGCTGATCCCATGGGCATCCATTTCTGAAGGATTTTATATTTTCTTTATGACATTAATTCTTTCACATTTAGGGAGTGAATTTCAGTGTACCTTGAATAGAAATTCCCTCTCCATCTTAGAGCAAATATCTACCATAAACATAAAAATAAATGAAAAATGAGACTTAGAATGGCACTAATTTTATTATTTCCTATATTCCCTTACAAAAAGCTATTAACCATGAAGTGACTTAAACCAAATATTGAATACTTTTAAATTACAAACCTTCCTAGTTGGTGATTTTTTATGCTCATAAAGCAAATATTTAATGTATTAATGGCACATTGCGGTTTTATTTTGTATCCATTGGTTTCTTAACTGTCTATTATCACCTGAGTCATTTTAATTCCTGACAAGAACTACATAATGGTGTGGGGAAGAGAGATATAGGAACATAGTTTGGGCATGCTATTAAAGTGGAGATAGTTTCAAAGCAAATGAGACTGTTATAGATTTAGGATGTAAAATTTAAGCTCTAGGTAACTATAAAGAAATATTGGAAAGCATATGAACTTTTAGAGACAGAAAGTAGAGTGCAGGTTGCCAGGGATGGGAGACAGGGGAGAATGAGGAATTAATGTACAATGGGTATAGGGTTTCTGTTTGGGGAGATGGGAAAGTTTTAGTAACAGAAGGTGGTAAGGTACTGCAACATTTTGAATGTGATTAATCTCACTGATGGAGTTGTTGAATTAAGAATATTTATATTGTATATATATTCCCACAAATAAAAAAGAAAAGAAAAGAAAGAGCATCTAAAGAAACAATGACAATTAAATGAAGTATGTGATCCTGAATGGGATCAAATAAGGGAAGAGTAAAGGCTGAAAAGGAATTACTGGGATATGTGATAGAATTGGAATATATACTATATGCTTTGCATCAATGTTGAAATTCTTGAAATTGATAACTACATTTAATATTACTTACGTGAGTACCCTGCTACTTAGAAAATGTATATAGCAGTATTAAGTGGTCAAGGTAAATGATGTTTCCAACCTATGCTCAAATGTTCCAGAAATGCACTGATAGATAGATGGTAGACAGAAATACAGATTTATCGGTACAAAGATAGATGGAAAGATAAATATAATAATTTTATATTTAAATTTATATATAATATAAATATATTATATATTATAATAATATATTAATATAATAAAAAAAAATTAAAAATGTGACAAAATGTTAATATTGGTGGTTTGGGGTATCTGGGGACATAGGATTATTTGGAGTTCTCTGTATCGGATTTTTATTATTTTTGCAACTTTCTGTATATTTGAAAAAATTCAAAAAAAAAAGTTAGAAAAATACTCAATTCGTATATTTGAAATTCGTAGAGTTATTTCCTCAGGATACAAATTGGCATTGCTTTGAAATAAATCTATCTCGAACATAAAACCAATTTAAAGGATCTCTGATAAAAATACAATATGGTCAGCATTCCTGAAGACTCTAGATGGTCATTTTCTCTTTTGGAGATTTTGGAGCTACTGGATTCTTTTGGAGTTATGACATTATAACTAAAATGAGGAAATACTTTTACAGGTGTTCAGTGACTTTCAGAGATTATTATTATTATTATTTTTTGCTCAAGTGTACCACCTTTCATAGGTTTCCAGTTAAATGCTGGAATTAAAAAAAAAATGTGTACTATTTTCTGCATAAATGTTCCCAAGTAAGGATTTAGGTATGTGAGATCAAAAGTGTAAAATTCGTATTATTGGGCTGTCAGCATTTACAGTCAACCATCATTTCCCTTCATGTTGCATTTTTTAAAGATAAAAAGAAATAAGGAAAAAAATGAAATTCTATTTTATAATAGATACAAGATTTAATAAAAATGCTATATATGTGTGTGTTTAGAGAGAATGATGGTTGTAAATGTGTGCTTTAAACCCTACATATAAAGCATATTTAGTTAATGTACTTAACATGTACATGACATGCTCATGTACATTCAAGGCTCAAGCTGGATAATTGTGACATGTACACACACTACATGTTTGTTGACTGAAGTGTTTTGACTTTTTTGTCCATGTACATTCATTTTGATTCTTAGACTACTTTAAAATGTTTTAGTCTTTTCATTAGAGAAGTGATACCATTCATGCTTAATGAATAAGAAAATGCAGATAGGCAATAACAAAAGGAGCATATATACATTATTTTATACTGCTTTTTTCCAATAAAAATATTATAAGCATCTTTCCATGTTAAACATTAACTTCATCATATAAATGTATGAAAATAACATAATTTATTTATGAGATTATATGAATATAGCATAATTTATTTATCCACTTTTAAATTGGGGGCATTTAAGTTCCTCCTAATTTGCCAATATTTCTTTGTATATTAATATACAATAGGTCCTTTGGAAATTGTAGCCTCTAAGGGTTTGATAGCCTGTATCTCAGCCTCCTAATATGGGTAACAATTTACATTCCACTTTTAATTTATTATGGCAATTGTATTCTCCTAAAATTAAATCCTCATGGTGAGTACTCGATTGGTGAATCCACCCTGTTCTAGTTATTGTTCCAATGCAGCCTGGAAAATGCTGATTCCTACTAAGGCAGATTTAGCCATAGAAGAGATTTAGCTCCTCCAAAACCCTTTCTTAGGAATTGTTTGAAGTTATTCTGGATATTTCTGTGCTATTGTGACATTAAAAAAAAAAATGCAGTGCTATCTGAAAAGCTTTCCCAGGCTGTTTCTCAGTTTATCCTGTGTGTAGGTCTGAGTCCTATGCATTTTGACATTCACCATAATAATATCCATAAAAATGATTTTCTCTCTCATTCTCTCACCTGTTTCTCTTTCTCTCTCTTCTCTCAGCATTTATTGATACATGATATAGAAATTGCAAGTATTTGAAACTTGACTAATGAGCCTCAGAATCTGGGCATTGATTGATAATGAAGAAGAGAAAATCTCAATTAGTGCTACCCTGTGGATTTGGGGTTCTTTTTGAAATTAGAAGACATCTAAAAAGCCAACAAACCATGATGTCCTTGGAACCAGAGCTGCTTTAGAATTTTATTTGTGGTGAATGTCAATTGGGCATATTTCATTGTTACTGGCACCTGTCTTGCTAAATCTGATGGAGCAACAACAAATACTAAAAAGTCCTGTTATAAAGCTATCTATAAGTCATACTAGATTGTGATTGATTCTGTTGTGTTTAATGGCGTAGTGGCATTTAGCCTTAGGCCTTTTTTATTGAACAGTGGAAGGAACAGAAGAAGGAAACACTTGATCACTTTGTAAATGCTGCACATTGCAAGCAGGGTTCAATGACTGAATGTAGCCACTTCCAGTGTATTGAAATGCCTCTGCCTTGCCTCAAAGCATTGTACCGCTATTCAGATGCAAAGAATAGAGTTCCTGTAATATCCTGGAGTACAGCTCATTTTGCAAATAAACAGTTGGTTTGACCTTGTACCAGCACATAGACCCTGTCAGGACTGGAATTGCAAGTCCAGGAAATCATCTTTTTTAGTCAGTGCTGGTTCTGGTCTTTAGTTTGTATTTATGGCTGGCAATTGGTAATATTGCCAGTACTGTGTATATGAGCTAAGGTCTGAATAGTAAAAGGGCCCTATTTACAAATAGATTTATTTTTTTAATTTAAAGTTAATTCAAATTGAAATGAGCCTTTTAGCCCTTAATTAGGATCATGTCTTCTTAAAGTCAAAGGCATTAGTCAACTGGAGACAAAATTCACTTTGCAACTGAAAGGCTGTCTATTTTCTTTCAACAGTAGCCACCATGGTTTACTACATACATTTGCTTCTCTTTCACTATGGTAACTACCCATTCTCTGTATTAGCTTAGCTCAAACCCATCAATTACAACTTAGAGGAAAGTATACTGTGTGCCTTGGGAATGAAGCCAAGATTCTATCTTGAAGCTCTTCTGTGATTATTATTCATTGGCTAGGTAATGCTTATAATACTCCCTACTTCATACTATTTTCCATTATTATTTTCCAGAGCTGGTAGTTTATTTTACCCCCCTACTGACCTGCAGTCTTTATTTCCTGTTTTATTGTTTCCCCTACAGGTTCCCAAAATATTTCTAGATCATTCACTATATATTAGTATTCTTTTTGGCTTCCTTCTATTATTTTATTCTCACTTTTTAATGTTTCTCAATTGAATATTGACTTTGGGCAGGGGCCTTGTCTTATTTGGTCTTTTGTGGCCCATCCTGGCGATTTTTCAATAAATTTTTCTTATTACTTTGCAAACATGTCCTCACTAACTCAGCATTTGACATAGAGATATTAAAGATGAGGTTAGTAAGGAAAGGACTCACTGCAGATTAACAGAAGGGAAATGTGTTCTTTTTAGTTGTATTTTCAAAGCTGTGCTTGTTTTCCTGTTTTTACTAAAAGAGAAAAAAATTGCTTTACATTTTAAGAATTAAGAAGAATAGTTAATATAGTGATTTATTATCTTTACTATTCTTTGATGCCTAAGACTCCCGAATGTCTAACCATCTGCCTTATCTAAACTGTGCAAAAAGGAAGAGTATAATCAAGTATAGCTTCATTATATTATTAGTTAAGGTGAAAATATAATAGTAGTGAAGTATTTGTTTTGTGGTAATTTATCTTACACTCCATCCAACTGTGAAATCAAGGTGTCCTTTGAATATGTACAGCCTGGAAACAGGAGAACATTGCAAAAGAAAATAATCCATCATTTCTTTTTCAAGAATATTTATTTTAAATAAGGAGAGAAATTTGTTTCCTCCATCTTAGTGCCCTGTATGTAATTTCAATGACTAATTTTAATCCTTAAAGCAGTGATGAAAGTAAAGACACATTTTTCTATTTTTGTTCTACTCAGATAAGGGATAATTCAAATTTTGGGACACATGGTACTAATCTTTTATGGTATCTAGCCTCAAGAATCCTTAGAGACAATTCAGTCAACACATGTAATTTTATAAATGAGGAAAAGTCCACAGAATACAGTTAGTAGCAAGTTACTCCTTCACTTAAAGATGTAATTCATCAGTTTCTCTGTGTTGGAAAATATACTAGTCACTGGGCATACAAAATAAGTAGGAAATAACTCCAGTCTCTGAGTTGCAATTTGGAAATACGTACTTACCACAGATGTAACTTCAGAGATATTTATAGAAAAGGAATTCACTCTCTCAACCACCACACTTTAATCCCGAGAGACCCGATGATGCTTGAAAAGCCGAGATCAAGACCTACCTACCTTTCCCCCAAGTCCAGTGCTCTTTCTGTAACATGCTGAAACATTTTCAAGTATTGGGATTAAAAAAGAAGAGAAAGTTTTTGGATCACATGGGGATTTAGAGTAGAGAAATCATTCTTTATATCATAATGGTGGATATTTGCTGTTTGTCAAAATCCATACGACTATATATGGAGAGAATGACCTGTACTGTGAAGTGTGTATTTTAGCTACCAATAATGAATCAATATTTGTTCTTAATTATAACAAATGTGCCACATTAATGAAAGAGGAAAGTATATTTGGGGGGCATGGTATTAGGAACTCTTGTACTTTTTGTGTTGGTTTTCTGCAAAACTTCAAACTACTCTATTTTTTATTATTTTTTTTCTAAAGGAGAGAAATCAGAGAATTTTTTGATGATGATCATAAAAGATGTCATATAGAAAGGTATCTTGCCAGTCAAATTCTCAAGTTAGGAAATTCATTTTTAAAATACTACATCATATGTAATTGATTTGGTTGGCCAATTTGTGATCTCCCTTGAAAGCTAGAATTGTGAGTTTTACCACTATAAGACTGAACATAGTAGCGCCTAGGTCATGTTAGAAGATCAATAGATGTTTGACGAAAGTGAATAAATGGGTCTAGACACTATATAAGCAAATTCTGATTCTCAGTAAGTCGATAACAGTATCCAGTTAGGCTTGAGGAGATGCTATGTCGCATTTGTGATGGTTGTCAATTTATGCTCATGGATCAATCTACTTTAATTTGTCAACATAAAATTTAAGGTGAGGGTTCATGTCACAGTTTGCTTGTTTAACATTTTCCATAGAACAAGTGGGGCAAAACATCTATGGAACCACAAACATCTGGCAATTTGGAGCTACGTAAGAGATTTTAAAGTTTACTCTTTGGTTTACTACCCTGGAGTTCAAATCTATGAATAATTTTAGCAGTTTTTGACTAACAGAATATACTACTGGGTTACCTGAGAGGAAAATGTAAATCAGAACTTTTTCATGTTAGCAGTAGTTTGCAAATATGTCCACATCCATCTTTGTTGAGTATTGCTTTCATAGCTGGTCTGTACAAGGGAGGGCCTTGATTACATGGCTTGGACTTTTATTTTCAAACTTGCCACTGGATAAATCTAAAGAAGTAATAATTTGCCTATCCTCTGATATTGGTATTCCACGATAAAGTGTCCAGGACTTCCCTTGAGTAATCAAAGGAGGGAAAACATATTAACATATCTACTTCCTACTCTTTTACTTGGATTTTTCCTTTTATATGCTGAAACTTCTTAGCCTGAAGTAATACTTAGGTGAGAGAAATGTTCAGGTTGTTATATCACAAGTTTTACATTCAGAATCGGAAGGGGATGATTTAAAAATACTATTATTGCTTTTCTACTAGAAGCTAAGATAATAAAATACAAATATTTCTGCCCCTTTAAGTTAAAGTTTCACATTCTCCCATGGGGTCTAGCTGAAGAATAAAGAAGATATACTAGAAGGGTAGATGTTCAAGCACACATTGATTTATTGCAAAGGGAGGGAGAAGAATTTTGGTGGAAAAAACTTTTAAAGTGAGCTTATTATGTAAATGCTTTCTCCATATACATTTATAGAGAGTGTTTCCAGTAGAAAAGTTTTATCAGTGAATGTATGTTTTCCAGATACAGGTTGTCACCCTCTTCCTGAAGTTGATGGAATCCTTCTTTCCTGCTAATAAAATGCAGTTACCCCTATGTCCAAACCAATGTTAGACATCAAATAGATAGAGATATACAAGAGAGCACTGGTCTTTCGGAAAAGTTTTCTTAGTAGGAAAAGACCACAGAGGGGTTGCCTTTTTAAAATTAAGTAATGACTTTAAGTGATTATTTTTCAGTGTAATATTACTGGTTTGGAAATGGTAGAAAATTAATTCATTTTTAAAGAATAATTTGCTTTCGATATTTGCTTTATATATAATTGAAAGCAGAAATATTCCTTGCTTGTTCAGACCATACCATTGGATTTATTTGTCATTTTGAGCAAAGTATTCATCTTGTTTGTGCTTCAATTTTCTATGAAATTAGCAGTTCAGTTGAGACAGTACATATGAAAGTCCTTCAGAAACTGTACATAGCTACACAATTTAGGCTATCATTGTATCCTGCATATATATGTCATTCAGCTAATGTGTATAAATTGATGGTTAAAAATTATCAGCTAATTACCAGTTGCAAGCAGATACAGTCTGCCCCTAACTTCCTGGAGTTCAGGGTCCTCAGGTGTAAAATTCAGGGATTGGACAATCTGATCTATTAGGATCTTTCTAGCTCCATTAGGCTATATTCTGTTTAATTAGAACATCTAAACTACATTCTAACGTACAGCTAAACTATATTCCCTGCTTGTCTTTTTTGTGTCATTAGGGATGCAGTCTGCTACAAGTGAAAGAAAACTTGCCCAGAGAGGCTTAAATAAATAAGATGTTATTTTTCTGCCATTATAGGAAATCCTTACATGGGTGACGTCTAGAGAAACAAGCTGTTCTAGTTTGCCAGCTGCCGGAATGCAACACACCATAGATGGATTGGCTTTTAATAAAAGGGGATTTATTTTGTTAGTTCTTCAGAGGAAAGGCAGCTAACTTTCCACTGAGGTTCTTTCTTACGTGGAAGGCACAAGATGGTCTCTGCTGGTCTTCTCTCCAGGCCCCTGGGTTCCAACAACTTTCCCGGGGTGACTTCTTTCTGCATCTCCAAAGGCCTGGGCTGAGCTATGAGTGCTGAAATGAGGCATGCTGAGCTGCTTAGCTGTGCTACGTTGCACTCTCTCACTTAAGCACCAGCCAATTAAGTCAAACCTCACTCATTGCAGCCGACTGCAGATATAATTAGCAAGAGATGAGGTTCACGTACCATTGGCTCATTTCCACAGCAACAAAACTAGGTATGCTCACCTGGCCAAGTTGACAACGGAATCTAACTAACACACAAGCACAAGGCACACATCTCTCTGATTCTCTTGACTTTAATTTATTGTTATATGTAAGCTGCTGCAATTTCAGCTATTATATCCATATTCAAGGCAGGAACAAATTAGGAGTGTCTTCTTTGCATTTTGGAGACTTTTGTTGGAAAAGAAAAAGGTGTCTCAGAGACTTCCATCAGAACTTTTTATATCTCTTTCTCCATCTCCCATGGGCTGTTTCTTTGGCCCTCCAATCTTAGCTGCAATGGAATCTAAGAAAGGGAAGTCCTTCGCTGGATACAGTTGTGACAAAATCAGGATTTTAATAGCAAACTGGAAGCAGGGTTTCATCAACAGGACCTGCCACAATACTTAACAGTCTGTCACTCATGTTTACCTCTTTATTTAACTATGCTTCTTACTAGCCAGCTCCTACTCTCTCTTCATGTCATCATCTTTTTCAGATGACATTCCAACTTCCCAGTCAGCATGGAATGCTTGCTCGAAGGTAGGGCATATGTTTGTTAACACATTCAACATTTCGGTGGGGACAGCATAAAGGACATTTGTATAGTCATGGCTTATAAAGGGCCTGGACAAGAGTTGATGCCCAACAGATGTATTAAACTGTATGATATGTGTCTACCTCTTTTATTACTATCTCTGTGGTCTTTATCTAGGCATAATCAGATAAAATTTAGTTACTAGTTTGAATCACAGTTTTAATTTCTGGATTTATTGACAGTAGCTACCTTTAAAATTACTATCAGGAATCTTGATAAATATGATACAGTTAAAAGGAGATTGTGTGACTCTCTTGCCTTTTCTTAAGTATCACATTGTGTAAGCATTTATTATATTAACAAAAACTGAGGGTTTGGTGAATACCTTTTCAATAAATTGCTAAAGCTTCGAAGAAAAATACACAGGTAAACTTACAAGTATACAAAATAGCCAAGTATATTGCAGCACTGCGACTTAATCTTACTAAACAGTGTCCTATTGCAAATTTAATGGTATTCACTGGTAAACTAAATTGAAACAGAAGTTAAGTACATTGTCTATTTATATGCTTTACCTAATTTCTCCCTAAAGCCTAAGAGAAGAGAGGAAGTTTCTAACCAATTTAGGGGCAGTGTTAAAAAGTCTATCTTCCTAATCTCTATTTGATTAGGGTAATGGAATTTATTTGAAGGAATCTCAATGTGGTTCCAAAATTTGTTCAACATAATACAAAATGTTTCTGTGTCAGCCATCTTGTAGGATTTAGAAAACAGCAAGCCTAGATTAGTGGTTACTATTTTTTTTTAAGTCATTCTAATTATTTCTCTTGGCAATGTATTTCCTTTGTTTAAATTTAGGAGTCTGTCAGTAGGAAGGTCACTATTATGGATGTAACCTTTCAAAATACATTTGATGGTTATAGGATGTGTTTTTCTTTTTTGGTGGGGGGGCGGTAGTGTTGCATGGTCCAGAAATCAGGTCTCCTGCATGGAAGGTGAACATTCTACCACTGAACCACCCATGCACCCCATTTAGTGGTTATAGAAGTTAAGATTTATCCATGTAGATTTTAGTTGAATGTAAAAAAACCCCTAGTCACAATCTGAATTTGAAATGAGAAAATTCTGGAATCAACAGTAAAGACAATCTGTAGGGCCAATTCTGTGTGTAAGACTTTAAACCATCATGTCTCAGTATACCATGAAATTGAAAGAAAGTAGAAAACAGTGTTAGGAAAAAATCTTCATTTAATGACAATTCACAAGTCTATCACTTTAAATAGAAATTTTATTTTCCTATGTATTTTAGAAATAGATCAGAGTATATATTTAAATCTTTATTGTAGTTGCTATAGAATGAACAATTCGTGTCAAATAGAAAAAAATCTTAAAATTTAGACAAAGCTTATGGCTTCAATTGCTTACTGTCCATAGGAAGAAGCTGTATACACACAGAGAAATTATAAAACAAGTCAAGTGTAATATATTGCTAGCTGCTGTTCAGATAGTATGCACATTGCATCATGTTTTAAAAAGGGAATGACTGCATAGTAGCATGGTTTTGCTTTGTTTTCTCCACAAATAGTCCAATGCCAAGTAAAGCTGTGAAAACATGAGCTAGAAATTTCATTGCACTCTAGTGCCAAAATAATCTAAATCTGGTGGGGTTTTTTCCCCCATAACATTTGGTGCATATTCAAATGTATATGCAGAAATGCTATACTGGGCCACATTATTTGTTTCTGTAAATTCTAGGAATTAAAAAAAAAAAAAGCATTTTCTTCATAAGAAATATAAGCCCTAATGCTTTGAAATCTGCTTCATGTATTTTCAAAGTTACCACAGAATTTTAAAAGAGTCATTTTGTTTCTAGCTTGTGGACCCGGTTTCTACAAGGCTTCAGCTGGTAATATGAAGTGTGCTAAGTGCCCACCTCACAGTTCTACCCATGAAGATGGTTCAATGAACTGCAGGTGTGAGAATAATTACTTCCGAGCAGACAAAGACCCTCCATCCATGGCTTGTACCCGTGAGTAGTTTTGCTGCAACCCATGCCTCCATATTTACTTTGTTTTGCTTTTTCTTCTTATTGTGCTTCTTTTTCTTTTCTTTCCTTTTTTGTTTTAGCATTTGCGCCCCCCCCCCCTTTTTTTCCATTATGTATGTGCAAATTGAAAGCTTTCTCTGCTTCCCTCTCCATGCTTGGCTCACCACAAATGCAACATTTATCACACTGAATGTATAGTTTTTAGAACATTTCCTGCAGCATGACACCTTGAAAGAAATACAAATCTGCATCTTGTTTTAGATCTTGCGTTACTTTTGATAGGATAGAGGAGGCAATCGACATGGGATTTTGTATTTCTGTTCCCTCCTGCTGTATGTTGGTCATAGGTCATGGAGAAAGAGACTGATTTATAAAACTAATACTAAAGTTCTTATAACTATTCACAAGGGTATTGGATTTAGTGGTAAGTTATTTTGTGGGACTTTGCAAATGCATCCTCAACCTGGAGTCAGAACTCCCCCATTCATATAGTGAGGAGGACAGCAGCCTTGAATCCGTGTATCTATGTCTCATGAACCCTCAATGGATAAAGGAGAAGTAGATAATGAAAGACAAGATGGTTATTTACCTCTTTCGGCTGCATTGTAAAAGATCTATTTCCCTTATAGGAGGAAACAAGAGAGAGACTCATTAATCTTTGTTGAACTACCTTACAGGACCTCCGTCTGCACCAAGAAATGTTATCTCTAATATAAACGAGACCTCAGTTATCCTGGACTGGAGTTGGCCCCTAGACACAGGAGGCCGGAAAGATGTTACCTTCAACATCATATGCAAAAAGTGTGGGTGGAATGTAAAACAGTGTGAGCCATGCAGCCCAAATGTCCGCTTCCTCCCACGACAGTTCGGACTCACCAACACCACGGTGACCGTGACGGACCTCCTGGCGCACACTAACTACACCTTTGAGATCGACTCGGTTAACGGGGTGTCAGAGCTGAGCTCACCGCCAAGGCAGTTCGCCTCAGTCAGCATCACGACTAATCAGGCAGGTAAGTGCACCCTGGATGCTTCTCACTCTGGCTCCATCCAACTCAAATAATGGTTCTGGAGGAAATAACACAATAAAGTAGGGAAATATTTGAAAGATCCCCCCAGCGGTTTATCTTCAATCCCTTTTGTACAGTTTTAGTAAATTGAATTTAATCACAATTTAATTCTTCAGGTAAGAACTGCATTTCTTAGGTGATTTTTAAACTAGTTGAGTCCTTGCTTCCTTTGGAATCCTTTCGACATTTTCATATTTCAAATAACTTAACCATTATTGAATCTTCACATTGAGAAAGTTACATAGGCTATTTAAAACTGTAAACATATTTCCTTTAGTTGCAGATCTATTAGAATTTTTATATAGTTATTCACTTTATGCTCCTAAGAAGCTCTGACTGTTAATTATACATCTCTGATTAATGAAAAATAAGAAAATTAAGTAATTTTAATTAATAGGTAAGTTCTGCATTAAAAAAGGCAATATATGGAATTGATGGGGAAGCATAGTAGGAAAAGGTATTGCTAAAGAAGGATTGGAACCACTGGTCTAATTAAGTTTCCCTTATACATTTTAAGATGATTGCACCATTTTTCCACGTACAATCTCTTCCCAACTAAAGACAAAAATTCCAATTTTTTTTTTATTCTTTCTTTAAGTCCTCTTTGTGTTTTCTAGATCTCTGGTAATCCTTGTGATTTTTTTTTTTTAATATAGTGTGGTATCACGAATTACTTATGGGATTTTATTTGTGGTTCTTTCGAATATATAGAGGATCATACTTTGTGACTTTTACAGATGTTACCCATTTGAGAGATAAAAATCATGTTTCCAACATTGATAACAGTGGTGAATGAGTAATAAATAGTTTTGTCTTTTATAATGAAATAAAACTTCTACAATGTTAAGCTTATAGGTATTTGCTGTGCAGAATTTTTGCTTCAGGATATTATATTTAAGGATACATTCTAAGCAGCTCAAATCAGAAATATTATTCCATGTGATTATTTGTATATTTAAAGCAAATAAACATGGGAGCCGGAAAGGAAGAGACAGGATACCACCTTGAAAATGCTTTTGCTAGAAATAGAGATCTCCATGTCTAACTCAGGTGAGCTCAGCCCTGAGCTGGAAATCAGGAGTGAGTGGAAATGTGGCTTCTGAGCTGCGTTTGGTTTAAATTATGGAAGCCCCTATGCTTTCTATTGGAATCGCTCTTGGCTCTGAGGATATCAGAATGTGTACTAGATGCTGCAGGCCAAGGGAAAGAAGCAATGACTAATTCCTCCCATTAGATGGAAGAGATTGAGGCAATCAAAGGAGTAGCCAAAACCACATTTTGTTCTTCTCACTTGGCTGCCTCACGAACTTAAATTACCCAAGGGTACACTATTAAAAAGTGTCATCTAGAGCTAAGGTTCTGCAAATAAGCACCAAGATGACTGTGGTGTTGTTGAAGTATTGAACTATTTTATTCTAGTTAACATAGAAATGTATCTATTGTGGTTGATTCCTCAGGTATCCTGAGTAATCCCCAAATCTCAGTACCTCCATTCCGACTCCATCTTCCTCATCATCCAGCAATCAAAGGGTTAAGTGCTGGCAAAAGAGGGGTCTCCAGAATCCTGCATTAGCACTCCTTCCTTGTGAGGGGTTCATCCTGCCCTACCTTGTCTGTTGTTAGATATTTTGAACGCAACAGTTGACAGTGCCCACCATTCAAATTTGGGTCTTTCTGATTACAAATCCCTCTTTTGCTTTCCAACTTCACTTCCAGTCTCATATATTGATAGAACTTTATATTTTTAAATAGTCTCTTGTGGTAATAAAGGCACTTTATTTGTGGAAAAGACATGACTTTTAAATGAAATGCACTGAATCATTATTTTAATCTTGCTCACTGAATCACTAATTTCTCCTCCTTGAAGCTAGATCCTACACAAATCAACATATGCTTTTGCTTTGCTTGAGTTAATAATATTCAAACTTTGTAACTGATGTTATTTCAAATTTGTAATTTGGGTTTATTTAACTGGCTACTATGAGTGAAAAAAAAGAGTAATGCTATTACTATCTATTGCTAAATATACCTTCTCATATTCAATGAACATGGCAATTTTAGGAAATTATAATGATGTGGCAAATGGCTTTCCCAAATCCTCTATTTCAAGCTGATTTACTATCATGTTTAAAATAGGAGCATCAATCTGTGTTATAATTATCTCTTAAGTCAAACAGAAATGTATATAAACAATCAAAATCTCCTCCTTTCCTATCTTATCATGCCCCTGTGTCTTTCTGACAGTGTATTTATCAGGATACTCATAGTTCCAAATATATACAGTGAATGAATCTAGGTAAAGTGGCAACTAAAAGCAGGTCAAGTCATTAAAACATAAGTGGGGTTGCTGCTTTGCTCCTTCCAGTTACAAATCACAGGGTAATACCGAGACTCAGCAGGGACAATATCAGTTACTTACTCACCTCAACCCCACTCCGGTCAAAAGAAAAGAAAAAAAAAGAAAAAAAAGGACCACAAATCTATCCATAATATGCACCACTGGGCATTTTGTATCTTTTCCTCAGGATGTGTGTATCTCTTTGTGTGCTTGGGGAGGTAGAGGTCTTTGTTCCACCTTCAAATCCCTAGGGTAAGATATATAAGCAAGATTAGAAGCAGTGCCATTTCTGCAGGGAGTGTTTCTTTGTTTTGCTTTATTTTTGTTCTTGTGAAGGTTAATGGACTGGTAGCTTTGAAAAATGAGCTCCCTACCACAGGGAAGATATGGCTGTGACAGATATGATGCCACAGTGTTTCAATTCCTCCTAGTCCGCCTATCTTTGACATGGACATAAAGGCGGAAACGTGAATGTGTCCCTTTTAATTTAGTTTGTGAGATTGAGTTTGTTGATTTTCCTCTTGATTACATTGTAAAAGCCTTGTGATGACCACATGATAAGGCGACTTCTAAATTGTAGGGGATATGTTGTAAATTCGGATATTGGTTCTCAGCTCTCAATACTTCCACAAAGCATGTCAGTGAGATAAGAAAACATGGCCTCTAAATGGAGATTGTATCCATGAATCGATCAAACATGTAGAGAACAGCAGATTGTCAAAACAAAACCCACAAACCTGTAAAACTAGAAAGGTGTAAATGGCTGCTTTTCTTGTGTAGAATGGGTATATTTACCTGTAATTTTCTGAAATAATCAGTCCACTAGTGGAACATACATTTCTATTTATTCTCACCTTCTATTATAATACCTGTTTTTTTTCACTATCGGATTTCATACAATGATCTCAGACTAGGATGGGGAAACTAACAGACACCTGATGGGGCTTGGAGTTTTCTAGTCCTGCTTTCTCCCTTACTCTCTTTTTCCCTTTTTAAAGGCAGAGAAATTGTGCCCCTAAGAAGTTATGTGACTTTTCTAACATTTCATTAAACATAAAATTGCCACTTATGTCTCTGAACTCCACTTGCAACTCCTACTCCCCTACTCTTTCTGTCATCCTGTGATACATGCCATCAAAATACACAGAGCGATGCTGCCTAGGAGACTGGGAGGGGTTTTATAGGAAGAATCTGCTATAACCCACATTGTCTGCACTAAATCTGGTCCTTGCTGCTCAGTCATTTATCACAGAATATCTTAGGGATATTCTGCAAGAAATCTTCCTTATCATCTCTGTCCTTACCAAGATGCAATTCTTTACTTCCTCTTTCTCCAGGGAAAATTATTCCTTCTACTTAGGAAGGCCATAAATAAGAAGGAGAAGAAAAGAAAATCTTAATCTCCTCTCTTCCAAATCCTATAGTCTGGTTTCTGTCCTTATTCTACCCAAAGTTTCTTTCTGAAGATCAGTGACAAATTCATATATATGTGTGTGTGTGTGTGTGTGTGTGTGTGTGTGTGTGTGTGTGTGTGTTTATGTATGTATATGTATGTTATATATACAAATACAACATATTTATATATTTATTTATGTTAAGTTGAATGCAAATGTTAGGTAGAATATAAATTTGATGAGGAAATGAATCTTGACTGAATGTTCATTTTTCTATTTCTAGGATTCTGAACAGTGCCTTCTAGCTCATTGTTGAATGAATGAATGAATTAATGATTTTTAATTGGCATTTTCATCATATGAAAGTTCAAGCATATTCTATCTCAACCACTTTTACTCCTTTTTGTTTTCCTCTCTAATAGTGAAGCCATACTTTTCCCCAGATGACAAGATTCAAATACTTGAAATAATCTTTGGCTCATCTTCTACATTAAAATTTCTCACATAAAACCCATTTTTCCTTGAATTGTCTTGAAAGTTTACTCTTTATCTACTTTTGTTATTCAATTTTTAAAATCTTGGTTTTAAAATTTCAAAATAAATAGTTCCATAAATTATAATAGTCATCTTCTAATAATAATAATAAAGTGAAATATATTAATTTAGATCAAAATATCATATCTCCTGGCAGTTTTTTTTTTCTGAGATGTTTGTACAAAAGGGTTTATTAATCAATAAGTATATTTGAATGCCTCCTATATGATGGTATAATATGTAGTCCCAGCCATTCAGGTACTTACAATATAGAGATTTTTTAAAATTATATGAATCAAATAAACTTGCAAAAAGCACTGCAGAATTAAATGAGCTAAGAAGTAGACATTTAAAGATTTTAGAGATATACTTTGAAATATACAAATAAATCATATAGGTATAAGAAATGGCAATATAATAAAAATATTGGAAACCCTTGAGTTCCCTGAATGACCAGCAGATAGTGTTATCATTATCATCAAAAGAAGTTGACTTAGTTTTATTTAGATTTTATATTGTAGGAGCATTATTTTATGTGATAGCATCTGAAAGAATATCAAATATAACAAAAATATTTCTGTCCTGGGGTTTAAACATGGCCTCTCCTACACTATCATTCACTTAATTTAACGATCTTAGATAAATCCTTTCCTTTATTTTAACCACAAATGGCTGCCCATCATGTGAAGGGATTGAATTATATATTCAATCATAATTTATCATGGTTTATTTATTTATTTAGTGTTTCTGGACCTACATTTCAGAGCTTCATTACTTATATGATTATAATCAGTGAATATTTTTAATAAGTATTAAACTAGAAATACTTTTTAAACCATATCCTAAAATGTCAGACTTTTGGCTAAGTTTAAAAAATGCTCTTTTTTTTTTTTTTTTGCCTTTATAAAGCAGATATTTTTAAATCCTTGGCATTCCTTATTCTAAAATATATTTCCTTTATCCAGCTTGTTGTATTGGAATTTAGAACTAGCATATATGTACTTTGGAGTAATGCCTCATGTTGCAGACAGGCAGTTAGTTATACACTTTAGCATTTCTGAAGAAACAGCATTTAGAAATAAAGGTAGAAAAGAGATGCAGCTGGATCTGCTATCGAGCTATTGCCACATATTGATGTAGTCCCTGTAGAAGTATACATTGCCATGTACTTATGCTCCCTGGAAGTAAATTAGACATGAGAAGAATCTACATGTATTCCTTCAGAACATGAGGGAACCTGTTCCATAGTAGCAGTTAATGTTGTGAATCTGAAAGTTAAAACATAATGAAAATCACCTACCAAAATAGTGGGGATCCTATGACTCTCACAATGCACTCTCATGAATACCACTCGCTCCTGGCCCAAGCCTTCATTTCTCTTAACAAAAAAGTTCAATATGAATCTAGCCCAGAGATATAAATGAATATTCACATTATAATTCCCATGGTACATTTTGCTTGTCTAGTAATTTAGCTTCCTCCTTTCTGATTTGAAATCAATGCAGATACCTGGACATCTGGGAACTGGGTTGCACGAGCTCTGCAGTGATGTATCATAGTGTGCCTCCAGCACTACATGTCATTTAACACGTCGATTCTGCCTTTCAGCCATGATATCCTTGTTCAGTGGCATCTTGCATACCTGCAGCTTGATCAATAAGTGGACAAAGGCAGAACCAGTATCTTTCATTCCAAACCTTTATGTGATCTTAAACTTCAACAGCTGGAGCACCTACAAATAGAGTTTAGAGGATTTCAGGATCTAAATTGAATTATTGGCCCAGTCTTCATTTCTGAGCCTCAGTCCAGCTTCAGACAGTGGAGCAGAATTGTGCCTGGTAGAGTCAGGTTGTTCTTAGCCTTTTTCTTAAAGGTGCTTACAAGAACAGGAGTATCAGCAGCCTGTTAGAGGAGAAAAATACGGTGTTAAGTAAAGCAGGTAGAAATGAAGAAGAAGCAGCTATTTGATCCTAACTCATCACACTTTTAACTCCATTCTTGCAATAGCAAAAATAAAAAAATAAAAAAATGTATCAACATAAATTTTTCTTTTCTTATTTTCCCAAACAGCACATTGCTAGTTTCAAAACACAGAAATGTGGTTATCACTCTAGTATCATTTTAAGTTAAACAGAGAAGGGCTTTTTGGTAATAATGCAATTTGTGCAAATAATTGAGAAATAGAATAAATGCAAGTATGTAGAAGGAAAAGATACTCTGTTCTCAAAAGCACTCTTACTGCCCAGATTCTTTCATATTAAATTCCTAATTAAATTTCAGAATCTCTGAAATATCATCTCTGTTAATAATTATATGGCCCAGCACCCAACTTTATAATCCCTTCAGTATCCTTGCTAGTTCATGGAGCACCATTGTCCAAATTTAAAATATATATATATATATATTGCTATCTGCCAGAAATGGTTGAAATAAATACCCAAATTACAAGGACTATGATATATGGCATCACACATGCAGAGGGCCTGAAACTCTATAACATTCACCCCAAGCAAAAGAATTCCAAGGCCAAAGAGGGCAAACTCACATTTTCTACCCATTTTCATCAGTAAAAATTGCTCATGTGACTCCTATTGATATAATTACCATTGTACTAAAATCCTTTAAATGATTATTTCAATTAATCCTTATTATAATTTAGATAGCTAAAAATGGTTAAATAATTTTTCTGTAATTACACTGTTCAAAAATTCCTGATTTTCACTGTTAGGAAATTCATTATCCTGTGGCTCAGGATGGAGAGGATTTAAACTAATTAAATGTAAGGCTGAAAAGGAAACAAATCAAGATGGTTATCATATTATTGCAAAATCTTGACTCCTGGCACACAGGTTGTTTGATATGTTTTTTCTTTGATATCAAAATTTCACACGATTTGAACAATGCTAGTAAGAATTCAGATACATGAACTGCTTTATTGAGGAGTTGTTTAACCAATTTTCTTGCCAAAAACAAGATGAAAACCCCAAACTTATGAAGAAGTTTGAATATTTTCCTTACTATTAATCAATGTTACTTTAAAAGCATTTGTTTTGACAATTTATCATCTAGAAAGAATGTCTTACTGATTTCCATTTTCATTCCAATAGGAAAAAAATTATAACTAACCAACAGATAAAAATTTCTGTCCCTTTTCAAATTTTGCCCAAGAAAAAATGATTTAAAGGGAAAGCTGTGTTTCACAGTAGAAGGAGTTCTAGAATGTTTGTTTTAAAAAAAGGTGAATACTATCCATCTCTGCTCCCGCTCTTAGATTTGAACCTCTGAATAGGTCACTTATATAGCCATTGTTTCAACCTTTTGTAAAATTAAAATGTTGAACTGGATCATTCCTAAGCTTCCTTCCTGTATATATTTTAGGAAACTAATTTAATGCACACTGTGTCATGTGCTCATGGAAAAATAAGCCACTCTTTACTTATAATTGATTGAAACTAGGAGTGGAATAAAACAAAGTGTGAAAGGCAAAGATGTATAGGTTTGTGTCAGTAACACAACTGCAAATCCAGGTGCTGCCACTCAATAGTGAGGTGACAATTTTTGCTTGTTATTGTATTTTTAAATATTTTTTAAGCATTCATTCTCAATTTTGTCTTAAAATGAATGTAAAGCAGAAATTGAACTATATATTCAATATAGTTATATAGAGAGATTCATCCTTTTTGAAATGGATGCAATAATATTTACCAACAATGATTGCTGTGAGGACTGAATAAAATGGAAGTGAGTATATGTGACTGAGGAAGTCCTAAATTCTCGTCTGCCTCCACCATAATCATGCTGATCTTGTTTTCTATTTGGGGAAATCAGATTCCTCTTTAAAGTTATATTTATGAATAAATAGCAAAATGTGAGGTCAAACTCTGAGAAATCCTATTTTGAAGCCATCGGCTAATGCAAAAATTCTTTTAAAAAATTAGTACATTTGTATCATGTGTGACAGCCCTCAATGTAATAGACGATTCTTGTTTCATGCATTAAACACACACACACACACACAAATATGTATATATTGATTCATACCAGCAATGGGGTGTGTCTGTGAGGGAGCCCAGTGAAACCATCTAGAAGGAAGCTGGATGTATTGAGCTAGACCTCTGAGTCTTGGGCTAATAGGACCAGGAAGCACACATAAATTAAAGTCACTGGTAAAAATAACAGAGGCATAGGCAAATAAAGTATGTCTGCAGAGATTAAAGAATTGAGCAGAGATGTTGGAAGAAACCAGGTGACAAAGTATTCCATCAATCATTCTGGATAAATACAGAGTCAAAATAATAATATTTTACCAAGGAGCAGCATGTGGCAGCAAATAACTAAAGGTTTCACAGTTACCTTGGAAATGTTCACCTTTTCCTTTTAGTCACTAGAATGGGAGTTGTTTCTTTAAAGTACATTTTAGTAAGTATAAGGTATTTCCAAAAAATATAAAATTGTAAATGCCCCCAATATAAAATTAAACTTATGGCAGAATTTTAAAAAAAAATTTTTGGGTGCATGGTCTGGAAATTGAACCCGGGTCTCCCGCGTGGAAGGCAGGCATCCTAACCACTAAACTACCTATCTACCCTTTATGACAGAAATTTTAAAGACAAGTATTAATGTCATATACCTTTATTTGTTTGATTCATCATTTTACTTAATATAGGTTTTGGGCAGATTGTCCATGTACTGAGGGTGATTTTATGTATATCACCTAGGGAGGAGCACATGTTACCAAAATACTGGTTTATTCATTCAGATCACCAAAGAATAAGACAAGGAACAGCATTCTCTGTTTGTTTTATTAGGTAAGGCTTGTTTTATTTCTCTTATATTACAATGCTCTCAAAATGATTTTCTTTTTTTTTCAAATCTCCCACATGGAAGGCGAGCATTCTACCACTGAACCACCCGTGCACCCTCAAAAGGGTTTTTATAGTTAGAATCTGAGATATATTTCCTACTGTTTTACTAATTTCCAGTAAAGGACTAGGTTTTAGAATATAGCATACTTTTGCTTGATTTAAAATGTTAGAGTAGAAGAATTTTGTCTAATTTGAAAATTTTATGCCTAAAAAGTTTAAAAAATGAATCCCATCTGTTCTAGTTTGCAAGCTTCTGGAATGTGACATTCCAGAAATGGATGGCTTTAAAAAAGGGGGGAATTTATTAAGTTGCAAATTTACAGTTCTAGGGCTGTGAAAATGCCCAAATTAAAGCAAGACTATAAAAATGTCCAAATTAAGGCACCAGCAAGAGGTTACTTCTGCTCAAGAACGGCTGATAAGTTCAGGGTTTCTGCCTCAACTGGAAGGCCACATGATGAACATGACTATGTCTGCTACCTTTCTTTCCAGGCCTCTTCTTTCATTACACTTCCCCGGGGGGAATCCCTTCTTCATCTCCAAATGTCTCTGACTGCATGGGCTCTCATGGTTCTCATGGTTCTTGCTTTTTCAAAAATATTTCCTCTTTTAAAGGATTCTGGCAAACTAATCAAGACACACCTGGAATGGGTGGAGTCACATGTCCCTCTAATCAAAGGCTAATACCCACAATTGGGTGTGTCACATCTTTGTGGAGATAATCTAATCAGTGTTCCAGCCTGCAGTGCTGTAGAGGGATTAAAAGAATCAACTGCCTCCACAAGATGGATCAGGATTAAAACATGGCTTTTCTAGGGTACATAATCCTTTCAAACTGGCACACCATCTAACTCTGTTTAAGATATATTTTTGGGTGGGCCACGGTGGCTCAGCAGGTAAGAATGCTTCCTGCCAAGCCCGAGGACCCGGGTTTGATTCCCAGTGCCTGCCCATGTAAAAAAAAAAATAAAATAAATAAGATATATTTTCAGTTTAAGTTATTTTGATAAATTCCTATTATGTCCTAATTAAAATCCCTACATGAAATATATAGAGGGGGGTTTATAACAACTGGTCGTTTGTGTACTTTTGTGTGTGTGTGTATATGTATATTGATGTGTGTTTGTATATATATTCATTGATATATCATTTAAGAAGAATGTGAAATTCTAGAAAGTTCAAGAAAGTGTATGAATTCAGTAGATTTGAGGGAATAACTCTTCCTCTAAGTTATTTAAATTTAGATAAATTTTTTTAGTCTTAATCATTTTATCATTAAATGAGGATATATCTACATTGAGATGTGAAGATAAGATCACATATATATATACCTCTTATGATTTTGGTTACTTATTGAGCAATTAATTCTTGTTGGTTAATATCTTTAATGAATATTTGAAACATTTAGCAACAAATCCACTCAAATATCAACATATCTTTTTGCTAATTCCCGACTTTTTTTTGCAATAAGTAACATTTGATTAATTGTGTGCTTTCTTTCTGTTGCCTAAGCATTGACCAAGCACTAAGTATGAACCAGGTACTATGCTGGGTGCACTGGGGATAAATGATGATTAAGATGTAGCTGCTATCTTCAAGGAGCTCTCAGTCTAGTAGGAGATCTTAAAGGTTTTAAGAACCCAGCATGAAATTGATTGGTTTGGCCAAGAAAAGGCAGGCAAGGCCAGCTGCCAAATTGCTTCAACAAGCATGAGCAGCTCAATGGGGGCACCCAATGTAACAGGTTCATCTTGAATTCACATATGAAGCCAAATTATAATATTTCATTTTTTTCTACTACTAAGCTATAAAGCAGAGATTTTTTAAAAAGCTGCTGTCCTAGTTCACTAGTAGCCGGAATGCAATATACCAGAAACAGAACAGCTTTTAAAAAGGGGAATTTAATTAATTGCTAGTTTACAGTTCTAAGGCCGAGATAATATTCCAATTAAAGCAAGTCTGTGGAAATGTCCAGTCAAAGGCATCCATGGAAAGATACCTTGGTTCATGAAGGCTGATGAAGTTCAGTGTTTCTCTCTCAAGTGAGAAGGCATATGACAAACATAGTCAGGGCTTCTCTCTCAGCCAGTAGGGCACATGGTGAACATGGCATCATCTGCTAGCTTTCTCTCTTGGCTTCCTGTTTCATGAAGCTCCCTAGGAAGCATTTTCCTTCTTCATCTCCAAAGGTCGCTGGCTGATGAACTCTCTGCTTCATGGTGTGGCAGCATTCTCTGCTCTCTCTGAAATCTCTCTCATTCTCCAAAATGTTTCCTCTTTTATAGGACTATAGTAAATCAATCAAGACCCACCCAAATGGATGGAGACACATCTTCCCTAATCCATCTTAGCAACCATTCTTGATTGGGTTACAGCTCCAGGGAGATGATCTAATTACATACAGCATTGAATAGGGATTATTCTGCCCCTACGAAATGGGATTTTGATTAAAACATGGCTTTTGTAGGGTATATACATCCTTTCCAGCCAACACAGCTGCCTTTAAATATATAAGTTAAAAACAGCAACATACTATCCCAATGATTTTCACTAATAGGGAGAATGAAAAGAAACAAACACTTTAGACAATGTACAAATTCAGGTAATAATTGCATATGTAGTCTTATGATCTCTCAGTTGAATGTAACTGGTTTGTGTAAAGCATTTTGTCAAAATATGTGAACTTAGAATAATAGGATAACAAATATTTAGAGATGTCTAGTCAAATCCATCATATCAGTCACATTTATTTATTCATCTATCTGTCAATCCATCCATATATTTATCAATCAGATTCTTTGCTATTAGTATGGAATGAAGTATTTTATTAGTTAAATATCTAAATCAATAGGCAGTTGTCAAATAAAGTAGAATGCACTGAATTGCGATTTATCTTGATTGTCTTGAAAATAACCTCATTTGTGATAAAAGAAAATGTCAAAATTTTAGAAATATTCAGAATAATCACTGCAAATATGAATCGTTTTGAAGATGTGCACCTATAATTCAGCACTGATAACATGATAAGAAGCCAGATTTCACTAAACTGTGTGCCAAGCAAGCAGTTAAGACGATGTTTGTTGAACATACATGTTTACAATGATTGCCTGTCTGTGAAAGTTGAAAGGTATTGCTTGTTTCGATTTGCTAAAGCTATCAGCGCAATATACCAAAAATGGAATGGCTTTTACAATGGGGATTATTAACTTACAATTTACAATTCTTAGGTCATGAAAATGTCCCAATTAAGGCATCAACAAAATGATACCTGGACTCTGAAGACAGGCTGCTGGCATCTGGGACACCTCTGTCACATGGGAAGACACATGGCCAGTATCTGCTGGTCATTTGCTCCTGGTTTCATTGCTTTCAGCTCCTAGTTCCAGTGGCCTCCTCTGAGCTTCTTGAGGGTCCTCTCATAGCATCTCTGGAGCTTTTCTCTCTAAGCTCTCTCAGCTTTTTCTGCCCTTTCTCCTCTCATAAAGAACTCCAGTAAAAGGATTAAGACCCAGTGTTCTGGTTTGCTAGCTGACAGACTGCAACATCCCAGAGACGAATTGGCTTTTAATAAAAGGGGATTTATTTTGTTGGTTCTTCAGAGGAAAGGCAGCTAACTTTCCACTGAGGTTCTTTCTTACGTGGAAGGCACAGGATGGTCTCTGCTGGTCTTCTCTCCAGGCCCCTGGGTTCCAACAACTTTCCCCGGGGTGACTTCTTTCTGTATCTCCAAAGGCCTGGGCTGAGCTGCAAGTGCTGAGATGAGGAATGCCAAGCTGCTTAGGCTGTGCTACATTGCGTTCTCTCATTTAAGCACCAGCCAATTAAGTCAAACCTCCTAGCCGACTGCAGATGTAATTGGCAACAGATGAGGTTCACGTACCGTTGGCTTATGTCCGCAGCAACAAGACTAGGTATGCTCACCTGGCCAAGTTGACAACTGAATCTAACTAACACACCCAGTTTTGAATGGGGTGGGTCACATCTCAATTGAAATAACCTAACCAAAGCATCCCACCCACAAAAGGTCTGTACCCACAAGAATGGATTAAAAGAACACAGCCTTTTCTGGGATACATGACAACATTAAACCAGCACATTGCTCATTCTCGCTTAAGGAATTTATACAATTTTGTGCAGGCATTTATACAAACATTTGCTATCATTTTAAGAATACTGTATTCAGTTTTTTTTTTCAGATATATTCAGGTAAATAAACATTTCCATACTGTTACGAGCCATTTTCAATTTAGATGAGCTGGTGGGTATTAGATATTTTGTTTTTATTTTTACAGAGCTTTGGGTTTTTGTAATAGCCTAAAGGAATTGTTGAGTGAGCACAAAATAAGAACATTTGTTATGTTTAGTAGGGATTAAGTGTGAAGTGCTACCCATTTGCCAAACATTGTAAAAGGCATTTTGTATGAATCATTTAAGCCCTAAAACAACCCTGAAAAATCTAATTCTTATTTATAAATGTAGAAACTGTTTCTGAGAGGTCAACTTACTAGTCACATTCATCTAGCTTAAGTGGTTGAGGCAGAATTTAAATCTAGGTCATTTTTACTTCAAAATTTGTAGAAAGCTAGCCAATATACTGGTATTTTCTAATTTTGCTAACCTGCTTGCTGCTGTCAGGAAGTTTGCTTCAACCACACACCATCAGGACTCTTATAACATAATGATGCATTTGAATCAGCCTTGTGTTTTGCTCTGACACGTGTATGAAAGAAAACTATACTCCTTCGCAAATCACCCCAGTGTTATACACTATTCCCACCTGTACATACCATCTTTTCACTGGCAGTAGATGTTATAGGTTCAGTAACACACAGGTCTCACATGTTAGGTAAAGGGAGATCCATTCTCCCAGTTATTCAGGTCAAAGCTGTTAGAGTCATCCCTGACTTCTCTATTTCTCCAGTATCTTACCCTGATCCATCAGCATATTTTATAAAACATATCTTTCAAAATAGGACAAGAATCTGGCCACTTCTTCCCACATCCAGTGCTATCCACCCTACTTCTGTGCCACCATTATCCCTGGCCTAGTTGATTAAAAACGCCTTTCAGCTGGATTCCTTCCTTTCCTCCTTGCCTTCTCTGAAAAAACAAGTTTCGCACAGTGATGTTTATTATCATTCAGTATTTCATGATATAGATTTAGTGATGTTCATAGTTTTTTTCTGAAGTATTTTATAAGTGGCACAACTTTATAGCTTTTATAGCTTTTATTCCAATTCTTTTATAAAATTTTCATGTGTCCTTTAAAAGGAGATTTTTATTTGACTAATGAAGAACTGAAGGAAATAATCTCTCACATGACCAGACAGATTTATATATGTGTGTATATATATGACTCAGGCAGGAGCTGCTGAGTTGTATGTTCTTAAATGCTGACTCTCTGTTATGCTGACTTGATAAATCAATGGCTTGAGAACTCAGCATTTCTTTCCTCAATTAACATCCCACATATAAAATCTTTACCTTCAGAATCTTATCTAGAGTCACATAATAGTTTTGACCCTAAAATAATACGTTAAAACAATTAGGAAAAAGTTGCCATTAGTAGCACCTAGGGAATAGCCTAGGCTTTCTTGTATCCTACAGAAATAAAGTCCTATGATTTCATAAGCTAGACTTTTCTGTTGAGATCCATTTTTAAAAGGGTGTCATGTGTAGTCTAAGATATAGCTTGAAAGTTGATATGAGTGGTGCTTTGTGACAGAACCACAGATGTTCAGTATGTGATATATTTATTTTTTACCCCAGTGGCCCTTATAAAAAGTGCTAGTAGATCAGCTTATAACAAGTCAACTAATGACATGATATAGAGAGGCCCCTGGTTCAGTGGCTGTTATTACAGCTGTGTGTCATTACATATTAGATACCTAGAACATGCCTGCATTCAGAGTGGCATTTATCTTTTGAATTTCAAACATGCAAGCCATAAATAAGGATTTTATGCTTTTCAAGCATGTCACAGTTTAGTCCAGAGAATAGTGAAAGGTTTTGTCCACTTAATGAAATGTCCCTCCTAGAAGATTCCTAGAGCTAAGATGAGAATTTTCCAAGCCTCACCTCCACAGACCTGTCTCACTGTCCTCTCAGCCCATTCCCTGCTATTCCCTTAGCCTGGAGAGATGATAATAACTCGAGTTTCACAAAACCAGCAGTGTGGGGACCATGTGAGAGTTTGCCTTTGATCTCCAATTAATAATTCCCTCTTTGTTTCTTCTTCCTAATAGGAGATGACTGAATTTAGCCGAATGATAACCTATGCTAGTATTGCAGAATAGCAATACTTTTGAAGTATTTTGTCCCAAAGTAAACAACATTTGTTAAAAATATTCCAAGTGAAAATATGAAAGAATAAAGAGCACCCCTCCACCCACCAACGTCCTCACTGCAATACGCAGGAACTAAAGATTCATGCTTTCACGCATAATAATATGAAACCTTAAGAAGGGCTATGTGAGATGTCCCTACCCTTGAAATGTTGACCATAATTGTTCCTTTCAAAAATAAGTAATGGTAAAAAAAAAAAAAAAATGGTGATGGTCCACCTCATCTTCTCCAACTGAAACTAGCTGTTGTTAATCAAGTGGATATTCATCTCTTTTTTTCTTTCTTTTTTTTTTTAACTCACTGATCAAATCACTCTGGGATTTATTGAGGCATCACTCTGGACAAACCAACAAAAGCTCATGTCCTACTCAAGGTTCCATGTACTTATGGTGTTCAATTAAGCTATCTACATAAGTTATATTAGGAAATGCACTAGCCAAAATATAAATTTTGTACCAAATAAACATTTTTTGCTTTACTCTCACACATAAATTGAAATTTTAAAATATTAAGTACCATCTATTTTCAGCACCCTACAGTAATGACATTCCTTTGTTCTTCCTCATGCAAAAACATTTTTAAAATTTGTACATTTAGACAGTATAATTATACACTCTAGGCATTCCTAGATTATACCATCTCAATCTTTATTCTTTCTTTCTTTCTGATTTCATTTGTGCCCCCAGCCTTCCTCCCTCTATCATTCTCACATGCAGCTTCATTCCGTGTTTTAACATAATTATATTACAGTTAGGTAGTGTTGTGCTGTCCATTTCTGAGTTTTTATATTCAGTCCTGTTGCACAGTCTGTATCCCTTCAGCTCCAATTACCCAATATCTTACCCTATTTCTATCTCCTGATGGTCTATGTTACCAACAAAATATTCCAAGTTTATTCTCTAATGTCAGTTTATATCAGTGAGACCATACAGTATTTGTCCTTTTGTTTCTGGCTAATCTCACTCAGCATAATGTCCTTAAGGTCCATTCATGTTACATACTTCATCACTTTATTCTGTCTTACAGCTGCATAATATTCATCTCTTTTTTGAGATGAGCACTTCACATATTTTGAGAATAAATGACCTAAATAAGGAAATTTATTATATAATTCCTCAGTTCAGAAACTCAAGTTATTTTCCTTTTATTCTCCAAAGTTAGTTGGGACAGTGGAAGATTCATCTGTGTAGTTATTGCTGTAATAACAACTGCTGCCTAGGAGTGAGCTTTGTTCCACCTCAGTGTAAAGAAAGCAGCTGCTTTCCTATTGCAGTTGGTGCTGGGCAGCTGCTTTTATTGCCTCTGTTTCTTTATAGGGCCTCTCATCGTAGCTGCAGTCACCTACAAAAAGCCTATAGGTTTTAGTTACAAAGGCTGCAACCAGAAAGATTCATCTGACCACTGTAATGAGCAATGCAGAAGGTGGAATGGAAAGCATTTTTCCGGCACATTGCATAAAGAGTGTAGATGTGTGTATGTGCGTATGTGTGTGGGATGTTGGGAGGCGGGAAAGAGGGGAAGGTGCTTTACATGTGTAATTGAGTGTTTGTGAAAAGCACCAGATTGACAGATGACAGGATGTACAGAACTTTTGAGAAGCTGTGGGGAATGCTGGAGTCATCAGCCCTTGTCCAGCACAGAAGATTCACCAGTACAGTGAGAACCAAAGATATGTCAGAGGAATGAACTTTTCCATTTGTTCACAGTTAAAAAGCAAAGTGTTGTCACTGAACAGAGCTGTATTTACTAACTCAACCTAAAATTTTAGTCTGGTGCACATTTCAATCTCTACTTTTCTCCTAAAGTTTTACTAAAGAGAATTCATACAATCCCAGACTGTGATGGGATTTATAGGGTGATTGGCTGTGCCACCAAAAAAAAAAAAACAGCTTCATATATTCATCCCATATAAAACTGTGCGTCTGTATACTCTTTCTTACATTATTTGGTTTTATGCGTATTTTTGCAAAGCACTTATTGAATTATATTAGTTCCCAATGGCAGTGGAATGTGTGTGCATCTGTATGATTGCTATCTCTCTTTCGAGCATTTTTCTAGACCATACGTTTAAGGGAAATGCTAAGATAATTGTTACAAGACAATACTAATCATTGAATTTCACCCTCTGACCATAAAGAAATTCTCTTTCCATGATTCTTGAATCTTCCTATGGGGACTCACTTGGACTTTCCTTGGAAGACAATGCCTTGTGAGTCAGAGAATATCCTCTCCTCTAATCTTATCCCAAATTTATTCAGTTTATTGACCTCACCTGTGTGACCACTTGGGAATGGCCATATAATCTGTTTAACTAATGGGAAGTTACATCATAGCTTTCCTTTTGGTAACATTTTGTGTCAACATTATCCTTTTGGAGATCACTTCTTATGTGCCCCCACTGGGAAAAATTTCAGGAACAATGTCAGACTGGATAAGGCAGCTTTCACCACACTACTTCCACTTACTCAGCTTTGATGGTCATTCCTGTGTCCAGGACAATTGTGTTGGTTTGAAAGGATGTATGTACCTTAGAAAAGCCATGTTTTAATCGTGATCCCATTTTATAAAGGCAGCCGTTTCTTCTAATCCCTATTCAGTACTATATGTTTGAATCTGTAATTAGATTGTGTCCCTGGAGATGTAACTCAATCAAGAGCGGTTGTTAAACTGGATTAGGTGGAGACATGTCTCCACCCATTCAGGTGGGTCTTGATTAGTTTACTGGAATCCTATAAAAGAAGAAAAATTTTGGAGAAAGCTGGAGATTCTGAGAGAGCAGAGAATGACATAGCTATGAGAAGCACAGAGTTCAACAGCCAGCGGCCTTTGGAGATGAAGAAGGAAAACACCTCTCGACGAGCTTCATGAAACAGGAAGCCAGGAGAGAAAGCTAGCAGATGATACCGTGTTTGCCGCATGCCTTTCCTGAACTTTGTTGGCCTTCTTGAACCAAGTTATCTTTCCCTGGATGCCTTAGATTGGACATTTCTATAGACTTGTTTTAATTGGGACATTTTCTCAATCTTAGAACTGTAAACTTGCAACTTACTAAATTACACTTTTTAAAAGTCATTCCATTTCTGGTATATTGCATTCTGGCAGCTAGCAAACTAGAACAACAATTAATGCCAAAAACAAGTGGCAGATATCTCTATCTTATTTGTTACTGACATTAGCAGCAGTCAAATGATGTGTTTATCATCTTTGGATACTGCTATTGGTGAAAAATTTCAGGTCAGTGAGTCTTAAACATGGAATTGATTTAAAAAATCACTTGGAACCTTTTCAGCACACCAAAATGTACCTGCATTCCTGCAGACTCAGAGTCTCTGAAAATAAACGTGAAGATCCTTAGCACATGTATGTGAATCTGATCAGCAAGCACCATCCTAGATTCTTGGGGGAAAAAGTGTCCCAATTGGAAGGCTGCAGACAGCCTGAAAATCTGCTTTACCCCTCATATTTGATGTCTCAACTCAACTTGAGCTTAGTTATACTGTGTAGCCTGAAGCCAAGCATATTGAACTTGTAGAAAAAGAAGATGGGTAATCCTCCACTAAAACCAGGTTTACATCACTAATATTATCTTGGCCTAAGAAAAGGCAGTAATTTTTCTATACGCTTTATGCAAATTAAAAGATTGATACTGTTTCATCAGTAAAAAAGGCAGCAATTATTTTTAGAGACTTTAGGAAAATTAAAAGATTGTCATTGTTTTATCAGTATTTACCAAATCCCTTTAATTCTGAAGGATTTTATAATCTATGTGATTTAACTCCCCCCAAATTTGTTGTAGAATGATGCTGAAGCGGTCAATATAATCTATGGATCCTACTCAAAAATATACATTAAGTAATGCTGAGTTATTTTTTTCCTGGATTTTGATCATTCTTTGCTGCATTTACAAATTTTATTGATTCATTTTTTTAACTGACTATACTTTTATAATAATGAAATATTTCATTTATTCAATTCAGTTCCAAAAGTGTTTTTTGAATACTATTGTGTGAATAAAATGGTGCTCTATATTGTGGAGGGGCATAATGATATATTTGCTTGTTCCCCTCATAGAACTTATAATTACTTCTGTATTTAATCAATTTAATATAGTTCATGTAAACAAAATGAAAAAGAATAAAGAAAAAGAAACAATCATTTCCAGCTTGGAAATTGAAGATTTCATTGAAGAAATGGGGCTTGAGGTAGACAATGAAGTGCGAAAAAGGGTTTAAGAGGTACAAATGGGAACAAGGACATTAGAAACAGAGGGAAAAACATGACAGAGGGTCAAGGATGCAGAGCTTAATGGAAGCTGCAGCATATCTTGGCTCAGCTTTTCCCTGGCTCTGTGGTTCCCTCAAGTGACTCTGTGTAGGAAGGGGCCTGCCAGAGCTGGAAACATATACTTATCTTGCTGCACAACTGTTCTTTATACTCAGTTCTATATCATGCCTTCTGGAAAAAAAAAAAAAAATCAGCAGCTCTTCTTCTTCTTTTGGGGGGAGTAGTTACAAATATGGAGCCATTTTAGATCCAAAACCAGCTCAGCCACAATCGCCGAGAGGATTGTGGAGCAAAGCAGAGTCAGGGACCAGGTATACTTTAGCGTACCTTTGCCTCCACTTTTCCTTTGATGCAAAAATGTTCTTACATATCAAGCTGCATGGATGTTTTTTCTTCACTTTACAGGTAGTAGTGCTTATATATGTTACAATTCATTTTGGATATGGTGAGCAGAAAGGCGTGTAAATGATTTTTGTGTAGAAAAGTGACATTTTTATTTGACCTGTGATTTAGGACACTAAATTAAACTACAAAAGGAGGCCACTTAACAAGCTAATAATGATCAAGATGAGTGATAATAAAGATCTAACCTAATCTGAGGAAGGGAGTGGGAGGTGGGGGCAATATATTCCAGAGATTAAAACAAGAAGGTACAAACTAGCTGAGTTTGAGTTAACGAGCAGGAGGAGTGGAAGCTCATGCAAACATGAAAATAATTTAAACAGGAAAGAATTTGTGAGTGATGAAGCCATTGATCAGAATCAGGACACAGGAAGAACATGTAATAAGATAATATGGAACATTTTAGAATCAATGAAAATGAGGCAATTTACAGATTTTTCATCCAGATTGTCATGCAAAGTAAGCAGTTGATAATTAAGATTTGATTTTTAGAAAAGAGCTGAAATTTGAGTCATATGTTTAAGAGTCAGGAGACTTGAAGAGAAAGGGGGAGAATAGAATACAAGGAATAAAAAAAGTAGGGTCGAGGATAAAATGTTGAGAAACAGCTAAGATAGCTGCTGAACATAGGAGAAAGAGCCATTATTGTCATCAAAAACTTAGGCCTTAACTAGAAAAGTAGTATTTAGGAATCAATTATAAAATCTTATTCTCTCTCTGTCTTCCTTCTTAGTCTGCCTCAGGAAATGTAAGCTTCCTGAATGCAGGTAGCTTTTTTAACTATTTAGTTCATTGATGCATCACTGATGTATTACCACTGTGCTTGAAATATAGTGGTAATTAAATAAATGTTTATTGACTGAGTATTTAGTCAGTTATCACATCCTTTTGATCCCACCAGCACAAACGCTCTCATATATTTTGCAACCTTTTTTCTGTCTTCACTGTTGTTACTAACTTTGGGTTCTTATCATCTCTAATTTGGTTTATTACGCTAACCACTAACTTGGAGTTTACTCACCTACATATTATATTTAATAAAATAAATATATCTATATATAACGATCCTTAAATCCAAATGATTTTCTGTGGCTTACAAAGCTTGCGGAGACCCGGCCCATGCTCAGCTGCCATTTAATATATTTCTACCTTATTCTCTATGGATACAATTCCTTATAATCTTGCATACATTCCCTGAAGTTTAATACCTTTTAAACTTTATTTTCTATATTTGCATTTATGGGAAATTCTACTCTTTCCATTCTTCACCCGATTCACTTCTCATCACTCAAAAATTATTAGTCACTTTCTCCAGGAAGTTTCCCATTTCCCTACTAGAGTAAGCAAACTTCCCTTGTGCTCCCATAGGTCTTTTTCACTGCTTTCACCAAATGGTGTGACCCCCTCAAAGACAGGGAACCAGTTTTAGCCATGTCTACTGAACTGTGACAAAATCATTGCCACATTAATCTTATTGGCTTAAAGTTTTGATCGTGTCACTTAGCAGCTCTAAAAGCTTTAATGTCTCTCCATCACATGAGAGAGAAGTCAAGTTTAGCCTGGAAATCCAAGCCCTCCACAAGTGGGCTTCAAACAAATCTCCCACCCTAATACCTTTTGGTCCTTGTTCTGAAACTAAATTTAACTCTTTCCTGTTCTCCATGAGTTGGTCTTTGCAAATTTGGTGACCTTCACCCAAAGCAAACTTCCTCTATATTTATATGCCCAAATTTCTTCCATTCTATAAGATCCAGATTGAATGGCATCTCCTCCGTTAATTTTCTTCCAGTTGTTCTCAACTAGAAGTAATTATGCTTTGATCTAAAACATCCATAGCACTTTGTCATCTATATCTCTGTTATGGTGTTCCTCTATTGTAATTTATATTCTAATGGTATTTTGCATGCATTTAAGCTCCCTACTGCACTTCAAGTTCTTTGAAGACATGATCAAGGCAGGATCCCCATTTGTCTCCCTTACAGCTTCTATCTTGGGTCTTATTCAAATCACATTATTAGGTAGTTTTTAAGTGGAGGGGAAGGCTGAGCAGAAGACTTCACATAACACAGGCTTCACAGAACTAGATCAGATTATAAAAGTTATTGTAGTTGTTAGTTCAGGGTGATGGTGGTGATTATGGTACATTTTAGGAGTCTTAGAGTATAAAATTGGAAACAGTTGGATTGCGATGTTTAAGGGGTAAATAGCTAACAAATTTTCAGTACATATACTGTGATTGGCACTATGCTAATTGTGTTCTGTGCATCATTTAGCACAATCTTCATTAAGGAAAAAAACTATACAGTAGGAACCATTATTTTTCTAGTTTTTCAATAGCGGGAACTGAGGAAAGGATGCTAAATAACATGCCTAAATTCACACAGGCATTGCCAAATGTAATCTAACAGCAGTGCCCATATTCTTAACCACCAATGCACTTTGCAATCCTGTATTGAAATACACCATTGGAAAGAAGAATAGGGATTAGCAATTTAATTGCAGGGTAGGCCAGACTCGTGAAGGAAAATATGGGTGAAGTTAGAAAGTAATTTCCCCTAAAATAGGTTGTGCACAGAATCAGGTAAGAAATAAGAAGTTGTTAAGCTATGGAGTGAAAAATGAGATGTGATCTCTTCAATTAAAACCACTGTTTTCTCTTCTTCTTCTTCTTTTTTTTTTTTCTTTTTTGTGCAACAAGACAAAACAACAGCAACTCAGTAGTAAGCCATAAAGGAGGAAACTAGAAGAGGCAAGGAATATAGAACATCAACATGGAAATTTAATACATCTACCTTTAAACTATATGAAAATAAATGGTTCAAGGTTCTTAAGATCTCTGGCAATCAAATTTTGTACAATTGTTATGACCTTTTTTTTTTTTAACAAAACCTTTATGTTAAGCTGTTCACATATTTGTAGGTTTTGTTGTTGCCATTGTTCCATCTATTTTTTTAACTTGTTTTTGGGTAATGATCTTGAGACATTTTGATTTTTACTGATGACCACAATTGCCATAAAATTCTACTTAAGTACATTCAAACAAAATTGTCTTCTGTCTGTTCTCCAGTTTAAGTTTCCCTATAAGATCAGCCTCCCTACTCATTCAATGAACATGCTATTAGCTATCTTTCTCTTTCTTGTGCTCATCATACAGGAGTTTCTTTATTCTGAGTCCATGTCCACCAGTTAAACTGAGTGTTCTAGTTTGCTAGCTGCCAGAATGCAATATACCAGAAACAGAATGGCTTTTAAAAAGGGGAATTTAGTAAGTTGCTAGTTTACAGTTCTAAGAATGAGAAAATGTCCCAATTAAAACAAGTCTATAGAAATGTCCAATCAAAGGCATCCAGGGAAAGATACCTTGGTTCAAGAAGGCCGATGAAGTTCAGGGTTTCTCTCTCAAATGAGAAGTCACATGGCGAACACAGTCAGGGTTTCTTTCTCAGCTGGAAGGGAACATGGTGAACATGGCGTCATCTGCTAGCTTTCTCTTCTGGCTTCTGGTTTCATGAAGCTCCCCAGGAGGCATTTTCCTTCTTTATCTCCAAAGCTCTGGCTGATGGACTCTCTGCTTCATGGTGCTGCAGCATTCTCTGCTCTCTCCGAATCTCCTCCATTCTCCAAAATGTTTCCTCTTTTATAGGACCCCAGAAATTTATCAAGACCCACCCAAATGAGTGGAGACATGTTGTCACCTAATCCATTTTAGCAACCACTCTTGATTAAATCACATCTCCAGGGAAATGATCTAATTACAGTTTCAAAGATAAAATGTGGAATAGGGATTAGAAGAAATGGCTACTTTGCAAAATGGGATTAGGATTAAAACATGGCTTTTCTAGGGTACATACATCATTTCAACATACTGAGGAACAGTTCATAAGGTAAGAGAAGTGTGGATGGATTTTTATGTAGTCCTGCTCAAGGAGGGGTATGGAGTTTTCTTTGTGACTGATTTCAACCTGTGTCTCTTCCAGTTCAGAAATCTATAGCCATGTGGTCTGGCACATTCAGAATTTTTAAAAGAAGTTTGTAAATAGATTGTCTTCTATTTTGTATTTCTCTAATTATTTTATTGTACAGTCATAATTAATAGGGGGCAAAAGCCTGAGGTTGGCAAGTAGCAAAGTTACAAGACTGGAAATGATATTATATAGAGAAATATTTTATATCCTGGTTAATCATGCTCACCGATGTTGAAGAGAAACATAGTTGAATGTGGACAAATATAACATATGAAGTTATTGGAGTATGTCTGGGGACAGGTTTTAATATTAAACCAATTATCTTTATAGGGCAATTTTCTATATTTCACTTTTGGTTTAGGCAGTTACCTAAAATTATTGTTCAATTCTAAAAATGAAAAATCCTTATGAGAGAGAAAGGTAAGAAAGGAAAATGCTACTACAAGTTCTCCATAATTCATAACAAATCTGGTATGAAAGACTCAAATTAAATTGAGATTCAAATTTACCCACCTAGGAATTCAGAAACTGATTCATCTGAAATATTTGGAACAGTCAGGGCCCATGGATTTAGTAAACAAAGAGGCAAATGGTAACAAGAGAAGAGATCCTGAGACAATTTATTGCTTCACTTCTCTTGACCTAGAACCTGGAGAGGCCTTACGTCCAACTTTTGCCCTGGATGGCTGCTGGTAATGATTGAGCCTACTGACAATTCCTGGCAGTCTCTCCTCTCACTCGAAGCATTCAGGTCTCTGTATCCCAAGTTATATATAAAAAAAGATACAGCAGCTTTTATTCATAACTAGAACAGACTTTTTCTTTCTTCTAATTGAAAAAGCCGATTCATTGGCATATATGGCACTTCCAGGAATGCTTTTAACCACTTAATCAAACTTGGCACTATCAAGATGTTGGTTTGATTGCCAACCTACGAAAGTGAAGGGAAATCACAAAAGAAAAAAAAAATTAACAAGTGAGCACAGTTCCAAAATTTGTTCTACAAATGTGTTTTAAATCAAATGAATCATCCTTTGGCACAAGCTACTCACTTTATAGTCATTTATTTGAGCGGCTTAGACTCTGCCTCCTGAAGACTGCGGTTAGCTTTATTCTTGATGAATGGGACAGTACCTTAAATCATAAATAAAATAAATAGGATAACTTAGCATTTGCCTCTGAAAAGAACGTATGTTATCTCACTTTGCACTGGCAATATTTTTTTAAGGGAAGTAGTTGGAAAATCAGTTTGATCCACAAAAAGAATCTATGATTTTTTTGCGTGGAATTGCTGCATAAAGAATGCAATTTGATTAAACAAATGCGGCTTGATTAAGAAAATCTGTGGTCTTCCCAACTATTTTGTCATTTTGCTTTTCTAGTCTTTTCACTCCATAACACTGATATTCAATCCTTCTTCTTGGGACTTTCCAATTTTATTGTGGGTATCTGGTGCTAAATAGGCTCATATTGTGAAATATTCTATTTATTCTTGAAGTCAATATTTTTTATTAATTCCAAGTTTTTGCAAGTGTAAAGGATTAAAAGGGTAAATCATATATAAATCTTAATCTTTTAGGAGATAAATTGAGGATTTTGTGTGTGTGTTTGTGGTGGTGGTGCTTAGTCATATAATTTAATCCTTACTTTTCATTCTGTTTTTTTTTTATTTTTTGTTTTTTTATTTTTCTCTTTTAATCTTTACTTTTAAAGAAAAACTTTTATTGGTAATTTATAATTTCTTCAAGGCCAGTTTTATATACTGGATCCTTACGCACTGTAACAACCTAATAAAAGTGTAGAATAGTTATCTGTATATTGTATAATTGTTTCATCAGTAGCTAAACCTGTATATATTTCTCCATGTCTTTCTAACATCTGCCTTATATCACAAATTAAAGTTCAGAGATAATAATTGTCAAGTGCCAACATTACTTTAGAACATTCGAATAACACAAAAGTGGGAGCGCTCAGAGTAAGAAACAGAAAAGACTTCTGAGTAAATCCTCCCGTCTCAAATCCTGCATGACAGGTGTCTCTTTGGTGAGTTCTGCTAGACAGCGGGATACCAGGATATCATCACCCTGCTGTGAACGTCTCTCCCAGAGGGGCCTTACTTATCCACCTCTTTGATTCCTGCTAGACTCAATTTTCACTCACCCTGTGAATTATCAGAGAGGATTTATTCAGAGATATATTTTTCCCTCATTTTCAATACTCATCTAGGTTCCTATTTGTGGGCTTCTGAAACATGTTACAGAAACACAGAACCAAATTGCACTTTGTAAGGCTTTCAGAGTGTGGGAAGGGAGGGGGGATTCTTACATGGCTTAACACCCAGAACTTAACTCTAAGATACAGCTAGAATCCAGTCCATTTGGTCCAATTATTATGATATATATATTATCATATATAATATTCTGTATACTAAATAGTAGGATTTATTAAGACAATAATAGGGTTGATTAAAAATGAGTTTCCTAACTGAAAGCTAAAAAAAGTACATATATATGCAGAGTATTAGTTAGGGTTCTCTAGAGAAGCAGAATCAACAGGAAATATTCATAAATATAAAATTTATAAAAGTGTCTCACATAACCATGGGAATATAGAGTCCAAAATTCATAGGGCAGGCTGTGAAGCTAACAATTCTGATGGAGGGTCTGGACGAACTCCACAGGAGAGGCGTGCCAGCAGAAGCAGGAAGAGAGCCTGTCTCTTCTGAATCCTCCTTAAAAGGCTTCCAGTGATTAGATTAAGCATCACTCATTGCAGAAGACACTCCCCTTGGCTGATTACAAATGGAATCAGCTGTGGATGTAACCAACATGATCATGATTTAATTCTATGAAATGTCCTCATAGCAAAAGACACACCAGCACTTGCCCAACCAGAAAAACAGGTACCACCACCTGGCCAAGTTGACACATGAACCTGACCATGACAGTATGTATACATAACACACACAGACATATGTAGATACATAGCCACATATAAACTCAGCAAGATTATTTCCTGTTAAATTGGCAAAGAAGTTCAAAAATAGAACACAAATGCACCAAATATACTACATTCAAGAAAACTCCGAGCAATCGGGGCCAGATAACACTCAAGGGTTTTTAAAAAGGGACAAAGTGGGTTCCTGCAGTAGAGACCTGCAAAATTAAAAATTCATGAGTTCCTAGAGAGAGCCAGCACTCAATACTAAAGTCCAATGTCAGCTAAGAAAACAGTAGCACTCAACATAAACAATGCAATTGTATGAAAAATTAAGTATAAACTTTTGCACTTTTCCATAGTCTCTCCACACTAGCCCAGTATCAGAAGAAACAGATACTCCCCATCCCTACCCCAGGAAAATGCTATTTTATACTGGCATACACTGGGCATTAATAACCGAAAGTGAGCCGAAAGCTACAAGTTCTTCCAGAGATGCTATCAAAGGACAGGAAAGGGAGGTTTAACAGACCAGAGGGACTATGTTCTCTGTATCTCACTTACAAAAAAAGTTGAATTGATCTGGTCTACACTGGGATGTCTGCATTTTGTTTGATGGCTGGTTGTCATTATACATCTTAGTCTTTGCCTGGGAATTCCCAAGAACGAATGAGCAATGCAAGAGCTCAATCCCTCTAACTTGGGAAGGCTGCTTTTTGATCATAGAAGAATAGGATGAAAAAACTAACCATTTGTGTCATAAAAGTAACCCCTTTCTTAAGTAGACAGATAATTAGAGGCATCATGTGGACAGAAATGATTCTACTTAGTTTCTGGATGACATCATAACTATCTCCTCTCCCCGTTTTAGCCACAAATATCCTGTATTTAAGTTATTTCCAATATTTTCTGTGTTACAACTTGCATCTTTCAAGAGTGAGTTCAAGTAATTGATGATGCTGGATGAGAATACGTGTGTGCACGTATTAGCTCTGTGTGTGTGCTCATGTGCTTGTGTACCTAACAACCTGACCAAATGAATGCCAACATTCCCCAATGACACAGAGTTGGTCAGTAGCTAGGATAGGCATAAATGAGCTAAGGATCTTGAAAATCTAAATAGAGCTCAAGGTGCTCTAATCTTTCCTCCGTATCCTAGAGTAGCTTCAGAGGTTCAAAATGTCTTAGTTTGAATTCTCCCAGAAATAGACCCTGAGATGAGAATTTGTGTTATCTCTTTGGGAGATGGTACCAGGAAACACAAAAGGGGACTATTAAATGAAACAGCGAAAGGCAACTAGTGAACTGAGGAATTTATCAAATTATCCTTGAGAAATTGTAGTTTCATTTTGCTGCTGACCTTGGAATCCATGTCGAACATTAATCTCCATCATCTCATCCAAAAGGAGAGGAGGCTGGGGTATTTATATAGGAATTTCCATCCATCATATTAAGGGCTGATCTAGGGATAAGAGGCAGTTGAAATTCTGTTCATCTTCATGGCTTCCAGCCTGAAGTACTTGGGCACAGCTGACTCTAGTGGCCAAAGAAGGCTTTCATTTAGATAGATGCACATGCCAGCAGCTTGAAATGGAAGATTGTAACTTGATAGTAAATTCTAAAGGGATCTCATTGGGATAACAACCCAATGTTCCCACTGGATATTCTGGATGGATATGAGTATTTCAAATTATTTGGTCATTAGCTGAGATGGTGACAGGTTCCAAATGGGTTTGAGGAACATGGGTATCAAAGTAATTTTTAAAGAAAGAAGGTTTTCAATCTCCACAAGAACAGGATCCACATCTGCCTCTCACAGTTCTTTAACCCTTGCCCCTTACACGATGCCTGGTATATAATTGACACCCACAAGTAATTCAATTAAATCATTTTATGATTTTTTTATACTTTAGTAATTTTTACTAAGGAAATAATTAAAGATATATTTAAAAGAACAATAAAATATCCATTACATCTAAAGGACTCTAGAGCCATAAATAAGGAGAACTATAATAGTAGTTAGGATTGTTATTTTAACGATTGAAATACAAAATTCTGCTTGCTCAAGTAACTAAATTCTGGACGGTTAGTTACCAGAATATTTCTTCAGCCTTATTCCAGTTAGATTGTAGAAGAGGGAAGCTATGGGATTAATGCTAGTTCCTAACTTTTTTCTTTAAAATATGCACCATTTATTTTTTTCTCTTCTGTAAAATTGAAATAGAATTTCTCATTTATATTAAAAGGAGTAATGGAAGGTATGAATATGGAATTCAAATGAGAAAGGTATGTGAAAGTAAATGGAAACATCACATTTGCTATCACCATGGTTTTATTTAAGTTTCTTAATATTTTGTATTCTGGGTTTCCTTTTTTGGGGGGAAATCAGGGAAATAATTCCCTTTCAGACTGTCATAATTAATAAAATAATTGTAACCTGAATATGTATGCATACATGCAATAGTAGATGTATTAGAGAGCATATATACATATATACATATAAACATCTTCCTATATTGGTTGTTTTAAAATTAATACAATGTGATTTTATATTTACAGTTTTATTCCTTTAAATGTCAACTATAGGTATATAATTTTCTCACTGTTGTAGGTTTTTTGATGATTCATGTGGCTAAAGAATTTGCATTCAAATTTCATAAAGTATTTTACCATCAATATTTTTGTAATTTTTTTATTCCTATTAAAAATGTAAACATAGAATCTCCTCTCAATTGCATGTCCTCCAACTATATGTGGATAAAAGATTTAAGATTTCACACTTACCAGAAAGGTTCATGGAAAGAGTTCAGTCGCTAGTTTTTGCAGCAGCCATTCTTGGGATAGTTTGTCATCACTGTTATCGGTTATTTCCTTAAATGAACATTGGTAGTTAGCAATTTGTAGCCTATGAGGGACTTTTAATTTGCCTTTAAAAGGTGGCTTTGAACATATGTTATTTTGTTAAATTATAGTTGTTAACCGAATAAATTCTTTAGTTGCATGTTTTCTTTCTACAGCCACTTGATTGTTTGCTATAAAACCCTGCTGACTTTTCATGGAACGTGTTAGAGCATTTTTCTCACAGTTTTCCTCCCCTGCCTGTAGTTCTAGTAGTCACTTCCCTCATTATAAGTTTAATTGCCAGGGGGTTAGTAACAAGGACATGATCTTTTTTTATGCAAAGTTTGTGATTTATTTGGATTAATTTTTTTCCCACCTGATTACATGACCCCACCGTTTTACTAGAAACTCACCGTGAATTACCTAAAGCACTTCCCAATCTGTCTCCATACATATTTTTTGATGAAAGAGAAAAGAAATGTTATATTGATTATGTGTGATTATCTATATTGATGTTTTATATTGAATACAAATGTTAATAGAATATTCATTCCACATGTACACATGGGCAAATTTTACATATTGTTTAGAAGCCAACATCAGTTCTTAAGGGACTCTTATTTCAGGATCCTCTTTCACAGAATTAAACCAGGCCATTAGAGACCCAAATCAATTTGACAGCCATTCCTACGGTTAACAAGGAATAGAGAGTTCTGTGCTTTGGCCAGCCAGGAAAGCAAGGTATATACATAGATCCACAAAAGCATGTAGGAAAACCAACTGTGAGTCTGGCTGGAATTTAGCAGGGATAAGAAAACCCAGTTGGGTTTGGAGAAAGGACTGCCAGGCGCCTCAAACCTCAAGTTAGCTTTTGCTGCTAGCATTTTCCCTCTGATTTTTTGTTTTGTTTTGTTTTGTTTCTAGCTGGTGCATTTTGAAGGAAATTTAACTTGAAAAGCATGTTTCTAAAGCTAAACCACAGACTGTGCAATATGAATAAAAATTGTCCTTGGCTTATTGTTTTTCAATTCCAGAAGAAAAATGATAGATCAGGCTAGTTACAAGCTATAATGCCTATATAATATTTTCACACAGTTTTTCTTTTTCAATAAACAGATCTGAAGATTAGAAAAAAGAAACATTAAAAAGAGCATAGAAAAAATGTTCAGAATTAGTCAAGGCTATACAATAATTTTAACCATCTATTCTATTTGCATTTTTTTTAATAAGAACTGTTTGCATTTTTTAAGGTTTTTTTTTTCTTAAGTAACTTTATGGTATGTATGTTACATCTCGTGATAATCACCCATTTCAAGTATACTGTTCAATAGGTTTTAGTAACTCATTACCATAAATCAATTTTAGAAAATATTCATCCTGCAATAAGTAAAGATGATGACCCCAACTGTATATTTTAATTCAGTTATACACTATATAAAGTCAAATTCAAGAGTCTTCATACTGAGTATAGTTCTTTGTAAATAAGACTAATGCCAAAAGACTTAAATTTAGTTCACAAGTTTAGGAATAAATATTTAGAAGCTTTATATACTATAGGTAAAATGTCATCTTAAAACTGAAATCTGTAAGGCTGTTATGGGAAGTTCAATTTCTGTCTAGGATAACAACAATTTTCTGTAATCTATAAAGGCAAGGAAATAGAAATGCAAAGAATTAAATACAACCATTGACATGAAAACCAAAGTCTTAAAAGAAACAAGTATTACTATATTTATATCCTCGTAATTTTCTTTTTAGTTTACTAATGCAATCCAAAATGGAGCAACTTAAGACGATTTTTTTTTCCTAATGTGCTAACATTTTTATGGTGCATGTAAAAATTAATCGGCTCCAGTTCTCAAAATTCTAAGGTCAATTATGTGAAGTTTACATAATTGCAAAAATATGTATTGATGCATTTTCCTTATTTGGATGGGCTTGGGAACTACAAATTCTGCAAAAAATCATGGCCAGCTAAAAAGCTATTTGACAAAAATCTTTAGATATATTAATTCTGTGTCTGGAACTAAAGAAGGTCAAGCCACAGGAATCATGGAAATTCATCACCAGGTAGTCTGCCTCTGCATTTTCCCCTTTGTTTTTTGTTAAGATTTTTTAAAATCTCCCTTTGTGGGGAATAAAGTTATTTATTGCAGCTAAATATTTACATTCTTTAATTAAGTGATATCTGGAGGATGAAGGAATTTGCTTGGGACAAAAAAGATGTTGGAGAATATCAAAAGAGTGAGCATGGACAATGCAGATTTCACAGGCCAAAATAGAAATTATGCAGGCATGATTGCTTTTGAAAACACTTTTAAGTCTCTGCTGGTGTGCATTTTGTTTGTATAAATATGCAAACACACCCACATTAGCATATTCGACACCTGTGTACTTCACATAGCTAGACCAGAAAAAATTAATAAAGTCAACCTCTTCTTTTTTACTTTGTTACATTTTAATTGAGATTTGATAATGTGATTTGGATACATTCTTGCTTGGAGATATAGAGTGAAAATTAGAATTCATATTTTAATTATCAAATACATTTAACTTTTCCCTATTTTTTCAGTTTTTTTTAAATTAACAAAGACCCTGGTATTCTTTAAGAGTATACCCATGTTATAAATAATTTCTGGCATCAAAGTAACACAAAATTAGAGCTTCTCAGAAAGGTGACTTCATGGCAATCAAAATATTTTACATTCTACAGGTGACCCACCAAAAATATTCTCTTTTCTGGACTACTCCTTCGTCCCATTTTTCACACTAATAACTGTTTCTATATGTGAGTAAAGTTGATAGTTCTGAACTAATTTCTAAATGTTTCACTAGACTTCCTAGATTTTATGTTATGGGAAGTTCAGGCTTTTACCTCCCTATGGGAAGAGATTGGGCTACATGATTTCTCAAGAGAATGCTCACCTCCCTCCCTTCTTCTGTAAATCTTTGTTGCACTTGGGGTAGAATTACTAGATCCAACCATGTACAAGATATGTGCTAAGCAAAATTTCTCATTTCTTTTCCTTTTCCACGCACATGATAAATAATATTTAGATGTAAAACACACATGCATGGTGTATCCCGTATTTTAAAAAATTTGAGGAGATATACTGTTCATCATCACAGTGATGTAGGATTAAATAATGGTTGCACACTCATGCATGTGATATTTTTTAAAAGGACAATTGTTATTCCTGTAGAAGTATATGAATACCTTTTACACCCAAGAACAGATATACGTGAGAATAAATTTATTATAGGCTAACACTTTGATCTATAAAAATGCATGCGTGTATATGTATATTCCAAAATGTAGTAACTTTTTTACAATTAGAGATTTATTACTTGTGACAAATATCACAACTGATACTACCATGGCAGTATTTGCATGTGATGCTTTGAAGAACTCTGAACTAACATAACCTTGCCTTTATTTTCTCCTTTTGTTCTTTTCTTAGTTGTAAAAATGAATGGATCAAGCAAAGACTGAACAAAATTGGATAGCTCACATTTGGCCTCAATAGTGTCAACTAGAAGTAGTTGATACTACTAAGGATGTTAGCTTATGATTTTATTATTGTACACATCTAATTAAAGATATTATCTGACTAAATTCATGGAGCTAATCACACAGACACAGGACCCCACTTATATGAAGCTATTAGGTATAGAAGTGCCTTGCCTTAAATACCAATATAGGTTGAAACTATGAATTGCCGAAGCTGCTGCAGGCTGCAGGTTTTAAACATGGGTGTTAGTTAAACATCAAAGACAGTGCATCATAGGGGTCTTTGGGTTTGAAGAGAGTGAGACAAGGTAAAATTATAGCAGGACTATTTGCATGCCAGATGTTTCCTTAGATAACTCATAACTTCTGTGTCAAGCAGAGGTCTTCTGAATGGTTTGAAAAAAAAAACTTTTAGATGATATTCCACTACTGTGATCTATTCAGACCAAGTTATACAAATAATGTTTTGCTTCTTTTTAAATTGAGGTGCATTTACATGCAATGAAATACAGTTTATAAGTAGAAAATTCAATGACTTTTGACAGATAAATACACCCATTCAAGATATAAAATATTTCTGTCACCATAAGAAGTTCTCTTGTGCCCCCTTCCAGTCTATAGCTATCATGTGCCAATAAAAGTTTAATTTCCTTAAGACTGTAATATATTTTGTCTGGTTACTAGATATAGCATAATGTAGCATAACATAACACAACATACAGCATAACATGATGTAAGTTTTTCTCTTCTTTTTTGTCCTACTGCTCAAGTAGGGGAGCCAAACAACCCGCAGAGACTTTCTTACCATTATCTGTAAATAAAAGCTGTGTTATTGTGAGTCATCGTGGGTCCTGAAGATGTGTTTAACTTGCACTTCTCTGCTCCTTCAGCTAATTAGAGAGCAGTAAGCCGTCATCAGCTCCATGGAGAATCCTGCCAGCATTCAGATTTGTTCCATCTGCCCTGTGCTGGAGTATAGTAGTGCCCTGAATGACCTTAAATCATAACAGACCCATTGCCTCAGCAGCCCTTAAACACACACACACACACAACTCACAATGTAGGGAGCCTAGTTCTAAGCTGAAATTTGCTCTGTATTTGTTTAGACTTCATCTTGGACCATTATTCCTTTTCCTCCACCACATTTCTAGTAGCTACATTCAATGGCTACCTGTCCTCAGACTGGAACGCCCTCTATACTAAAATGTTATTGTCTATACTGAAAGGGATTATAAAGTAGTATCTGATTTTGACCAAGATTTAGGTTTTAGTTATTTAAAACTTGATCATCAACTTTGGTTTTGAAGTTTCTACTCTATTGTTTTTATTTTATGGAAACCATAAAATAAGACAATAAGCAGGGCATGTGGTAGAAAGCAGTTCTACACTGGTTTGGGACATCACTCATAAAATCCAATGTCTTTGTCAAAGTAAATTTCCTATTCAGTGTATTATAATTAGGAAAACTTACTCAAGGATAATCTTGACAGAGTCAGAGTTTAGGCACATTACTAGTCTCAAGGCTAAGCTATATCTTCCAGAAGTTTTTGCATACTTAAAAATTGTATAAAGTTAGGAGTTTCTTAAATTACTTGTAACCTTTCGGGAAGAAAGATTCAATCCTTTCAGTGTGGATTGTTTATATCATTTCTAGAATCCATTTAAGCTTAGGCAATTATTTAGAAGCATATATTTTTAGATGTAACATAAAGAATACTGCATTTAAAAGAGTACATATATAGCCAAATGCCTACCTGCCTGTGATTTTTTTAGAGTATTTTGTGTGTCATGCGAAGAAAAGAAAGAATGCATTAGATTTAGTTTAATTTTAGTTATCTCATATTAAGATTAAAGACAACCAGAACTACTAGCAGTAGTATGTCATCTATGGAAAAAAAGGAACATTAGGAGGAAAATACACAAAAACACACACAAACACATACAAATATTTAGATCGATGGTAATCAGTCATTCTTATTCCCTTGTCTAAAATATATGATATCCTAGGAGAGGGCTCACTAGCCTTTGAAACTTCAGTCTTGTTCAGAGTACTCAGAACCCTCAAAAGGACCTAAAGACAGAAGGATATTATACAACATGCCAGTAAAGCTGAGGAATGATATATTTTCCCAAAGGTACTGATCCTATACATATATAAGTATGCTAAATCTCAATACTATCTAATAGGTATGCCAGTAGACTGCATTTTCCAAAAGCAAATAGCTGTGTATAAAATGTCATGTGACCAATGAGAAACTTATACATAGCTATTTATTAATATTAACCTCTTTCACATTGAGGCATTACATTTAGAAACCTATGATCACCCCCCATAGATTTTCAGAGCCATATTGCATATTTGAAGATTGTCTGATTCTCTGAGGAAATTGAATGTTATTAAGAAGAAAGTGAAATTAATATAAATTTAAAAAGGTGACACACCAGAAATGCGAAGCTAAATTGAGAAAATGGAAAACCGAATCGAATATTTATGCACCTATACAATAAAGAGCTATGAATTGAGCCTTTCCTCTATTACTACAGTTTTTTCTCTTTTATCTAACCATGCTGGTTACATGAGATAAGGGGAGATTAAAAAACAGTAACTGAGTTCCCTGCCCTTTAAAACTGGTCTTGGGTCTTCAAAATTCAATAATTAAATTTTTCGAGTTTTCTAGAGTTTTCTCTAAATTTAAAATCAAGAGGCCTAAAACTTTTGTATACTCTATTAACAAACAATAGGAAAAAACAAACATTAAATCCTAGTCATAATTTATTTTTTTCCATACTCAAAGTCTATTTTTAATCTATGATATCCTAGAATGTATTTCTCCTACCTTGATGAATTTAGTTGAGGAAATTACTTTCTGTTTACTATAGAATTTAAATGACATAATTTCATAGAAGACAATCTCCCTATTCAGCATATTGTAATTTTCATTTTTATTTGAGATTTGCTATTTTAATATCAGGAGATTAATGCAATAAATTTTTCAGAGTAACCTGTCACAAACTATGTTATGCATTTTATTGCAAAGCTAACCAAGCTGTGTGATTAGATTTATGTGAGGCAGACACATAGGCTAGACCTAAAGATAAAGAGAACCTTATGGCCTATTAGAAGCCTACTGGTAAGCAAATGGTGTAATTACAACACGATGTAGTGGGCTTGATGTAGCAAGCTAAATAATAGGAGAAAGGACACCTATAGTCCGAGAGGACAGAGGAAGGATCTGATTAACTATTGCCTAAGAGATTCAGGAAGAGATTTAAAGGAAAATTTTATTAGCAATGTATTCTGAAAGATAGTGAGTAGAAGCTATTTTTCAAGTGGAAAAAAGAACAAATTTGGTGTTCCAGACAAAGAATAAGGCAGGCACAAGTAAGAACAGATGAACACAGTACCCTTGAAATTTAAGATTTGAAAGAAGGACCAATAAAAGAAAAAGTTGGTGCGTATGTTGCAGTCTTGTGAAGAGCCTTAAATAGTATTTTAATGGATTTCATTTTATGCATCCTATTGTAGTCCAGAATTTCCAAAATGTGTAATCATAAGAGTTTTCTGGTAGCAACTGCCTTAAAAATATAGATTCTTAAATATAGATTCTCTGAAGTGTTTGATTTAGTTCACATATTTAGGAAAACTAGACTTGGTATTATGAGATATTGAAGGAGGTGAGAGTCAAGGTTTCATTTGTTTTATAAAATGATAAATCATCAAAATGTGTAGAAAGTTGAAATTCTGGAAAGACTGTGGGAAACATATAGAATGTTGAGGGTTTGAACTGAGGTAGGCTCTATAGAACTGAAATTGAGTTGATACAAAATTTTGTAACTTTCAGAAATTGTAGCTGATTGCCAAGTGAGGTTTTTGGTATATAAAACCTCATATATAAAGAAGTATATAAAGAAGTAAAATTCTGAAATTTCAAACTTGGTAAACTGCAAAATGGTGAGGTTTGAAATGGAAACAGTTAATTACTGACAACAACAGGTTTGGGGAAATTAGAGGTAGTGAGATAAAGAACATTAAGCTATAGATGATTTTATTAATTCTGGAAAAAAACTGAGTAGGAAAATGTTCTGAAGTAGGCACTGTAATGAATAATAAAGAAAAACAAGAGAAAAATGCTTTTAAAGGCATGTTTATTCAAAGAAAAAATAATTCAACTCTCAACTGCATACTATTTTCCCATGGAGATAATTTTTAAATGCCTTGGCTCACTTAGAAAAGAAACACTGAACTCTTGTTGTTATTATTTTAAATTGTTCAATCTCTAAACCACAGAGATACCTCAGAGATTCATTAGAAATTCCCAAACCCAGAAAGGGGAAGGTCCCAATAAAAACAAAGGAACCAAATCAGATCCTTTAGGAGCTGATGTTTTAAGTTTTCACTTCCTGATTCCAAGGATGGGTCATATTTTAACTGCAGAATAATGAGAAATGTAGTTTAAAAACACTGGAGTTAAAATAATGAATACCTTCCAAATCTCTCTCAGTAGATTTGGCATGTGCAAGTATCAATTGTGATTCTAATACAAATTGTGAATGATACCAGCCCCACCGCAACTCAATTCCTTTACATAGAAACATTTTTAAGTCTAATATTTTTGCTTACCAATTGTATTACATATATTATATATTATACATATATCCATTTTATATACACACACACACATATATATATATATTTCGTTAGATGTAATTAGCAGCTTAGGCTATGTTAACAATGAGAGAAAATAACCCCCTTGTGAAACTAAATAAACCCTCTTTAGAAAAAGTTCTTCACCTCTAGTCTACCCTTCACGTATTAACTGTTTAAGGGGATGATGTAAGAGCCTGCCATTGCAGCGACCTTGAACTAGAGAATACATGCAGTGAACAATTCAGGCCTTGGTTCCCAGAATTCTTTCTCTTTAGAACAGAAACTGAAAAGCACTTTTATATTAGGTTTCAGAAAACACGTATTACCAGTTAATAAAGGGTGAAAATATCTGCCCAGTCTTATATCACGACGCAATAACAAAAACTATTGTTATTTTGAAACAGCCATGATCGAGTCAACTGAGAAACAAGCCCAGAATTTCTTAATACTAAGAGGGTTCAGAAGTGTTCAGGAAATTCAGAAAATCTTATTTATGGAGCAGGGTTTAACTGAGTGATTCATGAGCCGTACCCCCCTCCCCAACCTTCACTATTTTTCTCCTATGTTCCTAAAAATTATTTCTGTTAAAGTGGAATCAACATCACATGTATTGAGTATATCATGCCTCCTTTTCCTACTGTTTTCCAAAGGACAATTTGTCCAGTTGTATACAGAATAACAAAAACGAAGAATCAGATATTATCTCCCTCACAAATCCGAGTACAACCAAAATATGTTTTATACACCAAGCCCTTATTTCAAAGAGCATCATCAACTTACTAAAGATGATTACTTTGTAATGTTTCAGTTTCTCTTTTTTACCAGTTTATCTTTTCTTCTTTTTTCCTACAAAACTCCCTGTTTGCTACTTGTATAAATGTCTGGGCCAGCTTCACGGGACTGTCATCAGGTCTTCCTCTTAAGAAGAGCCAGAATCATTTTAGTGATCCATCAGTTAGGCTATGGAAAAGACACACTAAATTAAAACTCTTAACCCTCGGCTATTGGGATGCTCACTGGTAAATTCTATTTTAGATTATACTCTATATTTTTTTGCCAGGGAAAACCTATGCTTCGTCTTCCTTTATAATTTCATTTTATGATACCCTAACACAGAACCATTTCTCCAGTTTTAAGGTAGAATATTTTTTTTCACTTCATTCAATAGGATGACCCTCCATTCTTTCAACTAAAAGTTTTGAAAGACAAGGGGTATGAAAATAAAATAAATCAAATCTTATAGTAAACTTTGCAGTATCATGTTCTTTTGTAGAGAAAAACTTAATTTAAAAAATTCCTATAAATTTTGGAAATGACTAATTTAAATAAAGCACTCTGATGGGTGAAGATTAAAGAAAACATAATACATATTGTTTCTCATTAATATTACAAATTGTATTATGTGTAGCACATGAGGAGATACGTATATATTCTACCTCAAAATATGAATTAAAAAGTGTTCTTGAAAACCTTTTAGAACCATTTGTACAATGGAGTATCCATGGATGTTTGTCCCTTTGGCCACTGTTTTATTATGTCTTAAAATTATTTATTAGGTGAGAGAAAAACAATTTTTGTTAATTATTAATTAGTATTAAAATATTGATAAGCATTACCTAAATGTAACCAGTTTTCAGCTGGTGCACTGGGTTGAAACTGCTGAAATGTAGCCAGCATAAGGGGCATGTCTTAAAAGAGCAGAACAAATGACTTAACAGGGGCATAAAAGCAAGAATCAGGAAGGGTTCATTTAACATAGAGATGCCACAAGCTTCGGCAATTGCCTCTACTTAAGCAAGTGTGGAATTACAAAAGGCTATTTATTACAGTCCAACAGGTCTCTGCAGCTTCCTTAAACAGCTTTGAAGAAATTCAACAGTTATAAGAGTTCTGCTCAGTGCAGAAGGAGTAAAAATTTAGGCAGATCCCCAAAATGGCCTGCAAAGCTTTCAGTAAAAAGTTAATACAACCTTGTCACATTAGATTCCTTGAAATGAATAAAGAATAGATGTTATACATGGTAATTTTCAAAATTTCTTTAAAAATGTTTTGAACCATCAGGAAAATAAGCCAGTTTGGTATGGAATTGAAAGTAGGCTATCCATAGGTTTATCAGGGAAAAGTTCCATCTTTAAGCTGTAAGCACCACATTAAAAGTTGCTCTTTGAATTGATCTGCTTTAGCAGAAAATTTAATGGAATTTCTTTCTTGTACAAAGAAGCAAAATTTGGTTTGGAAGATATTGGAGGTGGAATTTATCTGTTAATGGAATAGTGAGTTGATTTTTCTAAGTATTAGGGCAAGTATGAAGAAAATAGTTCAAGGAAATTTAACGTACCTGTTATTTATTTATAGCTCAGGCAAATGTTAATAAACATTGAATATATTTATGAAATATCAACTGAAATATAATTTAAAAAACCTACCTTTGTATAGAATCAACTTCAGAACAGCAAATCAGAGGGAAAGTGACGTCGATTTGGTAAATAAAGCAGAATACTGAATAGATGAGAATAGATGTGAAAGGTAAATGACAATATTTGTTTTTAATTGCTAATGGGAGCAAAATGTAAATAATAAAATGAGTTCACTTCTCAATCAGAAAAGTACTATCTACATTTTCCCTTGGCAAAAGAGTAAGTAATCAATCCCAGGCCATTAAAGTAATGATGCTTTACTTAGAAGAGTTAGTAAGGGGATCTTACAAATAAAAAGAACAGGTGAGAGGAAGTTTATTGCAAAGGATTCTACCTTTAGATATGCATTTTCCACTAAAATGGCAAAAAAAGCAAGCTTAATGAAAAGCCTGGTTTTGTGTGAGGAACAAAAATGAAAGGCATGTGTAGATAGGAACAATTTAAATGAGAGGTACGTTGCAAAAGTCCTTGTGGTAAACATAAAAGCATCAAATCAACACATTGAGAATATGTACCCTATTTGGTGTGGCAAAATACAAATGCATGCGGTTCTAATAGGCCTAAATTTGAGAAAAATTTAAACAAGATAGTTCCTCTAATAATGGAAGCAATTCAACAGTTAAAGTAGATAAAAATTCCTGAGTTTTGTTTGTTTCGCTTGTTTGGTTTGTACTTGTAAATTATCTTTTTCTCTTTCCCCTAGGACATAATGCCACTGAACCCTGCGGAGAGATATTTTAAATAATTCCATTGGCCAGTGCACTGAGACTGAGTTTGAAAACAGAAGCATATAGAAAGATAGTAGGCATTTTCTATCTAATGGAAAGATTTAAATAGGAAATCACTTACAATTTATTTAATCTTCAATTAGAAATGAAGTTTACCCTATGGTTATCTGATTCAATCATATAGTTTTTAGCTTATATTCTGTACTTCGAATAATGCCTAGCAAAGCATAACAAATATATACTCACTACCCAATAAGATACCTGAAAACATTTTAGAGAACTTGTGACACATATAGCAGTCATTTCCTAATTACTTCTTAATAAATAATTTTTAATAAATAAAGATAAAAAGTACAAGATTATGTTGATGATATATATTTTATGAGAGTAACTTGTCAGAAGTCAAGACACACCATAATAATTTCTAAATCTTTTCTATTTTGTAATGTACTAAATACTGTTATTACCAATGGATACCATGGGACTCCTTGTACATAATGGATTCCAGTCCTTTTGCAGAGCTGCGTATGAAAATGTTATCAATGTCTTGAAGAATCTGGCATTAATAACTTTGCAACATTATAACAAATAGGTAGTCTGAGGTTTTGTTCTTTTTTTAATATATCAAATATATTTCATTGCTTACATTATAGTAGCAGATTGAAAACATCTGCTCGCTTGCCACTAGTCCACCAGCAACAGAAAATCTCAGCTCATTTTCCATAGGTCTGCATGTACCAGGGCTATAATCCAGCTGCTGAGGCTTGATATGGGGCCAGATTAATACTCAAGAGCCTTTGAAATGGAAACAGTGCTTTCATGCCAAAGATTAGCACAATGATAAATCCCATTTGCTCCTTCCCTTCTCTCTCTGCTCCTCTTCCCCACCCTCCCCAACCCCATTAACTTGCCTCCTTCTACTGTCTGCCTCTCCCCATCCTGTCTTCACAGCCCCATCGCCTGTTGTGACAATTAAGAAAGATCGGACATCTAGAAACAGCATCTCGCTATCCTGGCAAGAACCTGAGCACCCTAATGGGATCATATTGGACTACGAGGTCAAATACTATGAAAAGGTACAAAGACAAAGTTAAAAGGTTGGATTGTGTAGGGAAAGAGGCTATCTTCTCATAAGCTCTGGTCTTGCAAAGAAACCAATGATATTGCTTGTAACTGGTAGAGATCTCTTTAGAATTCTGTTCACCTGACACCTTTAACTTATAGGTACAGGGGGATTTAGAAGCCATCCTGTTGGACGCCCCCCACCCCCCCCTGCATTCTATAGCAATAAGCCACAGCAAATATGTGACTACCAAGCTTCAGCTGGATAGTCCTGGCAATAGCAGTGACTTTCAAGTCACTCCATGCCAAGGCTGCTCTATGGACTATTTTATAGTGAGCCCTTAGTCAAAAGTTCACTGTCTCAAGCCCATTTCCTGACCCGCACATTCATATGAATTTTGTTCAGTAGAGAAAGAAACACGGTGCTAATAATGAAAACATTTCATTATTGACCTGAGAATGAAAATCTTTCTTATTTTGTGCAAGAAAATTTAGAAGGTGTTAGTGGGGGGTAAATTTGCCTCACACAATAAAATAATAATAAATTATAACATAAAATTTGTATCAGTCAGGGTTTTCCAGAGAAACAGAACCAACAGGAGAGGAAGAGGGACAGGAGAAATGGAGGGAGGGAGGGAAGGATGGAGGGAGGGAGAGAGAAAGAAAGAACTAGAGAGAGAAAGAGAGAGAGAGAAAGAGATCAAATTCCATAGGGCAGACCAAGAGCCAGAAATTCCAGTAAGGTTGATATTGAATTCTTTAGTGAGAATTCCTTAGATTGGAAACTCAGGAAAGTATGGAGGATGTTGTTTTGAGGAAGAATGATCACTAAAACATTTATAAAAAATACCTGTTTGGTTATTTATGAGTAGAATTTAGGCAGTGATATTTCATCACTCTAAATAGAACTTATTTCTCCTTGGTTTTAAATTATGGTAAACTTTGAATGCAGAATGTGTTCAAATGCAGTATCAGAGCTGATTGGTTTACAGCTAGTAATAAGGACACAATTTATTTGTGTGTCTGTTGCGGTTTACAAAGTACTTGAATGTCAATTAAAATCAAATTGTACATTTATCTTAGCAGTTTAGCATTTACAAAACACTTTTGCATAGATTATTTAAATTTGAGCAGCGTGATAATCTATATGACCATATGCATATAGATTATTTTACAAATGGAAACCTATGATTCAATGACATCATGTCAACTTCCCATAGTCTCACTGCTAATAATGTTAGGCCTCTGTTTTGAATCTCGGTGGTTGTAACTCCTCTGTAAGTAATCTTTCCCCTAAAATCATCTACTTTTTCACTCATGAAAATGGATCAGTATGGCATGAGAATTATTGGTCCAATTATTTGTGAAAAAAGGGTATATTAAAAAATTCCTTTCATTATGTAATGTTTTCCTTTTTTGAAGTTAAGTCATTTCACAAGAAGATGTCATTTGTTTTTCATAACTACCTACAGGAAAAAGAAAAGAAATTTATTAAAATAAATTGAAACATGATAAACTTAATTGTGCCAAAATCATAGAATTCATAACATTTTTTCTACTTTCAGTGACCTATTATGTTATTAACAATCTATCTGATTATGATTATGATTAAAGTGTGAGAAGATATATGGTGCCAAGTATAAATATCCATTGCTATTACAGGCAATGCAACAGCAACCAAAAAGAAAATTGATGATGTACCTCAGTTCAGACTGAATAGAAAAAGCAGGAATAAAACACCCAATCTTCAAATCCAAATGTGAATGAACTATGTTCATATCTTTTGGTAGCATAACATTTTTTCTGAACTTATTTCAAACTCTGTCAGCAAAGCACAATTCATACTTAATTTTAAATAGTAACTAGTATAGATAAAAAAGATTGAATCTATTGATTACTCCCTAACCATTTTTAAAATTTGATACATTATTTTTAATATATTTTGCATATCACAGTTATGTAATACATACAAAAATACACATATGCACACATATAATGATAGAATGTTTGTAGCTATTTCACTAGAATATAAGCTCCACAGTGTTTAGCTTTCTTGTCTGGTTAGTTCACTGATAATAATGAACTAAGCCTGAATCTGATTCACTGAATGTGCAATGATTCTTTATATAAATGAGATCATTATTTATGTGAAAGTAGAAGAAGCATTCTACTTTTTTCATTGGTTAGTATAGTAACTAAAAATGCTATTTAATATGACCAACTTGTTTCAGTAAAAATATATATAGTGAACTGCATATTTTCTATAATATATATCATATCTAATTTTGATTGAAGATATGCATCATTTGACAGAATCCAAGTGCAGGGACCTTGTACCATGGACTGAAATCAAGCTGCCTACCATAGGATGTTTAGTATCTGTTAATATATGTTAGAGGGCAAAACTCAATCCTATATGGAAATACAATTTTTTGTAAGCAAGGCTCCACACAAAACATCTTTACTATTTATGAACAGTATGAATCTCCTAATGTCTAGTTTGGATCTCCTAAGAGAGACCCTGTTGGGAAATACATTTCTAGACTTTTATCTGAAGCTTTTGTCAGAAGTAAACCACAGTGGCTTAGATTAAACACAGTGCAAATATATTTATGCTGATAAAATTATTGATGCAGAGCCACATATAAAATCTTGGCTTTTTTATACTTAGTATTTTACGATTGATGGAAATACTTTCTATTTGGGAATTAAAGCATTCTTATATGGTTTAAATTTAAAGGGGGTATTTATCTCCTTTCTAAGTTTATTCCTGGAAGTAGATTGAAGCTTCCTCTCTATCTTCCCTGGAAGAAAACATACATCCACTCATAGATTCTTTAATCAGTAAAAATGAACTCATTTTTAATAATTTATGTCCAAGGCACTAATCATTATGTCCAAGTTCTAAAATTCAGTAAATATTTCTAACTTAAAAAACATAGTTCTATACATTCAGAGAGTGAAATGATTCTATGTCTTGTCTTTTTTACCTGCCGTATGCTTTATTTAAAATCTAAAATAACTGATTAGGGACATGCTTTGAGTCATTTACTTCTTATAATTTGATAGTAGTATGAAGATCTGATTTTAACATTATCTTTTCTTACCTCAAAGCAGGAACAAGAGACAAGTTATACCATTTTGAGGGCAAGAGGCACAAATGTAACCATCAGTAGCCTCAAGCCTGACACTACATATGTATTCCAAATTCGAGCCCGAACAGCAGCTGGATATGGGACCAACAGCCGCAAGTTTGAGTTTGAAACAAGCCCAGACTGTATGTATTTCTTCAACAAAGTGTGGGGTGGGGAGGGTTGTTGCAAATGTCTGATAATTTATTCCTACTCTCTCTGAGTTTTATCCAAATGTGGTACATTGGAAAGTATTTTGCTTGGGACATTTAGTAATTTGCCCAGCATTGTGTCAGCATATTTGTGTTTGCTTGGGTGTGCATCTTTGTTTTCTTTTTTTAAAAACCAAACATATTTTGATGTCTGGAATACATCTGGTTTTCTCCTAGCCATAAACTGCTTTTAGGGAACATTATGTAATGTGGTAACACATTTCTAGTGCCCATTAATCCAGATATTCCAGTTATCTTGCATGATTCATTGAACTACAAAAAACAAACTTGCTGAACGATGAGGATATTAATTTTATTTTAATCCTCAGCACATTGAATCTTGTATCATATGGAAAATAAGGATTTTCTAAAACCTGTTTATAGCTTCATTCACAATCACAGACAATTTAACCATCCAAATGGGCCCCAAATTTGGCTTGTCTAAAATTGGCAAAGATTTCTCAATATAATCTTTCTTTTATGTTCATGCATAAAAAATATTTATGCATTTTGCTTCATCTTAGAAAAGCCTTCTATTAAATTTTTCAAAAAGGCAAAATCATGACTATACTACTAATATAAAGTGAAGACAAAGATTTTACTTAACGCATTAATTAATAAGGAGACCAGTAAGATGTTAAAACTGATTCTAAAGAATATTTGTAGAACACGCATGCAATGTTGTTTGTATTTTTACGGATAGCCTACCAGAATTACTTAAACAATTTTGCTAACATATCCAGAACTTGTTAATATCCTATAGTATAATAAATGTAATGATTGGGTTCATCTTTTCTACAAGGCATAAATCAGTTATATCTCTAGTGAACAAGTTTCATTTTTATTGTGATTGGAGTAACACATTTGCATCACATTTTCTACAACTTAACTTCACAATTGTAAAATAGCCTAGAAAGACAATTAGAAATGCACAGCATAAAGAATCAGAAAATCCAGGAGTGTCTGTAAATGCCAGCACTCCAGTAATTTCTTTGGCCCATTCCATCTCATTTTTCCTGGCTCTTTTTTTTCGCCTTCTAGATATGTTTTATTTCTTTCCTGACATAGAATCACATTTGACTGGCATGGTGATATTTTTTATGCCCAATTTTCATAACTAATAGAAACATTCAGAATGGACAAAAGTTATAAAAACTCTGTAAGTTGATATGAAGGAGCAAGTATTTTATGGCACATTTTTGTCAGACAACTAGGAACGTTGTTTGCAGTAATAAGCTTGGACTCCTGCAAAGTACTGAGGTTGTAAATGTTTTTTAACAGTCAGTGTTTTAGCTCCTGGACTCTACATCTGATCCATTACAATTCCTCTATTCATAGAAGGGCTGCCATCTTCAAATACAGAAATCTATTCTTACAGATCTCTCCTAATCCACCTATGATGAAATGGGCGAAGGGAAACCTCGCTCAGAGAACATTAGAAACAATACTTAGCAAGATTCCATGGGGGTCTGGGTGAACATGACTTAAAATAAGTTTAAAATTTTATATGATTAAAATATAACTTAATTTTGGTAGTTGTAAGTGTGCAATTTGTTAAGTGGTACAAAAGAAATTCTTCTTTTGAAATGATTGTAGATTTGCCTTTTTCAATCTTTAAATGAGTGTTTGAATAAACAACAACATCGGCATTTGATTTGTCAGTAAAAACCTCAAATTACAGAAATATCAATAGCAAATGATTAGTCTATCTGATGCTACCTGATGTTAGAAATAAGGCATGTTGAGGGGCAGCAGGAACAGATTACCATTAGATAAAGATTTATTATGTTGATGCAGATTTTGGAATCTTTATCTCTTCTTATATATTCCTAACCAGTACTTAAAATCAAATTTACCTGATGAGTAAATTTGTAGCAACAAATAAATTCCAAAATTCTAATGCAATTCTAAACTTGCCACAGATATTGCTATGATAGTGTTTAATTGTGAACTTTTAATGAAACTTCGGTGTCTGAGGCTTAGATATTGCATTTGAAAACTGCAGAGTCTTAGGATTTTTACCAAGTAAGTTTAATACTTACAATTGTTCCATGGATTGAGGGAGAGAAGAGAAAATGAGGATAGAAAGAAAAATTTTTTCCTCCCCCTCCCAATTTAAAAAAGAATTCTGAGCTAAGCAGTTTGATTTTTTTTAAATAATTTACTCTTAATGCTTTACCATAGAATTCTTCCAGACTTTAAAAATACATGGGAAACAAATGTACTTTTTCCTAGGGGTAAAGACAAAGATCTACTCTCCTTCTGTTTTTTTTTATTAAAATGAAATAGCCATGAAAATACTAAGGATGTTAAATCTTAATTGCAATGCATTTAAATTAAAAATATATAAAATAGACTGGTGTTTGGATTTCTTTACCACTTGCTTATTTTTTCCTAGTTTTAATCTTTTAATTACCAGCAAAGTTCTCATTTATAACATATGTGATATTTCTTAGTAAGGCACAGTGTATTCTGAGCTTGAATTTACACGGCTTTCTGAACTTGGTATTAGCAAACATATTGAGGCACACTTGAGCACATATTTTGCTAAAAGCTTCATAATATTATTTATATGTCAATGCTTTACATTTATTGTCATTCTCATTTTACAAATGAGGTTTCTGAGGCATAGAGAGGTGAAGTAAGCTTTCCAATGTTACACAATTGCTAAGAAATAGGTCTGATTCTAGGACTCATGCATTTATATGACAGTTTATAAAGCATTTCATAACATCCAATTTGATCCTGTTCTAAGCTAGTCAGATTCTATCATCTCCTTTTACACATGATCTAGGACTCAGAATTTATGTGTTTTTCCTGACGTTGCAAAGCTACTAAGTGATGGCTATGAGGCTAGAATCTCCAGGTTTTAGAGTTTCTACTCAGTGCTTCTGTTGCCCGTATTTTTTTCTTAAATGATGCTAAAATAAAACCGACAGAAAGCTTAGAGTGTAGAAAAAAAGGACTTTCTTAAAGGCAGCTTCCACCAAAGCAAAAAGTGAAAACAGCATGACATGTTTAGGAAAAACAGGTAATCCAATTGTTTCTGGAAACCTTCAGTGGTCAGACAGTGAATCTAGGATGTGAGTTTTGTGTCTAAGAAAGCCAGAGGTAATGTAGTTAAGCAAGGATTTTGGAGCCAAGCTGCTTTTATTGGCAGGATGATCTTGGACAAGTTACTTCAACTTTCCTTGCCTCAGTTCCCCTACCTGGAAATTGGTGAAGATAATTGTGTATAACTCAATAAGATCTTTATGTTGATAAAATTTACTAATACTTGTAAAGTGCTTAAAATATTACCTGGTATACTAGGCCCTTAATAAATGTGTATTTATGTGTTTTAAATACATAGTCCATAATTTGAATATCCTAAGAATTCAAAGACCAAAAATCTGTGGGATAAAGCTAAGTTTTAGAATTTGAAGATCCTATTGGATATTACTATACAAGAAAATGAGCCTGAGAGACAATCCCATTAGTATACCTGAACGTGTTACATCTCTATATGTAATGGTTTCGTTATAGAGAGGACTTTTCTTCCAGAATTAATCGTGAATGAGTAAATAGAGTATTTTTGTAAGTTTTTCACCAGGGAAATGATAGAATAAAAATATACAACATTTAATGAGCACCTACCATGTGCTCTGCACTGCTGTAAGTACTTTACTTGTACTAACTAATTTAATCCTTAAGACACCCATGCAATACCACACAGCTAATAAGCAGCCAAGTGAGAAAACAAATGCAGACATACTGGTTCATGACAAAGAGCTCCAAATCAGTCTGATTTAGGAAAAGTAGGCCAGCAGTATTCCTTATCAGAAGGTATTAAAATTGGAAGTGACTAGAAACAGGGGAAGTCATTTGATTTTAAGAAAACAAATTCGAATGGAATTGCTAAGAAGATAATACAATATATCAATTTTTAACAATATACGTACTAAATTATTAGATATAAAATCACACATTTAATCAATATTACTCATTCACGTATTTGTTAAGTTCAATAACAAAAATGATCCAGTTTAGCTCCATGCTTTAGAGAGTCCCCAGAATTCGTAGATATTTAGAACTAGATGAAACTGTATAGAAGTTCTACCTAGTTTAATCTCTGTTTCGATGAAAAAAAAAATAGCTGAATAGAATTTTTCTTTCTCCTATCATGTTTCCCCTGACAGTTTCCCTGAACTTTATTTATAAATTGGCTAATCAAAATTATTAGAAAATTTAGAACTTGCTGCTAAATTTAAATTTTTATTGCAGTACATAAAATGGAAAACAAAAATTGCAATTATTATATGTTAATTCTTGAAAATACAGTGTTGAACTATTTAACACGCGATTACAGATGAATAGTGCGGTGGTGTATCAGTTCAGGTCTTCAGGGCAGCAGATGCCAAAATGGAATTAGCAGAGCAAGAGCTTTTTGGAGGATAATCCTTGTGAAGGGTAAAGTGGGGGAAGTATAAAGAGTGGGAGGGAATTCTCAGACTGAGATGCAGGTTTAACATCCATGAAGGAAAGGGGAGAAAGAAGAAAAAACAGGGAGAAGAATCTCAGACTGCATTGTGACTCTGACATTCTTGACAAGCCAATGGGAAGCCTCTTAGTGAAGATTGCCTATTAGAGGAATCCTGCATTGGACAGAAATGGCCCAGCTACAGCAGACTTCTTCTGCTTAGCTATTGAAGACAGCGTGGTCAGTGCATGAAAGCTGCAGTGGGTCCTGGAGGTGCAGCAGCTGGAGGGTGTCAATTCACTGCACTCTTGGCAGCAGGGAGATCTGAGCAGGCACTACCAAGCTGACTGCCACCATGGTGTAAATTGTTTGCTGGTTGTAAAGAATAAAGCATTTGCAACAGTTTATATTATCAGTGTTCCATTCTGTCACACTCTGCACTCTTTTTTCAGATGCTTAGAGAACTTGTGACAACCTATCTACTGCATTTCTTAGCTTGTATCATCTCACTAATCTAAAAATTCATATTTTAGAGAAAACCTTCACAATTTAGATTTGGCTGGGGTGGAAGGTGCCATGTTGGCTTGTTTGAGGGTAGAGTATTCAAACAACTAAACTCTAGCATTCTTTTGATTTGTTATTTGGTCCTTTGTTCAACCAGCCTTCACAACAAAAGCAACCTGTGCAAAAGTGTGAACATATTAAAGACCTGTCCAGGGAATCTAGGATTAGGATGCTTATAGACTTTTCAACAGGAAAGATTTAGATAAGAGCTAAATCCTAAATGGCTCTACCTGTTGTGCTATGGAATTTGCATTTTCCTGAAAGTGGTGGAGATCCATGCAGAGATTTTAAGCAGAAAATGTTAATTCAGAATATCTTTGGATTTGAATATCTTTTCAAAGATGGTGGTTAATCGGATTAGAAAGCTTCTTTCCAATGAGGACAAAGAAAACCAGCCCTGCATATTTCACACAGTAGGCACTTAGGTAGGGTTTGACTGAAGGAGCTGAAAGGTAGTGTTTATCAATTGAAAAAGAAATAATCAGAAAAAGTATGCTAAATGTCTATTTGTTTATAGTAAATGAAGCATTCCTTCAATTGTAGGTCAGACGTTAAATCAATAAACATGATTTAATATATCAGCTCATCCATGTAGATGTTAGTTACAATGTGTTAATTCTTTTCTTTTCTTTTCTTGTATTTTTCCCTTCAACCTCACAGCTTTCTCCATCTCTAGTGAAAATAGCCAAGTGGTAATGATTGCCATTTCAGCTGCAGTAGCAATTATACTCCTCACCGTCCTCATATACATTTTGATTGGGAGGTGAGTTCACAGTTGTCTTGCCATTTACTTTCATTATTGCTTTGCTTTCTGCTCTCATTTGCTGTTAAAATTTGAAGAGGGTGGTATTTTACGTATTTTAGTATCTTGTTAAAAAGTTTGAATACAAAATGATTGGCTCCACTTCTATTCTAGGTCCTTCTTTCTCTTCTCCCTTTTTTCTTTATTTTTTATTTTATTTTCTTCATTGAATCCCCACCTCCACTCTCCCATAATGACCGCTTCCCTTCTCTCTTTTGACCTACCTCTAGTTTTTACTTTCTTTTTCCAATTATCCCCCCTCACTCTTCAAATATACCCCAGGTTCCTCAGATACTTTCTCACCCAGAGCCCTGGGAACACTGAACAGCAATAAACACTAACAATGGAGACTTTACCCTTCATTCATTCTAACAGTAGTTGTTAGAAATATACTATAAACACATTCTAAGACCATTATAAAAACTGAACTGAAGGGGTTTGCACAGTGGGGAAGCAACTCTGTATCTCCTCATTAGGCTGCTTTCCAGAGTCCCCAGAGAAGGAGGTTTTCTATAGTGGATTTAGAAAATATGAAGTCATTAAACTTTCAGTAAAGCATTTAATTGTTTGAGGAAAACACTTTATTCTGAGGTGCTTTGCACATTCTGAGCAGAGATCATTGAAGTATGTTTCCTTTATGTTTTCTCTTCTCTCGAATTGCCTATAGGTTCTGTGGCTATAACAAGTCAAAACATGGCGCAGATGAAAAGAGACTTCACTTTGGGAATGGACATCGTATGTTTCTTTCTTTCTTTTGGTTTTAAGATTTTAGTTCTAGCATTTGTTGATTTATAATTGGATAATATCCCCCTGACAGAAAGAATTCAAAAGTAGTTTTATGGAAGAATTGAACAAGGTGAATTATTTTTAAACAAAGAAGGAAATTCATGGCTCTACATTAAGTAATTTTTACATGGCTACATTTCAACATATTTTAAGCTAAAATAGAGGGTAATCCGTGGTTTACATTCAAATAACGCACGTGATGGGTAGTAGGAACTGCAGTCAGTTCTGCGTGGCTGAAATGCAAAGCGTATCTTCAATTTCCTTATTACCATTCCTTTGCTGAAGTCTAAATAGGAGCCTTTTCTGTTTCCTAACTGCCAAATAAATATAAACAATCTCTGTTTATGTAAAATTCCTTACTCCATTTTGCCAGCCAATCAGGAGAGAGCCTTTAAAATAAACAGCTTTATTTTGGAGTTATATGATATCCAACTGGTAGAAAAATGGGCCCTTCCCCCCCCACACACACATTTTAATACCAACCAATTTAACCTCTTTTATTATTTTCTAAAATAAGTATTCTTTTAGGAAACAAAGTGTTTACAACTAACAAAAAAGAATCTCTAGTTTTTTCCTTCTGGAAAAACAAATCATCCCAGGTGTTTTTTCTTTGCAAAACTGGTTTAGTGTAATGTGGCACTTACTAATTTTTTCCTTAGAGGGAATAGCATGATCTTATGAAATTAGTACCGAGTCTGTAGTCATGCTGATGTGCTTGAAAATAAACTCAATATAACCAAAGCAGTCTTAGACACATTGTTCTTTTTAGCATTTACTACCATCTTCTAAAGTTATTTTCAAATCGACATTATATTCAGTATCAGTCATTGAATTTGCATCTAAAAATGATAGCTTTAGTTGTAATTAAAGGGAAAACTTGCTTACCTATTGCCTACTTGTAGGAGGAATATAGTAGCTTAAAAGAAAACGGAAAGAATGTCTTCAAAACATAAATTGCTATGGGGTGAAAAGAATGCAGAAGTTTGCAGACCACATTGTTCTTTCCACTGAAGTTCCCTGCCATCTCATTGCAGAGTAACTATGGAATAGCTTCCAATCAGGTCAAAGTTCTGCCTTCCTAATACCAACATCTCATCCTTCCAGATTAGTTAGGTTACCAAATTTAAAAGTTATGAAACAAATGCATGAACACAATACAGATTTCTTCTCTTGGATTTTTTTTCATAGGCCTCCAAAACACTTCCTTACAATTGCATGTCTAAATTGCTGCATTCCTGTAGATTAAATTGCTCTTAACTTGAGTAGGACAATTGTTGTAAATATAGTTTTTAAAGCAAGACCATACTGACTTGGTTCTTTCTATGGGAATTATGAATCTCATGAATTTGGAACTTCGATAAATTTCTGTTTCTACTACAAGCAGCTTCCCCATCACCCCAGTCTGTTTCAGCTGTTCATTTTTATGGAGTATGTTGATACTTTAGTTTTCTTCAAGTGTACCATATCCTTATGATAAACAAACAAAAATGATGCATTTTATCCTAGCTGCATAATATAATTTATATGCATGCCATAAACTTTCTGTTTCTTAATACCACAGCTGGTTTATTTCAGACCATTTCTTTGGTATTACTTTAAAAAGCTTTAGCTATGAACTATTCCCTCCAGCCTTGTTACAAAACCTGTAATATTGCTTCAAAAGGAAAGAGATATGTTTCACCTCCTAAGATCCTGTCCCCTTGCCCTCTCTAGCTGGGCCTTCTTGCTTTTTTGCTATCCTTAGGGCAACTCATGCTGGTAAAATGGAAATGTAAATTATTGTGTTTGCACAGAATGAACTGTAAAGTTGTACAGCTTAACACATGTGCATGTGTTTATTATCTGGTTTTCATGACAGGGCCCAGTTACTCTGTATGTTGCCCTTAATTATTGGTGTGAAGGGATTATGTGCCTTGCAGCCTGAATCACCTGATTCCTCAAAACTCTGGGGTCAGCAGTTAAAACTCAGCAGCTAAAGCCCACACAGTGAACATACCGTTTTCCTTGCTCTGTGTGTGCATTTTTTCTACTAAATGCCATATGAGAGAAAAGAAGTTTACTTGGTTGTAATGAATAGCAATGAGTACAGTTGATTTTGAGAATGATTCTTTAATTTTCAGATTTTTCAGTACTGTGTACACTCTCTAGGGCTGATGGGTACTGAAGGATAGCTCTGAAGCATACATTCCAGGCTTGTTAAAGCCAGTGCTTATTTGAAATATTTGAGACATGTTCCCAACAGCTCATTTTATAATCTTCTCTGTAAAAACTGATATCAGAGAATCTCCTCCAAATTGATTTTTGTAGGTTCAGCAATGCAAAACATTTGTGATTATCTACCAGAAGAATTTTCAGTTTTACCTTATTTTTAAAAGTGTCATTTGGTTTCCTTGAAAATGATGCTAGATTTCTTTACCTTACTATTACTAAGTAGCTGCAAATCAAAACAGGCAGATCACCTGGTGTAGCCTCAATTTGACAGGTAAGTCCTAGTTAAAATGCAACCAAGTTTACTAAACAAAAAGATTTCCCCTAAGACTTCATTTCCTAACATGTTCTAGTGAAGTCCATGGTTACTTTTACTGTTTTCCTTACTCCAAAACAAGAAACAATAAGACAACTTTTGTTAATTTGTTACTTGTTTTAAAGCTCATGTATTTTAGTGATGATAATATATGAAATAGTTTTTGTATAATAAATAATAGCTCATAGTACTGAGAGGTAAATCTGGTACCTGTTTTATATAGGAAACAATGTTTTTAATGTTGCAGAAGCATGCAAACTATGTGAGTTTGAATGAAATGGACAATTTGGGGCCCAAATTCTACTGCTATGAAACCTCAATAATTAAAAATTGTAATTTAACATTCATAACAATGAAACTTGTAAAAATAGAAATAATATCTATTATTTATGGAACACTACTTAATAGGCATCATGATAGGCACTTAAATAGTATATTTTCAAGAACTTTCTCTCAGACTTAATTTAATCTTTTTGGCTGAGCTTTTCAAATTAGCAAACTTAAAAAAGTAGAGTTCTCATTTTAAAAGCTATTCCATTCACAGTTACCGCAAAGGAAAGGATAGATCTTGATGTGTCTCTATTTTTGTGGACATTGATTCCTTAGACATTGTCATCTTTTAAAGTTCTCCATCCCTTGCATCTTGACTGGAGAACAGTGGCTCTTTCACAGTGGCAGTGTCAGTGTCCGACAGAGTAGGAGTGGATTCAACCCAGTTGACCTCTCCTTTCCTACATTCTCCATTTATTCCCTCTTTCCCCCTTGTTGTCTCAATAAATAGCTGAGAAGAAGAGTTTTTTCTCCTCTCTTCTCTCTCAGCCACAATTTCTTTTATAATCCATTTATTCTGATGGTCTAACTTTCTTTACTGGAAGCTTTTGTGGACACTTTGCAGGAACTCAAATTACAGTGTGATATAATCATAACATTCGAAGTTGCCTTGTAGTTTAATGAACTGATCATTTGTTGGCACAGATTCTGAAATCTTGGTCTCATTAACTTAATAGTCATTGTGTTGAGGGTTTCCCTCAAGAACACTTGCTGGCATCTACAATTTTTACACCTATTTAATACAAACTGCAAAGCTGACACAAAGAAGTCTCTGATATTTGCAGAGTTTGTGTTGCCCTTTTGCCAATGAGACTCTTCCACTAAGAAGTGACATTGGAAAATACGGTGCATGATTTTATTTGTTGTTTCAGGACAAAAAAGCTTTTAATGATTTAGTGTGATTAACGAAAAAGAATACCATTAAGCATCCATGTCCTATCTTAAAGCAGTGTTACTAATATTTATCACTAAAATTAGAAGTATGTTTGTATGTCAAGATTTACAATTAGAATTGGAAGTAAAATCAGTAATATTAGTAGATGTTATGTGAGTTAAATTGTAACTTCTTTCGATGTTAGTGCATATTTATATGTGCTTTAATAAATAATAGCCTTTAGTAAATCTTAGGCTCCTTTTTTTAATGTATAGTTCTCATTCAGATAAATTTAGTTTATTTAACATTCCAAATTATCTTTATTGTGAGCTTTTTCTCAGTAGATCGGAACTCATTAATATTCTATCAAATCCAAAAATGACTCTCCTGTGTGCCAGACAGATGATATTCCATTTTACAGCCTTTAATTAATTTATCTAAAATTACATCCATTATATAGCCTTCGGAAAGTCCAATTACAAATATTTTGTTTTATTGTCTGGTTGGGCTGGAATAGATATTTAGTTACTACAGTCTCCATAAAATCATAAATGTGCAAATGGTATCATTGTGTTCACTTAGTGGTACAACTGTTGGCTAATTATTTGGCCTGTTCAGTTCTGAACTGTGTTCTCCTCCTTACATACCCTTCCTTGATGGCTGTTTTTGCAGAGAAAGCTGCTCTTGTGGTTTCTCTTTGTGTTTCATTTCAGGGAACTTCTTTTCTATAATTGTTCACCACTGCCTGCCAATTTCTGCGGTGCCATGGAATAACCTTACAGTTGATGCTCTTTTCTGGGATGGGAATTTACTTTTAACTGCTGGTGTTTTAACATAAAGTTTGCTCAGTAAAGGTTTTATTCATCTAGCTACAGTAATGCCTTTCTTCCTTTAACCAGTAAAACTTCCAGGTCTCAGGACTTATGTTGACCCACATACTTACGAAGACCCTACCCAAGCGGTTCATGAGTTTGCCAAGGAATTGGATGCCACCAACATATCCATTGACAAAGTTGTTGGAGCAGGTAACAGCCGTAATAGTCCCACTGCAAACCTAGCATATCAGTGACAAGTTTACAGCTCTGAATAAGAATGCTGATTGAGACTGCTAGGGGTCTCAGGACTCAGTATATTGCTGTGGAAAGAGACACTTTCTGATTTCATGATCAAAGGCAGGCAATAAATAAATGAAGGGGTATTTAATGGAATGGAATGATTTCAAAGGTGCCAGACTTACAGACTCACAGACCATGGCTGGCTTTTAATTTATTGAATTTCAGAGGCGGCAGCAGAAACAGCTCAATCTTCCCCTGGCTACGCTGATCATGTGTCACAAAGCCTATTTGGTTAAATAGGGTTAATAGGATAAAAGTGTGTCCCATTTTAAAAGACCATCAGGTGAATATTTTGAGTCACAGGAAAAAAAGTAATTTTAGAATTCTCTGTGGAATTAGAAAAAAGCACAAAATAAAATCATAATTGATGCATTTTGTACAAACTCAATCATCGCTATTTTGTATGGTTGTTTCAGATAAAACATGAAGTGCTCCATTTTAATACTTTCCTGTGACTTTATATAAACTCAACCCTAAATTCATTAATACCTATGGAGTGGTTATTAATAGCAACTGCATATTTCTGTAGAAACTATCAGCATTTCTAAAATAATATTTCCTGTAATACCACATGAAAACATGTACATCCACACTATATACAAGGTACATGGGAATCAAACAGTATTTAAAAGTAAAAATTAACCATGCTTAATAGTTTTACCCCATCATCTCATACTTCAATATTGCTATGTTGATGCAGAAATTGGAGTGAAAGATTGAGAAAATAGCTCATTGTATTATGTATAAAATATCTGATTACATCTTCTGCAAGGACAATATAGATTCTATATATGGGTAGTGTATAATTTTGTCTGTTTTTTTTCCCTGTATGCATCCTTAGATGTATACATCTAGATGTATACATCCTTAGAATTCATGGAGGAAAAACTGAGTAATTCATAAACTGGTGACTCTTAAAAGAAAATTAGAAAAAACTAGAATTTTTTTTCGCAGTCTGATATCAGAATATGCATATTGGCCATCCTACTCTGTATGCATGCTCAGCTATATGTTGACCACTCTCTTTCATTTGTGAAGTCCTGTTTTGTGAACCACTTCATGGTAAAAACTTTTTTTTCTTCCTGGTTTTTATGTTGCCCCACAAGAGTGCACTGTTCTCTAGCATGGAAGCCAAAGCAGCTTATGCAGCACAAGGGTTTTGCACACTCAGTTGGACGATCTAGTGAGAGGAGGAGAAGTTTACTAATATTCAGCCAATATGCAGAAGGCCAGGCAGACACATTATCACTGTACTCTGAAACACAGAAGTAAAACCTTATAAGTGTGGTTGATATTGATAGATTCAGAAATCCAGAGTGCAGTGGTGTGAAACAAAGCATACTCATTAAAAATGGTAACAGATTAATGAGATGGGGGGAGAGCTACTTTTACCCAGCCACTTAACAATCATCTGGTGCTCAGGAAAGATTAGGACAGAGCCTCTTTTTCCTTTCTCTCTCTTCAGATATATTTATAAATAGTTACACATATATGCTATTTCAAGATTTTGCTGACAGTGTTAACTTTTGCCCCATTAAGAGTAATAAAACTGTCCCTATTTTGTTTGTAGAAGGTAAATTTTCAAATGATAAAATTAAAATGGAGCCATGAAATTAACCTTCTCAAAGTAATAAAATTTTGTTAATGAGGAATTCATTATGACTTATTCCTAAATTTTATTCCCAAAACCAACCATTATTTCAAAGATTAAATAGAATTTTTCAAGGGACAAAATATTCATTAAGCCTACTCATAAATCCCTACTCTTGTGCTATTTAATTTTATTAGCCATTTTAGAGAAGGGTTTTCTCCATTTCTGCAGATGAGGAAACAAAGGTAAAAGAATTTCAAAGTCCCATGGTCACAGTGCTATTAAGTGGGAAAACAAAATTTGAATCTTGTTCTCCCAATGTCATAATCCATGCTGGCCACTGAAGATCATATAAATATATTTTTGTAGGATTTTTCTGAGGATTAAATGAGATAATTCATGTGTAGTTCTTACATGATACCTAGGCATTGCTCAATTTATATTTTTATTATGTACCTCTTATTGTAACAGTAAGAGAGTGGGCTTTGAGGCTAGTGTCGAGGCAGTCAGGCTCCAGGATCCATGCTCTAAGCTGCAGCGCTGTCCAACCTGTCCAGGAAAATGAAGAGCAATTTGTCACTTAGAATAAATTGTGTCTACACAATTTATATAGCTTAAAACACATCATATTGGCTCATAGTAGTGACAGAATTTTCAGAAACTGAAAATCATGGATGCCTTCTTATGGTATAAATACCCACACATAATTTTTATACCACGTGAACTGTAGCTTTCTGGAATGTGCAAGGAGAGAACCTTGTTTAAAGAGAGAAATTCTAATTCTTGTTTACAAATTATAACAATGATGTGCTTTGCACCAGAACTTCTGTTCCTCGTAATATTCCCACATCTATAATGACATAATCTCCTTTGGATTTAGAAAGATTAATGCATGTTCTCAAGTTCAGCCCCCCAGTTCTCCCTACCACCCTAAGGAATACTCAAACCCAAGTGTTTACCATTTTATCTCTGTGGTTTTCACAGTGTGTGTCACTGTTGCCATTTGATCAACATTTATTAAACAAATTCATGAACATCTGCCTTGGGATCTTAAGTGATGTTGCCAAGTTACAATCACTGTTTTGAGGACAGTGGCAAGACTGGATTCCTAAGAAAGGATTGAGTCTGAGGGGGGTTGGAGCTTCCTGGAGAAAAGCAAGACTTTTGTAATGAGGCAGCAGGTAAATCAATAGGACAACCCACTGTTTGTATGGATTGATTCAACCACTTGAGCAAAAAATTAGAGAGAAGAAGCATATTATTTCTTGCCACCTTCTCTCCACCTTCTGTATGACTGACACATGGGGCATGAAGCTGGTAGATAAATCCAAAGTAAGGTTGGATTAAGAATGGTACTCAATTCCATAGAAAGTCTAACAATCAATCACGTCATGAATCATAGCATATTTCAGAAAAACTTTCATTTGATATTAAAAAACATTCTTTCTTCAAATGTGTTATAAAACAGATATAATAACCCACACAATTTGGTTGTCTTCTTTGAAGAAGAAACATTCTTTGGATGTTATTGCTGTGTGCCAATCATTATGGCAGCAGTGGAGAAGAGAGAGACGGATGTAAAATGCATCTGCTCCCAGGAAGTTCAAAATCTAATGAAATAATGATAAATATCTAAGTATATTAGATAAAATATAGATAAAATACCTAATGATAAGATATCTAAGGAAGGGCCCACATGCATTCCAAGAAATCGTATGTCCGTTGGATTAGAACATTTAAAATTCAGCACCTATATTCAAGAAATTCTGGATTAACTGCACATGTAATGCAACTTTTTTTCTTTTTTTAATGCAAAAAAGTTTTTCTTTTGATTTTTTAAATATTTTATTTAAATATTTTATTGAAATATCACGCACCATACAGTCCACCCAAAGTATACAATCAGTGGCTCACAATATCATCACATAGTTGTGTATTCATCACCATGATTATTTTTAGAACATTCAACTTTTTTCTTGAATGCATTGAATCTAAGAAAATATTTCTAAATTGGTTCTACAGATAAGATATTTTACATTATATATTTAATACTGTTCTATCTTCTCCTCTTAGAAGCTGGAAATCTTTATAGCTAGTTTGTCAATAGTGCAACTCACCAATGTTTCAATAAAGTGAATTGATGCTAGATGATTTCTTTCTCATTTTCGAGAGAGTTTGGCTGCAAGCCAAATTGAACTTCTTAGTAAAAATAGAAGAGGTAAAACTAAAATTTAATCAAATATTAACTCATAGTATCTATTTTGGGTTGTTGATTGTCCTGAGAAAAGGCTAACTATGAGAACAAGGGGTGAACATTCTGATACAGCTTTCAACTTTCTTCTTGTTGTTTCATATTGCATTTGTCATAGTGTAGTACTTCAGAATATCTGAGGCTTCTTACAAAGTCCAATTTTCCAGCAGGGTGAGGTTGTATTAGAGTTTCCTTAGGAGCATCAAATTGTCATTTTACAGAATAATTTGGAGGCCTACTAATACATCATGCAGTGAAAGATAATATTTTTAAAGGAATTGTTGAGAGAAAGAGTTGCGCTCTAGGGATTTTTTTTTAAGTATATCATTGTTTATCTTCTGCTTTATAATAGGTGTTTTTCTCTGTTTTATAATAGGTGAGTTTGGAGAAGTATGCAGTGGCCGCTTAAAACTTCCTTCAAAGAAAGAGATTTCAGTGGCCATCAAGACTCTGAAAGTAGGCTACACAGAAAAGCAGAGGAGAGACTTCCTGGGAGAAGCAAGCATTATGGGACAATTTGACCATCCTAATATCATTCGACTAGAGGGAGTTGTTACTAAAAGTAAGGAAAGTCTTAAAACTCCTGTTGTGTATATTGAGCAGAAGTTGTTTATTCATTTGAGTTTTCATTTTTTTTTCACATTTGTCATAGGCAAGAGATAGTTTAGTAAATACGTTTCAATCCTCACAAAAAAAACTAGTTTAGAGTTAGCATTTCTTTCTTTGAAAATAAAGCAGAAATATTTAGCTGTTATTTTATTGACTTCTATCTATACCATAAAAATCTTTTAGAAAACCATTAGGTGCTAGATCCTGGACAATGTTATAACATGCTGATTAAAAGATGATTAAGAAGAGAATTATGGAGTTGTTTTAGTCATGTAGATTAGCAAGGAAGCACAATGATTTAATTTTGACAGGTATTGCTGGGAGCTCCCAACAAGCTACCTTTTCTTTTATTGTTCACCAGCTTCATAAGGCTCCTGGTTTACCACCAGGAAAATCATGGGAATGTTGGGAATGCTTTTGAGCTGCAAAGATGGAGATTACAGTAGACCCAAAGCCTTTTCTCAGTTCTCTGTGGATTTCAAATTATTCTCATTTAGAGTCCCAGATGGATGATCCTGCTCTATGGACTCTCTAATTCACAGCCTGTAATGGAAGTCTGAACTTATTTCCATGATGACTTCTCCGGCTAGGCTCAAAAGGCATCCCATGAGTCAGATATGTGATGTTTGGCTCCGGTCCCAATGCAAACCTCTTGAGAGTACACTGGGATTCTTTTTTTTTTTTTTTCTCAAGAGTTTGGAGCACAGGATGAAGAATAAACTAAACTGGCAGTAGACTCTATAGAATGAAAGACAACATATGGCTGGAAATTTGCCATCCTTTAGGGGATAATTCATTGGCACCACATTTACATATGCTATGGTTACTAACAGACATTACACATTATGTTCTTCACAAGGATATTTTTCTTTACGATTACATACAGCAATTTCCAAATGGCACTAGAACTTATTCTCATCCTGGTGTGACTAAAAAGCAAGTCCTTCCTCAAAAGAGCATGCTGTAATTGAAATATACATTGATTTCCCTTAGATTTTCATATGTAATAAATGGGATTAAGAATTTAACAATGTAGAAGATTTTAATCATATATTGTAAGTTCATGTTAAGCTCTGTAAGATTTCTTTTCTCTTAAAACAAAACAAGCTATACTAATAGTAATACTGATACATTTTCTGCTGAAAGCATTTTCTTCATTTTTCAAAAACTAATAGTAGTTAGTAGCAAGGGTTGGAAAACATATGAATCCTTAGTTCCTTCAGAGAAAAGATCATAGTTTCTTTATTTTGTTATCCATAAAACCATAGAATCACTTCTCAAGGGAGATTCAGTAGGCATTTATCCATTCAGTCTCCTGCATAATATTCTAAGTAGTTGTTCATCTGCCTTTGAATCCATTGAAGAGAGAAAGCTCACTTGTATTTAAGCAGTCATTCCATTTATAACTCTAAATTTTCATATTTTTTTTTCTTTATGAATTGCATATTATGTGCCTAGACATTGCTCCAGGGAATTATTTCATTCTACAACCATCCTGTGAATTAGATATATATTTTTACATTTTATCTTTGAGTAAACAGTAGCTGTAGAGATTTAAACACTTGCCTATCTAATAAGTACTAGTGACAGCACTGAGAACTTGACAACATTGGTTTCAACTCTCTCCCAATTCTGCACATAAAATAGGCCTTTATTTTTTCTTATTTTATTCCAACTATTCTTTTATCTTGAATTTGTTTTCCCTTGTAACATGATCATAGCAAGGCATTCCTTGGACTTCCAAAATTTTCTTAAAATACTTAATACCACATAACACCTCAAATAAAATGTAAACTCTCATAGAAGATAAGAATCCTATTTTATTTGATATGATCCGTGGCTTAAAAAGAACCTGGAACATAATTAGTGCTTACTTTACCATTGTTGATGATTAAAAGATTGAATGATGAATGAATGAATGGAAGGACAAAAAAGTCTTTATTCAGTGTTTGGTTCATTACATTGAATGCATCTTTCAACATGCCATGTTATAACTGACTATATCAGCCAAGAAGTGATGGTGAAAATGATTCAATTTAACATGGAAAGAATCATAATAAATATACCTAAAAAAAACTAGAAGTTACTACCAAACTATATATTAGATTTAAATTTAAGCTTACTGATACACTGTTACATTTTATTAAACGTGAGTTGCTTGTTTTTGTTTCCATAGTTATAAATTATTGAAAGAAACTTCTTATATGTTGATGTTTCCTACAAATGCATTTGCTGAATGATAAACAACATTAAAGCATAATTATTGTGGTAGGTTTTCTTATTCTCTTTAGAGACAAAAATGAAATAATCCAATACAGTTTATGGTAACCAGTCAAAGAAATCCATGAAACAACTCCCAAGAATAAAATGCAGAGAAAAATACCTTGAGAAAAAATATAGTTCAAAAATTGTAGATATTATACCGTAAAGATCTTATTCATGTCTGTTTCTGTAACATTCCAATATGGATTACAACTGCATTACTTTTAGGGTGAGAGTTCTAAATTTGATATATCTCTTTGGTCACATAAGCATTGTAAAAGGCTGCCAAATCTGACTTATAAATCCCAGCCATCTCATATATTGCAAACATAATAGAGTAGCAAACTTGGAATTAGATGTTGAACTCCTTTAGTGGCATACTTAAAAGCTCTAAATCTGACACTCCATAACAACTGAGAGGAAATAAAAATGCCTTAGAACAGAGTTAATATATTTCATTTAATAAATAAAAATAGTAATTTTGACACTAAAAGATGTTGCTTCATGCACACCTAATATTTCCTGTGTCCTGCGACTCTATGACTTCTGAAACAATCTACCTTTGAGTTTAGAAAAACATACATGTACACACATGCTGCTAGAGTGATGCAAACTTCATAATTTAATGAGCAAAATTGCATTTATAGAAGGAAAACATATTGGCACCTGGATTAAGAGTTAGAAGGCCAGACTTCAGTTCAGGTTTAGCCTTCCTGGTTGTAAGACTTTTGGCAAATCCGACCACTCATAGAAGCTTACTTTCCTTATATGTGTTATTGAATTAGCAGCACTACCTTGCTATTTCCAGGTATTTTAAAGATCCAATGAGCTTATGTAAGAGTGCATTGTTAAGTGGTAAAGAGATATGCAAACCTGAAATTACTACTGGCTGAGTTTTGTGAAATTTTTATCAGTGAATCTGGATGTGTGGAATAACATTCCTGAATCTAATTACTTTATTTATTGCTTTTTTACCCAAAGAATTTTTTTTTTAATTTTTGCTATTGTGTGATTTGGAACGTTGTATATAATATAAAGAATCTTTTTCAAATCATTTAGAGAAAGTCCTTTATTCAACCATTATATTTTCATTTATTTGAATTGAGCTGTAAACAATTTTAATGGTATGTTTTGAGCTTGATGGTCTTAAGAAAGAGAAAGTGAGAGAGTCTCTGATCTTCAAAATAGCAGAAAGCTGGGGGCACATTCTCTGCTCGGGACTAGGTACTAACATGTGTTATCAATTTTAGTTGAAGTTCAAAAAGATGGAACTTGTTTTTAACAAATGTTTGATATTTCTGCCATCACACCATTAGTCAAATGAGGTTCAGACCCCAAGAAGACCTTCCATTGGCCACTTTTCACCTAGTGAAATAGGAGGAATTATTTTGGATAGGATTTGCTTTGTTGATTTTTTTCTTTTTTGGTTGTTTTCTGAAAATTAAAGAAAAATAATAATAATAATGCTGCTTAACTGTAATTTAGCAGTGTTGAGGGTTCTTCAAGAGGAAATGGAGCAGAACATTGAGAGGATTTCTCATAATTGAAACATTTCTACATTGGCCTGCACATCTACTTTCCATCAAAAGCTTAATTTCTGGTTATGCCTCTGGGTTCTCCACAAGTATAATAAGGAAGTATAGCTGTAAAAACTGTCATTCTTTAGTGACAATGCTACATTCTTCCTATTTCTTGTTTGCTGCGTTCTCGATCTTCTGCACTAATCTCAAGAGTTTTATAGCCCATGCCATACTTTTAAAAGCCAATATATATGCTGTGCTTAATTTAGCAATGATTTACAGAAATACCTAGCTTATCAGAATAATACATTTTGGAAAACTTTGCTGATACAACAAATTGTACATTCATGATTACAATTTGATAAATGAGTTCAGAACACATCTGAATATCTACAGTGCTCACATCAACGAAATTGGGAAAATCTTTTCATGGTATACTAGAGAACAAATAAAACAAGAGAGGCTATTTTTACATCATTTTTTAAGAGCTTTCCCTATTTCTTCAACATTTTCCATTTATATCTCTTGGATGAACGTGTTACATTTCAACTCAAAAGTGTACATTATGTTTTTTACCAATCATTTAGATAAGGTGGTTTGCTAACTTTTTGAAAGATATATTTATTAATATATTAACACATATAAAATGTGTTAGAGCATGATTTGCATGTATTCAAAGACTACCTTTGATTAACACGCATGCTGAATTGTTAAAAATCCCTAAAAGAAGAGGAAACTATAATTATACACCAGTTTAAAATTTGTCTGAGAAAATCTGGTCTCACACAGATTCTTTCAGGCATGAGGAAAAAGGAGCACCCCCAACTCATAAGGCCAGTAGTATCTTGGTACTACATCATAAAAGAATATTTCAAAAAGGAAAATAAGTTGATATTATGCATAAACAAAAATTCATAACTAGTACTATTATGAAGCCTTAGTCATTAATATATTTAAAAAGATACTATAACATGTCCAAGTTTATCCAATGAATGCAGTCAGTTTGATATCAAAAGATTCTAAAAGCTAACAATATTAATATAAAAGAAAAAAGCAATCTCAGTAATTGCAGGAAATAGACATTCATAATATGAATTTTTTCTTAGCCCCTCGTATATAGAAAAAAAGTATTGGAGTGGTAAAACATATTAAACAAACAAACAAACAAAAGACTCGACAAACTCCACATTCTGTAGTGAAGCATTGGCATTCCTTTTAAAGCAGGAACAAGAAGTCTTCTATTATCCCTTTAATTTATCTTTGTACTGGAGGTCTAACACTTTACAGTTAGGCGAGTAAATAGATAAAAAATGGAGAGACTGGAAAAGGAAAGAAAAAAAATTGTCATTGCAGAATGAAAATGAGTGCACTCAGATTATTATATTCATTAGTTTATTGCACTTTTGTATGATGCGGGTCTGAGCCCCCATAGTAACCTAAGGGAGAATAAAAACATAGTAATTCTTGTTTTCAAAGATATTAACTTGTTTCAAGTCAAGCACAAATTAAAAAAATTTAAAGCCAGTTGAAGGTAAATGCTTTGATGTATTAAGGAATATCCAATTGATAGAGTGAGGTTGAGTCATGAAGACTTGGAAAAAGTGTTTCTCAGCCTCTTTTTTTGAAGGCTGGGATTTTACTTGCTCAGCCTGGAGTGCTGGACATGACCTGATAAGCTGTAACTGGCCCTCTGCAAGGTACCGGATTTACAAGTACAGACACAGAGTTGGTACCTTCCCCCATTAACTTATAGACCAGGGGATAAAATAATGATCATTTTAGCAGAATAATGGTTTGATTAAAACAGAATTTGGAAAAGATTGGCCTGGAGTTTTATGTTGTTAGTGGAAAACCTACAGGATAAAGACCCTAATTCAGTTCATTACAATATTTTTATCAGTCACTTAAATATAATACTTGAAAATCTGTAATCAAAACATGTTCTTTCTAATCAAAGCCTATTTAAGTCTTCTTTCCAGGAATGGTATCATATAGTTTTAACATTTCTTCTTTGATTTTCCTTCTCTTGTTTATGCTTTTTTGCTTCTACCTTGATTCTGATCACATGATAATAATAGACTGCTAGCTGCTAAGGTCAAAGCGTTTGGTTTTATAAATTATACTCACGTGTGTTTTCAAGGCTTTTGAAAATAAAATGTATAGCAGGTAAGACATAATTCCTGTGGTTAATAGGAGTTAACTCCATTTTCTTTGGAAATCTATTAAATTTCAATGATTTGTAATATTGCAATTTATAAATACGTTCAAGATTGGATGAAATCATTTTTTTAAATCTAAAACCAACATTTATTTGAAAATGGCAATGAAAAACATTTCTACATCTGTTTATTGCATTACCCTATTTTCTTTTTTATAGAAAATGTGAGTGAGAAGATTGTGGTGAAATAACCTATGCTCAACCTAGTATTTTTAGATGTTTCTATCTTTTGCTATCAAGCAGTGGTTTAATGATTAGAGATCTCTTTGAGCCACTGGGGATAGTTAGAGAGGTGGACTAATTGCAACAGACTGATTTGCTTCTCTTAAACCCTATCATTGTGGAATCTATATTTACACTCTAATTTAAAAACAAAAGCAGAACTCCACTGCAAATTGTGTATTGTTCATATTTGGTGGAATTTCATTTTAGCTAGTCAGAGAAAAATAATGTCTTTGAGTTTAGTATACATCCCCAGATGTATTTTGGACTCTCTGAGGGCATTGAATGATACAGGTTCTAACTTGAGGAAACTGATAATGTCATTTCCAAATCAAAATACATAGATATGAAAAGCATGCAAACATGAATATAAATACACTGCATAATGTGCAGATTAGCTGATATTTATAAAGAAATTCCCACTACATGTAATGCATGTCAGAACTAGTTCTCACTACCATTGCAGAGATTTCTTTTCCTTTAACCCTACTTATCTTAACAAAAAATCAGTAAGGAAACTCTAAGTGAAGATACTGCTTTTCAGGGTAGAATACTTGCTATTGATTTACTCTTTGTGCATTTGGATTTACTGAATCTTTGAACTTAATGCAAAACATATTTTCAGACTCACCTTTCTTAACTGATGTATTTATAAATACTTATAGAGTTAAAAGCAGCTTGATTTGATTTCTGAATAGTCATGAGGCTTTGGCTTAATTTACTGGTCTGATTTTTCAAGTGTTTTTATTATCCTTGCCAAAATTCTACTAGACATATTAATGAGAAGTGAAATGGTCATAAAGCTGGGAGCCAGAAGGAAAAGAGCCATAAGCAAAGGGGTCTGAGAAGTATACAAACTCAGTAACTGACCACTGAAATTGAAAGTTGGCTATATAAAATATTTGTGACTACATTTGGAGTATGAATTGAATTTCTGTAGAATGTTATGTTTTTCCAGAATTGTATTAAGAAAGAAACACAGAAACTGATGGTGGTTCATGGAAAACTTACATAGGCAGGGTTTCTTTTGCCCATTCATTTGTTTGTTCGGTCATTCATTTATTGATTCACTCATTTTATTCCAGGTCTCTGGGGTCTGATTTACTAGCTCAGAAGAAATAAAAATTTCCAAGTGAATGTTGAACTTTCCCTTCTTCCTGAATATTGTCAGATTAATGTTTAGTTAGAGCTCTGGAGAAACAAGTTTTGCAAACTCAAATCTTTGGCTAAAATGACTCCTCAGATATTACCAGATTAACTAGATATATGTGATACATTACTTAAAGTATATAAGTATCAATTAATGTTGAGAAATTTTATAGAATATGAAGAATAATTCTCACCTCGTAATAAATAAGTCATACTACCAAGTTATATCTGCGGTTATAAAGCTCGGATTCACAACAAGTATATATTAAGAAATAACATCTACGAAAGAAAAAAGCAAAGAAAGAAAGCTGTTTTCTAACGTCAACATGGCAAACAAAGCCTCATGATATAGTGGCTACATATCAGGGAGAATTAGAATTGTGTTAGACAATTACATGTACGTGGCTGACTGTTAAAATTCTATTATTTGTACAGTCTTTTTGCAGTTCTTGGTTCAGATTTAATTCAAGTCTTTTGTACTTCGAAGATGGTTGCTTTTCCTTTTCCTTGTAGCATGGTGAATTTATAATTAAAGCATCATTACAGAGACAATTACATTTTGTTCATATGTGTAGGCTTTGGAATCAGAGAGCATTTTGGGGATCTGCTCCACTAATTGTATGTCCTCAATAAGTTACTTAAATCCACAGTACCTTCTGTTCAGGAGCCAGTTAAAATGGAAAAAATACATATTCCCAAAGCATAAGACTGTTATGAGAATTAAGTAACATAACATATGTCAAGTACCTAGCCAATGGTTTATAATTTTAATTATGGAAAAATTCAGCAGTATTTCTGGTATATCAGAAGAAAATCTTTTTCTCTATTTTTTTTTTTTTAATATTTGTTTTCTCTTCTTTTCTTAATTGTTCTCATGATATATGTAAAGTTATATTTTCAGTTTTGTTCATATAACATCATACTGTAAAAACTGTTGAACATTTATTTTGTTTGGAGCTTTATATTTTCAGTAGGTGTAGCACCTTTGTATCTATTTTTTCTTTCATATTTTAAATGTTACCCTTAAGATGACTTTCTAAGAGTGATAGTTGTTCAGCATTCTGGAGCTAGACTCTTGTTTACAAATTCTGACTTTATAACTTATTATCTGTGTGACATTGAGCAAGTTATTTAACCTCTCTCTGTCTCAGTATTCTCATCTGTAAAATGGAAATGATAGTGATTAATATAACTATAGACAATAAACCAGTGTCTTATATGTAAGAAATTCTGTATAAGTACATTGAAATGCTGGGATTTGATGCTATTTAAGATCGTGTATTTTCAGAAATTATTGTAAGTTATTGCCAACAGCAACTTGAGCTTTTAAAAACAGTCAGCACAGATGTTATAGTTTTGAAAGTGTTAACTGAATACATGTAAAAAGGATATAATTATTATTCTTAATTGCTATGCAACATTAGGATCCATGAAGGTAGGGACCTTGATGATTGGCTTCTGATTAGTCAGCACAAAAGACAATGCTTTGTATAGCTCAGCAAATATCTGCAGAAAGAAAGAAAAAAATATTGTATTCTTGACTCTATCTTGGATTAAGAGGCGGAAATACTTGATTCTACCAACAAAATAAGATATGAAAAGGAAAGAAAGGGGCAGATTTTATGAACACTGAAAATCATGCTAAATAAGTGAATGTAGGTACTGCAGGTATGGACCCTAGTTCTGGAAATCAATCTTAATTTTTTTTTTATTACTTTTCTACTGAAATTTTTTTTTTTGCTGTTATTTTTTTTATCGAGTTTCGTTTTGCTTTAATTGGACCTTCTTAAAATTAAAAGGAAGGGGGGATGCCTCTACATCTTTAGATTCATCACAGGTATCAGCGTGTATTATAAATATTAACTGCTTGCTATTTGTTAAACTGTACCAATGATTATATGTTTTTTATTTACTACACATTTAGGTAAGCCGGTTATGATTGTCACGGAATACATGGAGAATGGCTCCTTGGACAGTTTCTTAAGGGTAAGTAGAAGTAGAAGCTTACTAATATGTTTAAGACAACCTCTGAAACTGTTCCAGGCAATTGGTATGCTAAGTTTAAAGCAAAACTGGAATTTTCTGGGACTATGAAGCATGAGGAAGACTATAAAATGATGTCCTTACCTTGCAGCATCCAAATATTAACATTTTAAAATTTGAAACCAAATTTGCCCCCAATCTCTTTCAATCTTATTGTACAGCCAAGATTCATATCTGTTAAAAGACTGAAAGAAATGCTCTCTTTCCTTTATTTAACATAACCTCTGTCTGCTATAACTTAGAAGCCCACCTATCTCTTTGATGGCACTATCCATACAGAAAATAAGCATGTGCTCTAATTTTAAGGTATTTGAAACTTAAATATTCTCAGTTTAGAGTTATTATGGTAGTACACTGTGTGTGTGCATGCACACATGTGTGTGGGGAGAGAGAGAGAGTTTAAAGCATTTTAATCTTGGAAATTCAGGAACTTTACATTTTAATTCTTTCAACAAATGTATGCAAAAAATGCAAAAGTTATATGGAGTACAAGACACTGCCAGTCATTGAATAGATAAATGTGTTTATAAAAGACGTAAGTTCTTTCCTCAACTCAGAGTATTTTTAGTACAATATAAATATAAATAGAATGCGAATGATAATCATGGAAGACAATTTAAAATTTTCTAGAAATGTGAAAGTGTATACTTTATTATGATACAATAAACTTTTTGATGGTAATTATTTTCACAAACATTTCAAAATCAAACATTTTTAAAATCAGTAAACACCATTATAATGAATATTCTTTTAAAATCATTGTGCAGATTTGCCTAGACATGGAATTTTATATTAATTTCTTATATGTGCATTATAAACCATGTATTTCTATTTTAATTGAAGAAGATTGGGAGATTTTCTAAATCCTATGATTTTTGTCTCCTATTTTTTTACTTATGACATACAACTCATACACTCAAAGAGAAAAGCAAATATTTAACAAATATTTTTGACTAATTAGATTTTAATTATGATGACAATTACAACTTAACATCCACTTTATTTGAAACAATCATAAAAATCTGGAAATCAAGGAGCACGAATGAAGATTCCATCAAATAAATATAAACCTAAAATCCACAGAATCCATTTCGTTTTGGTGTTCTTGACCTTAAACTTTCCGAGGAGGAGTTTGTATGTCATGTAAAGACCAAGAAAAGTCCTAGTTTTAAAACAGAAGTCAGAGAATATTAGGTACTTATTGTCAGGAAATATTCAGTAATGTGGCCACTGGGTTATTTTATTAGAGCCATTTGTGTATTTATGGGCATATCTTGTTATTCTGGAACACTGAAAGCTAAAATTTAGATGATCGGTCGTGTTGCAAAATTTGGTATATGAGATTTTAACTAAAGATACAGTTTCAGGAAATAGCAACACGTCTTAATCTTAGACATGGAATGTTTCTCAGAAACACGATGCCCAGTTTACCGTCATCCAGCTAGTGGGAATGCTTCGAGGCATAGCATCTGGAATGAAGTACTTGTCGGATATGGGATATGTTCACCGAGATCTTGCTGCTCGGAACATTTTGATCAACAGTAACTTGGTGTGCAAGGTTTCTGATTTTGGACTTTCGCGAGTTTTAGAGGATGACCCAGAAGCTGCTTATACAACAAGAGTGAGTAATTTGGCTGTTTTTTTCTTTTACCTTTGTTGCCCATCTTGGGCCATGCTGACTTGCAAATAAGTAGAAATCATTAAATGCATGCCCCAATATGTTTTGTAAGTTGTATTTTCCACAAAGGGAACCTTATCACTTCACTTCAAGCATTATTATTTATTTTGGAAAATTGATGTCCACATGTTTATAAGGTGAATGAAGATTTAATTCTGAAATTCTATGTGTGGGTTTAATACATCCCTGATGTCTTGGTATTTTTATATTGATCCATTTTGCTATCATGGTGGAGCCACCTTTACTAGGCATATTGGATGAATTCTCAGTACGCAATCCAACTAGGTAGAATTTTAAATCACTTTGAAAATAATGTTTACATAACTAACACATGTTCATTATATAAAAAATGACGCTCATCTGCAAGTAAATATACTATCACAGTGTCACTAGGACATACCCAGAATCATTGATTTAGGAATTTGCACTCTCTTGATGGTTTCACACATCACATCCTTGTTTGTTTTTCCCATTTTCAATTATATTCTGCAGTGGATTTGCATTGTTCATGAATCTAAGTCTTTTTCAACATGCTGCATATAATAATGTCATTCTTCTTATGAGTACAGCGCATTGATGTAAGAGGAGAGAAAAAATATTTTTAGCATCTAGTTAAATTCAATTTATAACAGTGACTACACAGCTCTGAAAATTGATAAAATTGTAAAACATGGTAAATATCTTGATAGTGTTTTTTAGTGCTCTTTTTTTGAAAAGCGGATTCAGAAAAATCAGTCAGATAATGTTTTGCAACAAAGCTTCATTTTTTTTTTGTTATGACTGAAGTATCCTCTCAGATGACAACATGATGCAACAAATAATAACATGTCTGTTGTTCAGGGGAGTGTTTTTTTTTTTCTTTTTATTGTATGCTTGGCTATTCTGCATTCTAAAGATATCTTTCATAACCTTCTACTACTATATGAACTCCTAACAGTCCTTGAAAAGTATTGCTCATGGTATTCTTATTAAAACAGTTACTTTAACCAAAAAATATTTTCAGTATTTATAAAAAGTGTTTGATAAAAGGCATTTATTTGAAATGTTAAATTTCTGGTTATTCAGTCATGTTCTAATTTTTATGTCATATCCAATTATCATATAAAACTAGTCTCAATTTCTTAACTTTTGTAGAAGAAAGATATTGCTGCATCAGGATTCCTCTTTAGCACTTGTGACATAAAAGTGCAGCGGGCACTTTGTATTTGTATTCCACTCCCAGAAGAGTCTCAGAAGCCACACTGGTCCAGTGAGCTTGGTTGGCATTCATTCATTGCCAACAAATAGCTGTTAAGAGTTCTTCAGTACTCATCCTTGTATGTTCTTGAAACACCTCTTAAATATTCATGGGGGCCTCCATTCCTCTGAAAAAGTATGATTTACATATGGATTTCTAGAGTAATTTAGATATCTTTGATTTACTCCCCCATAATAACCCTTGTTTAGTACAATAATATCATAATTTACCATAAAATATGGGTTTAAAGTTATACATCTGCTATTAGTTTTTTAAAAGCATACACACCCAAGCAACTAAATGAGTGTTGTCATTCTCAGTTGTCTTTAGGGAAATAGTAACACTGTTACTGTACAAAATATTTTTGGAATTCCTCTTCTGAAATTAATTATCTCTAAACTCAAAATTGTTTTGGAATTTAGGAAACAGTCTTCACTAAGAAATAAAATTTTTGACCACAGGAAGCCTATAGTTTAGTAAGGAAGACAAGCGTATGAGGAAATATTATTGTATTTAGTAAATAAGAAAGTACATTTTTGTATTGTAAAGTCTTTTTTATACCCAAAGTAGTATGAAATCCACATTATTTATTTTATTTAGCATGCTATGACTATGTGTATTTCAGAAAAACAAGCTCAAAACTTTAAGATTTTATGACAAGCCATAATTAAACAAATTATGGTAAATCTGTTTTAGAAAGTTGGGCACACTTGCTTTTGTCACTCTTGACACATTACTCCTAGACCCTGAAGTTTCTATGATTCAGAAGCTGGCATCTGTTGCCCCCAATGCATTCAAGCTTTCCCTTCAACGGACTGATTGCTCTTCTGAATATTCCCTAGAGGTAGAGAGTAATTTCACCAAGGAATCTTGAGATATTTGGTTCAATTAGATATTTGATTAAATGCCACAGAGTGATCCTAGGTTGTCTACTGTTCTTGTATTTGAAATATCTCTATGAGAGAAAGACAAAGTGGAAGAATGGAATAGAAATCGCATCAACTAATTTTGCATTAATCATTCTGAAACTGGAGAGGGTATTTGAAGAGTTGAGAATATGTTTAGCCTCAAAACTTAGAACAATGTATCAGACATTTTCCATACTGCTTTTGATATTGTCTTAAGTGCATAACCTCTTTTCATTCATTATGTCCTCAACAGTATGCCTGATAGGAAAGAGTCCACTAAGATATCGGTGTGCCTTTTTGTGTATTTTGTCTTTTCCATAAAGATATTGGGTAGGAAATCATAATTTTTTTCATTATTCACTTGCAGATACTGCCCATTTCACACTCCCATTACATAATTATAATATTTATTGCTGAGAAGAGAAGAAATGGAAAGGGAATTAACAAACTAGGGGTATCTTGCTCACCTTTCAGGTACCTAGAGGTAGACCTTCTGTTCTGAATTACACCAAAATTTGACAAGTGGTAGTTACTTCATGGTAATATGGAAACTGAAAGTATATCTCTGACTTTTTACATTGGGAATGATATTTTTTTGATATTTAGTCTTCCAATCCATGAATACAGACTGTTCTTCAGTTTGTTTAGGTCCTCTTTGATTTCTTTTAGCAACGTTTTATAGCTTTCTATATATAAGAAGTTTACATCCTAGGTTCGATTTATTCCTAAAAATTAAGATTCTTTTAATTGCTATTATAAATGGAATTATTTTCTTGATTTCTTGTTCTGATTGTTCATTGCTTGTGTACAGAAACATTAATGATTTTTGGGTTTTGATCTTGTAACCTGCCAATTTGTTGAATCCATTTATTAGCTCTAGGAGTTTTGTTGTGGAATTTTCAGAATTTTCTGTTATAAGATCACATCATATGCAAATAGGGTAAATTTTACCTCTTCCTTTCCAACATTGATGTCTTTTTTTTTTTTCTTGCCTAATTTTTTGTCAAGAACTTCCAGGACAATGTTGAATAACAGTGATGGCAGTGGACATCCTGTCTTGTCCCTGGTCTTAGATGGAAAATTTTTAGTCCTTCACCATTGAGTAAGAAGTTAGCTATAGATTTGTCATATATGACGATTACCATTTTGACGAAATTTTCATTTATTCCTAGTGTTTCAATTTTTTTTTGTTTTTTAATGAAGTGGTGCTGAATTTTGTCAAATGCCTTCTCTGCATCAAGTGAGATGATCATGTGTTCCCCCCTTCATTCTGTCGTGTGGTGTATTGTATTAATTGATTTTCTTATGTTGAACCAACCTTGCATACCAGGGATGAATGCTACTTGATTTTGATATATTATTTTTTAAAAGAATGTCCTTGAAAGTACAACTGCAATTGTAGATCAAAGTTTGTAAATCATCTTGAAAGACCACAGATTTCATTTGAGGTGGATATGATTAGAGTATTTAGCTCCACACATTTAAGTCCTCAGAGAATTGTTCTTGTTTGGAAAATAAAAACAAACAAACATATTCAGTTTAATTGGTTATTCATCATGTGAATTTCAATCTATAATCATAACATGTTTCCTACTCTTTCGCGCTCGTCTACTAACTGATCTCATTCTAGCAGAACTGTGGCACTATTGGTGAGAACTATTTGCCACTGAACGATTTTTAAATCTTTTTCTTTATGAAATTTTATTTTAAATAAAATTGTTTGTATACATGCCTCATGCATCTATGCACATAATCCTTCTTATGTTTATATTTTGAAATAGATGGATTCCAAAATTCCAAAATAATAGAGTTTTGTTCACTCTTTTACCAGTATCAAGTTAGAGAAATCATATAGACCTGTATCCAATTTACATGCTGTGTACTAAGTCAATTCAATTCTTCTCAGCCCCCAAATTAAATTTAGGGCAATAATTCCCTCATAAACTGTTTGGAAAAATTGATAACATTAAATGATGTGGTTTTGGTTACAAATCTCTGTTTGTTTTTTTTTCTGTTTATTTCTGTTCAGAAAATTCATATGAATTATCAGCTTAATTTTTATACTCAGATTTGAGAGTTCTGTCTTTTGTCACATTTCCCTTATGTCCAATTTCCACCTATTTAACTTTTAGGTGATAAATCCCAATGAGAAGTTATTATAGGAATTGAATTTTAGTAATTGGAGGAAGAAAACCTCAATTTACATAATACTTTATTTTGTTTTTGAATTTCATGACTCTGCTGAGTTGATGCAAGAAGTACCATTTTGTCTTATCTAATTTTGCTTTCAGGATAAGGAAAAATAGTTTTTAAAGCTAGGTGGTTAAATACTCCTGTTCAAAATAATGCTAGTCTTAGAACATAAAGTAGAGAACATGAGTATTTGTACTGCAGGATTCTCCTGGTCTAAAAACTATTTATATAAAAAAAAATATGATGTAAACAGATAATTATGTTATTTTGATAAGTACTGCATGTCATGTGTCATTTACATGTGAGTGAAAAAAGTAAAAAGAAAGTATCTAATCAGTGGTCTTCACAGAATAACAGGATTTTAAGTTTTAACCAAACTACATAATGTCCATCACAAATTTATCCCCTATTCTTTTAGTATCAGTATGAATATGCCTGTATCTAGATTCCTAAAATAAAGCCACTTATTCAAAAATAAGAAAGCTCTAAAAGATTTAATGATTTCAGTTATCAATGCTGCATTAAAATTTAATGAAATATCTAATATTTTCTAACCACCCATTTCAGAAAAATGGATAGCATGAATATTTCAACATGTGAAAATAACCTATCCAGATTTATTTTTGGGTGGAATAAGGGAATATGGGAATATGGAGGTTGTATGTAAACATATTACACACAGTCTCTAACAGGAATATTTTCTCTAAAATGCCTTATTCATTCATTCATTCATCCCGCAAATATCAGCATCCCCGTAATATATCAGGCACTGTTCTGGGACCTGGTGATTTAGAGGTGAAGAAAATAAAAGCACCTGACCACATGGAGATTACATTCTAGTAGGATAATTCAGAAAATAAACGAACAAGTAACTGTATGGTATGGCAGAAAAGTAAGATGAGGAATGACTTTTCAGTTACTTTCAGGCTCACAAAATAAAATATAAAAATTAGCCAATCTGATGTGTAATATTTAACTTTAACAAAAGCAATGCTAATTATAAAGTGGGGTAAGGTTTGACATATGTCGCAATATGGGTCCTGTGCTCATCAAGGTTCAATGAGGATTTAAATGCTCAAATTTGTTTTTTCCATATAATGAATTCACACGTTAACTTATACAGGATGGGCAGGGCAAATTTATCTGATACTATGGCAGAGAATTGGTAAGAGTGAAGGAACAAATATCTGTGCTAAAGAACTAGATAAATTTTGCTTTAATAAATTTTCAGTTTAATAAAATGATTTTAATTATTGTTCTGAGTCCAAGAAATGTACATTTCAGTGAGGTTATTTAAATAAACAGATAGATGATATGATTCACGCTAACCATTAAACTAATAGTGATTAACCCACTGTAGTGGTTTAAAGCTGTATGTACCCCAGAAAAACATATGTTTTTAAATTTAATCTATTCCTGTTGGTGTGAATCCATTGTAAATAGGCTCTTTTGATGATCTATTATGGTGGGGCCTACCTCAATCAGGATTGTTCTTAATCCTATAAATGGAATGAAATTCAGACAAGAGAGGCATTTCAGACATGCCACAGAAGCATGAACCTGAAATCATTGAAACCTAGAAGATAAGGGAGAGACCAGCAGACAGAGGAGCCGAGAATCCCCAGCAGCCAGACATTGGAAAGAAAGCATTACTTTGATGATGCCTTGATTTTGACATTTTCATGGCCTCGAAATCATGAGCCAATAAATTCCCATAGTTTAATGGACCCATTTCATGGTATTTTGAGCAACCTTGGAAATTGAAACACCCTCTTTCCTATTCCTTTGGTTCAGTCTGTAGCATGGAGTGATTCCTGGAAGTTTAGTTAAAATCAACTCCTATTGCATCAGCTGTACAGCCGCCATGATGGTTTGCAGTGAGTCTTACCACTTGTGCTTGTTTGGAGCTGTTATATACTCCAGAAAAGACTTTTAATCCATTCTTGTGGATGCAGGCCTATTGTGGGTGAAAACCTTTGGTTAGGTTGTCTCAACTGAGATGTGACTCACCAAATTCAAGGTGGGTTACTGGGGCCCTTTCATAGAGGATAAAAGGCAGACACACACAGAGAGAGAGAGAGAGAGAGAGAGAGAAAGAAAGAGAGAAAGAGAAAGAGAGTGGCGAGAGACACTCTCAAACTGTAGACTCTCGGAAAGACAGCAACTGAAACCAGGAGCTGAAGGCAATGAATCCCAAGAATGAAGGATCAGAGGATGCTGACCATTTGCCTTCCCATGTGACAGAGGAACCCCAGGTGCCATGAGCCTTTCTTAACAAAGGGTATCATCCTCTTGATGCCTCAATTGGGACATTTTCATCGCCTTAGAACTGTACATTTGTAAACCAACACAACCCCACTGTAAAACCAATCCATTTCGGGTATGGTGCCTTTTGGCAACTTTAGCAGACTAAAACATCACTTGATGTCTAACATGGCTCATAATGTGACTCCTTTCCTATTAGCCCTTCAGACATAATTCTAGGTGTCATAGTTCAAACCCACTCCCGGGTTTTGTTTTATTTTTCCTTTTCTTTTGCTAGTCTTAGATCTGGCATTTCAGTCAGTTTTATACTAAACAAATATTTTATGAAAACCTTTCCATATCTTTTTTGCAGTTCAGTCATTAAAAATATGTTAACACTTATTTCACTTGTTTATTCTTTGCATTACTTGTCCTCTATACCTTTTATCAGTTCAAATCAACTCTACTAATGTCTAAAGAACACGTGACTTGTGTTATAGCTATTGCTGCATACAGGAAATGGAAATATGTAGGGCCAAAACTTGTTAGACACAAGACAAATGTTGTCATAAAGTCTAATGGTAACAAAATCATCAGAAGTTTTTCAAGGAATATTTATGGGAGTCTCTACCTATTATTTCATATCCTTTCCTACTTCTTAATCATCAATATTAGGCAAGTCAACCTTACTCAAGTTTTGTATTTTTTTGGTTAATTATTAGAATGAAACTAATGTCATCTCTATATATTTTTTACTGCAAATACACAGTATTCCTGCTGCAATAAATAGGCATTTCTAACTTATTTATATAGTACATTGCTTCTTTTCAAAACTGTTCAGTGCTAAAAATATAGGCTTTCAAATAAATTTCAGGAACTTAAAAAGAAAAGTAACTTGTGAATTCAGTCTAGAGAAAAAGCAAAATTTAACATTTAAAACCTCATTGAACTTTGACAGGCACAGCACTAATATTGGGGCATAAGTTTAGCCCTATGCCCAGTTTTATAACTAGAACTGTTTGTTTAAGCTAAATATTTCACATCAGCTCATCTAATTTTTATATTGCATTTTGTGAGCCTGAAAATAGCTGAAAATAATTTATTTGTATTTCATTTCCTAGGTAGCCATAGAATAATTTACAATGCCATATGAAGATTTCCCTGTATTTCAAGACATGTTTAGGCACTTCACACAATGTTGAAGAATCTCAAAAGTTCAAGGGATGGACTTTTGTTACCTAAGGAATCATCTGTCCAAGATCTCTTGTGGCAATCAACATCTGCTGGAATAATTTGCTCAGTGGCTTTTAGATTTAAACTTCTGGGGAATAGAACAGATTCTTCCCCCGGGAGTCTTGTTGGATTGCCCTCCACCTTTTTGTCTACTATAGTCTACAATGAATGAAGTCCAGTCCCTGAAAACAGATAGATGCTAAATCTTTTCATCTAATGATTTATCACTAGACTTTCACTTTTAACCTGAGGAGACAATATTTGTCTCCTCAGGTTAAACACTCAATTACTTGGGGTTTTACTCTGATAAAATCTCCAAAGTCCTTTGTTACCCTAAGCATGTCCTGACAGAGCTCACAAGCAGTCGATGTGAACTGTGGATCATCAAGCATTTTCTAAATCAGCAGGGAGAGATTTGTATATATAATTAGAGGAAAAAATTAGGCAGATATATGACATTATGTCTCCATGTCCAGAGATTTCAGCAATTACATTGTATTTTTTTTCTCTAAAAATCAAGCTTTAAAGCTTCCTCAGCAATACTGAATGGGCTGACTTTCATTTTAAGCCCCTGAAAAATTCAGGCTGTTAGCCAAATTTCTCATTTGAACTGTCTAAATTCATTAAGCTTGGAGAACTGAATTGCAGGATCTTGAAAGAAGAGTATTACTGTGTGATTCTTCCTCTCACTGTTATTTCTGGTCAGAGTGAAGAAGGTTTCAGACTACTCCAACTAATCCTGGATTAGTTTAATAATCATGTAATGCCTCTGCCCTTTGCATCCCTGGTATCCTTATTTGCACCATTGTATTAATCTCCTTTAACTTTTCTATAAGAATTCTGTAGAAGTAAATATAGATATGACACCCAAGTAGAACTGAAGTTTCCAAAATTTAGGTAATCTCTAATAGTCCAAAATATTTAAATATCAAACAAGACAGTATCCTTGATATTCATACAGGTTTAAGATGAAAAGTTGAAAGCCAAAAGGTTTATGTCAGTTCCACTCTGTTGGAGAATGATGAAATTTAACAGAGTCAAGTTTTGTATCTCCATACCCCTCAGTTTATGAATAACAAGATAGCTGCACGGAGAATTTGAGAGACTTGGCTAAAATTAACTAGCTAGGGTGAAAGCTGAGCCCAGAAACAAAGACTCCTGATTCCTAGCAGTCCAAATGGAACAAGTGACCTAATACCCTTCTACACCCTTAGTTACTGAGCTGTACATAAATAGATGGTGCTGGGAGGAACTGGCTCCCATTGCAAAGATGGGGGTAAAACATTAACTTCTGATTCTGTTGCATTTGGATTGGTGATGACTCTGCAATTGAGTTGCACACACTCCATAAACCATGATTCTGGGCTTACTCCTGGAAATTAGAAACTTTTCTCAAATATAAAAATATGAAAGGAGCTTACATGTGGACGTAGAGACCACCTCAAGAAAATGCCCCTTTTGAAAATATGTTTAAATAGTATTAAAAACACATCTTCATAAATCATTTTAATAGTAACTAGCTCTGCTGTGAATGCCTAGTCATATTTTACAAGACAAATTTTAGGTTACTAGCTGATTTCAAGTTTCAGTTCATGCACAATAGTTCTGTTAGAATGGTTTTATTATGTCTGGAAAGAAAATACACCAAATGATAGCAGTATTTTGTCTCATCACATCTAAATTCTTGCATTTGCCACTGAAAGACATGCTTAGCAGTTATTTGCAAAACGTCTAATTTTAAAAATTCCCCCACATGTCTAAGCTGGGAAAACAATTTCTGAACCTAGAAAAAATGTACCCCAAGCAATATGAGCTTGAATTTGCTAGGATAGAGTCAGAAGAGGAAGAAGCCTGTTTTTTTTTGGTCACAATCAAGCATAGAAGTAGGCGTAAATTCTGCAATGAACTACGTCTAGGAAATATAATGAGACAGGCTCCTGTATAGTTTCAGACTCATAGATACTCAGTTTGAAGGAAGAGACTCTTACTGTAAAGTGTGAGGAAATTGAAATATATGGGCTCCGGCCTCTTGTCTCATCTACATTCCATAACACAGTTGGGCCCTCGAGAATTCTTATTCAATTTTCTCTGTATCAATGCATTTGTATTTTTGAAGCTGTAAATAATATTTGCTCTTGGAATAAACATTTATCCCTTACCTAAAATACTTAATCATTGATGACTGCATCTGATAAAGAAATTGATAATTTCTTAATTTATAAGGCTAATTTAAATATCACTAGTATAGTTCTCAAGGATTCCATTTAGTCAATATAAAATCCCACATAACTACTGAACCTCTTTTGACATATTTTTCCTAGCTTGGCCAAGATTCACTACACCCATCTAAAGTAGAAATGAAATTCTCAAATGAGGGCGTGCTTGCCCTCCAAAGACATTTGGTAATGTCTGGCAACAATTTTGGCTGGCATAACTGGCAGAATGCTACTGTTATGATGTGGATAGACGCTAAGGATGGTGCCAAACATCCTCCAATGCACAGAACAGCTCCTGATAACATAGAGCCATCTGAAGTAGAATGTCAATAGTGCTACTCTTGGGAAAGCTTGCTCTAAAGTTACCCAGTATACTAAAAAACAAATGCAAGTGGGGAACAAAAGTCTACCTCAAATACTCTTTATAATTTCTCTTATTAACCTTGGACTGCAGGTTATATGGGGCAATGTAGAATAAATACATTTCCATTTGTGAAAAAAAAAATCTGCCAACGGCCTTCCTAGAAGGTTCAACTTTGAGATATAGCAAACATAATGAAAACAAGTAGTAAACCTTTCATTCCTGTTCAAATTTTATTTTCATTTGATTTTGATCTAGCGCATGAAATTCTTTCCACCACAAATGCTCTAAATTTCAAATATAGCCCCTTTACTTTTTATTTTCAAACTTTATTTTAGTACAACATCATTGGAGTAAGAGCATAAATAGGCACATACACTTACCAGATAATGTCAGAAATTTTCAGGGAGATGTATATGTATGTGTATCATACATACATGTATACACACATACCCATATATATATGGTATGGGTATATGTATATTATACATATATAACATGTATATATGTTAATAAATTTGGCTTAGCCTCATTCTACAAAGAATAGAGTGCATAGTCGAACAATATTTTTAAAATTATTGGTGGTACTTTTAGGTTTGTTAAACACCTTCAACATTAATATGGAAGCATTTGATACAAGACACATACTGTTTATAGAGTCAAATGGAAATGTTGTACTTCTGCAAACTCTAAAATGCTTAATTGTCACAATATCCTGTGAGATATTGCCTTAATTTTATACTCTAAAAATTGCTGCTGGGTGAATCTTATATTTATTATCATTAGGGAGCTCATATGGTGTTTCCCTTGTGATAGCATTATTGCATAATAGTATAAGATGAAAGTGGAGGAGAACATTAGAAATTAGCATGTTTTTCTGCTTTTTTTTTTTTACAAAAAAGCAGCTCTCATGCTACATATTGGCTCATTCTTATTTTATATATATTATATAATTTATATATATTTTTATATATTCTGAAAAACTAGATTAATTAATCATTATCTGAGAATGAATTGCATACTTTAAATGCTCAAAATCACTAAGGATCTTCATTAAAATTCTACTACTCCAAATCCACAAAAATTCATCATATTCTCACTCGACGAAACTGCCTTCTCCTCCAGAAAACAAGGTATTGCAAAGAAGAGAGCTGGAACGTCAGACCCCTGTTTTAAATTCTGGGGATGAGGGAGGAAAGACAAACTCTTCTGGAGCTCCTGGTCTGGTGGGGAAGAGTGATAATTAAGCAGTAGGGGGTATCACAGAGGACCCTGCCTAGAAGATTCTCAGATGTTCCCCAAATGGGTTCACATTTGATCAGGATATGAAAGTAGGAAGTTAGAGAAGGGAGGTGTGGAAAAAGCCCTCCAAGAAGTAAGAACATCATGTACTATGGAAGACAGGGTGGTGAAGGGAATTTCTATTCAAGTCAGTGAGCATTTGTTGAATGTCTACTCTGTACATTTGCCAAGATGATATCAAAATAAGATCATTGCTCTCTGCAGAGAGCTCAGGCTCATGGGACTTATGCTCATCATCTTCAACTTTGTAGTCTACTCAGCTTTTCATAGCCTTACGATTCCTAATTATGGTTTGAATATGCTAATTTTATTTACGGCAATAGAACGACAAGAACTTCTACTTGAATTCCTTTTATGTTTTCAAACATAGCAAGTTTGAAAAGTCTTAAAGTGTTTGATGATAACACAAACATTCACCCTTCCTGAATCTCCATAACGACTTTTCTGGTTTGGTCTACCTCCCGTAGTTTGGTTTTCTAATTTCATACAAAATATGTACAATGCTGGGTGAATTTTACTTTCATTTAAAGCCAGAGTGACTTGTTATGTTGTTTTCCCACCAGAGAAAGAGAAAATATTAATAAAAAGAATTTAATTAACTATTTTTAACTATTAATTAACTATTCTGATTTTATTTTTTAGTCACAATAAAACAATTAGTAAATTTGAGTAGCGTGTTGTAGTTAACAATGAACTTGCCCTCATATTCTCATTTAGTAAATGTTATAAGAATAGTAAAAATGTGTTAACTAATTGTAGGGAGTGAGAAGAGAGGAGGCAAGGAGAGTTTTATCGTGCATTCTATCAAAGGTCACACACTTTATTAGTTGTTTTGCATATTTTATAAAACCTTTGCTATTGACAAAACATAAATTATTTTAATAATAATTAATAACCCTCATCATCTTTATTCTCTTTCTGATTCCCTTAATGATGGATCACTTTAGCAAAAACTGGCTAAGGAAGGGATGTACCCTGGATATGAAAGTAAATAAACTTAGTCTTGAATCTATGATTATCATTTCCTTCTTGGAAGTAATCCAATCAGTAAACAAAGCTACCTAGAAGCAGATAATAAAAGTCATCTAATGAGAAAGCTTATTACTTAATGAATATATAAATTCTGGGACTAAGAGCTAAGAATCTAGGGGCTTCAACGATAGCACTGGGTAAAGGCAAACATCACTCCATCACACCTTCTTTTAAATAGCGCTTAAACTAGCCCCTGGCTGTTGCTTTAGAATGAGCTGTATTTGGTATCAAATATGAGAATATTAATTAAGAGTTTTTTTATTTGTAATTAATTACACATATTTACTTTTAGGTATATCAACTCACTAAACAGTCACCTGAGACAGTATACCAAAGAACTAAGGTAAAGAATTGGTGTACAAAAAGGGTGATTTAAAAAAAAAAGGGGGGGGTGATTTTACTAACAGTGTTAATCAATGGGAAATCCTGGATAAGTTAAGGAAACATAACTACAAACTTGCCTAACTGTTGAGCTGACTGAATTCTACTTATTTACTCTTTGTGTGTTAATATATTCGATAAAAATGAAAAACAAAAGAGATTATCTCACCTTCCGATATTCTTCCACACAGGTAGCAACTCAGGCCTCAAGTTTAAGAGCCAGAGTAAAAAAAGACAATGACAAAGTCATTAACCTACTTATCCAAAACTAGCAAATATTGTAATGAAGAATTCATTCGTTTCACATGTGACTACCCTGCAGGCTGGCCAAGATACATTCCTAAATAAGTGCAGTGATCTGTGATCTAAGAACCATAATAATTTAAGAGTTTGTGCTATCAAATTCAATGATAGTGTGAAGATCATTTGATCAGCTAATGAGTGTCACAGATTATTAAGTTGGGAACTTTGAAGTTGTTTTAACGATGATGTATGTGTGTATGTGTGTGTGTGTTTGTATGTGTCAGAAAGGCTGCGACAACTGCCAAAACATTAAGAAGAGAGCAGAATTCAAAATTAAGTATGTTATTTTAAATAATTTACCATATATTTTCCCAAACACATTTCCCTTTTATTTGTTTTAACCAATGTCTTGATAAGATTTGCCTAGGCAAAGCAAATATCACCAAACTGAAAAATCTTTCTGGAAATAATCGGCTTGAGTCTATAACCACATTATTAATGAAGCCATTTTTCAGCATTTCACTGTTTTTAGCCATGTATTTAAATATGCACTCAGTTATTTCCTCTCTGAAAAATAATAATTAAGAGTTTAACTTGAGACAACTTTAATATGTTCCATTTTAATCCTGACTGAAATAAAAATTTTTAAATGTCTTTTCCTTTTTAGTTTTCACCCACCTTTTGTCTTTTCTTAATGACTGTGTTTTAGTTTTAACTAGACACCCTGCTAAGGTGGTAAATATGTGTGCTTTATATTTTCTAAATAGATAAACAATTATCAATATGGAAAAGGCTTTTTTTTTTAGTACCGTTTTTTCACTTTTAGTAATTTTGTTCTATGCAAGTGGAAGAAAGTGGCCAAGTGTCTGTAGCAGAAATAAGATATTTAACTGAAGTTTTAAAATACTGTCTTTTCTCTGTCCTATGAATACTGCATTTGATTTCTGAGAATTTTAAAGAAGAGAGAGTATGTCCAATGATGCCATTTGGCATCCCCAGTTAATTTTATTAAATGTCACATGTACAAATCTTCTTTGAGCATAACCCAGGGAAAATATTTGAAGTATAAATCCTTAAAATCCAAACTTGGTCTAAGCATGTAAATATAAGTTTATTTTAGGATTTAAAATTTTTGGTTATTTTTAAGATTGAATATATTGGTGGATGAAAGAACAAAATTATATTTGCAAACAAGTCTTCCAAATCTAAATTCTGGGGTGGTGAGGAAGGCTGCTTTTTAAAAGATCATGTGAAACAAAATGTAAAGGTGAGAGAATGAGTGAATGAGAAAAAGATAGGGAAATTTCCTGGAAATTTAACCAAGAATATTGATTAAGATATTCACGAGAGCGTCATAGAAGCATAATTTTTAGAAGAATAATTTATTTTGAATTTATTTCATTAACAAATACTTATAAGTACCTATTATGTGCCATGAATTGATCTAAATTTCTCACAAATATTTTAAATTGAGATTGCTTAAGTGCATATGCCCTAATTAATATCAAACTTGTCAGTATTGTAGCAGTTTTCATTTTTTCCCTCTTATGGTTCAAAGAGTCTCCTAAATTGTTTGAAAGTAAACATCGTACTAAATAGTGTGCTACTAACATCTCCCGATTGGGATTAAGACTAGAGGAGGAGTGAGCTATTTCAGTGGAAACCCACATTTCATTTCAGAACAGAAATATCCTGACAAATTTTCTCAGACTTTCAGGCTCTAATGCACCTCTAGGTTTTATTGATTGTTCACATATGTGCATATAATTTTATATTCAAAGGGAGGGAAGATCCCAATCCGGTGGACATCACCAGAAGCTATAGCCTACCGCAAGTTTACCTCAGCCAGCGATGTGTGGAGTTATGGGATCGTTCTCTGGGAGGTGATGTCCTATGGAGAGAGACCATACTGGGAGATGTCCAATCAGGATGTAAGTATTTGTAGTCCATGAGTTATGGGTTCAGATTAAAAGATCAAGCTGTGCAAGGAAGTGGAGCATAATGAAACCAGGTGGCTACTAGTTTTTGACATTGAAATAGAATACTTAGAAGAAATGAAACAGTGTCCAAGCCATGAAAGGATATTAACTGAATAGCTCTTTACAGCTTTACATTTTTCTCCTAAGCAGGGTTTTAGAAATGAGACCAAATTAAAGCATTTATAACAAGAATGTAATGAAATAAGTGACTAGGAAGATAACCAATAGGTTTGAGTGAGTGTTTGAAGGATTTTTGCTGCAAAATTGTTTCAATGTAACATTAGTAAGATATGCATCCTTTGTAGATTAAATTAATGCATCTGTGCCAACTTTTTGTTTACTTAAATATAGTATTTCCACAAGTCAGACAAAAACAACCAGCCTCTACCATGCTGTTTCTCTTAGTGTATTAAACTGGCACATGAATTTAGTTTTACAATTCAAAGTCTTTGGATGAGAGAAATAATCTTTAACTTTCTATTATAACTGTATATATGATTTTTCAAAAGGATTTTTGTGTTTATAGGTCATGTTTTAGTAATACTGAGTAAAGGAACTCCATTAGCATAGGGAATCAGCACTAAGAGATTTCTCTTTAAGCTTAGCCAGAAACTGTGAGCATAATCCCAAAGACAGATAAAAAGGAAAGCTGACAAACCTCTTCAGCCATTTCCTACTCACCATGTTTAAACTGCATTTAGTGTATTTGGTTATAAAAATCTTTCCGTTGTCCTTTAAATAAGCTATTGCTAATAATATTACCGGGAAAATCAGACTGACTTTTCAACATCTCTCTATTCCAAGCATTTGTCTCTATCAGCCCTTCCAGATGATTCTTATGAACCTTAAGGTCTCAGAATCACTGCTTTACATGATTTAAAAGTTTGAATGAACTTCTCATTAGTCATTAGTCATTTGTGCTACAGCACATAGGATTTTCTCAAATGTATGATTGGGAAGATACTATTTGAACTGTGCCACAATTAAAATCTGTACACGAGTTTTCTCTGAATTCATTCATACATTGCTTCCATAGGGATCTATGTGACCAGATAATAATTGCTTTATATTCCAATGAATTTCTTATGTCACTGTACATTTCTTTTTATTTTAATCTGGGCAAGATCTTTATAAACATTTCCTTTTTATTTCTTGACCTCCCTTTACATAACTTTTTCAAGCATGAACACTTTCTTATTTTGACAACGCAATTTAAAACGAAAACTTGCTGTTTTTTTTTTTTTTTTAACTCTTAAGATATTCATATTAATGGATCTTACCCATGATGAAAGTAAAGTAAGGTCCACCTCTTAAGTTCCTGGAAACTTTACTTCTCACAGGTTATTAAAGCTGTGGATGAGGGCTACCGACTGCCACCCCCCATGGACTGCCCAGCTGCCTTGTACCAGCTGATGCTGGACTGCTGGCAGAAAGACAGAAACAACAGACCCAAGTTTGAGCAGATTGTCAGCATTCTGGACAAGCTGATCCGGAACCCCAGCAGTCTGAAGATCATCACCAGTGCAGCAGCAAGGTGACACATTAGATTTTGTATCATCCACTCACTCTGTAATTAATGCATTTGCTTTCTCTAAGGTGTTAATTTTTCCTCCAACTCGCCCAAGTGCATTCTGTGAAATTTGTTTTCATCAAGACTGAAGAGATGTGGTGGTTCATTTTTACCCCCTTCCAGGAAGAATTCCTGTGCAATTTAAAGGTAGTGATGAAATTCTGAGACATTTTAAACCTCCATCCTGACTACCAGTGGCTCTTGTTTTAGTTTCTGGGAAATAGGAAACATGGTCACATGTTGCTTCCTTTCTCTCTTTATTATTAAAAAAAAAGAAAGAAAGAATGAATGGAGAAAAAAAAAAGTCCAAGAGGGGTAGGGAATTCTAATGAAAGCCTGATTCATTCCTTATTGAAAATAAGGCTTCAAATAACAAAAACAACCCTTCTAAAACCTTGCACTGGCTAGCAAAATGCTGTTTTCCTCACTTAATTAAACAAATATTTGTGTAACACATATAATTGACCAGTTACTCTCTTAGACACTGTAAAAAGTAAAACTAAGGAGTTAAATAAGGTCCATGTCCCAGACACTAATACAGATGTCAGCAGATCATGGCTATAATGCAATTCAGAGTGCACATTATCCATTAAATTTCATGCATATTCCTCCCAGTGAAGGATCACAGAGTTCTCTCAATGGTTTTGAAAAGTGTCAATTATTGTGCACTTACAAAGTGCAATAGAGGAAATGGAGAGGGCGAGATTAGTTTTGGCAAGAGCCATAGGAAAAGGAAAGTAGTATTGAATTTGGTACCTCTCAGAGAAGTGAAAGGCACAGCCATCTGTCTTGTTTAATGATTTAGATCTTCATCGTACACATAAGAACACAACTCTGTAAGACTGGATGATACATGCTCTGTAATAGTCTTTTTACATTTCTTGTTTGAAGTTATCACACAAGCTAATATGTAGTTCATACTGTGAAAGAAATTCCTCCTAACAATTAGAGAAAGGTTTTCAGACATATTTGGGACATTTAGTCACAAGTGACTTTAGGACTAGCGAGCTCAATAATACCTTTATGGTCATAATAGTGATGTCTTGTGAGAGATTTCACACTTGTAGGAGTCTTTGCATAAGTAATTGCTTCTACAAGCCTCTTCTCACATGTGCTATCTCTAGTTTCCATTTTACTCTCCTGCTCTATTGTTTTCATTGCTGCAAAGCATAGTGTCTAAAGTGGACATTCTGATACACGGGAAATTCCTTGAGTTTCACCTTAAGTTGTTTAAATTTCAAAAGATGTGTGTGTGTGTGTGTGTCTGGGTGTGTAGTGAATTATGCTTTGGCATCAGATTTTAAAGAGGTTATTTGTAGCTTCATTTTAACTTGCCCAAAACTTGTTTAAATATATATATATATATATATATATATATATATAATATATCATATATATCATATATATATATGATATATATATCATATATATATCATATATATATATATATATATATATATATATGTGATAGTCATGGTGGGAGAACTGATTATCTGAAAAATTTATGCTAATTATAATTTTACATTATTATTTTAATATATTTAATGTGGAAATGGTTTATAGTTCATTGTTTTTCTGTTCTGTGACTATGGTGCATCTGTTTATTAAATTTTGTTAATATTAATAGTGATTTTACTAAAGATTTGGAAATTCAGACAATTTAGAAGCTGTATTCGATAAGGTATGACGAGAACTATAACCTTAACATGCATAGATTTACAGCTATACTTATGTTTTAGAATACAGTCATGGCTTGGAAGTATTGTGGGCTCCGTCCTAGACCACTGTGATGAAGCAAATATTGCAATAAAGCAAGTCGCACATTTTTTTGGTTTCCAATTGAATATAAAATGTTGTTTACACTATACTCTAATTGGTTAAGTGTGCAATAGCATTATGTCTTAAAAAAAAATGTACATACCTTAGTTGAAATGTGACACAGAGACACGAGGTGAGAAGATGCTGCTGGAGAAATGGTGCTGATAGATGTGCTTGACTCAGGTTTGCACACACATTTAACGAGTAAAAAACAGCAGTATCTGAAAAGTACAATAAAGTGAAGCACAATGGAACGGGGTACACCTGTAATATGTTCAGGTTGTGTGTGTGTGTACCTCTGTGTTTATTCAATAGATGTTGGAAATAATCTCAGTTGTCATATGACACAGAGCGCAGAGACATTTAGATTATCTGGAATCTATAAATTTATAAATTAAGGAAAATAACAGAACTTTGGTAACTACACTTGGTGAGCACATAAATCCAGAGGATTGAGTGCTGTGCTACATAATGATGATTTTCTGTCTCATATAAAAGGTAAAATATGATTCATTATTAGAAAGAGGCTTCTTCTTTTAAAATGCATTTGCTGTTTTTACAGACAGCATAAATTATGACTTTCACATGGATAGAGCATTTGTTGATGCATCTTATGATCCAGCATATGATGTTTTTTACCTAAATAGGAATAATTAGAGTAAGCGTACATTACCCAGTTTTTAAGGTATATTTGAATAAGGTGGAAATAGGATCTGAACCAATGGCTTAATATCAGTATATGAATCATAGAATATTTGTTGGAAATAACTGTTAGGGGTCACTAAAATTGAACCGAGTGATAGATCCCTAGGTAAAACCATAAGGTATCCCACAAGGATGGACCCCTGTCCAAAACTTCGCAGTGAGAGACTGTGCAGCCTCCCTTGGAACTCCGCCTGACACTTTAAATAACCAACAGGATTACAAACTTGTCCTTCTCTGGGCTATACGGTCCTCATTTTTCACCCTGAAGCCGTATCTTTTGATCTTTACTCTCTAGTAACCATAGCAAAGAAAACATCTTTCTAATTCTTTCCATATCATTAAAAACTGCACTTAAATAATTTCCACAGGATGAATTTCAAGACTATCTTATATGATATAGTCTAGGAATACTTAACCTCATTTTATGAAGGAATATAGCAATAGAAGATCATAATATTTTGTGAGATGTCCTAATATTTAAAAGTTTAGTATATTTCTTTCATTCAAGTTTTTCATTCTTATTGAAATATATCAAGTAGTGTTATTTTCTCCCAATATCTATTCTTTAATCTATGAAAAATTCTACATCTTTTTTTTGCCACAAAATGTGTCATTTTAGTATTTTTCTAAGATGTGTCATCCAGCTTCATTCACTAAATATGTCCATTTTTAAAAAATTGCACTGGAAGTGGAGCAATTTTGGACACCTCTTTCTTGCCCTCCATACTTTGAACTATATGATCCTTGGATCCATCTCTGCCCATTTCCGCTGCAACCACTGTAGCCTATGACTGTTTCACCTCCTGATCTAGGCCATTGTAATTACCTCCTTACTTGAACCCTACTTCCACTCTTGCTCTACCCCAGACATCTTTTCACATAGCCTCCAGAATTTTCTTATGAAAACATAGATGATATAATTTCAATCCTGTGTTTAAAATCGTTTTTGCATTTCCATTATACTTAGGAAAAAAATCTAGACTCCTTTGGATGGTTTAAAATGTCCAGCCTCTTCAATGTCACTCCTTTTATTCAAATATCCATTTTCAACTACTTATTATATGTCATGTACTATGTGGTAAGCATTGTGCTAGTCTCTGGAGAAAGGTGTAAAAGACAAATATGGTCCTTTCCATCCAGGACCTGATATTATAGAAAAGAAAAATAAGCAACAAATAGGTACAGATTATAGGGAGGAAATAAATTGATGGCTATGAGGGACAATGAAGGGATGGTTGAGAAAAAGCCCTTGGAGGTATTGACTGACATTTAAGATGAGATTTGAAGGAAAGAAAATAAACAACTGTTTAAAAAATCCTCAAGAAAAAAAAATGTGTTCTTGGCCTAGGGAAAAAGACGCCATAGATGTCTTCAGAAAAATTTGGAATGTTCCCGAGGTAATAGAAAGACAAGGTGGCCGAAGAGCAGTAGAGACAGGAAGAATTTGACATGAATCTGGTGAGGCGAACAAGCCAGAACACCTGTGGCCACAGAGGCCATGATAAGAACTTTTGATGTTCTTTTCAGTTTTATTTATTTATTTATTTATTTATTTATTTATTTATTAGGGAAGTTGTGGGATTGCAGAACAATCATGCATAAACTGTGGGATTCTCATATACCACCCTATCGATAACATCTTGCATTGGTGTGGTACAGTTGTTACAATTGATGAAAGAATATTTTTATAATTTAACTATTAACCATAAAGTCCATAGTTTAACTTAGGGTTCACTGTTTGTGTAGTACAGTTTCATGGGTTTTTAAAAAAGTTTATTCTATTGCCTAACATTTCCCCTTTTATCCACATTCAGATATCTATTGCTGTGCTGTTAATTACACTCAAAATGTGCTACCATTTTGAAATGCATGAGGAATCTATTAAGGGATTTGAAGTCAGCTGGGAACCAAGATAATTTGATTTGCTTCATGAAGTGAGTGGCACAAGTGTGAGTTGGGGGACATTTCAGCCTTTTAATCTGTGCCAACATCATTTAAACAATACTTTAACTGTAGTGACCACCTACCACCTCCTCCCGAAAACCAAAGTATTTCAGATGTGAAGACAGAAACACATGCTAGTGTGTTTCCTTGGATCTTCCTTCATACCCTTCACTGAATATTACCTCATCCTCTTTCAGGGCATAATTTCCCCATTATGTAGTCATTGATACATTCTCAAGCAACACAGTTTAAAGTTTAACAACGTTATTCATTTACACAACACCGTATTCTTATTCTTCAATTACAATCTTAGTTTTGTGTTTGTGTTTTCTTTTTAGGTATATGTTTCTCCAGTAAACTTTAGGCTCTAGGAGAAAGGGTGTCATGCTTGTATTTCCCAGTTCCATATTAGTGGAAACTCAATACAAATCTAATAAATGCATGAGTAAATATTTTCAGAAATCACTAGTAAAATTTCCGTCTCAAAAGACATGCATGTTTTAGAAAAAGTTTCCAGTTCTTTCTGTACTGTAGGCATTAGTAATAATGATGGAAGCTTAAAACTGCTCCTAAACAAAATTCTACCTAAATAATCCTTTCTGTCAAATTAACCCCAGAAATAGACTCTTAAAAACATACTGAGAGACTGCCCCAATCTGAGTCTGTGAATTGGAATCAATCTTTGGAACTGTGCTACAGGAACCCTTAGAAAACACAATATCATTCTTATAGAGATGCTATTTTCCGTATTACTAAAGCAATTTAATTTATTCCTGAGTCCTCCTAGGTCCAATTAGTTTTATGGTGAAATTTGAATTTCTTCTAATATGTTTGCCAGTTGCCCTTTATGACTCATTGTTTTAATTAGATTTGCTGTTCATATACTGTTATGGAAATCTTGGTTTAACATGTTATTTCACTTTTCCACATTCAAAAGAGTTGATGAGTATTAATGGAAGATCCCTAGAGACTCATCCACTGAGAGTGTCTTCATGAAGACCACAGCTCACTGTATATGACAGGAGGCGGGAGGCTGTTGAGCAGATGCTCAGTGTGTAGCCGATAAAAAAGTTACTTAGATGGAGCAAAAAGATTGGTGAGAAGGGAAGGGAGGTCATATTAAATTTTATGTTATTTTTGCTTTCAAATTAATTTTTCCTAAGATAGAGTAAATCAGAGAAGACAGAATGTGAGCTTGAAGTTTTGATATTATATCAATATGAGGTCACATTTTTTTTTTAACAGTGGCTCTGTGCCAGGTACCGTGCTAGGCCTTTTCCCTCAGACAGCCTACGTTTAAATATTGGAGACAAAGACAAGTTCAGCAACAATATAACGCTCCTCAAAATATAAAATTACTGGAACAAAAAGATAAGGTGTCCAAGTAGCATGGAGGGAAGTGAGTGTCTTCTAGCATTGGATTTCATGTCATTTGTATGGTGAGTGAAGTTTCTACAGGCAAATGACAGAATCAGGCTGAGAGAACACAATGCAAAAACGCAACAGACATGAAAACTTAGGGTACTTTCAGAATACACTGCATAATCCGGTTCTGGAAAATATGATCAAAAAGGGAATTATAGAGTCAAGAGCCTGGTAGAGCAATGATTTTGTCCTATAATAGAAGACATTAAATCTTATGCCTGGAAATATGGATTTCATTCCGATGAAGAAAGGAGAACCCTTGAAAGCATATATGTGATTTGTTGTGCTTTGTTTATGGAATATTTCTCTGGATGCTAAGAAGAGCTGAAAGTGAGGAGATTGCTGATAAGGGGTTAGGGAGTGTTTCCAGTGGTCTAAAAAAGGCTGTAAGCTGGGATAGACCACTGAGAATGAAAAGAAAGGATGTGCATTCAAAAAATTTACTGAAGAGGGTATTACAGGATATAGTGACTAATGAAATAAGCAGTCACAGAAAAAGCTGGAGAGTACTTCCAGGGTTTGAGCTGTGAGCCAACAATGCTGTCATTGGCAATTGTAGGAACGGAAGAAGAAAAAGGTCTTTGAGAGGCAGATAAGCATGCCTGACCCCAGGAGCCTGAGTCCTGCAACAGGGAAGAAGTTTACATCTCAGGCTCATAGAAGAAATTAGGCGTACAATTTTGAGAATTATTTCTATAAAGATAATAAAGAAGCCACAGTCAGAATAAATATAACTTTTTTTGTATTATCTTTGCTCTTTAATTAGTTGATTAATTTTCTTTATGTTTATTATTTAATTTATAATTAAATTACTCATATCCCATGAATTTTCAGGAGACTTTAATCTATGAATAGGGAAGGTGTTGGCTCACCTTGATTGTCATTGAGACATATTTCATCCCTGTCTGCAGGTTCTCCTTTTTTTTTCTTTCTGTGCTATCCTGAGGCTTCCAAGTCTCTTTCTGAAGCCTGTCTCATTCATTTAGTCCAGAAATTACCAACTGAAAAACCTTCAGGAGCCAAGAAGCTAAAGGAAACAAGTGAATACATCTATTGTATGTAAAAGAGCATGGTGGTAGCTAATAGATATTTCAGGCTCCTTGTAGGCGAATGGAGAGCCAATCAGTGCCAGAGGATTACTGTCAGTGGCTTGCCATCCTAGAAGGAAAAATATAAAACATGATGAGGATTTTTAATGTTAACCCACTGCACATGGTCACATCTAGAGAAAAAAAAGACTCTATTCAGTGGCTTGGAGAACAGTGTATTACAGCGCAGAATGATGTGTAACTGTAGGTGGAAAGAAGAAACAACCAGTGAGGTAGGAGGAAGATGACACTTAGAACATTACAGATAACTACAGTTCAAGGAATTTTCAAAAGGTGGAGAGAATGAGCTGTCTTATCAAAAGCTGCAAAAGGGTGAGAGAAAAAGAGATCTGGGAAAAAATCCTTTCAATTAAGCAATGAAAAGGACATTGGTTTCTTTTTAGAGAACTATTTTGATTCTTTTAGAGAGGTAGATGAAAGATGAAGTTTTAATAGGTTTGGCTATAAGTGGATGATGAAATGAAAAAGGCCATGTGAAAATAGTACCCATGGGGAATTTAGGAGAAAAAGAAAACTATAGTCATACCGCACATGTATAGAATGTTAAAAAAAAAAAAACTCCTCCTCTTTTTTTTTTTTTTTTAGAATTAGAGAAAGCTTTCTTATATAGGTTTTGATAGAAAATGTTGCCCTACAAATAAATATGAAATGGTGTCATAATGATGAATTTTCTCTTACTTCACAACATAAGTTTTGGTTTTACTTCTAAGAGAAAGAAGCAAAATTCATTTTTAAAAGAAACTGTTCAAAGATGAATTTTATAATATAACCTCTTTTGGGTTTAATGAATTTATTCAGCTATATTTGTAAATGGAGATAAACTAAAATTTTAATAGCAGAGAAAGATAAGAATTCATTTCTATACAAGCACCAAGATACCCAAATGTTGGAATACTTATATAAAATGATTAGAGAAATGACTTTTTTTCTTTAAATTAGAATTTTCACAATCCAAGTCATGAGAATCTTCATACTATTTTAAACAGATTGCATCCAAATTTCCTGACGTAAAGAATTAAACCATACTTTTAATATATTAAAAATGAGGTTCTACACTTAGGGCAATATATAAGATTCTCACAAAAGTTACATGTGCTAGAGTTACTTTCCAGAAACCTACAACCTCCAGATGGGTCCCTGGACAAGATAGAAGGCCCAGCCTCTCCAGAACATCAGCTAGTTCCATCTCCCCACCCCATATTATGGACAGCCCCTTCCAACATGAAAAATTCAGAATGGCTATAGCCCAAATACCCCTAGAGAGTGGAATAGAAAGATCAAAGGTGATGGTGGAATTACACAGAGAACATAGGATTTAACAAATGAATATGATTGCTGAATCATTAAACTGATATCTCTTTTAGTCTCCAGTAATTTAGAGCAGCTAGAAATAAAACTTAAAATTGTTTGAGTTGTAACCCATGCCAAAGTCTGAAATCTATTCTACAAGTAATTGTGGTGCTGTGCTTTGAAATTTAATGCCTTTATATATATATATGTTATTTTTCACACACACATTAAAAAGTTGATTGTGATGATAAATATTGATTCCTTCTAGCCTCCTGTATTATGGAGTAGCTAGAAGGAAAAATCTGAGAGGATCGTATGGTAGCTCATGACAAACTCTGGGATTTGTTTGAAATGCTTTTGGAGACTAAAAAATGAGGTTCTAAATAGAAGGCACCTAAAATCTTGGCACAGAGACTTAAATAAAACATTCGTTATATATAGAATGAGATTCTGAATGCCAAAATACTTAGTTAATTTAATTGAAATAATTTTAAATGGTGCTCCATTGCATCAGTTGCTAACTTTGAAGAGTTTTATTTTTGTTAATTGGAGTTTAAATAGGGGCAAAACTAGACAATGTTCATAATTTTCCCTGTCAATGTCACTAAGCTGGAATTATTAAAAAAACTTCTCATATCAGTTATAAACCATAATAAAATTCTTTTTGAGAATAACTACTGTTTTGACAAATATATTATTCAGGATAAATCTACCTACTAAAAACAATCAGCCTTTATTTCTAAGGTGATGTGACCTTGTGTCCTGAAACTGACAGGGTAACTTTCCTCACTGAACAAATATGATACAGAGCCTTTTAGAGTGAAACAAATATGCCAAATATCAGGTGATTTTTATTTTTTTATTTGAAAAGTCAAAGTTGTTAATTTTATCACTGGGAAGAATTAAACCGGATGTAACTGCAAAGATTCTGATACTTAAGGCCTAGAGATAATTAAAATAAACACAATGATTGTACTTCTTCTTAATGTGTCATTTATATTCTAGTCTCCTGTTGGGAACTATATATATTCAAAATTATTTTTAGTTACTGATGACAAATTAAATTCATTTAATCCTATTTGGATTTTTAATCTTAGAAATAAAAAGATCAAGGTCGTCATTAATCCACATTAAAAATTTGTCTAATATAAGATTTCCTCCTGGAATATATTGGGAAAAGATCATTTGAAATAAAAATGTAGAAATAAATTTTGCAAGGTGCTAAAAATTATATTACTGTTCTCAGGCAATAATAGAGGTAGATGCAATTAATATTTTGCCTTTAAAAATGCTTTCTAAAGGATTTTATTACAACAAATGTTATTTTTCTTATTTAAATGCATTAGCTTTAATATATTCCCTCAAACTTCACAGCAACAAAAAAAAAGTGTGTCATTTTAGTGGTATAGCATGCATCTCCAATATTATTGATATTTACTTTTAGTGTCAGTAGGCATTGACTTATTCAAGAAATGTGTATTAAACACAATTTTTTATAGATGGAAAATAAAGCCCTTAAAAGGGCACAAAGTGACCATAAAAAGGTAATTTAGCATTTAATTTCTAGTGATTCAGAATTCTAACACAAGATTGAAATAGGACCATTATCAGAAATTATCTTTAGAACTGGCAGATGTTTGTTGCTATTTGTACCCAAGTACCTGGTGCTAATTGGTGTGAATTCCAATTAGGGATTGATGGGAAGAAAATGCATGGATGTGTATCTCTTTAATGCAGCCGTATGAACACCCGTTAAAGGATAATTCACAAACCTAAACACAAGGAAGGAGAGAGAAAGGGAGGAAAGTTATTTTTTGCTTCCCCTGAGCAAACATGTAATTTCCATGATTTCTTTTTAATGACTGCGGTCTGCAGCCAGTAGGTACTGATTTATGAAAAGCTGTAAAAGATCAGGTGGAGCTCTGCAGGACGCCGTTTCCAGCTGCATGGATTGAGAACTATCTAATTTGTCTAGTAAAAGTGTGAGCTCACAGTGCACATCACCCAACCTATAAATTTCCCCTTTGGACCCCATGTCTGGGGCTGGGTCTAAAAAAACGCCAATGCCTGCAGCTGCTCAAAAAGCCCAGATTCCCTTGGTGCGCATGAAGAGACATCACAGGCTCTTCACAGTGAGAGACAAATTCCTATCCATTGATAAACTCTCCAGATGTCCTCTCGGAGGAGGAAAGGAACCAGTTTTTATTTGAAATCCTCAGAGAAATCCTGGAAGTGGAAAAATGATACTTTGCAGGGCTGGTTATTCTGAGGTCACTGACATTAAAATTAGGTCATTTTTTTTTGTCTTGGTTTACTTTGATCCAAGCAATAAACATAAAAACGCAGTTGGGGGTCACTCTAATCCTTAATCCACACGTCCTGTTCTATTTCAATTTGTTTATACTAATTTTCTCTAAACTCTGGTTGAGTCTGGTTTTGGTATTGAGCTTAAAAATGCAAACCTTTTTGAGTGGAGAACAAAAAATTCTTCATTTTGCTATTAGCCACACTTCATAAATATTCTGAATAAATGTTCTGGGGTTTGATTCTTCATATCCACAAACCCATAAATAAAAAGTATTGCTATTCATGGGACAAAGGGTCGACATTAGATGCTATGCTACAGCTACTGTAGACATAGAAACTATGGTGTGTGTGTGTGTGTGAGTGTGTGTGTGTGTGTGTGTGTGTGTGTGTGTGTGTGTGTACCCAAGCGCGTGTGCGACTCTCTAGGTAGTTTCATATCTAATGCCCCATTTCTGGGTCTGTCTTCATTTTTCTTATAAATTTTCTCACACCTGATTTGATACTATTTCTGTTGATTTTGTTTACTGGTTCAATGATTCATCCATCTGATCCAATGTTATATCTAATGCTCGCTAGCGATAGAGACTATCTATTTCACTCATGACAGCTATGATGAAACAACCCAGGAATATCATATCAGTCTTAGAACCTGAGTTGTAGCTCTCTATTATTCCTCAAATTTGTGTAAATGCTACAGAAATAAGAATTTTCTATTATGAAAAGTAACCATTTTTTTCTTTTTCAGGTGAGTAATTTAAAGAATCATAGAAAATTATGCCTACTTTTGTTGCAAGAGACTAACTTATGAAATGCTGTATTGATATTTTATAGTTACCTAGTTATTATAAAGAAGAGAAAATTGATAATTGATTTTAAAAGGTCTAAGTGTTTTCCCTTTAAAAATGACCTCTAAGATTTATTTAAAACTAAATCATAATGTAAGTATAATCATAAAATATATGAAGCATAGAGGACTGAAATAGTTGAGTTTAGGCTAATGGAAATAAGGATGAAAAAGCCCTCCACTTTCAACTGTCCTCCACTTCACAAATAATTATGACTAAGAAGGAACTAATTATTGTTCAATATCTTCTACAGAAAGTGAAAATATAGGTCAAACCAAAATGTCATGCTACCATTTTTTTTTCCTCAACTCACCTTTAATGTTGCATTAATATTGGATAATTTCCATCAAATAAATTTAATCTATCACCATCAAAATCTGGATGGACTGTCAATTTACGTTCCTTTATGTACCTCCCAAGACAATATGCAAGTCTGGGACACAGCACAAAATTGTCAGACTTAACAAATCTTAAATTCACACTTTTGCAGAGAGTGAGTTGGAGAAACTACACTACCAAATTAGTGGCAACCTCCCAATTAGACATGTATTTTTAAGTGAGTGTAGGGTTGGCATATTTATGGATATGCTTCACAGAGAGACTTCATTTAGAAAATATCCTAGATAATAATCAGTGAATGCTATTTGTATTCAATATATGTTTCATTTATTCTGAATAGTTCACTTTGCTATTTCATGCTATCTAAAGATATCATTGATACTAGTACTTAATAGACCCAAAACAATTTCCAAAATAAGAATAAAGGTATTTCAATGTATTCTTTATGTGTTTTGATATCGTCAGACAATAAATTCTGAATATTGAATTTAAGCATTTCATGTGATGGTATTTATTTAGGCAAATCACTCATCTTATGTAGATAAAATATGAAATTCTATTTTAAAAATACTTAATATGAGGGATTTTTAAAATAATAATTCTGAAAAATTTCAGCAACTGCAATATCACAAAACACGAAACATTCTAAACAATATGAAGAGGTAAAAACCCAACTGTACCTTCATCAAAATAAGACTTTGATACATACAGTTTTCCCTTTAACTTTTTTATTTTTTTGCATGGGTAGGCACCCAAAATCAAACTTGTGTCTCCAGCATGGCAGGCAAGAACTCTGCCACTGAGCCACGGTCGATACATACAGTTTTAATAGTGTATTTCACTGCAACAGTGAAGACAGAAACCATGGAAAGCAGAATTGCCCATCCATTTAGGTGCAGACAGGCGCCTCGAAAAGTTAATTGACTATTCAAAGGAGGCCAATGATAATATCTGCTTTACAGGGTGTATATAATATTACATATGACTAAGTACTAGTTATTCAAAAAGAAATTAATAAGATCATTGCATCCCCATCATTTTTAAAACACTGGAATTTATTGCTGTTTTATGTTTAAAGTTTCAAAACCAATACCATTTTGCTAGGTATATTACCTTATGTCAGAATAATGAATAGGCAACAGATAAAAATCAAAGAAGCCACATCATGATTCATAAATAGCCTAAGAGAAAACAGGAGAAATGCAGTATGAACCGTTTCACTAAAAGACACAGCATAGTGGTCGAGTGGTACAAAATAACTTGAGTCTGGCTTTCAGCTCTGCTGCTTTTGCTTGAGGAAACTTAGATTTGTAATTTAAGCTTTTTTAGTTTCAGCTTCCACATCTTATTTAAGGAGACAGCATCTATTCCCAGCTAACGGTATGATGATTAAAGTAATATCTGTGTAGAATGCTTAGCATAGTGCCTGGCACTTATTAGAACTCATAAATGTTTGATACCATTATTGCTGTTATTATTATTGTTATTATTATTATTCACCTGAAAACAAGGGCCTCCACAGTCACTTTGTGCTAAAGCTCTCTTTCTTAAGAGAGAAGAGAGAATAAAAAAGAGAGAGGAAAATCAATGATCCTCACAATGACAGGTCCCAGTGTTATAAGTAAAAGGGCAATTAAAGAGGTCACTGAGATCTAAAGAAAAACCCCAAAGGCACGTCATCAACACGCTACTGCTTCTGGTTCCTCGGGGAAGCGAAGGAGGTTTCCTCCAGTTCTTTATGTCCCTTCTGTTCCTTTGACTCACCAGATCCTGTAGGTGGTCTGAGATTTGTGCTTAGGACAGTAGGTTTATAAAATAATGCTAGAAGTCCTGCTTTTATGCTGATTGAGTTGTGCAATATAAATCATGCAATATTATATATATTAGTGTATGTGTGTGTGTAAATATATGTATAGCATGGACTCCATTTGCTTTTGTCAAATATGCAAGAAATTCATCTATTGTTACTCATCTACATACTTGTATTCCTTTTTTTGTTTTATTCTTAATGATACTTGACATTCTTTAAATCTATGCCGACTTTATGTCTTGCTATTAATAAAACCTAGATTGTTTAAACCATCATTCAGACAGCAACCTGTACAATATCTACAACTAAATATATAGTAAGCTAGTTTTAGTATTGCAAGTTGAATCCTACAACAAAGCAGATAGGAAAGTATTCGTTGTGTTTTGTTTACTAAAACTGTTTACCTAAGTTGTGTCTTTGGTAATAGCTGAACAAATTAAATGATAATTGCAGAAGTATGGATATATTTATGCCTTTCTCTGGCAAAATTTCAATGATTCACAAAGCAATTTTGGGTAGAGGAATGGAACATGTAGAGGAGATGATTGCACAGTATTCTTCCAAGCTGTCACCAAGGACAGATGAAACCTTCGTGGCAGATAAATTCCACAAATGAACAGAACTCTACATGAAGTCTGGAAGTTCCTGCTGAAGTTGGTGTCAAATTTGGACATACAGCAACTCTACTGACTCATGATCTCTTTCTCTCTCTCTTTGGTGTATTCTTTTCTTCAGGCCGTCAAACCTTCTTCTGGACCAAAGCAATGTTGACATCACTACCTTCCGCACAGCAGGGGACTGGCTTAACGGTGTCCGGACCGCACAGTGCAAGGACATCTTCACAGGCGTGGAGTACAGCTCTTGTGACACCATAGCCAAGATTTCCACAGAGTAAGAGAAAGCTTTTGTGAAGAAGAATAAGTAATTCTGAATTTTCTAGGGCACACCATATATTTTAGTTGTTCCCCTGAGGTACTTCGTGTCTTCTTTAGCCACCAGGCTGGACACTGGCTTTCTTTCTAAACCACATTTCTGTATTCATATGTCTGGATGTGTCTTCCTCCTTCGTCCTCACACTAGGTGTGTGCATGGATCCCATGTTATCCTTATGATAGACTGGCAGTTACACACTTTTACATAACTACACCCAGCGACCCAAGACCTTAATTTAAAACATAAGCAGACATAGTAAGATTTTTATGTTTCTTATATTAGTATATATTATACATATTATAAAACGAATGATTTTCCATTATTTTTACCAAAGGTTATCTTCTACATATATGGAAATTTGGGAACTGAATGGATAATCTGACATGAAGGGACACATGTCATTGCTACACTAGTTTTTGTAGGTACTAAATAAAAATTTTATCATCTACTATTGAGTGTCTACTCTGTGATGGATACCCTACTAGAAAATGAAGTTATAAGTAGTTTGAAGACTTGAACTTTTGTTTTCCTCAAAGAGATTATAGTTGGAGTGAAAAGACAGAAGAGGTATTAGAAGGTTAGTATTAATTTATGAGTTTATAGTCTAAATCCAATAATAGTCGAGTGTAATATGCTGTATAGCTTAGGAATATTTTGGAAACAGGAATCCTTTCATATGAGAAACCCTGAATCTTAATGAAAGGGGATTTATAAGGAACCAAATGAACACAGTGAATTAGGGGCATAAAATTGGTCCTCCTTCACAGGGGTATGTATTTGAGAACTAGAAAATGAAAGCTTAGAAGGCATACTTTCCTGAGGACTGGATGGAGTACTTTCCTGAAGAAGCGTTTACCTGAGCAAATATGCCATATTGGTCCAGAATATTGTAGATTACATGGTTTGCTTGGAAACTGTGTTCATCTTTGTGTCAGAATCTTTCCATCTGAGATCTCTGTTACATTAGACAAACCATTTCATCTGCTCAAGTTCCTTTAAGTTTTATCCCTTTCAGTTAGTATTTTAATATTCAAATATTGTCTTAGACTTTCATTGTCATCCTGTCAGTCATTTAAGCACAGTCACTGTGTACAAGTGTCATTATTAGAAATGAAGGGCCCAACAAATAGATAAGTTTATAGTTGTTGGTATAGCATTTCAAGCATAAACATATAAAGCCACAAAAGGATGTATAAGAGAGATATTTTACTATTGGAGAGTAGAACTTGTTTTTTGAAAATAAACTCACCCTCATCTATTAAGCATATGTTGATATTCCTGTTTTAAGTGCAATATAGTATTTATTGAATAGATTTCTGACCCAACATATTATATATTTTGAGTTTCTGTGGCAGTTATTTGAATCGGAGATCAGGATATATTCATGCATTTAAATATTTTTATAAAGTCTAATTTTAGTAATATAAACAGAGCCATGATACACAAGACACCTGCTTTAAAGCACAGAAGCATAGCAAACAGCAAATACAAAGTTGAGTAGTTCTGCACCATTACCAGATTTACAAAAGCAAATTTATACAAATGTTTATTCTCAATATAATATCAACTTACAGAGCTTTTAGATAATGAAAAGCAATATTGAAGTGGATGAGGCAGAACACTCTTAATAAGATTAACTGCTAGCTCACAATTTAAATATAGTCAGCCATTATAAGTTGCAAATGCAGTGAAATAGCTATTTGCTGAAAAAGGCAAAAGGACAGGATTTGTTATATTTCTAAGTTAGCAATGTACTTGGGTAAACAAAGTAGTGCTGGAGTCTTTGAGGATGCTTAGACAATTTTCAATTATTATTATTATTTAGACAATCTCTGAATAGGTATTCAACATGCAAGCTGACTTCTCCAGAAAGACTTGCCTTTTTCAGGTTTGCTGTTTGCATGGAACCAGATGATTCTGATATCTGTATTTCACATCCTCCCTGCAGTTTCTTCTGTCTTTTCTCGTTCATTCAGGGACAATATAAGATTCACATCAATTGATCTAAATCTCCTTGAAAGTGCTTTTTTCTAGATTCTCTGCAGTGTTGTATTCATAGTTCTGATATATATATATTAAATTCTCATATAATAAAAATGAGAATTTAGTGGAAGATGGTGGGGTGGGAAGCCCCAGGTATTAGTCCCTCCACAAGAACAATTCTTACATAGGCAGGAATGGTCTGAGTCAACTGTTTTGAAATTCTAGAGTAGTAGAAGATTTTGTTGGTTTGTCCAGGTTAGTGTGACGCCCCCAGAGCAATTTGGGCAGTGAATAAAGAAGCATTTGTTGGGTACCTTTGGAGGAATGTAGAAGGTAGAGGGGTTCAACTTTCCTATTTGGAGAATTTCTGATATTCTCGCAAGCAGTGAGGACAGCCAAATCAATAGGCTGAGCCCCAAATCTTGGGGTTTGTCCTTATGAAACTTATTCCCACAAAGGATAGGATACTTAAAATTAGGCCTGAGTCATCCCCAGAGAATCTCTTTTGTTGCTCAGATGTGGTCTATCTCTCTAAGCCAACTCAGCATGTAAACTCACTGCCTTTCCTGCTGTGTGGGATATGACTCCTAGGGATTTAAATCTCCCTGGCATCATGGGACAGAAAACCTGGGATAAGCCAGGACCTGGCAGCAAGAGATTGAGAAAGCCTTTATGACCAAAAGGGAGAGGAGAGAAATGAGAAAAAATAAAGTTTCAGTGGCTAAGAAATTTCATAGTCTGGAGGTTATCTGGAGGTTATTTGTATGCATTATATAGATATCCTTTTTTAGTTTATGGTGTATTGGAGTGGCTAGAGGGGAATACCTGAAACTGGTGAGCTATGTTTCAGTAACCTAGACTCTTGAAGGTGATTGTATAAACATTTAGAATGTGACTGTATGATTATGAGAACCTTGTGTCCGATGCTCCTTATGTCCAGGGTATGGACAGATGAGTAAAACATACAGATATAAACAAATATAACAAATAAATAAATAAGGGGGAAAAGGCTAAAATAAATTGGGCAGATGGAAACACTAATGGTCAATGAGAGGGAGGGGTAATGTGTATAGCAAATATTAATTTCTCACTCCTTATTCAAGATTCTATGCACTTATGCTGCTCAACTAAATTGACCATAAAACTTAAATTAAGAAATGCACTACCCCAAATTTAAATTTTCCACCAAATAAACATCTTACCATTTAGTCTCACCCAGAAGCTGAGGTTTTAAAATATGGACAATGTCATCCTTTTCCCAGTCATCCAGCATTCCTTATCTTATCCGTATCGACTTCATTCATATCTCTAGTTCAATTCTAATCCCTTTTTCAACTTTTTAAACAGTTCTTGTATGGAGTACTACTCACTTTCTTAGCTTCAGAGCTCTAGCTCTGAGTCTCTGGTGTCACATAAGTACCCAAAGTATCTGAGAAAAGCTATGTTAAATACAAACAACTCAATAACTCAGAATTTAGAATTAACAGTTATACCTCATGAATATATGTAATTGCTGTAAAAGCTTACAATCTAGGACCCTTTAAATATTAACCCATGCTCTAGACTTTAGTTTACTGAATTTTTTATATTTTATTTTATATTAATTAGTCCATATTATTGATGCATGATAATATTTGTCTTTTTTCCTGACAGTTCATTCAACATACAGCTCTTAAGGTTCATTCTCCTAGTTCATGCCTCCCAACTTCATTCCTTCTTGTGGCCACTCAGTAGTCCATTGTATATATATGCTATTATTCCTCTTTCCCATTCCTCTTTTATATCTGCCGAGTCTTTCTTTCAGAAATGAGGGAGAGATTGAGACATTCTTATATAAATAAGAGACTTGCCCTACAAGCAGTGATAGAGGGACTTTATCATTTCTTTCAGACACTTAACCTCAAAACTGGAAGAACTAGAAAAAGAAGAGCAAACTAAACCCTAAGCAATTAGAAAGAAGGAATGTGAAGATAAATGAAATAGAGAATACTAGAATACGAGAGAGACACAGAGAGAGAGAGAGAGAGAGAGAGAGAATATCTACAAACCCAAAAGTTGGTTCTTTAAAAAAGATCAATAAAATTGACAAACATTTAGAAAGATGAACATGGTAAAAAGAAAAAGTACACAAATGACTAAAACCAGAAATGGAAGGGGAACATTACTACCAAACCCACTGAAATAAAAAATGGAGTATATGAAGATACTCTGAAAAACTGTATACTATAAACAACGTAATATTGAGTTTTGTTAAAACAACCCACACTATTATGGCCAACTGATTTGTGAAAAGAATGTTGCATAACCTCAATTGGGAAACAATTTATTTAAAAAATGGTGCTGGAAAAACTGGATTTCTGTTTTTGAAAAAATGAAGTAAGATCCCTATATCACACCATGTACAAAATTAACTCAAAATGATTATATAGCTAAGTATGAGAGTCAGAACTATAAATCTTCTAGCAGAAAATGTAGGGATGCTTCTTTGGACCTTGTGTAGACAACGGTTTCTTGGACTTTACACCCAAAGCACAAACAACAAAATAGAACATGGATAAATGGAATCTCATCAAAATTGAAAACACTTGTGGCTCAAAGAAATTTATTATGAATGTAAAGCAACATCCTATAGAATGGTAGAAAATATTTTGAAATCACATATTCAATAAGGGTTTAATATACAAAATATATAAAGAAATACAACAACTAACAACATAAAGATAAAGTACTTAATTAGAAAATGGGCAAAAGACGTGAATAGACATTTTTCCAAAGAAGATATACAGACTAAAAAGCATGTAAAAAGATGCTCAACATCGTTAGTTATCAGGGAAATACAAGTCAACCCACAATGAAATACAATTTTACACCCACTAGAATGGCTATTATTAAAAAAATAGAACATTGCAAGTGTTGGAGAGGATGTGGAGAAATAGGAATTTATTGCTGTTGGAAATGTAAAAGAGTACAGCAGTTGTGGAAGTCAGTTTGGCAGTTCCTCAGAAAGTTAAGTATAGAATTACCACATGATCTGGCAATCCCACTTCTCAGAATTTACCCAGAGAAATTGAAAACAGGGACTTTAACAGATATTTGCACACTGATATTTAAAACAGCATCATTCACATTTGCCTAAAGATGGAAGCAACCCAAGGGTCCATCACTGAGGAATAGATAAACAGAGTGATAGAAACATACAATGGGATACTATTCAACCATTAAAAGAAATAACATTCTGATATATGTGACAACTTGGATGAACTTTGAGGACATCGTATTGAATGGAATAATCTAGACACAAGAGGACAAATATTAAGATCTCACCAATGTGAAATAATTAGGATAAACAAACTCATAGAATCGGTATCTAATATATAGATTTCCAGAGGTTGGGCTAGGAGTAGAGAAATGTACAGAGTTTCTATTTTGGATGATGAAAAATTTTGATAATGGTAATGATGGTGATGGTAACATACATTGTGAATGTAATTAACAGCACTGAAATAAATATATAAATGTGATTAAAGGGAGGAATGTTAAGTTGCATATATATATATAGTAATAGTATAAAAACTTAAAAAAATAATCCAGGAACTGCACTACACAAACAGTGAGCCCTAAGTTAAACCATGGGCTATAGTTAATAGTACCATTATAAAAGTATGCTTTCATCAATTGTAGCAAATATACCGATCAAGGAAATTGTTAATGTTGGGTGTCATGCATTAAATTCTGTATTTTATGTATAATTGTTCCCTAAACCTACAACTTCTCTAATAATAAGAGAATTTCTTTAAAATAGTTACTATGCTAATAATTTGCATAAATAATATGAAAACATTTACATGTTAACTGTTATAAAATATTTAACTAGATATTTTGCCATTCCTCTTGCTATCTTGAGTTTATTATTTTAACGTGATTCCTTTCGATCTATAGTTACCTTTCAACAGTGAGACTCAATTCAGAAAATGATTTGATTGACCAAAAACTCTAGAGTCTCCAGTAAATATGTACCCTAGAAAATGTTTTTCTCTCCAGACTATCCAGTCATGGAAAAAATGTCAGTTCAACTCCACACCCTCAAAAAAATAATTTATTTTAGTTAATTTAGGGCTTTTACTTACATATGCTTTATGTGGAGTAAAGAAGAGTAAAAGGGAAAAGGGAAGAGTGACAGCAGGAACTTGAAATTCAAAAGTGTGTGCAACAAATATTAGGTGAATTGATTGCTACTGTGTCTTCATCCTGCACCCTTGGATGACATTTTCAAAGTGTCATTGCCTATTTCTTTGCCTTTAAAGTAGTAGATGGCACATTAGCCTCTGGTCACAAGCATGAGTTATTCTTTAGCCTTGAACTTTAACTGCACTATTGTGAATTGGATAGTCAAAACAATGTGAGCACATAGCTAGTATTATTGAGAGTGCAGCAATTGTGGATTTAGAACTATTTTAGACATGGCAGGGTGATGGGCATGAGACATTGTGGCCAGGTTAGAGAAGGTAGACAGCACACAAAACCAAGCCAAGGGATAATATAAAGAGATAATTTCTTCTTTTTATTCTTTTCTCAAAATTTCAATATATTCTTTTTCATTAAATATAAAATTTAAATGTATATATATATGCATGTTTACACCGGGTTCCTAGAAACAGAATCTGAACCAATTTATACAGAACGTTTATTGGGGAGTGTGCTCAGGAAATGCATCTGTAAAGAGCTGATGAGGGAGGGAATGGGCAGAGGGGAGGCCTCAGCCCTTTCTGTTGGGACAGGAGTCTGGATTTAGGATGGCCCTTGCAAATTAGTTTGTAAGATCTTGGCATCTGATTTTTCCAGCAGCAGAGGGATGGGTGCTTTGATTCAGAAGGGGAGACCAGGACCAAGCATCACTATGTATTACTTTGTCCCTGTGCTTAAATTTCTCAAGAAGTTTAGGAAATTCACATACTGTTTTGCAATGTTTTCTCTGGTTTCCATGGCTATCCTTTTATTGGTTAAGCTTATAAAGAAGGGAAAAAGAAAGAGACAGAAAGAAATTCAGGAAGGTGTAAAAAAGTATGATACAGGATTGGAAGAATGATAAAAAAGAAAAACAGTGTGATCTATTTATTTGTACACATATTCGTAACTGTCTTGTTCTCTGCCTTCAGACTCATGCCCTGACTATGTTATGGCATGGAAGTGAGTAGGGAGATGTTTGTTCTTCATTTAAAATAGATCCTTAGTACTTACAGATTCAAATTCTCATGGACCACACATTCCAAAAGCAGAGAAAGGGATCAACATAAATATCATATTCTCCTTTAAGTAGAGGCTCTCATTGCCCACAGTAATTGTGGCAAACCTGATGTTACCATGCGTCCCCACTTCCCTTCCTGTTGAAGGCAACTAGAGAGGACCTCAGGCAAGATACACATTATCCAGAGAGAAGTTATCGGCACCTTGAATGGTGGCAGGAAGGGAACTTGGTAGTCCTCAGGACCTTCAGGTAATAGTGCAGCTTCACAGTCTTGATTGATTTTATGTACTTGATGTTTGTCTTAATTTGCTACAGACTGGTTGGCTTAATCAGAAAGACTTGATCATCTCATAGTTTTGCAGGCTAGATGTCCAGAATTGAGGTATCTGCAGAATCATACTTTCAGTGAATTCTGTAACATTTGGGGATGGCTCGCCAGCAATTCAGAACTCAATGTCTACTTCCATCGCATCCGACTACATCTGTCTCCTCCTCTGTGTCCAAATTTCCTCTACTTATAAGGACTTCAGTGCTGCTGAATTAAGTCCTGCCCTGATTCAATTTTTTCTCAACTTAACTAATAACATCTTCAAAGATCCTATTTACAAATGGGTTCACATTCACAGAAAGGGGTGTTTGAGTGGTGGTGGAGGGTGGGTTAGGACTTGAACATGTTTAGGAGGACATGATTCAATCCATAACAGTGCTTCGATAACATGTTAATTGCTTCTCGGATTGTTACTTATTATCTGCTTGCACAACTATAGTGCTTGGGAATTCACTTGTTAAGGAATCAGTTATTTATTTCCAAGTCATTGAAACTCCTAATTTTTCATTGCTTTTTCTATGGTCAGTACGAAGGAGCCATTTGTGTTAGTATGTGTGTGAACTTGTGTATCTGTATGTGTGTATATGTGCATTCACTGCTTTTCTTTCTCAATTTTCCTAGCTTTCACACCAAATGGTAATTTTTCTCCCCGATCAACTTCTCTAGCATTGTTCAGGATGCTTTTGCTAACAGAGTACAAAACAGACAAGAATCCCTGTTCACCTGCATTTCACTTTCTAGTTATACAAAACAGAGAATAAGGATGATTAATCAGAAAGATAGGCAATATACCTCTTGGCGATAAATCCTTCAGAGGAAAGTGAAATACAAAAGGGGGATTGGAAGCACAGGTATGACTACAGTGGAGGTTTTAAATGATAAGTAGGAGAGCCAACGAAGGTCTCAGGAGAGGGTGACATTTGAGCAAAGATCTGAATGAGGTGGATATATGCCTTATTACTTGAAACATGGATAGCTAATGATTTTCACACGCTGATCTAATTTTTTTTCCAAAATGAAATTCCTATGGTCTTAAAATATTTATGCTAATGATTTTTTTCTGAGTTTAAACTATTTTTAAATTTAATATCATTGACGAATAGTGATATATACTTCCCATTTTTTCTATTTGAGAGGAAAGCACTCAACTTTATGTTTTAAACAGATTGTTTCATTTATCTATGGCTACACAACAAACTGCCCCCAAACATAGACAATAAAACAACAATTTTATTAGATAAAACAATGTTAAAGGTTATGAATTTGGGCAGAGCTTAGGCTGGTGATTCTTCTGTTCTGGTGCTGATGTGGACCAGCATTCAGCAGACAGATGGTTGGGGGTGGGCTGGAAGGGCCAAGATGGCATCATTCATATGTTTGGCCTTGGCACAGTTGGCTTGACATCTTGGCTCATTTGAGATTGTTAACCAAAGTGCTCACACATGGCCTCTCCAGCAGTGTGGTCTGAGGGGTCTTGTATGACAGCTCTGGGGTCCTAGAGATGGTGTTTTAAGAGATAAGTGAGAACTGGCAGTTTCTTAAGACTTGAGTGTAGAAACTGATAGCGTCACTTCCAACATATCCTGTTAGTCAAAACATATTCAATGGAAAGGTATAAAGCCCCACAAATAATGACCCTCTATATTGTTCCTCAATGATAGAAGTGAAATAGGATATAATGCATGGATGAGGCAAAATGAGAAAATTAGATCCAAAGCATTGGGTATATGAACATGCTCTTTTGCTAGTTGAATATCTCCTGCTTATGTACTTTCCAAGAAATCATGATTCTCACCAGATATTTTCTCCCTTTTTCAGTGACATGAAAAAGGTCGGCGTCACTGTGGTTGGGCCACAAAAGAAGATCATCAGTAGCATTAAAGTACTAGAAACACAATCAAAGAATGGTCCAGTTCCAGTATAACCTGTTATTTCTGGAAGAAAATGGTGGCTAAGAAGGATGCAGCATCACTTTGGAGATAGATGATAATTCTGGAGATTCTGGTGGAAATTCCAAGCCCAATAAGACACTCAAATATGAGTACAAATGCCTTAAAATGGAATTGAAAACTATTTTCCCCTATCATTTAGTGGATGGGTGGGTGGGGTATTTTGTTTTATAATTGCTCATCTTATATTAGTTGATGGATTGAATTAAAAGTCTTCAGCGCAAAATGGCGAAGAACTAGCATAGAGCCATTGATCATGAACTGACTATATAAAAGCTAAAGAAGTGAAAAAAGTGGACATGGTGGCTTGTTTATTAATAGCCACAGTATAAAAGACTTGCAATATTTTTATACATAGAAGAAATCGGTAACAGGTATTTTGTTTCTTTAAAAGCAAGCAAAATAGAGGAATTTATACCTCAAACTATCTGGCCATATTTACTACCTTATCATTGTATTATTCTCTTTTATCTGTTAAAAGCATATAGAAATGAAGTTTGTAGTTGATTTAAATACTAGACATTTTTAAATTGTTAGCTTCTTTAAGTGTTATCATGTAAAAAAGTCTTAATTTTGAAAAAAATACATATTTATTTTCTTTTGAATTTTTAATTGTTTTATATTTATGCTTTGATGAATTAGTTAGGATTTGTTACAGCCAAGTGCCAAATGCTCTCTCAAATTGTCAGCAGTAGGAAACATGGTTAACTAGACATAGAGAATGATGAATTTTTTTCCAAATATTTTGAACCATCCACTTATATGTATCTATAAAAAAAAGAACAAAACCTTTTCCCTGTCGATACAGTAACCAAATAACTCAGTCTGAATTTTCCCATCCATTTTTGTCTGCCCATTTAGTATATATAGCATGCCCCTAATTTAGTACAATATATTGGCTTGTATGTAATGGATTCTCAACCAGATGATATACATGCCCTCTTCTGGTATTTAGGAGACCATTAAATCCCTTAATTGGTGAAGGAGCCATGTTAGAGCACCTGAATAGAGAATAGCTACACTGGAAAGAATCGGAATCTGGTTTAGATTGCTGCGTTAATTGGCAGCCTAGCCAATAAGCTAATGCATGAGTCAAAAAATTACGTGTCGAATGGTTTTGAAAAGTCACTTAATATTTTTGCATAAACTTTCTGAGCTGTTTGATAACTAAACTACTGACACACATCTTTGGGATTTATAGTCAATTAATTAGACATTTGGTCATAAATACTAGATTTTATTATTTTTAGAGTCTTCCACTGCAATGCACCTATTATAAGTTGGTGCGTAACTTATAAGCATTGAACCTCTTTGCAATTATTGAGCATGTCAATTTCAAAATAGCTGGCATTCCAGCAAATGCCTCAAAATCTGTAGGCAGTGGAGAGATGTCTCATTGTAGGAATTTAGACTAACTATTCTGCAAAGCAAATTATGAGCATGCTCAGTAATATTTGAAAAGATGTACCTGGTGGAGAGGTAGCTATTAATATATTCTGAAGCAACAATTTAACTCTATCTATAGTCTTTCTAAGGCTGATATGTTGATCATGTCATAGATAAAGGAAGTGCATATTTCATTAGAAGAGAATGGATAAAAAATGCTGCAACCTTTATGTTCTTATGTAAAATGAAACACTAATGAAATACCACCTGCAGGTACAGCTCAAAATTCACAAGTGCTAATCTCTTGGGCGTTTAGTGACTAAGGCTTAGGTTGTGTTCCTTCAAATATGAGCTCGTTTCTCAAATTCTGGCAATGTTCCTTAAAGTCAAATCAACCTATGAGAATTCTTTGTTGGATTTATAAGAGCATGAACTTTAAAATATATATATATGGGATCATGAAATTAATCAGAAATTTCACTTGAGCCTGCTAGAAGCAGGTAGAAAAAACATTTATTTGAATAAAACATTTTGTGTTGTGAAATGTTAGATTGAGATCTAAATCTGGTTTCAATCTCATTTCCTCCCAGATTAGTGTTTACTTTCTTAGATACTATCCTGAGCATGTTAAACAAAATCTGTGCATTTCATCCACACACGGAAGGTGAGGACTGGTTGGATCTAATTCCTTTATTTTGTCTCCGGTTTCAGTTTGAAAGTAGATGTTGTATACACAGTATGTTGCTGTTCATTTTATCAATATTTTTCTACCTGACCTCTTATGAATTTACTTTACACAATTCTTGCCCTGTACATATGTAAACATGATTGTATACGATTCTTAACTATGGAGTAGAGGTACTAGAATGCTTGTGGCCATCTCTTTGTGCAGGAACTGCATTGACTTCCAATAAACATGAAACCACATCTCCTTCACAATAGTATACACCATATTCTCTGTTTTATATCTTAAATTTAATTTACATATAGTATTTATTTCTGTTAGCTTACCCTGTTTATTACCTTTATACTGAATACCAATTAAGCCATGTATAAATGTGATATCACTGTCAATATGTAGTTACATATTTTTCACATTCCTCATTTAGTTAATGCTGTGCAATTGTAGATGGCCTCTTACTAATGTAAAATGATTTGTAGTGGAAACATTTATATTTTTATAATAAACATAATGAAAATATTTTTTACAGATTGGAATGCAGAAGTGGTCTTTGAAGCTTTTTAAACATTTTAAAAATATGTTTCAAATAGCAAAATAATGAAATTGATATGTCAATAAGAATGTGTTTCTGTTTCTTTTTTCTCCAGTAGTGAGGAGAGATTCATGTATGCTGTCCACATTTTTAATCCAAATTTCATGTTATCAATAAGCTAGAAAATTAATCAGTAAATATTCTCTTCATGGTTAATGTGCACAGCTGAATTAGAGTGTTCTCTTTTGTATATAAGTGGCAAAATACTAAGGTTTTAGCTTAGGGAAAAATGAAATGCTGTATTCCATGTGACTGAAATGTCTGGGGATGGAATTCTTAGCAGAGAGATGAGGTACAGTTGGATTCAGGAGTTCAAATAATGAAATCAAAACTAGGACTCTCATTCTTTGTCTTCTTCCATTTGCTTCACTTTTGTTCCAATTGAGTTGACTTGCAAGCTACAGCTCTTCACAAGGTAGAAAATGTTTCCCTAGTTTATATAAGTGTGCATTATGATTCCTGGGAATTACTTTCCCTCAATTGTTCCAACAGAAATCCTGCAGCCTTCTTTGGGTCACAAGCCCTATCTGAATCACTTTAAGCAGAGGAAGGAGTTACTCAAAATGGCGAGAACTCAGTCCTGTGAACCTGGAGATGGTGAGTAAGGTCATGGGGAATTGATGGACTACGGAGATTAGACATGTTGAAGTGGTTTATATGTCTAGAAGAAATTCAGCATATTGTGTCACACAGAAGAAAAAAAGCATGATGGCCAGGCTAATTAAAGCAAATGTGACTGACAAACAAACAAGTACAAATGCCACCCCAAGAATCACTTGATGCAGTGTATAAAGTTGGTCCCTTACTGGTAATCTACTTAGAGAAATGAAAACAAAAGCTAGCAAGCAACATAAAATAAAATAAGTGATCAAGATTCCCAAAGGGGTGGACGTGGTTAGGAATAAGGAACATTGATCATGTTCCTACTCTTGTAGAGAAAAACATATAACTAAGTGAGCAGCAGCTCAATAAAACTAAAGCTATTGTAAGCCAAGTGCTTTGCCATCAACATTTACAATGACCATTTAACAATGTTGTGAATAGATATTTTCCACTTTTAATAAATGAGAAAATCAAGGCTTAGTATGTCCAAGTTCTCTTCCCAAGGCCAACCTAGTATTGATGAACTCCAAACCTTAATCTTCATATTTGGGGTTCTTTCTGTCATACCATCGCTTCCCTAATCCCCCAAAAGCTCTAAGACAGTGACAATGGCAATTCGCAAAAAATGGTTTGGGGACAGATTGTATGTTAGATATCCTGTCATGCTAGAACTATATTTTGGTATTCTAGGCATGAAGTGGTACACTTCCTATGGCATGCTGGTAAAAGAAAAGTGAAGAATAGAGTACATACAAAGACACAGAAAGAAGAAAGAATTAACAAAATGTATGAACTTGATATGAAGATTTTTCAAAAGAGAAGAAACAAAGTAAACCCAAGTCCTCGGTGTTTGTGGAAATAGTGATGCCAACAGTATAAGCAGGGAGTAAAAAAAAGTCAATTTAACATTATGAGTTTGCTAAATTTATACTTTTTAGCAGATCTCATTAAGTTAATGGGTACTGAAGAATGGTTCTGAAGTTTCAAAAAAGAAAATTAAGGTAAAAATGTAGATGCAAAGATATATCTGCATACATATATTCGCAAGTATATATACTTTTATATCTGACTCTTTTTCTTATTTAGGTTGATGCTATCTACTGTAATGGCTAAGTTCCCAAACATTATCAGTTTATAGCAATAAAATATTTTTACACAAAATAATGCAGCGTAGGTGTTTGGCAGGCAGACTTCCTTGCAGTAATTCAGAGTCCAGGCTCTCTTTATGTTGTGGGTTTTATGTGGCATTAGAATCCTTTCCTTCCAGCCAGTAAAATTAAGGAGGATAGTTAACCATAGATTTTATGACACATGCTTGCAAGAGGCATAAATCACTACTACTCTTAATTCTGTTTGAAAGAATTCAGTCACATAAATGGAAATGAACTGCAATAGAGTATAAGAAATGCAGTCTAATGTTGCGCTATGTTGTATGTATATATATATATATATATAATTATAGATATATTTATATTTCATTGTATATATCTCCCACCACAACCTCTGTTAGTCCTTCATAACTTAGCTGGATTACTGAAAGAATTTCCTACTAATGCCTCTGCTTCCAGTCCTGAATCTCCAACACATTCTTCAGTATTCAGCCAGACTAAATTTTTAGAGCAAATTTGATTAAGTGGTCCCTCATTTTACAACATCCATAGGATCCCAGGGAAGACTATCAAACTTAAATGCGTCAACAGCATGGGAAAATACGTAAATGAAGCAAATAGGGAGTGTAGTGACCATAAAGCAACTTCTCTTCCTCCAGAGAAAACTTCTCAGGTACAAAGCAACTCAGGTTCAGCATCCTTAGTGGATTCCGGACATATTTGTTTACGTTTTTTTATTTTGAAATATAACATATACAAAAAAAGCAATACAGGGGGTGCAAGGGTAGTTCAGTGGTAGAATTCTCACCTGCAGTCCAAGAACTTCCCAAAATAAACAAGCAAACAAAAAATTCAACAAATGATGCTGCAATAACATGATACTCACATGAAAAAAGAATGAAATGTTACCCCCTCAATAGAGCATGCATACACACACACACACACACACACACACACACACACACACACACACAAAGCAGTACATTTCAAAATGCCTTCTAACAAATATAGAACAGATTTCAAGTTTGGTATGTGGTTACAGTTCCAAAATTTCAGGTTTTTCCTTCTGACTGCTCCAAAACATTGGAAATTAAGAGAAATATCAATACAATGATTCAGCAGTCATACTCATTTTTAACTTCTAACTTCTATGTTATAACTCCTCCTTCTCCTTTGATTCTTCTCACAATGTTTAGGAATATTAGGACTATGGCCATTCTACTTTTTTTTAATGATGAAAAAAGTTGTCATCAGCAAGTGAACTCACTGCCCTTCCCCCTCTACATGGAACATGACTCCCAGGGGTGTAAACATCCCTGGCAACAGAAACCCTGGGATGAGCTGGAATGCATCAAGGGATTAAGAAAGACTTCTCGACCAAAACGGGGAAGAAAGAAATGAGACAAGATAAATTGTCAGTGGCTGAGAGATTTTAAACAGAGTTGAGAAGCTATCCTGGTGGTTATTCTTACTCATTATATAGATATCCTTTTTTAGTTTATGGTGTATTAGAGTGGCTAGAGGGAAGTGCCTGAAACTGTAGAGCTGTGTTCCAGTAGCCATGTTTCTTGAAGATGATTGTATAATTATAAAGCTTTTGCAATGTGACTGTGTGATTGCAAAAACCTTGTGTCTGATGCTCATTTTATCTACAGTATGGAAAAATGAGTAAAAAATATGTATAAAAAATAAACAATAGGGTGAACAAAGGTTAAAATAAATTGAGTAGATTGAAATACTAGTGGTCAATGAGAGGGAGGAGTGACAGGTATAGTATGTATGAGTTTTTCTTCTTTCTGTCTTTTGCTGGAGAGATGCAAATGTCCAAAAAAATGATCATGGCGATGAATACACAACTATGTGGTGATATTATCAGCCACTGATTGTACACCATGTATAGAATGTTTGTATGTCAAGAATGTTAGTATGTTTGTTTGTTGTGTACAATAAAAACATTTTTTAAAAATTAAAAAAAAAAAAAGGAAAGGGTGTCGACATGTAGAATAGGGGGATAGAATGAGTTGATGTTCTTGGAGAGGCTGGCCTCTCCAGGTTTCAGGACTTACCTGGCCTAGGAACCATCTGAAAATTATATATTTCTGGAAAGTAAACTTAGTACATGAAACTTTTTGTAGGATTTCAGTCCTGATATTTTCAATGATCTGGATTTTCATGATAAATGTTCACATATTTTAAATATAGAAACTTAACTAATAACAAAGAAAACACATCCCTATGCTGATCTCAACCTGTAGCTGCCAAAGTATTATTTCTAGCATGAATAATTCATATTAGTATTGGCATATAAGAGCTTTGTTGAATAAAACCCTGCTTTTCTCTTGTTTCTCCTATTTATCCACACACACTCAACCACTTGTCCATCACTGAGTATGCCACACTTTTTTTATGCATCAGAGCCTTGGACTTTTCTGTTCCCCTGTCTAGAATCAGCTAGTCAATCTCTAATAATTCTTCAAGTCTCCTGCTCTTCCCAGCACTGGATGAGCTGTCCTTTTATTGCAGCAATAGATCCCTGGGCTTAATGCTGTCATAACATTTAACAACATATACTGAAATTGCCTTTTCTATAAGCCCTATCCATAGTCTTAGTGGTAGGCACCTTGAACAGGGACTGTGCCTTGTAAACTACTGTCATCCCATTGCCTGTCACAATCCCTGGCCAATAATATGCATTCAAAAATATTTTATTTGAATTGATGTTCTAAAATAATTTTTGAAAATATAATTAAAAAATTACATCCTGATTTTTTCCCTCATGTGGAAATGTGTAAATTTTCTTCAGGTCAGAAAAACTAGTTCATGTTTTAGTTGCATATATTGGATCATTGAACATGCTGATATCTTCTGGAAGCGGTTCATTTTCACAGAATTTTGTGGACTCGTTTCATTGGTCTCAGTGCTCCTATTTTCTTAGTGCAGTTAAGTCGTTTAAGTAGACCCCTTGAACCAGAGCTTAGCTATAAAAATTTAACAAGGTGAATGCCAAAGCTTTTCTGCTCCTTTCTACTCTCTTACTATGTACAAATAATGTCACCATGCCTGCTGAAACTGCCCTCCTTATGGGACATCTGGGATGCACATTCTATTGACCCAGAGGATCTAGATACAACTTGGGAAAATAAGTGGTAGTATTTTAAATACACCATAAAATGAAGATTTTGGAGATTTATAGAAGTCCTCATCCTGAAATTCCCTGGGAAAGCCTAGTTACAAGTTGAATAGCAATATCATAATTGAATCACATTTTCAATTGTCTTTGAAGAAAGGCAATTTCTACTTAAGTCAGATTACAATGATGCCTATAATAATAACAAATAAGCTATTCAATTTCTATTTCATATACATACATATATATTCAAATATGTACATTTAATTGCAGAAAATAATAACAAACTAATGTCAATTGCACATTTATGTACCAAAAACTGACATATATCTATATATGTATATCACTATATCTCTATCTATCCATCTAATTTTGTTTAATTTTCCCAACAGCCCTATGAAATGAGTATATTATCATTTACTCTACAGATAGAAGCTTAGAGTGGCTAATTAATCAGACAGATCATTTTTCTAGAAAGTGGAAGAACCAAAATAAAATTCCACTCCAAGATCCTTGTTCTGAATGACTACATTCTTTCATTTGTCAGTATAATACTAATAGGAGAAAATCTGAAAATAATTATGAAATGTATTTTAGAATTTAAATCCTGCGAATTCTCCTTTTTTGACACTTTTTAGTAGGCATGGATGTTACTACATAGTAGTAAAGACCCATCTATGAAGAATCCTTTGATTGTTACTACCACAATAGAGGAGGGATAAAGCAGTTACCCTTTGATATAATTTCTGTGAACTCCATTTCAATAGCATGAGGTTTGTCTGACATATGGTGAACCCTTCAAGCAAACGTGGTCCCTTGGACATTTAACAAATAATCTAATTTATACACCAAATACCACAAGGAAAAAGTAGTACTCTTGTGCTATTTTCTGACATATTTCCACACCAATGATTTATGGGAGTGTAAGTTTAGGGTTCTTAACTGAAGCCAAGAAGAGAAAAAGAAAAAAAAAGCCCTTACATTTTTGAAGCCTATCACCCTCAATGAGGGAAGCCAAAACCTTGGAATGTTTGCTAAAATCAAGGATGAGAGAACACAGAATGTCATGTACTATCAAGAACTTACTGACTTTCATATGGTTCTCATTTTTTCTCATATATGGCAAATCAAAAGCCTTGGGAGGAAGCCAATACAAATTGTTACAGATAACACTATCTAAATTTAACTGCCGCAGGTATGCTTCATATTATCAATATATATTTCATATCAACATAACAAAATGGAAAAAGACTCTAGTCAAAATTTATTTGAATATTCTTCTTCAGGGAATGCTCAGTTTGCAGTATTTCTGTATATTTTGGTCAGGAGAGCCCTTGATATTCAATTTGCTTCATATTTCTTAATCTGCAGATAATATATATGCATATGCACAATTATACACCCTGAAAATTGGAATGTCAGAATCATATTACAATATCTTAAGGGAAATAAAATTAAGCTTCAGTAGATGAATGGATAATATCTGGATGCAGAATCAAATGGATTCAGTTTTTGATATTTCAAAGACATTTTGGCTAATAGGAGATTGTTCTTTGTTTAATTGGCTACAGTTCAGTTTGAGGTATCATTTGAGCATGGATGGCTCTAATATTGCATTTGGTATAATTTTAACCTAATAACGAGGATTAATTATCTAGTGCCTAACACATACTGGGTACACCGTTTACATAGACACACAATTATTATAGTGTTAAATAAATGTTAAATGTATTGCTAGAGGACAAATGGGCAGTATTACCTTTTTCAAATACAGTGGAGTCTGTGAGTAATCTACAATTAAATTCCACTTAGTTTAATATTTCTTTTAAACATTCAGAAAGTTTTGTAAAGGCAGGTCTAATTCAGCATATTGCCAAGCTCAGGTCCTGGTGCATAGAATAAACTTATAAGATTTCTTAAGTGATGCACAGTTTTAAAGTAATATCACTCTGGGTAGCAAAACAAAAAATCCTGTCATATCTTTTTCTACCGTGAAGGAAGGTAAATACCTATGTAATAAATGACTTTCTAGTATTTAAAGAATTAATAAATTCCAAAACCAAGAATAAGACTCAGATATTCTGAGAAATGTTTTCCTCCTAAAGCAGTCTATGTATGAAAGAGATAAAAAAATATTGAAGAGGTTGGTGTTGATGGTAACATAGCACCGCAAACTTAATTAACAGCACAGAATTCCATATTTGAACGTGGTTAAATGGGGAAATTTTCAGAGTAAACATTTTTAAAATGAATATTAAAGAAAAATGGTTTTTGTTTATTTATTTTAAATAAATATTCCAATTACTATGTGTGGTGGATTGAATTGTGTATCCTAGTTTGGACAAGTTCCTGGTCTTGATGCACATCGTGGTGGGTGTGGGCCCATTATAAATAGAATCTCTTGAAGATGTTACTGCAGTGAAAGTGTGAACTGGTGGAATCAGGTTGGGCTTTATTATGGATTACTGAGTCCTTTTATTCAGAATGAAATTCAGACCTTGTGAGAGAAGGTTGTGTGAAGAAGTCAGAAGTCAATGAAACCGAGATGAGAAAGGAGAGGATATGGCCCCCTAACTGAAAAACCAAAGAACCCCAAACACTGCCGGCCAGCCAGAAGATACTGACACTGGGAGGAAGAAACTTTCTAGCCTCTAAAACCATGAACCAATGAATTTCTGTTTTTAACCCAACCCATTGTATGATTTTGTTTAGCAGCTAGGAAACTAAGAGTCTATAGTAGCAAAGCATCATCCCAAACTTAGCAGCTTAAAACAATAAAAACCACTTTATGTCTCATGGTTTCTGTGGATCAGGAATTCATACGTGACACAATATAAATAGCTTACCACAGATTCACACTGTCAAGGCCTCAGATGGAAGCCTGGAAACCTGAGGTTTGAATTGTCTGAAGCCTGAAAGCCTGGGGTTTGGCTATCAGCTGGTATTCAAGCTGGACTATTGGCCAGGACATCAACCATTGTCTCTCATTGTGGCCTGGACTTCCTTACAACAGGGTGGCTGATACCAAGTGCAAGAATACTGAGAGATAAGGAGAGAGAGGGAGAGAACCATGCCAAATTCTTTTTGCCTTCTATGATACACTTTAAAGGCATGTACTTCTACAATATTATATTGGTTGAGTTATTTGAATTGAATTATATGAGTTGCAAAAATTTCCACAGGTTCAAGTAGAAATAGCAAATATTCCACTTATTTATGGAAGAGCATGTGGGTTGATGCAACCATCTTTGGAAGTTATTAAACACGCAAAGCTAGAAACTGTTCATTTAGTTTCACCAAGACAGGGACTTCATCAATCAGAAATTCTTAAAATTTGTGTTTGTCAGGTATCAACAGTGGGTTAGGGTTGGTTTCAGGAAACTTCTTAGTATGGAGATGGCATTTTAGGATACCAGAAGCCTTTTTTTGACTGGAAGGACTTGTGACATGCCCACTCATGCAATAACTCAACTGCTCTGATCTCTTGTTCCACTAATACTTCATTTCTGATCCCTAGATCTTTATTTTTGCAATGTCTGCTATGCCCATCCATTTACTCTTCCGCTCAACAATTATGTTCTATATATTGGCTCTGTATGGAACACTATTTAAATGTTTAGGTTAGGATGACAAGACAAATGAAGTCTTGCTTACAGGGAATATACATTCTAGAGAGAAAGACAAATAAGACATAACCAAACAAATAAATAAGATCATTTGAATTAATTATTGGACTTTGATTAAAACTTTTTTTAACATTATAGAGAATGACAGGAGTAAGGAATCTCTATTCTCTCAGGGCCGGCCTCTGTCAGAGGTAACAATGAAGCATATCTTTGAGTGTTCAGCAGTAAGTTAAATGGTGTGTTAGAAGAACATGTTAAGTGGAAAGAGCAACCAATGCAAAACCCTGGAGAAAGAAATTAGATGGAGTGTATAAGAAAATGCAAAAAAGCCTTGTATTGGAAAAGAGCAGATGAGAAAGTGGCACAGTTTTATTTTATGAAATACGTAGTTCATAAAACAAATTTTTGAATTTCATTCTACTTGTAATAATAAGCCATTGAAAGGTTTTTGTATGAGAAAGCAACTTATTTATTCTTAAAAAATATGCTTCCAGTGGATGTATTAAGAATGTACCTGTTTTGGTTTGCTAATATTGCTGGAATGCAATATCAGAAATGGACTGAATTTTTATAAGGGAATTTATTAAGTTGCAAGTTAACAGTTCTAAAGCCATAAAACGGCCCAAACTAATGCATTCAGTAAAAGATACCTTGAATCAAGAAAGGCCAATCTGGGAAGGCGTGTGTTTAGGTCTGCTGGTCTTTGACTCTTAATTTCAAACAGCTTCCCCAGGGATGTTTTCTTTATGCATCTTCACATGTCTCTATCTGTGTCAGCTCTGAAGCTTTTTCCAAATGGTTCCCTCTTAAAAGACTCCAGTAAGTGACCCACCTTGAATGGATGAAGATGCATCTTCATGGAAATAATTTAATCAAAAAGATCCCACCCAATAATATTGAATCAGGATTAAAGAGCATGGCTTTTCTGTTCTGTTTCACAATAGTTTCAAACTGGCACTGTACCATAGATAGAAAAGAATATAATAAGGTAGATTAGTTTGTCCTTTATTTCAATACTTGAGGCAAGTGGTGATACTGACATGGATTATGGTTGAAGCATGGGAGATGGTGAGAGATAATGCAATTAAGGATATATTTTTTTTAATACAGAACTTGCTGATGGATTTAATTTTTGGATTTAGGGAAGGGATGAATAAAGGATGGCTTCTCATTATACATTTCTGGAAAAGCTAGGTGGTTGGTTTTGCCATGAATATGGAGAATTAGAAGAGGCTAAGAGGTTAGGTGGAAAATTATTTGTCTATTTTGAATGTGATATTTGAGATGTGTTTTATATATCCAAAAGGAGATGATGAGTAAGCAATATATTAGTGACACTGAAGTATAAATTTGGTATTGATCATCATTTAGAATATATTTAAAGTTATAGGAAAGGCTGAAATTTCTTAAGGAGAAATTATGAATACATTGAACAAGCATTCAATGAATATTTGCTGAGAACAAATGTGTTCTGTGATGATAAGCACTAAGCTAGAAACTGGAGCTATTATTTTCACAGCCTCTGACCTCATGGAACTTATTTCTTAGTTGGGAAGAAATAATATAGACTTCTGAAACAAAAAACAATATAAAATTCTGAAACAATTAACAAACGGATATATAAAAATTAGTATAAATTTCTATAATATTATTGGGGTAATTGTGGATCAGTAGTTTTGTAATTCAGGTGATTCAGTATATAATAAAGCCAAAATAGCCAGGAAACATAATCTTTAACTTTTATCTTCCTCACCTTAGTCAAATTCTCTACAGTTTCTTCTATAATATCACCAAACTCTTTTCTTAAAAAATGTTTAACAATAGGTTCCATACTGCTATCCCAGTGGTACTCAGTCCCAGACTTCTCCCTGTCTCAGTCTGGGGAGGTGTGTGCCCCCACTGCCTCCTATCTCTCCCAGTCTTCAAATGCCTCTTCTGCATCCTCTTTGGGTTTCCCAGTGAGTTTGGACTGGCCACTTCCCATCAGGAGTAGTGTCCAAATGTGGATCCATTGTAAGAACTGGAGTTGCAGATGAGAGATGCAGCACTTTCACTAGCCAAACTTCTTGAAACCACATCTGCAGTGTAAATTCAAGTGGAAGAGCTTGCCTGCAAATGTACAGAAAATGCACATGTACATTGAAATATGACGGGACCTCCTAAAAGAAGGCTATGAGTCTTTGAGGCCTGACAACTGATCTGGCATGATTAGTGGTTGAAATAATGATTATGTAATAATTCACTTTTCCTCATATATATTTACACATTACCACATGTATACAATAATCTCTTTCTAACTGTTCTGAGTACTCAAAATGAATTTCTTTTTGAATTTCTTGATTTTTGTGAAAGCAGGATATGGATCTTATTTTTGATAAAGGCAAGTTTGGGGAATGAAAGTTAATTCCATCCATAGATAATTGATATTGATAATGCTTAATGGCACCAGCATTAAACTAGGTAGCTCATTATTCATTTTGCAAGAAGATTCCAAAAAAGGAAGAATTTGAGGGGACGTTGTAGGTTAGCTTCATTTTATGGACCAAGGTAGGTAACTTTGACTGATTGCCAATGGTAGACCCAGCTCCATTAAGCTACGTTCCCTAGAGCTAATGATAGTGTCTTAATTACTTCTAAATCTCCAGCACCTGGAATAGTGTGTTGAATAAAAACAGCACTCACTAAATGTTTGTTGAATAAAAGATTTCACAAACATGATTAATGCTATTTTTTCCTCTTATTTTTAACCTGAAAACTAATTACTTATCTACTTTTGTAGAAAGGCCTCTTTTCTATGGGGATTTGAACTTTTGACAATTGCTTTTTAAAATAAATGATAAATACTTTTTTGCCCTTTTATGATTTTTTTAAAGCATTTTTACTTCAGAAAATGAAAGCCTGTATGGAAAGAATGCATAATTAATCTATGTTAATCTATGTTAACTATGCATAGTTAATCTATGGTAAACTGCTCTTACAGTTATTTTTACTATATTTGATATATTTATACATTTGATTGCTATCTCAAAAGTGTTTTGTCAAAGTTAGGGTTCTAAGTTGTTGCATTTACAGCTTTTAAAGTACTTTATGTAACAATTCTAAAGAAGTTTAATTGTTACTAGTGTGTTAAATTTAAATAGTGTAATTGTTTTCATGTCCTTTGGCCTTATTGACAATTGTTGTGTCAATAAGTAAGCCAACTGCTTTTATAGTATATAACTTCTGTGACATTTTGATGTGGCACTTAATACTCTGATTTCTACATCAAAGAGAAGCTTATTTTGATATTAGAAAAATATTTTTCTTAGATATCTTGAAAATAGCAGTTGTTAAAATGTGCAAAAATAAACTATTGAAAACAAAACAAATTTTTTTCCGATAACCAGTCCAAAATGACTGATAACATTCTTTAGAGGCACTACTTTGTTAATTATAATGTAACACCTAAAATTGCACAGAACCTGTTTTCTGAAGCCTATAACTGCTAGTTTACTTTGACATTTTTGAGACTGGAGACTATGGATTAATCATATATATATATTGTAAAGGTCTTGTCCATTGCCGGAAATATAATAGACACTTGATAAAGTGCTAATTATATAAATGAATGAATGATGGACATCTCCAATTAATATGGAAATAACACTTCAATACCACTGAAATTCTTTGCAAAATGCTCTGAGACCTTCTGATTTACCTAAGGAAAATATGAATAAAAAATTCAAAAGAGTATATACTGGGAATTTACTCAACGTCTACTATGTACAAGACTTCTGCTGATATGAAACCAAAAAACACAGCCTCTGATTTCCTAGATATTCGAAACGAGTAAATAATTGAACAGAAGGTAGCATACAAGGAACTCAAATTTAAATATACATGATGAAATTATTTTGGCTATCTATTGATTTATTAAAAGATGTTTTTTGAGATCCAATGTAAAATGTGCCAGGTGCTATACTACTCATGGAGGATACACATATGATTTACATTTTCTTGTCTTCTCATTACTAAGAAATGAGTTGAAAAATAATTTAGGAAAATAAGAGCAAAACAAAAATACAGTACATGGTTTTAAGTGCAACAGTAACTCTGGTATCATCAAAGAAGGTAATCCATGTGAAGTTGCATTGAAAAAGAATGTGATACAAAGGAAAATTCAGTTTTTAAATTTAGGCCTTGATCTGTACTTGCTATTTGGGTGACCTGAGTAAAAATAGTACAATGTAATTAATAAAGGATGTTTAGTAAATTGAATATAAAACAGCTCCAATCATCCACTGCTTTAGTTTGCGAAAGCTGCCAGAATTCAGCATAGCAGGAATGGATTAACTTTTATAAAGGGGATTTATTAAGTTACACGTTAGAATTCTAAGGCCCTGAAAATGTTCCAAATTAAGGCATCAAGAAAGGATGAACACATCCAGGGTTTCTTTGTCACTTGGGAAGGCACATGGTGACATCTGATGATCCTTTACTTCTGGGTTTTGCTGCTTTCAGCTTCTGGTTCTAGTGGCCTCATCTCTGAGCTTCTGTCTCCAAGCATCTGCTCTCTGTGTTGGTTCTCCAAGCATCTGCAAAAATCTGCATCTCAGCTTTCTCCAAAACGTTCCCACTTAAAGGACTCCAGAAAGCTAATTACTAAACCCACCTAGAATGGGTAGGTCACATCTCCATGGAAACAAGCTAATCACGAGGTCCCTCCCACAATACGTCTGCACCCACAAGATTAGATTAGAAGAACATGGCTTTTCTGGGTTACATAACAGTTTCAAACCAACACAACCACCCTGCCTTGTAACCACGTGCCATGTAATATGACTGACAAGTTCCTTCCATTGAGAGAGGGACTCTATTTCCTCCCCTTTTGAATCTGCGTAGGATTTGTGGTTTGCTTCAATTAGTAGAATACATCTGGATAGATGTGTCAGTTTTAAGCCTGTGCCTCAAAAGGCCTTGTGCACCTTACCTTCTAACTTGGATCACTGTCACTGCCACAAGTAAAAGCCTGCCTGCAGAAAACAGTCTTCACGGAGCAGAGGCAATCTATGCTAAATTAAGCCATCCTAGGTTACTCAGCCCTTGGCCAATACACCAGTTTATTGCAATTCTTAAGCAAACCCAGAAGAGATTAGTCAAGTTTTGAATAAGATCAGCAGAATTACTCAGCCATCTCTAGAATCAAGAAAAATAAGTTGCAGTTATAAGATGTTGAATGTCAATGACTCAATAATGGAAGCAATTAAGGTATTATTGTTCATTTCTCCAAGTGTTAAACTAGTTTCTTGGGTACTTCTTAGAAAATTATCACTGTTTATGAATGAAATAATAAGCAATTGGAATTTGTTTCAAAATTGTCAAGGAGAGAAAGTCATAAGGTCAATCATTGTTGAAGTTTTGTGATGAGTATTTTGTATTTTTAAAATATATCATTCCTAGAAGTTAAAGTAAGCTGTTTTGTAAGTAGATACGTGAAGGTAACTAAAATTTCATTGGAGCTAAAAATACAGGTTTTGGGCTTTTTTCTAAAAGACTACAAATCAACAGTGTAGCAGTAGGTTTTCAGACTGCCTGTGTTATTCTAACTCTGCCCCTCGTGTACTGTAAGGTATTGAATAAGCTATTGAACTTTCCTGTGCTTTGGTTTCTTTGAATAAAATTGGAGCTAATAATACCTCCAATGCTATTATCTGGCTCTTAGTAAGCATTAAGTAACTGTGATACTTATAATATTACTATTGATAATAAGGCTTCATTATATTGCACATTAACTAAAAAAAAAAAAGTCAAGAACTGTGAAGGATGCCATAATTTACCCTATTTGCATGATACCAAGTTACCCTGCCATGCTGGCATAAATTTTAGCAGATGACATAGTCTTGGATCAGAGACAAAGGACAGTTTGGCACTCCCAGCAGACTAGACAAAACATCATCATTTTCATGTGTCCGTTCCCCAAGTACCAATTTCCATACGGCCCAGTGATACACATGCAGTGGGGTGCATTGAAGGAAATAAAACTTGAGTTTAAGGAACTTCAATCTTTTACAATAGGGCTTCAAAACCTTGCCTGATATTTGTCTCAAAAGGAGATATTACATTTGTCATACTGGGTGATAAACAAAAATTCCATTTGGTGCAAAAGGAGATAACGATATTTTCCAAAGTCATTCACTATATAAATACCTCTGAAAAGACAGGCCACAAAAAGAGAGCATTAGTGCCACTGCTTGTAAAACATGCAGAAATGCAAGAAACCCAAAGATAATTTTTCCCTCAAAAAACTCTCCTCTGTCTTTGGTATTAAGAGCAATAAATAACATTATATAGATCTATTAATATATTCACCATCACAAAACTCCACTGTTCCATGTTTAGCATGCTTTATTTATGATAAACTGCCCCCCCCCACTCTGCTTAGGAATGGCTAGGAAAATTGTGACTGTTAGTGTCTTTGAGAGCATAAAAGATTAAAACAGTGCTTCTTATATGAAGATTGCCATTTATATGTGCATTCTTATATAAAATATGTTTGTCACTTTCTAAAATACTGTCAGCACTGTTCAATTTTTTCAATCAGTAGATTCAATAGTTATAATCAGAAAAAGGGTGCTAGTTTTTCCTTTTGCAGAAAAATGGCACAAACTTGTACTATATATATGTAAATATACGGTGCTGGTTTTTTTTTTTTGTTTTTTTTCACATGGGCAGGCACCAGGAAATGAATGGTGCTGTTTTTAACTTTTTATTTTGACATAATTATAGATTCATAATAAGTTGTAAAATTTATATACAGGTAGGTCCTGTGCATCTCGTCCAGTGGTACACTCTTATATAACTAGTATAATCCTAATTTATTTAACAAATATAGATAATGAGATGTCAAATTCAGGAAATTAATGTTGGTTCAATCCACAGAATTTATTCAGATTGCACCAGTTTTATATGCACTTGTTTGTGTATATGTGTATAGATGTACACACTCTTACCATGTTTCATGCAAGCACCACCAAAATTAAGATAACTGAATAGTTTCATCACTACAAAAGGCTACTTTTTGTTACCCCTTTATAGCCACACCCTCCTTTCCCCACAATCTGAGCCACTGGCAATCACTAATCTCTTTCCCACCTTTGTAATTTAATTATCTCAAGATTATTATAGAAATGGAATCATACAGTAAGATTTTTCATATTTGTCTACATTTTGTGCTTATGAATGGGGTACTCGTTTTTATTGCTGAGTAGTATTCCTTAATATGGATGTACCACAGTTTAATTAGTCAACTGGTAAAAGACATTTGGGTTGTTCCCAATTTATGAACATTAAAAATTAAGCTGCTGTGAAAATTTACATACAAACGTTTGCATGAACCTGAATTTTTCATTTCTCTGGGAGTGCAATTTCTGGGTTGCGTGGTAATTGCAAGAAACTGCAAAACTATTACCCAAAGTAGTTGTAGAGTTTTATATTCCTGTGTATAAGTGAAAATGTATTAGTGTACAAATTTCTTCACCTCTTTCCCAGAATTTGGTGGTGGTTGTGGTGTGTGTGTGTGTGTGTGTGTGTGTGTGTGTGTAAGGCAATTCTGATAGACATGTAGTGATATGTTGTTTTAATGTTCATTTCCCTAAGAATGAATGATGTTGACATATTGTCATGCGCTTATTAACTATATGACAGTCCTCTTCAGTGCAGTGAAGAACTTCTTCAGAGCTTCAGTGCAATATCTGCTCGTGCATTTTGTCCATTTAAAAATCAGATCATTTGTTTAACTGATGAGTTTTGAGAGTTCCTTATACATTCTAGATGCAGGTCCTTTGTTGCACCACATGTGATTTGCAAATATTTTCTCTGAATCTGTAAGTTGCCTTTTTGTATTCTTTAGAAGATTTTTCACAGATCAAGAGTTTTTTTTTGTTTTTTGTTTTTAGCTGATGAGATTCAGTTGGTCCCATTTTTTTTCTTTTATGGATCTCTCTTTCAGTATTAAGTCTAAGAATTCTGCCTTGCCCAAGTACTCAAAGGCATTCTTCATTTTTTTAAAGCTTGTATAGATTTCCATTTTGCATTAAGTTTGTAGACCATTTATAGCCAATTTTATGCCAAGTGTGAGATTTAGTTTGAGGTTTATTTATGTACTAATTTCTGCCTATGGATTTCCAAATTCTTCAGCACCATTTGTTGTAAAGAATATCTTTCCTCCATGAAATTGTATTCATTTTTTGGTGACAAATTGGCATTTTTGTGTGGATATATTTGTAGAGTCCCTATTCTGTTCCTCTGATGTCTATGTCTGTTCTGAACCAATACCACACTGTCTTGATTACTATAGTTACATGTTAAACTTGGACCTTAGGCATGATTCCTCCCACCTTATTCTAATTTCAAAATTGTTTTAGACTTTCTAGGTTTTTTGCCTTTCGACATAAATTTAGAAAAGCTTGTGTATGAACACAAAACTTTCTGGAAATTGATAGGATTTAGATTAATAATATAGATAATTTGGGTAGAATTTACATATTTACTAAATTGAGTCTCCCAATCTGTGAGCATGACATGTTTTTCCTTTAATTTAGGTCTTTGATTTCTTTCATTAACATTTTTAATAGTCAGCATAGTGATCGTGTTCAAGTTTTGCTTGATTTATGCATTACTATTTCATCTTCAGTACAATTGTAAATATTACCGTATTTTAAGCCAAGTTTCCACATATTTATTGTTAGTATCTAGAAATCTGACTGATTTTTTTTGCTTTGATTTTATATTCTGCTACCTTGTTGAACTCATTAATTCTAAGAGGATTTTTTTTGTACATTCTTTGAGATTTTCTATGTTGACAATTATTTCATGTAAATTAGGGACAGTTTTACTTCCTCCTCTCTAATTTATATGCTGTGAATTCATTTTTCTTACCTTATTGCTCTGGCTTTAACTTCCAGTATTATGCTGTGTAAAAGTGGTAAGCAGACATCATTGCCTTCCTTCTAGTCATTGAAAACATTCGGTCTTTCATCATTAAATATGATGTAGTTATGATTTTTGCAGATATTCTTTACCAAGTTATGGAATTTCTCTTTTCCAAGATTTCTGACAGTCTTTATCACTAATGGATTTTTTCAGGTGTTTTTGTGCCTCAATTGATATGATCAGGTGATTTTCTTCTTTAGCCAGAATAGTAGATTATGCTGATTGATTTTTGAATATTGAACCAAACTTGCATAGCTGGAATAAATATATTTTGTTCATGATGTTCAATTCTTTTTATATATTGCAGGATTCAATTTGCTTGAGAATTTTTGCCCCTTAGTTCATCAGAGAAATATAGATAGGGTTTCCTTTCATCCTTCCATCCATCCTTCCTTAGGTTTTTTTTCTTTTTGTAGTTTATTTTTCAAACCTTGGTATCAGGACAATACTGGTCTTATAAAGTAAGTAAGGGCATATCGCCTCCACTTCTATTTTCTGGAACAGATTGTGTAAAATTGCATTAGTTCTTTAAATTTTAATAGAATTCTCCAATGAAACTACTATCCCTGGAAATGTTCTCAGGAGATTTTAAATTATGAATTCAATTTCTTTAATGGCTGTGTTACTATTTAGATGACCCACTTCATCATGGTTGAGTTTTGGTCATTTTTTTAGTTTTGGAAATTGGTCATTTTCATAAGATGTTGAATTTATGAGGACATGGTAATTGGTAGGACTCTCTTGTTTTCTTTCTAATGGCTATAGACTCTGTAATAATATAACATGTTTGATTTCTAGTTTTTATGATTTGTGTATTTAATTTTATATTATCTCTTTATAGATCTTCAACAAATTTTTTTGTAGAAAAAGCTTTCAGTTTACTTCATTTTTCACTATTGTTTTCCTGTTTTGATTCTTCCTGGTATCTGTTCTTATCTTTATAATTTCCTTCCTTATGTCCCATTTGAATTAATTTTTTTTCTGTTTTTTTTGTACATGGTCCTGGAATTGAACCAATGTCTCCTGCATCGAAGGCTTTTTAGCACTGAATCACCCGTGTACCCCATTCAGATTAATTTTTTAATCTACTTTTCCTTGTTGAGGTAGGCACTTAGATTATTGATTTAGGTCCTTTTCCCTATACCAAAGTAAGCATTCTATACATTAAGTTTTCCTCAATTCTACTTAACCTACGTATGTCTATGTTGATATGCCATGCTATAGTCTTCACTCAGTTCTATGTATCTTTCATTTCCTTCGAGATTTTCTCTTTTATCCATGGATTATATAAAGTGTGTTTTTAGTTCTCAAGTGTTTAGAGTTCTGTTCTCTTTCTGTTATTAATTTCCACTTAATTCTATTATCTTTTAAGAAATAAAGGTATGATTTTCTTTGAAAATGTTTGAGATTTATTTAATCATGCAGAATATGATCTATCTTGGTGAATGGTCCATGGATGTTTGAAAAGAATATATTATGCTATCTTTGAGTGGAGTCTTCTATCAATGTCTATTAAATCTTGTTGTTTGTATGGTATTTATCAGTTTTTCTATATATTTGCTAATTTTCTGCTTGATAGCTTATACGTTGCTGAAAGCGAGGTTTGGAAGTACCCAGCTATAATAATTGTGAATTTTCTATTTGTCCTTTTATCTCTTTCCCATTTTGCTTTGGATATTTTGGATCTCTGTTGCTTGGTGCATATACCACTTAGGATTGCTAAGTCCTCCTAGTAGATTGATTATTTTACTATTATGCAATACTTTTCTTAATAGCTAGTAGTTTTCTTTCCTCTTGTTCTACTTTTTCTACTTTTTCTGATATATGTAGCCACCCTGTTTTCTAAAATTAATATTTTCATAATGTAACATTTTTCTGTCATTCTGTTTTTAATATTCTTGTATTATTATGCTTGATGTGAATTTTTTGTAGACTCCATACAGTTGGATCTTGTTTTTGTACCCACCCGGAAATCTCTGTCATTGAATTGGTATTTTTAGACCATTTACTTGTAAAGTAATTACAATGTGGCTTAAGTCTGCCAATTTATTATTTGTTTTCATTTTGAGCCCTCTGTTTCTCATTCTTTTCTTCCTATCTACTTGTCTTCCTCTGAGTTACCTGAACATGTTTTTTAGGATTCCATTTTGATTCATTATAGTATTTTTTAGTACAATACTTTGCTTATCTCTATGAATAGTTGTATAAGTTATAATAAATATATGTAACTCTGAAAATATACACAAACTTTGAGAATAATTAGGTGAATCAATGTGTCTGTTTTTTACATCTGTAAAATAAGAATTTCCTAAAATGTGTTATTCTCTTTTATCAACTTAATAATATTTGGAAATTATAGTGTTATACAGGGAAAAATAAAATTCTATAGATCTGCTACATACATTGATTTTTGAGAGGAAAATTTGCACATATATGTATTTATATATGCATATTTGTGTGTGTGTGTATATATATATACATTTACAAGTAATTTCTGAAAGTGTCATATTATTCTATAGACATTAACATTAATTGTGATATTACCAATTCTACTGAATACAGTTATTTGATGTAGCCTAATCTGGACTTAAAGAATTCGTAGGAAATACTTCAGGGCTCTCTTGGTTGGTTCTGATAATTCATCAGACTAATTCAGGATTATTTGGTATGTGGGAATACTGAATACTTTTCTTCTTTCCCTTCTCCAAGAAAAGCACCTTCATTTTTATCTGTTGTTTTTATACCTTTACATATTAAGAAGGTATCAGTGGTTTTAAAAATTGTGAAAAACATTGCTGTACTGTAAGTTCATTTTGATGATTTGTTTATTTTTTATATATTTCTGAACTATTGAAATTAAGATTATGCATTCGATTTACTGTAACTCACAGAGTGTATTTAATGCTTTAGGAAGAACTTTAAAGTTTTGTTTTAATAAACTCTGTCATGTATTATGTTATAAGATCCAAATGAAGGTTCAATAAATATTACTGAATGAATGAATGAAGCTAACTAATTATTAGAAAATAACCGCTAACTAATACACCATGTGATATAGAAATATGTAAGTAACTCTATTCTGTGGCTGGTATCTTGGCTTTACTCTTTCTTTTCCATTCATTAAAATGTGCTTTTCGTTTTCCCCATATTAATCTCTATAGGCTTATATCTAATCCAGTCTTCAATATTTAGCTCAGATGTCAACTTCTCAATATTTAGCAGTCTGCCAATTAACTTCTGCCCCAATGAACTGCTAAGTCTTTTTTACTTTATTTATCGTACATTATTTGCCATTATTTTTTGCATTTTTAATTATATACTTTACATTTCAATTATATTTTATAATTGCTGGTGTACATGTTGCACAATAGTGTCTTCATCTCAGAAGCTTCAATATTGATGCCACATGCAAATGTCCTTCAGAGTGTTTCCTAATATCTTTCTTTGTGTCCTGTAAGAGAAGCCATTCAGTGAAGGCTGTATAGACTAGAGGTCTTCATCATCCTTAAGCAGCCAGCAAATAGTGATGTCTCCGAAGTTGAGAACTTAACCAACAAATGCAATCACATTTTCTCTTCCTGAACTAGAAATGCATAGAAAGTGAAGCTGAATATGGGATTGACACATGTAGAAAGATTCAGCATATAGGAATGAGAAGTCACAAGGCAATAAAAATATGATTGAGCAAAAAGTGATGAAATGAGTAAATAGGACATGTAAAGTTAATTGTTAGAAACAAAATCAATAGAATCAAAAGCAAGAAGTTAGGTGAGTTATATATAAACACTAAAAGTATAATTCATGCCTTCATTCAACAGCAACAAAACAATATCATGTTTTATTTGTTTGCTAGTTTGGCCTTGGATACCTACTCTGTCAATTATGATTCTGGGCCTTGGATATTTTCTTAGCTTATGAGGGCTGGTGTAATGAAATAAGCAGGCTATCTGGCTTAAATGGCAGCCAACAGAACTGTACTAAAGTTCAAAATCAAGGTGTGTGCAGGGCAGAGTTTCCTCTGATCTGTTTAGGGTTCTGGCTGTGGCTTGCCGGCAATCCATAACTCAATCTATGCCTTTATCACATGGCCATCCCTCTCTTTATCTTTGCATCAGTCATCTGTATCTCTGTACAAGTTTTCCTTTTCTTATAAAGACATAATCAGCTTGATTTAGGGTCAACCCTAATCCTGTTTGGTCCCATCTTAACTTGAAAGATGTGATTCAATTCAATCCATAACATATTGGTGGTATAAAAGATAAGCAAATACTGTGGATATTGAATTTACTGTTGAGGTTAAAAAGAAGTTTAATCTTTTTTGGTGCCTGGAAGAGTTCAGATACTGAGATGAGCTGTATCATTAAATAAACCCAATATCACTAAGTGAACTACATTTTATTATTTACAGTCCAAGAGCCTAAATACACCTTTAGCCACTATACTATACACACTGAAGGCATAAGCTATAATAGATTTTATTTGTATGTCCCCCCAGCGTTTTGAACATGAAAGGAATTTTTTTTAAAAATCACTCATTTGACTAGCAATGGGCAAGCAAATAAACATGAATGTCATCCAATATTTGTCACTGTGAGTAATTGCTTTTATGCTTGTTCAAAAGTACTGTTATAGAAAGGCATCACATTTTAGGGCCAAATAGACCTGAATTCAAACCCTAAGCTGATCTTTATTAGTTGAACTCAGTGCCTGCTTAACTCAAGATACAGTAGAAATAAGTGTATCAAATTAATAGCATTGTAAAACTATATGGGAAAATATAGTTAAAGTGATTTCTTTACATGACTTTTAAAAATTATATTCCTTTTTCTCATTTATTTATCCAGATCCAAATAAAAGTCTGGCTTTAGGATTTCTGTTTATCAAAATTGAACTCCAAAACAAGTGAACTCAAAGGGTAAATTTTGGGAAGCCAAAATTACAGAGGTTTGGCCAATTCTGATAATAATCTTTTACATTAATCTTATCAGTAAGTTAGCTTTTCTGAAATACAGAAGAAGCCTTCTCCTATTCTCATTGTGAATAAAATGATTTTTGTTTTGACATGTGAAATATGTAAATGTTAATAGAATAATATAGAATGGAGAAGGTTTCTTGCAATGCAATTGAATATTTTTACTTTCTATGGAGGTTTTTTGGTTTGTTTGTTTTTGGTCACAAAGAACACAAAAGTTGATTTCTTTTCCTGAGTTTCTTTTTCCTGGCCTATATACATTTAGAGGACTGAACACATTGTTTCAAAAGAGTAGACAGTAAATGTAGTAACTGACTGCTCTGTGAATATAGTTTCCTGAAATGCAGGGCAGATAAATTATTCGATTTAGCCTGAAAAAATGAAAAATATTTCCAAAGTCTTTTAATGATTAAAAGAAAAACAATGGGAGGCTCTCAGGAGATCTGAGATGCATATTCTGATTAAAAGAACTATATGATTCTAACCATAAGTGCATGGAAAAAGTTGGCCTGCTATTTGATTCAATGTGGTCATTAAAGAAGAAAATATGGCTCTTGTACAGATTTGAGCCTTACAATTTGTGATTGTATTTGTTTACTTACGGTGGAAAGCTCCTTATTAAATTGTGGGCAAAAGCACTTTTGTTGGTTTTCCTAACAGTAACTGCTTATTTCAGGAAGCATTAGATTAAAATGCTGGATGAAGATCACTGCAGTTGATCTTGTAATAGAGCTAGTGTACACTGACTTGATATTTAGACGTGTACAGGAGATAGACAATTTCCTAAAGGGCTGGATACAATTTCTTCTTTTAGCTCTAAAACAAATTTTAATGATTTTTTTTAACCCTAGTAAACACATGGGCATATGTATTCAATGGGTGAAGTTTGATAAAGACTTCTCTTCCCTTTAGTTTTTTTTCCTGCAGTAACTAACCCCACATGACTACAAAAAAAAAGTCCTTAAAAATGAAAGCTCAGGCTTGGACCTACAGCTGTTACTCTATCAATAGCTGTTATACCATCAACACTATTTTCAACATGGTGCTGATCTTATATTGTTTCCTCTTCTTTACTTCTGTGTGTTCTTCTTGTTCCTGGACCAGTTGAGTCATACATCTTGTTTCTTGAACCGTATGGAGTATGTTTGTGTATGAACTCTCATGATTGAGGACATCTGTCTCAACTCTCACATTTGCCTTCAGGGGATCTTTGCATCATTTAATGATGCAGCTAACAGCATGTTGTGCTCATGAAGTTAGCTGCACAAAGCCTTTCTGGGGCTTCCACTGTTTTCATTCCTGACCAAAAAAACAAAACAAAAAACAAAACAAACACCAAACATAGAGAATAGTCCCTATTTTCCTTTCACTCTGTCTCCTTTCTTCTTTCTTACTTTTATTCCTCCCTCCCTCCATTCCTTTTTTCCTTATTTCTATCGATTTTTTACTGGGTGCCAGCCATGCTGTTGATATTGCCAATAATATCCCAAATTATACATTCTCAATAATATATACGCTGACTACAATTTTTCAAAACAATTTACTCCAATTAATTTCTCATTTTAGATATAATTTGGGTATCCTAATTTACATCCATTACTTTTATATTTTATTGTAAGTAATTATAGGATCCAGATTTAGCTCTCTATACTATTTTTCATGGAAATATTCTTAAATGAATGCATGAAAAATGTGCTCATGCCTCCTAAATTAACAACCATGTGTGAATAATTTTATAGTGAAATCATACTAATTTTTTCTACTTTAGATATGTTCAAAAATTTTTGTTGTGTACATTATAAAATATTCAATTGCTTATAAATGTATTCAGTAATACTAAATAGATAGAATGCATAATTATAGATCACTGAGATTCTCATAAACACTGGAAGACATAAAATATGCACTAATATTAAATTTATTATAATATATAGTAGTGTTACTTTTTAATTTGCAAAATATCCCTATTCATTGTTGATGCAAAGATAAACTTCTTTGCAAGGTGCTTGAGTGATGAAAAAATCTAAGTTCTTATCACCTACATAGCAGATTTTACTCAGTGTTGATATTTTTCCTTCATAGGTAAATTGTTAGTAGTCTCATTTATTACCAAATGCAGTTTAAAGTGTTCCTAAATAATTTCAATTCACAGCGAGGAATATATTTCAGACTCTCTCAGTGAAAGTATACTGATTAATGAATCGGATTTATTGATCTTTACTCTTCCTAATGCTTCTACTTACTTTTCATTGGGCATGAAATATGCTCGACAGAAACAAATTAGAATATCTATGTACCAGGTGCTGTGAAGTACTAAAGATACAGGAATGAACAAGATGCTGTTCCCTCTTTGGAGGAAGAGTCTACTTGTTGGTGAAGTCAATCGGAGAGGAAGATATAGAGAAAAGAATGTAACTCTGTTTTTAAGTGTGAAGTGTCTTAACTAGTGTATATGCAAAAATGATGATGCATTTAAATTGATGTGGAAATACTGATGTTCTCAAAATGCAAATATACCTCGGTACTTAGTTTTAAAATAGCTTTATTGACATACGTAAAATTTACCCATGTAAAGTGTACTGTTTGATCATTTTCAGACAATTTTTACGGCTTTACTGTCATCACCACAATCCAGAATTTTTTTTTTTTTTTTGCATGGTAGGCACTGGGAGTCAAACCCAGGTCTCTGACATGGCAGGAGAATCCTGCCATTAAGCCACCATCGCACTGCCCCACAATCTAGTTTTAGAACAATTTCAACCTCCTAAAAAGTTCCCTCATACCTTTTACAGTCAAATCACATGTCCAGCACCAGCCCCAGGTATTCATTGATCTTGTTCTATCTCTATAACTTTCTCTTGTAGAATTTTCATATAAATGCAGTTATATATTTTGTAGTCTAATATACGGGTCTTGTTACCAGGTTTTTTGTTTTTGTTTTTGTTTTTGTTTTTCATGTCTCTTAGCTTTCTTTGCACTGTGAAATTGTGAAATCTATGTCTAACATGGTATTTTAAAATATACAAAATGTCTTTTGATTAAGACTTTAAATGGTACTAACCCTAACTCTGAGATCCTGCCCAGGAAAACCATTGTTTTGCTTTAGAGAAAAAACAAATGGAGGTGTGGGTGTGAGGAACATTTTTATTTGCCTTTTATAAATTCTGGTTGCCCTGTTTTTCAAGATGACAACATGCCGCAAGAATACCATATAACGTGACCACCAGTTCTGAGGTCTTCAAACTTTAAACTAAAAATCATTTTTTTAATCAATTCTAATTTAAAATCTGATAAAAGGGAGAGGAAATAATTATTGCCTCTTATATGACAACTTAGCAAAATATATTTCTTTAAATCCTATGCCTTAATTGTGATGCAGATTATTTTCTTTACTGTATAGATATAGAAGCTTGATCTTAGAAAAAATCAGAAATTTACCTAATATCATAACTAGTGAGTGACAACTGAGATTTAAACCCAGGGCTAATTCCAAATCCATGTTCTTTCCACTGGTCTAGTTTCTCAGAAAATTGAAATACTTTAGCACTATTAACTCATTAGTGGTGGTAAGTTCTCTTTCTGCTGTTGTTTACTGGCTACCTTAAAATATGAAACAATGTTCAGATTTCATTGTTAAGTAATCATCAGTTCAATCGTTTGTACAGTTTTTGAACACTCATATACCAAATACTGCACTAGTTACCTGGGATCAAACAAAATGGAAAAGAAACGAAATGAACTTTCATATATTCTCATGTGATCTTAAAAATTCTTACAAGGCCTCTCAAATCACAAGAGATATCTACTTCTAAATTTAAGATATTCAATCTGCATCTGAAAAAAACAATATATGCTGAAACCGTTGGGAAGTAATTTTAGAACAGAATTTCACTCTGGTTTACTGGAAATTTTTAGTAATAAGTAAAATCTGAATGTGTTTCCATCTGTAAGACTTTCACACACTTTTTATCAGGTACTAGAGAAACACTGAATGTTAATGTCATCAATTTTGCTGAATTAGTATACCACATAACTCCTCTTATATTAAAGATTTCACTCACTTTACCAGAGGCAGTGTTTTCACAATGCATGTTAATGATACAGGCAGAATGACAGGAAAAAAGGGAAAGTGCCATGAGGGTCAGAGCCAAAAGAAAAAAAAAAGCTCTTTTTCTCCTATCACTTATCTTTCCCATTTTGATAATGAAAAATGAATGCATTTGCAAAATACTATTTTAAGTTGCTTCAATTCTATGAGTATCAGATGGGGAGGACATGTATAATTTTGATTACTTTTTAAAAGTTTGTGATCAAACATCTGTCTGATGTTAACCATTGAACAGTCTCAGGAGTAACTAATACGCATAATATTTTGTACTTGAATTTTCCTCATGAAATTCTCTTTAGCCACTGTCTTCATTTTTTTCTTTTCTATATATTTTTTAATACTAGTTTGCAGATAGGTCATGTGACCATATCATTAAGATTATCATTGAAGCCCTTAGTAGGAAATTGGAAATGTAAAAATGGCTTAAACATGGAAATGATGCCAAAGTTGAAGACATATAATAAGAGGGGAAGAGGTGTTTCTAAATGCCTTCCAATCAAAATGAAAAAGGAAGTTATTTATGATTTAGATGATGATGAAGGAAAAAGTGAAACCTGAAACTCAGGAAACAAAAGTTTAGACAAGATAATCCCAACATCACAGAGAGCATTTGTCATTGTCAGAACTCCAAAGAGCAATAGAGCTTTTATCCATTTCATGGACCCTGAGACTCATGGTTTAGTAATTCTTATGTCACCAAACCATCTTATGATCTGTATGAAATTACAGTGTGTCACCACTCTACATCTGCAATCTTAATGTTTCCTTCCTTTGATTGCATGACAAGGAAACTCTTGAACCAAGCCCTCCACTTCACAGGAGTCTGAAAGAACCAGCTGCTCATAATTTAGAGTTTTATAGGTCTCTTTCGTCCCAGAATCCCTGCCTGACCTGTGTCAATTTTCAAAATTCTTCAGGAAAATTGGCTGCTTTTTAAATATTTTATACATTTTTAAAATACTGCAAAAATATACTATACTGACTTCCTCCATCGCTGCTTCAGTTGTATAAGAATTATGAAATTTAAAGAGCTACGACTTAAAATTATTCACTGATTGGGAAACAAAACATTTCAGTTAACTTCATCACCATTCCTCCCCCCCCAAATTCCATTATTATCTACAATTTACACTTATCAAAGTTAACATCTTACCAGATTTTCTATACAGATTTTAAAAAGTTTGTTGGGGAACATCAAAAGGGTTCATTGACTGCTGTAATTTAGTATGGGCAATCTTAGAGAAATTAAAAATCTAATTGCTAGAAAAATATATTTCAAATTATACATAACTCTTCACTTTTTATATTCTCTGGGAATACAAACTTTTGATATTTTCCCTCCCATAACACAGCAAATATAAAGCACAACTTACTATTCGGTTAAGGAAAATAGAATTGACAATCTGAAAAACTGCTGTGGTAATACATACTTAGCTTGTATATTTTGTGTATTTAATCCCTGTTATACCTAGGACTCTTCATACTCTAAGTATCTTATAAAATCAAGCCAGGTCATTAGGGATCTCTGTGCAAAAAATGAATTGAGCTCTCATAGTCAGCTACCTGTGACATCTGTGATAAATGGTGTTGCATGCCAATTTTTCTTTCATTTTTTTCCTATTTCAGACAAATAGTTACTGCACGAATCTGAATTACATTTGATTTATTTTTAAACATCACAATGAATGTGAATTGCTAATAACTATTCCTACAACCTATGTACTTTTAAATGAAAACACAATAAGCTCCTGGGGCAGAGTGAAGATAGCACTTGTAGAATGCTCTGCTTTGGAGAGAGCAGGAATTGTATTGTGATTAAATAAGTTTGAGAAATGCTATATGCTTTATACCTCCTATTGGTGAAACTCTATGCTTGCTCTTTGTTAAAGTCTCTGGAAAATGCAGCACTAAAAACATCTGTTTAACTGTGTTCATTCTACATCACTCAAATTTATTAGACCACAGAACGTTTTTCACTAGCTATACGTTTTGCAGAACACACACTGAAAAATGCAGTTCTGTATTGTACTGAATCATAGTATAACATTTTGCACTGACATGATGGCCAAAGACTGAAGTGCCTTATTTGTTTGTTTGTTTTAGACTTTTAAAATTTTATGGCAAAATATAGAAACCATTCTGATTATCAAGAAACGTGTTTTTTTATCTATTATAGGGTATACAAGCTGATGCCTCTTTTCCTAAAGTATTATATATGCCTCTTCCGCAGAACTATTGATTCAACAAGAAATTTTAGGAGTATTTTTTCTCTAGACATATTGAAGTGTAAAAGAAGGTAAGATTTATTAGAAATAGCTTGATCAATGAGGATAGAATTAAATCTCCATGTTTCTTAGGATTCACATGACGTAGAACATAATCTTATTTCATTTTACCTAAATCAATTTAGCATTCTGTGTGCCCCTTTTCTGTTCTTTAAATAATACAAAATGACCTTTTCTGGGAAGAGCATGAATTATGCCAAGACCTGCTGGCTCATGTGTAATGCTTTTATAATTTCAGACCAGGGAAGTGTCAGGCCACTTTGCAATCCACAAATAAAAATAAATGTTATAGTTTCATCTGATGAAACAGTAAGATTATTAATGTCCAACTTGAAAGTAATTGTCATTAAATAGAAGCATATTCAGTTTTCTTTGGATTGAGTCAGCGTATCTAAAATAACATCTGAAGTACATGAGATGCAAACAGGTCCCAAACAAAATTGTTTGCAGAGGCATTGGGTTAAATCATAGGGCAGAACTGACCTAGTAACCGTGCCCAGGATGAAGTATCTTTGATATTTTAGTTATCCTCGCACTGTTATTGAATATGAAATGTGATACATCTTGTATTCCAGGGAAATATTGATTTGCTTACCCTTCTGTGCCCTGTTCCATGATTGATCCAGTGTGTCCTTGTTGACTCATTTAGTTTGCTATAACTAAATGTGGGAATGGTAAATATTCCAACAACCTGAGGCCTAGAGGAAAAGAATGAGAATTAGAAGAAAACACTATTTGGGCTAGGATTCCCTCAGTTTTTCTTTTCTTTTCTTTTTTTCCACTAGAAGGGCAGAGAGAGAGAGGATTAGCAATGTTCCTTCTGGAGCAAGCAGCAGGTAATAGTGCTTTCATGCTCATCAATTAGACCTGGAACTATTGCTGCACCTGGGTCTCCTTGGGGCACCTGGTTGCATCCAAGTGCGTGACACAGAATGAATGTAGTCAGAGGTTTCTGACTACTGTTTAAGGAAAGCCACTCAATGCTGGTTCATTGGTTGCCATCATACACTAGCCTATTTAGGATCATGATTTTGACATAACATGGAAATGTAACATGTAGTACATAAAACTGAGAGCAGTAGCATATATCAGATCTATTTAAAGAAAATATAACTTTGTATGCATAAAGTATTCCATGAAGACTAAATACTTTATTAGTTTTGACCCTAGCCTGACCTCTTTTTAAAATGTTTTTGTCACAAACTAAAGCAATGAGGTCATCTTAACTCTTCTTTGACTGTTTCCTGCTAATAGTTTAGATCTTTAAATAGTTCTGCATGTTTCTCTGTACTAATTCAGCCAGAGCAGTCAATCACGTTGAGGTACGCAAAATAGACGTCGTATTAAGGCACTTTATGGCTAGAACAATGACAGCATACTTAAAAAGTCAAACTGAAATATTTTAAAATTTGTCACAGTGTTTGGCAAAATCGCTATTGAACATTTTCAAAGAGATTTTAGTAATTACAAATAAAATCGCCAATTAAGAACGCCGTCAATGATAGAGGCAAAACTATTTGAATGAAGAAAAGATGTGGAAATGATAATTAATGTCTACATTATAAGAGCCGGTTGACACACTGGGTATTTCATCAAGAATAACACATGTCATAAAGTGAGGACCGGTGTTTGTTTTTCATTGAAACTAATTCTATCCCATTTTAAATGTATATCTTCAGGCAACAGGGTACAGCTGGCTAGTGACCTCTTGGAGAAATACTAAGCAAAGCTCTTCATTTGTCTAATATAAGAGATAGTGTATTATGCAGAACTAGGGGAGATTTATCATCATGACAGGAACAGATAAAGCATCTAATAACTGAGTGATACCATATGTCGAATCTTTCAAAACTATTTAGTACTTTCAAACTTATATAACAGCTATCTCAGTTTTATCTGCATCCACTCTTTTGGGTGCCTTGCTGTTGAAATGAACAATATAAATGGGGTACAATGACTTCCTAAACTTCTGCTAGTCTTGAAGCAAAGACCTGTCTGTTGGTTCTTACAGGGAATAGGTATGTTCAGGCAGGAGCTGAGCCTTTATTTCTAACTAGCATCAAGTCAGACACAAATCAGTCAAACCAGAACTTGTTCCTATGCAGACATGAAGACGTTTATGGATAATGGGATGCTTCCAGATTTCTTTTTTATCTCACATTAAGAGATGTAAATATTACCTGTCATCGTTGAATAAAACTGTGCAGGATGACATCATTTTCTCTTTCCTTGAAAAATCTTTAAATTGTTTCAAAAATAAATTTTTCCTGGTACATGTCGGGGAAGAGAATTACACAGATATGAAGGTACAAAAGCAATTGAATGCCCTATAGCATTCTTCAAATATCCCATAGAATGCCACCTTCACTTACATCTACCAGAGACAAATATTTCTTGGGTTTCTAGTGCTAGAACTTCAGGTTCAAGAAGCACAGGATAAAACTATTCAGGGTTTATCTTTGGGGAGCTTTAAATGTCACTCTGGAGCTCCTAAACTCAAGCGACATTGATTATCTAGGGAATTATATCAGAGTCATGGAAAAATAAATACACAGTAGCAGAATTTTGTTTTGCCAGAATATAAGATAAACGGGAATACCAAGGGCAAAAAGTAATATCACCATGTATATTCTAGATTGTAAGAATACTTCATTTAAATGCTATAAATTTAGAAATGAACTTTTACTACCTCAAGATTACTGGGACATATGGGGGATTAGGCTTTTTTTTTTTTTTCAGAGTTTGTGATCATACAACAAGGATATTCCTTTCCTCCTATAGGAACACTGACTAAGTGCAATTATATCAAGGTTGATCTATGTGTGTGCATTTCTTCTACCCTGCAGCAGTTTCCAGTAGAAAGCTGCCTCTGAAATGGAAGCATGGATGCCCACCAAAAACAGTGCTCCAGGCTGCCGTTTGTTGATATATCTCAAAGGATGTTGTGAAAGACAGTCTCAAGACTCAGAGTTCTTTTCCAAAATTATTTCATCTGTTATACTTTTTGCTATTCAAATAAGAAGATTTTCTTGCTCGTCTAATATAAGATGATGTATTACATGGAATTGGAGAAATCCACACAGTGACAGGAATACCGTGAAAGCACAGGCTCCCATTTAAAAACTGAGTGATACCACATGTCGAGTCCTGGATGTTTACAAAACTGTGTGGGTGGGTTCATGAAATCAGGCCTTTCTCTGGGTTTGGACACCTGTTTACAGCTATTCTACAGCAGAGAGGGAAACATCGCTGGGATTGATCTAAATACCATTAGAGAAAGGATGACGAACTTAGAAAGGCTTTTAGTCTTCAATGTAAGAACAATATTAATATCAACGTCGTTCTTCCCATATTTTTTATCGGAAAGGATGGTATGACTGTCAAGTTCCTAGTTAACGCATGACCTCAGTGTTCCAACTTTTGGGTATAAGCTGCATTTTATCATGCTTTTAATATATGAAGGGATTAATGTTGAGTGTTTGAAAATGTGATGAAGAATTGGCCTAATAAAACAATAATCAGGCTATTAATCATTGCAAAGCAAAATGATCAAACAAATATCTCATAGGTGATGATCAATTCATTTAGGTTTATAGAGAGCCAGTGGATTTCTGTTTTTATGTGAAAATTTTAAGTAGATGTTTAGAAACACCCAGAGATTTTTTAAAGCAATTTTATTGAGATATATTCACATACCATATGAGTCCATCCAGGGTGGACCAGCCAAAGTGTACAGTCAGTAGCTTTAAGTATAATCACAGAGTTGGCATTTTTTACCACAAACAAGTTTTGAATATTTCAGACTCTGAAAAGAAAAACCCCATAACTCTTCGCAGTCACTTTTCAATCCCTCTGTCCTTCCCCAGCCCTACATAACCACTAATTTAATTGTCTCTGTAGATTTATTCGTATTTACGTTTTATATAAATGGAATCATACAATACATAGTACCTTGCTGTCTGGTTTCTTTCGCTTAGTATAATGTTTTTAAAATTATTGTTATTTTTAAATTAGAGAAATTGTAGGTTTACAGACAAGTCATGTAAAAAATATAACATTCCCATATATGCTCCTATTGCTGACACTTTACATTCATGTTACAATTGATGAAAGAATATTAAAATATCACCAACCATAGTCCGCAGGTTACATTAGGTATATTTTTCCCATTTGCCAGCCTATTATTAGCACCTTATAATAGTGTCGTACATTTATTATAATTCTTGAAAGAACATTCTTATGTTTGTACTATTAACCACCGTCCATCATCCACAACAGGGTCATTGTGTTATAGTGTCCTATGTTTTATCTTTTGACCTTCCTTCTAGTACCATACGCAACCCAAAACTTCCCCTTTCAACCACACTCACAAACATAATTGAGTACTGTCAATTACACTTGCACTAAAATACTACCATCACTACTATCCATTTCCAAACATTTATAATGAACCTAAATGGAAATTCTGCACAAATTAAGCATTGTTTCCCGTTGTCTACCATCAATCTATCCCCTCAAAACCTATATTCTAGATTCTCACTCTGTGAGTCTGCTTACTATAATTGGTTCATATCAGTGAGATTTGTCCTTTTGTGTCTGGCTTTTTCATTCAGCACAATGTCCTCAAGGTTCATCCATGTTGTTGCATACATCAGGGCTTCATTTCTTCTTACAACCAAATAATATTCCATCATATGTATATACCATGTTTTGTTTGTCCTTTCTTCAGTTGATATACACTTGGGGTGATTCAAACTTTTGGCAATTGTGAATAATGCTGGTGTGCAATGTCTGTTCGTATCCCTGCTTTCTGCTCTTCTGGGTATATGTCTAGTAGCAGGACTGCTGGAGCATGTGACAATTCTATACTTTACCTGAGGAACCACTGAATTGACATCCCCAGAGGCTGCATCATTTTACATTCCCAGAAACAGTGAACGAATGCTCCTATTTCTCCACAACCTCTCCAACACATGTAGTTTTCGGTTTTCTTTAAAGTGGTCATTCTAGTAAGTGTGAAATGATATTTTATTGTGGTTTTGTTTTGCATTTCACTAATAACTCGTGATGTTGAACATCCATACGTGTGCTTTTTAGCCATATATACTTCTTCTTTGGAAAAATATGTATTCAAGTCTTTTACTCAATTTTTATTTGGGCTGTCTTTTTATTCCTGAGTTGTAGGTTTTCTTTATATATTCTGGATTTCAAACCATTATTAGATATGTGGTTTCTAAATATTTTCTCTCATTAAGGTTGCCTTTTACTTTTCATTTTATTGACAAAGGCCTCTGAAGCCCGAAAGTTTTTAATTTTGAGGCAGTCCCATGTATATATTTTTTCTTTCATTACTTGTGCTTTGGTGGTAAATTCTAAGAAAGTATTGCCTACCATAAGATCTTGAAGACGTTTTGCTACATTTTCTTCTAGGAGTTTTATGGTTCTGGTTCTTAAATTTAGGTCACTGAGTTCTTTTGCATTAATTTTGTATAAAGTGTGAGATATGGGTAATCTTTCACTGGTTTGCGTATGAATATCTAGTTCTCCCAGCACCATATGTTAAAGAGACTGCTCTGTTCCATATGAGTGGCCTTGGCAGCCTAATCAAATATCAATTGGCTATAGATGTGAAGGTCTATATCTGAACATCAGTTTGATTCCATTGGTCAATATACCTATTGTTATGCCAAAACCATGTTCTTTTGGCCATGGTACCTTCATAATATACTTCAAAGTCAGGAAGTGTGAGCCATCAAATTTTGTTATTCTTCTTCAAGATGATTTTGGCTATTTGGGACCTTTATATTTCCAAATAAATTTGACAATTGGCTTTTGCATTTCAGCAAATTAGGTTATTAGAACTTTTATTGGGATTGCATTGAATCTGTATGTCAATTTATGCAGAATTGATATCTCAACTATATTTAGTTTTTCAATCCGTGAATATGGAATGTCCTTCCATTAATTTAGGTCTTCTTTGGTTTCTTTTGGCAGTATTTTTTAGCTTTCTATATTCAGATACGTATCAGTTTGTTAAAACTGCCAGGAAGAAATAAGCCAGAAATGGAATGGTTTTTAAAAAGGAAATGTAATAAGTTACAAGTTTACTGTTCTAGTACTGAGAAAATGTCCAAACTAAGGCACCAACAAGAGGTTGCCTTCACTCAAGAAACACTGATACCATCTGGAACACCTCTGTTAGCTGGTAAGGCATGTGTCTCGCATCAGCTGGTCCCTTACCCCTGGGCTCTGTCGCTTTTAGCCTCCATTTTCTATGGGGGTTCTTCACTTGGCATCTGTGGGCCTTCACTTACCTCTTCCAGGACACAGCATTTCATTCTGACTTGCTTAACATTTCATGGGAAGACACATGGTGATGTCTGCTGAGCTCTTTATCTCCCAACATCTAGGTCTTTTATTGGCTCTTTCAGTTTTGAAGCAACTGTTCTCCAATTGTCTGCATACAAGGCTTCTTACAAACGTTTCCCCTTTTAAAGGACTATAGTAAACTAATCAAGACCCAGCTGGGATGAGCAGAGTCACATCTTCATCTAACCAAAAGGCCACACTCCCATTGGGCACATCACATCTTCCTGGAAATAATCTAATCAAAAGGGGCTTCCACCCTGCAATTTTAATGAGGACTAAAGGACATGGCTTTTCTGGGGTGCACAGTACTTTCAAACTAGCACATTTTTACATTTTTGCCTAGATATTTGATTCTTTAGTTATTACTAGAAATGGAATTTTTTCCTTGATATCCTCCTCAAATTGCTCATTACTAGTGTATAGAAACACTACTGATTTTTTTTGTATTGATCTTGTATTTTGTAGAATCATTTTTTAGCTCTAGAAACTTTGTTGTACATTTTTCATAACTTTCTATAAATAAGATCATGCCATCTGCAAATGGTGAAGGTTATACTCTTGCTTTCCAATTTAGACGCTTTTATTTATTTTTTCCCCTAACTGCTCTAGCTAGAAATTGTAACACAATGTTGAATAACAGTGGTGACAGTAGGTATCCATGTCTAGTTCAAATCTTAAAGAGAAAGCTTTCTGTCTTTCACCTTTGAGCACGATGTTGAGAAAATTTCCTTCTATTTCTGTCCTTCAAAGTATTTTTGTCAAGAAAGGATCCTGGATTTTGTCAAATGCTTTTTCTTCATCAATGTGTTTTCCCCCTTTGCCTTGTCAATGTGCTGCATTAAATTAACTGATTTTCTAGTGTTGAACCACATTTGTATACTTGGGGTAAATCTTGTGTGATATTGGTGTATACAATTTTAATGTGCTGTTGGGTTCAATGTGCAAGTATTTTGCTGAGGAATCTTGCATCTAAGTTCATTAGAGAAATTGGTCTGTAATTTTCTTTTCTCATAGTATCCTTCTCTGCCTTTGGTATTGGGGTGTTGTCTGTTTCACAAGATATGTTTAATGCTTGTTTTGATCTGCTAAAGCTGCTGGAATGCAATATACCAGAAATGGGTAGGCTTTTTCAATGGAAACTTATTAGTTACAAGTTAGAATTCTAAGGCCATGGAAATGTCCAAATTAAGGCATCAATAAGAAGCCTTCACTGAAGAAAAGCTGATGGCATCCTAGGCTCCTCTATCGCATGGGAAAGCATCTGCATGTCCTTCACTCCGGGGTTCCATTGCTTTTAGGTTCTGTGTGTCCTTGCTTGCTTCTCTGGGACACCTCTTTGAGCTCTGTGTTCTATGGATCTTCTCTTACTATCTCTGGGGCATTTATTTCTGCATCCTTCACGTGATTACATCTCTCTGCACACTATGGTCTCTCTTAACAGACTTCTGTAAAGGATTAAACCTCACCTTGAATTAGGTGGATCACATCTCCATGGAAACAATCTAATCAAAAGTTCCTACCCACAACACGCCTGAACCCATATAATGGGTTAAAAGAACATAGTCTTTTCTGTAGTACATAACAGATTCAAGCCAGCACAATACTGTTAACCCCTGTTCTATTTTTGGAAGACTTTGAACAGGGCTGGTTTTAATTCTTCTTGGAATGACTGGAGAATTCACCTGTGAAAACATCTTGTTCTGGGCTTTTCTTTATTGGGAGCTTTATGATGACTAATTTCATCTCTTTGCCTATAATTGGTTTATTAAGGTTTCCTAATTGTTCTAGAGTAGTATTTCTTCTTTGTGCATTTCTAGGAATTTGCCCATTTTGTCTAGCTTGTCTAATTTGTTGGCATATAGTTTTTCATAGTTTCCTCTTAATGATCTTTTTTTATTTCTGTAAATTCAGTAGTAATGCCCCCTCTCTTATTTCTGATTTTATTTTTTTGCATCTTCTCTTTTTCCCATGTCAATCTAGTTAAAGGTTTGTCAATTTTGTTAGTTTTTCAAAGAATCCACTTTTCATTTTGTTAATTCTCCATATTATTCTTTGATTCTCAATTTCACTTATTTTTGCTGTAATCTTTGTTATTCCTTTCCCTCTGCTTGCTCTGGAATTAGTTTGCTATTTTTTTTTCCTAGTTCTTCTGAGTGTGTAGTAGAGTCTTTGATTTTTACTCTTTCTATCTTTTAAATATGGGCATTTAGGGCTATAAATTTTCCACTAGGCACTACCTTCACTGCATCCCATACGTTTTTACATGTTATGTTCTCATTTTCGTTTGTTTTGAGATATTTACTGATTTCTCTTGATTTGTAATTTGACCCACCATTTAAAAGTGTGTTGTTTAGCTTCCATATATTTATGGATTTTCCAGTTCTTTTCCTGATATTGATTTCTAGCTTCATTCCATTATGGTAGGAAAAAGTGCTTTGTATAATTTCAAATTTTTCAAATGTTTTGTGACCCAACATGTAGTCTATCTTGGAAAATGATCCATTAGCACCTGAGAAGATTGTATATCCAGTTGTTCTGGTGTGCAAAGTTCTGTGTATGTCTTTTAGGTCTAATTCACTTAGTATATTATTCAAGCTCTCTGTTTTCTTATTGATCCTCTGTCTAGGTGTTCTATGTGTTCATGAGTGCGATGTCATAAATTCCTCAACAATTTTTGTAGAGATGTCTGCTTGTCCTTCAGTTTTGCCAGTGTTTGCCGCCTGTATTTTGAGATACCATGGTTAAGGGCATAAATGTTTATGATTCCTATTTTTTCCTTGGTGGATGACATCTTATAATGTCCTTTTTTTTGTCTCTTATAAAAGTTTGCATTTAAAGTCTATTTTGTCCAATATTAGTATAATAACCCTAGATCTTTTTTGGTTTCCGTTCGCGTGAAAGAACTTTTTCAGCATTTCACTTTCAACCTATTTGTGTTTTTAGGTCTAAGTACAGTCCTTTGTAGACAGGCTATAGTTAGATCATACTGTTTTAATTTATCCATTCTGTCAATCTGCATCTGTTTTTCTGGCAGATTTTCTCTTTAAGTACCTTAAACATATACCACTGCCTCTTTGCCTCCGTGGTTTCTGATGAGAAATCAACACTTAAATTTTTGACAATTACATTGTATATGATGAATCACTTTTCTCTTGCTACTTTCAAGATTCTCTCCTTATTTTTGGTATTTCTGTTAGGATTGATTCTATTTGGGATACATTGTACTTCTTGGACATGTATATTTATGTCTTCCATAAGAGTTGGGAAATTTCCACCATTATTTCCTCAAGTATTTTTTCAACCCTTTTCCCCTTCTCTTCTCCTTCTGGGATCTCCATAATGTATATGTTTCATGCTTCAGGCTGTCATTCAAATCCCAGAGACCCTGCTCAATTTTTCCCATTCCTTTTTCTATCTGTTCTGTATGTAAGATTTTGATTGTCTTGTCTTCTGGTTTGCTGATTCTTTCTTCTGCCTGTTTGAATGTGCTGTTTAATGTCTCTAGTGAATTTTTAATCTCTTCTAGTGTGCTTTTCATTCCCATCATTTCTGTTATTTTTTTTTATGCTTTTAAGTTCTTATTTATGCTCACACAGTTCCTTCTTAGTATCCTTTCTCTCTTTAGCCATATTTTCCTTCCTCTCCTTTAATTGCTTTAAGATTCACTAGGAGATCTTTGATTAGTTGTTCTAAGTCCTGTGTCTTCTCTGAATTTTTCATTTTTCTTTTTGCTAGGCCTTATCTTCCTGTTTCTAAGTATGTATAGTAATTATTTGCTATTGTGTAGGCATCCATTTATCTTTATGAGTTTACTCTGAGGGTCAGTTTCTTCTCTTGACTAGGGTTTTAAATTGTTTATTGGCTTTTTTAAAGACTCATCTTTGACACTTGGTTCAAATTATTCTAGACCTTTAGAATTGCCTACTTTAATTGATGGGATATTTCCAGCTCTTCTTCATCTGATTCTTGCCATAGTTATATAGCACAATTTTTAAGGTTGGACTGTTTGTATAATTGTTTCATCCACATTGAGTTTCCTTTCCTCTGTTCCTTCTCAGAGAATCTAGTATTTTGTTTATTTTTGGTTCACCTCTACAGCTTTTTTTCTTTTTACTTAACACTTCATGCATTGTCACTAGCTTCTTTTGCCTTCAGGACAAATTTTGGGGAGAGGGTCACCCCAGAGAAAATTTTCCCAAGTCAGTATTTCTCAGTATATCATGGCCAGGAATACACAAAGCAGGTGAAAAACAGCTCCAAAGAGCCCTATGAAGAGGGCCAGAAATGCCAGAAGTTTGTGTCCTTCAGCAAACTGCTCCCCATGGCCCTAATGAGGCACTATATCTTTACATCTCCACTGCCTCTGCCCCTGTTGGGGCCAATGTGGAAACAACAGTGGCCATGGCTGTCTTTATCCAGGATGGACTTAAAAAGAACCTCAGAGCTGTGACCTAGTGATCTGAATTTGCTGATTAAAACCCAGGACCACTGCTCAACCATGCCTCCTAATCCCATTATTGGGAAAGAGGAAAATGGTAGGTGCCAGTGCCCATTTCCCACTCTCAAGGAAAGCTACCTCAGGGCACTGGCACCTACCATGAAGTTCTTTACAGTAGTTTACCAGCTTCTTCTTTCTGCTCTTCTCTGGATGCTGTACAGTGTTATTCTGACCTCTGGATCCCCAGAACAGTTGTTTTAGACAGTTCCTACCTGCCCACTAGCTGTTGTAGAGGAGGCGTGAGTCATGGAGCTACTACTCTGCTATCTTTCTTGAAAATTTCTTTTTCCATAGATTTTTAGTGGCATGGTTCTATATCATCCAGTCCACATATTTTTCTTATCCAAACTCATGAGAATATTGCTAAGGGTGTCTATGGACTTAACAATATTCCACATTTTCTTAAGAAATTTACTGTATGAGTCAACTATCATGAAGTACATGATACATATAGTCTTAAGGATGTAAATTAATCCCATATCCTTTTGATTTAACATGACTACAAATAGAGAATTAGTTATCTATGTATCTATAAATATAAGAAGATTTAAAAATCATGTTTAAGATTCCATTTAGCTTGCAGCTACCCAAGCTAAATAATCTTAATCAGTTTAGGTTCTTCTTTTTTAAAATTTAATTTTAATTAAATCTCTACATTGAATATACTCTTGTGATACAGAAATTTAAAAATTACATATATGGTCAACATCTGCATTTTTCATTACTATTAATTTCCTCAGATGTCACTGACATCTGTTTTGTCTGTAATTTTCCATCTACTTTTCTCTGGATATATATGTATTATATATATATATATATATATATATATATATATATATATATATATATATATATATATATAACCTGTTTTAATTTCCTAAAGCTGACAGAATGCAATACACCAGGGATGGACTGGCTTTTATAAAGGGGATTTATTTAGTTACAAGTTTACTCATTTGGGAAGGCACACAGTGACATCTGCTGGCCTTCTCTCCCAGCTTCTGGGTTCACACTGTTTTCTCTGGGGTGTGTCTTTTCTGCATCTCCAGATGTCTGGTTCTGATCTGCCTCTGAGCTCCCCTCTTCTGACCCTCCTTTTAAGCCTTGCTAATTGCAGAAGATACTCTGCTTAGCTGACCACAGATTTAATAAGCCATAGATGAATTTAACATGCTGGTGATTTAAGTCCACAGCAACAGAACAACTGGGCACCATCAACTGCCCAAGTTGAACCTAACTACTACAGAGTCCACCTATTATCAACTTGGCAACTATACAGATCATCTTAAACCATACTTAATCTCTAAATAGAAAGCAATAACGGACATATTTCTTACCTAATGATGATCATCTGTCCTGCATACAAAGTACTAATTCTTTCCATATACAAAATACATTCATCGCAATATCACAAAAGCCTTAAACTATTTCAGCAAAAATACATATACAATACCAACTGAGAAACAGTACACAATCTCGTCAAAGTCAGTTACAGTCATGGTCTGTGCCAAAGCAAAATTCTTTATTGGCTGTGGATCTGTAAACTTAGAGTAAGCTATCTGTTTTCTATATACAAAGAAATAACAGTTATAGGATACACGATCCCATTGAAGATGGAGAAATTGAAAATAGACAGGGGTCACCAGACTTAAACAATTCTGAAAACCTGCAGGGCAAGCGCCATTAGATTTCAAAGTCTGAGAGTCATTCATCCTCGGGGCTTTAGAAAGCAGCAGTCCCACCATCTCCAAGGGCCTATGCAGTGGTTCTATTCTCTGCAAACTGTGGGATGAGGGTTGAAATATTGGGGAAACCATCTTTTTTCTTGGACCCACTCTCCTCAAGAATCTAGGTGATACCTGGATTCCCTGCCATCTCCAGGACACAAACTCACCCCCTTCAGAATAGTCTGGGGTGGCAGCCAGACTACTCCCAATATCTGGGAATGTGCTCTACCCTCTCTAAACCCTGTGGCATCAGATCTCTTCCTGAGCATCAAAGTAGAAGGCCCACCATCTGCCTCTGGGGCAAACTTAGCCTCTCCACACACACACACACACACACAGGTGGATTTACTCTCAAGGCCCAAGATTTCCTAGCTTCAGACCTTAGCTTCCATGATTCTGCTTCTGAAGCCATTCTTCCTTCAATCTGTCCATTTTAGTCCTGACTGGGAATGGTTCCATTCATATAGTTCAAACAAAAAATACGTTGGCTTGGCATGCAGCATACAGGGATTGAAGCCATCAGACAATAGGACCTTCTACAAATCCTTTCTGGATAACTCCATCTCTAATCCTGACTTGTAACAGCTGACGGTTTCTTTATTTGATTAAATCTTCACGTGGGGCACTATTATTTGGTATTTCACCTTATGGAAGCCCACAGTTTTCCAGATCATCAATTTCTGTTTTTTTTTGCACCAAAAGCTCAGTCTTCAGCCTATCCCTTTTTGTCATATAACTTGCAAGGAGAAACCAGGCTGTATCCTCCATGTTTAGCTTGGAAACTTCCCTAATCAAGTATCCCAGATTATCACATTTAAATTCTCCCTTCTATCCAGTACCAGGTTTCAATTTTGCCAAACTTTCTGCTACTTTAAAACAGGGGTCACCCTCCTTCCAATCTGCAACAGAAATATCTTTAGAGCCCATATTTCCACCAACAATCTCTTTAAAACAATCTAGAATTTCTCTTTTAAGCTTTTAACAATTCTTCCCAAATCCTCCCTTATCCATTTAAAAATCCATTCCAACATGTTTCTTATTTGCAAACACAGCAGCACCCTACTCCTCTGGTGTAAAAATCTGTTTTAGTTTACTAAAGCTTCTAGAATGTGATACACCAGTGGCTTTTATAAGGGGGATTTATTTAGTTACAAGTTTACTCATTTGGGAAGGCAAACAGTGACATCTGCTGGCCCTCTCTCCTGGCTTCAGGTTCAAATGGATTTACTCAGGGTGTATCCTTTCTGCATCTCCAGATATCTGATTCTTCTCTGCCTCTGAGGTCCTCTCTTCTGACTCCTTCTTTTAAGCCTCACTCACTGTGGAAGGCACTTTCCTTAGCTGACCACAGTTGTAATCACCCATAGGTGAATTTCATATGCTGGTGATTTAAGTCCACAGCAACAGAACAACTGGGCACGATCACCTGTCTTAGTTGACACCTGAACCTAACTGCTACATAATCCTAGAAAGTATGCATGTATGTGTAATGTGTGTGTATATTTAAATAATATATAAAACACATGCAAACATAAATGGGAAATTCTGCCAATTCAAATATGTCTGTTCCAACCATGCATTCTGAAATGGGAAAATTTCCACAAGTGATTTCAGGGACTTACAGGGCCCAATGTGAGATGAAATTGAGCTAAAAATGTATTGGGCATTTGACTTTCCTAAGCCTTTGCTCTCACTGGTGGACCACAATGACACTTTGGGTCTCCAGGAATAAATGTCAGTTCAGAGCTGTTACACAGTAATTCCTGAAAAGTTTGATGATTTCTGTTTCCTCAATGCACAGTCTTATTGGTAAATGGCCATAGTTCCCTTTGAGGAAGGCTGGAAAAAAGATTATCAATACAAACTTTTTTCAGTGTAGTAAGGTCCTTCTTGAAAGGGAGTAGCCCCTTTTTATTTAGGCGGTTCTAAATCTGCACTTTTATTCACTTATACCAAACTTGCTAAGTTCCATAGGGCCAATATATGCTGGTTTATCATTTTCCTTTTTTAATGGTTGTACATTATTCAATAGAAATTCCCTGAGTATCACATATTTTAATTTTTCCCAAGGTTTTAATGCTGATAGAAAAGAAAATAATGCAAATTCCCATTTGGACATGTGTGTTTCTCTTGGACAGATCCTAAGAAGTAAAAGGCTGTAGCATAGGATATATATAACAAATTTGCATCACCACCAGCACTACTGAAAATCAAATTTCCATAATATTGAGAGTATTTAGAGAAACATGTAGTCAATTAGAAATGTAAAGGATTGGCATTATTAAAAGAATGGTGTTACATATTCATGAAAAAAAGTTTGTCTTTTCTAAACTACAAGTACATGCCTTCCTGTTGGAGAGAGGATGGAGTTGTCACCTGGTTCATCTTCCCACAATCTTGAAAGATGGCCCAAGAAAATTGCTCGGATGGATTGTGTGTTGTAGGTATCCAAGACCAAGCGCAAGTTCAAGGATTCACTGGGATTACAGAACTCAGAAAAGTTGATATACGTACAGTCATAGTTTATTACAGCAATGGAAGACATATTAAAATAAGCAAAGGGAAAAGACACATGGGGTAAATTCCAGAAGAAACTAGGTGCAAGTTTCAAGGTGTGCTCTCCCTGTGGAGTTGCACAGCCATGGAGGAGCTTAATTCTCCAAGCAATTATATGCTACAATACCTGTGAAGTAATGTGAACAAGGAAAGTCTATCCTAGTCTTGTTGCTTAGGTTTTATTCCTGAGGATCAGATATCCTTACAGCACCTTTGTAATTGGCCTCAACTATTCAGATTCTATCCCCTCACAGCAAAAACAGGTATTCACTATAAATTGCATTGCTAGCATAAACTATTTGATCAACTGCTAGTGTGGACTTTGATGCCCAAGGATTCAGGCATACAAAATTCCTCTTATCTGGCAGAATATTTTAAGGGTTTAGAGAAGCCAGCCAAGAGACAGGGCCTTTTGGGAGATGTGCAGAGTTTGAGAACCCCAGGCCTGTTAGATTAACACTTTCCTATACAGACTGACATCTGTGCCTATGATTAGATTTGCATAGATGGATGATTCTGCTGTCCAGTTTGTGTGCCTAGAGCAGATAAAGAATCTTGAGCGTAGAATGGGTGGTATGGGTGGTATTGGTGGTATTGTCACCCTTTCTAGTTCCTGGTTCCTGAGAGGTGCAGAAACTGGAGCTTACTCAGAGTTGTCAAAGCTACAAATAGCAACTGAGACTAAATACCATGAACTAGCCAAGAGTTTTTACAATACAAAAGAAAAGAAATGACCACACCAGAGGACTGTGACATGAGTCTAGTAACTCAGAGCCTGCTTGAAGATGGAAATCTCTCATTATCTAGAAAAGTATAGCTTATAAGGGTCTTATCCGTGGGCTGATATGAAGCCATCAACTGTTCACATGTATTTGCTTTTCTTTTTTTTGAGTTGCAATTTATATCCCATAAAAGCATTATCTACCATAAAGCATTTAATTTATGCTTTAAATTAACCCGTTTAAAGTATACAATTCAGTGGTAATAATAGTTTTGCAAAGTTATATAACCACAATCTATTTCTGGGATATTTTTATCACTCTCCCTTCTCCCAAATAATTTTTGTACTCATTTGCAATTGTTCCATATCTTCCTCTTTCTTCAAACCCTGGTGACCACTAACCTACTTTTCTTCTCTATGCATTTGCCTATTTTCGGCATTACTTGTAAATGGAATCATAAAATAAGTGACCTTTCATGGCTAGCTTCTTTATATTTGTATAATGATTTCAAGATTTAGTCATGTTGTAGTGTACATCAGTACTTAATTTCCTTTTATGGATGAATAATATTTCATTGTGTTGATACCATATTTTGGTATCATCAGTTTTTGAACATTTCGGTGGCTTCAATGTTTTGACCGTTATAAATTATTACAGATGTAAACACTTAGATACAAGTTATTTGGTGATATATTTTCAATTCTCTTGGCTACAGACCTAAGAGTGGAATCCTTAAGTCATCTGGCAATTCTATGCTTAATTTTTGAAGGAGCTGCCAAAGTTTGCTAAAGTGACTGCACCTTCTGAACTTCCTATCAGCAATGAATGAACTCTTCAATTTCTCTACTTCCTTGCTAACATTTCTTACTGTCAATCTTTTTATTATACCTTCTTAGTGAATTTGAAGTAGTCTCATAGTTGTTTTGACTTCCGTTTACCTAATGATTAATGATTCTGACCCTCTTTTCATGTGCTTTGTTGTCCTTTGTAACTCTTCTTTGGAGAAATATCTATTCATAACATTTTTCCATTTTCTAAATTGGATTATTTGTCTTTTAATTGTTGAGTTATAAAATTTCTGTGCATATTCTGGACACTAGTCCTTTTCCAAATATATGATTTTCAAATATTTTCTTTCATTCCATATGTTGTTCTTTTACTTTCTTCATGGTGTCTTTTGAAGCATAAGTATTTTTAATTCTGATGAAGTCCAGTTTACTATTTTTTTCTTTTGTTTGTACTTTGGGGTTCATATCTAAGGAAACACTGTCTAATCCAATGTCATGAAGATTTATTCCTATGGCTTCTGCTCAGAGTTGTTTAACTTTAGCCCTTATATTTAGGACATGGTTTCCTTCGGAGTTAATTTTCTATATGATATGAGGTAGGGGTCTAAATTCATTCTTTTACATGTGGATTAGTTGTCCTAATACTTTTTTGTTGAAAACGCTATTTATTTCCCCCAGTGAATTTTCTTGCCACTCTTGTCAAAAGTCAATTGACCATAAACATGAAGGTTTATTTCTGGAAATTCAGTTCTGTTCCATTGATCATGTCTATCCTTATAACAGTACCATACAGTCCTGATTACAAAGCAATGTAGCAGTAAGTTTTAAAGTAAAGAAAGAGTAAATCTTTCATAGCTATTTTGGGTCCCTTCCATTTTCATATGAGTAGTAGGATCAGCTTGTAAAATCCTGAAAAAGTCTAGTTAAATTTGATAGGAATTGAATTGAACCTTTAGATCAAATTGAGGAATATTTCTACCTTAACAATATTAAGTCTTCCAATTATATGAACACTCGTATCTTTTGCCTTCTTTAGGTTTTCTTTAATTTCTTTCAATGATGTTTGGTAGTTTTCAGTATATTAAGTCTTGATCTTCCTTTCTTAAGTTTATTCTAAAGTATTTTATTTTTGATGCTCTTGTAAATGGAAATGTTTTTTAATTTAATTTGGTATTGTTCATTGTTAGTGCACATAAATAGAATTGACTATTTATAATTATTCTTATCCTGTAATCTTGCTATCCTTGTTTATTAACTCTACACTATTGTTTTGTAAATTCCTAAAGGTTGTCTATATATAATGTCATGTTATCTGTGAATAGAGATAGTTGTACTTCTTGCTTTCAAATTTAGACGTATTTTATATACTTTTGCTTCCTATTTATTGTTTAATATGCCCAGTAAAATGCTGCATAGAAGTAATGAGAGAAAGAATCTTATTTTGTCCCTGATCTTAAGAGGAAAGCTTTCAGTTATTCACCCTAAACTATGATGCATTTTATCTAGTTCAGAATGGTCCCTTCTTTTGTCTAGTTTGTTGAGTGCTTTTATGTTGAAAGTATTTTGGATTTTTCAAGTGTGTTTTACATGTCTATTAAGATTACCATATATTTTTGTCCACTATGGTTTTGTACATTGACATTCATATGTTCATATGTTGGCCCCGCCATATAACCATGAGATAAATAAGACTAGGTCATGGTATATACTTCCTTTTAGGTGTTTTGTATTTGGTTTTCTAGAATCATTGATGATTTGTACATCTATAAACATAAAGGATATTGGTCTGCAGTTTACTGTTCTTGTGACTTATTTGTCTAATTTTGGTATCAGGATAATAACGGCCTTATAAATGAATTAAGAAGTGTTTCCCCTTTAATGTTTTTGGAAAAGTTCATGAAAGATGGTGTTAATTCTTCTTTAAATGTTTGGTAGAATTAACCAGTGACGTGATCTGTTCCTGGTATTTTCCATCCAGAGAGTTTCTAAAAATTATCAAATCAACCAATGTATATGTTATAGGTTTATTCAGACTTCAGTCTCTTCTTTAGTCATTTTTCAGTAGTTTTTTAATTTCTAGGAATTTGTCCATTTTATCTATGTTTTCTAATTTATTGTCATATAGTTGTTTATAGTGTTTCCTTTTAATCATTTTTATTTCTTTAAGTCAGTATGGATGGCTTCCTTTCATTCATGAGTTTGATAATTTTAAAATTCTCTCTTCTGCTCTTGGTCAGCCTGCTAGAGGTTAATCTTTTTAAAGAATCAATTTTGGTTTCATTGATTTTTTGTTTTTTAAAATGAAATGTTAGGTTTTTACTTGAAGTCTTTCTCCTTTTTAAATATATGGATTTTATAGCTATAAATCCTTCTAAACACTACTTTAGCTATAACCTATAAGTTTTGGTATGTTGTGTTTTCATTTTCATTCATCTAAAAGTGTTCTCTAATTCTTTGACTGTGTTGTTTAATTTCTATGTTATTTCTGAATTCCCAAATTTCCTTCTATATTGATTTCTGAGTTCATTAAACGGTTCAAAGATCATGCTTTTTAAAGGTGAATTATCTTAATTTATTGAAGCTTGTTTTATGGTCTCATCTATTATCTATTCTGGCAATATCAATTAGCATTTTAATTTATTATAACCTATTTCAGATTAATGCTACATAATTGTAATTGTTTGCAAAATATTTTCTCCTCAATATATATATCTCCATTACTTCTACCTCTTTTGTGCTATTATTGTTAGAAAATTACATCTATATACAATGCATGCCCCTCAACACAGATTTATAATTTTTGCTGTATATAATTTCCTCCTAAATGAGTTAAGAACAAAAGGAGTTATAAACAAAAATTGGATTTATATTCTCCTTTATATTACCTGTATAGTTCCCTATAACAGTGCTCTTTATTTCTTCATTTGAGTTTCTGTGTAGCATCCTTTCATTTCTGCTTTTATGATTTCTTGTAGGGTGGATCTACTGGCAAAGAATTTTCTCTTTTGTAGCATAGCTTTCTTGATATGGAATTATTGGTTAACATCTTTTTCCTTTCAACACTATGAATATACCATTTCACTATGAATGTGAATGGTTTCTGATGTGAAATCAGCTGTTAATCTTCTTGAGGATACTTAAACCTCATGAGTTGCTTCCCTTTTGCTGCTTTCAAAATTCTCTGTTTTTTTGGTTTTTGACCATTTGATTGATTATGATGTGTCTACGTATAGAACTCCTTGATATTATTCTATGGGAGTTTTGTAATCCTTGGACATGTAGAATAATGTTTTTCATAAATTTGGACAATTTTGGCCATTATTCCTTCAAATATTATTCCATCCTTTTTTATTTCTGCTCCTTTTTTTGGGTTCCTACTAAACATATATTATGCATGCTCAATGGTATCACATAGGTATCTGAGTCTTTAAAAATTTTTCTTCATGTTATTCTTTCTCTTCCTCCAACTGTATATTTTCAATGTACCTATCTTCAAGTCTACTGGTTCTTTCTTCTTCCAACTCAAATCTGCTGTTGAGTCTCTCTAGTGAATTTTTCTTTTCAGTTAGTTTAGTTCTCACCTCCTGAATTTCCATATGCTTTAAATTAATTCTATCCCTTTATAGCTCTTCTATATTTGGTGAAGACAACACTCTCATTCCTATTTTCCTTTAGTTCTGTACCTGTGGCTTCCTTTAGTTTTTTTTTTTTTTTAAGATTTTAAAAATATCTTGTTAGAATATTTGTCTTTTGAACCAAACATCTGGACTTCCTGAGGGGCAGTTGCTATTGACTGGTTTTTACCCTGAGTTTGATCCATACGTCCCTGTTCCATTGCACACCCAATATTTTTTTTGTCAAAATCTATGTACTTTAAATATAATAAGTCAACTCTGGAAATCATGTCTTTCTTGTTGCTATGTGTTGCTATTATTGCTATTTGTTAAGTGATTTTACTAAAATGATTATGTAAATATAATCATTTTCTTGTTATGTGTTGTCAGTGAAGTCTCTGCTTGGTTAGTTTAATGACCAGCTAATGATTGTAAAAATATCTCCTTAAATGAAATCTCTAAGGAAAAATTTTTCCTTAGAAAAACTTTTTCTAAGGAAAAACTCCAAACTTTGCAAGTTTGGAGACTCAGAGATTCCATTTAAGGAAATATTTTTGCGCGCGCGCGCGTGTTTGTGTGTGTGTGTGTGTGTGTGTGTGTGTGTGTGTGTGTGTATGTTGGGGGATGCATCCAATGCTCAAGCGAGAAGTTTAAAACGCTGCCTTAGTCTTCACATCCTTCTTGTACAGAACCATAAGTCTGCCGACAGCAAGACATTAGGCCTACTCAGGTCTTTCTCAGGTATGTGCACAGACCTACCCATGTACATGGACTTGTAGATTTCCAGAAATATTTTAGAGCTTCCAAAGTCTCCTATAGACATCTCATTTTCTAGCTTTCTTTTAAGTGTTTTGGACAGCTTGTTGTTTGCCCCAGATGTTATATAGCCTGATTCAGCTGCAATGCTAAACCATTGCCACTTTTATGTTTGGTTGAAAAATTCCCTTGGAGTAAAGACGTTCTCATTGGTCAAGTCTCCGAGTTATGCAAAATAAAAATAAGATCCCTACCCTCATGTTTGGAATTTATCCACAGAACTGTGAGGCTGTTTTAATTTTTTTATTTTTATTTTTCCAGTATACCAGGGAGCTGGGGAAGAAGCATGGGGATGAAGACAGAGCAACTTAAAATTTCTCAAAATTTATTTTTCTTACGTAGAATCATCCAGTTCCCTTGAATAAATGTTTCATAGATTATTGAAGTGTTTTCCTAGTTTCTAGAGCTATGAAAAATGTTGATTTTTGACAACTTTTACCAGTGTTCTCACGGCTTTTATGGAAGAGAGTATTTTCAGAAGTCCTTACTCCACCATTAAAGCTCGCATCCTCCACATATATTTTTAAGCAAGTGTGGTGATCATCAGTCAAAGGAATAAATCAATATTTTCAGTTAGTCTTGTGAAGTGATATGTACCCATTCTCTCTCCTGCTAGTCTAGCACTGTAGTAGATATCACAGGGGAGAATAAGGCTCATGAGAGAAAATATACAATTCAACCCTATTCTTTGCACTTGGGATTAGATCTTCATTTTTAAGTGTGGTCACCTCTTTGTTCCTCCTGGTGGCCTTGAGAAAACACAACTCCCGTCTTTAAAACATGCTGGGGCCCTGCCCAACCTCAGACCAGCTCCCTCTCCAAGAAACGAGAAGTGCACTTCCTGAGCCATCTCCACCCTGAGCTGGAGAATTGGCTCCATCACTCCGGGTGAATAGGCGGTGTCTGATTTCCTAAGAGTCAGAAATAGAAATCCTGGATTAATTAAGTGGCAGTATTTTGTTTGCACTCACTACATACCCCATTGTGCAGAAACCTCTACAGATTCAAAAACAAACTTTATTGTTGTACAATTGTAATCAGTTCTTACTGCAGCATCTGGAGTTAATACTCTGATTTTAATAAATAATATATATCATGTATATGAAACATTTGTTTGGATCAGACAAAGCTGCACATTAAAATGCACATGAAGGTGATTTGTAGAAAATCTTAAGGTACTGGATTTTGTTACAAAGCAACTTGGGCAATTTCTTAAACATGAGCAAATGAAAAATATTTTATTTCATAAGAATGAGGTTGCACATCACTCTCTGCCAAAAAGCTTGCAGAAAGCTGTTCTTTATAACCAAAGAACTTACAGCAGACTGAAGGTTTTTGCTGTCCTTCATTTTCTATGTACACATGGTTGGCTGTAACTCTGGTGCCGTACTTGACCACTAAGCCACACATGCTGCTGTTCTCTGTCCTGTGTTTCCTAAGCACACCGAGAAACCTCAGCACTCTGTCTTTGATCTTCCACCTGACCTGCCACCTACTGACTTGAATTGTCTTATAACATGACAGTGTCTGGCATCTACCTTGGGCAGCTCAGCCAGGCAGGTGGAATGCAGAGAGCAGTGTTAATATAAGAAAACACAAGAAACTACCAAGGGTTGGAGGTGGGGGTTGTTTTTGTGGCTTGTATTTTGCTTTGACTTGGTAGATTTTGTTATGGTGTGGTTCTGCTGTTGTTATTTTACTTGATTCTGAATGATGCTGAAAAGATGGATTGAGCCATGAAGTTCATGGATGCTCATTTCACTGCGTTTGCAGATGATCAAATAGAGATGACCCTGCTGTCTGTGACGTCATTTGTAAAATCCTCCCATTCATGGAGATCTTCAAAGAGTCTATGTGTGGAAAACTTTTACAAAAGTACTTTATGTGTCTGTCTTATGTCGGCTTGTACGATTGGTCTGGATGTAAAGTTGTCAATGTGGTGCGAGAACAGGGAGAGGATGTGTGTTGCCTGCTCTACCTTTTTGCTTTACATTCTCAGATTCATTAAATAAGTAAAATATTGGAGACTTTATTGAAAAGCTGCTGTTCATGGTTTTTGTATATAGTGTGCTGACCGTAGTATTTTATTGTTGTCTGTTTAAAAAAAGAAAAGATTGTGATTTATATCCTTTTCAATTTTTAAAACATTTTTTGCATGTTTTAGAATATAAACTGTTTAATTCGAATTTGAAGAAAAAACTTCATTAGCTATTTTAGCACATTTACTCTCCTATATATAGTTTAGATTTAGTGTTTCAAATACTATGAAAATTCCTATTGTGGTTTTAATTGAGTTGCATTAAGTCAATGGATTAATTTGGTGAGAATTAATCTATTTTACAATAGTAAGCATCTCCATCCATTAGTATTGTGCATTTCTGCATTTATACAGTTTTTAATATCTTTCATCAAGTTTTGGAATTACCTTTATAAATTTCTTACATGTTTCTTGTTAAGTTTTTCTTGGGTCCATATGGCTATTTTATTTGTTGTGAATGAATTTTAAAATCTAGTAAACTTTTATTTTATCATTACATTTGATTTTAGATATATACCTTTTGTAATTCTTTTATAAATGATATTTTATTTTTCAATTTTCCTTCTTGAGCTCAAATAAATTTTCTCTAAATGATGACAGCTTACCTTTCTTCAAAATCTTTATAACTCTAAATCACTTTTTTTTAATTTAATAATATGTTAATAATTATCATGATAAGGGCATTCTTACCTTATTTCTATTTCCAAATTTTTATCATTAAAGAATGAATTATTTAGAAGAATATAGATAACCTTTATCAGTTTAAGAAAGTACTCTTATATTGCAAAAAAATTTTAACAGGAATGTGAATTTTAACATAAGTGTTAATGTCTGTCTTTTTCAGCACCTATAAAGAGAATTATGTAAAAATTATCTTTTAATATAATATCAATGTTACTATTTAGTTATGTTGAGCGATTGTTTTTCTATTGTTCCATTTTTTTTCCTAATCTTTGATATTTAAGAAAATATTTCTGGTGTATTTTTCCTTAAATGCACTGCTGAATATGATATGTTAATATTTTAAGAACTTTTGCATCTTTAAACCTAAAGTAAAATTGATTTTAAATGTCTCTTTTTGCACAGCATTTTTCTCATATTAGTATTGATTAACATATTATCATTGCACTATTTTCCAAACCTTTAAGCACTTTTGAATTATAAACTGTACAGATTTCTCAATAGCCTGCTTATATATTATGGGTCTTAGAACATGCCATAACATTAAATAAGATATCTACACAATGCTTTACTTATTTATCCATTTCCATTCACCAAATTCACTTTCAGTCAATATTTAATGCTATTCACCTTATTTTAGAGATCTTTACCATCTTTCGTGTCTTTACAATTTGTTCGTTTTTCATAAATGTAACATGTGGCATTAATCAAAACCTCCTCTTTGTTACATAAATAAAACAACTTTTAGCTCCGTCTGTATGATAACATGCAGGACATGAGAAAGGAGATTACTAACTTCTCCTTTCTTTTCTATTTTTTTTTATTCTGAGACAAATTTCAGTCCTGTGTGCATTCAGTTTCCAAAGCATTGACAAGTTCACTGACAGATGTGTGTTAGCTAGTGTACATAAGATACATTTTTTAAAAGTGAAGATAAGCAGAAATGAGCAGGGAAATTCTAAACTATTCAGCCAAGAATCACTTTCTTCTTTTCAAGAAAAAGAAACACAAGATCATTCACTTAAAACTTACCTCCAGAAAAAAACTCACAAACTTAGCAAAAATTTTATTCAAACTCTCTTTACACATCTGACAATAATGGTTTATGTATCTAGTTTTAAACTCCGCTCTCTATCCTCAGTTCAACTACAGTGTAAAGAATTCCCAACACAACTTCCGCTTACTCAGCAGGATAGGTCTTTGTTCTCCATTCTAAATGGAATAGATAAAGTTCTGATGAAGGGAATTAACCTAGGTACTAGGACACTTCATGAGCCTCTTACCTTTATCACCAACTTCTGTGAGACACTGGGAAAGCCTTATTTTTAATCCCTGTACATACTTCTTCCAAGTAAAATGATGATGCTGAAATATACATCTCTAAGATCCTCTCCATATCTAGACTAAGCAGCTGTTGTGATTAGAGACATGGTATTTAAGTATTAGTTCATAGCTTGAAATGGGAAATTTAACCTAAATCCAATACCAACAACTACTTTTGAAATAATTTAGCTTTGCTTTATTACAAATATTCAGAACGCCATGATGTGCTTTAAACACAATTTAAACATAAATTGACAGCTTGAAAGGAGAATTACTGTTAGGTACAATTGAAAAAAAAAAGCTCCTATTACAATTTTATACTTGATTAGCCTGAGATTTGAGCGAAGCTCTTGAAGAATGGGAGCTATAATTTTTGTTGGTTTATTTCATTTTCAGAGGGGCTTTTCCCAGAGTTTCAATTAATGGTTGTAATGAAATACAGGTAAAAGTTCAAATTTTATTTTATTACAAATGTATACTCTTCAATAAATAAGTGATTTTAGGCTAAATTTTAAATCTTTGGTTTGATTTAATTATGACTGGATAAAAACCTAGCCTGTATCTTTGACGTTTTATTGGAAATGAATATAAATGCAAGATTCATTGACCAAAAGTTGGATTTATTTTCAAAGTACATTGTATTTCTGTGTTTTGCTTTTACATTGTGGTGGCAAGCTTCCGTTGACTTGTATTTTCTCTATCTTTTCCTTGCATTTTATTTCTGGGGACGTTGTGCACAAATTGCTGATATCACTTAACTTCAGTCAAATAAAAAAGCTATCATATGCAATAAGCATATTATCTTATCTATGCTCATCTAAAATTTGAAATTAATAAAGAGTATTTAAAATGGCAGTGTCAAGGTCTAGATCTGATTCACACAGTATAAAATCTTTAATGAAGGTAAATTAATGAATGTGAGAGCAACTAGTGATTACCTGACAGGCAAATATTAAAGATTAAATATATTGCCAGTTTTTGAGTTGTAATTTGACCTATTTAGAATAAGCTTAGGGGAATTTGTTGCAGTACATATAGAATGAACTGCTGAGAACATGGTTTGTTATAGACCAATTTCATCATCTTCATTATTTCCCTTTTCTTCTTTGACAACAGAGTGGTTTAAGAAGGTGATATAATCAAGAAATATATGAGCAGATTCTTGCCTTCAAGGTGCTTACAATAATTTGGAACCTCAGACTGCTTACAACAAACAAACGAGCAAACAACAACAAAAAAACTAACACAGGGTGGGCAACAGCGGCTCAGTGGCAGAGTTTTTGCCTGCTGTGCTGGAGATCCAGGTTCAATTCCCCGAGCCTGCCCATGCAAAGAAAAAATAAAAAACTAATAAAAATCAGTATTGAACACGTTACAATATGAACATATTTTTTCTGACACACACAGGAAAATTCTTGCTTGCACATTCTCTTACTGTATTCAAATTTAAATTTTAATTAAATTTCAAAGAATCAAAAAGTAGCTAAGTCTTATGCCATTTATTTTATTTTTATCTGTGTGGTCCCTTTCCATTGTATAACTGTCACTATTTTCCTCAATATCTTGTAGTGAAGTTGTACATAAAGAAATGCCCTTATATATCTTGTATGTCTTGTTTTCATTTAGATTTTTATAGACTCTTTTTACAATTATTTTCATTATTTTAAGCAGAATGCATATGTTATTGATGGAAGTAAAATTGCCCTTGTTTAAAAGTATCACATTAGTTAAAGTTTATGATAAGAGGTGTGACGAGCTGTTGCTTGAATCAATCATTTACTGAATAGAGATATAAATTGTCCTTAGTGCCACCACACGGGACTCAGACATATGCTACAGGATGTCTGGCCATGGGGTGAAGGGAAGGGCGAGGTGTGTGTTCTCTCTTTCACTGGGCGAATGTTTCTCCCACCAAGTCTCTTTAGACTCACAGACTACTTTTCCCAGCAGATTGATGTCCATTAATCTTACCCCCTCCTGCCTAGCTGAGTCAGCACTTGCAGATTCAGCACTTTTTCTCAACAAGCAAATGGTTCTCTAGTTGTCAGATCTTACCCAAGAGGAATAGCCAACACAGTGGGAAATGAGCAAGTTTTATATGCTTAAACTCAGGAAGGCATGAAGTAACAATTTTAGTTATAATAAATAGACTTCTTTGGATATTTATTATCTCCTAGATGATCTTGACAGTGGAAATGATAAGAGAATTTCTCCAGAAAAAGAAATAAGAATTTAATTCCTTAAAAAGGCAAATAAGTGAAGATGTCCATCTACATTCCTCTTTAAAATAAACTCGTTCAAACTAAATAAGCACCTCTGAGTTTTAGACAGGTTTAATTCATTCACTGTATGAATATTTGGGGATGTTTATTCTATTTTTTACTATTAATTTCTTATTGACTGATAACATTTTTATTCTGAATAAGGAAATATTGACAGTCTTTAGGGTGGTCTTTGACTTTAGGCAAGAGAAAGAATGTGTCGATAAATCACCTATTACAACTAGCTGAAGAAATGCAAAGGTTTTAGAAAAGGTATATATATGTGTATAGGATAATTCCAGATGTTTCTTGTATATTTACATATATATGAAAAGATTTTCTAAGTGGAAACTTTACCCAGATTGCCAAACAGTAAGCATTTTATTCGTCGGTTCAGACTTAAATCTGTCTATTAAGTTAAATCTGTTGATTCACATATCTGTGCTAAAATTTGGATTACAAAACTAACAGCTAAATATAAAATATACATAATATAGGAGTATATTATGCTGCAGGCAAAGCAAAGAAACAGGTATATTCTAATTTATGGCATTTTTCTTCAGTGCAAGCCAAGCATTTCATTCTTAATAAGAGTTCTTTACCACATCATTCTATTATCCTAGGTTTTGTTTGTTTCTCAGGTTGACAACTTTTAAAAACTTTCAGGACAGGTGCCATATCTTGCTCATGTGTTTATAAACTTAACGACATCTTGCACAAAGAAATGCAATAATGTTTATTGATTTTGGTATTGGTAAAGTATGCTCTCTGACCTTATCATTGTGAATATGTACATAATTGCTTTAAACTAGCAATTTCCAAATTTTAGCATGAGAGCATTTAGAAATATAGATTCTGGGACCTCATACGAAGGCATTAGGAATTAGGCAGGCAGTTTTTGAGCAAGACACACAGTTGATTGACAAATGGTATTAGTGGAAGGTCAGTGCTAATTATTGAGCTTCATTTGCATGAGAAATTTTGAGATGGAAACTAAAGTGTCCATGGCATTTTCTGCTAACAAATTACCTGGCTGACAGGAGGGTGTCACTGTTCATCAATGCTGATGTTGTGCAAGCTGGTACTTATATAATTAAGCCAAAGAGAAATATTGTCTCAGAGATACCTTCCTGGGAGTAATTTCTATGGGTGTCAACAATGTTGGCAAAAGAAGGGGGACCCATTTACTATCCCATGAGTCAAAGTTTTGAATGATGAAAGGGCTGATTTTGATGATCATCAATATCTCTATACCACTTCTCTGTTTACTCATTTGTCATTGATTATGAGAGCATGAGAAAGGGCTCATAAAGCAGAACTTAATTAGGTGGTTAAGAACAAAATCCTTGTTACTAATTGCATGGATCCTAGAGACATTTCTAATATGAGATTGCTTTTCTGAAATGTAATGTTCCTGGGTAAATTTCAAGAGCCAACATAAATGGATTAAGAGCAGGGGGAACCTTTAGAAAAAAGGGTGAACAAAACTTATCAAGACTAGAAAATAATTGGAGTCCACATTTTTGTGGACTAGAATATTTCGAGCACCTGAGACTTTGGTATATGTGTCTGTAAGGGTTTCTAACTTCCCTCACAGGTTTGAAACTGCTCTACAACTGTCTTTCCTCTTTACCTTTCTTGCTTTCAGATTCTCATGCTGGCTATGTGCCTGCCACACAGAAAAGCAAGCATACCCTAATTTTCATAATCTTTTCCTTATAGCCACTGCCATCAAATAGCAATTTGGAGCCCCCTCTTGGAGATGGAGCAAATCATGAGTATTGCTAAGAGACAACTGAAGGTGAAGGCTGGGTAGGTAGAAATCTTTTCATTTGGTTTATATAGCTCAGAGTTCAACACCATCATCAACACTGATCACTCTGGAGTTCTGTAGTTCTGTTCTGTGTTAACCTTCTCAGACCCTTATGGCCTCTGGGAGACCTGACCTCTACTTTTAGACACAGTGAACTGGAAATAATAACTCCCATATGGGAGAAGAATACTTCAACCCCAAGAGCTTATCAAGCTTTGTTTTTCTATGGCTACTAAGAAAAGGAGTATGTCTTAGAAGCAATTCTCTCAGCTTATAGCTATTTTGATAGGGTTCTATATTTAATAAAGGTTAAATCCATTGAAACGGTGAGTCAAAGGCACTTTTCATGGCCAACAATGTCACCTGCTTTAGAACTATCCCTCTTCCACTCTCCCTGTGCCCTGCTCAAAGTGGGAAATGGAGGGCACTGGCTCTGTTTAATAGGCAAATGGCTCTTCCAAAGACATGAATAACTATTTTGAATCTGAACTTGCACAACACTCGTATATGGTTCTCTCCTCCACACAAAAGAAAGCTCTTTCAGTAATTGCAAGACTTAATTAGCCAGTGTTCACACAAAGTCTTCCTTTGTTCACCTATCAACTGTCTGCTTTCATCAATGAGTCTCTGCCCCTCTGAAGACTATTCTTTCCCTAAGTTTTACAAAGACTTTCTATTTTCAGTTTAGAGTCCTGTAATAGAAGGGCTCTGCATTCCAGTTCCTGGTGTCTTTTTCTCTGCCTCTTTCCCAGTAGAGATAACTCCATCTGTGGCTGATGGTGATCTGATCACCTTCCCAGTTTGCTATTTCTAAAGCCTTCAATGAGACAGAAATAGATTTTCAGGACTACAGAGAAACTGTGGTAATAATGGGCCACTGAAGAGTTATCTTCCTTCTAATACCATTTCCCTCTCTTAACTTTAGAGCTATAACAAAAGCAGAGAAGATTGTGGCTTCATAAATACCTTAAAAATGCTGGAAAGATGTACTGGTGACAACACTGTAAATATTTAAGCTGTATTCCTTTGTAAATGAAATGAAAGAAAGCATCATTCATATGATTCCACATGTTAAAAAAATGTAGACTTCTTAATAACTAATTATGGTTAACACCTACCATACAGCAATCGCCATTCTGAACATTGCCAATATTATTCTATTTGAAGTTACAACCTTTCTCTCCTTTACTTAGGTAAATCCTACTGTAACATTTCAGGATGCTGTTAATGTAGATATTTTAAAGGCTACTGTTCTAAAGCTTGCTTGTTTTTGTTCAGTCCTAGGTAATTATCTTAAAATGTACATAACCTTTTGGAGTCTAACTTCTATATACGCAAACTATAGTGATTCTCCACTAACTTAAAAAAACTTCCTGGAGTCCCGGTTGTTAATAGAGAAGAGGTTCTTCCTGACTGGTACGTGGTAATACCTCCAGACAAGATACTTACTATGATGATTATTCCTACCTACCCTGTGACAGATGATACTTGCAATTTATATTCTCAAAGCTGAGTAGATCCCCACATAAAATATCAGAGGCTTTAAAAACCTTTTTTGTTTTTGTTCAATTTATTAAACATAACTATCAATTTATATTACCATGAAGTTTAATTTGAAACATATTCCATGGCTTAGAAAAAGATATTTAAAAAATATACACATTTCTTTACTCGCTACTCTTGAGTTATCATTAAGAGCAACTGTAACTTTTCAGAGTATTTTTCACCTGTTTCTGTACAGAATAATGTACTAGCTCCTCCAAATTTGCTAATAGAGTACCAATTCTGATGCTTTCACAGGTGTTAGGCCACAAAAGGCTTTCATTTGGAGCTGGAGAAAATTAGCCAAGATTGTGTATGTATGTCTAATTTGTGTTTTTCTGCTGGAATACTCAGAATCTCTTATGCCACCATATTCTCTCTGCACAATGGGAATATATAGTTAATGACTCTCTCTAGTTAACCGGACAAAGGAATCTTTCTTTCAGGGAGTGTCTCATGAAATTTATTATAATTCATCATTGAGCTTTCTTTGACTGCCAGAGTTGTCTATAACTTCACAGACATTCAGCAGCAGTTTTATCAGACATCAAAGCAAAGCAGAAACTCCTTAGTTCTAATTCCTCTAATGAAATAATTCTTTTTTAAAAGATACATTTTTAAAATGTCATTACATTAGCCCTCAAGTCTTTGTTTACTGCTTTTCTCAGCGATTTTCTCTACAACAATCGTAAGATCAAAACGCACATCTTTTGTTTATCATAAATTCGCCAGTATGACCACTACATGTATCCTTTCTTCAGTTCCGAGGAGAGTCATTTCCTTGATTTGATGATATTTCTGCGTAGAGATTTTGTTTATAGATTATCTCATTTGTACATACAACTGGTCCCACTTTATAGCCACCCATCTATACTTGATTTCTTCTTTTACGGTCTGGTCTATGAGGCCAACAGTATTCTGTAAAGTTACTTAAAGTACATGTTCTTCCAGTTTATTGCAGAATTTACTTATCGAAATAATATTTACATAAAACATGTGCAAGTTAACTGTTAATTGCCTCTCATGAAAATGATAGTATCATTAGGAAGAAATAAATCACCTACAATCAATAGAAAACAATTGTTAACAGTATTCTGTGTTTAGTTTTAGACATTTTTCTATCAAGGTTAATTTTCTCTACATGTAAACTTCCTTAAATGGTCAACTTAGTTAATATCTTCTCCAGTATGATCAATAATAAACATTTTTGAATACCACCATAGGAAAAAAAGGCATGACAACTGTTATGGAGGAAGAAAATGCAGTAGCATTCTTGTCTTAAAAGACCTGTAGTCTGGTTCACTAGATAAGGCATAAATCCACTAGAACTTAATAACTAATATAAGGAAGCTTATGGCACTTGTAAAGGGAATAATTGTAAGGTGAGAAGACGGAGCATTAGCATGGCCAGAGAAAAATTACATTAATCATATGTTGAATCATATAATCATCAGGGTGGTGGTTTGGAATTGTAGATACCCCAGAAAAACATGTTCTTAAGCTTGAATTTGAGCCTATGTAAGTAGGACCTTTCCATGTGGTTAAATCAGTTAAGATGTGGCCCAGCATTAACAGGGTCTTAATCCTGTTACTGGATTTCCTTATAAGTACAGTAAAACTCAAACAAAGAGAGAAGGCACTGTAAGAGGACACTTTTATTACCCTGTCACTGGCATCTGCCTCTTAAATTTGTTCTGTTAAAATCACCAAGATTATTATTAAATTTATATGGGGAGATAGTTGTTTTCAAACCCAGTTACTCCACTATAGGTTTTGACTATCTTGATTTTTCCTCCTTTCTCCATCTCATGCTCATTCCATAAAGAAGCATTACCTCTCCTGAAAAGTGCAAATGGTTGGAATTTAGTCCATATTTTTTCATTCTCTAGTATATGAGGTCTCCATTGGATCCATCATTTATCTCCCCCAACTCTTTTGGGTCTTAGGACCTTTATGTCTTCCTTACACAGCACTACCAAAATCTTTTGTTAGAATACATCTGTATTTATAATCATTTATGATGCTCCTTCCACTAGAGAATTATTTAGCTTAACCAAAAATAAGAGTTTTCAAGCATAAACTATAAGAGGGGAAGGTGCATTTTTAATCAAAGGACATTCCCAACATTTGCAAAACCACCCTGTTACTGACACTAATCCTACAAAAAGCCAATCCTGTGAGAAATTTGGAAAGTACATGGATGAATTCATGGAAGAACATATAAACATTATGTATAACAGCTCTTGTTTAAACAGTTACAAAAAAACTAAGAGAAAATGGATAGACTCAAAAATTCATCATAGAGCAGAAGTTTGGGGACCTTTTCACTTACTAGATTGACCACCAAATAGTAACTGTATCGATCCCTATAAATATAATATTTTACTGAAAGCCTCTATCTATAGTGTAATCTTAAGATGTTATTCTAAATATAAGCTAGTCTCAATGAGGTCATGGTCCCTTAGGTGTAGAAAACATCCCAACAGAACCTCAAATAACTAAATACTATTATTGTAATTATTATTATTGTATCTTGGAAAAGCACAACTATACTCAGAAAAACAAAGATTCAACTCAGTGATTATATCTTGGCAAGGGAGGGGAACAGGGCTAAAATGATATATGATCAACAGATCTGGTAATGAAAATTCCAGTAAGATAGACTTGTCACTGCCCATAAGTATATAATAATATTCTATGTACATGTTTCAAATTTATTAAACATTTTTCTTATTAATATCATTTCTCATTTAAATAGTGAAAATGTCATCCCAGGCATTTTTCTATAAAATTTAGACCCATTCAGGGCATTAGGCAGAAGATGTAAGAAAAATAGTATCAATTTGAGTGAGATTTAGTCTTAATTATATAAATTTAGCATATTTTGTTCAACTTAGGGAAAATAAAAAGTGACCTAAACCTACCAAGTTCTTGCATGATATCTGTGCAGCACTGCACATAAACAACTATTGATTGCAACAGTGGTCTTTCTGTGAAACTTGTGTGGTCCCTCTTAGGAAGCCAAACAATGAGATAATGATGATAGCACTTCTTATAAAAATCACTTTTTGATCACTGTGTTTGCTGCCTCCAATTTGTGGTTAAAATGCCCTTTTATTAAGTAAGCCTGGCTGATGTGAAATCACATACCAGACAATATAGGCTCAATTCCCCTCTCCAATTTTCCATGGAACCATTAGCTACCACACACATTGCTGTCAAATTGTTCTGCTTCTCGTCAACTCTACGCTGGGCAGGAGAAGAGGAGGTTGGTTGTGCAACAATTAGGAGGTAGAATTTTTTTTAAGTGCATTCTGAGAAATATAGGTGCCAAATACTATCTTATCTAAAATTTACTTAAGGAGAAAGGGCATAGAGAGAAGAATAACAGAATAGAATTTTTAATGTGTTTTGGTTAGGATATTGAGAGAAGTGTGTTTTGGGGATGACACCAATGTTAAGATGAAATTCTTCCTTAAAACAGGAAAGGACTGAACTAAGAGTTCACTGAGAATCCCTGACTTTAGGAAAAAATAAAAAAAACAAGAAGCGTTAAATTCCTCATGTGGGTTTGGCTAAATAGCTTTATTTCTCGGAAATACTTATGGCTTAATAAAGGTGCTATATTTATAGAGAAAACATTAATCTAGTTTGACAGAAATAATAAACAATTTAAACCTGCAGAGTGTATTAAAAATTCCCACAGCAAACTGATCTTTTGATATGGCTGGTTGTATGTGGAGAGCCATAAATTAAGCTTTTTCCCTACTTGAATAAATTGGCTTGTGGTAAATATTAACATGAAATAAAAGACATTAAACAAAAAGATTGTTTTATGATATGTGATTTATGATTATGGAATATTGTAAGAAAAAGGATTATAAAATAATATAAAAATGTATTAATTTTAAAAATATGAATATATACAAGATAAAACAAGAAGATTATTCACAAGAATTAACAACAGTTACTTCTTGGTAAAATTAGTATTGTGGGTTCATCTATATTTTATGATTCTCTATAGAAATGAATTATTCATCAATAAGTGAAATGTAAATTTTCAATATTTTATTTTTGATTTTTAGAGGATATCTAAAACAAAGAGAAATAAACTGAGAACTAAAGAATTTATCAATTGTAATATCCACAGTGAAAAGAAAGAGCTATGAATGCTTATTTTTAACATTAATTTTTAAAAAATTGAATTAAATTAGAGCATGACAAAATCAAGAGCATTCCTTCCCTGTCTCAGAGCAGATTAGGAGTACTGAGGGGATTCAGGATGACAAGGTATTTCTAACATTTGGAAACACATTTAGTAGCCAAGATGTTAATATTAAAATGTATTTCAGTAAAAAACCCACAGTTTAAAAGATGTTTATTATAATGGGCCACTTAATAACACAATGGATGACAATTCTTAGAAACCATTTAACTTTTAAGTTTTACTGCAAATACAGACTTATTTTTTGTACTGTCATTCTTTTTATTAACCTTAGATAAAAACTGAGGATATGGAAATTTAATGAAGCCGGGTCTTTATTTTCTTGCTTTTTCAATTTGACAACCAGATAGAATTTTGAATAGAAGAGTAATTGAATTGTATTTGCCTTATACTGATTAAAGAATCAAAAGTCAAGATGGATGGACAAGCTATGAAAAGCAGCAATCCTATTCTTGATAGTGGATAAAATGAGATTAAAGAAAACAAGACAATAATTAATAATGGAATAGTTGTGACCAAAACCTGCCAGGGTATCGTATAAGAGGGACTGAAACCTGTGATCCATTAGGAAAAGAATTAGTATAATGAGTTTTATGAAAACAACTTTAATGGAAAGATAATTGCACATGTTAAAAATTAAGATAAAATTCAATTTGAATGCATGCAGATGTTGATGCATTTGAAAATTTAAGATTTGAAAATCCCACAAGTTTTATGTTATAATATGGATGATGTCATTTGTTTTCTTAGTTTTAAATATATAAACAAATATTCAATTCAAAGCAATAGACAAATAGAGAAATGTGAGGGGAAAATCCTATGATCACAGCATGCAAATAGACTCTATTCATATTTTAATGTTTTATTTAATGTGGATGAAAATTTGCATTAAATGCATATTGTAATATAAGCTTAAAATTGCATTCACAGTGTAATAAGTATCTCCTTTTTTGATGGGTAGGTTCTGCTGGCACACTTATACTTGAAAAATCATAAAAATAAATAATCATAACTTAAACAAAAAAGAAAATTCATAGCATGGCTGGAATTCATAGCAAGATTGGAGTTGTGTAAAATTGAATCTAGGGGACTTGTAAAGGCTCTGTTGCCCTTTCTTTACCTATCTTACTTCTATCTGCACATGGTTTCATTCTGCTGTCAGTAAAATCCATGCTGACTACGGATGTCTGAACTTTACATTCTAATGGAAAGAGGACATCTCCATCCAGGTCTACATAACAGGTCAGGAAAGAACTTTTACACATCTTGCTTAAAACAATTTTATCCATCACTGTCTAGGAAACTGCCCCAATAAACATTGATCAGTGCTGGGTCATGCACCATGTGTCTGCCTGGGATATTTTTGAAAGAATTAGAATGAGCACAAAATAAGCAAATTAGGGGGCTGGAGGGAAGACTCCAAACTAGGAGTTTGTTTCAAACTAGGTTGTTTCTAACTATATGGCTTTTTTGTTTGTTTGTTTGCTTGCTTGCTTATTCTCTTTATTCTGGCTTAGATGTTGAGATGCTTTGTTTTAAGACTTTTATGAAAAGAGCTAGGGCTTCCTTTCAGCCAGAACCACCATCTTGCAGTAATTTGCCAAAATGACGAACACAAAGGGGAAGGGAAGAGGTACCCGCTATATGTTTTCTAGGCCTTTCAGAAAACAGGTAGTTGTTGCTCTGGCCACATGCATGCGAATCTACAAGAAAGGTGATATTGTAGACATCAAGGGAATGGGTACTGTTCAAAAAGGGATGCCCCACAGATGTTACCATGGTAGGACTGGAAGGGTCTATAATGTTACCCAGTGTGCTGTTGGTATTATGGTAAACAAAACAAGTGAAGGGCAAGATTCTTGCCAAGAGAATTAATGTGCGTATTTAGCATATTAAGCACTCTAAAAGCCGAGATAGCTTCCTGAAGCTTGTCGAGGAAAATGATCAGAAAAACAAGGGAGCCAAAGAGAAGGGTACCTGGATTCAACTGAAGTGCCAGCCTGCTCCACTCAGAGAAGCACACTTTGTGAGAACCAATGGGAAGTAGCCTGAGCTTCTGGGGCCTATTCCCTATGAATTCATGGCATAAGAGGTGTAAAAAATAAAATACTTGTGGATCGTAAAAAAAAAGAAAAGAAAAAAGAGCTAGAATTTAGATTTTATTCATCAAGTTTACTATTTCTACTTTTTCTTTTTGTTTGCTGGGGTTCACATTTCTTTCTTTCTCCATGTGACTATCTTGTTATTGCAGTACCATTTGTTGAATTACTATTTTTGGGAGGGGGGAAGTGCATTGGCTGGAAATCAAACCTGGGTTTCCCGCATAGTAGGCAAAAATTCTACCACTGAACTATTCTTGTACCGCCTTAGGTTTACTATTTCTGTTGTCTATGTTACAAAGCAATATTTGAGATTCGTTCTCTGGTATTTAAAAGCATGGGATAATTTAGTAGTTAAAATGGCCTAGGTCTTAGAACTCAATAGGTCAATTTTTTATTATTTCTTCATAGTTGTTCTATTTTTCTTTTAAACTCTTCTTAATCTAATTTTGAAGGCTTTGACTTTACAAAGAAATAATCTTATTTGCATTTCCTGTTGAACTGTGATTGTACATTTTATTGTAATATATTTGTTAATTCTCTTTCATTATATCACCTTTCACACATGTATTTGTTCGTTTGGGCTTCTTGATTTAATTTGCCTATGGTTTGTCTGGTTTATTTTTTTATTAAAAAAATATACATATGTAATTTTTAATCTTGCTTTCTTATTTTTAAACAAAATTTCCTGTCTATATATTTCTGATGCATATTTTAAGTTGTGATGTTATTTCTTCCCTCCAATTGCTGTCTTTTGGTATTTTCTTCATAAAACATTGAATTAAATAATTATACCACATTAAATATATCATATATTTTGCTCTTTTGCTCCATGTATCTTTGTCTGTCTCCTGTGGATACTTTGGGATTTTCTAAATTGACAATAATGTGCTCTGTAAATAGAGATGATTCTCCTTAATTCTTTTCAATTGATCTGACTTTTGTTTTTATTTCTTGCTTAATTGCACTGACTAGGCCATCAAATATAATGTCGAATAGAAATAGTGAGCATGGGCATCATCTTGTCTTGTTCCTGATTTAGGGAGAAAGTAATCTTTCACAATTGAGCATCGTTTTAGCTGTAGGCGTTTTGTAGATTGTTTTATACATTTATAGGCATTCCATTCCCTAATTTAGCAAAGATATTTCATCATGAAAGGTTTTGAAGTTTTGTAAAGGTTTTATCCTTAGTGTGTTGATATGGTGAGTTGCTTTGAGGCTTCATATTTTGAACTAAATTTGCCTCACTGGGATAAATCCCACTTCAGTATAATGTCTTGTCTTTCAAGGAATTTGTCATTTTCTTTTAAATTGTTGGGTTTAAGAACATACACTTATTTAGACACTCATTTACCATAGATTTAATAACTTTAGGTTTTGTAGTGATGTTCTCTCTTTCATTACTGTTATTGGTAATTTGCTTCTTTTCTCCTTTTTTCTAGAATAATCAGGCTAGAAGTTTATCAATTTTATTGAATTTTCAAAGAACTAAGTTTTTTATTGATTTTTAATTGATTTTCTGTCTTAAATTTATTTCTACTCTCATGATAGTTATTTTATTCCTTCTGCTTAGAGTTTAATTTGCTTTTCTTATCTTGTTTCTTAAAATATGATTTTAAATCATTGAGAGACAGTAATTATTTTCTAATATCATATTCATGCTATAAATTATCTGTAAGCACTTCTTTAGCAAGACATCACAAATTTTGATATCTTGTGTTTTAATTTTCATTTGATACAAAATGTTTTCAAATTAATTTTTATGTTTTGATCTATGATATATTTAGCAGGGAGTAGTTTAATTTATAAACATTTGGGGACTTTTCAGATATCTTCAAGTTATTGATTTCTAATTAAATTTTGCCTTGCTAAAAGAATTTCCTTTAAGTTGTTCTGATTTGTTAAGCTTTAATTTTTCCGGGACCAGAACATGGGTTATCTTAGTGAATGTTCCATATGCACTTAAATATAATGTGTATTCTGCTTAAAGTTGGTTGAAGCATCTGATACATACCATTTTGTTCAAATAGGTTTACAGTGTTGTTTAACTTTCTATATCCTTAAGGAATTTCTGCCGTGTTGTTCTATCAATTACTGAGACAGACATGTTGATGCCTCCACTATAATTTTGAACTTGTCTATTTTCCTTACTTCTATTAGTTTTTGCTTTGCGTATTCTGAAATCTTTTTTTAGATGGTACACATTTAGCCTTCATATGTTCTTTTCTGAATTGACCTTTTGACATTTTGTCATGCTTCTCTTTATCCTGGTAATAGGGCTTGTTCTAATATCTCCATCATAGAATAGTGATATAGCCACACATGCTTTATTTTTTTAACTTTTTTTATTGTATAATATAACATATATACAAAGCAAAGAAAGAAAAAAAACACAATAGTTTTCAAAGCGCTCTTCATGTAGTTACAGGACAGATTTCAGAGTTTCTCAAGGGCTACCATAAAAATTCTCCAGATTTTTCCTTCTAGCTGCTCAAGAACATAGGAGGCTAGAAGGTATAAATATTTTTTTCATCATCACAATTGATTTTTTCTTTTTTGTGAAAAATAACATATATACAAAAAGTAATAAATTTCAAAGCACAGCACCACAATTAGTTGTAGAACATATTTCAGAGTTTGGCATGGGTTAACATTCCACAGTTTTAGGTTTTTACTTGTAACTGCTCTAAGATATTGGAGACTAAAAGAGGTATCGATTTAATGATTCAGCAATCATATTCATTTGTTAAATCCTATCTTCTCTGTATAACTCCACTATCACCTTTGCTCTTTCTATCCTTCTCTTTTGGGGTGTTTGGGCTATGGCCGTTCTAACTTTCATGATGGAAGGGTCTGTCACTAATATGGGTCAGGGAGATGGAACTAGCTGATGTTCTGGAGAGGCTGGGCCCTCTAGATTTCAGGACTTATATGGTCCAGGGACCCATTTGGAGGTTGTAGGATTCTGGAAAGCTACTCTTGTGGAATGTTGTATATTGCCCTAGGGATTCTTTAGGATTTACTTAATTGTACTGGTTGAGGTTTGGTAAGTTATGATAGGTTGCCTAATAGCAACCTCCAGTGTAGCCTCTGGACTCTATTTGAACTCTCTGCCACTGATACCTTATTAGTTACACTTCTTTTCACCCCTTTGGGGATAGAATTATTGATCCCACAGTGCCAGAACTGGACTCATCCCTGGGAGTCATCTCCCACCACATGCTTTATTTTTGTTAATGTTCACTTTTATCCCTTTTGTTCTTACTTTTTTTTTTAATTCTTTAACATTTAATCTAACTATGTCTATATTTAAAGTGAATTAAATAAAGGAAACGTCTTCATTTATGTGGCTGCCAGAACAAAGTACTACAAACTAGATGGCTTAGAATAGAAGTTAACTACATCACAGTTCTAAATGAAAGAAGTCTGAAATTGAGGTATCAGCAGGGTGTTGTTTCATCTGAAGACTGCTCTGGTGGTGACTGACAATCTGTGATGTTCCTTGACTAGTGGCATCACTTAATCTGCCTCTCTCATGTTGCTCTCTGTGTCTCTGTGCTATTATGTCCAAATTTCTAATGCGTGTAAGGACCCCAATAACGTTGCATTAATGGACCACTCTAATCCTGTTTTGCCTCTTCATAACTAATGATATCTTCGAGGATCTTATTTCTAAATCGGGGTCACATTCAGGAGACTGAGTGTTAGCACTTGAACATATCTTTTGGGGAGATATGATTCAAACCATAACAGAAAGTATATAATCTGTTCTTGTTCATTTTTTAATCCAAAATGACAATCACTTCATTTAATTGCTATATTAAGACTATATTTAATGCAATTATTGGTACAGGTTCAGAAATATGTATCATGTAAATTATTTTCTGTTTATTCTTTTTATGTTTCATCTCTTTGCCTCCTTTTATAATAATTGAGTGTTTTAATTTAGTGATCTTTTTATCTACACCACAAGATCACTGTTTACAGCATTTTTAAAATGCTTGATCCATGTTTTGTAATATACATATTTAATCACAGGCTACTTTCAAATAACAAACTGCTTCAAGTGTAGTGTATAAACTTTAGAACAAATATCACAATTTCTCTTGTCAATTTTTTGTGTTGTTTTTAGACATTTTACATTTATATGTGCTATAAACTCACAATATATTATAGAATTATTAAAACTAAGAAAAATATGTTATATTTACCTCCATATAACCAGTTCTGGACATCTACATTTGCTTATATCTGAGATCATATTCTCTCTGTGTGATGTGAAGAAATTCTTCTAACATTTTCTGTCTTGTAGGACTCCTAAAAGTGAATAGATTTTTTGTTCTAGCTACTTCAATATTTCCTATTTCTCTTTGCTCTTCATCAGTTTGAAGATATGCCTGTGTGTGTTTCTAATATTTGTTCTGTTTAGAGTAATTTAAACTTCTTAGATTTATAGCTTGATATTTTTTACTATATTTGGAAAATTCTTGACCAATGACTCTTCAGATATTTTCCCATTTTTTTTCTCTTCTCATTATGGTATGGTACATGTATGATAGACAATTTGGTATTATCTCACATCTCTTGGAGGTTTTTTCTATTTCTTTTAATGCTTTTTCCCCTTGATATTTAAATTTCGGCAAAATTTATTGATCTTTTTAAAGTTTACTGATTTTTTTTCTTGTCTGTCTACAATGAACCTAGCAAAAGCATTTTTCATCTCACTTAGCATTTTTTTTGGTACTTTAATATTTCTGTTTATTTTTTCTTTTAGTTTCCAGCTGTGATGAAATTCCCCAATTGTTCACACATATTGTTCGCTTTTTCAATATAGTCATTAACATATTAATCATAGTTTTGAAATTCCTTGTTTGGGAAATTCCATTATCTTTGCTATATCTGGTTTTATTTTTTACATTACTATAGATCTTACAGAGGATTGTTTTCTCGTGCTTTGCTGTGTCTCATAATTTCGCTTAAGAGCTGGACATAATGCTCAGCACAGCAAAGACAGAGGTAAATGGTATTTATGCCTGGCGATGAGCTTGCCTCTTTATATTCTGGGTTGATAATGTTAGAGGTGGGTCATCCTTGTTCAGACCTGAGCTGGTTTTAGAACTTGCCGTGTTCATCATTTGTCTTCAAAATGCTCTATATTTACCTTATGCTTAGTATGCAGAGTGCATGTTTGGAAAGTTTTTTTTTTTTCAAATTTCCTGCATGCTCAACGTTGGTCTTCCACTTTTGCAAGTACATCACACAGGGTCTCTATTCTGTATTATCTTTCCCTAAGCAGTAGACTTCCATTGTCTGAGTCCTGATACTTGCTATTCTATGCTGGGGGTTAGGAAGTTTTTCGTTGTTCCTACTACAGCCTCATTCTTAGGCAAGACTGTTTCCCTGGTTTTCAGAGGTTGAGGAAGATTTAGTTTCTTCCTACATTTTAGAGCATCTCTAATTATCTGGTACCAGAATGTTTTCCTGCTCCTACCCAGAGAAAAATGGTTTTATCCCTCTGTGAATCATCATGGGTCTTTTCTTGGGCCATGAGGACTAAAGGGTTTATTCCTTTTCCCCAAATAGCTTCATACTTTTGTTCCAAAGGATATGGGATGAACTTTCTGCCTTTTCCATAGTAGGTTCTGCCCTCCCCTAAATCTTGCATCGCTGAAAACGAAGCTTTGCAGTCTCTTGCCAGTTCCATATTCTGTCTCATGAGCACCCATTGAAGGTTCATGGAGAAAAAAGTGGATCAGGCACCCAGTTTGTTGCTCTGCTACATCATTTCTCTGATTGGTTCAAGAAAAGTAATGACTTTATAAATTGCATATCTTTTCTTTGTCTTAGGGTGGGAATTAGTTTACACTTTATAAACCTTAAGCAGAAGCCAGAAGACTGTCCATTTTCTTTTAAATTAAAAACAACACTTTTGTATATATTTGAACATCATCAGTTTTATGTAAAATAGAATTACAATTATTTTAAAATTAGTTTATCATTGTATATTAAATAATTTAATGTAATCCAAAAGTTGGAAGCATTTTTCCTTGTTTTTATTTGCAATAATAGGTACAAACATTTGCTATTAATTTCTAATTGTATTGCACTATAATAAGAGGTTATATAGTGTTTCCTATATCTGCTATATGACTCAGAATTATTTCAAAGTTTTAATACACTTTTAATAATTGATGGGAATATGGATGCACAATGGAATTTATTTTTAAATCATACTGAGAAGTTAACTGAAATTTAGTAAAAAAATTATTAAAAAATATCACTTATATTCAACAATTTATTTGTAGGTTGAAGTCACAGTGAGTGTCGAGGTTCAAAAAGAAAAGCTGGAATCATTTCTTTTATGCTAGAATACATACTGTTTTATATTTACGTGATTTATATTCAAAGTAGTTTTGCATAAATTGCATTATACTGTTGATTTTATTGAAGTTACTGTTACCTAAAATGTTTAACATGCTTATCCAGCTAAATCATTCTATAATTGGAAATATGGGGACTTTGATTCTGTTGCTGTACTTTAAATTTATCTACATTAAAACTGCCTCATTTAATTCAATCCCTTATTTCCTCCTGTCAAGTCTTTTTCAGATGCTAATACTGCCATCTGATATGTTAGGTATTCCTTCCAATTCACGTCACCTTCTGTTTGGATAATCATGTTTTCACACCAGACATTGGCAAAAGGTGACATGCTAAACAGAACAAGGCTGAGAAGAAAGTCTTATGTTCTGCCACTGGAGAATCTCATTAAGTTGACACTTTTTTATTAAATAAGCATGTTTGGATATGGCTATTTAATTTATTACAAATCAACTTAAGTATTGCCTCAACCAAAACTACACACTGTCATCTTATCCATGCAGATTATGAAATAATCAAATAATCTTATTTAATGCCATTTTGAAATTCAGATATGTCTCATATATTTTAAGATACGCTTAATAGTATTTATTCTGGAATTATGCTTAAGATATGTGTCTGCAGTGGGAAAGAATTACTGCGGTAGACTGATTTAAAAAAACAGCTCAATTCACCACTCTTCACTCTATATACCCCTCTTTCATTGCAAATGTATAACTTCTTCAGTTAAGAAGTAATTTCCCCTGACCATTGAATCTGGGCTGCATCCATAATTTGCTTTGGCCAACAGAATGTGGTATAAGTATTAGCATGCCAGCTCCAATCCTATTTTCCAAGAAGACTTAAGCATTTCCACTGTTTCCTTAGACTTGTACCCCATCCTGACAACAAGCCTGAATAACCAGCTGGAGTATAAAAGACCCAAAGGAGCAGAATAGAGTTGCCCAGGGAAGGCTCTGTTGACCAGCTAGGTCACTACAGACTTATAAATAAGCCCAAGTACAGTATATATGTTCTCTCTGATTTAGAGTCATATGTACTATGTAAAAGATGAATTTCTGCAGTTTATAGCAATCACTTGTGAGTTGTATTTCAAAGGCAGGTGTACTGTCTACATTTTCTATTAAAATAAGTATATACATTTTTGGGAAGAGAGTGGTATTATTTTATCTTGCTATCATTGGTACATAGATATGTGTTTATTTTCTAGGATGTCTAAGTGGTATCTTGAAGAGTCCATAAATCTTGGCCCTAACATGATCGGGATGACAGAAGAAAGATCAGTTGCCATGGGAAACAAGGGGGCAGAAGAAAGTTTAAAAAAAGACATATAGGGAGTAATACATTTGTTCTCACATGGTAGATTGGATCAAGGTGATTGTCCCAACTGGGCAATTCTATGAAGATTGTAGTGTGCCAGATAGATTGGGATTTTCTCTTTTTAATTATATTCTTAGTATGTAGAGCTAGAAACTGAGCACTGAATGTTTTGTTTTAGTGGAACAATCAACTAAAACAGATTTTAAAAAAACAACAACAAAGAGGTGTGGCTGGTTTCTGAATAAAGGCTGAAATTAAGAATTTTTTGATGACCAGTAGTTTTCTGTGCTTGAACAGGAAGCTATCACTACATCATTACTACTTGTGCTTTTGTATAATGCTCAACTTATTAAGCTTATAGAACTATTAAGATGTTTTCTAGAAATATATGAACACTGTTTAAAACATTAGTTATTTAAAAAAAACCATAACTTGAATAAACAAAATCACTTAAACGTTTGAAGTTGAGTATAAATAGTGAAATCCTTCTAAATATTTTAATAAATTAATGACTTTAATATGTCACCTCTACTTTCATAGTTCAAATGCTATAAATATAAACAAAGCATACCCCATTATCAGCATAATTCAAAACTTCTTGTTATATCCACTTATCACATTTAAAATACTGGTATTTTGAGTTGCATTCAACTTTTTGTTATTTCTAATTTGTTTTCATATATTTCTCAGACTTACAGCAATCTCTTTTAGGCCACCAACCCCACTTCAAAAATAATAATAATACTCCCAACAAACCCATGCCATTGGTTCTGAGATTTGAACCTACTGATTCTTGTTTCAAACACTGAATCTGGAGCTGTGCTGTGCACATAATTCTAAACCGACAGGCATTTCTTGGTCCAGTGTCTCTTTTAGCATCCCATTTTTGTCTTGATATCAATGACATTTCAATCAATACTCCTTCTTGCAGCCTGGTGTCTCCTTTTTTGTTCACGTGACCATCAAGTTTTGTTACGGGATTTTTGGATTCCGTTGGAATGCATTGTAGCTTACTTTCTTTGCAGTTGTGGCTGTTAGTTATTAATAGTTTTATATTAGTTTCTAATAAACTTAGTGGCTTAAGACAATGCAAATTTATTGTTTATCATTCAAAGACGAATTGTGTCCCTTCCTGAGGCTCTAACGGAAAATCCATTTTCTTGCCTTTCCAGCTTCTAAAGCCCACATACATTCCTAGGCTGTTGCTTCCTTCCTTGCATCTCTTACATTTGTTTCCATCATCACATCTCCTTGTCTGACTCTGACCCTCCTTTCTCCCTCTTATATGGATGCATCTGGATAATCAAGGATAATATTCCAATCTTAAATTATTTAACTTAATTACATCTCCAAAGTTTCTATTGTCATGTAATGTAAACAAGTAACAGATTCTGGGTATTAGGACATGGATATTTTGGAGGGCAATTAATTATTCTGTCTACCAAAGCATCATTCAGAGATTTTCTGAGGGAAGGCTATGTCTGTATAGTCAGTTCTTCTCTCAGGACACTGGCCTAATCCATGATAATGTGATACCCTCTTATTCTTGATTATTGTTTGTGATCTTCAAGTATGATCAATCTTCTCCAATTCTTGGGACAGCATGTACATTCTCTTGAACAACTTTACTTATCCATAGTTCCTACTTTCACTGTTCCCTAAAAAGAATATAAAGTATGTAAATATACTTTATAAAGAACACTTTGAAATATATTTTTAAAATTAAAACATGGATTAAAGTCACTTTTTTTGCATTACATTTACTTTTCAATCTATTGTTACAATACTGTATCCCTGTGAAAATATTATGTATGCAGGGATATTCAAACAATCCACTTATTCTAATTATGTTCAAGTGTGAAGTAAGGACCCCAAACATGATATCTTTTATACTGTAAAGTGGAACATATTTTATGCCTGAAGAGATGACACTACTCTCTTAAGAGACTCTATTTTGTTCGAGGGAGAATAATCCTGGCATTGGTTGTGTGTGGTATTATTGAGACAACTGACATCTGGTAGAATAATATCCTTGCCAGGCTGCTGTAATGTCAGAACTGCAAAAGACTGTTTTTACTTCGTGGTTTGATTTTAAGTCATCAGTATTTGAGTGCTTACTAATTTTGACGTTATTCCTAAGGAATTGTTTTCTTAACTTCATTTTCAGATTTTCCATTGATAGCATGTTGTTGGGGATTGCATCATATTTGCCACAAAAGGCATATTCAGGTCCCAACCCTGGTCTTCTGGATAGAAGCCCATTAGTAAATAGGACCTCTGAAGATTCTATCAGGAAGGTATGCACAAATTGAATGAGGGTGAACAATAATCTAATATAGCTTAAGTCCTTATAAGCAAAGGGAATTGGACACAGAAGAGAAGCCAGAAGAGAAGCAAGAAGCTGGAAGTCAAGGGAACCCAGAAGAGAAAGGGGAAGACACAGCTATGTGCATTGCTATCTGACAGACAAGCCAAGGAGCCTCAAAGATTGCCAGTCAGCTGGCAGATTCTGAATCTTAGAGGAAGTAAATCTTCTAGCTTCAGAAATTATGAGCTGATGATTCCTGTTGTTAGGCCAACCAAATTGCATGGTATTTGGTTTAGCCAATAGGAAACTAAAACAACATAGATTATTCTTCATAGTTTTATAATTTTCACTGATTTTAAAATACAATTACAGTATTTTACAATTCTCACTGATTTCTTCTTTGGTCCATTAGTTGAGTTCATTTTTTTATTACCCCATGTTTGTGAATTTTTCAAAGTTTTCAAAATTTCCTTCTATTGTTAATTTCTGATTTCATTCCATTGTGGATGGAGAATATACATTAAATGATTTCAATACTTTTAAATTTATTAAAACAATATCACCTAACATATTGTCTATCCTGTAGAATGTTCCATTTGCATCGGAGAAGTGCATCGTTTCTCTTGTTGTTGGGTGGAATATTCTACAGGTGTTTGTTAGGTTTAGTTGATGTATAATGTGGTTTAAATATTCGTTTTCCCTACTGATCTTCTGCCTAGTTGTTCTATCCATTATTAAAAGTGGGGTATGACTCTTCTACCATTATTTTTTAATTTTCCTTTTCCTTTCAGTTCTGTCAGTTTTTGTTTCATGTATTTTGGGTATTTCTTCTTAGTTGCATATATGTTTATAATTGTTATATTCCTGATGGAGTGACCTTTTTTTCACTAGCAATGTTCTCTGTCTCTAGCAAAAATTTTTGTCTTAACATCTCTTTTGTCTAATATTAGTATAACTACTCTAGCTTACTTTTGGTTAATGATTGCATGGTATATATTTTCTTATACTTTTACTTTCAACTTCTTTCTGTATTTGAATCCAAATTGTATTTTTGTAGATAACATATAGTTGTACAGTTTTTGTATCCATTAGCCAGCCCCTGCCTTTTAGTTGGATTGCTTACTCCATTTACATTTAATATAATTACAATAAAGTAGGATTTATGCCTGCTTTTCTAGTATTTATTTTCCTTATTTCTTGTGTCTTTTTTGTTTGTTTATTTTGCTCTTCCTCCATTACTGCTTTTTTTGTGTGTAAAATATTTTCTTGCAAGCCATTTTAATTCCTTTATTGTTACTTTTCTATATTTTGGCATTATTTTTTTAAAAAGATGTCCAATGGATTATAATCAATACTTTATTTAAAACAATGTATTTGAGACTAATACCAACATGAATTAAGTTTGAAATATTATCCCATATTTGCTCCCTTTCTTCTCTCACCTTCCTGCTTTTGTCATTAAAATTATATCTTTATGCATTATAAGCTGATTAACAAAATTTTATAATTATTGATTTATGCAGCTCTTTTAAATCACCTTCATTTTGTTAAATATTTTTGCTTTATATAGAATATATCATTCCACTGCCTCCCGGTTTACATAGGTTTTAAAAATATTATTTTAATTTTCATCTGTTGCTTACTTGTAGCTTCTATTTCTGACAGTGAGAAACATGGCTCTTATTATTTATTTGTTCACATTAGTATACGTATAAAATAGTTTCAGAATTGCTTATTGTTATCCTTATGAGAAACAAATTTGCTAATTATAGTGCTTATGTACAGTTCTTATTGTCTTTCACATTATAGTACATAGTTAAAATACTGTTTTCTAAAGCTTCTCAGGTAAGCTCCCTTTTCTTCCCACACACTTCAGCAAGATTTTGTCATACATTTGTAATAAAGTTAAATCTGTTTGTCACCTCATTACACCCTGGGTACTCCTGCAATACTGGTTGATTGATTGATTTTTATTTTTTTTAGAGCAAAGTGCCAGATGCTTATATATATGCATATGTTTTTGTGTGGGTGTGTACATGTGTGTGTGTATACAGAGAAAGAGAGGAAGAGAGAGACAGAGATTTGAAGAATTATAAGAACATTGTTAAAGTACAGACTTCATATTCCAGATTTTAAATTCTTTCACAAAATTTGCCCCTCACATACAGGATGTGCTTTCTTTTCATTTTAGAAACATTTTGATGCCATTTTGACTTAAATTGAGTCTCCTTTAAAACTCAAGCCTAAAGACATACTTAAAATAGTTTAGACTCTTAGGCAGATATCGGAAAATTATGACCTGCAAACCAAACCTGGTCTGCTGACTACTTTTATAAATAAAATTTTATGGCTTCCAGGGTTTTGGTGTGAAGTCAGTTGTTAATCTGATTGAGAATCCCTTACACTTCTTGTCAATTTCAAGATCATCTCTTAGCCTTTGACTTTTGACAGCTTGACAATGATATATTTTGGGTGCAGCTCCCTTTCAGTTTATGCTACTTGAAGTTCAGTGAGTTTCTTGGATATGTAAATTATTGTTGTTCATCAAATTTAGGAAGTTTGGGCCATTATTTCTTCAAAATTCTCTTTTCTTTTTCTCTTCTCTTTCTGGGACACCTGTTGCATGCATGTCAGTACAGTTGATGTGATGCGGCAGGCCTCTAAGGCTCTGGTCATTATTCTTCATTCTTTTTTTCTTTTTGTTCCTCTGACCACATAAACTCAACTACTCTGTCTTCAAGTTTGCTGATTTCTTCTTACAACAGCTTAAATATACTGCTGAGCACCTCTAGTCAATCTTGAATTTTAGTAGTTATATTTTTGACTTTAGATTCTATGTTTCATTCTTTTGTACTTTATATTTCTTTATTGATTTTCTTTATTTGAAACAAGATAATTTTCATACCTTCCTTAAATTCATTAGATAGAGCTTCCTTTGACTCTTTGAATATATTTATAATGGCTAACATTTCTAGTTAGGTCAACAACTGAGCTTCGGTAGGGAAAATTCTTATTTTTTACTTTTGTATGGGCCATAATTTCCTGGCTTTTTTTTTTTGTATGTGATTCATATTATTTTGTTGGAAATTAGACATGTAAAGAATATAATGTGACAATATTGTGAAGTATGAATGAAATTCAAACCTCTCCCTTCCCTAATGTTTTTGGTTTTGTTGTTGTTTGAGTTGCTGTTCGTTTGTTTTTATTGTCCAGTGATTTTCCTCTACTAATTCTGTCAAATCTGAGTCATTTGCCATCTGTGGTCACTGTGCTTGGCTAAATTAGTGGTCAGCTAATGAGTGGAGAGAGATTCTCTTAAATACCCTGAAGCAATAAGTCCCTTCATCTTTCAGAGAGACTCTGATTGTGTTGGGCACATCCTCAGTGCTCTGGAAGTTTACACTTTGCCTTATTTTTCATATCCTGCTGTACGAGCCTCAAGGTCACCAGGGTAAGAGTTTAACAACTTCCCTGGTCACTCTTGGACATGCATACAGCCCTCTGCATGTGTGTGGCCTTCTAGATTCATGATAAAATGTTAGAGATTTCTAAGTCCCCTTTAGACATTGCACTGCCAAGCATTCCTTTTTCAATTGTTTGTTCAGCATGTTTCTATTCATAACTTGTACATCTGCCATAAACAGCAGTGATGTTAAACAGTTACTGTTAATTTTTTTCAAATGATGTCCCAGGTAGAGGGCTGTGCACATTGAGGAAACTGAGTCAGGTCAAATTTGCAAGTCCTAGAATTGGGCTTTCACAGGGAACTGCCAAATAAGTAAAATAGTGGCAATTCTCTGGGAATGAAGCTATTTGGGGAACTGCAAACCACTTCTGCTCCTGTGAGGATGCTAGACTGAGTTTTGATTGGGAGACAGTTTTCAAAGATACCATGAATCTAGGGAGAGGGGAATAGGAATATGGGAAGTTAAAAATGCCACGAAGTTGTCTGTTCTTACCAAGACTGAGCCATTTTTAAAAATAAAATCTCAACGATTATTTGGTGGCTTTTTTTTAAATTTCCAGAGTTCTGAAACAGTTTATTTTATCCATTTTTCCAGTGTTCTCATGGGGTTCTCCTCTGAGCTCACTTTTGTAAGTTCTTACTCCACCATGCTGAAGGTCTGATAGTATTTCTTTAAACCATGTGTTTGTATATAAGGGTAAACTCTGGGTTCCTGCCTGAAGAATGAATTGTGAACTGTATAATAAAACTGCCAGCAAACTCAAGAATTTGTTTCAAAGGTTCTCAACAATGGCATAGGTTCTTCAGGATCTTAATTATTTTTGAAGAATAGTTTTGTCTACTAAGCCCCATATCTACCATCCGTTCTTTTTATTTGTATTCCTAACCCCTCGGCTTCTTTCTCCATAATTATGAAGTATATGTAAAATATTTAACCAAAATGGGAAAAGCTTAAATGGCATCTAATTTATTGTTAAAAAATATAATGCCAAATAAATTGGATGTATAGTTTCTCAGTTTTCCAAGCCTTGTTTAATGAGAAAGTAATTTTTTGAAAATCTTCTTGCCTATATGACACATATACCTATTTTGCCACTCTTTTCTTCAGAATCTAAATAAAAACAAAAATTAATCCATATATGGGGAAAAAAACACATAGAGGATGAAAGAAAGAAGAGTTGCTGTAAGTAAGATAAAAAGAAAAATGGTTTAGAAGCGAAAGCTAAATAAAATAGTTTTTAAAATTTTTACCAATAGATGTCAGAAGCAGCACCAGAAAATGGAGGGAGTTTTAATGAGGGAGTTATGAGTACAATCTTTCATTAGAGTATATTTTTAAAAGTTATAATTACATAATGAGCACAGTTTTTTTTTCACTTTAATAAATACATTAGCATTATTTTATATTTATGGGTATAATTACAAACAAAAATACGCCTTACATGATTTAGATAATTGACCAGTCTCTCTACCTCTATTACTCTGAGGTTGCATTCAAAGTTTATCTTACTGTTAGACAACTAACTTCATTATGAGTTTGAGAAATGCTATTAGTTGGTAAATGTGACCAAATATTTATCCACCATTTGCATGAAATCCCTTTTAAAAAATCATACATCCCATAAAAAAATAACCTGTGTTCTTTGAGAATTATTTTTGTTATTGTTTTAAAAATTTGTCTTCTAAGAGTTATTGTTAATAGCTTTCTTGATGAACTAGAGGGGAAAGTGTTTTCCTGATGCTCCTGAGATAAAATTGAGCCAAGTGAGACCACAGAGCCCTCAGATTGTCCCTTTGGGATATTTAAACTTTAAAAAATTGAAATTTTTATGAGAACAGAATATGCAGAGGTATCATTCAATTTATTTAATTATAGTTACTCTCCCAGAACACTGGCAGAATTTCAGAGAATTAATATCTCATGGAAAAGTTTCTGATCCTCTTAAAAACACCAGTTTACTCTTCAGACATCCTTCTCAGCTTGTCATTTTCCTATGATTCGTCTTTTGAAGTTGCCAAAATATCTGGTAAAGTAGCTTTTTGGCACCAAATAAATGACTAATAAATGAAATCTATATTATCATGTGACTTAGAGATTATCAATTTTTTTTTTTCCTTTTCTATATTGCCATGTTAATTTTAAGGATAAAGTTCAATAGACAGTTCTTTTTATTTCTGTCATCTGGTTGGGATGTTGATTCAATATATGTTTGTCAAGCAATTCGCCTACAGTCCTTTTGCTTTTATTTATTTCAGTGCGTACTTATATGGCCCATTACATGGAAAGCTGCCTTTTTGCCTTCCCATTATTGCCTACAGCAATACTTGGACTGACTAATGTAAAGAAGGGGTTTTACTGACCTACTTTAATGTAATTATCTCATGGGCAATGCCTCTGCTTTCTGCATTGCTGTTATTTTAGAAAATGTCTGTTAAGAATTAACCAAGTGCCAATTTACAATGTTATGAGAACCGAATAAAAATTAAATTTCCATAATTTCCTTCTGATCAAATGTATCCTTGCGCATCAAACAGAGTCCAGGTCAATAACTCAAAGTTATCACGAATTGCAAATTTGAGTTTCATAGTAAGTTACTTAGTTAAATGTAACCAGAGATTTAAAATGTATGCTACATTGGAGGGAGATTCCTCATTTCAAGTTGAAAGTGCAAAATGTTTTCTGGGTGTTCACGTGATTTGGATTCGAAGCACTTTTATGTACACTAGGCAAATCAACGAGTGAAATGGACACACAGAATCTTGTAGTCCTACAGCCTAAAATATAACTGCTGCCAAACCAATAAAAGTAAAATTACTCACTGACACAGAAATTCCAAATTATTACTAAATTCAAACATCTTTCTGGACTTTCTGAAAGATGTTTGAAGTTAGTTGCAATAATATGTATACATATACATATTATACACATATTTTATATAAATATATATGCATATGCATGGTACATTTCTGTAAAATTTTCATTTACACAAAAACCATTAAAGGAATTAAAACAACATCAATTTTTTTTTTATTTTAGAGCATAACAATTAGTGTTCATGGAATTCTTTGACCATATTATAATGGCTCATTCAATAATATTTTTCTATATAAGGAAATACATTTTTAAATTAGATGTCATTTAACTATATATATGCATTCTTATTTCCTATAATTGCTATAAACTATTTCACTTCACCACTCTTTTCTGAATATTATCGATAGATTATTTTTAAACTTTTGATATACCATAACGCTCCCATCAATTTTCTATTAGGACCAAACTTTATAGTTGCACTTTTGTGCTCAACTTACCATCTCAGAGGGCTAGAAGATGGAAAATTTATGTCCCAAATTCCATTGCTAGTTGGTTTTTTGCTAAGTTCTGCTAGGGAGGTGCACTGGTGCAAGATTCAGATGGAAACTATCTTGTTTCTGGTCCTTCCAGTGTCAGCAGGCACAGGAAACCAGGAGAGGCTACCAGGGACCCCAGGAGTGTTAGTGGTCTCAGCAGTGGCAGCAAAGTTGATCCCGATCAGAAGTAGAGATGCCTTTAGCCACATAGCTGAGTACAGTGATTCCAGCAGCAGTAGCATCATTAGTAGTTGGCATAAGCTCTTGCTTGTTGGGAGTTACTGGAACTCTAGAAATGCCACAATTTTTTAAAATTAAAATCCACTTCTCTTATTTGCTTCCCGGACCCTTTCAATACCTTTAAAGCCAATTTTCTTCATTAGCTATTTCTTTGCTTAAAATATCTAGGATAATTTTTCATTCTGGACTGGAAAATGACCTATAAAGGAGAAAACTTAGACTTATTCCTTGGGATAGTTAGAGGATAAGATTGATCATTATATATGACTTCAAGTTCAATGTGACTTGACACAGATAATAGATTTTTCAGTGTTAGTGTTGAGATAAATTAGGGCCGGTCTCAATAGTAGATAGTTTCAGCTAACATTTGCAAGGGCCTCGTCTATTCTTCATAGACACTTGGAAAACTGCCATATTAGGAATGGCTAGGAAAGAAACTTCAATTGTAAAATTGCTATCTTAAAGTGTGTACATATTTAAGTGTGTATTATACATCTACTCTAAAAAATAACTGCTAAAATGTTATTCTAATAGTACATTAAATATGTATAATCACTTAAACTGTGGACTTAGAGCAAAAAGATTTTGGTTTAAGCCAATGATTCCTTTCTGACCAATTACAGGTATGTCAGGGTTTCCCATTTCTGGTCTGGAAAGTGAATATAATTTATTCCTACATTCTAGAGCCTTTTTCAGGATTAAATGGGCAATGTATTTGAAGGTGTTATTTAGGGGGCTAATCACTACATGCATGTAGGGTGTTATTTGAGGAGGTTAATTAGCAGTTTACAATGGAAAGATTGTAACTCCAGAACCACAAGGAAAATAGTTCTTGAATTAAACAGTGACCCTGTATACTATCTCTTTGGGCATGTAGCCTATTTTTCTCTTTGATCAGAGCTATAAAGTCAGGAATGGCTCAAGAAGAGAGTGAGAGATCTATGAATCATGCAGTGAAAAAAAAGTTAAAAACAGAAGCAAGGGACAGGGAGAGATTGTTTCGGGTTAATATCATCATCGTCATCCTCTTACTCTACTATGCTGGCGTAGAAACAGTTCTCCTTGCTCCCTGCCCTGTTCTGAGTGTCTTGAATGCTTAAGGATGCATGCAACAGAAACCAGAGATGTGTGTTTTGGAAATATTATTGTTCATTGAAATGGAAAGCTTGTTAAAATACAGATTCATATGCACTGCCCTCTGATTTGCGTTCACTGGATCGGGGTCTCAGGAATCTGAATTTTTACCATTGCCCCAAGAGGTTTTGTATATGGGTATACAGTAGAGCAGTAGTTCTCAGAAGTATGGCTTATGGACCAATGTAATTGAAATTACCATTTCTTCTTGTTTAAATTCCCAATTTCTGAGTCCAAGCCCAGAAGATTGAATTGGAGACTCTAAATGATAAATCCTTGGCTCTGCAATTTAAAATAACCCAAGTGCTGGTGAACCATACTTAATTTTCACAACCAGGGCTAGTGGGCAAGCTTGGTTCAAGGATGAGTTTTGTACCTGGTTTTCACCCCCTACAATGCTCATCACTTTGCATCTAATTTCAGTGTCTTCCTAAACTGAACTGCAATAAATTTTTGAACTAAAATTAAAGGCACTGGAATTTAAAATGCAAATACCTGATACCCCTTACTCACAAGTACAATGGCTTGGATTTTTCTAAGTGTTGCAGAGCTGTCTTGCTCCAGTCTTGCTCTGTAAAAAAGGTTAAAAAGGAAAATAGATATTGGGATTCAACATGTGTGTTGATGTTATTCTCACGTGCTTCCTGGGCTATTTTTCAAAATTCATCTTGCTTGTCATTTGTTCTTTCTGAATTTGGGACTCATACACATACCTCTGCTTAGAATATTTTAACTGGGTCATCTGGTTAACTCCTTTTTGTCCTTTCAAACTCTTCTTCAGTATCACTATCTCTGGAAAATGCTTTCAAACTCATCCTAAATGTCACCATCTCTGGAAAATGTTTTATTTTTTTTGCCTATCAAATCCAGGTTATTTACCACACTATGTACAGTATCCAGAACTCTGTCTCCCACTAGATGAGGGTTGGTAAACTTATTTTTTTAAAAGCCAAGTAGTAAATATTTTCGGCTTTGTGGGTCATAAAGTCTCTGTCACTACTACTGAACTCTGTCATTGTAGCATGAAAACAATCGTAGACAATGAGCATGGTGGGGTGCTAATAAACTTTATTTATAAAGCATGCAATGAGGATATTTAGCCCACAGGTTGTAGTTTACTGATTCCTGCCCTGGACTGTTAATTAAGCACACCCCCTCTTACTCCTCAATGTTGGTTCAAATAAAAGAATAGCTTTTAGACAATGGCAGGCAAGAAATGCAGATTTGTTGAATTTAATATGTAATTTATATAGAATTTGATTCAGCTTCCTATGTGTACATACATATATATGTACACGCATGCAAAAATGCATACTTACATGCAAATGACAACAAAAAAATCACTGGTTTAAATATGATAAAAGCCTATTTTTCTACAACATGAGAGAACCCTATTAGGTAAACCGTATGAGGCATGTGTGGCAACTTCAGTGCTCTGTGTTTTCAGTACCATCTATATGCTCTACCAGCCTCAACATGTTTCTTCTATTTTTCAAATGGGCCTCATGCATGAATGAACGAAGGGAGGACATAGGGCATCAATTTTCCATTTCAGCAGACTTCCTGGAAGACCAATATGCATCCACTTACATGAAATTGCCCAAAATTTAGGAATATGGCATATCTAACTATAAGTAAGGATGGAAAATATAGCAAGAAGAAATATGATCACTTAAAAATCAGGGTCCTCTTGCAAAGGTAAAAAAGGAAAATAGATGTTGGGATTTAACGTGTATGTTAATGCCTATTGTTGGATATTGCTGGTATTTTGTTCCAATGTTATGTCTAGGGGGTCAGTAAAAGAAGCCCAAATATCATCTACCTGGGGTGGCTGAAATGTGGTAGAAAGAAAGAGCTGTGCCTCTCTTAATGAACCAATAGATTTTATTACTTCATGAACATAGGAATAGGACCCGTGCAATTTCAAAACTTTCATTTTTGAGAGACATCACAAGTTCACAAGTGACCTCCTTAAAGATACCGTTTCATGATTAATGCTCTTGCATTTACTTTAATCTCCTATTCTATACTTCAGAAAGACAAATAATGTTTGTGTTAAGCTAGCCTCACCCATCATTTCCAATGCAACTATTTTTTTGTGCATGAAAGGCAGCCTGAATCATGCCTAATTACAAATGTTTACATCTGTTTCCAATCTCTAAGCCAGAGCACAGAATTACTCTTGTACTGGGGCTTACACAGTGGTTCCATTTATTTATTTATGTATTGGTTCTTGAATTCTATGTAAACAAGCACAATGACAGCAATGTTATAGTGTCTGACGTCTGTCACTTGGTGAAATTAGCAGACAGGAAGAGATTTTGGTCTTCTCTATGAAGAATGGGTATTTGATCTTCATTAAAAGAATCTGGGGTTGTAGACTTAAAAAATATAAATTTATCAAAGCTCATTGGCTCTCATTAGTGATGGATGGCTCCCTTTTCATTTCCTATACAATTTTGATATTTTTCATTCATATTATATCTGAAAAAGTAGAAAAATATATTTCATCTCTATCTCTGTCTCTCTCCTTATCCCTATACTGTCTATCTAATCCATCATCTATCTGTATCTATAACTTACTGAATAATTATGAATATGTTTTACTTTTGATATTATTTCAATACCATTTTAATACTACATTATTATTCATTTATTTGAAAATAGAAGTTATTTAAACCTTCTACTGCTTGCTCAACATTTTTACATTTTTACAATGGTGACCTTAACTATTTTTAGGAACCTAAGACCCTAGAATATTGGTTTTGTTCTTGATTTACTATTTTATTTTTTTAATAAGAAAGGAAGTGCCTATTATATAATCCTTATCATTGGATTTATTTTTATTCCTCTTTCATTCCTCTAGCATTTAACATATATAAATCAAGCACTGGCCTTTATCTTGTGAAGATATGATAGAGTTGGCAATGGTCTTCTAATTTTAGTATATGAAATAATCACACATAGAGCTTTTAAGAATACTTATTCCAGTTCTTCATTTTTAGAAATTCTGATTCAATAGATATGTGGTTTGGATAAAAAATAGGCATATTTTAAAATAGACAATCTAAATATTTTTACGCAAGTGGTTCGTGGTCCATACTTTTAAAATATTGGAGCAAGTATCTTCTAGGTACGACATTTGCCTGTCTCTATTGAGATCATTTTCTACATATGAAGTATTATTGGGGGATGTGTGATTGTATGCATGTGTGTGTGTGTTTCTTTGTGATGGCCCCTATTTTAGTTTGTTAAAGGTGCCAGAATGCAATATATCAGAAATGAAACAGCTTTTTAAAAGGGAATTTATTAAGTTTCAAATTTATAGTTCTAAGGCCATAGACATATCCAAACCCAGGCATCCAGAAAACGATACCTTAAGTCCAAAGAAAGGACCAATGACGTTCGGGGTTTATCTCTCAGCTGGGAAGGCACATGGTGATGTCTACTCGCTTCCTCTCCTCATTTCATCAGACTTCCCCAGGGCATTTTCCTTCTGTATTTCCAAAGGCCTCTGGCTGTGTGGGCTCTGTTGGCTCTCAAGCTTTTTCCAAAGTGGTTCCCTTTTAAAGGGCTCCAGAAAGCAACCCCCCCTCAAATGGGTGGGGACACAGCCCCATGAAAACCACCTTGGGTCAAATCTCCATGGAGACAATCAAAAGATCCCACCCAGCAATATTGAATGAGGATTAAAATAAATGGCTTTTCTGGGATACGCAACATTTCAGACCTGTACAACCTCCCTTCTCATTCCATGCCAATTTACCTAATTTAAACCAAGCACTATCAGTTGCTAAAGTTATTTATATTTCCTTATAAACCATGTCTTGTTTTAGTTTCTATGGATGTCATCCAGTTTCTTACCATTGTTTTCGTACTGAAAGATCCAGATTAGAATATTTGCAGGGCTGCAACAGGTTTGCACACTAGAAGTATAGAGCATAATTCAGATAATGGCAGAATGGAGTGAATTTGACTAGCTTTGCATTAGGTTCCACTTTTATACTATCCTCCATTTCATTCTTTTTTATTCCTTATTGATGCTTAGCATGTGTGCGTACATATATTCTTATAAAATTTGAAAAGTAATCACTACAAAAAAACTAAATATTTATTTGGATTTGAGACAGTTTCTTATGACAATAAGCCTAAAAATATTACTCCAATCTTTTCCTATTTTATATTTTTTACCTTCAAAATTATATAGATTTTTTAAGTATTAAAATTTGAGAAAAATTTAGAATTTTGAAAAAATTCTTTTTTCTTTTAATTTCCCCTTCTGGAGTAATGCAAATGTTCTAAAAAATGATTACGGTGATGAATATACCACTATGTAATGACATTGTGAACTATCGATTATATACTTTGGATGAATTGTATGGTAGTTGAAGTTATCTCAGTAAAAAATATATAAAAAGAAAAAAATTGAGAAGTTTTTTTATCTTAAGATTGGCTAGTTAAGTATTACAGGATAATTGACAGTCAGAGACTTTAGGGATTGCCTATTTCATATACCTAAAATTAGATAAATGTTTGGAAAATAGACCTACTCAGTAATATATCTTTGTTAGCATTGGTAATGATAGGATTGTAGGATGGCATTTGTCTATTTTTAGGATCTATTCAGGGAAATGGTCGAAGAAGCAGTAAAGGTGCAGTTTCAATGGATGGACTAAGAATGTGAAAATCAATTGTGACTGTCTTCTGATTTCAGTTTCAGGTGATCAGAGTGGGATATGCTTCAATAATGGCAGGAGACAGAATACCTACAACAAAGCTCAAACAGTGAATAATTAGATCAACAATTTAGAATGACAACAAAGCAATAATTTGCTCTATTGACATAGGAGGTCAGGTTCGTAGACTTTTTAGCTCAATTGCTGGAACTTTGTTTTTAGGACTAGACTATCATAGCAGGTTTCCATATGTTTTCAACAGCAAAAAAAAAAAAATTAGATAAGTCTGTGTCTATACATGTATATACATGTGTGTGTGTGTTTGTGTATGATTAATTTGAAAACCTCATTGATGGCTATTTGTTTGAATGATATTTAATATTGCATTCTGTGTATCTTTTATTTTCAAAACATATTATTTGTATATTAAGATTAAATTTTTTGATTTTGGTTTTTTTAAGATTAATTTTTTAAAAAATATAAGGTTTTATTCTTACTGACTTCATGCTTAATAGCATTTGTCATAAGCATTTGTCAACCCATGCACAGTCCCTTTTGTTTTTATTTGAAGTACATGCTTTTGAAAAGAAGGAAAAAAAGGGAAATGTCCACTTAACAATGGATGCTGCTTGCTCAAGAGAAATGACATGTCAATTTCTTCATCATAAAGAAAATACTAGGAATCTATTTTTCCCACCGGCCAATGTCCAGCATTGAATTACTTTCTAAGAAAGGTGTGCCACAATAAGTTAAATCAAATCACAGAATGATTTTGTATTTTTCTAAAGGAAATTTTGTAGTTAATAGCAGGATGCTGGTGAAAATAGATATAAGAGCAAATCCTCCAAAAGAAAAGAAACTATCAGGAAAGGCACGTTCTAACAAGTATACCCCTGCCCTCTGGTGGAAAAGAAAGTCTACATTATTATCTCCCAAAGGAAAAACCACTCCAGTTTTGGCTTTTACCCATCTGCCACATGGCGTTGCTACAAAATTAATTAGCTTATTGCTGACTTGGTTTTTCTCTCTTTCTCTCTGTGCTAAATCTTTCTTATTCAGCAACAATAGTTAACCCTAATACAAATAAATCTATTTTCATTACATCTTGTTTGTCATCTTTAAAGTGCCATTCAATAATTCTTATTTCCTTAACCATTAAATATCTTGAATGACTAGTCAATGATTAGAGTTTCCCTTTTTCGTATCCATTGTTTTATTTACCATCTTGTGTATGGTCATCACATGTGTCCCAAACTTCTCTTTAAAGACACTATCAGTGTCACCCAATTAATAAATTCAGTAACTTTCTCTAAGTCCTTATTCTACTTGATTTTTGTGTTATCCCAATATGGATAGCATTCCATTCTGCCTAAATCTTTAGTTTCACAAGGTATAGTTCTTCCCTAGTTCTCTCTCCATCTGACTTCTCAGGTTGATATTTCTTTCCTCATTTTTAAATATAGGTAATCTCTCAGGATCTTACCTGGCTCTCCTGTTTCCTCCTTTGCAAATTTGGCCTCATCTAACACCGCTTTGTGGTTAAACCACAAATCTTTATATGTAATTCCAATCTAAGCAAAGCATAATCTTGTATTTTCATCTATGTTTTAGACATCATTCTTCAGTGTCTATGTTGAATAACAAATGCAAGATGTCCAAAACTGAAATACTTCTTGCAAATTAATCACATACATTGCCATATTAAAGGCTCTAAAAAATGCTACAGAAAAAACATGCTTAACTTAGAGCATACCAATTGTATATGATATTTGATTGCCTCTTTTTCATCCATAAAATGCCTTTTGATCAGAATTATGGTTCTATTGGTTCCTCTGTTGAAATTCAACTAAACAATCTGCCACATTATAATATATTTATTATAATTTATTACTATTATCTTCCTTTTATTTATGTTTCATTTTTTTCACACTTCCCTTACCAAATTGAAAGTTCTTAAAGGAAAATCTATTTTTATTTCTTGTAATTCTCCTATCATAGGGTCTGCCATACTTGAAATGTACCACTTTTATGGCATGGATTTGCATCTTAAATGATTGGACATTTAGGCATTAAATAAATTGTTCTTTTAACAGTAAAATAATTCATAGTTGGAATAAAAATATAGAAATTCCTCCTCCTTCTCCTTGTAGATGAAAATGAAAAATAACAAGTATTATTCATAAAGATATTAATTACTCATTACAATAGACACAGTCATAGCTTCTCAGAAGACTGGGCTATAAGAAATCTATGGTTATCTCTTTCTTCCTGAGTGGGTCCGTGGAGTATACTAAAAGACTGTGGGGGTACCATAAAGTACAACAAATATCCAGATAGTTAGAAACAAATATTTCATTTTTATCTTGGTTTAGATTGTTCTGTTTCTGATGGAAAGATGGTAAATAGTCATGCCTGAAACTTGCTCTAGAGGGTATTTAGCAATAGAGATGTGATTCGGAGAGCACAGGCCTCATTTATCTTGAACCACTTAAGATGAGCTCTCTGTACCATTCTGCAGAATAGTATCAGCAGCCAGCACTAATTATCTCACTGAAAATTTTCTAGGTATTGCTTAAGATCAAGTGGCTTAGATGAATGTAATATTCTCATGGCATACATGCAAGAAGAGTCAGACCAAGTTTAGTTGAACACCATATGTACATGGAATCTTGAATAGGGTGTGAGATTTTGTTGGTTTGTTCAGGTTAGTGTGATGCCCCAGTAAATCCCAGAGTGATTTGAACGGTGAATAAAGAAGTATTTTTGAAGTCCCTTGTGGGGAATGGGGAGAAGAGGGGAAATATTCAACTTCCCCATTTGGAGAATTTCTGATATTCTCACAAGCAGTAGGGACAACCAAATCAATAGGCTGAGCCCTTGTTCTTGGGGTTCACCCCTATGAAATTTATTACTGCAAAGGATAGGCTAAGCCTACTTAAAATTAAGCCTAAGGGTCACCCCCAGAGAACCTCTTTGTTGCTCAAATGTGGCCTCTCTCTCTAAGACAATGGAACAAGTGAATTCACTGCCCTCCTCCCCACCATGTGGGACATTACTCCTAGGGATGTAAATCTCCCTGACAATGTGGGACAGAAATCCCTGGATGAGCCAGTACCTGGTGTCAAGGGATTGAGAAAACCTTCTTGACCAAAAAGGGGAAGAAAGAAATGAGACAAAATAAAGTTTCAATGGCTGAGAGATTTCAAACAGAGTTGAGAGATTATCCTGGAGGTTATTCTTATGCCTTTTATATATATCCCTTTTTTGTTTATGGTGTACTGGAAGGGCTGGAGGAAAGTACCTGAAACTGTAGAGCTGTGTTCCAGTAGCCTTGCTTCTTGAAGGTGATTGTATAATGATATAACTTTTATATGTGGCTGTGTGATTGTGAAAACCTTGTGCCTGATGTTTCTTTTACCTAAGATATGAACAGACGAATTTAAAATATGGATAAGAAACAAACAAATAATGGGGGAACAAAGGTTAAAATAAATTAGGTAGATGGAAATAATAGTGAGGGGGAGGGGTAAGAGTTACAGAATGCATGAGTTTTTCTTTATTATTTCTTTTTCTGAAGTGATGCAAATGCTCTAAAAATGATCATGGTGATGAATATACAACTATGTGATGATATTGTGAGCCATTGATTGTACACCGTGCATGAAATGTTTTTATGTTAAGAATATTTGTATGTTAAGTTTTATCAATTAAAATATATATAAAAAATGAGTCAGACCAGAAATCAGGGGTGCATCCATAAGGAGATCCTTTTCTGAAGGTTTAACTTTGCATGTGCTTTCTTCTCTCAGAATGAGAAATGTAAAGCAACTGGCATGATTATTTCCTTTAAATTTCTTTTTTCTCCTTTATATTGAATTTCAATTATTTCCTTATGGAAATTCTGAGTTAAGGAATAGCAAAATAGATTATGCCCCACAAAAATGTGCTTGGTCCAAATGTTTTGAATCAAAATGCTCTTCTGATCAATGGGCCCTGCAACAGTCTTAGTTACAAATAGTCATAACAATTGACACCTAATCTAGGTAAAATAGCTGACAACTCTTGTTAACATTCTCCGTGTTTGGCTGCTGTGCTGAACTGCTCTTCATTTTGAGAACATGAATAGTCTTTAATTAATTTGAGCGATTAATGAATTTGGTCAGCCATTAGCATTTCTTGCCTGCTGATAGTTGTTACTGAGGCAAAACTTGAGAAATTTTCATTAGTTAATATATAAAACTATTTTTCCCTAGTACAGACATTTCTCTCCCAGGTAACACTCAAACTTTCTTATAAATCATCTTATTCATTATAGGTAGAAGGCCTTTCCAATCTCTTTTCCAGTACTTTATTCCATCTCCAAGTCCTAGTGCCCTCTATATATGATGATCTCAAACCCCAAAGAGCAAACCCTTTTCTTGTCTTTCCTCTCCAGGATGAGTTCCAGTAATTTTGGATAATCAGATTGGAGATAGAGTTCTTAAAAGCTACCGTGCATGTCCTTGTCCTTCTTTGCAGTCTTCTAGATACTGAAGAAAAATTAATGTTTGGATGTCTGCTGATCATGTTGCATCTTTCAAGATGTTTCTTTTGCATTCTATTGAAACTTAAAAGCATATTCTCATCACACTCTACTGGTATTTATAATCCAATGTGGCTATTGAAAGCCTATACTCTGTCAGGTTACTGACATAGTCATAGCCATTATTTCCAAATCACTTGATTCCAACTTTAAAAGTTCTAATTTGTTTGCTATGTATATTTACTTATGATAATTCTTAGCAAAACCTCATGAGAGTTCTTACCAGTTTTGGAAATTTACAACTGTAACCAGTGTAAATTTTTCATGACACAAAGATTTAAGGAACATAATTCATGAGAGAATTTTTAAATCAGAGTAAATATCCCCAACTCGGCTGACTAATGGGACAAATGTCAGTCATTTGCAGGAAATCCTCTCACCTTACTATGTCCAAGAAAATGTCTGGGCACTCAGTTATGCCCCTGGTACTGTACAGACCACACTACTTTTGTTCCTTGCTTTGCACTAAGAAGAAGGTGATAACCTATTAAAAGCTGTGTTCAGGATTTCAAGGGGGTACTTGCTGGCAAAGACAGCTATGGCCCAAGGCAGTTAGGAGTGAAGGGAAAGTATACATAACGTTGGAAATACATATGTCAATTTAGGTAAGAAGGTTGTGTTAAGTATACAGAGAAGTTCTACACCTCAAAGTGTAGAAAACACCTTGAAGGAATTGAGTCCTGAGGTCTTGCTGCAGGCAATTCTGTAGCACTGTTAACAAAATAAACTGCTAACTCTAATGGCGTAAAAAAAACATTACCTTAAAGGATAGCACCCTTCATCAAAACTACTACCCAGAGACCTGGAAAAATCTTTCCTCAGGAGCAGTTAATATGTTGACCTCAGTATCTGTATTGTCAGGTCATTGTTTATGGCACTTCAAGCAAAGTTTAAAAATAAAACACTTGCAAAACTTTACCCACAGGTGAGCAAACAATTGACCACTGTATGTGGCATTGCTCAAGGACATGATCTCCATTGAGAAATGTATGATTTTTATTCCCTGTCAACCTGGTATGAACTCTTCAGCTAAAACTTTGGTATCAACTCCTGTTTAATAGGATCCTGTGAGCCCCACACATCAGATCTCCCATAGGTCTACCACAATTCTCTGTCTCAAATACACTTTATAACTTGCATCAGATGTCTCCTGGTTGCATCTGAGAAGTCCAGCTCCAAGCCAAAATCTTATGTGTCCTCTTTCAGGCTTTAGCATTGGCAATCACAAGGCTTTGCCCGGCAGTGCTCATGGGGGAAGCTGACCTCTCTACACTAGACTTGGTACACTGCCAGGGCACTGAAGTTTTTCAGAGGGAGTTGTGGTCGAGGATCCAGGATCCCTGGGCCAGACGTGCCGGCGAGCGTATCCGCATTCCCAGCTAAGCTACCTCAATTTGGAAGCCTTCTTCTTGGGCAACTTGATTAAGATACTTTTCTACTCCTAGTCCTTCTCCCTCTCACTTCTTCTCATCTCCCTGGGTCCAGAAAATGACAGGAAGATTTCCTCCCTCCCCTACCTCAGGCTGTTCTGCAGATTTTCACTTCAAGGAAGACCATTTGAGAGACTGGGCCTCTTTTTGCTTACATTAGCACAGTACGTGAATAAAATCTTGATTGTTTGGCTCCTTGTCCTAATTGACCACCTGGACACCTGGCAGCTCAACAGTATTGTGATGTGCACAGGTCTCTTTGCCAGGCAGTACTGAGGATTAACAAGAGCTGGGGGAAAGATGTTGGGAGGGAATTCTCCCCCTCTTTTTACCAGCTAATGATTAACATATCCAATCAAGTTTCTGTCTATACTGAGATTGGCCAACTGCCTACAATATAATTATTTTAGAATGTGTGAATTACACTTAAAAGAGAAAAGATATAACTAGCATGTGTCTATACAAACACCATATTCCTTTGAAACATATTCTACTTTCTTGAGAGTTACCAGACTGTCTCACTGCATGTCCCTGAGGAAGCATAACCAGTACTTTATATTGTGGCTTACAGGCTACAAGTAGCTGGGGGAAGTGAATGTGCACAATTTCCCCCCGGCTTGAGAGCAGCTAAAGCAATTTTCCTTCAGTGCTGTGGCTGATATCCTCAAGCTCAGACTGACAGAAGGAACCCAGAGGAGAATATTGGGAAAGAGAGAAGGAAAGGAAACAAGGATGAAAATGGATTCTCCGGGGTTTCTACGTATCAGCTAAAAGAGCATGTGGCTGGCTACCCCAAGGTTCCATCCCAGTTCTGTAAGTCATGTTGCACACCTACAAAAGCCCCTTTACCAGCCTGGGTTCCCGCAGACCGATGAGTGCTACATTTCCCAACTCCAGGGTGTTGCTCACAGAGACTCTTCTCAAATTTAATGAACATGCACATCACCTGGGATTTTGTTAAAATGCAGCTTCTGATTCAATAGGTCTAGGACGGGGTCTGAAATTCTGTATTTCTAACAAGCTTCCAGAAATGATGTCAATGCTGCTGGTTTGTGGACAGCTCTTTGATTAGGAAGGATATAGACCACGATGGAAAGGCACCCCTTGACCTTGCACACCGTGTACTAACATTCTCAGTGGCCAAGTCCTCAGCACTCAGGGTGCTAGAAATCATGTTACCTTTTATGGTTTTCATCAGCTTTTTACAACCACCAAGAGAAGCAAATAAGATTAAAAAAATATTCATCCCCTACTATCTTTCTAAAAACCAGCTCCTCGCTAGCCGATTTCACTACTCACTGGAGAAATTAACGGAAGTTTTTTTTTTTTTTTCATCCTCTACAAGAGCAGATCCATTTACTCCTCACACTGGAGTCCAGGTCTACCATTGCTTACCTAGCATCTGTCTGTAAAGGGACTAGATAAGCAGCAACATGAAAATAAAGTCAAGAATTTTCACTATGAATAAACTGTAGTATTTTAAATGTTATTCAGTGTTCTCCACTCCACTCTTTATGGACAGTAGGAATCAGACATATTTCCCAAAATTAACTAGAGTCCAAGGTCCAAATCCAACTACTTCCCTTGAAGTGAGGGTTGCTTTTTTGTTTGTTTTCTTGTTTTGTTTTGTTTTGTTTGTGGTAGAGGGACAACAGCTTCTTCTTTCCTTTGATATTTGATTTCTATCCTTTCATTTAGATTTGGGTGCATTCTTAGATTCCAGGATTTATATTCAGCTCTCTCCATATAAAGCAATGAATATTTAATATACACAATAGAATACCAATACAGGCTTGGGAGAAAAACTAACAGATAAAACAAAAACATTCTGCATTTTTTGAAAACACTTTTTAACAAGCAAATGTAACATTTACTACTTTGATAATATTATTTTAAGGAGACAAATAAGCTAACTTTTATTTTCATAAAAGGAGCTCATTTTACCACCTAATATCTGTTAAAATAAGTTTACAGATACGTAAAATTTTGACTCTCATCCTAATATGAAATGAACACTTGTAAAATATTCTATTTCATCCAAATTAATGAGGGAACCAACTCAAATTAGAAGTAGAGAGATTTATATTCTGTATAAGATTAATTTATATTGCCTTAGCAAGAACTATTTACATTGAAATTGACAGGGCACACTTGCAGTACTATCAGTTTTTCATGAGTTAAAGACTATCACTGGTGGGCACTTCTATAGAATGAGATAATCCCAGATGATCAGCTATAGGATGCCAATATTCCAAGCAAAGGCAAACAGTGAACTCTTTTGCACATTTCAAAGTCTTGCACAAATTTTCCTCACTTCTCATATTTAATTAATTATATTAGTGCTGCTATGATTTTGCTTAAATTCTCATTAAAATATCACACTTGATAAATTGGGGGAAAAAGATTATTTCACTATTTTTTAAAAATTTATTCCTTATGAAATTAAATTTAAGTGAAAGATACAAAATGAGTAAACTCTAGAAATAAAGACTTTGGGAATTATTTACTTTGAACTGCAAGTAGCTGATAAAACTTACAGTAAACAGATTCTCTACCAATAATTGGACTTAAGCCCCATCTGGGTATAAATATTGATGTCTGGGAGGTAAAGCCATTAAACTACTCCCCCAAATTAAAATGACATTAGATAATTTGAAAGAAGCAAAAAAAGACCCCTCTTCACTAAACTTTAATCGCTTCATGAGGTTCACGGTAATATATCAAAAAAGTAATCATGATTGCTTATCACTTATTTTGTCCCAATACCTTTGCCATATTTTCCTTTGCAGTCAAAAACTAGACATGGAAGTTCATCCTTCAATTTCTGGGGGGATATTAAAAAGTAGCAACCAACTGATTCAAGTATTATAAAAGAAGTTGTATTTTGAAATTTATGTTTATTGTTTAAAGTTACAGATGTATCTATTTATCATTAAAAATGATTTTTTTTCTTTTGATAATTGCCTTCGTCTTAGTTGGTAGCTCCTAGATACATAGCAAAGCTGTATATATTTCTAAATTAAAGAAAATCTTAGACTTTGGCTTTCCATTACTATTATTTTATTTCTGACTATTTTATATTATGACTGCAACCTGAAGTTTTGCAGTTTCATGACTTTTTGTGTTTACATTTTTTCTATACTGACCCGTGAATATGACAAAGTACAGAGATAAGCTTTCACTCTATGATGTGCTACTTTAATGCACACTCAATGAACCCAGTAGTATTGCTTTAACCATATCTCCCCTACATCAGGCTCAGTGCAGACCAAGTAATTTCTTTTTTCCCTATGACAAGATGGAGTTAATCCATCTTGTTCACTAACACGAAGTACATGGATTCTTTCACAGTCAATTAAAGTGAAAGAAAAATATATAACTCTTGTCTCAACCTCTTTGGGATACACATTGTGAGCTGCTTCCTCTGGCACCCCTGTGCCAACTTTATTTCTCTGATCTGTGACTAGAAGGGTAGTTCCCATTCAAGTCACGAATTCTGGATACCAACCAAGTTGGCAAATGAAAAATAACTCAGCTGGGGCCATTTCACCCACCAGTGATCTCTGTCTATGAGATAATTCTTCCCTGAGGTTTCTTTCTCTCTGCTACTGTGTTCTTAAATGCCTAATAGAGGGCAGCAGGCTGGTGCCACCGTCTAAGGTTTCAATTAAGACATGTGGAGATATCAAAGAAGTTTTAAGCAAGTCTCCACAATAATGCCTCGTGTTTCACTCTCAGCTCTAGTTCAGAGATGGCAAGATACTTGACAAATGTAGTTCATTAATCCTCACAACAGACCCCGGAGGTTGAGAGGACAGAGATGGAGCCAGCAATGGGATCAGGTTTGAATAGTTCCTCTGTTGGTTGTGTACATTTGGAGCTGACTGTGAAATCTACATGGACACATTGAACCCTATGGTTAACCTCATGGTGCAAACGTGTTGATCAAAGGCACTCTGTCAGTATCTGATTAAGAGCCATGTAAGAGCACTGAAGACATTTCCTTCTGGGTAACAACTCTGATTACAGGGTCTCCTGGAGTGAGTTTTCCAGAGGCAGGCAAGCAGGTCCCCAGGCTCCAGCTGTAGCTATAGGGTTTCTCAATGGCAGCGCTTCCTGTTGCTGAAGGCTTCAATTCATTCACAGCTTGTAAATCAGTAGCCTGTAAATCAACAGATTGAACGACTACTGTTTAAAACCAAGTTTCCTCAACAAGCTTCCTTCTGGCTTTGTTTTCATATATCAAGGGCATGAAAAAAAAAGTGTCCAGATTTTAACACCTGGACCGATGGGAGCTCAGCAGGAGAGGTATGTTGCACCAAGCCCTGCAGTTTTGTTTTTGTTTCAGTGGAGCAAGTCCATAGTGGCTAAAGTCAAGATAGCATTTACTTGGAAAATTGATAAAGGCCTATTTGGCAAAATTAGAAATTATAGATGTTTTATCTCAGGAATTTTTAATGTCTCATGAGAAATATAAAATGAAAATTGGAATGAGAGTCAAGATTTGTTTTTATCTGCTTTACACTAAACGTGCATACATATTATTTTGAAATTGAGTTGAGGTGCTGAATCCAAATACTTTGAGCATCTTATGTGACTCAATGCCTACTGAGTAGGATCAACATAAAGAGAACTAGTTCATTATAGAAAATCTTCTGTTGTTAATGAACAACTACAGAATAAGTAATCAAAAAAGCTATTATTGAAAATATATCAAACATAAATTCATGGCTTCATGTATTATCACAGAATGTTTTAGATGGAAATAGCTGATACTATATTTTTTATAAAATATTATAACTTTCTACTTATTATTGGCATGTCATGTCTAGAGGGGTAGAATTTTGTTTCAGATGATTTGTAAATTTTAATGTCATGTTCAAAGGCAATATTAAGCATTGATGATGAGTATCCAAGAAAATTAATAATTGCATTTTACCGTAATTCTTACACTAAATGCAGCACAATTTACAGGGAAATTTAAACTATGTTCCTTCTCAGGTATCTGAGATATAAATACATTGATCCTTATTACATAGTTTCTCTAGGCACTCTGAAAAGTGGTAAAGGCAATTTGGAACTAATCCTTTCAATAATATTACTAAAATTATTTAAATAGGCTTGGATTTTAAGAGGATCAGGCTCTTAAAAATGAGACTTTATAAGCCAGACTTCTGTTTCTGGAATATAAGAGAAATGAAGAATCCTTGATTCATTGTGGTAAGGAAGGTAAGGTAGCTGCACAGATTGCTTCACACTATTAGTCCAGCCAGGCCCTTGGGTACTTGCTCTAACTTCCTTAACAGGGGCCTGTAATTCCCTAAGGGGAGACTACATAGGGAAATTAAAAATAGCTAAAATTGCCATATCTCACTTGCAAGTTAAATCTGCTTCCTTTTAGCATGAGAACACAAAGAGCTGAGACCTCAAAAAGGCTCAATATAATGGAGGATGAGAATTACAAATCAACCATCCCAGGCCTTTGGGGAAAGGAAGGTACTGGTTAAGTTATTTTATTATTTCCTCTATAATGAGGAAAGAGTGAGAGTTACAATTAGTGCCCAGAGATTATCATCCAAGAAAAAAGGGAAGTTTTGGGGAGTGGAATTTGAAGAATAAATTTAGGTAGAATTGGAGTCTAGTATATTTATGATGGAAGCTGAACCCTGACTATGTTCTTTGGCTTAAATTTGTAAAAGACAATAATCATATGTTTCTCCTCCTCAAACCCCCTCCACATTTCTCCTTGCCCCTTCAGATGCTTATCAGTATCATTCAGAACCCCCACTTTTTCAAGAAAAATTTGCTCTACACCCTCCTTTTTATTCATTATTCATTCTGCATGCAAACCCTAAAAGAAATATAGCTTTGTTCTTAATTCATCACATCATGGAAACAGCCTTTATTGCCACTTTCATGCTCAGTCCCCAAATAGGCAGAATATGGGGTTGCTCCTTATTTATTCTTACTCACCCTATATTGGATGTTCAAAGATATTATCAAGGTAATGTCAGTTAATAACCTCTCTTTTCTGATGTTCTCCACATATTTATACCAATGATATCTCTGACTCATTGCAGTCTGCAGCCAGAACACTCTTCTTAATTGATTGGAGCCCTTCCATTTTTCCCTGTCACAGCTTCATAATTTAATTATTAACCCCCAAATTCAGACATAAAATTTATTTTCTACAATATTTCACATTTCTCCCATCTGGCTGTGTATATGCTGGGGAAGCTTCACTTTCCATTCTTTCCTTGTCAGTTTTATCAAAGACTCCCTAGGAAAAAGAAGAGAGAAAGAAATCACCAGCTATAACCATTGCACATCCATCCTATCTCTGCTAAACAAACTTGCCATTAGCCACCCTAATCATCTTCATTTCACAAACCAACTTCTATGGGTTCTTGCTTACAAATGAAACCTAATGATGTTAGGTATGACTTTTTGTACCTATCCATATTATTAAAGTCTATTATCTTTCTAAGTGACTATTAAGGTGTTTCCTTTGGGTTTCTCAGGTACACACTAAATTCATGAGAAAATAACCTTGTCTTTGGATGAACTTATATTCAAGATGCTTTTAAGATCAGATTTTCATAAATATGTGTGATTCAAATTGGTATCCATCAGTTCCTTTCTTCATCATTCAGGCATTCATTCAACATCTAATTGGTATTTAACATAAAAAGAAGAGATATTGTCTTATGCACTAGATAGGAAGAGGAATAGAGCAGAATAAGTACCAATTTTGAGGAAGTCATTTTATATCGGCATATTAGTGAAGAATTCCTATATGGAATGTAAAAATAACATCATGTGGAGAAATCTAATGAAATATGTCAGATTTAGCATTGAAACCTAAGAATGACTAAGTGGGTAAGTCTGGTAATGGTGTGTTCCAAGATCAGTTAATGCCACTTAAAAATACTCAAATGTCATGAAAAATAAACATATTTGTTCTATATTTTTAATATTCTTATTTTAGTCCTATATTTATACCATTCATGTGAGACTTCAATGTACATATTTACTTTTTTCAAACTAATAGTTTCAGCATATCAAGGACAGTGCAACTTCTTTTTAACTAATCTGGCAGCAGCACCTGGTATCATTGCACCGGCAGTGAACTATCAATTAATTGTGAATAAATCTGTTATTAGCTGTCTGGGGTAAACTTAATATATGCTCAGGAAACCTCTAGGACAATGCTGAGATTACTGAGGCCTGATAAACTTAGACCAATGTCAGCAAGTATGAATAAGTTTTCAAAATATCACTACTATATTCTGAGATCTCCTTTAAATTTAAAGTGAATACAGTTGGTCAAATTTCTTAGAGTATGAATTATATTTTTTATGTCATGACTGAAGCAAGTGACCTTGTAAAATTCGAGGGCGTTAAGAAATATTTTCATTGCCAAGACCAATTTTGACGTATCTTCACTTGGGAGGAAGTGGCCTTTGCCAGTTGCAAGGGGCTCACACTTCTCCTGCCTCTTTTTCAGAGGCCTGAGGGTGATTTGAGGACCGATGCTTTTTCATTTCCCTAGAGAATCTAGTTAAATTGAGAAGAAAATAATCATCATAAATCATACACAATGTCTTGAGACTTAACATTTTTCATATAACTCAGGGAGTACTAGCATCATGACACTTGAATGACATACAATAATAGGGTACATGGACCCAAATTAGCAGACCAGGGTGTTATCAGAAGAAGGTAAAGATATTTTTAAATTGTAACACATAGTTAGCAAACTGTGATTAAGCACTGGGGCAGATTATAAGACACTTCAGTGTCATTTTAGCCCTAATACTGAGATTCCAGCAAAATATAACAGAATTATAGAAGTCACACAAACTGACTGATGAATGTAACACGCATGCCAAAAGCGATCTCTGCTCTAAGATGCTTTTTTTCTTTCATTTTCTGCAACTTTATTATATAAAGGCAACATTCAAAAGTAATAGCTCAGGGTGCACAGGTCGTTCAGCGGTAGAATGCTCACCTTCCATGCAGGAGACTTAGGTTCAATTCCCGGCCCATGCACCCTCTCAAAAAAAAAAAAAGTAATAACTCAGATAAACAGACATTCTCTTTAGTTACTTAGGTCTTTGAGACACTTATTTTCTTCAACCATCACTGATTTATACATATTGAAACTAGTCTTATAAATACATTCCAAAAAAATCATTTTTACAACTTGGTTATATTCTTACTATTAGATTTTTAGTGCAAGAGTTCATTTAAAAAACTCAAAACAGCCAACAAAATAGTCACTTTGATTTGCTTGCTCCTTGTTTATATCATAAATCAATTACTAGATATGATTTTTGTGGCCTTTACCTGACAATTTATGAAAGAAATGGAATTCAAAAACTAGAAGTCAAAAATCTCTTATGCCTCCATCTTACCCACCTTCGTCAGTCTTTCATGGATCTTCCAAATCTTACCTCGATCTACTTTCCATATTTGACTCCCGCTCTCCCCTTATAGTCACACTTTTGCTTAAAAACAAACTGATTTACATATTATTTCTTACACCTATTATAGAGTGTCATCTCTTTTTTTTTTCTTCAGGAATCTGTACCTGGAATCTGTTCACAGGCATGCTTATGAAAACCATACTCATCTTCTATGACTTTTAAATATTGTCTTATTTATGAAGTTCCACAAAGTCATTCTAAACCATAGTAATTTCTCTTTTTCTGAAGTGCTTGCCAACTTTTCAAGTCATAATATACGTAAAAAATCATTCACACTACATAGCATCTGAAGTAAAACGATATGCATAGTCATACAACTGGAAGAAAACTAAATAGAGGGTCTAATTGTCCTAGAATCAGCAAGACCAGTCAAGAAAAAAAATCTGGGGTGGGCCACGGTGGCTCAGCAGGCAGGAATGCTTGCCTGCCATGCCAGAGGACTCGGGTTCACTTCCCAGTGCCTGCCTATGTAAAAAATAAAAAAAATTTAAAAAAATAATAATTAAGAAAAAAAATCTGGCTCAGATGCAACCAGGTATGTCTATAAGAAAGCACTTAATTCTGAATCAATTAGTTGATGATTTGTTCAGGTGCTCTCTTATAACATGATTTGTAAGAGTTTTTATGTCATTATTGAACTCTTCTTGCCCTGTTCCCTGAACAGACAGCACACTTTTTGAAAGTAGGGATACATCATATACATATATTTTAAACATGAGAGTGATTTGCATTTTTTACAGCATTAAGAAGATTCTCAATATATACTATTTGTTTATTCTCATGCTCCACTCTAAGCAGCTTAAATTTAGTTGCAAAAAAACATTCATGAAGAGATTTAGTTTCTGATTACAACTGCAGGTTGCATATCATCTCCGAGCTCTATTGCTTCTGATGTCTTTGATTTAGAGTTAAATTCTTTTAAAGTTGAAAGAAATAAGAATTGATATAATCATTTGTTTGGAGTGAGTTAAGACTGACAGAGTTACTAGCTGACTTTGATATATGGATTTTTTATTGTTTTGTTTTTTCTCTTGGGTAGGCACCGGAAATCGAACCCGGGTCTCCTGCATGACAGGTGAGAACTCTGCCTGCTGAGCCACCATGGCCTGCCCAAAATATGGGTTATAATTTATCACACAGAATCACGTTGTCCTCAATTGATCCTAATGATTCAATTATTTTTAATTAGAGTATTGTGTCACAGTCATTGATAAGACAATGTCTTTGGATATCCTTTGTTCTTTGTAGGATCTTTAATACATTGTTTAAATGATTGTTTCTAAAACCCACCATTCTCTTTGAAGTGATTTTTAGCAATTTACTGGTTTATATAAGCATGTTCAGTACCCTATATTTCCATGTTATGGATTAAACATTTAGTTAAACTAACAGTCTACACCCCAGGCAAGACTGTGACATATTGACAAAAGATATCAAATTTTTAATGTTTAAATAAAAATATATTTTGAGAATGACATGGATGTTTAAAACCACTATGAAAGGCAATTCAAAATTTAAGCCTTTTGTTTCTGTTGCTGCTTTTCATTTTATAACTCATTTACTTTCTACAAAAATATTTTAAATAAGTTTCTCATGTACTCCTACAGATAATTTAGTTAATTCATATTGATTCAAAATGTTTTCTCATCTTGAGGTCTTTGCTCTCTCCTTTCAGCCTCAGTCTGAATATTTGTTGAATATTGTGCCTGAAAGTGATAATTTTTAAAGCTATGATCTGATTTCATGGTGTATATTTACTTTAAACAAATTAAGCTTAAAATTATGTTTACATTTTATATAAATAATTGCATAGCAAATAAACATATTTATGATAGAAAGCAACAGCATTAGGGAGTGAGACAATGCAAGTATTTCCCTACTTCGTATGGCTAATTCCTAAAGTGTGTTAAAAATTGATTCATTGTTTCTGCATACATTTTCTACCAATATTAGTTCTATAATAATTGATGAGGCCAAAGCAATCAAATAAATCACTATAATGAGAGAAATATTTAGGAATAGTTATGGAACATTTTCTGGTACCACTTTTTTTTTTGTATGGGCAGGCACCGGCAATCGAACCCGGGTCTCCAGCAGGGCAGGTGAGAATTCTGCCACTGAGTCATCATCACACTGCCCTAGTACCACTTTTAAAAATAAAAAGTAAATATGAAGTTGATTTTGCTGACCAATTCCATAGAAGGGAAGTTCTCCGATTTATACATAGGAATAACTCCCTTACGAGCAATTATGTGGGTGAAAAAGCGTTCCCTTTCTGTAATACTTCAAGGATGTTTTTCGTAAGGCTGATACACAAACTAAATTCATGCAATTCAAACATTGTAGTTCTGTTTCTTTAATGAACATCATAACTAAGTTAATTAGCTCATAATTCATCAGATTCCATTCATATTTTAATCCATTAATGAAATAAGACAATGGAATGCAGAAGAGAAAGGAGAAGAGGCCATCAAGTGCATTACCACATACCTGAAAAGCCAAGGAACCCCAAAGATTGCTGGTCAGCCAGAAGATACTGACCCCAGGAGGAAGCAAACTTTCAGTCTTCTGAAGCCATGAGCTAGTAAATTCCTGTGGCTAAGCAAACCTATTGCATGGCATTTATTTTAGAAGCTAGGAAATTCAAATATGGATAATAGGATTAAGGAATAATGTGTATAAAATGCACAATGTCTGACACATACTTGTTCAGGAAACTATTTTGGCATTATATTATCTTATTATAGTTTGTTTTGAGGAGAGAGTAATTTATCTGTGGGAAAACTTCAATATCTAAGAGACAATTCCAGTTAGAATTAAATCCCATGTTAATTATACCATTAAAAAGAGGGTAAACTGGGTGGTGCAATGGTGGCTCAGTGGCAGAAGTCTTGCCTGCCATGCCGGAGACCCAGGTTCAGTTCCCAGTATCTGCCCATGTAAAAAAATGAGGGAAAATTATTCTTACTCATTTTTAAATTAGAGACCTCTAGGCAGAAAACATTGCTTTAGAAAACTGCTGCAACTTGATTCTGGCAGATATATGTGAACAGGGACACAATAGGCAACGATAATATTGCAATTTCTGTAACTTCTGTTGTGACAGGAGTAGAAGTGCATACACAAATCTTGACAATGTGGATGAGTTGGTACTTGACAAGCATTCTTGCCCTCATTTACTTTCTCCTGTGCTTAAGAATATTCTGAAAGAAATGCCAATATTCTAGAAGTTTGGGAGATTGCCAATTATAGCCCCATTTGAGATGCAAACAATTGCACTCATCAGTAAGCAAGAAGGTGAACTGTTTGAAGAACTCTTTCTATTAATGCCACAGTAAATGTGGTGGGTCCGTCATGAGACATTTCAATACACGGTGCATGTAATTTGAATTTACAAGCAACCTGCTGAGAATGCAGAGACCTACTTTCCTCTGTCGTGATTTTAGTGCATATTAGGCAACATCCCTAAATATTATTCCTTCTTTAAGGTTATTTGTTTCTGTAATACGCTTATGAATTCATAGGAAACATGCTCTCTTCCTCCGACTTAGTAGAAGACATGTATTGCCTACAGAGACGAATAGGCTCATGCTGAAATCTGCTGACATTTTGCATCTAAAAAATCTCTCCCATAGTCTTCTTTAAAACAAAACAAAAGAAGAGAAGGGAGACAATTATAGGCATAATTTAACATTAAAAAATGAAAGATAAGTACAAATAAAACACTTAGAATTACTAATGAATGTATAGTCTCATTGAGGCAAATTCAAACTACAATCTATAGTTCAGTATAGATTTATACTTCTAATATAACTGCCTATTATTTCACAAATGTTATAACTCTTATGGTGATAGTATTTGGGGAGGAAATATTAAACGCCACTTGTCAAGTCAATGGCCTATTACAGTCAAGTTTCCTTAAAATATATACCTAATATGCATATTGAGGATTTTTAATAATTTAAAATTATGTACTGTAGCTGTGAGCAGAAATGAGACTCTGATCGAGTCTGTGTAGAAAAATCTCAAGTTTCAAAACAGTTTAGTAGAGTCCTTTCCTCAAGAAAGAAAATTATGGCAATTTTAGTAGGGGGGGTCCATTTGTGTCCCAGTTTTGGTTCTGTCATATGTGTCAGTACCTTCTTGTAACCAGCCTGTTAGAAGCACACACTTAACTTTTGTGGAGAAGATCAGTCCCTGTGCATGCAGTGACACATCACAGACATATAACAAAGAAAAGAACAGAACAGAACATATTCTACTTGATCTACTTGGCTAATGAAAGCATTTGGGCTTATGTTTTGTCTGTAGTACATTAGCATTAACTGAAAATATTAAATTCATTGTATGCTTCAAGAGTTAGCATAGTATAATGGTAAATATTATGGATGATCAGGTCAAACTGTTTGAATTTAAATCCTGAGTAGGCTAGTTATGAACTGTATGATTTGAGGCAATCTACTTAGTCTCTATGCACTTCACAATCTTTATCTATAAAATAGAGATTTTTCTACCTTACAGGCTTATTTGAAGATTAAATAGATAATCCAAATAAAGTACACATTTAAACTATCATTATTTTTAAAATCAACAACTGAAAAATCTATTTTAGGTTATTTTTTCCAGGTTTTATTATGTATGTTCTATTCAATCTGTACGTTATTGAAACTGTAGAAAGGTCATAGGTCACCATCCTCATTTATTTTTCAATAGTTTAATCAACGTATTAAATAATTCAACAAATACTTACTGAACGTCTACTATGTTCTCAGCACTGTCACTGATGAAATAATTGAAGATAGATACATTCACTGTTTTTGTTGATCTTATAGTATGTTATTAAGATTTAGATAAACAGAAGAGGGAAATTTTCTATTTTGTTATAATAAGAAAATTTTTACTCATTTTTATTTAGATATAACAATGAGTTACCACATTAAGAAAGCACCAATTCACTGAAGTTCAAGTCCACCTGTGAACTAATTATTTAATATAGAGCTAAATAAGGATAAGTTATAGAAGTTAGAAGTTTCTTTCTAGCAATTATCTGCTGCCTACAACTTAAGTACAGCATTTATTCTTAAAGTCATTCATCCATTAACTCAAATAGCTGTTGAGTTATTCTCTGTGCCAGTCTCTGAAAGACACCTTGAACCAAAACACTGATAAGAAACCTTTCCTCTTTGCCCTGAGAGTGGTGGGTGAGTATATGTGGAAACAGAATGTGGGTTTATTTATAGTAAAGGTGTGTCCACAGTATTGTGGAGAAAAAAGAAGCAGTAAGAAGTAACATTTTAGATTTTTTTTCAAAAATTGTCATATATAACTACATGTATAAAAATATATTGTGAAATAGAAGGCTTCTACGTAAGAAATATTTTTCAGGAAAAGTAATAGTAGGAGATATATTTGGTTGAAAGTAAAATCGGACTTACAAAGATAAAAGGAGAAAATGGTAAGTATGAAGCAATAACTGACTTCTGGCTTGGAAAAGATTGTTATGAGAAAACAGTGCAGAGTAGTTTTCTTTTTCCTGAAGTCAGTGAAAAAGGAATCTAGCTTCAGGCTCCATATTAGGAAGAATTCCCCCAGAGTGCTAGGATGTACGGCACAAAGAATGAAATAGCTATTTTTGAATACTCACCAATTACAAACTAGAGATTGTTTCTTGGAGAGAAGGCAAATGTCATATACATTCATATGAAATAAGCTAAATTAACCATCTGTAGGAGGTCTCCAAGGCTGAACACTACCACTCAAATTTGTTCTTATGAATGACTATACATGGTAGTCTATAAACTTAAAGAAAATATACAAGTGTGATAGTTAACTTCATGTGTCAATTTGGGTAGATGATGGTGTCCAGCTGTTGGGTCAAGCAAGCACTGGCCTGGTTGTCACTGTGAAGATATTTCCTGGACTTAAATCATTAGTCAGTTGATTGCATCTATTGCTGATTACTTCTACAGCAAACAAAAGAGATTGCCTTCAGCAATGAGAGAAGTCTCCTTCAACCAGCTGAAGCCCTTAAAGGGAGAACTGATGATTTCAAACAAAGAATTTCTAAATATACTTTATCCAGCCAGTTTCACTTGGGGAATTCATCGACACCTTGTGGTCTCCTTACAGAATTTGACCTTGCCAAATTATTATTTATTACTTATATAATTTTATGTATATATATATATATATATATATATATATATATATATATATATATATATTTATTTATTTCCCTGGAGAATCCTATCAAGTCTGACATTTGACATTCTGATGCACAATATAGCAAAGCACCCAGAGATTTCTGAATCTAATGCTTTCAAACTAATCAGGGGAAAAGCCCTGATTATTAGTCAAGAGATAATAAGAGAGTATCTTAACAGATAAAGGACAGATACCCTGCTGTGTTGATGATAAGCATAATCCCATTCCCTGTTGCCAATGGTGCTTACCCCATACACCAAGGAAAGAATGGCAGCACCTATCTGATACTTTCAGCCAAAGTTAAGTAAACTGCATTGTTTGCTATTGATTGGATGAACATATTTGGACTGACATGAATCACCATTTTGAGGGCAGTTTCCAGTTTTATACATAACTAGAAAATGGCACAGAGAATCATTTACTGGTAGATTCAGGTGTCATCTAACTAACAGAGAAGGAGCTGATTTCTCTCTCCTGACTGAAAATTTTAAATTGGAATTTGGATTCACAAAGACTTGCAAAACAATAGAGGAAGAAGTACTTGTGGAGTCCCTGAGGGTGTACTTAAGAACAGGTAGGGACTTTCTTTCTTTGTTTGAGTGGCATACATTCTTGTTTTCAATAGTTTTTCCATCTGGTTAAAAGTAATAAATTTTGTATTTACATGAGTTGGTTGGCATTATTACCTTTGCTTTATACAGTTCCATGCTGAATAAAACTGAAATTACATGGGGAAAGGATACAGTTAAATATTAGGTCTGATGCTTACTCTTTTTATAGTCTGTCAAGTTTTGGGAAATAAACCTTAAATGGGTCTTAAGTAAGCACAAAATTTGGTATACTCCATCTACCAGCCCTTGGCTCATTTGCCCTCAGGTGCATTCCTCACCTTTCACCTGTTCTTCTTAGTGTTTCACAAACAATGCCCCATCCAAGCTGCACTTTCCGGACTCCTGTGTCCGGTGGCATCTGGCTGGGATTGCCCAAAAGGAAGTATTAACAAGAAGAGAAAAGTCAAGGTCTTTCTCTCCATCCCTCTCTACCTTTGAGTCATGTGTTATCTCTGGCTACAGCTGCTTCCAAAATCTGTGGTCCTAGGTTACAGTGGTTCTGGCCCCTGGGATCTGGAAACAATACTTTCTTCCTTTGTCCTTCCAGCCTATTGGTAGTAAAAACTTTCTCTTGTTACTTGTCTTCAGGTTTTTTTATTCACTTTTCCCTATTGGCTGTTCTGGCTTTTCCATCATCTATGTACCTGATTCCCTGAAATATAGTACCTTTGTTTTAAATATTGAAAGTATCGTCTATCTTCCTCATTTGAACTAACAGTGCAGTTCTTAGGACCAGAAGTACTCCCGAGATCCTTATAATGGGATTCTGAGATTAGTTACTTGCCTGCTTAAATGGGGTGTTGTTAATCAATGATTTTCAATAGTATTATGATTATGTAAAGTATCACCTGTGGTTGCTTAGAATGAAATTCCAGTCAAAAGCAAGACTTTAAGAAGTAAAGGTGTTCCTGCACTTGATCAAGATGGCAATAATTATGTTTATTCAGACAACAAGGTGGAATTATCACTTTTTGTGGCACATCTACTGTCACTAGAGAACTAACAGAAATAATGGTAAGTGCAGAGAGCTTTTGCAATTCACTCAAAGCATATGAGGATACAAGAAAGCATCAAAGCCAGCACTAAAATGATTTTTGACTTCTTGATGCTTTATGGGAAACTTGGTTATGTAATGCCTAAAATATGATTTTATAAGTGACTGAATCACAAGTTGAGATATACACAATGGAAATAAAGTCTGTTATTTAAAGGTGAGGGCATTAATGGGGAAGGAACAGGGCCCCAAGATTTTGGATGGTGTATTGGTTAGGGTTCTCTAGAGAAACAGAATCAACAGGGAACACTCGCAAATATAAAATTTATAAAAGTGTCTCACATGACGGCGGGAATGCAGAGTCCAAAATCCACAGAGTAGGCTGTGAAGCTGATGATTCCAATGGAGGGTCTGGATGAACTCCACAGGAGAGGCTCACCAGCCAAAAGAGGAAGAGCCTGTCTCTTCTGAATCCTCCTTATAAGGCTTTCAGTGATTAGATTAGCATCACTCATTGCAGAAGACACGTCCCTTTGGCCGATTACAAATGGAATCAGCTTTGGATGCAGCTGACATGCTCATGGTTTAATTCTATGAAACGTCCTCTTTGCAACAGACAAGCCAGCACTTGCCCAACCACCACTTGGCCAAGTTGACACATGAACCTGACCATGACAGATGGGTATAACTAGGTGTACACAGTAAGCCTGCAAAACTTTAAGGCCCAAGTTTTCCTTGGCCTACACTGCAAGCAGAAGCAAGTTATTCTGCATTGTCTAAGGAAACTAGCTATATCAGTCATGGTACGGATAATGTTAAGGAAAAGGGAATATTGAGAAACTCAGAGATTTGCAGATATGGCAATCTTTAACCACCCACATGCTTGAAGTAGCAAGGGAAAAAATAAGAGCCCATTCAGACTCAGAACAGGATCTCCATTTGTAGAGACATGCAGCAATTACCAGAACTGCAATCCAACCTGTTTCATTACTCACCCTTCAGTCTTACCTACTGATGCCTCCATTGGCCAAACTAAGCCAGCTATCAGTGCTAAACTCTTTAGCAGGTAGTAAAGTATGTAGATTGCACCTGAAGTGGAGAGCAAATGGAGATTACTAAGTACATTCCATCCCTTTTGCCACTCTTCATCCATTCCTGATCTTTCCTCATTGGAAAAAATACTCACCCTTCAAACCAGGGGATCCCCACCCCACTATAATGGTTCATCTCAATTCAGTTATCCCTCCCCATTAAGCAAAAATTATAACATTTGCTGCTTTCTATAGTCTTCCGATAAGGTAGAAAGAGAATAAAGAGAAAAAGAAAAAAATAAATTATAATTGCTATGGGCCCCAACTGGGTGCTGGGTCAGCAGACCTAAGTTGATAATTAACAGCTTCCTTCTTACATCAAACATTTTGTTCTTCATGTTCTCCTACAGTATATCAGCTAGAAGAGATTCTCTAACCAGCAAGGTGACCAAATGTTTATAATTATTGGATCCAAGACCTGAGTGGATCTGTCTTTATTGGATTGTTGCACTTTCTTACTGACCATTATCACTGGACATGGGAATGAAAAAAGGCACTCCAGTAAATTTGCTCTGGATCAGTCCTCCTTTGCCACTGTGGTGTAACAGACCAATATTCCCTTCATAATCTGGATTAATCACTCTGCACAACCAACTGTATATATTCTTTGCCTCTGTCCCAGAAGCATGGGGAGCAAAAATGCCCATTAAGGTGTCTTAGCTTCCAACTGAACAGAACCATGATTGTGTTCTCTAGTATACACACACCTCCTCTGAACACTAAGATCTCCAAACCCACATGCTCAAGCCTGAAGGAAATATTCTGCAAAGGTTATTACATTTATTAATGAAAGAGACCACTGCTATCATTACTGGGCTTGTACATTTTGGTTAAAGAGAAAATGGAATGACACATTGGACAACATTGCAACTACAGGACATAGTTTCAGTAGGCCAGAACATTATTCTATCAAACACTCTGCTTTCTGTGTGACAAGTTTATTAGTGAAATCAGTCCATCTATTGCACATGAGTTCATTGTTAATTTCTTTGCACTTTTAAATGAGTTTCCTGTTTGGAGGCAATGATGTATTAGATAAAATGGCAATAAATAAGGCGTTCTGCAGGTCCACTAATGGGTATTCTGAAAGAAGATTTAAGCTAGGGAAGATAAATTCATATTTGAAGTATGTGTTTATTTTCATGAGGGCAAAATCCCAGGTGAAGAAGGGGATCAAATATATTCTAACAGTAATGTCTGTTTAACAGGTTGGGCAGTTGGTAGCAGATCAGCTGTAATGCAGGTTTGTCCATGATTTTGAGCCCAAGCCTAGCCCATATGCCTGCCTACATGTACTTTATACATGGAACCATGGAGGTATTTGGTGAATAAATTTAACTGATAATTACAGGATGGTTCATCTTACCTATCTGATTATTGAAAGTTTCCTCTGCAGAAGACGTTTCTGAACATATCTATTTGGTCATTCTAAGATGTCCATCCAACACATCTTCTCAATCCTCATTGTCACAAATCTTCCAATTTTATTCTTTATTTTTCTAGCAATGCAAGACTTAGCCACTACCCACTTTTAAATATAAATAGTAGTATAGATCAAATATAAAATAAATATAAAATAGATGACTAGATTTTCTGCTTGATATTTGACCCAAGGAAAATTTATCTTTATCACTGTCTCCAAAGGCCTTCCCAAGGTGTGTTGAGATGCAGCAGCTATGTACTTTCAGATGTAATATAATTGGAGCAGGCTAAAAGCACAATGGGAGGCCCTCTCACCTTTCTCACCTCTGTTTTTGTGCAAGTGCCTGCATGTCCTCTCACATGTGTTCTCAATAAATCTCCGGCCTGCTTATTCTATGTTGTGATGTATCCTTGAATTCTTTCTCACAGCATGGCCACGAACCTGGAAGTCAAAATCCAGCAATGTATTTGGGAGTATCAGCCAGGAGACTCTTCTCTCTGACCATCTGCACTGGTAAATCATGGCTATTAACTGGGAAGCTTAGCTGTGTGCTTTCATTTTTTAATTCTTGCTTGGCTCTCTCTTTCCTCCTGTTTCTCTCTTTCCCTCTGTTTTTTTTCTCTCTCTCATCTTCTCTCTCTTTCTCCTTGGCTCTCCAAAACTTCCCCAATCATTTGACCATTGCATCACTAGGAATTTAGGAGCTCTAATCTGGTCATTCCAGGACATACGCTTAGTTCACTCTGAGCCTCCGGTTCCCTCCTCAGTGGTGACCAGAAACCAACCCCATACCATGCAGATCCAAGGAGGCTCAGGGTGGTAGGTGATTACCACCCTTTGAACCTGACTGGTGCCTTCTCCCCATGTTCAGCAGGAGTCCGATGGGAGCCAATAAAGTCTCTCTCTCTTTCTCTTTCTCTCTATCCCCCTCAGCTCTCTAAGACTTCCCCACATTCTCTTTTCCTCCCCTCTGAGGACTCAGACCCTTCCTCCTGCTAAATCTGTTCTTTTCATCTCTTTAACAGAGGTACTCTCCTCTGCCTACATGAGAAAGTCCCTCTTTCTCTTCTGTCTGGCTTTCAATGTTGTGTTGTTTGGAACTGTTTTGTACCCCAGAAAAGCCATGTCCTTCTAATCCAATCATGTGTGGGCAGAACTATTGTTGGTTGGGACCTTTTGAGTAGGATGTTTCCATGGAAATGTGACCCCTTTAAGATGGACCCTAATCCTTACTGGAGTCCTTTAAGAAAGCCAATGGAGTGGGAGAGAGCTCAGAAAAAAAATGTCCCAGGTGAAACCAGAAGGACCCACAGGATACAAAAGAGCTCTTTTGAAACCAACCCAGGAGAGAAGGGCCAACAGACATTGCCATGTGCCTTTTCATGTGACAGAGGAACCACAGATGCCATTAGCCTTATTTCTGTGAAGGTGTCCTCTTGTTGATGCTTTAGTTTGGACATTTTTATGGCCTTAGAACTGTAAATTTGTAACATAATAAAATTCCTTTGAAAAACCAATTCATTCTGGTATATTGCATTCTGGCAGCTTTAGAAAACCAAGACCAATGTTTTTTGAGACATTCCATCTTTTGTAACACAGGATTCTGGGCTAAGATTTTTGTACCAAACAAGCTGTTGCCTTTAACATTCTAGGCAGTCACCTCTGGTTTAAGCTCATGAGAATTGGGTACTTTGCAATAGGAATATCTCCCCTTTAGGTCTTGATTATTTAGTCTCTATTGAGACTCACTGCAGCTATATATAAAACTTTTCTTCTAGAACATGCTTGCTTTTTAGCCCTAAGGAAATAGGAAACTTAGAGGGCAAAGGTAGTCCCAGAGGCATTGTGCTAGACTTTCCTATGTTTCCCCACTTTGGAAACATAGGTCTAGACATGCCCAGGGATGTCCAGCAGCTCCTCTCAGGGATGCCCAGAGACTGTACTTCCTGTGTTCCCAAGTGACTGGGCTAGTGGAGAGGACTCCTTGAAAGTGCTGCCCTGGAATTCTTCCAGGCAAGGCCAGGGAAACTCCCATGGAAGTGTAGATTTAGGCATTTTTCAGGAAAGGTGCAATGTGAGGTTTGTGTCCCCAACTCCTCAAGAATGTTGTTCTGGAATTCTTCTAGGCAAGGTCTGGGAAACTTTCAGAAGTATAGGTTGAGACATTACTCAGGAAAGGTGTTCCAAAGATGCCTGGTGAGTATACTCCCTATGTTCCGAAGTGATAGGACCAGCAGAGAGGGAAACACCAAGCTCTGACACACACTGAGATGCCACATGGTCACACTGGTGTTAGTGAGTCTCCTCTTTTTCCTTCTCCAAAGAAAATGGGAACTGTCAACATTAATATAAGCTTAAAAAATGGAGATACATAGCCTTTCAGTGGGATACTCAATTACAGTCTGTAAAAGACAGGGGAAATAGTAAGAAATTCCCTATTCCCAGATATTTGTAGCTCTCTATCAAGACAAGGAACTGAGAATAACCTGCTGCTTATGTTATGTCCATGTCTCAATTTCTATTAGAAGAAAAAATCTTTAATGATCCCCTTTTAAAACTTGTACACTTCTTCATTAAAAAAAGACAAAGCAAAAAAACCTTTATACTGTTAATAAAAGTGATATTTTCATTAAAAACTTTATACTGTCAACAAAAGTGATATTTTCACTAAAAGAAAAAACTGTATGCTAAAAGTCATGAAAAAATTGTACCACCAAACCAGTTGATTATATAAGCTAAGGGAAATCACTGTGGAGAAAGGAAAACCTGTCTCTGTTCCAAGAGAAGTTAGTGGAAACCCAAAAATGTATAGTAATGTAAGCCCTGATTCCCAGGAAAGTCAAACCTTTCCAGGCACCTATTTTCATTAGCCAGTCTGCCCTTGCCATTCAAAAAATGCTTCAAAACCTCTTCATGGGTCCACAAATTCCTCCTAGTGACCTCTTAAAACTGCCTTTTCTGTCTTTAACAATTGAGACAAGGCTGAGGAGGAGGAAAAGGCAGAGAAAAGTAAGCAGAAAACCAGAGACCAGTTCAGTTTATCACAGCCACTATTTAAAAGCACCCTAACCTCTCAAGGTCACCTGAATCATGACTCCAACCCTCAACGACTTGTTTAAACTGCAGGTCAGAAGGCCACTGCAGACAAAGTTCCAGAAGCCTTGAGACAACCCTTAACCAAAGGATCTACCACGACCTTTTGCCTCAAGAGTCACCAACAGGGGTATTGGGCCAGGAACTGCATTGTCTCTCAAAGAGGAGGCAGGACAGCCCCTCAAGCCCTGCTTGTGGCAAGTGAAAAAGATTGAGAACGCTTAAGGCTGCTTCTGGCTCTGCTGTTTTCACATCTGACCATCACCTAAAGGAATCTTGGGTGACACTTAATATAGCAAGATTATTAATTTCTTAACTAAATAATAAAGCCACTAACTTTGTTCTAAACTGCACTCTGGAACAAAGTGCAGAGTGCAGTTTGGAACAAACTGGACTTATCTAGTTATGGGAATTGACGGTAAAGACAAAACTATGACCTTCACCACCCCTCTCCTTTGTAAGCTTGAAAACATTCTAGTAATGTCATATTATCCTATCAATTTCTTATTTCCCCTGAATACCTGGGCCCTCTTCTAGGGAGGAATCTTCTTCACTCTCTGAGGGCCATTGTAAAACTAGTGAACCCAGCTAGTGATTAACCTCTTGTTTTCTCTGAAGCCTCTACTCTATTGAGTTCTCTTAGCGTACCAAAAAATCCTTAAGGAAATAAACCCATCTGTATGAGATAAAGGCATCCCAGGGCAAGCCCACAAAATAGCCCTTGTCTGCATTCAAATTTTCAGTCTTAGATCTTAAAGATGTATTTTTTTATATTCCTCTTCACCCTAACTCTAAATACCTGTTTACTTTTCAATGGCAAGGATTTAAAAATAAGATTCCCACCCTACTCAGTACTGCCCCAAGGATTTCAAAATAATCTCCATATCTTTAAAAATGCCTTAGCAGCAGAACTTACTGGCCTCCCACTGCCTCAAAGTATAGTCTTACAATATGTTAACTTAGTGAACTAGCATATTCTTAACATAAAAGTGGATTTTGTTTGTTGAAGACATTGCTAACTGAATGAATATGGAAAGTCAAAGAAAGTTTAAGAAAGTGAATTTTGTAGTCATTACTGACTATACACTATAGGTGGATATAAAAAGTTGCAGAAGATTTTAAAAAGTAAATTGTGTAATTGTTGACTGAAATCCCTGTATGGACATGGAAAGCTGTGAAGCACTTTAGGAGGTAAGTTTTGTTTGCGGTCACTGTTGAGTACAAAAAGTAATAGAGAGTTTATAAAAATGAATTCTGAAAAAAAAAAAGAATTCTGCCTTTCATAGTCAAATGCTGCTCTATTTTTAATGACTCTTAAAGAAAAGTTATAAAAAAGCTTTTCTTAACCTCTGAGCACTCTGTCTAAAAGACAGAAACTTTATATCATATTAGAATAATATCCTTCTATGTTGACCTTATCCTTTATTTCAGAAGACAAGTTCTCTTACTGTTAAAGGAATGCTATTATAAAAAACTTACTCTCTCATCTTGTAAAGGTGAAGTGCTAAAATAGTCTAACGTACTGCATACAAAGTGTTTAAAAGTATTGCAATAATTTAAAAAGGTTTTCTGTCTTTCTGTTGACTAAATTTGCATAAGTAAAATGTTAGTCACATATTTTTAAATTGTTCAAAATTACTAAAACTTAATAGTATCCTCACTGTCCACTTTAAATCCTAATAATAATCTGTTATCATAACTAAATTTATTGTCAGTTACACGACTTCGCTCTAAAACTTTTCTAAAATTATGTGGTCAGCTTCAAATCAGAACTTCAACATAAACTTTAAAAGAGCAACAAGGCAAATGTATAAATTATGTCATACCAGTTCATTAAAATAATCCTAGTAAATGTTTAAAAGTAAAGCAGAACAAAACTTATGCTATAATTTGTCAAATATGTTTATTTCTAAAAGTACCTTAATTAAAAGAAAGCAAAGTATGCATAGTCATTGTGGTAGTTAGATGCAGGTGTCAACTTGGCTAGGTGAAGGTGCCTAGCTCTATTGCTGTGGACATGAGCCAATGGCATGTGAACCTCATCTGTTCCTCATTACATCCGCAGTAGGCTAAGAGGTGTGCCTGCTGCAATGAATGATGTTTGATTTAATTGGCTGGTGCTTAAATGAGAGGGCTCAGTGTAGCACAGCCCAAGCAGCTCAGCATACCTCATCTCAGCACTCACAGCTCAACAAAGGCCTTTGGAGATGCAGAAAGGAATCACCCCAGGAAAAGTTGTTGGAACCCAGAGGCCTGGAGAGAAGGCCAGCCGAGATTGCCCTGTGCCTTTCTACATAAGAAAAAACCTCTGTTGAAAGTTAGCTGCCTTTCCTCTGATGAACTATATGTTAACTAAATAAATGCCCTTTTTATTGAAAGCCAATCTGTCTCTAGAGTGTTGCATTCTGGCAGCTAGCAAACTAGAACAGTAATGCAAGGATTTCAGCTTAACAAACAAAACTAATTGTCCTTACCTGAGTCTAAGAACTAGGAAAAGGGAAAAGGCTGTGCCTTCCTAGTCCTGCATGCTTGCATATTTAAGAGCTTGAGTATCTCAAGCAATACTCAAGCTTGTAAATGCCATGCTCTTATTAACAGAAATAGACCTGGCCATCAGAAAATAATATTAACATCTTTCAAGGAAATAACTAGGCTGACAAGGCAGGTATGGCTGCAACTCAATCAATCAAGCCTCTTCTAAGCCTCATTCCTGCACCTACTGGCACATGTGCCCTTATTCCTGGTTTAGCAAGAATAAGCCAATGAGCTAAGATCAACTCCTGGACTGGAAAGAGGGTCATTTTCTTCCCTCTTCTCCAGTCTCTATTGGCTAATGCACTTCCTAGGCCTGCTGACTTCTATTTTTCTCTTATTATTGATTGACCCTTGCATTTTTAAACTTCTCACCAAGTTTTTTTTTCTCCTTTCACAACAAACTTCTCATCAGAGGCTATGCTGCTGTACCTCCTGCTCAACCAGCCATCATTAATAGCATAGCCAGAGACTCCTATACACCCACAAGTAGGCCTAAAGCCCACTGACAGCTTGAAGCAATTACAGAAAACAGATCATTGGCCAAAATTCCCTAAAGATTAAAGGGAGTTAGAAGTCTCTGAGGGGGAAATGATGCAGGGTTAGAATTAGGGTGGTGAATGGCTAAGCAAAGGGCAAACTCCAAAAAATAAAAAAAGGTCAGGTTCAAGGAGAAAGACATCTCTGAGAAGAACAGCAACAAACAGCATATGGGAGTCATTAACAGAGAAGGGTGGAGTCAACTGACCCACCCAAATGTGCTGTCTACCACCAGGCACAACCCTGGAGAGAAGGGAGGGGGAAAGAGAAAGCACTGAACAAGGAAGGCAGGAAGTGTAAATAAAGCTAACTTTAATGCAAATGATCCGACATTGCCTTTTGCCTCTGGCCTTTCTCATCTCTGTGTTTGTGAAAGTGCCCACATGTCCTCTCACACATGTTCTCAATAGATTTTCTGCATGCCTGTTCTAAAAAAGAAAACACACACACACACACACACACACACACACACACAATGAAAGAGAGAAGCTAGAGAACACTCATTACAATAGTTTTGCTTCAAAAAGAAGAATATAATAAAAAAGGTAAGAGTTGGTGGAATGGGTTTAAGAAAGGCTTTTAGTTTTATTTATTTTTTATGATGAAAGAATTCATAGGATTTTTGTAAGCTAATGGGAACACAAAGAACAGAAAAGTAATAATAAGAAAAGAAAGAAAAGAAACACTAGGACAATGTCCAATTGATTGGACTTATCTAGGAGTATATAGTTTATTTGTGATAACAGGAATAATATAGACTGCATAAGAAGGTAAATATGATTATGGGAGCTTGTGAGGTTTCTTTGAAGATTGCTTACACTTTCCTAGTGAAATACGTAGTAAGATAACCTCTGAGCATAAGGAATGTGTGGCAGTATGAATTTGCATATACCCAAGAAAATCATGTTAAAAGTTAACCCATTCCTTTGGGTGTGAACACATTGTAGCTAAGACTTTTGATGAGGCTATTTTAGTTAAGTTGTGACCCACTTCATACAGGATGGATCTTAATCCTGTTACTGGAGTCATTTATAAGTGGATTAAATACATAGAGAAAAGAAAGCCACAGAAGCAAGAAACTAAAAGCAACAAAAACTGGAGAAGGAAGAGACCAGCAAATGCTGGCATGTCCCTTGCTATGTGGCAGAGGAGCCAAAGATTTCTGGAGTCAGTCCTAGTACAGAAAATACTGCCTTGATGATCACTTGACTTGGACATTTTCTAGGCCTCAAGCTATAAGCTAATAAATTCCCATTGTTTAAGTCAAACCATTTCATTGTACCTGCTTTGAACAGCCTAGGAAATTTAAACAGATTTTGACACCAGGAGATGGGGTGCTGCTATTGCAAATACCAAAAATATGAAATTGGGTAATGGATAGAGGCTGAAAGAATTGTGAGGCACTTAAAAGCCTCAATTGTTTTACAGAGTATGTTGGGAGAAACATGGATGCTGGATGCTAAAGGTACTTCTGATGAGGTCTTAGAAGAAAATGAGTTGGAAACTGGGAAGAAGGCCATCCTTTTTCCCAAGTGGCAGAGAACTTGGCAAATTAGTTCTGGGTTTGGAAGGAAGGCAGAATTTGAAAGTGATAAGCTTGGATATATAGCTAAGGATACTTCTAAGCTAAACATGAAAAGTGTAGACTCATTTCTCCTTGCAGGTTATAGTAAAATGTTAGAGAAAAGTTGATAAGCTGAAAAGTGAACTCCTGGCACAAAGAAACCAGGAGTTGATGGTTTGGAAAATTCTTAGTTCTGGAAAGAAAGTCCATAGAGTATAAATAGCATTCCACGTGAGAGCTTAATTAAACATGGAACTAATGAACAATTTCAGTGCAAGTCACAATTGAAAATGTGGTTATCCAGGAAAGTTTGTGGAAAGTCTTATGGTCTGGACTGTTATGTACTATATGCATAAGTAAAACATTTTTTGTGTGTGAGATCTGTATGAATGGAACCATTCCTAGCTTGAACTAAAAGAGGCAGAAAAGGGACAGATTTAAGGAAAAGTCATGTCAAAGGCAGGAACTTGGAAGCCAGTATAGACTGATGTTCAGGAAGAGTGCTACCACCCCACTGCAGTGTGCTCAGAGGTTGGGTCCTGTGTCCCTAGAGTTTAGAAGAACTTGGCCAACTGTTATGGTTTGTAAGCTGCTAGAATGTGGTATACCAGAAATTGAATGGCTTTTAAAAAGGAGAATTTAATAAGTTACAAGTTTATAGTTTTAAGCCTATAAAATTGTCCAAGCTAAGACATTCAGGGAATGATACCTTAATTCAAGGAAGGTCAATGTGTCAGGAACACCTGTCAACTGGGTAGTCATGTGGCTGGTATTTACTGGTCCCTTGCTCCTAGGATCCATTGCTTTTGGCCTCTGTTCCTGTGGGGAGTCCTCATTTTGCTTCTCTGGGGCTGGCTTTCCTCTCTTGGCTTCCCTTAGCTCTCTCCAGGTTCCGGCTTGTTTAACATTTCATGGTGATGTGTGCTGGACTCCAAGCATCTACAAACATCTGTGTCTCTGTTTTCTGAATCAACTTTCTCCAAGTCTACATCTGCTCTCTCTGTTGGCTCTGAAGCTTCTGTTGTTTCTGGCTGTCTCTATAAAATGTTTCCTCTTTTAAAGGATTCCAGGAAACTGATCAAGACACACCTAGAATGGATGGAGTCACGTCTCCCTCTAATCAAAGGTTATATCCACAATTGGGTGTGTCATATCTCCATGGAGATAATCTAATCAAAAGTTTCCTACTTATGGTTTGGAACAGGATTAATAAAAACAGCTGCCTCCACAAAATTGAATCAGGATTAAAATATGGCTTTTCTGGGGTACATATTTTCAAACCAGCACACCACCAACCCCATTTTTGAAGAGGGCAGAGCTTTCACCCCAGTCCTTGTGAAGAGCATGGTAACTGCTCAAGCACTTTCAAGTGGTAGAACAGCCACTCCATCATGACTAGAGGGCAAAACATTGTTCCACAGATGACTGTCAGACCTTGCAGTCTAGTAGAGTATACCATGAAGGATTTTGGAATTGCTTGGGATCCATGATTCCTGTCTTCCTTCCAATTTTTCATATGGGGATGGAATTGTTTATCCTATTCCTGTCCCTTGTCTTCATATTGGAAGCAGACAACTTGTTTTCTAGATTTCACAGGTGTACAGACTAGGGAAATTTTGCCCCAGGACAGTCTAAAACAATGTCCAATTTTGATGGGACTTGATACTTAGTATCATTACTGAAATGATTTAAGGCTTTGAGGATATTGTGATTGAGTGAATGTATTTTGAAAATAGAAAGAACATGTCTTTTAGAGGTCTAGAGGGCAGATGTGGTGGATTGAACCTTTATGTTCCTCTGAAAAATATGTTCTTAATGTTAATCCATTCCTGTGAGTGTGAACCCATTGTAAGTTGTACACTTTGACGAACTACTTCAGTTAAAGAGTGACCACCTCATTTAGGATGAGTCTTAATCCTATTACTGGAGTTATTACAAACAGATTGAATACCAAACAAGAGTGAGAGTGAGAGGAGAGCAAGAGAAAGAGAGAGAGAGAGAGAGAGAGAGAGAGAGAGAGAACCACAAAAGCAAGAAGCTGAATGCAATGAAATCTATAAGAGAAGGAAGAAACCAGCAGTTGTTGCCATGTGCCTTGCCATGTGGCAGAGGAGCCACGTATAGCTGGCAGCTGGTCTTTTGGATGTCTTGATTTGGACATTTTTCTGGCCTCAAACTATAAATTAATGTATTCCCATTGTTTAATCCAACCCATTTCGTGGTATCTGTGTTGAACAACCTAAAACAGATGGGAAAGATTTTGGAGATTTAAGGATATAAATGAAAGTATTATATAGGTAAATAGGAGGGTTTAACTAAAATACCCTCAAAAATTTTTTTCAACAAATTCCCCATGCATAGAATAGAATGTAAGGTGACTATTCTAGTTGATAGCCTCTAGAATGTGATACACCAGAACTGAATGGCTTTTAAAAAGGGGAATTTAATAAGTTGCTAGTTTATAGTTCTAAGGCCATGGAAAGACTCAAAAGCAAGTCTATAAAAATGTCTGATCTAGGGCATCCAGGGAAAGATACCTTGGTTCAAGAAGGCCAATGAAGTTCAGGGTTTCTCCCTCCACTGGAAAGACAGAGTGATGTCTACTTGCTTCCTCTCCAGGCCTCTTGCTTCATGAAGCTTCCCAGCAAACTTCTCCTTCTTCATCTCCAAAGGTCCTGACTAGTGGACTCTGGTTCTGTTATTGTTCTGTCATGATTCTGTGGCTCTCTCATTTTCAAAAGGATCTTTCACTGAAATGTCTTCTCTTTTATAGGATTCCAATAAACTAATCAAGACCCATGTAGAATTGATGAGACACATCTCCATTTAATCAAGTTTAATATGATAGAGTCAAATCTCTGTGGAGATAACTTTATCAGGTTTCCAACCCATAGTACTGAATAAGGATTAGAATAAATGGTTGCTCACACAAGATTGATTAGGATTAAAACATGGCTTTTCTAGGATACATAAATCTTTTCAAACTGACCTTGGGCAAGATCTGAGCAACATCAAAAATTAAGTTAGAGGTTGTATTAGTTAGGGTTCTCTAGAGAAACAGAATCAACAGGGAACACTTGCAAATATAAAATTTATAAAAGTGTCTCACATGACCATGGGAATGCAGAGGCCAAAATCCACAGGGCAGACTGTGAAGCCAGCGATTCCAATGGAGGGTCTGGATGAACTCCACAGGAGAGGTTTGCCAGGTGAAGCAAGAAGAAAGCTTGTCTCTTCTGAATCCTCCTTGAAAGGCTTCCAGTGATGAGATTAAGCTTCACTCATTGCAGAAGACACTCCCCTTTGGCTGATTACAAATGGAATCAGCTGTGGATACAGCTGACGTGATCATGATTCAATTCTATGAAATGTCCTCATTGCATCAGATAGGCCAGCACTTGCCCAAACAGACAAAAAGATATCACTATTTGGCTAAGTTGACACATGAACCTGACCATGAGAGTCCACCCCTTGTCAACTTGACAGCTATACATACCACCTTAAACAATACCTAATTTCTAAATAAAAAACAATAAAACACACATTTTTTTCTTTCACTTAACAATACTCAATTGTTCTGCATATAACTGGAAACACATTAAATCTCTCCAGAATAGGGCGCAAATCCTTGGGTAATCTTCATTCTTAAACTTGATATCTTACAACTTAAATAATATACCATAAACAAAACAACATTACAGTCCTTGTTTCTGTAACTGATCACATGGTTGAAGTTCATATTTATCACTACCTTTGTCCACTACCCATTCCATGTTCCCTTTACCCTCAGCAAGCACTTCAGCTGGCCATGGTTCTTTGCCTTGTGGGGTGAGCCAAACCTTCACTCCTGAAGTTTCAGAGCCATTGGTAGTCCTGCTTGGATTGGGTTCATGCAGTTTTCCACTGATTTTAATAACAGGGCATGGTAGTACTAAAAGACGCTCTAGGGGATCTCTTATAGTCCAAGAAAACACTTCTTTACCTCCATTATATAGTTGCAATCCTATTTCCCCCTGATATTCAGGGTCAATCACCCCAAACAATAATGTAATCCCCTTCTTGGCTTGTTGATCCAGTGGCATAAGTAGCCCAAAGTGACAAGGTGGCAATCTTAGATTCCAATTTGATGGAATCATTGTTGTTTCTCCTGGTGGAAGCACTCCCCATTTTGGAACAAAAACCTGTAGACCAGCAGAGCTCAGGGTCACAGGGACAGGAAGCAAATTTTTCCTAGTGGATCATTAGGGCTAATAGTGAGTGGTACCACTCCCATTCCTACCCCTTAGCTCCTGGACCCATGGATCCTGGCTATGGGAGAAAGAGCACCATACAGTGGATGCTGATTCAGAGCATATATAGCTTCGTGGAGAACATTACCCCAACCTTTCAAGGTATTGCCACCTAGTTGTCACTGTAATTGAGTTTTCAAAAGGCCATTCCACTGTACTATTAATCCAGCTGCTTCTAGATAATGGGGAACATGGTAAGACCAGAGAATTCCATGAGCATGTGCCCATTCCCGCACTTCCTTGATCAGAAGAATGCTATGTGGAATACCATGACGATGGATAAGGCATTCTGTAAGCCCATGGATGGTAGTTTTGGCAGAGGCATTGTGTGTAGAGAAAGCAAACCCATATCCAGAGTATGTGTCTATTCCAGTTAGAACAAATCATTGCCCCTTCCATGAAGGGAGTGGTCCAATGTAAACAATCTGCCACCATGTAGCTGGCTGGTCACCTCAGGGAATGGTGCCATATCATGGGTTGAGTGTAGGTCTCTGCTGCTGGTAGATTGGGCACTCGGCAGTGGCTGTAGCTGAGTCAGCCTTGGTGAGTGGAAGTCCATGTTACTGAACCCATGCATAACCTCCATCTCTACCACCATGACCACTTTTGCTCATGAGCCCATTGGGCAATGACAGGAGTTGCTGGGGAAAGAGGCTGACGGGTATCCACAGAATGGGTCATCTTATCCACTTGATTATTAAAACCTTCCTCTGCTGAAGTTGCCCTCTGGTGTACACTCACAAGGGACAAAAATATCTTCACGTTTTTAGCCCACTCAGAAAGATTTATCCATATACTTCTTCCCCAGACCTCTTTGTCACCAATTTTTCAATTATGGTCTTTCCAAGTCCCTGACCATCCAGCCAAACCATGAGCAATAGCCCATGAGTCAGTATACAAAGGCACTTCTGGCCAGCTTTCCTTCCAAGCAAAATGAATAACCAGGTGCACTGCTCAAAGTTCTGCCCACTGGGAGGATTTCATCTCAACACTGTCCTTCAAGGACACCCCAGAAAAGGGTTGTAGTGCTGCAGCTGTCCACATCTGGGTGGTACCTGAATATCTAGCTGAACCATCTGAAAACCAGGACCAAGTTTTCTCTTCCTCAGTCAATTCACTGTGAGGAACTCCCCAAGAGGCCATAGCTCTGGTCTGGGAAAGAGAAGGTAATGTGGCAGGAGTGGAGACCATGGGCATTTGGGCTACTTCTTCATGTAATTTACTTGTGTCTTCAGGACTTGCTATGGCCCTATTTTGTATATACCATTTCCATTTTACAATAGAGTGCTGCTGCATGTGCTCAACTTTATCACTTGGTGGTTCAGACAACACCCAGCTCATGATAGGCAACTCAGGTCTCATGGTAACTTGGTGACCCATGGTTAAGCATTCAGTCTCTAAGGCCCAGTAGTAGGCCAAAAGAACTGTGTGAGTTTTCCAATTTATACAGACAGAAATCAGGGGAATATGTGTGGCAATGGATTTTAAGGGTGTGGGATAATGGTGGGAGGAATATAAGGTTGGATCAGGCTGAACTTACTGATCTGAGCCCACTAAGCAGAGATTCTGCATTCAATGTTATAGCTCAAGGGGTTAGAAAAGGTATTAAAAGTTTGTTTGGATGGTTGGTTGAAACATGGATCAAAATGTGGCCAACATTACCTGAGGTTGAAATGCCAGAACTTCCCTGGTATAATGTAGATGAGGGGATCCAGAGGCTTAGAGAGATTGGAATGTTAGATGGATTTATCATGCAAAGCCTGCTCTTACACCCAGGAATGTCCAGAGGATGCACCTTCTACCAGAACAGTGAGAAATAAATTTGTGAGACTAGCACAATCATCCTTGAAGAGCTCTGTGAGAAATAAATTTGTGAGACTAGCACAATCATCCTTGAAGAGCTCTGTGGTTGCACTTCTCTGTAGGTCAGATATTACTGTAGGAACTGCTATCACTGAGCTGGAATTCTTAAACACAGTGGGGATGAGGGCATCCAAGTTGTCAGAAGCCAGGTGGCAGCACTGAATTGCCAAAGACAGAGTAGACGTGGTTATTATAATAGACAGCAAACCCAAAGCCAGCATCAAAATTACATAACTCCGGGATTTGTGGCATTGACTAGTAAATCATGGGGTACCTAGAAATACAATAGAAGGGCAGTCTACTAAATTTTTGTTCGAGCTGTATAAACAAAAGAGTTCTAGGTCAAGTGAACAGAAGTCTAACCTGAATTACAAAAACACAGAATCATGGCCCCTTAATCAATTTTGAGACTTGAAACAGTTTACAGACCCAGAGCCCCTTGAATGAAGAGGAAGCCAGGTCTCCTTGGAGGAGAACCTAGTTACACTGCCACAGATTTATACTGTTAATCTTCCTCCAAGCCTTCCCCAAGGAGAATGATGGCCTTTTACCAGGGTAGCTGTGCATTGGGGAAAAGGAAATGATCAGATATTTCAGGGATTATTAGACACTGGTTCAGAAGTACCATTAATTCCAGGGGACCCAAAACATCATGCTGGTCCATTCCATCAATGGATTTTAGTTCAGGCCCATCTCACAGTCAGTCCAGTGGGTCCCTGGACCCATTCTGTAGTTATTTCCCCAGTTCCAGAATGTATAATTGGTATAGACATACTAAGCAACTGGCAGAATCTCCACATTGGTTGTCTAACTCATGCAGTGAGGGCTATTATGGTGGGAAAGGCCAGTTCTTTTGGAGTATAACGTACCTCCTCATGTGTGATACTTTGTACCTCACCTTTAGGAGCCTGTTGCAACTTTAGTCTAGTTATAGGTCTGGAAGAAATGAGAGGTGGTGGGGGTGGGTCATGAAAAGAATTAGAAGTCTCTTCCAAGCCATTTGCTTCAGGGCCTTCATTTGCAGTTTCATCTGGTGAAACAGGATTAATCACTCTAGGGCTAATCCCTTTGGGAGGAGGTTGGGTGGCCACCTCCTCAAGGCAGACTGGAGGTGGGGTGGTTATGTCCTCAGGGCAAACTATTACAGGGTTATCTAGAGAAGACTCAGCATGATCTAGGGTTTCAACCTCACCCCCGACATCATTATCAATCCATATGTCACCATCCCATATTTCAGGGTCCCACTCCTTTCCTATCAATGTCATCACTTTAACGGCAGATAGCATGCAACATTGGGATTTCAGTTTATGTTGTAAAGTTGCTACTCTAACAATAAGATTCTGAGTTTGATTTTCAGAGATCTCAAGTCTACGGCTACAGGAAATAAGATTTTCCTTCAGGATACTCATAGAAATGTCTATATCTGTCATACAGAACTTAAGCTTCTCGTTTGAAGTATTAAGCCCATCCCTTTCACTCCTTAATGTAGCCAGTGTATGTATCTAAAAACAACCAGCCAACATCTCTATACCTCTTATTTCTACAAAACTCTGTAAAAGTACCAAAAACCTTATGTACAAGTGAAGCATTAGGAGAATCAAATGGTGATATTTTGACTATCTCTTTTGCCAACTCACTCCATGGATTGGGAGTGTCATTCTGATTATGGGAATCAGAGTCCTTAGTGTCTTTGAGTCCGGTCAGAGTAGAAAACCATTCATAAAAACCCATTTTTAAGATTCTGTTTCTTAAGAACAACTCCTGGTACCAAAATGTATTAGTTAGGATTCTCTAGGGAAACAGAATCAACAGGGAACACTCACAAATATAAAATTTATAAAAGTGTCTCATGTGACTGTGGGAACACAAGAGTCCAAAATCCGTAGGGCAGACTATAAAGCCGATGATTCCAATGGAGGGTCTGGATGAACTCCACAGGAGAGGCTTGCCACCTGAAGCAGAAAGAAAGCCTGTCTTTTCTGAATCCTCCTTAAAAGGCTTCCAGTGATGAGATTAAGCATCATTCATTGCAGAAGACACTCCCCTTTGGCTGGTTACAAATGATATTAGCTGTGGATACAGCTGAACTGAGTATGATTTAATTCTATGAAATGTCCTCATCACAACAGAAAGGCCAGCACTTGCCCAGCCAGACAAACAGGTACCATCACTTGGCCAAGTTGACACATGAACCTGACCATGACAGAGGCAAAAGAGGAAAAAAAAAATCCAGTCCACAATGGCATCACAAAATGAAGGTGCAAGAATACTGCTAAGAGAGCAAAAATGTTAAAGTCTGGGATGTTTCTGTTATATTTAATAAGACTATTGTCATTAGCTGATATTGAAGGGCTTTAAGTCATAAAAGGACTGATATGCCCATGTTTATGTCTTAGGAAAATTTGAGAACCTATTACATGGGTTAAAACTGGAGGTTGGGATACCAGTTAGGATGCTTTCGCAATAAAAAAGAGTGATAGTGGACTTAACTATGACAGTGTTAGTGTTGTGAGTTGAATTGCATATCCCCACCCCCACCAAAGGTATGTTGATGTCCTAATCCTTGGTACATAGACTGTGACCTTATTTGGAAATAAAGCCATTGCAGATGTAATTAGTTAAGACAAAGTCGTACTGGAGTAAGGTTATGGAGGGCCAGGAGCAACCAATCAGGCCCACGCAGGGAAAGTCCCCACAACATTGGGGCGGAATGTCCCCAAGAGTTAAACAGTAACCAATGTTAGGAAACTGAGGGAACGAGATATGTTTTGGCAACAGCTAATGACATTCTTCTGCTTCTATGATCATGCTTTCTTGCTAGCAACTGCAAAACCACAACATGATTTTAGCCTTTATAAGCACACCTTGAAAACCTCTGGGGGCTGCTCTCTGCATCTTCTTTCTTGGAGGTTTCTGAGACAGTTGCCGGCCGGCTAATAAAGACTCCAAGTTGGCTTGCAGTTTTGAATTGTGTGGTCTCTCTTTCAGTGTGCCCCACAACAAGGTAGGCTCTTAGTTCCATGAGACTGGTGTCCTTATAAGAGAAAAGACACAGGTAGGAGAGTGCCATATGAAGACAGAGACATGCAGGGTGAAGATAACCATGTGAAGATGGAGGCAGAGATTGGCATTATGCTTCCACAAACCAAGAAACAGCTGAGCCACCAGAAGCTAGAAAGAAGCAAGGAAATTTTCTTCCAGAGAAACTTTGAAGGGAGCTTTAATCTGATAACACCTCAGTTTCAGACTGCAGTTCTTCAGAAATGGGAGAAAACAGTTGGGACAATAACTAGATTATAAGGTACCTCTTCCAAATAAAAATCCTTAGTCCTCTGTCCTATAAGTCACCTATGACACAGAATATATAATTTGTTTCAAAATTAAATCATCTTGGTTCTCAGATATTCATAGGTTTTAAAGTACATTAAACCATATGTAGCACAGATAGATGAATAGAAGCTATTTAACTGATGAAACATGACGAAAAATAAGGACAGAGCTTCTGTGAGGAATACAAAAAGATCCTGGACCCATTTGAGTAAAACCGTCTTGCTCATTACAGTTCCTCATCTGTTGATGGACAAAGGAAGTAGAATAGAAAAATAAGTTATGTGTAAAAGAGTAAAATTTAATGTTAAGTCCAAGTTATCTTGAAGACACCAACATGTATACATGGTATTAGAACACTGTACAACCAGTGATGCTTCTAACGTGATCAAATCATTTTTTAAAAATTAAATAAAAAATAAAAGGTGAGAAATTATGTTTCAGAATGTTTTACAAAGAAATGATAAATAGTAAATATTTTATTTCAGAGATTAAGTATTAATTATCTTGAAAGTTTTACTTATGCTGAACATCTAATTTCCCAGAGGGTACAGTTTAAATGAAATAGTATGAGGCTATTACAAAAGGCAATCCATTATTGCCTATTACATAGAGCAAGCTACCATTAATTTCATTTGTCTCCAAGTAAAGCAAGAGAGTTACTCTTCAACTGATAATTAAAATATGGTAGTTGCAGCATGTTTAAGCTGTCCATAAACAGAACATATCATAGAAGGATTGTGTGCTTTTTGCTGCTTTAAGTAAGAATTATATGTACACACAATTTAATTCAAGATTTATAAATAAGATGTACATTTATCATTATTTTGGAGTATTACATATTATATTTGTCTTTGTACATTTCCATTGCCTTTTAATTTTTTTAACGTTTTTCATTGTATAGTATAACATATATACAAAGAAAAAAATAAAAAAGAAATAGTTTTCAAAGCACTCTTCAACAAGTGGTTACAGGACAGATCCCAGAGTTTGTCATGGGCTAGCATACAATCCTCTCATATTTTTTCTTCTAGTTGCTCCAGAATATAGGAGGCTAGAGGGCTTAAATACATTTTTTGTCATCACAATCAACTTTTTTTCCTTCTTTTATTTTGTGAACAATAACATATATACAAAAAAGCTATAAATTTCAAAGCACAGCACCACAATTAGTTATAGAACATAGTTCAGATTTTGACATGGTTACAAGTTCACAATTTTAGGCTTTTACTTCTAGTGCTCTAAAATCCTGAAGACTAAAAGAGGTATCAATTTAGTGATTCAGCGTTCTTATTCATTTGTTAAGTCTTATCTTCTCTGTATGAGTCCACCATCACCTTTGATCTTTCCATACCACTCTTTGGGGCTGACTGGGTTATAGCAATTCTAAATTTTTGATATTGGAAGGGTCTATCACTAATATAGGGTAGGGAGATGGAACTACCTGATGATCTGGTGAGGCTGGAAAAGGCTTTAGGATTTATCTGGACCAGGGACCCACCTGGAGGTTGTAGGTTTCTGGAACGTTACTCTAGTGCATGCAACCCTTGTGGAATTTTATATATTGCCCAAGGTTTAAGATTGACTGGAATGATACTGGTTGGGTGTTGGCAGGTTATGATAAGTAGCAAGATCTACCTGAAGCTTGCATAAGAGAAACCTGCAGAGTAGCCTCTCAATTCTATTTGAACTCTCTTTACCACTAATACTTAATTAATTACATTTCTTTTCCTTTTTTGGTCAGGATGTAATTGTTGATCCCATGGTGGCAGGTATAGATTCATCCCTGGGAGTCATCTCTAAAGTCACCACGGAGACTTTCAACCCTGGATGTCATGGCTCACCTGGGGTGGGAGGGCAATGACTTTGCTTGCAGAGTTGGGCTTAGAGAATGTAAAGCCACATCTGAGCAACTAAAGAGGTCTTCCAGAAATAACTCTTAGGCACACCTATAGGTAGTCTCAGATTATCTGCTACCTACATAAGCTTCAGAAGAGAAAGCCTCATGATTGAGGGCATGGCCTATTGATTTGGGTGCCCCTAAAGTTTGACACAGTATCAGGGGATTCCCTGATGGTAAGGTTTAATAGTTTAATAGTTCCATAATCTTTTCCCCCTCTCTCAGGGGACTTTGCCAATACTCTTTGATTATCTGCTTAATATACTCTAGGATATTTCCAGGCATTACAATAATCTCTACAGAATTAAAGGACCTCTTTCTTTTTCTCTGCTTCCCTGTGTTTCAGTTGTTCAAATGAGCTATACAGATAAGTTGAATTAGATTATGCATTACAGAAAATTTCAGTTCCAGATCAAATAAACCTTTCTTCCATTGGTCTCAAAGCATATGTGAGTACTTTCTTCTTTACCCCTATGTTCTGAATTACATTAACCCCAACCTGCTTGGCTTCATTCTTATCTCTAAATATCAGGCTATATATGTAAAACAGCCTCTCAAAATCCAGAAATAATATGGACTTAATATGTCTGCTCTAAAAGCTTACAATCTAGGCCCCTGTTTCTTATAAACATTATACTAAAGGTGACCATACCATTGCTGTTTTCTTGTTTCTGGCTCGTTTTGTCTTACCAAATGTCGCACATGTTCATTCATGTCATTTCGTGCCTCAGAACATTCTTCCTTTCTGTTGCAGTACAACTTTCATTCATAAGTATACACCATCATTTGCCAATCTACTTCTCCATCAGTGCATCCTTCAGCCACTTGCATTCATCAGGCATCACGTAGAGGACCCAAAGTCCACGGTCCATCAATATTCTCAATTTTAGATAATTTCATTGTTCCTAAGAGACAGAAAACCAATAAAACCAACCTCACCAAACAGGAAATCTGAATTTCCTCTTAACTTTCCATTGACTTTTTTTTGGGGGGTGGGTATGCTGTATGGTGGGGTCACATGTCATTCTTTTTCCATGTGAGTACCCCATTATTGTAGCACCATTTATTGAATTTTTGTTTGTGTGTTTGTTGGTTGGTTGGTTGTTTTGTTTGTTTTTTGGGGGAAGTGCACAGGCTGGGAATTGAATGCGGGTCTCCTGCATGGCAACCAAGAATTCTACCACTGAACTACCCTCACACCCCCTCCATTGGCTTTTAATTTATCAATCAAGTTTATTACTTAATATTAATTTATTACTTAAATATAGACAAAAAAGCAAATTCTTTGCATTCATATTTGTCCAGTGCCAAGGAACATACTGGGGATTTTCTCATGCAATTTTATATTAATAAATACAAAGCACCTCAAGATAAACATAAACATTTTCATTTTAAAAATGAAATGATTTATTTAACTATCTAATAGATGAATGTCATATATAAATAGATAAATACATAATATCAGAGAAGTTGAAGGAATTATTCACGGTTCCACACTACAAAAAGCAGTCAGCATTCAAAACCTGGATATTCTGAATCTATGGATCAGTGGTTCTCAAAGCTTGGTCCCTCAAACTGTTGCAATAGCAAACCCTGAAAAATTGTTACAAAGGCAAATTCTTGGATCCCAGCCTAGACCTTCTTATCAGACACTCTGAGGGGGTGATAAATACAGCAATCTGTATTTTAGCCACCTAGATATTTTTAATGCAAGATATAATTTGAGAATCGTAGTTACATTCAATGCTTCCTTCTCTGTGCTGTAGAACTCATATGATTTAATAAAATTCCATTCACAAAAATATCCATGTGCTGCAGTTCTTCCACATCCTTCTCAAAACTGTGTTCCAAATTTCTGCACCTTACTCAGAGAGGATGACCTGCATGGAACATGGCAAAAACTTCCTTTGCTTTCAGACTTATGACTGGGTTATTTCAGTAGAGGGCAGTGGAAGTTTTGAGGAAGAGAAGATTTGTGTGTGTTTATTATTCCAATTCCTTCCCTATCAGGTTGCTGTGGGTTGACCTCAACCTTTAATAAATTTTCAAAGCTGCAACTGGCACAACATTTTCCAGACAGTTTTCTCTTTACTGTATGGTAAATATCTCCATTATTACAAGTAGAAATGAAACCCTTCTTATACAATGGTGGAGGGAGTTGCTCTATGGTGCCTTATGGGAACACAGACTCAGGCCCAATAGAGGCTTTCAGCAAGTAAACATTTTATTATTTAAACAGCACAAAGAGCAAAGAAAAAGATTACACCTTGACTGGTCCCCTTTGGAGGCCAACTGATTGGATTAAGGTCAGTGAATGGCAGCTCTGCACACCTCTCTTCATATCAGAGTTTATAGAAACATACACTGACTGAGTGTTGAGCTCTTATATACTCCAGAGGGTGGGGGCTCTCCCAATGAGCAACCTTTGTGACCTGGTAAAGATCTGAGACTAGTCAAGATGTGACATCTCTTCCCAGGTGCCCATGGGTTCTTGTAAAATAGAAATATATGAAGCCTCTTCATGAAAACAAGCAAGAGTGGGAACATAAAAAACATTTTGCTTATACTCTGTTAAAAGCTAAAACACAGAACTAACCCAACTGCAAGAAAAACTGGGTAAAATGGGAATTTTTAAATTTGAGGAGCTCCCATTTATCTGTTTCTTTTTTCAGAGCTTGTGCTTTGTGTGTAAGGTCTAGGAAACTGCCTTCTATTATAAGATTTATGATATTTCCCTAGATTTTCATCTAAATGTTTTATGGTTTTAGTGCCAATGTTTATGTCTTTGATCCATTTTGAATTCATTTTTGTAAAGGATGTGAAATATGGATCCTCTTTCATTCTTTTGCATATGGATATTCAGTTCTCAAAGCACCATTTATTGAAGAGACTGCTCTGTCCCAGGTGAGTTGGCTTGACTGCTTTATCAAAGATCAGTTGTCCATAGATGAGAAGGTGCAAATCTGAACACTCTATTCAATTCCACAGGTCAGTGCATCTATTTTTGTGTGTATTTTTATGCCAGTACCATGCTGCTTTGAAAACTGCAGCTTTCTAATATGTTTTAAAGTCAGGTGTGTGAGACCTCCCAATTCGTTTTTCTTTCTCAAGATATTTTTAGGTATTTGGGGTACTGTACTATTCCAAATAAATCTGGTTATTAGTTTTTCTGTTTCTACAAATTAAGTTTTGGGGTTTTTAATTGGTATTGCATTGAATCTACAAATCAATTTTGGAAGAATTGACATCTTAAATATATTTAGTCTTCCAGTACATGAACATGGTATGCCCTCCATTTTTTTTTTAGGTCTTCCATGATTTCTTTTAGGAATTTCTTGTAGTTGTCTGTGTATAGGTCTTCTGTATCCGTAGTTAGATTTATACCTAAATATTTTATTCTTTTGGTTGCTATTGTAAATGGAATTTTTTTCTTGATTCCCTCTTCAGATTGCTCATCACTAGTCAACATTATTATTTTTGGGTGTTGATTTGTAACTTGACACTTTGCTGTGCTCATTTATTAGCTCTAATAGCTTTGCTGTTAGATTTTCAACATATAATATCATATCATCTGTAAAGAATGAGAATTTTACTTCTTCCTTTCCTATTTAGATGCCATTTATTTCTTTTATTCTCTAAATGCTCTGGCTAGACCTTCCAGCACAATGTTGAATAACAATGGTGACAGTGGGCATCCTTGACTTCTTCCTCATCCTAAAGGGAAAGCTTTCAGTCTTTCATCATTGAGGAGGATGTGGGTTTTTCATATATTCCCATTATCTTGTTGAGGAAGTTTCCTTCTATTGTTATCCTTTGAAGTATTTCCGTCAAGAAAGAATGTTGAATTTTGTCAAATGCCTTTTCTGCATCAATCGAGATGATCATGTGTTTTCTTTTTCCAATTTGATTTGTTGATATGGTGTATTATGTTAATTGATTTTCTTATGTTGAACCACCCTTGCATACCTAGAATAAATTGTACTTGGTCAGGGTGTATAATTCTTTAAATGTGCTGCTGGATTCGATTTGCAAGAAGTTTGTGAGGATATCTGCATCTATATTCATGAAAAGGATTGGTCTATAATTTGCTTATGCTATCTTTGTCTGGCTTTGGTATTAGGGTGATGTTGGCTTTATAGAATGAGTTAGGTAGCTTTCCCTCCTCTTTAATTTTTTTGAGGTGTTTGAGCAGGATTGGTACTAATTCTTTCTTGAATGCTTGGAAGAATTAACATGTAAAGCTATATTCTTTTTTGGGAGCTTCTTGATGACTGATTCAATCTTTTTATTTGTGATTGGTTTGTTGATGTGTCTATTTTGTCTCAAGTCAATGTTGGTTGTTCATGCCTTTCTAGACAGTTGTCCATTTCATCTACATTGTCTAGTTTATTAACATATAGTTTCTCATAATATCCTCTCATTATCTCCTTGATTTCTGCAGGGTCAGTGATTATGTCTACTCTTCCATTTCAGATTTTGTTTACTTGTATCCTCTCTCTCTCTCTCTCTTTTCTTTTGTCAATCTAGCTAAGGGTACATCAATTTTATTGATTTTCTCAAAGAACCAACTTCTAGTTTTGTTGATTTTCTCAATTGTTTTCATGTTCTCAATTTAATTTATTTCTGCTCTAATACTTATCATTTCTTTCCTTTTGTTGGCTTTGGGGTTAGTTTGCTGTTCTTTCTCTAGTTCTTCTAAGTGAAACAGTTAATTCCTCAGTTTTCACTCTTTCTTCTTTTTCTAATATAAGCATTTAAGGCAATAAATTTACCCCTAGGCACTGCCTTTTCTGCATCCCATAAATTTTTGTGTGTTGTGTTTTTATCTTCTTTTGCCTCAAGATATTTACTGATTTCTCTTGTAATTTCTTTCTTGACCCACTGTTTGTCTAAGAGTGTGTTGTTTAACCTCCATATATTTGATAATTTTCTGGCCCTCTGCCTGTTATTGATTCCCAACTTCATTCCATTATGATCCAAGACAGTGTTTTGTATGATTTCATTCTTTTTGAATGTGTTAAGACTTGCTTTGTTACCCAACATATGGTCTATTCTTGAGAATGATCCATGAGCACTTGAGAAAATCATGTACCCTGCTGTTGTGGGATGTAATGTTCTGTAAATATTTCCATTTAGTCTTGTTCATTTATTGCACTATTCATATTTTCTTTATTGATCCTTTGTCTAGATGTTCTATCATTTTTTATGAGGGGGGATTAAAGTCTCCAATTACTATGGGAGGTGTCTATTTTTCCCTTCAGAATCATTATTGTTTGCCCCATGTATTTTGGAGCACTCTGCCTCAGTGTATAAATATTTATGACTGTTATGTCTTCTTGTTGAACTGTTCCATTTATTAATACATAGTTTCCTTCTTTGTCTCTTTCAATTGTTTTCCATTCGAAGTCTAATTTGTAAGATAGTGTAGCTACTTCTGCTCTTTCCTGATTGTTGTTTGTATGAAATACCATTTTCCAAACTTTCACTTTCAACCACTGAGCCAGAGCCCAGTCAATGTCTTTTAATTGGGGTGTTTAATCAAATAACATTTAATGCTATAACTGTAAAGGCAGTACTTTCTTCTACCATTTTGTCTTTTGGATTTTATATGTCATATCTAATTTCTCTCTCTCTTTTTACCTTTACTGATAGTCTTCATTTCTACACTTTTCTCCAGAACTCTCTCTTTCCTGACTTTTCCTGTCTGTCTGCCTATTGTGCTTCCTTTAGTATTTCTTACAAAGCCAGTCTCTTAGTCACAAACTCTCTCAGTGATTGAAAATATTTTAATCTCCTCTCATTATTGAATGACAATTTTCTTGGGTATAGGATTTTTGGTCAACAGTTTCTCTCTTTTAGAATCTCAAATATATCATACCACTGCCTTCTCACCTCCACATTTCTGCTGTAAAATCCAAACATAGTCTTATTAGGCTTCCCTTGAGTATGAAGGATTGCTTTTCTCTTGATGCTTTCAAAATTCTCTCTTTGTCTTTGATACTTAACAATTTGATTAGTAAGTGTTTTGGAGTATGTCTATTTGGATCTATTCTGTTTGGGGTATGCTGCACTTCTTGGATCTGTAATTTTATGTCTTTCATAAGAGATAGGAGATTTTAGTGATTATTTCCTCCATTAGTAGTTCTCCTCCTTTTCCCTTCTCTTCTCCTTTTGGGGCACCTACAACATATATATTCATGGGCTTCATGTTGTCATTCAATTCCCTGAGTCCCTGCTTGTATTTTTCCATTCTTTTCCCTTTACTTTCTTTTGTGTGTCAGATTTCAGATGTTCAGACCTCTAGTTCACTAATCCTTTCTTCTGCCTCCTTAAATCTATTTCTATTGTTATAGGTTTCCATTCCTTTTTAATCTCTTCTATTGTGCCTTTCATTCCCATATGTTCAGTGACTTGTTTTTCAAGCTTTTGATTTCTTCTTTTTGTTTGCCCAGTGTCTTCTTTATATCCTCCCTCAACACATTGATTTGATTTTTGATAAGATTTTCCATATCTGTTTGACACCCTAAATTAGTTGTTTCAACTCCTGGGTATCTCATTTTATGTGTTGGTTTGTTCCTTTGACTGGGCCATATGTTCGATTTTCCCAGTATGACTCATAATTTTTTACCAGCATCTAGGCATTTGATTTCCTTAATTAGTTTATTCTGGAGGTTGTTTTCACTCTTTTATCTAGGATTTTCTTGTTGCATGACTTTGTTCTCTATCTGTAACTTGACATTCAGTTCATATTATTCTAGACCTCTTGCATAGGTTATGTTTATCTTATCAGAATTTTTCATTTCTTGTTTTTATGTTTCTTGCCCTACTTATACAGACCTTTTCCCCCTAAATTCTGTGCTTTTCTTTTTCTGCCCAGCATGTGGCACTTGTCTGCCTGCAGCTTCCCACCATCTTAAAGTGATGTGGTGGCTTTAATTTCAGCAGATTCTCCCTGCTAGGGACATGGTTGAGATAGTGGTGAGGTAGTATGATGGCTTTAATTGTTTCTGTTTTCTGTTCTCTGGGGCTTGAATTCCTTGCAGGAGGGATTCCACTTGAGTTGGGCCCTGCCCCCATTTTTCTTGGGGAAGATACACCCTTTAAGGAATCAACTCCTTTCACCTGCCTAGTTACTTTGCCTCTCAGACACACTTAATTCTCCCCTTGCCTGGAACAGTGCTGGAGCCTGAGAGTGTTTCTAGTTCTATCTAATATGCATTAAAGAGAAAAAAAAAAAAGCAAAAAAAGTCTTTCAGAGCTAGGCCCCACTCCTCAGTTTGTCAATCAAGAGCTTAAGTTTGTATGTGGCTGTATATATCTTCAGGCTCTATGTGCCTTATTTTATTGTTGTCTAGCCCTTTTCCAGTATTGTGTGCTGTCCAACTCAAAAAGCCTCTCTTTCTCTCAGCAGCACCACCCCTCCCCTGACCATCAAAAACTCCTAGTTACTTTAGTTCTTATTCCAAGTTTATCTGTGCTGGGGCCTCTTTTAGAATTTTTTAATTAATTCTGTAATTGGAGCTTTGTTGAGCTAAGCCCTTGCTGATAATAAATGCCTGCTGGGAAGGGATGCTGACATCTGAGGCTTGGGGGGCTTACACTTCTCTGTGGAATCTCAGAAATTCCACCTGGTCCAGACTGGTGTACACTATGTGTCCAGTCACTGATGTTCCTCCAGAAGTTGATCTGTACCATTCCTGGCTATTTTCTAGCTGCTCTGATGGACAAAATAAATTTCCCTCCTTGCTATGCTGCCATCTTGCCCCTCCTAGAAAAATTGTCCTCCATATTTTCTGATGAGAACTCAGCTTGTGTGTCATGAGATATTTTTCTCTTGTTGCCTTCAAAATTTTCTCTTTATCTTTGGTTTTCAAAATTTTTAAAATATTGAAATAGTGTGTATCTCATTTGGAATTTGTTTCACTTCTTCAATATGTAGATTAAGGTTTCTTATCATTTTTTTCTTTCTCTCTTCTCCTTCTGGCACTCCCATTATGCATATTTTGGTGCCCTATATTTCTCTGCAGCTTTGATCATTTTTCTTCTTTATTTTTTCTTTCTGTCCTTTGGATCATCTACTCTCTTTCAGTCTATCTTCATGTTCACTGATCCTTTCTTTGCCAGTTGAAATTTTTTTGAGTCCTTCTAGTAAATTTTTTGTACCATTTACTGTATTTTTCAACCTAGAATTTCCTTTTTCTTCTTTTTAAAAAATGATTTCTATTTGTCTATATTCTCTATTTGTTGAGACATTATCATAACTTCATTTACTTATGTAATCACTTAAAAAAATTTTTGAACACATTTATAGTGGCCATTTTGAAGTATTTTTTCTGCTAAACTTGACATCTATACCCTTTTACAGTTTCTGTTGCCTGCTTTTTTTCCTGTTTATTTTCCACATTATACTGTTTCTTTGTATGTGTCATAGCCTTCTGTAGAAAACTAGCTATTTTCTGTTAATACTGAATACTGATCTCATCCACCCCCATTTGCAGGGCTTGCTGTTGTTACCGTTGGCTGATTTATTTGTTTAGTGTCCTGGTAATACTACCTTCAGCATGTGCATATTGCCTGGGGTAACAGTGGTGTTAGTAGGGCTTTTTGACTCTTCCACTGTCTCTTTCCCTGACCTTTGCAATAAGCTGTCTGACTCTTTGTATCACACCCACTGTTATGTTCCATTAATTGCTGGCTGATAGCATTTTTTTTTGACAATGCCTTGGGGCATAATTTGCTCCAAAGTTTTATAAAACTAAATTTAGGCCCGTTACAACGGTACTTTTAAGGCTAGTCTTTCAGGTTCATTTTGAGCCCCTCTGCTGTTTCTCTCTTAGTTTCTTTCTGGCAAACAAGTTGGTTTATGTCTTAGCTTGTTGCTTTTTTTTTTTTTTTTTGTAGCTACAAGCATTACCTTAATTGCTTACAAACAAAATCTCCATTGTGTCCTAGAGTGTCCTTAAGCTTCTAAATTTACAGTCCTTAAAGCCTACCTCTCCCTCTGGGCAAATCTCTGAGTCACTGCTCTAAAACAGGATGGAGACAGTGTCCACTTTTCTCTGAATAATCCCACTAGTTTAGGAGAGGGACTCTGGCAGGGTCCTGTGGCCTTTATGGCTTGCATGTTCTGGTGTGGAAACTTCACTCAAGAATGAGTTAGGATGAGGGACATCTTGGCCCTAATATTCTTGACCTGCTGGCTCTGTATTAGAGCCTCTGCCTATGAGTTCCCACTGTGTGGAGGAAGGGAGCCCCTAACCTCTTTCAATGCATTCTCCTAAATTAGCCACTGCACCATGGAGCTGGAAAGAAATCAGAAATGCTGGCAGCCTGAACTTCCTCATGAGAAATTCCAGCTGTTGACTGAGAGCTGGGGGAAGAGAGATCTTCGTCTTCCTGGTCACACCTCCAGTGATGGAACTTGTCATGCTGAGCTTGAGGGAAGTAAGGATAGGGAGGAAGACAGATTTCCATAGTACCACAAATACTAATTGTTTATAACTAAATTAATAGATTTTATTGGATGAAATATCTTCATATGTTGTTTTCCTTCAAGGTTTCTAAACTTTAAGTGTATTTGTTGTTTTTTAAAATAATTTTCTCCGCTTATTGTTTCTTTGGGGAGTGGTTCCAGGGTAGTACTCACCTTACCACTCTGGAACTGCGTATGGATTCGTCACACATTTTAATTTCATTTTTTTTCTTGAGGATTTTTTTTCTGATTAGTTAGAAGACCAAAATCTCTGTACCTCCATAGCCCATATCCTATTAAAGCCCAGGAGTATATTCAGTATGGAGGGCCATTAGTATTGCCATGGGAAAACAGGGAAAATCTGCTCCTTTCCTGGTACTTAATGATACTAGCATATGATGTTGCCATTGAGTGCTGATCCCCACATTGTAGTAAATAGCTGCCCATAGTGAAACCTCTTATCACTTTTAAAGGCCCAGCTCATGTTCATATGTCAGGATGATTCTAGAAGACACTGCCAGCTGCAGCCACATATTTAATGGAACCAGCCTCCCAGTGAAAACATCCAGCCCTTGTGATGAGACAGTATTCACAATGAGGATTCCCTTTCCTTCATGGTGGCATTTTTTAGTGTCCTTAATAAGTATCTTTGACAGCAACATCAGACCAATCACATTCCATGACAGAAGTTTTAATATTATTATATTTATTCTTATTATATTGTAATTCAATACTATTAAACTTGAAAAGATTATGGTCTTAATCCCTCTCCTCTCAGGTGGTTAATTTGCCCCAATGCAAATAAGTCCACCTCCTACCAGTGCACCAGTTATGCATCTCAAGTGGCTTTGGGTGAGATTCAAGGCAGAAATGTCTTATTAGACCATTCTCCAGTAATGATAGTATATTAATTGCCTCCTATTTACATGTGTAATAGGGACAATTCCTATGACTTTTCCCTGAGCAAATTCTCTTTCAAGGTGATTTGCTCTGTTCAGCAAGACAAAAAGGGCTGATAGCATGACTTTATAGGATTTTTAATTTCATTTTCTTTTTATTAAGAAATTCTATTACACATTTAGGAAAACTTTAATCAAAAGATTAGCAAACCTAAAAACTGGCAAATCATGGAAAATCATTGTAAAATATAATGCCTTCACAGTTCTACCATATTTTATTTATTATCTCTATAAGTTCTGCAAAATAAGCAATGATGTTTGGGTTCTTATCCTCATGGGTACATGTGCATTTTACAAGGATGCTGGTGATAGATTTTGCTACACAAATCACAGCATATGGTTTATGTAGAGATGAGATATTTTTATACATTCTCCCAAAAGGGAGTCGCATTTGATAAATTGCTGATTGAAATCTGAGGCAATGAAATGGTGATGACCTTGAAATACCAGTGAATGCATTTTCCATTAAGACAACATCAGTCCTTTAATATAGGCTGCTTGTGTGGGGAAGAGCCAAGTTAGGCCCACATCACATTTAATTTCTGCTCCCACAAATACACACACTATTTTAATTCACACTAATCAAATCTACCTGGAAGGGCTTTGCTTTATTAGGCTAATTTCAATATATTGCTCAGAATTTCCATTTTTTAAATTGGAGTAAGGGCTATGAATCACCCATAATGAGAATTGTATAGGTTACATTGCATTGGTTTTATCTCTGGTTTTCTTTTTTTAAGACTTTAAATAGAACATTTCACTTGTATTCTACATTTTTATAATGATAAAATATTTTAAAATATTTTGGTTATAAAATATTCCAATAATATCCTAGTTTCTAGAGCAAAATATGGTCATTCACTTTCACCCTTCATTCCTACTCTCTTCTTTCTCCCCAGAAGTAACTATTCTTGCTAGTTGTTGTGTGTTTTCCCACTACCTTTCTATTAATTTCTAAACTTATTTTACCAGATGGAATGGAAATTCCATTATTTGGGATTTTGACTAAAGCCTTAAAGTTAATCACAAAATGTTGCTAGATACATTGCCATGGGTTGAATTGCATCCCTCCCAAAAGAAATTATCGAGTTTTAACCCTGATCCCATGAATGCGGCCTTATTTAGAAATAGAGTCTTTGAAGATGTAATTAGTTATGATGAGATCAAACCAAATCATGGTGGGCCTTCCTTAACCCAGTATGATGGTTTCCTATAAAAAAAATTTGGAAGCAGGCACAGACAAACAGATGGGAGAAAACCGTGTGAAGATGGAGGGGACAGAGATTGAAGTAATGCATCCACAAGCCAAGGAATATCAACAATTGACTGCAAACACCAGAAGTTAGAAGAGGTAAGGAATAATTCTTCCCTATGGGTTTCAGATGGAGCACTATCTTGCTAACACCTTGATTTCAGTCATTTAGCCTTCAGATCTGTAAGACAATAAATTTCTGTTCTTTAAAGCCACTCAATTTGTGGCATTTTCTTATAGCAACCTTAGAAATTAAGACATAATATTAATTGGTGACCAAAAGAGTTCTTTAATCTTAACCCCACTACATTAACTAGTGTGTGTAAGAGAAGAAAAACTTATAGGCCTCTCTCATTCTCAGACAGGGGTTGGGGAGGACAGAAGCAGGGTTATTCCTCATCTCCCCAAACCCAGCCAACTGAATAGCTTCAAGAGACAATTTTAGAGATTAGGAAGGTATGCAAGAAATAGAGACAAACATTTTTTTTCTTAGATGGATGTATTCCAAACGGCAAACATTCTTCAATTCACTCCTATGGTTTTAGATGGAATTTGGGAAAAGAATACTTGTAAGAGATTAACATGTGACCTAAAACAGAAAAATGGTTGTGACTCTCTTAGAGTATTATCAGGGCTTTACCAACCTGGATAACAAGGGATGGAGAGAGAGTAGCTAAGGAGAAACTGTCTTCCCACTGTTTGTCTTTGAAAGTTTCATGATAAATGCCATGGGCTAAATAAGGCTACTGTGAAAAATACTACAAACCAGTTTCAGCTTAACAACAGAAATTTATTGGCTCATGATTTTAAAGGGTAAAATTCCAACATCAAGATATTGGCAGGGCTTGCTTTCTTCCTGAGTCTATAGCATTCTGGTAATCCTTTATCACATGGTGAGCTCACTCTCTTTGTGTCTGCTACTTTCTGCTGACTTCTGCCATGTTCTGGGTCTTTCTCCTCACTGGCTGTATCTAAATTTCCTCTCTTTATAATATCTCCGTTTGTAAGGATCAAGAGCCACCAAATTCAACCTGGACACACTTTAATAATAACATCTTCAAAAGGTTCTAATCACAAATGGATTCACGCCTCAGACACACACATTAAGGTATGAACCTGTATTTTATGGGGGATATTATATTCACTCTATCATGGATACTGGGAAAAAGCAGGAAAGAAATTCTGTTCAAAAGAGACCTCAGCAGTAAAAGATTGTAAAACATGTCTCCACAGATAAAAACAGAAGACATGGTTCTACTGATTTCTCATTACCTCATTGTTTCTTTTTTGTTCATATCATATGTATTTTATAAGTTGAACTACATCACACATTTTATTTTATTTTAATGTGTATTTAAATAATTTATTTAGGATAGTCCTTTATCTCATACATTAATTGTAAGTGTAAGGAAGTGTACTGGTTTGAAACTGTTATGTATTCCATTAAAGGACATGTTATTTCCATTTGCAAAATACATACTTTCCATGACAATATCACAAAAGTCTAAATCATTTCAGTGACAATAAATAAGTACAAAGTCTTATCAAAATCAGTTTCAGGTGTGGTTTGTCCTAAGACAAAATTTCCCTCTGGATGTGGACTTGCAAAACTTAGAACAAGTTATCTGTTTCCAATATGCAAAGGAGGGACACTGATAAGATAAATGTTCCCATTTCCATAGCAAAAATTTGAAAGGAAAACAGGAATCATTGGACCCAAATAGTTCTGAAAACCTTCAGGGAAAATTCTATTAGATTTTTAAAATATGAGAATCATTTATAGAATGTTTTATCCTCAGGGCTTGAGAGAGTAGCAGTTCCACACTCTCCAAGGGCTTAAACAGTAGCCTGGATCTCTCCAAACACTGAGGTGGGGGCTGCACCATTGGGGAGCATTGAGAAGGCAACCTTATTCTCCATTCCACTCATTTAAAGCATCTGGGTTGTACCCAGACCTTCTATCATCTCTGAGGCACAGGCCCACCCTCTCCAAACAGTGGGGTCATGGACAGACTATCCCCAATCACCAGGAAATGTGCTTCACCCTCTGTGAGGCCTGGAGCAGTAACATTCTTCCTGAACAATGGGGCAGAAGGTCCACCCTCTGCAAACTCCAGGTCAAACTCACCCTTTCCATGTGCATGGCTGGGTCTGCTCTCCTGGCTCAAGGTGTCTTAGCTGCAGACCTTGGCCACAATGTTTCTGCCTTTGAAATGATTTTTCCTTCAATCTGTCCCTTTTAGTCCAGACTGCAGTACATCTCTTCTCGCTTTGGGGTCCAGAGGGTGGAGTGTGCTGGTTTGGAGCTGTTATGTACCCCATGAAAGGCCATGTTCTCTTAATCCATCCCTGTAGAGGCAGGCTTATTGTTGGGTGGGACCTTCTGATTAGGTTATTTCCATGGAGATGTGACCCTGCTGATTCAAGGTGTTAAGGATGTACTTGTCTGAGAAATTAATTTGAACCTATAAAAATAAAACTGTAAAATAAATTTATAGTGTATCAAGTTTTTAATATACTGATTAGCAACTTGTTGGTCATTTTTGGTCTAGATGAACTACCATTTAGTAGGGAATAATATTAAAATTTCCCATAGTAGCTATATTTTCAACTGGTACACCTTGTCTTTATAATATTTTTTAATATACTCAAATGCCATATATAGTTGATATACAAATATTTATGAATTTATAATTGTGTGTTGTTCCTCTTTATCACAGCATGCTTAATTTTAAATTCTATTAGACTGTTATAAATATTACCAGCATATTTTTTGTTTATAAAATTTCAGCCCTGTACTTTCAATTATATTTTAATCATTCTTTTGTGTGTTGCTTATCAATATCATAATGGTGGATTATTGAGTTTTAAACTAATCAGATAACTTCCGTCATTTAATGACATAATGCAGTTTATTTCAATTCAGTAAAATTGCTTGCACTTTCATTATTTATTTTATATTGGTGTGTCCTCTTTCCTGATCTCTTCTGCTTGATTCAGCTGTCCTGTTTCTGTATTCTCTATTAAGCATTAGTGGTTACCTTACCTTTGCAGTCAATTCAGAAACCTTCTTCTCTATTATTATTTAAAAACTACTGATTAGTATGTGTCTCTGAGTAAGTCTTAGGATTTATTCTGTTTGAAGTATGTTGTGCTTCTTGAATGAATGTATATCTGTCTTTCATAACAGTTGGGCAGTTTGGGGCCTTTTTTATCTTGCACGGGCAGGCACCAGGAATCGAACCAGGTCTCCAGCATGGAGGGCAAGAATTCTGCCACTGAGCCATCATACTGCCCCAGGTCATTTTTACTGCAGCATTCATTCAATGCCTTTCCTCTTCTTTTCTCCTTCTGGGACACCCATGATGCCTATATTTGTGTACTTCATGCTGTCATTCACATAATCTGAGACTCTGCTCAATTTTCCCATTCTTTTCTCAACCTGTGTTTCTGAGTTTAAGATTTCAATTGTCCTTCTCTTCTAGCTCACTGATTATTTCTGCCTCTTTGAATCTGCTGTTGTATACCTCTATTTTTTTAATTAGATGACTTTTACTAAATTAGGAAACTACACTTAAAATGTGCTTTAAACAAAAAATGTATTAGAAAAACGATGTATGCATTTTAAAAAATTTTTCACAGTGCTGAAAATCAAATATCTCTTGCAGTAATACAATGTACCAATTCATAAAATGTTAACAGAATTCTCAATTTAACATTTTCAAAGACAATATTAAGGTCAAGAATTTTTCATCTATAGTAGCACATATATAGAAAGGCATTATAAACCTGATGTCCATCCTTATGAAGTTCACAAATTTGATAATGCTCAATAAAAGCTTTAAAAATCACATCTAATAGTGTCACATCCAAAGAATCACAAGTCTATGTCCCATAAATTCTCCTTCTAAAATCTTTATGTTGACTTTTCTATTCTTTGTCATTTGTTAATACTAACCCTTAAAAAGAGAGACATCAGGAAAAGAAAGACTGCAATAAGCAGAAATTATTGCTACTACAGTTCACTACAAAGCATGTCTATACAAAATCATGTGAACTTTGATTATGAAAAGTCAGATTAAAAATCTTTAGTGACATAAGCCTTAACAATAAACTGTATAAAACATCCACATGGCCATATTAGACACTTTAAGCACCCAATATCCAAAGCTGATAAAATGTCCCACTGACCAGCATTCATTTAAATACAGCCTTATAGAGGGGTACAAAATGCGCTAGTGTTAGCTTTCCATGACCGGTTAAAAAAGGATTCTCATGTTCTCTTGATCTAAAAACAAATAAACAGCAACAACAACAAACAAAGAAAAGAAAGAAAGAAACAAACAAAAAACCAAAGTAGGTGAAGGTGTTACCAGATAGTCAAGCATGCTAAAAGATGTTTCATGTGAATTAAAATCTAAAGCTAAAGGGGCAGGCCATGGTGGCGCAGTGACAGAGTTCTCACCTGCCATGCCGGAGACCTGGGTTCGATGCCCAGTGCCTGCCAATTCAAAATAAATAGGTAAAATTCTAAAGCCAAGTTACCACATAATGACATTATCACCTAGTGGGGTAATACTATATGAGCTGTGCTGGTTTGAAAGGAGGTATGTCCCCTAGAAAAGCCATGTTTTAATCAAAATCCCATTTCATAAGGATAGAATAATTCCTATTCAATACTGTATGTTTGAAACTTTAATCAGATCATCTCCCTGGATGATGTGATTTAGTTGAGTGGTTGTTAAACTGGATTAGGTAGAGGCATGTCCCCACACATTTGGATGGGTCTTGATTAGTTTCTGAAGTCCTATGAAAGAGGAAATATTTTGGAGAACGAGAGCAATTCAGAGAGAGCAGAGCAGAGCAACATAGCCACGAGAAGCAGAATCCACCAGTCAGTGACCTTTGGGGATGAAGAAGGAAAATGCTTCCTGGGGAGCCTCATGAAATAGAGCCAGGAGAAGAAGCTAGCAGATGATGCCATGTTCGCCATGTGCCTTTCCAGATGAGAGAGGAAACCTGACTGTGTTTGCCATGTGCCCTCTCACTTGAGAAAGAAGCCCTGAACTTCATCGGCCTTCTTGAACCAAGGTATCTTTACCTGGATGCCTTAGATTGGACATTTCTATAGACTTGTTTTAATTGGGACATTTTCTCGGCCTTAGAATTGTAAACTAGCAACTTATCAAATTCCCCTTTTTAAAAGCCATTTTGTTTCTGGTATATTGCATTCCAGCAGCTAGCAAACTAAAACATGAGCCTTATATGAAAGTTAAATGAAATGCTACTGCATAATAGAGCATCAATAAGTTAAAAACTAGTGCATAAATCCAAATCAATGGGAATTTCTGTATGAAGCAAAATATTCACTATCAGCTATAATGTTTTCCCAGTCAAGCTGTTTGATTACTTCACTGGATTGGATTTTTTAAACTGTCAGTCTCTAAAATTCAGTTTTACTGAATTGAGGCCTAAGTTTTATTAGTAAGATCAAAGAGGTACATAGGTAGATGAGCAAGAGGGAAAAAAAAAAGAGTTGGTAAATGTCTGTAAAGCTCATCCCACATTTCACTTAAAAAATGTTTAGTGAGAAAAAGATTTTAAAAATTTGCATTATTCTAGCAAAAACAAAACAAAACAAGCCCCAAAGAATCAACCAAGCCACACTGAAACCACATATAACAGATACATTATAATGCTTTCGTCTGGCTTAGCTATCACATCTAGTTTAGTTGGGATGCTTTTCAACTTTAAAAGTTGTGATATGTGAAGATGTAAGTTTAATGGATAATTTTGAATTTGAATTTAACTTTGCTGAATATTATACCAGAGTGCACTCAGTGTGGCACATCTTTCTATTAGAAAAAAATTTGAGATCCATTACTCCTCTCTTTGTTACAGGTGTGACATCACAAAGGTTGTCAAATGACTGGATAGTTTTACAGTACACACATATATTATGAAGTATGTCCTTAACAAATCTAATGGTTTCTTTACAGAATTGTTTTCTTCACCTTTCCTTCAGTGCATTAGCTGTCCAAAGAGGAGTGACAGGATGTCCAGAATTCAGTCCAGCATACTGTAACTTAGCTTTCTTTTCAGATGGCTTCAATATCTGAGAGCATGACAAATCAAGTCCAAGTTGTGATGATTCAGAAATTTACGGAAAACATCAGCTCCAAAAGTAAAGGAAACACCACAGTCATTTTCTCCCCAGCCTTACACATCTTTAAATGGGTCAGACTACAATAAATCATAGAAAAAATCTATATTAGGAATATTAGTAGGTCTCATAATCCTTCGAATCTGCTCCATTGATTACAGGTCTGGTGACAGTCCTTCATGAGAGCAGATTTCTTATCCATAATGGCAGCTATAGGCAGACAGTTAAAACAATCAGTGAAAGTCTTCCACAATTTAATATTAAACTTTCATTTGCATTCATCATAGAATCCGTAAATGTGATTGATGCTAGCACACTCATGGTTTCCTCTTAAGATAATGAGGTCCTCTGGATATTTGATTTTCTAAGCCAATAGCAAACAGATAGTTTCCAAAGACTGCTTTCCTCTGTCCACATAATCTCCTAAGAAAAGAGAGTTGGCTTCTGGCAGGAAACATCCATATTCAAATAATCACAGTAAATCTGTATACTATCCATGAATATCCCCACAAATTTTCAATGGTGCTTCAAATTCTGAAAGAACAGCATTGCTGAGAATGATCTCCCAAGACTTGATACACAAGCCCTGAACTTCTGCTTCAATCATATGCACATTCTTTCCTGGATGACATCCTCATTCCATCAACAATCAGCTGATGAAGCTGTCCACTTTCAGCTTTCCATCTGCCAGTTTGTCAGCACCAGGCTCTGCATCCTGGCAACAGGAACAAGGGCTTTTTTTTTTGTGCCACAGCCTCAGCCTTCTTTTGCCAGCATCACTGACTGCCCTGCCACAGCAGTGCTCCTCCAGGTCCTTCCCCTCCACGGGGCCATGCAGCTCTCTGTGCAGGTGCCCTGTCCCATTCCTCTAGTGTATTTTTAATCTCTTCTATTGTGTCTTTCATTCCCACAATTTCTGTTATGCTTGTTTGTTTTTGTAATCTCAAATTCTTGTTTATGCTCATACAGTTCTTTTTTAATACCCTTGGTCTCTTTAGTCATATTTTTCTTCATCTTGGATTGATTTAGAAGAGTGGTTTGGACATCTTCAATTAGTTTTTCTAAATTCTAGTCTTTCCTGAAGTTTAAGCTGTGTCTTAGCATGGCTTGTGTGACAGTTAGGTTCAGGTGTCACTTGGGCCAGGCAAAGAAGGAAATTACTATACTGCCTGCAATGAATGATCCTGACTATCAAGATGAAATAGGACTGCATCTACACAATGGATATAAAGAAGAGTTTTCCTGGAATACAGGAGATCTTCTAAGGCATCTCTTAGTACTGCTATGATCTGTGATTGAAGTCAATGGAACAGTGCAACAACTCAATCCAGGCAGGACTACCTGAATGGCCCAGAAATTTCAAGAATGAAGATTTGGGCTACCCCTCCAAGCAAAGAACTATGACCATCTGAGGTGCTTGCTAAGAGAAAAGGGAGCATGGGATGGAAAATGGAAGAAGGTAGTGATAAATAAGAACTATGACCACATGACCGGTTACAGAAACAAGAATTATAATGGTATGAATATTTCTTCCTGTTTTGTTATAAGTATGTTCGTATTTATACATAAGGCAAGTATCATTGTTTTCCTCTCTATCTTATATCCTTTATCATCTGACATGAGTTGTATTTTTCTTATAGAATATCAAGTTTAAGAACTAATATTACCCAAGGACATGCACCCTATTCTGGAAAGATTTAGTGTTTTGTATGCAGGACAGATGAGTATCATTAGGTGAAAAATATGTCTGTAATTGTTTTGTATGTAGAGATTTTCTATTTAGATTTAAGGTGATATATATAGCTGCCATGTAGACAAGGGGCAGACATGTGATAGTTATGTTCAGGTGTCAACTTGGCCAGGTGATAGTGTCTAGTTGTTCTGTTGCTGAGGAGTTAAATAATCAGCATGTGAATTTCATATATGGCTGATTGCATCTATGGTTGGTTAAGGGGAGTGCCTTCTGCAATGAGTACTATTTTAATCTAATCGGCTCTAGGCTTAAAAGGAGGAGTCAAAAGAGAGAATCTGTCTCTCAACTTGGCCAGTTAGCCTCTCCTTGGGAATTCAACAAAGACCTTCATCAAAGTTGCCAGCTTGCAATCTGCCTTGTGGAGTTTGACCTCATGCTTCCCCATGGTTGAGTGAAATACTTTTATAGGGACTCATATTTACAGATATTTTCTGTTGGTTCTATTTCCCTAGAGAATCCTGACTACTATGGCTTGTAATTTTTTGTTGCTGTCTAAGCATCTGATTATCTTGATGAGTTTACTCTGAAGGTCATTTTATTTCTCTTGCCCAGGGTTTTATTCTGCATTGGCTTTGTGTTAAGGCTCTTTTTTGACACTAGGTTCAACTTAATATATGCACTTAGGATAGCCTGGTTTTAACTGACCAAATTTTTTTCAGCACTGCTTCTCTTGTTCTTGCCCTGGATATAAGGTTCAACTTTTGAGATTGTGCTATTTGTGTAATTGTTTCACACCCAATAGAAAGCTTCTTTTCCTCTGTTTCTTCTCCAGAAACATTTATCTGTTCTGTTTGTTTTTTATTTGGCTTTATGCTTTTTTAACACTCCTTTCATTGTCTCTGGCTGCTTTTGTTCAGAAGGCCAATTCTGCAGGAGACCTGAGTCTCACCTGTACAGTACTTTCTTAAGTCAGAATTTTCCAGTCAAAACATGGCCAGTGACCCATGAAATGGGTGTAGAGTGGTTCCACAGTGCCCTGGGTAGGCAACCAGAAAGGATGCCAAATGTTTCTTTGATGGCTTTCCAAATCTATGCTTTCTTGACCTGCCGAGCAGATGATATGCCTCAGCAAACTTCACTGCAGTCCTAAGGACTTATTGTGCCTTTAAATCTTCCTCCTGGCTCAACTCCTTTTGAGGGTAAGTTTGGAACAGCAGCTGCCAGCTACTTTTTTGGGGAGCAAGTTGAAATTTTAGCTCAGAGCCAGGACCCAGTGACTGAAATTCACTAACCAAAAGCCACAGTCATTGCTCATCTGTGATCTCCTGTCTTCTTGGAGGAGAGCCACCCTTCAGCAAACTGTTCTCTGTGGTCCTAAGAAGGCACTGAATTTTTAAAATTATCCCTGAATCCATGCTTGTTGAGGGTAGAGTTAAAATTTTTGTTCAAGGTGGGGAAAAATAATAGCTACTCTTAGAGCCAGGCCCCAGTGATCCAAGTTAGCTATTCAAATGCTGTGATCAGTGCTCACTCATGCTGCCCCATTCTTGGGGAGGAGAACTTTTATGTCCCTTTCTGACAGCAGCAGCCAGCCAGAGACTGGATCCCTAAGCAGCTTGCCACAAGAGTTGGGGATAGGCACCCATCACCACCATGGAGTGAGTTACTCACAATTCTTTACCAGTTTATCAGTCTCTTCTCCTACTCTTTCCTGGATGCTGTACTGTGTTACCCTGGCCTCCAGAGACCCAAAGCAGTTGTTTCAGATAATTCTGGATGTTTACCAGCTGCACTGGAGGTCAGATTGAGTCCTGGAACTCCTTTCATAGCCATCTTTGCCAGAGATCTAGGCATCTTGTTTTAAATGAGAAGTGGTAGCTCAACTTTGTTGTCCAATTCAAAGCACTGTTGGTGTCAGGAGGAAGTGAAGGTTGTTTTTTCTAGAACAGCCTTATAATTCTGTTGCCATTGTTTCTGGCTATATAGCATTTAATTCTGACAATCTGGGCTTCCTGGTGAATTTTACCAAACACCCCAAGAAGTATTTACACAAACCTCACTCAAATTCTTCCAAAAAATTGAGGATAAAGGAATATTTCCTAACTTATTCTATGAAACCTACATGTCCCTATATCAAAGCCAGATAAAGACATCACAAGGAAAGAAACTTTCAGACCAATATCTCTTATGAAAATAGATGCAAAAGTAATCAATAAAATTCTAACAAGTTGACTCCAATTCACTTAAAAGAATTGTATTCCATGATCAACCAGATATACAAAAGTGGTTCAACATAAGAAAATCTATTAATGTGATATGTCACATTAATAAAATGAAAGGAAAAAAAAGCCCACAAGATCATCTCAATTGATGTAGAAAAGGCATGTAACAAAATCCAGCACCTTTTTTTTTGTATAAACACTTAGAAAGGAAAATTCCTCAACATGATGGAAGATATACAAAAAATCCACAGCTAGCATTATAGTCAATGATAAAAGGCTGAAAGCTTTCCTTCTAAGATAAGGAACAAGACAAGGATGTCTACTATCACTTTTGTTATTCAACATTATAGTGGAAGTTTTAGCCTGAGAAATTAGGTAACATAAATAAATAAATACATATATGCATACATACATACATATTGGGAAGGAAGAAGTAAAACTTTCCCTATTTGCAAGTGACATTACCCTACATATATATATATATATGTATAGATATATATATAAAATTCTGAGAATCCACAAAATATTACTAAAGCTAACTAACAAATTCAGAAATAGTTTAGGGCACAAAATAAACATGCAAATATCAATACTGTTTCTATATACTGATAATGAACAATCTAAAGAAGAAATTTAAAATCCATTTACAATAGCAACTAAAAGAATTGAATATCTAGGAATAAATTTAAGTAAAGATCTAAAGGAGTTATACACAGGAAATACAAAGATTTGCTAAAAAAATCAAAGAAAACATTAAAAAAATGGAAGAACATTCCATGTTCATGGATTGGAAGATGAAATGTTATTAAGATGTCAATTCTACCCAGAGCAATTTACAAACTCTATGCTATCCTAATCAAAATTCCAGAAGCCTTTTGGCAGAAATGACAGAGTTAGTCATCAGTTTTATATGGGGGGGTAATGGGACCTTGAAAAGACAAGAACATCTTGAAAAAGGACGCAATTGGAGTACTCACACTTCCCAAGTTAAAAACTTATTACAAAGTTACAACAATCAAAACAGCATGGTACTGGCACAAGCACAGATGTATAGACCAATGTAATCGAATTGAGAGTTCAGAAATAAACCCGCATGTTTATGGCTAATTGATTTTTCACAAAGATGGTAAGTATACTTAATTGTGAAAGAATAGTTTCTTCAATAGATGGTGCTGAGAGCATGGGATACCCATATGCAAATGAATGACAGTGGATGCCTACCTCAATCAATAACAAAGATTAATTAAAAATAAATCAAATGCCACAATATAAGAACCCAAAACACAGAAATACCGGGAGAAATATGCAGATGTATCTTCAGGAACTTGCTAATGGTTTCTTAGACTTTACACTAAAGTCACAAGCAACAAACCATAGAATAGACAAACAGGGAGAAATTAATTAAAATCGGAGAAATTATTCAGAAATAACATATCTGATAAGTTTAATATCTAGAATATATAAAGAAGTTCTATTATTCAAAAAAGACTAAGGGCCTGAAAAAAATCTTGAACAGTCATTCTCCAAAGAAAATATACAAATAGCCAAAAAGCACATGAAAAGATACTGGACATCATTAAACTCAAATCAAAACCACAATGATATACCATTTTGCATCTACTAGAATGACTACTATTTGAAAAAGGGGGAGTTAAGCAGTGCAATGCAGCTCCCATTTCCCCTTGCTAGGTGAGAAGTGTTATGGGACACTCAGCTACTGCTGGTGCTACTGCCACTGCAGCCGGCTGCTGTCTCTGTGGCAAGGAGGAGTGTGATCTTAGCAACACAAGGGCACACATACAGAATAAATTATTTTATAAAATAAATCTCCAATCAAGTATATAACATTTTGATGGTTGGCATTTAGACTTCCTTGTGTCCCCATCATTCCAGCAGCAACCGTAGATCATAGCCAAAGAATTTGTGAAGTTTGGGCTTGCAACTTGGACAAAGAGATGAAGAAAATTCATCAGATTATCCAAAAATATAATTATGTTGCTATGGACACTTAGTTTCCAGGTGTGGTGTCAAGGCCCATTGGAGAATTCGGGAGAAATGCTGACTATCGGTGTAATGTAGACTTGTTAAAGATAATTCAGCTAAGACTGACATTTATGAATGAGCAAGGAGAATACCCTCCAGGAACTTCAGCATGACAGTTTAATTTTAAATTTAATTTGACGGGAGACATGTCTGCTCAGGACTCTTTAGAGCTACTAACGACATCTGGTATCTGATTTAAAAAAAAAATCAAGAGTGAGGAATTGAGACCCAGTACTTTGCAGAACTTCTTAGGACATATGGAATAGTCCTCTGTGAAGGGGTCAAGCGGTTATCATTTCAGAATGTTTATGACTTTGGCTATTTAATCAAAATCCTGGCCAACTCTAACTTGCCTAAAGAAGAATTTGACTTCTTTGAGATACTTCAGTTGTTTATTCCTGTCATTTATGATGCGAAGTATCTCATGCAAAAATCTTAAAGGTAGATTACAGGAAGTTGCTGAGCAATTAGAGCTGGAACGGATCACAGTATCAGGCAGGATCTGATTCATTGATGATAGGAATGGCTTTTTTTCAAAGTGAAATAAATATTCTTTGAGGATTATAGAGATGATGCTCAGTTTTGTGGTAATTTGTATGGCTTTGGTTCTGGTTTAAACAATGGCACAGGTAATGCATTTGAAGAAGCAGCCAACAAGCAGTCAAGGCATGAAGTAACCCTACTATTTTTATTTTATTTGAGCTTCACAAATGCCTGTTTATAGGTTTTATCTCTGATTGAATCCCTTAAAAAATAGACAGTAGCTTTTTTTCCCTTTCATAGACCAATTTATTTTTTTTTTTACTTTTCAGAACTAAATACGCTCAGGTCTTAAGAAATAGAAAAGTATGCAGGGTTAATTTGGCCTTAACTTAGTGTACTTGTTAGTAAGCACACATGACTAACATGGAAAAAGCTATATCATATTGAACATTTTGATAAACTTTACCTACTTGGAGTTGGCTTGTTTTCCACCCTTGCTAAATTAACTAGCACTTATTGTAATTAATTTTCCTGTTTCACCTCTCTCCCTTCCATTCTGCAGGGGTTTTAGCTATTTGGGATTGTGGACCAACAATTTTGCACTTTAGAGTGTGACTCTAATGCAAATCCCCTGTTGTATAAGAAAATTTGCTTTTTCTTCTTTTAGCTGGAAAAATGACCATCTACCAACTTTATACAGTATTTACTTATTTTTGACCCCTGGGATATATATATACACATACATTGTGCAAACAGATGATTCTGCAAAACAGTATTAAAAAAACACAAAAGAAAATATGAAAGAGCTTAGTAACTGCTGTTTCCTCAGGTAGTGTTTAATCTTCCCAGCACATCTAATGTCTGTCAGTTTCTAATTGAAATGTGTGTGTTGCTCTGCAATTGAAGAATTTTTGAAACCAGCTTATACCCTTCAGGAAACTGTCCCTTGTCATTAGATTTTGAGTATCTGTCAGGAAGCTGGTATCCAAGATTTTGAAATTGTAGTTATTTTATGGTAGCACATTTCCCTTGATTTACTTCTTTTTTATTCCATAACTGCTTACCCTTATTTTTTTTTTAAAATTATGCCCATACTTATGTTCTTGATTTGTTGATTCCACATATCCATTTCATTGAATCCAAGGATAAGAAATTTGTAGGTCTATTTTGTATCAATTTAAATTAGAAAACAAAAATTGTGATTTCATCATTGCTGCAAAGATAAATAATGGGTAGATTTGGTGCAAAACAACAAAATATTAACATATATGATAAAATTACCTGAGGACTGTAATTCTTGTTTATGTTTTGTGAATTGTTTAACAATATATTTTATATATTGGCAAATGAGACTGTGAAATGTTTAGCCAGAACTGAGTATGTGTGAGAAGAACTTTTGGTAATCATTAGCTGTACCCTAAAATGATGGATTACAAATTATGATGTGTGTTATCTACAGTACAATCAGTAATATCAGCAGATCTCCAAATGTTAGGCAGGTTGGTTTGTTTCCCTTGTACATTCCTTATTCATGATATTACAGTGCTATAACTGGGTGGTCCTTTTAAGCAAAACATTATATGTAAAACAGAGGGTATTATTTGGTTTTAAACTTTTGTAAATAAAAGCTTCAGAAATGTTTTATTAAAAATTTTTTAAAAGGGGGGAATACCATGTGTTGGAGAGGATGTGGGGAAATTGTGGATGAAAACATAAAATGGTGCAGCTGCTGTGGAAAACAGTTTAGTGATTTCTCAGAATGATAAATATAGAATTATCTTATGATCCAGCAATCCCACTTTTGGGCGTATATCCTCAAGAATTGACAACAGGTCCTTGACAGATATCTGTATACCAATGTTCATAGTGACAGAATTCCCAATTGTCAAAAGATGGAAGCATCCAAGATGTCTATCAACAGATAAAGGGATTAACAAAATATGGTGTGTGTGTGTGTGTGTGTGTATGAGAGTATTATTCAACTCTAAAAGGAATTGAATTTAGATGCATATGATAATGTTGATGAACCTTGAGGACATTAGTTTGAATGAAATAAACTGGACACAAAATAATAAATGTATGATCTCACTGTTATGAAGTAATTAGGTAAGCAAATTCTTAGAGTCAGAAACTAGAATCTGGCTACTAGGGGTCGTGGTGGGGGTAGGGAATGGGAAATTAGTGCTTAGTTGATACAAAGTTTCTGTTGGGCGTGATGGAAAAGTTTGGGTAATGGATAACGGTGAGGCTAGAACAACATTGTGAATGCAATTGACCCTGATGGATTATATATTTGAATATGGTTAAAAAGGGAAATTTTAGGTTGTATACATATGTTACTCAACATTTAGAAAAAAATCATAGGACTATATACAACAAACAGTGAACCTTCATGTAAACTATGGATTATAATAAATAGTGTTGCTATAATAATTTTTTATCAGTAGTAACAAATTTATACACTAATGCAAAGTGTTAACAATAGGGAACAGTGAGTGTGTGTGTGGAGGTATATGTAACTCTGTATATTCTGCATGATTTTTCTTTAAACTTACAGATTCCTTAATAAAAAATAATCAAGAATGTATTCTGCTGGTGATAGTAAGAACCCTGAATGGCACTGAGGCTTTTCTGGACATTTTTCTTATTCTTTTCATAACTATTAAAATTTCAACTAACTGACAAGTCAGTGGGGAATAAACATGGAGTAAGGGGCAGCTTTGTGGTGCCTGTTAAATCACACCACATGGGTATTCATGCCTATACTTGCCTTGCTTTTAGCATCTTGCCTTTGAACATTTTGTTTCCAGAATATCGAGCCTAAATGTTCACTTTCCCCATCCTCCAGTTGAGATTATATCCATTTTAACATCTTACATTATCATGAAACATATACTCTCAAAATAGCTTGGGAGATATCCCTTTGACTTGCTGATAGACAGCTATTTGAAATCATTTCAGTCATTTCTGAACATGGAAATAAAAAGAGAATCCCTTTGAGATGTATCTTTTCAGTCTTATTTTCCTTGTTCACACAGGATAATGCACTCCTTTGATAATAGCAACTATTTTTAAAACAGACTGCATCTTGTTCAGTACTTAGCTCCCTCCCTGACTTTACTGATCTCACTAAGTTGGATTTTTAAAACTGCAATATATTAAGTATTTTGCTAAATTTACCCATATTTAGTCAAAACATTTCACATGGATAAACTTGTGGATTTAGTAGGTTAATGGTCTACAGTATTTTAGTAGCATTTTAAAAACATTCAATAATAATTACAAATTTATTCTAATTTTTCTTTTACATTGAAGGTTTTAATCAATCTGGAATATATTTTTATAGTTTTAAATGATCTCAAAACTGGTTTAATTTTTTTCCTATATAGAAGGATAATTGATCCCTGCATGATTTATTGAAAAATCTGTCACTTTCCTACTGACTCTTATGATGTTTTTAAAAATATGTCTTCATATTTAGAATTATTTACTTTTATGATATCAATTCTTGTTTATTGTCCTTTATGCATTAACTTTACAAGTAAATTATAGACATAAAATTTTAAATCTGGGTGGTGACTTCTAAATATTAAAACAAAGGGAGAAACATCAACCAAATCAAAAGGATACAATCATATTTTCTTTTGTTGTTGCCTAAATTGTTTTGATTAAAGTAATGATTGTACTCACTTTAAGTCTAGTGGAAAATTTTCTTCCGAATGGTTCTAGATCTTGAAGAGTGTTTTATACATTGAATAAGTGAACAAAGTGCCCATCTCACTTTCTGCCATGTGACAAAAATAAATAAGTAAAATTGTCCACTTAGAACTGAAAATGTCTATTCCTCTGTAATACCATGTGGAAGGAACAGAACTAGTTTCACAGAGTTTCTGTGTGGTAAAGCTGAGTCTCAGAAAAGGGAGACATAAAATCTCTTTCAGTATCAGGAAAATCTGACAAATAGGATATGGGCACAGTGATGTGATACACACAAATATTAACGTAGAAGAAAGTGAAATTTATAAATTGATACTTTCTGCCGCGTTTGGAGCAAAATATTTATTTTCACTCTGAATGTGCTAGGTGTCAATCACAAATCTGAATATACCACTTTATTCAGGTGCTATGTTTTATTTTTAATTTGAAATGCAGTTATAGAATCATCTTTTCGATTGGATATGTCACTCTTAGACAGTGTAATGTCTGGTCTAATTACTGCAAGGTATTGATAAAGCAGTCATAGCTAGTTACACATACTGAGAGTGAAAAAAAATCCATTTTGAGTGCTGTATCTTTGAATTAATTAACAAATAATTTAATTGTGTACCTCAATGAGTAAAGGAATTGTTCAGTGTCTCTGATTGCTTAAGGCATATATTTAAGCAAAGTAGCAAATTCAGTATCAAAAATAAGGAATTCGCAAACTTTTCTTAAGAAATTTCATTTATAGGCTAGTAGGAAACAATGTTCAGGTGTCTTATCTGTTTGAAAAGATAGAATGGTATAACTTTCCCTAGAGTAGAAGTGAGGACATCTTTGACTTTGCCTCAGGTGGTAGAGCACATTTAATTTGAACTTCTTATATTTTATTTCCCTTACGATGGGTCCTACAGATGAATGGAAACAGAACAGCTGCTTCATCCTTGTTGTAGCAGGTAATATCAAGTACCTACCAGGAATCTGGCTCTCTGTGATTATACTGGCAAATATATATTTCTCCAAGGACCCAATCTATGGAGACAATATTTCAGAAACATATGGATTTTAATAATCTCAGGTTTAAGTTAAATTAACCAACTAGGTGAAGACAGGTTTAGCATTAACTAAAATTGTCTAGCATTGTTATTTGCCAGGTGGTTTAGACCAAATTGCAAAGAAAGTCAGAAATGCATATCAAAAACTTCCATTTGAAAACTAAGCATCCCTTGCCAGACACATGAATACATATGTATTATATTTTAAATGTATTATGCTACAAATCTCAAAGCCCTGAGCTTTCATTTACTTGATTAGCAAAAAATCCAATCATTTTCTGGGATCTCCTTTGTCAATTATGTAGGGATCTGAGGTGGAACACGTATGTGGATAGGTATTAGGGATTTAATCATGTCCCTCACAAAAGGCATATCTAGTTTTCAGCCTTTAGCCCTGTTGGTGTGAACCCATTTGTGAATAGATCCCTTGAGCATGTTATTAAAATATGCCCTAACTGAATGAGGGCTGTCCTTAAACCAATATGACGCAAGTCCTTATAAGCAAAGGAAATTGGATATGGAAAGAGAAGCCACAGCGAGCAGTCAGAAGCTGGAGGTCAACAAAACCCAGAAGAAAAAGAAGATGCTGTCAGGTGATGGTAAGACCAAGGAACCGCAAAGATTTCTAGACAGCCAGAAGATGCTGGCCCTGGGAAGAAGTATGCCATCTCGGCTCTGAACCATGAGGCACACAATTCTTGTTGTGAAGCTAACTCATTGTATGGTATTTGCTTTAGCAGTTGGGAAACTGAGAAAATATATGAAGGCCGTTTAATTTGATACTTGCAACATTCTAGATCCTTTGCCTCACTGTTGTTGACTTATTTATTCAACAAATACTGATAGAGGTTGAATTATGAACAAGATATGATTCAAGACGAAGGGCTTAGTTAATGAACAAGATGGTGAATGTCCCTGGCATCCTGTGTCACTGCCTGCTGTTTTTCCAGACCTTTGCTATTCTTTGTTTTCTGCCCAATTCCTTGGGTCCCAAACCTTTGTGCTGCTCATCACCTACCTCTTTGCAGCTTCAGATGACTTTTGGACTGCTCACCAAGGTGCTCTTTCTGTGCTCAGGTCAACAGAGAAGCCTCTCATGCCTCCTCAGACAAGCTCTTTCAAAGAGATTTATCGCAGCAGAGCTTTGTGTCCTTTGTGATGCAGTTTTGTTTTTTTTTTTCATTTACACCAGTGGTTCCTAACTTTGACTGTGAATCAAAATCAGTGAGATGTTAAAAAGGTACAGATTCTTTGGTTCCACTTCATATTGACCGAATTATAGTAATTGGTGACAGATCCCAACAATCTATATTATTATAAAACTTCCCAGATGATGTTGATGAGAGCAAAGGAGAGCCTCATCTTTCACTGGAATCATTACTCCCATCAAATTTGGACCTTGCTGTTCAGCTTTACTCACTCTGACAATCTTATTTATGTGTTTTTTGTTTTGTTTTGTTCCATGGCCTATTTGTTTGTTTGTCTCCAAATCTCAATATTCTTTTCCATTAGTCAGACCCCATGTGATGATTTTCAGTCCATCAAGAGATTTTTAATCTGCCCAAACCTTAATTATGGACTAAGTTCAAGTTCATTCCTACAGGGCTTCATAAAATTCAGTGTTGTGGTTTACATTTTTATGTCCCTGGGCTGAGACCAAATTCCACAGTGTCTGCAAGGTTCTTCAATATTTCCTGAAAATGGAAAAACTGGTGTCTATGGAGAACAGAGAAGGATTCCAGAGACTGATGATGTCCAAAACCTATGAAACTAAATAAATGTCATCTTTGATACTGCCAAGTTATAGTTACTCATGAAATTTCAGTGGGAAAGAACATTATTAGAGATAAGGATGGATAATCTAAGCATTAATCTGAGGAAAATATCTTCATATTTGGCTTATCTCCCCTTCTGGGAATATGTTATCCTGACAGAGACAGAAAATTTAATGGTGATGAAGAGCACACACCAAACTAGAGCTATTTGGAATCAAGTCCTGGCAATGATATCGTCTAACAGGGTGGCCAAGACAAAATATTTAATCTCTAAATTGTAATTTCCCCTCACTAGAGCAGGAATGCTAGCAGTACCTACATTATAAGGTTATCCTCATTATTATTTAAGAAAATGCATATAAAGGGCTTAATAGAGTACTTAGCACTTATATAAGGATTCACTACTTTAGTAAATTTATAATAATTTATAAATTTATAATAATTTATAAATTTATAATATAATTATTATTGATATTATTATTATTATCATAAATAAATATATGAAGTTGGGAGTCATACGTAGGATTTCCATAACCAAAGTTAACCTGGTATGAAACATGAAGATAAACATTTTCTTTCAGTGATCTTTATGCAAAAATTTTCAGCATTTCATAAATGTTCTCCTTCTCTCTCTCTCTCTTTTTTTTCCCCCCCTTGGAAGAAGAAATTTCTCTCAGAACATTGGGACATCAGGAAGAGGCCTGTTCCCATCTAAAGTTAAAAAAAAAATCAGCCTGTTCTAGTTTAAATATCAAATATGTTTATACTCACAAAATGTCTGTGATAATTTAGGGCTGCACTTAATAAGCTTTTTCTGGTCCATTTGGAAGGTTTCACAGTTTACAAAATTTGTATGAGACTCATTCTGAAAACTTTATTATAGGCATATAAAAGTCCTTGACAAGTCCTGTTATCAAAATACTTTTTAAATTTATCTTATTCAAATCAATATCAAGGGAAAATTTTAAATATTAATAATGGGTGAGGATTGTTTGATTACTATTTGTTTTTTGTGATACTTGCAACATTCTAGATCTTTTGCTCCACTGTTACTTATTCATTTGTTCAACAAATATTGATTAAAAGATTATTTTAAATATTATGAATAATATAATCTGCTGTTATGAAAACCCATACACTTGAGAATTTCTGAAATTATAAATCAAGACTAATTTTAATAATAATAAAAGTTAAAAGAATACCATCAATATGATATAGCTTCCTTTATGAAGATCATAAGGGAATTAATCCATCTAACCCCACCTATATTTAATTCTACAAGAGATTTGAGCATGCGATATAAATATGATTGCTTTCTTCCTTTTCACCTTGAATCGATATTTCCCTAAGAAAATAAGTTTATGATATTCTGAATCTATTTTCTATGCTGGATATTTGACTTTTTCAGAGAGTAATAAAATGGTTTGTTCATCCCACAAAGAAAGGTAAAGTTTTGGTGATCCAATGGATATTTAAGGAATTAATTATTTTTTAATGAAACTGTCTATTTCATAGTATAATTAACGACTTTGGTGCTCAAAAGAAAATCTCCTATAAAATATGTATTAACCATTTCTAAATTACTTTTTATCTGAATACAAGAAAATAACCTATATTCAGAGAAATTACCATGCTGGCATTCATACTCTTTCCCTGGATTTTTTTTTCTGAAAGATTGCTGAAAAAGATGCTAGTTCCATCATTCTAACATCTCAGTACAGGACTTGAGGGATAAAAACAATTACCCTCACCCAGCCTAAGCTGAATTTCCTGGCTTGCAAAACTATACACAGGTTGTTTCTGTTTACACCAGTCTATGCCATGAATTTCTAGGTTGCTGGGACACATCTACCACCCCCCTTTACTTCCCTACCCCTTTTACTTTCTTAGTATGAAAATCTACGTCTAACTGTTTATGCAACAAATAAAAGACTGGACCACGAGGCAGTCCATCTAATGAGATAGAGAATCAGGGTGAATGTATTTGATTTTTCCTTTGCTCTGTAAGTTCTAAAGGCAATATGAATAAATTCAAAAAACAAAATTATTACTAAAAGGAAAAGTGGCTTTACAATCTCATCTTATTGGAATACACAGAAGAAATATGAATCATATTGCACAGGGGTTACATTGGTGAAATGTTAGGCTGATGGATGGTTATGGAAAATATATATTCTTCCTCAGGGAAGTTTTCAGAGCTTCCACAATACACTTGAATGATGCTTCCTTTGTTTTCTATATAATCACACAAAGCAGAAAAATCTATAATGGTGGAGTCTAAATTTTCGCACACTATTTTCATTCAAAATACTCAGGTGCTGTTTTGTGAATTACTCTCTAGTGAATGATTGTGAAAAACATAACTGACATCGATGCTGAGATTTATCTCTATGACTACCATAGCAAGGTACATACCAGCTTTCCTCACCTGTGATAACCTAACTTGCAAATAAAAAGCACATTGTTCAATTGTCTACAAGTTTACCTGACTATTTTTAGACCATGCCCCAGTTTGTAGGACACTTCTGACAGAGTAAAGATGAGGAAATTGGTTCTGGTAAGGATCAGGTTCTCATTAAAGTGAATTGAATTCTTTAATCAACAACATATTTTTTTACTAAGACATTAAAACCAATGTTTGGAGATTTCCAGGTTTAATTAATGGTTTGACTTTTTCTTCTTAAAGTAACTTAAGCAAAGTAAAGTTGAAGTTGGAAAAAAAGAAAACAAAAAAAGAGTTATGCAATCCAGAAGTTTGTTGACAAGACTTTTTTGATGTCTCCCATTTTATAATGGAAGGTGAATTTCCAAGAATTGTATGAAAAGAAAGTGAATTACATTGCATTGTTCTTACTCAAAAATGTATATGCAAAGCAGTTCTAAAAATGCTCAAATTGTAGTTTTGAACATTTGAGCCAAACTCTCACTTTATGAGCAGTTTCTTCTGTGTGAAAAAATATGTGTTGCTATGGATTAAACTCTGTCCCCTAAAAGACATGTTTGAACTCTAACTCCCCAACCCGTGACTGACTGCATTTGTAAATAGGATATTCAAAGATGTTTTTAGTTAAAATGAGGCCAAACTGAATCCAGATAGGCCTTAATTACTGTGACTGTTGTCCTTCTAAGAAGAGGAGACAGACGGTGAGAATGGCAGCCATGTGTTGGAGGCAGGGATCAAATTTTGCCAGGAGCCAAGGAATATCTAGGATTGCCAGCTACAGCCAGAACCCCACAGACTTTGGATGAAACATGGCCCTGCCAACACCTTGATTTCAGACTCCTAGCCTCTAGAAATGTGAGTTAATAAATTTCTGTTATTTAAGCCATCTAGTCTGTGGTACTTTGTTACAACAGCCATGGAAACAAGTACATTTATATTCCTATCTGCAAAAATACTAAACAGAGATGGTAAATCTATCTTACATAGTAAGAAAAACTCAAATCCCAACTTAATTGGCCTTTTGGGCATGTTCTGTATTTGAAGCAAATTGATTTTAAATTGAGGTCTTTAGCCATAACCAACATTAACATTAAAATGCATACTTTTTTTTAAAAATCAATTTTCTTTCAAAATCATGTTTTCTGTAATTCAGTGATCCAGTATAGAAGTCTACATGTCTGAGGCCAATCTGCATCTCCACCACCCATCAATGCCAGAAGAGAATTGTAGTGGTAATGACTCATTTCAACCAGCCTTTATTTATTTATTTTGTAATCTATTCTTTCATTATAAGTAAATCCAGCAAGTCCAAGTAGAGGTGCCTGTGTTAAGCCCCCATGTCAGCAAAATGAATATCTCACTAAATTTCTGTTCCCTATAGATGCCTGGCTTGCCCAGGAAACAGGATTCAAATCAGCTAATCCACTATGACAACTCTCTATTCTTATACCAACTAACTCCTTTATTACTAAGCAACCACTTGCACTAACCACATTAGGATATGTTGTCTGCATTAACCAATGAAAATTTCCTCCCGATGTATTCCTATTTTCTGTCTGTAAAAGTCTACTGCTTTATCTGTTTAGTGGAATTCTTATCCATTTCATGGAATAAGAATTCCCCAATCGATGAACTGATTCAATAAAACTCTCTGAGATCTAACCAAATTTTGTTCAAGTTCTTATTTTAACAATATTGTGGGCAAATGCTCTCGCTTGCTTCTGCGTTATTCACAAAACTGTAATTTTTCATTATTTTGTTAAGATATGTCTTCTGAAATACTTTTCTCATTCTTGTAAAAAGCATTTTTTGGAATTATGTTTTTTAATGAGCTTTCAAGTGGATATTCCCTTCTATATAGGTTGTGATATTTTAAAGTAACTTTTATGCTCTCTTTTAATAATATTGCTATAATTTAAGTAGTATTTTTCACCTCCTTTTCTTTCTCAGCATTTATGGGGATAGATTTATAGATTTATCCAGGTCTTTATTTTGCAAAATATCAGGATGGGTGGAGAGTTCTTTAATTCTTTTCACTGTTTTATTTTTTTATTTTTTGATATTTATAGCTTCCCCTTTTCAGAATTTATCCTAAATATAAGTTGTTCTGCATAGCACTTAGCCATATCAACAAGGGCAATTTGGCATTTATTTAGGAAATAACTCTTTTTAAGACATTTTCCACTCCACTTACTGGGCACTTTACATAGTCACCTAAACAATTTATTTTTCTTTGGGCTTTTTTTTTCTTTTTCTTTTTTTTTCAAATATTCCAGTCATACTCTCCCATCAAAAGCATCCATTACTTCCAGAAATCCACATCAAGGGCCTAATGAATTTGTTTGCCAACCATAGCTAAGCATCACAGGATGCAACATGCTTGTGTTCATTCTTTTATACTTCTCATTTTGGTCCTGAAAATTTGTATTGTTTGAAACAATTTTAAAAGACTGTAACAGTTGGAATGGGGTACAGAACTCTGGCTATGGCTGGCTCATAATTACCAAGTTTTCTTTTGGTCAACTTAGGACAGGCACTCTGAACCTAAATTCAGAAAATGGATGTGAGATAAATCCATTCCCAACTGCCTAGGAGCACATGGGAGCACATTTCCCTTATTCTGGTTGAAAATCCATTGTGAATGAATACTGGACACAGCTTATCTGCCACTCCAGACCTACTAAGCCATGCCAGCCCAGGGCCTTGGCCACTTGCCTTGCTTCTTGGCCAGAGCAGCTCTAGCAGAAGGTCCTTGCTGTTCTCACAGTTGTAAAGATCTGACAGCCGATAGCCACCACTGATATCAACACCACAGACTGAGGGACCCCTTGCTTAGTGCCAACTGACTAGGAGAGACTTCTATGTCTGCAAAGTGGCTGGACTACAGCCAAAGAATCTCTGATTTCCCTGATGATTTCTTAGAGAATAGGTCTGGTTAAACACTGGCATGTGGGGATATTAATGCCCTGTGGGAAAGGCTTTGACCAAGGACAGAAAAAGGCAGAGAAACGTCAACAAATATATTACAACCTCTCCTTCTCTTGTTAACTCTTTCTAGAGCTAAGCATTTCTGTGTGACCTCTCTGGATATCTCCCAAACTAATGAACTACAAAATGAGTTATAGTTTAAGTGTGGCCATCTCAGTAATGCACCATCTTGTGTTTCTTCTCCTGCCTTCCTTGCTTCACTTTTCTTTATCCTTGACTCTTACTTCTCTAGGGATGTATCCCCAAAATTCATCCTTACCTGTGAACATTTGTCTTGGTCTCTGTTCTCTGTTTTCTAAGAAATCAAAATTAAAAAGTCAATGTAACAGGGAGCCCAGAATAAGAAAAAGGTCATTTAATCTTGTATAGATTATTGTAATGCCTGGATACATCCTAGAGTATATTAAGCAGATAGTCAAAAAGTATTGGCAAAGTCCCTTGATGGAGGAGAGAAAGAATATGCAGCTATTAACCTTTACCATCAGGGAATCCCTTGATATTGTGTCAAACTTTAGGGACACCCAAATCAATAGGCCATGCCCTCATTCCTGAGGCTTACTCTTGTGAAGCTTATATAGGTAGCAGAGAAGCTTAGACTACACATAAGCATGCCTAAGAGTTACTTCTGGAGGACCTCATTTGTTGCTCAGATGTGATCACATTCTCTCTAAGCCCAATTCTGCAAGTGAAATCATTGCCTTCCCCCTTATGTGGGACATAACCTCCAGGGGTGAAAGTCTCCCTGGCAACGTGAATGATGACTCCCAGGGATGAATCCGACCCTGGCACCATGAGATAAACAATTTCATCCTGACCAAAGGGGGAAAGGAAGTGTAACTAATAAAGTACCAGTGGCATAGAGAGTTCAAACAGAGTTCAAAGGCTACTCTGGAGACTCTGGAGGTTGCTCTTATGCAAGCTTCAGTTAGACCGTGCTACTTATCATAACCTGACAACTCCCAACCAGGACCGTCCCAGTAAATCCTAAAGAACACCTTGAGCATTATATAAGATTCCACAAGGGTTCTACGCACTAGAATAACTTTCCAGAAACCCACAACCTTCAGATCTGTCCCTGGTCCAGGTAAGTTCTGAAACCTAGAAGGGCCCAGCTTCTCCAGAACATTAGATAGTTCCATCTCCTCACTCCATATTAGTGACAGACCCTTCTAATATGAAAAATTTAGAATGGCCATAGCCCAAAAGCTATGGCCATAGCTAAAGAGAGGGATGGAAAGATCAACAGTGATGGTGGAGTTATACAGTGAAGATAGGATTTAACAAATGAATATGAATACTGAGTCATTAAATTGATACCCATTTTAGTCTCCAGTATTTTAGAGCAGCTCAAAGTAAAAACCTAAAATCGTGGAAAAATTATAACCAATGCCAAACTTTGAAATATGTTCTATAACTAATTGTGGTGCTGTGCTTTGAAATTTATTGTTCTTTTGTACAGATGTTATTTTTCACAAAAAAAGGTACAAAAAAAGTCGATTGTGATGATAAAAAAAATATTTAGGCCTTTTAGCCTCCTGTATTCTAAAGCAGCTAGAGGGAAAATCTGAGAGGATCATATGGTAGCTCATGATAAACTCTGGGATCTGTCCTGTAACTACTTGTTGAAGAGTGCTTTGAAAACTAATGCTTTCTTATTCCTTTGCTTTGTATATAAGTTACACTGTACAATAAAAAAATAAAAAAGTCAGTGTGGGTGTATGTGAATGTGTGTGTGTGAGAGAGAGAGATCCAAAAAATGTTTTTCATAATGTTTCTTTTCAACATCTAGTCAATTCCCTGCCTGACTTCTCCCAACTGAAGATTTTCCATTTGTTCCTTTAGCACTGGCTTACAGTCACACTGAAAATATCATGGGAATTTTGATAGTATGCCTAGAATGGATAAGTTTAGACCCTCTAATCCACCATTATTTTGTCCTGGGGGATAAACATTTTCTTCTATTACTTAAACTTTAAACACATTTCTACTTCTCTGTTGAAGTAGTTTGGTTAGGAAAATGGCAAAAGAAAACAGAAGAGAGAATGAATACAGTAGAAAATGTATTTCATTTTCTTTGCTTCTTTATATTTCTTGTGCAGAATACTAACTCTTGTTTTGCCTTTGAAACTTAATTCAGTATATGAAACTCTTTCTGTTCTTATTCCTATGCAATTTGACTATAATGAAAATGATTTACCTTTTTAGTTTGGAATAGAAAATAAAACAGAACAATGTTAATCTTTGATTGTCCAATAACTTAAAATTGGACAACCAAAACTAAATTTCAAATAAAAAATGAAGTTACTGCCTACTAACTAAACAAGCATTGAATAATATTTCTGCCCTAAATAACATAATTATCCCAAATGGCTTTTTACCCTGAATTCCAAGTAGCAGAAGGTGAGAATGCCCAATATTAGACATGCTCCTCCTCTTCTCGGCAACACTTTTTTAACCTATTCATTTATGTATGGTTGTATTTGAGGTTTGGGCAGTGAAATCTTGTTGGAAGTGATAGATACCACTTTAAGTCTATAAATCTAAATTGTGTAGCTCCATTCCTCCTGTCTTTACCTGCCAGTCATGATGATTCAGAGGATCCAGTGACAAGCTCTGAGTCCCTTTGACATGGTGAGCTGTTAGATAGAAGGCATCTAGCTTCCAGAAGGATTCTATGGAACAGAGTTGCACACTTCTTCCCATCAATCATATTGGAATATATGGAAAATGAGAAATGTCCTTTTGTTTTGTTAGGATATTGTAAGTTTGGTGTTAGACGCTACAGTCAGATATTGTTAACTTATTTATTTAACACTCAATAGTCACTTTATAGTATAAGATACATTCCAAAATTAAGGAAAAGTATATTTGGCATTGAGATTATAATAATCATTAATACAGTACCATGAACTAGAGAAAATACTAATTAGAAATCTTAGTTATGAATTGGTCTGTGGATTAGTAAACCTGAACTAATTAAAATGCAATTTTTATTTTCCATGTATAATAAGCGTATGCATATTTTGCTGTTAATGTAAATGGAAAATGTTATTGCTCAAAAACCATGCATCAGAAAGTATAAATTTATTATTGTGAAACCTTAAATGTTTTTTAAAGCTATTTTGAATATATATTCATATAACTCTTTTTATTCTTAAAATTTGAGGGAATAACACTATCCAGTTATGTACGAAAAAATTAAAAGCAAAATAATTTTCAATAATTAAAATATGATGTTATAGTAAATACTCATACTAAATAAATTATTTTAAATGTAAAGATAGGAGTACACATTTTTATTAACGTAGAAATAGTTTGTCTCTACTGTCATTTAAGAAGTGTTAAATAAATATTGACAAATATGTATTTCAAATTCTGTTTTAAAGTGGTGAGTAGCATAAAATACAGGATCTCCTTTTTTGTCTCAAAACCAAGGTATGATTTCTTATAGCTATTTTGAAATTCAAAACAAATGTGAAATCAGGAAGAATAATTTCTTGATATCAGAGATTATAAGAAATTCTGAGAAATAGAAAGCATCTGAAATTTGTATGGAAAATTGAAACCACAGCTTAAAACAAAAGAAAAGAATTCTTAGATATATTTGAGACAGCTCTTAGAGTACTTCCTGCACAGAGGTGAAAGCTAGCAAGAGCGTGGAGACTGCTGGGGAATCAATAAGGTAATTAGTTGGGGTACAAGGTAGGTTCAGTAGAGTGCGTTTATTTTTATACGTCTTTTTTCCTCCATCCTGGACAAGACAGAAACCCCAGAAAGGAATGGTTTTTGTGACTATGAGTGTATAAGAGTGAATGGACACAGCTGGGAGAGTAAGGAGCATCCATACCTAGGACAATAGTAGGTCTTACCCACTCCTTATCCTTAATGAAAATAGGTTGCACTGAATCTGCACAATCTTCTCTCAGACATTGTGCAGAAAGAACAAGTATAAATCTAGCAAATGATGCTGAGGAAGAAAATCTCACAATCAAGAGTCAACAAAGACAAAAGCAGATGCTAGGTGAATGGCTTTTCCCCTTATTCAAGCCATGTACCCTACCCATAAAGTCACTGACATGTTGTTGGACATAAATAAGTCAGAAGTTCTTCATAGGCTTGAGTCTTCAGAGTCTCTCCACTCTCAGGCTGAAGAAGCTGCACTATTATAAGCCCACGAGGCTAAAGAGGCTGTGCAGAAAGCAGTTATCAGTGGTTAACAGTGCTATTGATGTTCCAACTGCTTAAAATTGATTAGGGACCATCAAAAGAAAGTTGTGCTTCACTGAAGAAAAATATCTAAACATCAAAAAATTAAAAATTGTGGAGAAAAACATTGCAAAATATAAAATAAATTTAAAAAGGAAAGGAAACTTTGAACCTTATGTACCCTGCAAATGCCAGGTCTAGCAAATATAATCCTAGCCCTAGATTACTGATTGATTTTAAAACAACAAAAAATGCAAAAAAAAAAAAGTATATAAAAACAAATTAATGTTTTGTAGACCCTGGGAAAAAAGAACCTTCAGCAAAGCAGAAAAATTTGTAGCATTCCTTTCTTTTATTTTGTAATTCTTTACTGTAGAATAACTCAGAATGTCACTTCTGTTTTAGTTAACAGAATTGATAACTGAGCAAGGAAACCTAATTTGGATTATAAAATTCTTGCTTTGATAAAAATTCCTTAAACAGTTAAATAAAAAAGAATCAACAAAAGGACAACCTACTCAACAAATTAAACAACTTAGTTATCCCTGAGGAAATTGGGTAAACACACCAAGGAAAACAAAACTTTAGAATAACTGTGATTATAAACCTCTAAAAGCATTTGATAGAATAATATATTAATAAAAGGAATTAAAAAATTAAAATTTTACTATTTAATTTAAAACTTAGACATGTTGGTCAATTTCATATGTCAACTTGGCTAAGTTATGGTGACCAGTTTTAGTCAAGTAAGCACGGGTCTAATGATCTACCAACAAAAAAGGGAGCCAGAGAAATACGAAGATTGCTTAGCGTCAAACAAAATTATACCAGTGAACATATAGATATTCATATTATAACCTGCTTTTGTTAGATATTATGTGAACTATATTCTGAAATATAGCATTTGCAGTGCTTGTATTGGTTTAAAATATGGAAGTTTACATTCCTTCCATATTTCATTAAGACATTTCAATAAAATCTGGCTAACACCTTAAGAAAAAAAGGGTGCGCTGCTAATTGGAATATTTGATCCAACAGACTCAAATGGTGTTTGGGTTTGCAAGCTGCTGAAATGCAATATACCAGAACTAGAAGAGTTTTTAAAAAGGAATTTAATAAGTTAAAAGTTTACAGTTCTAAGCCTATGAAAATGTGCAAACTAAGGCATCCAGGGATGATAACCTTAATTCAAGAGAAGCCAATTCATTTAGAACACCTCCATCAGCTGGGAAGGCACACTGGTCCTTTGCTGGTTCTTGCTCCTGGGCTCTGTTGCTTTCAGCCTCTGTTCCTGTGAGTGTTCCTCATTTTGCTTTCATCTCTTGGCTTCCTTTGGCTATCTCCATTTCTGCCTTGCTTAACATTTCATGGTGACATTTGCTGGGTCTCAAGCATCTCTAAACATCTGTGTCTCTGCTTTCCAAGTATCAGCATCTGTGTCAGCTTTGCTCTGAAGTTTCTGTCTGAAACTTCTGCTTATTTATGTTGTTTCCAAGGTTTCTCCAAAATGTTTCCTCTTTTAAAGGATTCCAGTAAGCTTTAAGATTTACCCTGAATGGCAAAGTTACATCTCCATCTAATCAAAAGGTCATACCCACAGTTGGACATGTCATATCTCTGTGGAGATAATCTAATAAAAAATTCCCACCTACAGTATTGAATCAGGATTAAAAGAAATGGTTGCTTGAACAAGTTCAATCAGGATTAAAACATGGCTTTTCCAGGGCCCATAATTCCTACAAATGAGCACAACTTGTGTGTCGGTGACAAATAGAGATGCTCTTTGGAAACTTTGGCAAGCCTCTGTAGGAGAACCAGAGTGCAGATCCTTCCGATTTTGGTGTGAAGCCTTGTCATCTTCTTCAGATAGTCTTCTGTGGAGAAGTAACTTTTGGCCTGGTACTGGGCCTTAGTAGGGAAGGAATGCTTAATCATGGGCCACTAAGTTACCATATGACCTCTTTTGGTTTACTAATGCTGCTGGAATGCAATATACTAGAAATGGATTGGTTCTCATAAAAGAGATTTAAATTACAAGTGTATAGTCCTAAGACCATGAAAATGTTCAAATTAAGGCATCCCAAGAAAGATACCTTAACTGAAAAAGGCCAACGTCTTTCAGGGTTTCTCTGTCACATGTGAAGGCACATGGCAAAGTCTGCTTTGTCCTTCACTTATGGCTTCTGGTTTCAAACAGCTCTCTCAGCACCTGTTTCCAGTGATTTTCTCTGGTATATCACATTCCGGCAGCTTACAAATTAAAAAATATGTGAATGTGATTTAACAAACCATCAGAGAGTGATTTAACAAAGGAGGATTTTAATAATCAAATAGATAGGATAGCCCATTTGTGGATACCAGTTGGCCTCTTACCTTAACCATTCCTGCTGTTGCCCAATGACTCATGAACAAAGTGGTCATGGTGGTAGGAACAGATGTTATGCATGGGCTCAGCAACATGGGCTTCCACTCACTGAAACTGACCTGGCTGTAATCACTGTTGAGTGCCTATTCTGCCAGCAGCTGAAACCAATGCTGAGTCCCCAACTTGGCACCATCCCCTAAGATGAACAGCCTGCTACCTGGTGGTGGATTGATTACGTTGGAGCACTTTCATCATGGAAGGGACAGTGCTTTTTTCTTATTGGAATAGATACTCAATTGGAATATGTTTATTTGACAGGCAAATAATAATTAGTAATGGTAGAAAGTATGCGGCTAACACAATTTAAATGTTCATATAATAGAATAAAAGGGGTGATAAGAGATTAGTAGAGAATGAACATTCCTTCAGCTCACATGTAAAATTTATAAAACTTGACCATGGCCTTGACCATATGGTAAAACTAATAATATACATATATTTTCTTTTCTGTGTTAAATAGTCACAATAAAACTGTAGAAATATCATAATGATAAAATACTCCTAAACCTGAAACTTAAAAGAAAAATGTACCTCTAAGTGATATTTAGAGTAAACATATTAAATAAATTTACATGAATTTAAAACTTAAGGATGATAAGAATCCTATAAAATAAAACTTCTGATGCATATAAACACCAGAGGGAAATTTATATCACAGATATAGATATTAGGAAAAAAAGAAAGAGTAGAAATAGGACATAAATCTTTAACTGATGAATTTATAATGTGGAAAAGAAAACTCAGAGTAGAATAAATTGTTATTAAAGATTAAAATTAATAAAATATAACAAAGGACACAATAAACTGAAAATTAGCTATTCGAATAGGCAAGTACGATGTAGAATGTTTTGATAGTATGATCTTTAAAATGACAGAAGACTTACGTGCACAATTTTTGTTATAAAAACTTTTGGAAAAACAATTTATGGAGTGGACAGTCTACTATGAAGCATGCTTTACAGGGATGACATCTTCAACATGGTGACATAAATAGCATTGAAAATCTCTCCCCTGAGATTCAACATAAAAGTCAATTCTGAATTGTTCAGGACTCTGGAGGAAGATAAAGACTGGAAAATAACCATACAAATGATGAATTGAAGAAAGAGAAAAATATCAGGTAGGAAATTTCTGCCTTAGACCAATTGGTCCTCTCTCCTCACCCACACTTGATCACACACATTGCAGAAGGGACACAGAAACAGCAGCCAGGAACTCTCTCACCAGGCACATAGAATGTAAATTCTCTCACAGCAGTGAGACAGATGCTCACTGCTTGGAGGCCCAGGGGACAGGGGAGGACATTTCAAGGCCCAGGAGAGTGAGGGAAAAAGAATGTGAGAAAATTTAGATAGAGAATGTGCTTTCCAGTCCTGGGTCCAAAATATCTTGCCCCATCCCCTAGGGAAATGGCAAAGGTCAGGCAGCCTGATTCCTGCCTGGAGCTTGGTGGAAAACTGGGACAGCAGGGGGAGTCCTCTGCCATTGGTAAAGTGGTGGACACAGCCCCACATTGAGTCAGAATGTGGGTGGGTAAGTGAGAGTACAGGAGCCCTGAAACTTCAGCCTCACCCATCCAGATGCATCCTGGTCCATAAGACTTGGTCTAGACTCCTTTCATAGGAACCCAACCCTGCTTTGGATGAGAAATGCAGGCAACTGAATTCTTAAAGCAGTGCTGTAAACAAACTCACATCATGGGGGCTGTCAAAAAACAAAGCACCAATGGGAGGCAGCAGACTTGTTTTACCCACAAACAGAGAACCTGCTGTGATATCTGGTGCCTAACCCCATTCCTGAGGCAGGACTCTGTGTGAGTCTGCTTGCTTATTGGGGGAATCTCAGGGGCAGAGCCATTCTGACAACTGGCCAGTGAGAGATGAATAAACAGAGAACACAACTAACCAACAAGAAACACCTTAGGATGAAGAGATAAAATGGCCTCCAGAATAAATTTAGCAAGAAAATCTGAAGTCTCGACACTAGTTAAAATTTCCAATTCATACCAGGAAGCATGAAGATATTTCCCCTCCAAAGGAACAAAATAACACCTAAACTAAGGTAGAGGAGCTGAAACAAATAATTAAGATGTTCAAACAAATCTTCTAAATCAGTTCAAGTTGAGGGAAATGTGGAAAAAGAGAAGAAGGATATAAAGAAGAACCAGGATGTCTGTACAGAAGAATGCAAAAGCTTGAAAAAACAAATAGCAGAAATTATGGGAATGAAAGACACAATAGAAGAGATCAAAAACACAATGGAGGCAAACAACAGCAGATTTGAAGAGGCAGAACAAAGGATTCATGAACTAGAAGGCAGGACATCTGAAATACTACACACACGCACACACACACACACACACACACAAACAGGTAAGGAAAAGAATGGAGAAATTTAAGCAGAGTCCCAGGGAACTGAATGACAACATGAAGTGCACAAATATACTTATTATGGGTGTCCCAAAAGAAGAGTAGGGGAAACTGGGCAAAAAGAATGATGGAGAAAATAATCACTGAAAAATTTTCAACTCTATGAAAAACATAAAATTACAGGTCCAAGAAGTGCAGCATACCACAAACAGAATAGATCCAAATAGATCTATGCCAAGACACTTACTAATCAGATTGTAAAATGTCAAAGACAAAGAGAATTCTGATAGCAGCAAGAGAAAAGTGATTCATCACATACAAGGGAAGCTCAATAAGACTAAGGGTGGCTCTCAGCAGAAACCATGGAGGCCAGAGGCAGTGGTATGATATATTTAAGATACTGAAAGAGAAAAATCACCAATCAAGAACTTTTATCCAGCAAAACTGTCCTTCAAAAATGAGGGAGCATTTTAAATGTTTACAAGTAGACTCTGGGAGCTTGTGAACAAGAGAACTGCTGCATAAGAAATATTAAAGGGAGCACAATAGGCAGAAAAGAAAAGACAGGAGAAAGAGGTTTCAAGAAGAGTGAGGAAATTAAGATTAGCAGTAAGTCTAACTAACAGGGTAAAATAAAATCCAAAAGAAGAAATGGTTGAAGAAAGAATCGCCTTTACAGTAATAACATTAAATTTAATGAATTAAACTCCCCTATCAAAAAAATATAGATTGGCAGAATGGATTAAAAAACAAAACAAAACAGGATCCATCTATATGCTACTTACAAGAGACTTAAGATCAAAGGGCAAAAACAGTTTGAAAGTGAAAGGTTGGGAAAAGATATTCCATGCAAACAACACTCAGAAAAGAGTGGATGTAGCTATACTAACATCAAACAAATTAGACTTCAAATATAAAATAATCAAAAGAGAAAAAGAACAACATCATATATCAATAAAAGGGAAAAATCAATCTAGAAAATATAACAATAAAAACATCTATTCTCCAGGCCAGAGTGCCCCAAAATATATAAGGCAGGCACTGACAACACTAAAGGGAGAAATAGACACCTCTACAATAAGAGTTGTAGATTTCAATACACCACTCTCATCAATGTATAGACCATGTAGACAGAGGATGTGCTGGTTTGAAACTGTTATGAGCCCCCCAAAAAACATGTAATTTTTCCTAATCAAATTCATTGGTAGCAGACTTATTATTTGGGTGGGATATTTTTAATCATGTTGTTTCCATTGAGATATGACCCACCTGATTATGGGTGGGACCTCTTGATTAGGTGGTTTCCATGGAGATGCATCTCTGCTTACTCAAATTCAATCTTAATTTGCTTCCAGAGTCCTTTAAGAGGGAACCATTTTGAAAAAAAGCTGAGAGTTGACATAGACAGAGACATTTGGAGATGCAGAAAAAAAAATGTCCCCAGGGAAGCTGTTTGAAACCAGAAGCTGGAAGACCAGCAGACACCAGCCACATGACTTCTCAGGTTGACCTTTCTTTTTCTGGATGCCTTAGTTTGGACATTTTTGTAACCTTAGAACTGTAAATTCCTAATTTAATAAACTCCCAACTTAATAAACTCCCCTATAAAATGAATATAAAAACCCATTTCTGTTTTATTGTAATTCTGGCAGCCTCAGCAAAGTAACACAGAGGGTGAATAAGCAATTTGAATTTGTGACATTTTGAATAATATGATAAATGAACTAAACTTAACAGACATTTACAGAACATTGCATCCCACAACAGTAGGATGTACATTTTTCTCAACAGTTCATGGATCATTTTCCAGGATAAACTACATGTTAGGTCACAAAACAGGTCTCAGTAAATTTTAAAAGATCAAAATTATACAAAACACTTTATCAGATCATAATGGAATGATGTTGGAAATCAATGACAGGAAGAATGCTGGAAAATTCACAAATACATTGATGCTAAGCAACTAACTCATAAACAACCAGTGGATCAAGGAAAAAATTACAGGAGAAATAAGTTAATATCTCAAGGCAAATGAAAAGGTGAATACAACATATCAAAACTTATGGGGGGTGGGGGCAGCAAAGGATGTGCTGAGAGAGAAATTTATTGCTCTATATTAAAAGAAGAAAGAGCAAAAATCAAGAAATTAACTGCTCAACTGGAGGAACAAGAGAATGAATGGCAAACTTGCCCCAAAGCAAACAGAAGGAAAGAAATAACAAAGATTAAAGCAGAAATAAATGAAATTGAAAACATAAAAACAAGAAAGAGAATCAATAAAATTAAAAGTTTGTTCTTTGGGAAAAATCAATAAAATTAGTGGACAATTTGCTAAGATGACAATGAAGAAAGAGAGAGGATGTAAATAACTAAAATCAGAAATGGGAGGGGGGATATTATTACTGACTTCACTGAAATAAAGGGAATAAGAGGATACTATAAACAAATATATGCTAACCAACTAGACAACTTAGATGAAATGGAGAACTTCCTAGAAAAACATGAACAACCAACATTGACTCAAGAGAAAATAGAAGACCTCAACAAACAAATCACAAGTAAAGAGATTGAATTAATCATGAAAAAACCTCCAAAAAAGAAATGTCCAGGACCAGATAGCTTCAAGTCCTGAAACCTAGAGGGACCGAACTTTCCAAGAATATGAACTAGTTCCATCTTCCTATCTTATGTTGACACCCCTTTTCAACATGAAGACGTTATAATGGGCATAGCCCCAAAAGCCCTATAGATTGGGAGGTGGATCAAAGGATAAGGAGGAGTTATAACAGAGAAGATAGAATTTAATAAACAAGTATGACTGCTGAATCACTATAATGATATCTCTTTTAGTTTCTAGTGTTTTGGAGCAGCTAGAAGGAAAAACCTGAAGTGTGTGAAATGGTAATCCATACCAAACTTTGAAATCTGTTCTGTAACTAACTACTTGTTAAAATGTTCTGAAAAACTTCTCTGAAATATATCATAATATATATTATATAATAGAAAATGTTTAAAAAATTGAAGAGGAGGGAAAGCTACCTAACTCATTCTAAGAAGCCAACATCTTAATAACAAACACACTAATACCAAAGCCAGGCAAAGATACTACAAGAAAAAAAAATTATGTCCCAACCTCTAATGGATACAGACACAAAAATCCTCAGCAAGATGCTTGCAAATTGAATTCAACAGCACATTAAAAGTATTACATACCATGACCAAGTGGGTTTTAATCCCCAAGGAACCAGAAAGGCTGGTTCAACACAGGAAAATAAACTAATGTAAGAACACCACATCAGTAAGTTAAAAAGGAAGAACCACATGATAATCTCAATTGATGCAGGGCAGCCATGGTGGCTCAACCTGCCATGCTGGAGACCTGGGTTCAGCAGTGCCTGCCCATGCAAAAAAAAAAAAAAAAAAAAAAAAAAATTCAATTAATGCAGAAAAGGCATTAGACAAAATTCAGCATCCTTTCTTAATGAAAACACTTCAAAGAATAGGAATAGAAGGAAACTTCCTTAACATGATAAAGAGAATATATGACAAACCCATAGCTAACATCACACTCAGTGGAGAAAGACTGAAAGCTTTCTGTATGGTTTGAAATGCTTATGTGCCCCAAAGAATCCATATTCTTTTACTCTCAATCCAAGCTTGTGGGGGCAGACCTATTGATTGGGTGGGATCTTTCGATGAGATTATTTCCATGGATATGTGACACATTCAATTGTGGGTGGATGGAGATATGACCCTGGCCACTCAAGGTGGGTCTTAATTAGTTGCTGGAATCTTTAAAAGGGTTCAAAGAGAGAGAAAGAACTCAGAGCTGATACAGAGAACAGATGCCTAGACATGGAGACTTGGAGATGCAGAAGGAAATGGCCCGAGGAGATACCAGAAAGCTCACAGGTGCTGAGAGAGCCATTTGAATGCAGGAGACAAGAGAGGACAGCAGACATCACCATGTGCCTCCCCATGGATAGAGAAACCTTTTATGAAAGACCATATCCTCTTCTTGAGGCCTTAATTTGTACATTTTCAGTTCCTTAGAATTGTAGCTTGTAACTCATTACCCTATATAAAAGCCAATTCATTTCTGGCAGATGCATTCCAGCAGCTTCAGCAAAGTGAAACAGTTTCCCCTTAAGATCAGTTGTCCACTGTCATCATTGCTATACAACATTGCATTGGAAGTTCTAGCTAGAGCAAGTAGGCAAAAAAATAAATAAAAAGGAGCTAGATAGCATAGGAAGATGTAAAACTTGCACTGTTTGCAGATGACATGGTCCTACATGTAGAAAATCCCCAAAACACCCATGAACCTATCAAAGGTAATAAACAAGTACAACAAAATGCCAGGATACAGGATCAACATGCAAAAACCAGTAGTGTTTTTTATACATCAACAATGAGCAATATGAGGAGGAAATCAAGAAAAAAAATTCCATTTACAGTAGCAACTGAAAGAATAAAATATTTAGGAATAAATTTGATCAAGAACATAAAAGACCTATACACAGAAAACTGTAAAACACCACAGAATGAAATCAAGGAAGACCTGAATAAATGGAAAGCAAACCATGTTCATGGATTGGAAAATGAAATATAGTTAAAATGTCAATACTACTCAAAACCAATAATGAGATTTATTAGGAAGGTCAGGGTGCCCCAAATAGCTAAAAAGTATAGTTTAGTGGTAAAATTCTTGCCTGCCATGTGCCACCTAAAATATGTTATATATTCCATGGGTGCATATGCACAAGTATTTTCTTTGAAAACCTTAGCAACATACATTGAACTCATAAATACGGTTATTTGTAATTGTGGGACCAATATTAGCATTAAAACTAAAAATAATTTTTAATCTTATTAATATATATACTCTTAATTTTTTTATTATTTAATTTTTTGGCGTGGGCAGGCTCTTGGAATTGAATGTGAGTCTCTAGCTCAGCAGGCGAGAATTCTTGCCACTGAGTCACCATTTCACCACCCAGCCACTGTTAAACCAACCTAATATATTTTAACGTTTTATATTGGAGCTATTGATGCATTACTTGTATAATTTAAAATTAATTTGAAATATAAATATAAAGAAAATAAGTTAGAAAGATAATAAAATTATTTAGTTGACCTAGGGCATGAATGTTCCTCATAGTGTCTGTCCCTATAGCACAGAATTCTTGGAGGATTAAAAACATAAAATATATGATAAAACACTATGAAATGTAAAACAGAATAGAAGTACTAGTAATTTCCATCAATACATTTTTTATTTCAATCAAAAAACTTTTCCACATTCTCAGAATTTAATGAAATTCCTGCCAATAGGAATATTAGTGACAATTATATGATTGGAAAATATCTGGAGCTAAGAGAAAAACAAATTTTCTCTCAGTTACTTTTCCTTCCAGAGCTGCATAAATGGCAATCTTCTGGTAGACATAATAGACTTATAAAGGAGCAGTTTTTGTGAGCATGGAATGGAATAGGAGTTTGAGGTATGTGGGGTAACAAGTAATGTTGATATAATTAAGGTTGCATTAGTAGTAGAAATTTTAAAAATAGGTATTTTAGGAGGAGAACAAGATAGAAAAACTATAAAGGAAAAGTGAAAGTGTGAGGAAAGTTATGGTTTGCTGAATTAATCAAGGAATTGTCTATAGCTATATTGGGAGTAGTAAGCCAACCCGAAATTCATAAAAAAATATAAACTTCCAAGATAAAAAGGTCATCCATGACTCTGGCCAAAAAATCATTTAATCTTCAGATGGGGATTATGTGTCTAAAAACAGACCATCACATGACTTGATCAAAGCTAGTTTGAAAAGCAGAGGTGGTATGAGAAACCACAATTTTTTTTGTCATAATCCAATGAGATTTCTCCTTAAATAATAGGGAAAACTCCTACTGATAGATATTTTTCTTTTTATTTTAATCATGCACAATGACTTTTTTAAAACATGACAACATACAAACATGAACATTCTTACCATATGATCATTCCATTCTTGGTATACAATCAATAACTCACAATATCATCACGTAGTTGCATATTCATCATCATGATCATTTCTTAGAATATTTGCATCAATTCAGAAAAAGAATTAAAAAGAAAAAAATTCATATGTACCATACCCTTTACCCCTCCCTCTCATTGACTGCTAGTATTTCCATCTACCCAATAATCTTTGTTTCCCATTTTTTTTTCTATACCCCTTAGCCCTACCTTTCATCAATCACTAGCATTTCAATATACTACATTTATTTTAACATTTGTTCCCCCTATTATTTATTTATTCTTAATCCATATGTTTTATTCATCTGTCCATAAGGTAGATAAAAGGAGCATCAGACACAAGATTTTCACAATCACAGTCATATTGTGAAAGCTATATCATTATACAATCTTCTTCAAGAAACATGGCTGCTAAAACACAGCTCTATATTTTCAGGCACTTCCCTCCAGCTTCTCCATTATACCTTAACTAAAAAGGTGATAGCTGTATAATGTGCAAGAATAACCTCCAGGCTAACCTCTTGACTCTTTGAAATCTCTCAGCCATTGACACTTTATTTTGTCTCATTTCTCTCTTCCCCCTTTTGGTTGAGAAGTTTTTCTCAATCCCTTGATGCTGAGTCCCAGCTCATTCTAGGATTTCTGTCCCACATTGCCAGGAAAATTTACACCCCTGGTAATCATGTCCCACGCAGAGAAGGGGAGGGCAGTGAGTTTGCTTGTCAGGTTGACTGAAAGAGAGAGGTCACCTCTGAGCAACAAAAGAGGTTCTCTGGGGGTGACTCACAGGTGTAATTTTAAGTAGGCTTAGCTATCCTTTGTGGGGATGTTTCATGTGAACCATTCCCAAGATTGAGGGCTCAGCCTATTTCTTTGATTGTCCCCACTGCTTGAGAATATCAAGAATTCTCCACATAGGGAAGTTGAATTTTCCCCCTTTCTTGCCATTCCCTCAAGGGGACTTAACAAATACTTTTTTATTCACTTTTCAAATCACTCTGGGATTTCTTGGAGCGTCACTCTGGGCAAACCTACAAAATCTCATGCTCTACTCAAGGTTCTATGTACTTATGATGTTCAATCAAACTGTCCACATAAGTTATATTAGGAAATGCATTAGTCAAATATAAATTTTGTACCAAATAAACATTTTTTGGTTTTAGTCTCACACATAAGTTAAAGTTTCAAAATAAGAATTGCCATCTATTTTCAACACCCTGCAGTGTCGATATTCCTTTTTTCTTCCTCATGCAAAAATATTTTTAAATTTTCAAGCTTAGTCAGTATCATTATATACTCCACACATTTGTAGATTATACCATCTCAGTCTTTATCATCTATCTTTCCTTCTGATTTCATTTATGTCCCCAGCCCTCCTGCTTCTATCATTCTCACACTCAGCTTCATTCAGTGTACTAACATTATTATATCGCAGTTAGGTAGTATTGTGTCATTCATTTCTGAATTTTTACAATCAGCCCTGTTGCACAATCTGCATCCCTTTAGCTCCAAATACCCAATATCTACCCTGTTTCTATCTCCTGATGGTCTTTGTTCTTAACTGAAATTCTCCAAGATCATTCACTAATGTTAGTTCATATTGGTGAGACCATACAGTATTTGTCCTTTTATTTCTGGCTAACCTCACTCAGCATAATGTCCTTAAGGTCCATCCATGTTGTTATGTACTTCATAACCTTATTCTGTTTTGCAGCTGCATAATATTCCATCACGTCCCACATTGCCAGGAAGGTTTGACTTTCCCACCAACAGTGGATAAGTGTACCTCTTTCTACACATCCTCTCCAGCACTTGTCATTTTCTGTTTTATTGATAATGGCCATTCTGGTGGTGTGAGATGATATTTCACTGTGGTTTTGACTTGCATTTCCCTAATAGCCAGGAAAGCTGAGCATCTTTTCATGTGCCTTTTAGCCACTTGTATTTCCTCTTCTGAGAAGTGTCTGTTCATGTCTTTTGCCCATTTTGTAACTGGGTTGCCTTTCTTTTTGTTGTTAAGTTGAACACTCTCTTTACATATTCTGGATACTAGACCTTTATCTGATATATTATTTCCAAATATTATCTCCCATTGTGTAGGCTGTCTTTTTACTTTCTTGACAAAGTTCTTTGATGCACAAAAGTGTTTAATTCTGAGGAGTTCCCATTTATTTATTTACTCTTTAATGCTTATGCTTTGGGTGTAAGATCTAGGAAACCACCTCCGATTATAAGGTTTATAAGATATTTCCCTACATTTTATTCTAAAAGTTTTATGGTCTTAGATCTAGTGTCTTTGATCCATTTTGAGTTAATTTTTATATGGTGTGTGAGATATGGGTCTGCTTTCATTCTTTTGCATGTGAATATACAGTTCTGTAGGCACCATTTATTGAAGAAATGTTCTGTCCCAGGTGAGTTAGTTTGACTGCCTTATCAAAGATCAATTGTCTGTAAATGAGAGGGTCTATGTCTGAACACTCTGTTTGATTAACATTGGTCAGTATATCTATCTTTATGCCAGTACCATGCAGTTTTGACCACGTAGCTTCATAATGCACCTTAAAGACAGGTAGTGTGAGACCTCTTATTTCATCTTTCTTTTCAGGATTTTTTTAGTTATTTGGGGCACATTGTCCTCCCAGATAAATTTGGTTATTAATTTTTCTATTTCTGAAAAGTAAGTTTTGGGGATTTTAATTGGTATTGCCTTGATTCTATAAATCAATTTAGATAGAATTAATGTCTTAAGTATATTTAGTCTTCCAATCCATGAACCCATTATGCCTTTCCATTTATTTAGGTCTTCTGTGATTTCTTTCAGCAACTTCATGTAGTTTTCTTTGTAGAGGTCTTTTGTATACTTAGTTAAATTTATTCCTAAATATTTTATTCTTTTAGTTGCAATTGTAAATGGAATTTGTTTCTTGATTTCCCCCTCAGATTGTTCATCACTAGTGTATAGAAATACTAAAGATTTTTTGAGTATTGATCTTGTAACCTGCAACTTTTGCTATACTCATTTATTAGCTCTGATAGTTTTGCTGTGGATTTTTGGGGGTCTGTATCATATTATCTGCAAACAGTGAGGGTTTTACTTCTTCCTTTCCAACTTTGATGCCTTGTATTTCTTTTTCTTGTCTAATTGCTCTGGCTAGAACTTCTAAAACAATGTTGAATAACAATTGTGATAGTGGACATCATTGTCCTATTCCTGATCTTAGAGGGAAATTTTTCTGTTTTTCCCCATTGAGGATGATGTTAGCTGTGGGTTTTTCAAATATTCCCTTTATCGTGTTGAGGAAGTGCCCTTCTATTCCTATCTTTTGAAGTGTTTTCAAGAAGAAAGAATATTGAATTTTGTCAAATGCCTTTTCTGCATCAATTGAAATGATCATATGGTTTTTCTGCTTTGATTTGTTGATATAGTGCATTACATTAATTGATTTTCTTGTGTTTAACCATCCTTGCACACCTGGGATTAATCCTACTTGGTCATGGTGTATAATTCTTTTAACGTGGTGCTGGATTCGATTTGCAAGAATTTTGTTGAAGATTTTTGCATCTATATTTATAAGAGAGATTGGTCTATAACTTTCTTTTCTTGTAATATCTATGTCTGGCTTTGGTATGAAGGTGATGTTGGCTTAATAGAATGAGTTAGGTAGCCTTCCCTCACTACAATTTTTTTGAAGAGTTTGAGCAGGATTGGTACTAGTTCTTTCTTGAATGTTTGGTAGAATTCACATGTGAAGCTATCTGGTCCTGAAGTTTTCTTTTTGGGGTGATTCTTAATGACTAATTCAAGTTCTTTACTTGTGATTGTTTTGTTGAGGTTGCCTATTTCTTCTTGAGTCAATATTGGTGGTTTATGCCTTTCTAGGAAGTTGTCCATTTCATTTACATTGTCTAGATTATTAGCATAAAGTTGTTCATAGTATCCTTTCATTACCTCATTTATATCTGCAGGACCTGTGGTTATGTCTCCTCTCCTATTTCTGATTTTATTTATTTTCATCCTCTCTCTTCTTCTTTTTGTCAACCTCACTAAGTGTCCATCAATCTTATTGATTTCCTCATAGAACCAACTTCTGGTTTTGTTGATTTTCTCAATTGTTTTCATGTTCTCAGTTTCATTTATATCTAATTTATATTAGATAGAACCTAATCTTTGTTATTTCTTTCCTTTGGCTTGCTTTGGGGTTAATTTGCTGTTCTTTCTCTAGTTCTTCCAGGTGGACAGTTAATTCCTCAACTTTTACTCTCTTCTTTTTTAATATAGTCATTTAAGGCAATAAATTTCCCTGTTAGCACTATCTTTACTGCATCCAATAAATTTTGATATGTTGTGTTTTAATTTTCATTTGCCTCAAGATATTTACTGATTTCTCTTGTAATTTCTTCCTTGACCCACTGGTTGTTTAAGAATGTGTTGTTGAGCCTCCATATATTTGTGAATTTTCTGGCACTCTGCCTATTATTAATTTCAAACTTCATTCTTTTATGATCTTAGAAAGTGTTTTGTATGATTTCAATCTTTTTAAATTTATTGAGACTTTCTTTGTGACCTAGCATCCTCGAGAATGATCCATGAGCACTTGATAAAAAGGTGTATCCTGCTGTTGTGGGTGTAATGTTCTATAAATGTCTGTTAAGCCTAGCTCATTTATTGCATTATTAAAATTCTTGTTTCTTTATTGATCCTCTGTCTTGATGTTCTGTCAATTGATGAGAGTGGGGAATTGAAGTCTTCAACTATTATGGTAGATATGTCTATTTCTCCTTTCAGTGCTTTCAATGTTTGCCTCATGTATTTTGGAGCACTCTAGCTCAGTGCATAAGTATTTATGATTGTTATGTCTTCTTGCTAAATTGTTCCTTTTTTTAATACATAGTGTCCTTCTTTGTTTCTAACTATTTTACATTTGAAGTTTAATTTGTTGAATATTAGTATAGCTATTCCTGCTCTTTTGTGATTGTTGTTTCCATGAAATATCTTTTCCCAAACTTTCACTTTCAACCTATGTTTATCTTTGTGTCTAAGGTGCATCTCCTGAGACAGCATATAGACGGGTCCTGTTTTTTAATCCATTCTGCCAGTCCATGTCTTTTGATTTGGGAGTTTAATCCATTAACATTTAGTGTTATTACTGTAAGGGCAGTATTTTCTTCTACCATTTTGCCTTTTGGATTTTGTATATCATATCTAATTTTTTTCCTTTTAACCTTTACTGATAGTCTTCATTTCTACACTCTTCTCCACACCTCTCTCTCCTGTCTTTTCCTATCTGTCTTTATTGCTCCTTTTAGTATTTCTTGCAGAGCCAGTCTCTTGGTCACATATTCTCTCAGTGATTTTTTTGTCTGAAATTGTTTTAATTTCCCTCTCATTTTTGAAGGATGATTTTTCTGGATATAGAATTCTTGGTTGGCAGTTTTTCTCTTTTAGTAACAAATATATCATACCACTCTCTTCTCACCTCCATGATTTCTGCTGAGAAATCTATGCATAGTCTTATTGGGCTTCCCTTTTATGTGATGGATCATTTTTCTCTTGCTGCTTTCAAGATTCTCTTTTTTCCTTTGACATCTGACATTCTGATTAGTAAGTGTCTTGGAGTATGTCTATTTGATCTATTCTGTTTGGGATACACTGCAGTTCTTGGATCTGTAATTTTAAGTCTTTCATAAAAATTGGGAAATTATCAGTGATAATTTCCTCCATTAGTTTTTCTCCTTTTCCCTTCTATTCTCCTTCTGGGACACCCACAACATGTATATTCATGTGCTCCATGTTGCCATTCAATTCCCTGAATCCCTGCTCATAATTTTCCATTCTTTCCCTATATTTTCTTTTGCTTGTCGGATTTCACATATCCCATCCTCCAGTTCACTAATACAATTTTCTGCTTCTTGAAATCTAACATTGTAGGCTTCAATTGTTTTTTTCATCTCTTCAACTATGCCTTTCATTCCCATAAGTTCTGTAATTTGTTTTTTCAGACTTTCGATTTCTTCTTTTTGTTCATTCCTTGCCTTCTTTATATCCTCCCTCAATTCATTGATTTGATTTTTGATGAGGTTTTCCATGTCTGTTCAAACATTCTGGATTAATTGTTTCAACTCCTGTATCACATTTGAATTGTTAGTTTGTCCCTTGACTGAGCCATATCTTCAATTTTCCTAGTGTGATTCATTACTTTTTGCTGGTGTCTAGGCATTTAATTTCCTTGATTAATTTATTCTGGAGACTGCTTTCACTTTTTTTTTTTTACCTAGGATTTTTCTTACTGGAAGACTTTGTTGTCTGTCTGTTCTTTGACATTCAGTTCAGCTTATTCTAGATGTCTAGTTAAGTTTTATTTAAGAGATCAGATTTTTTTCAGTTCTTGTTTTCTTGTTTCTTACCCTGCCTGTATGGTGCTTTTTTTTCCCCCTTAGGAGGGTCTACTTAGGCATTATGGATCCCAGCCAGATTTTCTCAGACCAAACTGACCTCCTCTCTGGAGGAAAAAGTCACTTGTATCAGTTTTACCTGAGGGTGAGATCTAGCAGTTTGAAAGACTTTCCTAGGAAGCCTCTGTACTCTGTGTTTTTCCTACCCTGCCCAGTATGTGGTACTTTACTGCCCACAGGTTCTACCAGCAGAAGGTGATGTGGTACCTTTCACTTCAGCAGACTCTCCATGCTGGGAGCTTGGTTGAGACAGAGGAGAGGTTTGTAGGCTGGCTTTAATCACTTCACTTTTCCAGACCCTGGGGTCTGAATTCCTTGAGGGAGGGATTCCAACTGAGCTGGGCCCCACCCTTCTCCTGAAGAAGGCCCAGTTTCCAGACAACTCTCAACCAAGCTTGATTCTGCCCATGCCTAGAGCAGCTGGAGCCTGAAAAGCCCTGCAGCTGTATCCAAACAGCAGTCAAGCTATAGAAACATAGCCACAAAAAAGGAAAAAAAATCCTTTTCCAAGCAGGACCCCCATTCCTCGGATTTGCCACTCGAGAGCTTAAGTTGATATATTGCTTTGTGTATCTCTAGGTCCTATGTGGCTCCTCCTTTCCTTCAGGGTCCAGACCCATTCAAATATTTTGTGCTGTCCAATAAAAAAAAAAAAAAAACTCTGTTTTATTTTTTCTTTTCTTTTTCTGTCAGCCCTGCCCCTGTGCATTGGGACAAAACCCAGCAAACTCAGCTTTTACTCAAGGTTCAGCTGAGCTGGGGGGCTATTTTTAGTAGTCAGAATTTGTTAATTAATTCCACAATTGGAGCTTGGTTGCACTCAGCCCCTGCTGCTAGTAAAATCTCTTTCCTATTCCCTCTGAGAGCAGCCTGTGGGGGAGGGGCACCAGCCACTGCAGCTTGGGCATCTCCTGGTTCTGGGTGGGCTTGCAGCTGGTCCAGCTTATCCAGAGTGGGGTATGCTGTGTGTCTGGTCACTGACATGGCCCCAGCAATTGTTCTTTACTGTTTCTGGTTATTTACTAGCTGGTCTGGAGAATGAACTAAATCTCACACCTCACTAAGCCAGTCTTGGTCCCCTCTCCCACAATGGCTTTTTAAATGAAATCACTAAATACCATTATATCCCAATGAGAAACTGACATTTCCTTCTCAAAGATTTAAAGATACTTTAAATTCACATTGACCCAACTCTACGCAGTCAACCCAAACCAAATCTTTCCTCTCTGCTTTGAAATTTGGTGAAAGGTTCCACCAGCATCTTGGTTATCCAAGATGGCCACATGGGATATATCAGTAATATATCTTGCAAATTTACCTGCTGTGGTCAATAATAAGGTCCGATATTTATTTTTTCTAAATTTTCCCTTAATACTTTTCAGAAGTATACCTGTTCATGTTGTCTCAATCTAATGTCCTATCTGTGATTGTTTGGAGGCTTTATGGACCCCAGAATATCATGTTCCTAAAGCTAATCTATTCTTGTGAATGTGAATCTGTTGTGGGAGGGATCTTTTGATTATGTTACTTCAGCTGAGTTTGTCCAGGTGGGTCTTAATCACTGAGTCCTTTAAAAGATAATGACAAACTGAAAAGGAAGTACACAAAAGACAGAGAGAAAGCTAGAGAGACTGAGAGAGAAAGGCACAGTAGCTGAGAAAGACAGAAGTTCAGAGCTAAAACCATGGAAGCAAGAAGCTGAAAATCACAAAGCTCAAAAGAGAAGGGAGAAACAAGCAGATGGTGGCATGTGTCTTGCCATGTGACAGAGTCCAGGAGAAAGCATCACTTGGTGATTAACAAGTTCCCTTTGTAAAACTCAATCCATGTCTGGAATATTGCATTTCAGCAGCTTTAGCAAATGAAAACACCATCATTTTGTATCAAAAATAGAGAAAAATAGTCACGAGTATATAACTTGATAATTATTCACATAATGTTGAACACACATGTAAAAATGAGCAAGTGGATAACAAAATAGAATTTTGTCATCACCACAAATATCCTGTTAGGCAATCTATCCCTACATCCTCCATCTATAGGCTACATGTCTTTCAATACCATTAATTAATTTTGCCTGTGTTTGAACTTTCTATGAGCAGAATCATACAGTACCACCCATTCAGTGTCTGACTCCTTTGGCTTGAATTAAGTTCAAGATCCCTCCACACATAGTTGTTCATAATACTTATTGTATAATATGTTTTGCATAGATATAATATAACTTATTTACCCTTGCTATCCTTAGCAAACAGTTCATTCTCAGTTTAGCATCATGACATATAATTGCATTGTGAACATTTCTGCACATTCCTTTCTTGTATAAATATTTTTATTCACAAATCTTCACACATATACACTCCATACACAGTGTACAATCAATGGCTCACAATATTATCACATAGTTCTGTATTCATCACCAGAATCAGTTTTAGAACATTTTTATTACTACAGGAAAGGAAATAAAAAGAAAAAAACTCATACAGCCCATATCCCTTACCTCTCACTCTCATTGACTACTGGCATTTCAATCTACCCAATTTATTTTACCCCTTATCACTCCCATTGTTGTTTTTATTTTTATCCATATGTTTTTATTCATCTGTCCATACCCTGGATAAAAGGAATAAACAGACACAAAGTTTTCATAATTACACATTCACATTGTACAAGCTATATCATTATAAATCATCTTCAAGAATTAAGGCTACTGGAACACAGCTCAACAGTTTCAGCTACTTCCCTCCAGCCACTCCAATACACCATAAATTAAAAAGAGATATCTTTATAATGCAGAAGAATGACCTCCAGGATAACCTCTTGATTCTGTTTGAAATCTCTCAGCTGCTGAAACATTATTTTGTGTAATTTCTCTCTCTCCCTTTTTGGTCAAGAAGGCTTTCTCAATCCTATGATGCTGGGTCCCAGATCATCCCGAGAGTTCTGTCCCACATTGCCAGGGAGATTTACACCCTTGGGGGTCATGTCTCATATAGTGAAGAAGGCAGTGAATTCTCCTGCTGTGCTGGCTTAGAGCGAGAGGTCACATATGTAGAACAAAAAAGGTTCTCTGCAGGTGACACAAAGCCGTAATTGCACATAAGTTTAGCCTATTCTTTGTAGGAATAAATTTCATAGGGGGGAACCCCAACATAGAGGACTCAGCCTATTGATTTGTTTATCCTCCCTACTTGTGAGAACATCAGGAATTCTCCATATGGAGAAGTTGAATATTTCCTCCTCTCTCCTCAGTCCCCAGAGGGGACATTGCAAATACTTCTTTTATTGACTGCCCAAATTACTCTGGGATATATTGGGGTATCACACTAATGTGTACAAACCAACAAGATCTCACACTCTATTCAAGATTCCATGCACTTATGGTGTTCAACTAAACTGACCATACAACTTAAATTAGGTAATGCATTCCCCAAAATATAAATTTTGCACCAAATATATATCTCTTTCTTTGGTCTCACACAGATGTTGGAGTTTTAAAATATGGACAATATCATCCTTTACCCTGTATTCTTATATATACTTAGTCCCATCCAGACAAGCTTCATTCATATCTCTACTCAATGTCTGGTCCCTTTTTCAACTTTTTAAACAGTTCCTTCATGGGGTAGTGCTGACTTTCATAGCTTCAGAGTTCTAGCTCTGAGTCTCAGGTGTCACATAAATACCCGAAGTTTCTGGGAATGATTGAGTTATATACAAACAGTTCAGTATCTCAGAATTCAGAAACAACAGTTACAACTCCTGAGTATATGTTACTGCTATAATCTAGAACCCTTTACAATAGACCCCGACCTGATAACCCATGCCCTCAACTTCAATTCACCAAGGTTTTATTTTATAGTTAACCAATATGATTAAGGCATGATAATATTTGTCTTTTTGTTTCTGATATTTCATTCAACACACAGCCCTTAAGTTTCATTCACCTAGCTGCATGACTCACAGCTTAATTTCTTCTGCTGGTTGCTCAGTAGTCCATTGTTTATATATGCCACAGTTCCCTCTTCCTTCCCTCAGTCATTGTGCATTTAAGGCCACCTCTGTGCATTGTGTATTGTGAACATTGCTGCCATAGCACCAGTGTGCAAATGTCCATTCATGTCCCCACACTCAGCTCCTCCATGTACATACTAATCAATGGGGTTTCAAGATCATGTGGCAACTCTGCCCCTAGTTCTGTGGAAACACCACACTGCCCTTCAAGGACTGCACTTCTCAATTTCACTACTAACAGTGAATAAGTACATCCCTTTCTCTGCATTTTTTTCCTAACACTTGTTTCTCTCTGTTTGGTTTTAAACAGTTTTATTCATACACCATATAATCCAGTTTAAGTAATAAACATGTCTTTGTCACCATAATCTATATGAAGACATCTCTTTTTCTCCCACAAAGACTCTATACCCCTCATCTATGCCTCCTACCTGTTGACATTTAGTTTTGCCATATTGTCTTTGTTACATTCAGTGGCAGCATATTACAATATTACTTTGACTATAGATCCTAGCTTGCACTGATTGTACTTTTTCCTATATGCCATGCATTTTCCTGATAACTGTGTTCTTAACTTCAACTCTCAAAGTTCACACATTAATGTTAGTTCATATTAATGGGACCATAAAGTATTTGTCCTTTCATTTCTGGCTAATTCCACTCAGCCTAATGTCCTCAAGATTCATCCACATTGTTACCTACTTCATGATTTTATTCTGTCCTACAGCTGCATAATATTCCATCATGTGTATGTACCACAGCTTGTTTAGCCACTCATCCACTGATGGGAATTTGGGCTGGTTCCAACTCTTAGCCATTATGAAAATGATGCTATAAACATTGATGTACAAGTGTCCATTTGTGTCCTTGCTTCCAGTTCCTCTGAATATATAATAGTAATTGGATTGTTGGATCATATGGTAATTCTATATTTAGCTTTGTGATGAAGCACCAAACTTTCCTGAGTTGTTGTAACATTTTACATTCCCACCAATGGTGGATGTGTGTCTCTTTCTCCACATCCTATTCAGCATTTGTCATTCTGTTTTTTTGATAATGGCCATTCTAGTGGACATCAGATGATATCTCAAGTGGTTTTTGATTTGCAATTCCCTGACAGCCAACAAAGTTGACCATCTTTTCATGTGTCATTTTGCCATTTATAATTCCTCTTCTGAGAAGTGTCTGTTCATGCCCTTTGCCTTTTTTTTTTTTAATGTTTGTCTTTTTGTTCTTGAGCATATGTTCTGGAAACTAAACCCTTATCTGATATATGGTTTCCAAATATTGTCTTCCATTGTGTAGGCTGCATTTTTTACTTTTCTGTTCTTGAAGCACAAAAAGTTTAATTTTGGAAATCCCATTTATCTATTTCTTTTTTCAATGCTTGTGCTTTGGGTTTAAGGCCTAGGAAACTGCCTCCTATTACACGATTTTGAAGATATTTCCCTAAATTTTCATCTAACAGTTTTATGGCCTTAGTTTTAATGTTTAGGCCTTTGATCCATTTTTCACATAGTGTGTTGAACATGGATCCTCTTTCATTCTTTCACATATGGATATCCAGTTCTCCAAACACCATTTATTGAAGAGGCTACTCTGTCCCAGTAGATTGGCTTGACTGCCCTATCAAAGATCAATTGTCCACAGATGAGAGGGTCTATTTCTAAACACTCAATTCGATTCCATTGGTCAGTATATCCATCTTTTTTTTTTTGTAGATTAATATATTATTTTTTATTTTATCAAGTTCTGAGTGCAGTAAAGTCCAAGGGTCATAGCTATGTATAATTTTTTAGGCGAATCCTGCCTGACCCATTGCAGTCACGGTTTGGTGCCCAGAATGGACAAATCCAGATATGTAGCACCTTTTATGCAAATGCTTTCCTAACCAGACTTATTAGTGATTATGTGTATTAACATATAATCTAGTTATATTGGCCATATTCCACAAAAGGAAAATGTCTATTAAGAACTAATATACATTATACAAAAGCAAAATACTATAATAAAACACATTATATTGATTGAAGCCCACAGCATGGAAGAAACATCTTGAGCAACATAATGAGAACAAAAATAAAGAACATGTAAATCCTCTTTAGAAATAACTGGGGAGGTGACTGGAGTTCTTGAAGTCATGCAAAATAGAGATTAGATTATCATAATTTAGTTATAAAGAGAGAACCTCTAAAGTATGCTAAAGTTGGGTTACTTCAGATAACATGCCTTTTAATTGTTTTTTGCCTCAAAAATATAAGTGGAGGTAGGAAGAGGTGAGACAAGGGAATATGTCAGATAGGATTTATGTGATTGTAAGTGGTAAAATCCAACTCAAATTGTATTTTTATAAAATGATAACTCATAAATAGAGGAAAATGGTAAATCTGGCTTTAGCCATAGCTGGATTCAGTAAAGTGACATCAAAAACACTATCTCAGCTCTGCTTTCCTTCTTAACTAGGCTCTCCCCATGAACTAGCCAAGAGGGCTAGCAGGAGCTCCAAGATCACATTCCACCAGTTTGAAGACCCTTGCCAAAAGTGTTTCTCTTTTTTGACACTGATGCAGAAATCCAGGGATTGCATTTGGCTACTTTGGCTCAGGTCACTTGCTACACTATATCTATCAGCATAATGAAGTCATCTAGGGGAATGGATGTCCTTTTACACTGTCAAGGGTTTTCCATGATTACTCCTAGGACAGAGAGTAAGATCCACTCTACCCAGTACAACATGAATTAAGAGTGGGGGACTGTGGTTCCTGAAAAGAAAAATTTACATCATTTTACAGGAAGCAGAGATGGTGGACAACGCAAACAACAGACATGTTGTTGTATATCTATCTTTATGCCAATATCATGCTGTTTTGACCACTGTAGCTTCATAATATGTTTAAAGTCAGGTAGTGTGAGACCTCCCACTTCATTTCCCTCAAGGTATTTTTAGCTATTCAGGGCACCCTACCCTTCTAAATAAATTTGATCATTCATTTCTCTATTTCCACCAATTAAGTTGTCTGGATTTTAATTGGCATTACATTGAATTTACAAGCTGATTTGGGTAGAAGTTACATCTTAACTATATTTTGTCTTCCAATCCATGAACGTGGCATGTTCTTCCATTTATTTAGGTCTTCCATGATCTTTGTTAGCAATTTCTTGTAGTTTTCTGGGTGTAGGTTTGTTAAATTTATTCTGAAATATTCGATTCTTCCAGTTGTTATTGTAAATGAAATTGTTTTCTTTATTTACTCTTCAAATTGACCATCACTAGTGTATAGAAACACTACTGATTTTTGAGTATTGATTTTGTACCCTGCCACTTTGCTATACTCATTAATTCTAATAGCTTTGCTGTGGATTGTTCAGGATTTTCAACATATAACATGAGGTCATCTGCAAAGAGTGAGAATTTTATTTCTCCCCTTCCAATTTTCTTGTTTAATCACACTGGCTAGAACTTCCGGTGCAATGTTGAGTAACAATGGTGGCAGTGGACATCCTTGCCTTGTTTCTGATCCAAGGAAGAAAGGCTTCAGTCTTTCTTCATTGAGAATGTTTTGTCTGTGGGTTTTTCTTATACTCCTTTTATCATGTTGAGGAAGTTCCCTTCTATTCCTATACTTTGAAGTGTTTTACATCAATAAAGGATATTGAATTTTGTCAAATGTCTTTTTCTGCATCAATCAAAGTGATCATGTGGTTTTTCCACTTTGATTTGTTGATATGGTGCATTATATTAATTGATTTTCTTATGTTGAATTAGTCTTACATACCTGGAATAAATCTCACATGGTCCTAGTGTATAATTCTTTTAATGTGCTGCTGGATTTGATTTGCAAGTAATTTCTTGAGGATTTTTGTGTCAATAGTCATCAAAACAGTCTATAGTTTTCTTTTCTTGTAGTATCTTTGTCTTGCTTTAGTATTAGAATGATGGCTTCACAAAATCTATTCATTCATTTCAGTGAACATATGTAGGCATTGTGTATTACATATATTCCTAAGACTAGAATTCATGTGACAAGATGGTATGATTATGTTTACTTTTAGTACCCAGTAAGGAGTGACTCTAAGTGTTTGTGTAGAGAATTCTGGTTCACTTGAGAATACATGATGCTAATATCATATGTATTTTCAAAATGTAGCCATTCAAAAAGTTGTGGTTTATACCATTGTGGCTATAATTTTGATGCCCCTGATGGATAATTTTGAACTCTTTTTCATATAGATAGATACGTAGATAGAAAATATATTTATTCCAAGAAAATATTTTCTTTTGTGAATTAATTGCGATTATTTTTCTATTTGATTACTTATATTTTTGCATTAATTTGAGAATATCTATAGGAGTTTTCTGTTTGAAATTATATTATGCTTGTTCTAGTTTGCTAGCTGCCAGACTGCAATATACCAGAAACAGAATGGCTTTTAAAAAGGGGAATTTAATAAATTTCTAGTTTACAGTTCTAAGGCCGAGAAAATGTCCCAATTAAACCAAGTCTATAGAAATTTCCAATCGAAGGCATCCAGGGAAAGGTAGCTTGGTTCAAGAAGGCTGATGATGTTCAGCATTTCTCTCTTAGCTGGAAGGGCACATGGTGAACATGGCAGCATCCACTGGCTTTCTCTCCAGGCCACTTACTTCATGAAGCTCCCCAGGAGGCATTTTCCTTCTTCATCTCTAAAAGTTGCTGAACTCTCTGCTTTGTGGTTCTGCAGTGTTCTGAAGCTTTCTCCCAAATACTTCCTTTATAGGATTCCAGGAAACTAACCAAGACCCACTTAGAATGGGTGGAGACATGTCTCTACCTAATCAAGTTTAATATCCACAATTGATTGAGTCACATCTCTATGGAAATAACCTAATCAAATTTCCAGCATATAGTACTGAATAAGGATTAGAAAAAACAATTACTTCCACAAGATTGATTAGGATTAAAGCATGGCTTTTCTAGAACACATAAATCCTCTCAAACAGGCACAATGCTTATATATGTGTCCGAACAATATACATATAGAATTTCCACAGGGTGGGAATTATACAAAAGTGTAGGTTTTATAATATTTTATAAATGCTAAAAATATATATACAGACTACAAATATTACTTATGTAAAAATGTATATTCAATATGTTATATCAATATATACTCTATATAGGGCAGACCATGGTGGCTCAGTGGCAGAATTTTTGCCTGCATGCCAGAGACCTAGGTTTGAGTCCCAGTGCCTGCCCATGCAAAAAAAAAAAAAAAGCACTTCATTATATATTCTATATAAATAAACCTACTCTAGATATCAAATAATTAAACTATATACTAATTTTGAATTATATTTTATACAAAAATAAAATACAGCTTATATTTTAAATACATACTAAAATGTACATGAATGCTTTAAATACAAGTTAATAGATTCACTGTACTCTTGGAGAAGTCATGGATATACTCAGCACCCATCTCCAAACCCTGACCTAACCCTCTCCCACACACACACTTTTCTGCTCTGACATGTTTGTGTACAGGTGTTTGTTATTTTTCTACTCTTACTTGTTTGCATCCAGGTATTTGGTATGATCCTACTACAGAAGAGACCAAGGTAGCTAGGGGAGACATTAAATCTTGATCAACTCCAGCTGATTGCCAGGGGATAATGATTGTTCACTGACAAAGCTCCCCTCCCTTGGAGTGTATAAGAGCCAGTACTCGGGTAGTTCAATTGTCCCTCATCTCTGATCTAAAGTGAAGTGTGTGGAGCTAACAAGCAATTGTCTTCCCTGGTGTCCAGCCATAATTCATCCCTCATCTTTGTTGTGAAGTGGAGCTGCCATCCACTGAACCTGACTTGAGCAGTTGGTCTCTGTGATGGACTGGCCAGGGTTGGCTCTTTGCCTTGCTCTTTTGGACTCTTGGTGCTGTGTAAGTGATAAAGTAGTTATTTGCTGAGAGTCTTTTTTGTGACTGAGCCTGTGTTTCTATGATGCACCATATATTATATATAGTTTTATATGTATAGATGGTTATATATATATATAGATAGATAGATAGATAGAGAGATAGTTATATATATATAGTTATATGTACTAAAATATCATTAAATTATATATAATGTTATACACACACACATATATATGTTTATTTATAATTATATACTTCCCATCATAATGCTGTTGTCCAGTGCCAAAAATTCTTAATTTTAATGCTGTCATTTACTTCTTTAATCTTTTAATCTTTTTCTAATCTTTAAAGTGAGCACTTTTCATGACTTGGTTAATATATCTTTGCCTACATCAAATAAAGTTATTCTCCATATTAATTTTAGAAACTTTAATATTTCACACAAATTTATATGAATAATCCATTTGAAATTGTTTTTGTGAATGAATTGAGATAGGAGTCAAGTTATAAATATTTGACTCAGCACCATTTATTGAAAAGGCAGTATTTTCCCTCTGCACTGCAGTGGCACTGAATAAATTATCTCACCACATATGTAAGGCTCTCTTTCTGATCCTCTGTTCTGTTCCATAGTTCTGTCGTGAACTTGTACCACCACAATAATGTTTTTATTACATGTATCTTTATAGAAAACCTTAAAAGAAGTTAAAGGAAGCCATTCAACTTTTTTGTTATCTGAGACTGAATTGGCTACTCATAGTCCTTTACTATTCTATTTAAAGATTAAAACAGCTTATCAAGTTTCATACCAAAAACAAAATAAATTAAAACAAAAAGAACGACTGAAATTATGTTTAGCATTGCATTGGATCTACAGATCAACTTGGGGATAATTGATATAGTTAAAATATGGGGTCTTCTATTTCATAAACATAAGATAATCTTACATTTAACTAGATCTTCTTTAATTTTTCTCAAAATTTTTATAACTTTTATTGTATAAATCTTTCATACCTTTGCATTTAGTTTCATGTCTACATATGTAATTCTTTTGATATTAAGGTAAATATTATATTTATAATTTCATTTTCTATTAATGTGTTGCTGGTATGTAGAAACATAATTGACTTGTATCAAGGAAAATTAAAAATTCATATAATACTTATTATTTTCACCCTGTACCACAGAAATTTAAAGAAGTGTAATTAAAGTCTCCAACTGCAATATAAGAATACATTTGTTCTTTGGGTTCACTTAGGTTTTGCTTTCAGTTCATACAAATTTCAATTGTTATGTCATCCTTTTGGATAGACCTGTTGTCCTGAAGAAGTATCCTTTATCTTTAGTAATACTTCTTGCCTCAAAACCTAATTTGTCTGCTGTTAACATAGCCACAACAGCTCCTTTTTGGTTAGTGTATGCATATTGTATTAGTTTGTCAGGGCTACTATGACACATTCCATATGTTGATTGTTTAAACAGCAGATTTATTTTCTCAGAATTTTGGAGCCTTGAAGTCCAAAATCAAGGTCTTGACAGTTCAGACTTTCTCACAGTGTCTGTAGCATTTTGGTGCTGACTTGCTGAAATCCTTAGAGTTATTTGGCTTATTTCTCTACCTCCTTCATTTGACAGTCTGTCTTCTTGGTCTCTTCCTGTTGCTTCCTTTGAGCTCTGGCTTCTACTGACTGGTGATTTCTAAATTACTCTTGCTTATATATTTCCTTTGCTTATATATTTCCTCAAGTCATTTGGAATAAATCTAACTCCGATTCAATTTGGCCTCATCTAAATAGGATTGTTGAAGACTCTATTCACAAATGAGTCTATAGTTTAATTAATAATAACATCTTCAAAAATCTTATTTAAGAATGGACTCACACCATATAAGTGAAAATTAAGACTTCTATATGTCTTTTGGTGGGTACGTGATTCAATCCCCTTAAAATGGTATGTTTTTTTATATAATTTTTTCTTTGTAATTTTGTCTAATACCTATCTTTTCTGTTCCTTGTCCCTTTATTGCTATTGTACTGCCTTCTTTAGCTTTTAGGTAGACAGTTTTTATATTATTCTTTTAGTATTGTTACTAGAGTTACATTACACATCATTAATTCTTACTGCATATGTTTGTATTTCTTTAACCATTTTGCAAACAATTAGACAAGTTTACAATAATTTAATTCCATTTAAATGTCTCCTGATGACTTTGCTTTTGTTCTTATATAGTTTAATTGCATATATGTTAAAATATAAGATGTTGATTATTGTTATTGCCTTTAAATAGTTAACTTTCGATTTTAATTTTGCATATAATTGTCATACCTTGTACATTTAATCTTTTCCCACAGTTCTATGTTTCCATCTGGTGACATTTTCCTTCAGGCTGAAGAATGTTGTTATATGTTATGGAGGTCTGCTATTTATAAGTTTTCATAGATTTTAAATGTCAGAAGACATCTTTATTTTGTTGCCACTTTTTAAGAACATTTTCTCTGTGTTTTGAATTCTAGCTTGCCAGGATATTTTAATCATCACTTCAAAGATGTTCTATTTTCTCCTCTTTTTCATAGTTTCTGTTTAAAAGACAGTAATCAATAATTTTGTTTCTCCTTTGAAGTAGATTATATATGTCTTTCCTTTCAGGGATACTTTCAAAATGTTTTCTTTTTATTTGAACAATATATCTTTCTTTGTATATATACTGCTTGAAGTTCAATTAACTTCTTGAATAAGTGAGTTGATTGCATTCATTAATTTTAAAAAATATTCTCAGATATTATCTATTGAAATGTTGCTTTTGTTCCATTGTTTCTCTGTTCTCTCATTCTTAATCTCCAACTACAATTATGTTATAGTATTTGACTGTTTACTAGAGATCTCTGGTACATTGCTTTGCCACTTCTTTATTTTGTTTCTCTCTTTGCTTTAGGTTGAATATTTCCTATTGTTATAACTTCAAGTTTACTAAACTTTTCTTCTATTATATCCATTTCACTGTTAAATTCATACAATGGGTTCTTTATTTTAAATGTTAATTTTTAAAAATTTCTACAATACCATTTTAAATTCATAGACCCTAATTATATAGACATTTTTGTTTTGCCTTTTTATCTATTTTAACATGTACATGATAATTATTTTTAAAGTTTGTATCTGCTTATTTCCATATCCTCATTATCTTTGGGTCTTCTATAATTTGTTGTTTTCTTCCAATTATCCATCTTTCTCCTCTCTCTTCTCATGTCTTTTATTTATTTATTGAAGTCATATAATATGTTTAAAAGGGTTAAAGAGATTGTAGGTGATATATTGCCCTTCTCTCTCCTCTTGAGAAGATTTAACCTTTCCTTTCTCCAGCAGATTAGCTGATCATTTGATCTTCTCAACCCAATCAAGGAATTATCTGGGTTGTAACTGTAGGTTGCAATCTTGTAAATCTTTCCAAACCTGATTTTGTGCATGGTTTTCCTAGGCACTTTGATTGAAAACTGAAATACTATAATTAACTTCTTGGAAGTTATCTATAGCTTCTTGCCTCCTGCAACTTCAAAGTCTGTTGATATGGTGAGTTTTCTAGTTTGCTAGCTGCCAGAATGTAACACACCAGAGACAGATTGGTTTTTAATAAAAGGGGATTTGTTTTCTTAGTTCTTCAGAGGAAAGGCAGCTACCTTTCAACTGAGGTTCATCATTTGTCTAGATTCTATTCCATAACAGCTGCCTGTGTAACAATTCCTTTTACCTTTTACCTTCCTATGTCAAGCTTAGTCCTCTACTAATGTTGTTAGCTCATTTAGGAAGAATTCTTCTCACTCTGAAATTTTAGCTCGAGTCCTTGTTGCTTCCACACTGTGCGATATCCTAAGAAATATAATATTTGTAATTATTCTTTTCTTTTCTAATTATTTAAACAGAATATTGATTTTATGAAATTCTAACTTCTGAGCTTTTGAACAGAGGGACAAATTGAGACATTTTTTCCTACTTCTCTTATTCATTATTATCTTTATTTATTGAGTGTTTATGTGACCATCACAATGCTAAATGCTTTACTTTAAATATTTCCTGATAGGTACAATAATTATCCCTATATACCTATTAATATATTGAGTAACTCGGACTCAGGAAGGTTTACGCAGATAGGCAGCCATGGAATTTGGATTTTGGAATTTTGTCATTGGCCATATAATTCCATCATATATATATGTGATATATCAGATATGTTGCAAACTCTGAAGATGACAGTTTGTTAGTAAAAGAGTGGGTTGAGACTCTAGCTCTTCCAATTAATAGTGTGACTTTGGACTTAACACTTAACTTTCCTTTACCTCACTTTCTTCATCTATAAATGATATGGGAATAATTTTAAACTATAAACTATACATATTTGAATTATTATTTCCCTTACCAGACATGTGCAATCATATGCGAAAGACTTTTTGGTTTGTTCATATCTTTCTTGCACTTAACAACATCACATCTATGGTTAAGAATGGTTAAATCAAATGATTAAGTTGTTTTTTTTTATTATGCAGGATTACTATCTAATCTTATTATTGAACTTGGTGCATTATGTTGAGTTATCTTACTCAGGTGTCATAGAAAGATCTTTCAATAGGCCATTAGTGATAATAAGATTTTAACCTCAGTTGGCTTGCCAAAGACATTTTAATTGCTTGCACTGTTAAATTTTCTAAACTACTAAAAGAGGTCATCAGAAAATTGAGCTGCCATTTGTTTAAAAGCAACAAACTAAGTGTGGAGCAGGTTAGAAAAAAAAATAGTTTTTAAAAAAAGTGAAGATAAATATTATGTTGAAAATCATTCCAGCATAAATAATGTCTGTACAATAACTTCAGGCTCTATTTGGCCACAATGCACATAGCAGAAAAGCATGGAATAAGATTTTTGTCCTTTAAACCATACCAAATACTGAGAATTTATTCTCATAGTGATAAACTCTGATGGACTGCAGTCACCATGCATTACCAGGCAGTTTAAATTATGCTCCATGTAATTATGGTGTAATTAGAGTGTGTTTATTTGTGAAACATAGAGGTTTAGCACACACCCATTTAGTTTACACAAATATAACTGAATACTCTGTAAAGATAATTAGGCCTGGGAAAGAGAGAAAAAGAGATGGAAGGAAAGAGTAGAAATGCAGGAAAGGAAGATGGAAGAGTGAATTGAAAGACTGAGACATTCTTATATTTAACTTTGTACTCTAACTTTTCAAATTATTTCTCTATCACTCAACTGCTGAAAGGAGCAGATGTTGAATTTCAAGAGCAATTTTTGGGATTCATGAGTAATTTTGACTATATGAAATTTTGTAAACTAATCCTTTCTTAAGATATTTCATGCTCTTTTGAAATTGCTAATTAATTGAATTTTAGGTTACACATTTTAAAGATTTCACCCTACATTTTTAAAAAATTTAAACCTAAATTATGAAGTAATCATGAAGAAGTACTATCTTCTAAAATTAATCCCCATGAATCTCAGAAGTTCAGATGATTTGTACAAGATCACACAGCCAGCTTCTCCACATATTTTAAGACTCCAATACTTGTTCTCCATTTTGTGCTCCTTTTATAATTTTATAATATATGTCTAGTAAAATACACTTACCCATGCATGTACATACATGCACACAGTCATTCAACTTTGAATGTCTCACCAAAAAAATTTAAAAGAAAAAAATGTCATGAAAAAAGTAAAATATAAAAAGGAAAAATAGGGCGGGCCGCGGTGGCTCAGCGGGCAAAGTGCTTGCCTGCTATGCCGGAGGACCTCGGTTCGATTCCCGGCCCCAGCCCATGTAACAAAAAACGGAAAAACAAAATACAATAAAACAAGAAAATGTTTAAAGATGTTTCCCTTTCTTCCTTCTATCCTTCCTTCCTTCTCTCTGTCTTTCCTTAAAAAAAAAAAAAAAAAAAAAAAAAAAAAGGAAAAATAAAGTTTCTCAAGGAATTTGGTAGTTCTTTAGTTTTCAAAAAGCTGGAATTAGTATTTTCATTCATTTTGTGGATTCCATGTTTTATTTTAGATTTTTCAGGTCAAATTGTATTTATTAGATATATATTTGCTGAAAACCATAGTCTCTGTTTTGTATTTTTAGGCCTTTTTGACAATTTTTCCCTAAATTTCATAGCCAACTAAGGAACCTCTCCTAGAAAAGGTGTGGTAGTGTGTGATATATGATATGGAATATTATGGATGACACTTAGTGTAATTTTGATTTTATCACCTTCCAAATTTAGTCCTTGGCATTTGAAGAGAATATCAGAGAAGTCAAGCTTAGTGTCTACATAAAATGCAGGTATTTCTAATAGCTGAGCCTTACATTTTGACAGGTTTTTAATTCTCCAGATGTTCATATACACACTAAACACATAATCAGGCCAAGGAATGAATTATACATCCAGATCCTGATTAGTGTTCACATTTACACTTCAAATGGATTATGCCACTTACCAGCTTATTGACTGAGAGAAACCGACTTGATTAAAGCATACCAGTACCGAGAAACACAAGGACTTCAAAAGAAAATGCACTGTACAATAAAAAGTATTTTAAGAAAATAAGACAATTAAGATATTTTAGGGTATGGATAATATTATGGAGAGAAATACAAAAACAAAATCAAAAGCAAAGAACAGCGGTAATGCACTCTGAATAATAACAGTCTATAACTAAGCAGCACTCCACTATCCCGGTACCAAACTCTGTTTTAGTTTCCAAGGCTGTTGAAAGAAAATATCATGCAATGGGTTGGCTTAAATAATGGGAATGTATTCACTCATGGTGAGAGTCTGGGAAAATGTCCAAATCAAGGCATCATCAAGGCAGTGTTTTCTTCCTGATGACCAGCCACCCATCTTCATTGTCTCTGTTACATGGCAAAGCACATGACAGAATCTGCTGGTCTGTCCTTTCTCCATTGGGTTTCATTGGTTTCAACTTCCTGCTTCTGTAGCTTTTTTGTATGTTTCTGAATTTATTACATTTACAAGGACTTCAATAATAGGAATAAGATCAATCCTGATTGAGGTGGAACACACGTTAACTGAAGTAGCCTCATCAAACAGCCCTTCTTACAATGGGTTCATACCCACAGGAATGGATTAGTTTTAAGAACATGTTTTGTTTTGGTTTGGTTTTTCTGGAGTACATACAGCTCCAAACAGCCACAGCAATGCACTCTGAAAAATAATAGCCCTTAACTAGTCCATGACCAAGCTATTCTTCCCCCACAAAAATGGATTATCCAACTTAAGTCAACTATTCTATCCCAAGCCTTTTTGTGACTTAATTGGTGTTTAACATCTCACAAATAGACTATTTAATACTTTTTATCAGTGAAAAATAGCATTTGGACTTATATCATAAAATTTTTATAGGCCAAATGGCCCCTATGGCTCCCATGTGGTGAAGTTTTCACATCAGGCTAGAACTCAACCCAAAGCTTGCTGGCACCAAACTGAAATTCTCATACATCCAATTTCCCCTCTTGAGCAACCTTGCCCAAGCACTGTTCAAATAAAATTGTTGTGGGTTACTTCTATCTCATGAGCCTATCTATTCCTTGATCAACCGCAAATCCTTGAACTCACCATAACAAATTTAACTCAAAGTGTCATAGTATCTATCTAGTTTCTTTGTTAACTTAATGCTCTCCTCTAAAATATGACTTCCAAAATTTCTTCAAATTTTGCCAAATAGTTGGTAAAAATTTTGATCTATTGTCCCTCTAGCAAACTTTAAGAAACTTTTCTATACCAGAGGTTATACAAATATTTAGAAATAAAATCAGAAGTAAAAACACAAGGTCCTCATGTCAAATATCTTACTTCTTAACATTGATTATGGAGTATTCCTGGGCCTCCCACAAAAAATATTAATATGGGAATTGGAAGCAAAAATTTGAAGCCCCTCTGTGTGTGGTCAATTCCTGTCCTCAAGTGACTCATAAAATCAAGATTTCAAATCTCTTCAAGTAGGATTTGATATTAGCCAAAATATGCTAAATTCAAAAGGAAAATGTGGCCTCTGTTTAAAAAGAATCGCAACACCCTTTAAGCACATAACCATGGACATTTACATAAACACTTCTCCATTGTTATGAAAATATTGGAAACATGGTTTATGCACAGTACTTCTTAATCTAATTTTTTATTGGTAAGTTATAGGTTTACAGAAAAATCCAGCAAAAAAAAATACAGAATTCCCATAAGATGTAATACTTTTTTTACCTATGTTATTTAGATTTTCCTTTCATTTACTCAATCATTCATAAAATATTTAATATGCTACATTTTCTGTAAACCTAAAACTTCTCCAATGATAAATAAATACATATTTATTAGCTCCTAATAAATGCCAAACACTCTTCTATGTACTAAGGGTAGAGGAATCACTTAGCCAATTATCCTATCCCTGTAGACCTTACCTTCTCATGATATGTGACAGACTTTTTTCCCCAAAATTGAACATAGTAGTACTTTTAATCCAAACTTCTCTTGCAGAAACCTGACATATTCCCATCAAAATTTGGAGTCTACTTCTCATCACAATTGTCTCATCAAATTGCAACAGGAGTTGCCGTGTGAGAACCAAGGCAAGATTTTAAAAGGCAAAATCGCCTCTTTCTGAACACATACACTCTACATATTTACTGTACATTTTGGACTCTACATAAGATTCCTGACTATTCCGACCCTGCTATGCTGAGGAGAGACCACATAGATATTGGGCTGGTTTGAAGCTGTTATGTACCCCAGAAAAGGCCATGTTCTTTTCATCCATTCCTATGGGTGCAGACATGTTGTGGGTGGGACTTTTTGATTAGGTTGCTTCAATTGAGATGTGACCCACACAATTCAAAGTGGGTCTTAATCCTTTACTGGGGTCTCTTATGAAGATAGGAAGAGACATTTTAGAGAGAAAATCCTTGGGGGAAGCGAGCAAGAATTCACAGAAACAGAAAAAGCCAGAACCTGAAAGCAATAAAACCTAGTAGAAGGACCGGAAGACATTAACATGTGCCTTCTCATCTGACAGAGGAATCCTGGATGCCATTGGCCTTTCTTCAGAAAAGGTATTACCCTGTTGATGCCTTAATTGGGACATTTTTGCATGGCCTTAGAACTGTAAATTTGTAAACTAATAAATCCCTATTGTAAAGTCTAATCCTTTCTGGTATGTTATATTCTGGCAGCTTTAGCAAGCTGAAACAGAAATAGAAAGAGATTCCTGTACAGCCCAGATCTTCCAGCTTCCAGATGTTTGTGTTTTCCCAGTCCAGGTGCCTGAAGTGTGAAGGACTGTGCCTTCAGATGATTCAAACCCCACCACCATCTCCAGAGAGGAACTGCTGGAGAGACTGATGCAAAACTCTAGCTAAGAACAGTCAAAACCAGATTCGTGAGAAAAAATAACTGATTCTTAAAGTCTTAAGCCACTGGTTTAGGGTGGTTTGTAAGCAATAGATAAGCAGAATGTGGAAAGAGACAGAAAATAAACATATATGCAAGTGAATACATATATGCTATGAAGGCAATGGAGAAAAGGAAAGTAACACAAGAGCAATAGAAAGGACAAGATAGTGTGAACAGGGTTTATTATTTATGTTCAGGGGAGTCTTGGTTGATCTGTGGATATTTGAGCTGAGACCTGGAGAAAGTGAGAGAGCAGACCATGGAGGTCTGTGGAGGAAAAACATTCCAGGCAGAGAGAACAGCAGTGAAAACTTTCTGGAATAAGAGTGTGTGTGTCTTGTTTGCCAACAACAAGAAAACAAGTTCTGACTGGAGCAGAATAAGGGAGGGAGAGAATAACAAGAAATTAGATTCTTGAATATAAATGGATCAAAAGGATATAAAGATGCAATTATTTTCATTCCCTATAATTAAAAGACAGAATGAAAACAGAACACTGAACTAAAGGAAAGTCCTCACTGTACCAAGAATAACACCAAATTAAAGCCAAATTTTTGCAATCAGTTTGATTAATGAGCGTAACCTCATTCGCTTGGATAAATTCATATATTTCTCTGTTTGCATACCTATGAGTTTTTTAAACAACACAGAAAACAATTTGCCCCTGGTTTTATTCATAAACAATGGAAGGCAAATAAATAAGAAGACAAATTTTTAAAGCACATTTTGCAAATCATTTATCTTCTAGACCTAATGTTTTGGCTAGGATGCCCTAAATTTTACTGCCTGTTCCGGAATAAAATATTAATATAACTTCTAAGTTTATTTATAATTTGTGAGTCTAATTTTATCTTGAAACATAGTCACTGAATGGGAAAATATCTTTTATCCACAGCCCAGATATTCTCAAAGCCTCTTAGCCTTGTCAGAAAATATACTTCTCTTTGACGGTCAAGTCACATAAACTCACATAACCCATGCTTAAGGATTGTGTTAGTTGAAAAGCAGCACTGACTAAATTTGTATTTCGATACAGCTGTCATGTGGCTGCTCAAAATAAGGTGAGGATTTGGAATTTGGAAACAAAAGATAAACCAGAATTTAGCTCTAACCTCCTTTCCATTGCCACTATGCACATATTCATGGAAGATCATACAAATGACATTTAACTGACCTGTATTTGGAAGACACACACACACAAAAGATCAGAAGTTAAACACAATCGTAATAAAGTTAAACTCTAGTAAAAATTCTGCTAGGATAATTAGAAAGTAACTGCTTTATCCAATTCACAACCCCCGAAATCATATGTAAAACAATGTTTATTTGCAGAGGTTTATGGGTCTTTATGGTTGCTTTTTGATGCAGATGGTAAATTGTCCACGTACAACTCTACCTTTTCGGTCTGCTTGTAGCCATTTCACTGTTTATGCCATTGTTGCTATATTGTTTCACTATGTTTGTGTTTTATTTTCCAGAAAATGGGAGAGAAATTTTTACTGTGTATGCTTCTGTGATTTACTGACAGGGACATCCATCTCTAGATATGAAGACCAGAGAAGTTTCAAGGGACCTTTTTTTTTTCTTCCTCTCCATAGAAAGCAGCAGGCAATATAAGAAGGAGCATGGATTTGAAAATGAGAACACTATATAATAAAATTTGTAGGATGCAGCTAAAATAGTGCTGAGAGGAAAATTTGTAGGATGACATGCATGTATTAGGAAAAGTCTCAAATCAATAATATAACCTTTCAGCTCAAGAACCTAGAAAAAAGGGACAAAGCAAACTAAAAATAAGCAGAAGGAGAAAATAATAAAGAGCAGAAATCAATGAAATTGAAACAGGAAAAATAATACAGAAAATGAATGAAACAAAATAGTTGGTTCTTTGAAAAGATCAATAAAATTGACTGGCAAAAAATAATAGAGAAGATACAAATTGTCAGTATCAGAAATGAAATAGGAGATATCATCACAGAACTTGCAGATATCAAAAGGATAGTGAGTAAATGTCAGAAACAATTCCCACACATGCATATAACTCAAACCAAATAGTCTAATTCCTTGAAAAATAAAAGCTACCACAACTCACCCAATATGAAATATGTCATTTGAGTAGCCATACAACTAAGGCAATTGAATCTTTAATTTATAAACTCCCCAAATAGTAATATTCAGACCCAGATGCCTTCACTGGATAATTCTACCAAACTGTTTATATTAGATTAACACTAATTATATACAATTTCCTCCAGAAAATAAAAGAGGAAATACATCCTTATTCATTTTATGAATTTATTATTACCCTGATAATAAACCAAATTCAAAATAGGAAAAAAATAATAATGCAAACTAAAATTCACTATGACTACTGACCTTAAAAAATATGAACAAACAGAATTCAGCAATACAAAAATAAATTATTAACCATTTTCAGAGATATTTATTTTAGTTCCAATATTTGAAACTCAATATAATCCACCGTATTAACAGGCTAAAAAGTAAAATCACAAGATCATTTCCAATTGAGGCAGAAAGAGCATTTGACAAAATTCAACACCCACCCACTCATGATAAAAAATTAAAAACAGGAATAGAATGTAACCGCTTCAACTTGGTAAAGAAATCTGCAGTTAACATTAGGAAAAAGACCGAATGCTTTCCCCTCAGACTGAGAACAAGACAAGGCTGTCCAATGTTACCACCCTTATTCAACATAGTAATATAAGAGGAATTGCATGCATTTAGGAAATAAATAAATAAAACTGTTTCTATTTACAAGTGATATGAATATCTACATACAAATCTTACAGAAATTACGAAAATCTTCTATGATTAAGAAGTATGTTCAGCAAGGTTGCAGAATGCAAGGCAAATATACAAAATTAATTAAATTTCTATATCCTAGCATAAATTTCTATATCCCAGCATAAAAAAATGAGGGCAGTGGAAATTTAAATTATAATACCACTTAAAATTGTTCAAAATGTAATAATTTTCTGTCTATCTAAAAATAAATGTATAGGATTTGTATGCTGATAATTCCCAAATACTGATAAAAGCAATTTTAAAGAAGATCATGAATTGGAGAACTCAATGAGTAAAGATGTAACTTCTCCCCAAATTGATACACTGGTTTAGCACAGTTCCTATCAACATCACAGTAAGGTGTTTTTAAATATACAGGTCAGATTATTTTAATATTTATATAGAATAGCTAAAAACATTTTCTGAAAAAGGAGAAGAAAGTAGGAGGAATCAATGTAGCCAATTCCATGACTGTGTGGTATTGGCAGAAGGATAAACACATACATCAGTGGAAGAGAATAAACAACCAAGAAATATATTCACATATTATGCTCAACTGATTTTTGAAAAGGTGCACAAAAATTACAATGAAACAAATACAACCTTTTAACACATAATGTTGTGGTAATAGGACACTGATTTGAAAAAAAGAGAACTTTGACTGGTGTCTCACAATTTATTCAAATGTTAACTCAAAATGGATCATGGAATTAACGTAGAATGCAAAACTTTAAAAGTTTTTGAAAAAAAAATCTTAGGAGAAAAGTCTTTAGGACCTAGGGATATGAAATAGAATTTAGATTGACACCAGAAGCATAATCAATAAAAGGAAAAATTGATATATTCCACTTCATTAAAATTTAAAACTTTGCATCTGCAAAGAGCCTGTTAAAAAGATGAAAAGATGATTACAGATTCTGAGAAAATATTTCAACTCAGATATCGAACAGTTATATCCAGAATAGATTTTTAAAATCTTGAAATTCAACAACAAAAAAATAAATAAATAAAACACTCCAATTACAAAATAGGAAAAATACATGAAGAGACATTTCACTTCATGGCTATAAACAAGTGAAAAGATGTGCAACATCATTAGCCATTAGGAAATGCAAATTAAAATCACAATGAGATATCATTACATTCCTGTGAGAATGGCTATGATGATTTGAAATTGTGTGTACTCCAGAAAAATGTGTTCTCAAATCTAATCCATTCCTATATGTGTGAACCCATTGTAAGTAAGACCTTTGATGAGGTTATTTCAGTTAAATTAAAGCCCAGTCCAATCAGGATGGGTTTTAATCCCTATTACTGAAGTCCTTTATAAGTAGAATGAAATGCAGAGAGAGAGAGAGAAAGCTACAGAAGCAAGAAGGTGAAATTCAATGGAACCAGCAGGAGAAGGGAGAGGCAAGGAAAGGCCACCATCGTATTGCCATGTGACAAAGGAGCTAAGGACCATGGATCCTTGGCAGTTGGCCCCAGACAACTAGTCTTTGGGAATAAATCATTACCTTAATGATGTCCTAGCAGTCGTCCTCTTCCAAAGACATAAAAGTTTATAGGCACCCCAAACCAGTAATAAGATATTTATAGCAACTTTATTTGTAATCGCTAAAAATTGAAGAAACCGATATATCTTTCAATGGATAAATGGTTGAACAAACTGTTGCCCATAGATACAATGAACTACTACTCAGCAATACAAATTAACAAGCTTTTTGGTGGGTGAACTCTAGAGTGAAAAAAGCTGATCCCAAAAGGTTACACACTCTATCATCCCATTTATATAACATTTTGAAATGATAAAATTATAGAAATAGAGAATATATTAATGATTTTCAGGAATTAGGAGTGGGGGAAGGCAAGACGAAAGTGGGAGGAAGAGAAACCAGTGTGGTTGTAAAAGATCAATATGTCATTTCCTGGTACCTGCCCATGCGAAAAAAAAAGGTCAACATGAGAGATCCTGTTGGTGATGGAAAAGTTCTGTACCTCGAATGGATTAATGTCAATATCCTGCTTGTAATATTGTACTAGTTGCATGTTTGCGTTGGGAAATGGAAAAAAGGTACACAGGTCTCCCTGTATTATTTATTACAACTGCATATAAATCTAAACTTATCTCTAAATAAAATATTTAAAAACTTATAGAATATAATTTAACATATTAAATTTAAATTACATGTTTATATATTATCCCTGCTATCTGAGGGATGAAAAGAATAATGAATAAGAGTGGCAGACAATCTTTTTCAAAATATTTTATAAGTTGATGCAGTTCAGGAATGGTGAATAAACATTTTGGAATTCTCAAAGAATAGAGACAATAAAACAGCCTATATATTGTATCACTTTGCCCTCCAGCCCTTATAAATATGTGATTCAGATTATCCATGTTGTTAAAGAAATAAAATATTGTATATGGTTGCTCCCATAGAAAAACTTAGTAAATTAGAATGCTAAATTTCTTTCTCTGTCTTAAATGATAATTATATTTAATTGTATGGATAAACAATGAAATTATTTCCAAAAGGATATAAAACTTCATTTTAGCATGAGAAAATTGACATCATTATTAGGGAAACTCTCAATTGTGAAATCTATTCCAAAGAAGAAGTTATTGTTATTAATATGAAAATTCAATATAGTGATATATTTATTGAACAGTGATAATTTAAGAATATATAATAAAAGTATTGCATCTTAATGCAGAACTATGAGTCAGGTTTATTGACATGGTCTTCAGCATTCTTTGTCTACAACTTTAGATGTCACCTTTAAAGTTTTGATCATTAACTTAACAGCAAGTATTAAAAAACAAGTATCATATTCCATATTTTAAGGCAGCATATATCTATATAGAAAGAAAAATCTGAAATTTTCATCTATTAAAGGCAAAATCTTTAAAAGCTGATGCAAATGAAGAAGGTAACAGACACCCAAAATATGAAAAATATAATTTTATCAATATTATTTTCCTTACCTTATTTGTTTACACTTTGTTCTTCATGCAATCCCAACATTTGTTCATTATTTTTTAAATTTCAGACACTGTACAACCTACCAAATATATAATAGTAAAGAAAACACAGTTTCTTGATGAATTATGGAGTGGAAAATTTGATAGCTATAGAATTATATTAATAATGATAATTCTAAGCAATAACTTTGGCAATTCTTACACAATCTCAAACCCTGAAGAAAAGTAAACAGTGGAGATTGGTTTGAGTGACAATAAAGTTTATATTTTTTATTAGATATGGGAAACATAACTATACACTTTTCTTATTTAAGCAAATGTCATCCATGGAGGAATTATAGTACCTTATCTGAAGATATTAACATTAATGCCTGCAAATAAACAAGAGTCAATAAAAAGATGCTGGTGCAGTCCTGAGAAAAGTCAGTTTTATTGCTCAAAAGCATTGAACACTGTTGATGTGAACTGGGGCAGAGAAAGGCCAAGTACATTCAGAACCCACAGCAGTTGACACATTGTGATAAAGCTGAATAATCACAATGTTAATTGCACTAAGCTGATGGGATTCTTTTGTCAAGTAGCTAGAAGAAATTTATAGTAGAAGCAAAAATATTTTACCCTCTCAGGTAAAAGGCATCTTTGAAAAGGAAGATTATCACTAAGACATAATAGGAAATACATGAATAGATATACCCTTAAATTCATATGTTTGTACAGAATACTCATCATTATTATCTATATTTACTATCACTAGAAGGATAATAAACTACAACTTAATATATACTATTGTGATGCAATCTAGTTATTAGATTTCTCTGTGAGTCAAGGCAAATATATAATGCCCATTTTTCTAAGATACTAATCTATTAAATATTGTATGTGTACCCAGAAATCTCTTGTTTTGGGATGCTACAACTAAAGCTTGCAGTTGGTGAATATTTTCATGCTGATAGTTTGTAATTTAGGATTATTTCTCAGACCATTAAAATTAAAATAATGCATTCTGTATTTCTCAAACTTGGTTGTAGATCTCCAGGAATAAGATGTGAATAGAAGGACTTGAAAGTCACAGGATTCTAAAGCATCAAGTCAATGACTTTTACAGAAAATACTTGCCCATCTATTCTGACAATTCTTGGCTTTTAATTTTGGTGTTTAATCTATTCATATTTAGTGTGTTTATTGATATGATTGGATTTAAAACTACCATTTTACTACTTATTAATTTACTGTTTTTCCCTTGTTTATTTCTCTTTCTCCTTTCATGCTGTGATGGTTCAATTCATGTGTCAACTTGGCCAGTTGTTTGGTCAGGAAAGCACTGAACTGATTTTACTGTAAGGACTTTCGGGATTTAAGTCATCAAAATGTGGATTACATCAACAGCTGATTACTCCTTCAATCAACTGAAGAATTCACCTTCAAAATGAGGGAAGTTTCATCCAATCAGTTGAAGGCTTTAAAAGAAGTAATTTCAACAGTCAGAAGAGAGAATTTCCATCTCTACTTCAGCCAGCCAGCTTTTGCAGAATTCATTGAAAATCTTAATTGGAGTTTCCGGTTTGCAGCCTGCCCTACTTAATTTGGACTTTCCCATCCCCACAGTCACATGAGACGATTCTTATAAAAATCTCATAAAATTTTCAGATATCTCTTGTTGGTTATGTTTCCTTACAGAATCCTGACTAATATACTTGCCTTCTTTTGAATTATCACAGCATTCTTTATAATTCAATTTTTACTCTTCATTCTAAATTCATTATCTTGATGACACTTTTGTTCCTATTGTCTCTTAACAAAAATAGTTTTACTGACAAATCTCCATACACATATAGTCCATCCATAATATACAATCAATGGCTTACAATATCTTAACATAGTTGTGTATTCATCACCATGATCATTTTTTAGAGTATTTGCATCACTCCAGAAAAATAAATTAAAAAAAGAAAGAAAAAAACTCAGACATCCCAAAGCCCTTACCCCTTCCCTCTCATTGGCCACTAGTATTTTAATCTACTCAATTATTTTTACAATGATCTCATCAGTGTTTTTTTCCTTATTTTTTCCTCACCTGTCCATACTCTGGATAAAAAGACAATCAGATACAAGAGTTTCACAATCACACAGTCACATTGTAGAAGCCACATAGTTATATAATCATCTTCAAGAATTAAGGCTATTAGAACACAGTTCAACAGCTCCAGCTATTTCCCTACAGCCACACCACACCATAAATTAAAAAGGGATATCTATATAATGCAAAAGAAAAAGCTCCAGGATAGCCTCTTGACTCTGCTCGAAATCTCTCAGCCACTGAAAACTTATTATGTCTCATTTCTCTCTTCTCCTTTTATGTCAAGAAGGCTTTCTGAATCCCATGATGCTGGGTCCCAGCTCATCCTGGGACTCCAGTCCCGTGATTCCAGAGAGACTTACACCCCTGGCAGTCATATCCCACATAGGGAAGAGGGCAGTGAGTTCACCTGCTGAGTTGGCTTAAAGAGAGAGGCCACATCTGAGCAAGAAAAGAGGTTCTCTGAGGGTGACTCTTAAGCATAATTATAAGAAGGCTTAGCTTCTCCTTTGCAGAAATAAATTTCACAGGGTCAGACTCTAACAGAGGGCTCAGACTATTTATTTGGTTGTCTCCAGTGCTTGCAAGAGTATCAGGAATCTCCCAGATGGAAAATTTTAATATTTTCTTCTTCCTCCCCAGTTCCCCTAGGGGATTTTGCAAATACTTTTCATTTCTTTGCCCAACTTGCTCAGGGATATATCAGGGCACTACATTAACCTCTACAAACCAAGAAGATCTCAGACACTATTCAAGATTCCATGTAATTATGGTGCTCAAATAAACTGAACATACAAATTAAATTAGATAATGCATTACCTAAAGTATAAATTTTGCACCAAATAAACATCTTTCCCTTTGGTCTCACGCAAAAGTTGAAGTTGAAAACTATGGATCATATCATCGTTTGCCCTGTATTCTGATATACCTTAGTCCTATCCAGACCAGCTTCATTCATATCTCTAGTCAAAATCCAATCAATTTTTAAACTTTTTAAACAGTTGCTGTATATAATGCTGTAATCTGTGTAATGTATATAATACTGACTTTCACAGATTCAGAGCTCTAATTCTGAGTCTCAAGTGTCACATAAATACCTGAAGTTTCAGGGAATGACCAGATTATACACAAATAGCTCCATAACTCATAATATAGAAATAACAATTGCAACTTCTGAATATATGTGACTGCTGTAAGAGCTTACAATCTAGGACACTTTACTTTAAGCCCCAAACTGATGACCCATGCTCTTGACTTCATTTCTCTTAATTCATATATTATAGTTAGCTCATATGAGTGAGACATGAAAATATTTATCTTTTTGTTTCTAACATATAATTCAATTTTAATTTATCAATGGGCTTTTTAGCTAAATGTTTCTGCATTTTTAATGTCCATTTTAAGTCTATACACACATTATTAGTGCTTAAAAAGTCTTCTTGCATATAACGTTGCATCACAGGCAAACAGATAGATTCATTTTCCAACCTTTCTTGCTTTTTAGTTGTAGCTGCTGTAGGTATTGCAGCATACTTAATGAACTCTGGAAGACAATGCTTATAATGTTTACTTTAATCAATAATATGTATTTTAGAGACATTACCATTTCCAACACTTTTTATTCATTTCTAATGATCCAAATATCCATCCTGTATCATTTGCCTACAAACTGAAGAAATGTCTTTAATATTTCTTGTGGTACCGATCTGTTGGCGATTAATTCTAAGCAATTCTCTGTTACTTTTTTTTAAATCCAAAAATATCTCGAGTCACTTTCATTCTTAAGTGATATTTTCCTTGGATATAGTGTTCTGTCCCCCAGCATTTTTGGTGAAATCAGTGATCATTTGTATTGTTTTATAGCTATATGTAATGTCTATTTTTGGTCTTCACTAATATTACCCTTATTTTCAAATTTTCATCAGTTTGATTATAATATTCTTCAACATGGCTTTCATTATCCTAAATGCTTATATTTATAAATTTGTGTACTTCACCATATTTAATAACACATCTATTATATTTTGTATGCTGTATGGTGGGGGTCACAGTTCATTCTTGTTCCATGTGACTATTCCATTATTGCAGCACCATTTGTTGAATTTTGGGGGGGGGGGGTTAGTGCGTGGCACCCACATCTACTTAATTTTTTTTTTTAACAAATGCTGTCTTTTGTCTTCTAGTGAAGGACTCTAGCTACATAGATGGTAGACTTTTTGATATTGTCTCATAACTCTTGAGGCTCGGCTGTTTCTTCAGTCTTCTTTTGTTTCCCTCTAAGTCTTAGATTGAGTAATTTCTACTGACTTATGTTCAAGTTGTAGTCAAGTTATTTGAATTCTGCCCTTAAGCAAATTCAGTGAGTTATTTTTTAGGTATTTTCTTTTTCAGTTCTAGAATTTATATTTGATTCTTATGGGTTCTATTTTCTGCTCATACGTTCTATGTTTTCATTTTTTATAAACTTATTTTCACCCATGACCTTTTACTTTTATCTAACATTTGATTCATATTCAGGTAGGTTTATGTTTATTGTCATTTTCTTTGAGAATATCACAGTTTCCTCTTTCTTCATTTGTCAAAAAATTCTGGGTCATATTATTTTCATTCTAAATGCTATGCTATGGAGATCCTGAATTCTGTCGTGCTCTTACAAAATGGGTTGTTTTATGTGATATTTTAATTTAAATAAAACTACAATTCCTTCTCTTAGGCACAGGCTCAATTCTCACTCTTAGTTTGTTCTTTTGGTTTTATTTGAACTGTTCAGAGTCTGTACAGTTTAAGGATCAGTGAAATATTTTGGCAAGATTTGTACACAGAATTGAGTCTTCTTCCTGCAGAAATTACCTCCTTTTATCAAATAGTGTGGCTATAACATCAGAAAAAGCTGAAGATTTCAGTTTTATGTTTCATAAATAGACAATTTATATTCAAAAGTGTTCAAGAAGTTAATGATTTCCTGAAGGCATCTCTTTGTCAGCTTATTTTTTATGGTAGTTAAAATAAGTCATCTTTGAAATTTCGTGTGAGATTTTCAGTTAAGGAAGGCCTTTAGAGAGATGAGATGAAAGATGGAGTGAAGCTTTTATTTCTTTGAGTCACTTATTTGGAGAGAAGAAAGTGCAGACAGCTTTTAATCAATCATGCAACTGTATGTGTTTTCATTCAGATTAAGTCACAGTTTTCTATATCCCTTTGAAAAGAGAATGTTGGAGCTTAGATTATCAAAGCAAGCAGAATCATATACAATATGTTTTTGTAACCTCCTGCTGAGGCTTTCAGCCTATGAAGTATTTCTGACCTGCAGGTTGCACCTGCTATGCCAATCATTTCCCCTCTGTTCTGTAAGTTTTATTGAAAGAGAATTTTTTTTTCCTTTGGGTATTTATTTGAATGGTTTCATTCCCCAAGGGCTATGAGTAAGACAGACAAAAGCACTATATCACAGAGTAAAATTTAAATTAAAATCAAGACAATATTTTATAATTCATTTCTTCACCTTCACTTAAAGGGAATTTGCCAAGGGCCAAGCACCATGAGTATGCTGGGAATATATTGAAAAATAGGAACTCTCCCCATTATGAAGGATTCATATGAATCATATGGTCTTCTATGGATTCTATAATTTCTTCTATTATTTTTCATCAACTTAAATCAGCCATCTATATATTTATAAAATGAATTGAGAAACTTCCTTTCCCTTTCCATTTTTGATGAGTTTATGTAGAAAAACTCTTTTAGCAAATTCCATATAAATGAAGTGAATAAATGAATTATAAAATATTGTCTTGATTTTAATTTAAATTTTACTCAGTGAAGGCATCTGAGGCTGGCATTTTCTTTTTAGGAAGGTTTCAAAGTGCAATTTGTTTTCTAATAGAAGACTTTTCAAATTATCTTTTGAGTTATTTTTGATAATTGTGTATTTCAAGGAATTTGTCTATTTCCTCTAAGTTGTCTAAAAATGTATCAGCATTATTTTCTCATAGTAGTGTATCTTATCCTTTTAATATCCATGCATATGTCATAATGTTCTCATTTCATTCCATATATTAGCAATTTGTCATTCTTTTTTCCCTTAATAATGGTAGAGGTTTTTAATTCTTATTTTAATAATTTTCATAAAAGAAGAGGGCTTTGACAGCATTGAATTTTAATATTGGCTTTTTTTATGTTTTCTATCTTAATTATTTTTGTTTTGTGTGTATTATATCCTTTTTTCAATACTGTAGGTTGGAATATTTTGATCAGAATATCTCCACAGAGATGTGATATGCCCAACTGTGGGTGTGACTTTTGATTAGATAGAGATGTGACTCCACTCATTCCGGGTGGGTCTTGATTAGTTTAAAAGAGGGACCATTTTGGAGTTAGAAATGACAGAGCCAACAGAAATATCAGAGAAGAGCTGACACAGATGCCAACATTTGGAGAAAAGAGACTCAAGTGTTGGAGATGCTTGGAGCCCAGCAGATGTCACCATGATGTTAAGCCAGAACCTGGAAAGAGCCAAGGAAAGCCAAGAGATGAAGGCCAGCCCTGGAGAAGCAAAGTCAGGACCCCCCGCAGGAACAGACACTGAAAGCATGAAGCCTAGGAGCAAGGGACCAGCTGATGCCAGTCATGTGACTGACCCATTGACCTTTCTTGAATTAAGATACCTTTTCCTGGATGCCTTAGTTTGGATATTTTCATAGGCTTAGAATTATAAACTTGTAACTTATTAAATTTCCCTTTTTAAAAGCCATTCCAGTGCTGTTATATGGCATACTGGCAGACTGCAAACTAACACAAATGAAATTAACTTACTTGGGCAGTTTGATCATTTGAGGCTTTTTTTAAACTTTGTGAGGTAAGATCAGCATAGCTATTAGTCTAGGGCTAATTTTCTGATAACTTTTTGAATACTCTACTGATGCCTTTTGAATTGTAAAGCTTTTCCATCCTGGCTAATAGGAAGACAAACAATTCTCTGTCCTTATATTCAATGATTATTTCCCCCAATCCTTACAAATATTTCTTTCCTGAGGCTCAGACATTTTGCTCATATGCATGTGCTCATCAGTTTTCAGCTAAAATCTCTGAACACAGCTGGGGTTTCCTCTCTTTTTTGTTCTCTCATCTGAAGTAGTCTGCCTGGTGAACCATTCCACCTTCATTTCCCTGGCCTCTCAACTCAATCTTTTCAATTCATGAAAGCTAAGCTCTGACTTTGTTCCCCCTCTTTGTTCTGCAGCCTGCCAATTCTCTCCAGGCAGTAAGCTAGGATAATTGTAAGGGCTCACCTATTTAGCTTACCCTCCTTCAGAGATCACTGATCTTTGTTGCCTAATATCCAGACTTTGAAACATTTTTTTTCACGTCTGGTGTCTAATGCTTTATTATTTTTTACAGAAAGAAAAATCCAATATCTGTTACTCTATCTTGGCCAGAAGTGCAATGCTTCCATTGTCTTTTACACTATTATTTCAATGGTTTAATGCCTTTAATACAAATAAACCTTCATTTAGATGGGCTTTCATTTATTTTCTTATTCCCCATTTTGGTACTTTTAATTTTGCAGTGATTCTTTACCAGTAAATTGCATTGTAATCAATGGTTTTTTGCAGATAAATATTATGTATCAGAAAATTTATGTCAGTAAATTACTAGAAGTAAATATTACTGGTCAAGATATTTATAAAAATTATAAGTTTCTTGATGGATTTTGTTTCTACTTTTAAATAATGTTTGAAAATGCTGAAATTCTAAGTAAATTTCATTATAGAAGAGAACCATACTTTCAACTAAGAAACAAAATGGAAAATTAATACCTTGAAACTTCTAAGACATAGTTACTATTTGATATTTTTAAATGCCTGTGTTATGGGTTAAAGAATGTTCCCAAGAAAACATGTTCAAATCTACCGCCAGGCTTTATGGATGTGTACCCATTTGTTAATTGGATCTTTGAAAATATATTTAGTTTAGGTAAGGCTAAATTGAATCAGGGTGGGCCTTAATCTGATATTACAGGAATCCTTATAAGCAGCGGAAATGTGGACATGGTAATGTGTGACAAATGGCCATGGGATGGAGGTAGAGACTGAGTCCTGGGTTGTCAGCAGGCCACCACCCAAGCTCTATAGACTTCACAAAAAACATAGCCTGATGACACCTTGACTTTGGACTTCTTGCCTCTAAGACCATAAGACAATAAATTCCTATTTTTTAAGCCAACCAGTCTATGGTATTTGTTACAGAGTCTTGGCAAACTAAGATGACTTGGAAGGCTTCTCCCCTTTCTTAAGAAAATCTTGTTCTAGATTAAGTGTTATTAATGTCAAATACTAATGCTTTATTAAAATGGTGAAATTATCTCAAAAAATTTCCTTTTAAGAGTATTATGATTTTCACTTAGCTTTTAACATGGAAATTCACAATTCAGAAATGCAGTTAATATTTTCATTTTTCAATATATTATTTATGATGCATAATTTAAATATAATATTGAGAGATGCTCCAAGCAAAATGGAAGAAACCTTATTTGACTTTTACTATTTCAAGTATTTCAGTTACTCTATTATATGTATATTTGTAAGGGGCAATAGAGAATAAGGAAGAAAATTCAGAATTACTGATATTTGTCATCAAAATGTTGTTTTAAAATATTGACAAAACCGATTTATAAAACCTATATTCAAGATCACAGTTCAAAGAGATTCCCTGCTATGTGAAATAGTAAACCTCTTTTTTTTTTAAGTACTGTAAGTTCAGTTTTCTGTTTCTTAAAGAAAATATCTCAAACAAATATAGAAGTTTGTTTCTAATGAATATTGGGGAGACATGTAACAATATCTGTTACAATTATATTTCAAGCTTATTTAAAATATGTGAAATATAAATGTGTTGAACTGTGATCAGCATAGAAACAAACCATTTGAAGGAGATTTTAAAAACTTGATTTGTGAATGAAAAAATTGAACTTTTGCATAAATATGGTATCACTAGTTAAGTCAGGGAGTAATGGGGAATACTGGAAATGATAGTGTAAATACTGCTATTGATGAAAAATTAATTTTCCTTCAAAGACAGATTTTTTTCAGGTTTTATTGCAAGTAAGTAACAAAATGATTTCTCAAAGCAGTAAGAAATTCTTTGCATTATAGAATTTATACTACAAATTTGTATTCTAGCTTGTATTCTAAAGCTTTGAAATTGGAGGATTTATAACTAAAATAAGAAAATAGATACACATGAACTCCCCTAGTTCAGTGAAATATTTATTTTATTTACAAATGATATCACTTAATTAGTAATTAACTACTTGTTTCATTCATTTTCTCCTTCACACATTCCATCAGAAAAGAAACTCTTTTTTCTGTCTCAACTTACATTCCCAGTAGTCACATCTCCATGCTGCAGCAGTGAAGATGTAAACTGCAATCTCCCTCTTTCCTGACCCCAACCCATGACATAATCATTCCAATAGAAAAAAAAAAGAGGACTTCACTGAGACTCTAATTTAAGGTAGCACAAGGAAACAGATCTCTAAGGAAGCTTTCAATCACTCTTTGGCCACCAAAAAAAAAATAGGAGATGGAGGGGAGAAAAATGTGCAGTTGCCCTGTGTTTTCCAGCTTGAACTGTTTATTCACCTTCTTTCTAGAAAGTTTCAGGGTTAATCCTATCATTCCTCACTTTCCAATTATCATTTGTCATTCAGAGAAGCCCAAGAAGCCTCTGCCATCCATCATCACGTGGACTCATATCCCCACACTACTGTGTACATCCATTAATCTCCTCTAATCTCTTAACTCCCAAACCCTTCCACTGTGCCCTGTGCAAAGCACTCAGTCATCAGCAAAGTTTTGATATGCTCAAATTCTGCTCAACTGTTCCCCTCACCCTCTTCTCCTAACTGCAACTCGACTATTCTATGACCAACCCTACTTAGATTGTACAGCTCTTTCAAACTTCAAAAATTTTCTGCTCTAATTTTCCTTACTTTCCCACATCATTAATTTCTAAATTACTACTACTATATCCCATTAGTTTACAAGATGATCTATCATGCTTTTCTGAAAATAAAACAAGTAACAACCAATAAAGTGACCCCATGTCCCATCCTTGCCCTGGCTCTGTTTCCATTTCTTTGCTTCTCTCTAGAGCAAAACATATTGAAAACATCTTTTGTAGCCACTATTGCCACTTTCTTATCTCATATTCTTTCTGTACATCATTCAGATAGAGCCCTCATCTCTGTCATTCTATTGATTCTATTCTTTGCACAGTGCCGATGACCAACATGTTGGCAAAACCCAGTATCTCTCAGTTCTTATCTTCCTTAAATTCTAAGATAAGACGATAAGCATCATTGGGCACTGCTAATTATTATCTCCTTGAGACATTATTTTCTTTTGAATCACTGATTTTCTTCTTACCTAACTTCTTAGGTTTTTTTGATAACTCCCCGTTTCCTATTCATTCTCTAAATTGAACAGTGGCTTGACCCTAAGCCTCCTATTTTCTCCATCTAGAATTTAACTATTGTTCCATTGTAACACCTAATCTTGTGACTTCAAATGCTACCATCATGTGATCCATCTCTCCAACACAAAATTAATTTTCCACTTGATTACATGATATCCCCACTTGGATTTCTAATAGACATTTTGTGTACAATTTTACCAAGGAAGATCTTTGTGTTTGTTTTAGCCACAGACATGCTCCTGTTTAATGTTTGCTCTTCATTTTAGTAAACATCTACTGAATTCCTCAAGCCATAAATCTAGATATTATCCTTAATTCCTATCCTTTCTCCCTTATAACCAAATAGCAATATTTTCATTCTACTTTCAAAATATATTCTGAACCCATTCACTTCTCGACACTTCAACAACATGGCCACACTGTGTGAACTGTGCAATTAAAAAGAGCATCCAGCTATGGAATAAATCTGTGCAAAAATTCAGACCATATTCCACTCACTAATCCTGGTATATTATTGGTTGAATTGTATCCCCCTGAAGCATACATTTAAGTCCTAACCCTTATTACCTCAGAATTTGGTAATTTGCAAAAAGGATATTTGAAGATGTCATTGGATGAGGCCAAATCTGATGTGACTGGATTCTATGAATCCAATAACAAGTTTTGCTTAGACAGAGGAAGAGATAGTGCTGCAGCTGCAAAACCAATAAACACCAAAGTCCAGCAGTTAACTACAGATAGCTAAGAAGAGGCAAGGAAGGATTCTTCCCTAATAGTGTAAGAGGGGGCATGGCCCTGCAGTACCTATCCTTCAGAACTGGGAAAAAATAAATTGCTGTGGCTTTAAGCTACTTAGTTTTTGATATTTTGTTTTGGCAGTAAGGAACTAAGATGTTGTGCATTTTTTTGTATACATGTTTGGTCTAATGGGAGAGTCTTGCACTGAAAAGATCATCCTTTCAAACTTTCAAACTGTGCAAAGGTGACAAAATAATTAGCCCTAGCATCACTCCAGCACAAGCCACCATTATTTCTCCCACAAACAACTGTAATGCTTTCTAATTGTCTTCCTTCTGTCTTCTCTAACACCAATACAATATTTTCACATATGGTAGCCAAATAAAACTATAAATTTAGCATGTCGCTCCCCAGTTTAAAATATTTACCTCACTTACAAAGGTCCCACACAATCTAGATCTTATTTGCTTTTCCAACTATATCTGGCATCATTTTAGAGATGTTTGATACATCAATCTACATAAGGAATTTTATTTTAACAAATAAGTTTGTTCTTTCCATTTCCAATATGCTTCCATCCAACTCACTTGCTGTTGGCTCCTTCTTAGTGTGACAGTAATATCCTCACAAAAGCTTTCTCTGAGGATTCAAATTAAAGTAACATCCAAAACACACATTTTAATTTTTGACAATCTTCATTATTAATTAATTTTCATTTACTCTTAGATTCATTTCTTGTTTATGTCTTCCTTTTCTAAAATATGTTTCTTGCCTGACATATTCACTACTTTTTCTCAGCATTTTGAATTGTATGTGGCATATAGTAGGCATTCAATAAATAATTGATCAATAACTGGTTGCCTGAGTGATTATCTTAAATGCCTGCACTAGTCACATTGTCAGTCATTGTTGTTTTCATTGTGCATTTGTTAGGGAAAAAAATCAAGCAAAAATGAAATTTGGATATTCATATGCAAAAGAATGAAGGAGGATCCCTACCTTATACCATATAAAAATCAAATCAAAATGGCTCAAAGACCTAAATATCAGAACCAGGACTATAAAATTCCTAGAAGAAAATGTAGGAAAGAATTTTAAGGATCTTGTACTAGGCAATGGTTTCTTAGGCTTTTCACCCACGGCACAAGTGAAAAAAGAAAAATTAGATGGGCTTCATCAAAAGTAAAACTTCAGAATATCAAAGGACTTTATCACAAAAGTAAAAAGAACCTATTCAATGGAAGAAAGTACTTGATAAGTGTTTAATATGGACAATATATATAAAGAAATTCTATCACTCAACAATAAAAAGACATTAAAAAAACAATTAAAATATGGGAAGAAGACATGAATAGACATTTCTCCAAGGAAGATGCACAAATGTCTAAAAAAATGCATTGAAAGATGATCAACATCATTTGCTATTAAGGAAATGCACATCAAAAACCACAATGTGAAAAAAAAAAAGAGAAGGGATAATTGGAGATGAAGGGATACAGACTGTACAACGGGACTGGATATAAAAACTCAGAAATGGACAGCACAATACTACCCAATTGTAATGCAATTATGTTAAAACACTGAATGAAGCTGCATGTGAGGTATAGGTTTTTTGTTTTTGTTTTTTTTGTTTTTTTTTCCTTCTATTATTGTTTTAATTCTTATTCTGTTGTCTTTTTATTTCTTTTTCTAAATCGATGCAAATGTACTAAGAAATGATGAATATGCAACTATGTGATGTTATTAAGAATTACTGATTGTACATGTAGATTGGAATGATTTCTAATTGTTTTGTTAATTCTTTTTTTAATTAATAAAAAAAAAAAAAAAACACAATGTGATACCATTTCACAGCCATTAGAACAACTACTATTTAAAATTTAAAAAAAAAGAAAAATTACAAGTGTTGGTTAGGATATGGAGAAATAGGAACACTAATTCATTTTTGGTGAGAATGTAAAATGGTGCAGTCACTGTGAAAGACAGTTTAGTAGTCCCTCAAAAGCTAAGGATAGAATTACCATTTGACCTGCCAATCCTACTACTAGGGATACAGTTAAAATAATTAAAAGCAAGGACTCGAGCAAATATATGCATACTGATATCCATAGCAGCACTATTCATGATTGCCAAAAGATGGAAGCTACCCAGGTTTCCATCAACTGATAAATGGATAAACAAAATGTGGTATATACATACAATGGAATATTAGTTAGCTGTACAAAAGGGTGAAGTTCTGGTTCATGTGATGTATTAGTTAAGTTACCCAAATGCGATGCATCAGAAATTCCCTTTAAAAGGGGAATTTAATAAGTTATGCATTTACAGTTCTAAGGCCATAAATACTTTCTAACTAAGGCATCAAGAGAAAGATACCTTGACTTAAGGGAGGGTATCTGGGAAGACACATGACTGGCATCTGCTGGTCCTCATTCCCAGTTCCATTGCTTCCAGATTCTCATGCCAGTGTTTTCCTCTCTACAAGTCTGTGGACCTTTGCTTACCTCCTCTGGGACACAACTTTGGGCTCTGATTTGCTTAGCATTTCATGGAAAGGCACATGGTGATATCTGCTGGCCTCTTCTCATGTCTAAGCATCTGCTCTCTCTGTCAGCCCTCCAAGCAACTCCAAACACCCGTGGCTCCTTAAGATCTGAGATAACTGTTTTCCAAGCATCTGCATCAGCTCTGAGATTTCCTAAAAATGTTTTTACTTTTTTTTTTTGAATGAGCAGGCACTGGCAATTGAACCTGGATCTCCAGGATGGCATGGCGAGAACTCTTCCTGCTGAGCCACCATGGCCCACCCAATGTTTTCACTTTTAAAGGACTCCAGTAAAATAATCAAGACCCACCTTGAATGAGTGGAACCACATCTTCATTTAATCAAAAAGTCACACACAATTGGGTGTGTCACATCTCCAAGGAGATAATGTAATCAAAAGTTCCTGCCTACAGTATTGAATCAGGATTAAAAGAAATGTCTGCTCCCATAAGACTGGATCAGGATTAAAATATGGCTTTTCTGAGAGTTCATAATAGCTTCAAACCAGCACATGTGCAACCTGGAAAAACTTGAAGCCATTATGTTGAGTGAAATAAGCTAGACACAGAAAGGCAAGTATTGTATACTCTCACTGATATGCGATAATCAAGATAACTAAACTCACAGAGTTAGAATCCATGATATAGGTTAGCAGGGGCTGGCTTGGGAGTTGGGAATGAAGAATTAATGTTTAATTTGTACAGCATTTCAATTTGGGTTGATTGTAAAGTTTTGGAAATAAATGGCAGTAATGGTAGCACAACATTGTGACTATAATTAACAACAATGAATGATATATGCGAATGTGGTTAAAAGGGGAAATTTTAGGTCATATATACATTTCTAGAACAAAAATTAAAGATAAAACATAGGACTATACAGAGCTGTACAACCCAGTGAACCCTATTTTAAATGATGGACTATAAATAATAGGACAAGTATAAGAATAATCTGTCATGAATTATAACAAATGTACCACACTAATGCAAGGTGTTAATAATAGGGTAGTATGCGGGAAAACAATACACTCGAATGTAAACTATTGACAATAGTTAACAGTATAATTATAATTTTTTTCTCCAATTGTAAGAAAGTACAATTTTCTTTCTTAATTACACACTAAATGCAAAGGGTTAATAATGGGGGTTAGTAGGGGAACACTGCATTTTTTACACGATTTTTATGGAAAACCATAACTTCTCTAATAAAAAAATTAATACATAAAGACAATCCTCTGCTCTTTTTTCTTTAAAGAAAAAACACTTATTCTTCAATAAATAGTTGCAAAGTCAAGTCTATGGAATCTTCTTATAACCCATCTCCTCCCCCAAATATATCTCAACATACATGCGAGAATTAGATATGTATTAGAAAGCATTCATTTTTAAGGGACGAAAATTATCATTTAGTAATTCCTTATTACTATATAACCTTTGAAAGAAAGTCAGCACAGAATAAATTTCTAAAAAAGGAAAAGAGTATCTAATATAGCGAAACAGATTGTTCACAGTGAAAAAAGGTATCTGAAAACCAGAATAGTATAGCTTCTCCTAGTCAAAGAAAGAGGGTTTGAAATTAATTTTGCGATTGTTAATATGAATAGAAATAACTAAATTATCATGTTAAAGATTTTGTAAATTAGATGTGAAGATCTAAGATGGAGTAAGTTTGATTTGTAATGTTTTTCTTCCAGTTTTCTTAAAGCTCTGGATATTTTTAGTAAGTGAGATATTAGCAAAATGATGAACTTGCAACATTTCCTAGAAAATTTACCTATTAAGCAACTATTTTCTTAGCATGTACATTTCATGTAACCCCAGTTCATATTTTGTAGTTCGTTTTTTAAATTAAATAGTAAAAGAAGTATTTAATAGTAGTCTCTTCTTTAGGCTTTAGAAGCACATAAGTGATATTGTAATTTTACTACTGTGCATCTTATAGGAGAGTGATAAAGAGGGCTTTACAGTTATAGGATTCAAGTCCAGATATGTTGTGTATGAACTGTGAGATATTGTGAAAGTTATAAAGCCTCATTAAGCCTAATTTTTTTCACTTGCAAGTGGATACATGTTATTTTATATTGCTGCTGTAAAATAGGTGATGTATTGTTTAAAGCTATTAAAATATTGCCTACCCCCACATAGTAATGCTCAGTATGTGGAAGATTTTATTTTTGAAAAATAAATTATTCCCAGGTGGAATGACTTAATTATATGCCCACTTAAAAAAATCATTCCCAACTATTTTTTTAAAACACGTTCCTACCCCACAAACCATGTTAGCATTTTCTCTCATGATTATGAAGAAATTAAAATCATATACAGAAAAAATATAAACTCATTTTAAAATTATGAGAGTTACCAGCATAGATAAAGTTGCAAAATGTTAAAGGCTTTATAATAAACTCATTATATAGGGTGCTGGCCATCTACTATTTTGTTCCACATACTTTTGAGCAATGCTTCCTTTCTTGCCCCCAATAAAATTCTTCAACTGTGGGTTTTGATAAAGGGTTGCTATCTAACAGGCCCCACATCCTGGCCATCATCAATTAGTCAGGATAGTGTATCTTTCCAAAGCTGTGCCATCATATATCTTCTTCAGTAATTTTGAAATTAGATTTTTAAAAAGGTGGAGGACTGTGCATATAGAAATAACTGGTAGATATGAAATCCACAATGTTGATGAAGTTGCTCTGTACAAAAAAAATAATAACCTTGGGTCTGATGCTCCTTTTATCTACCTTATCAACAGATGAGTAAAACATGGAATAAAGATGAATAATAGGGGGAACAAATGTTAAAGTAAATTTAGAGTGAAATGCTGGTGATCGGTGCGGTGAAGGGTGGGGGGTATGGTATGTATGAATTTTTTTCTGTTTTCTTTTATTTCTTTTTCTGAATAGATGCAAACATTCCAAGAAATGATCATGATGGTGAATATGCAACTATGTGATGATATTGTGAATTACTGATTATATATGTAGAATGGAATGATCAAAAATTACAAATGTTTGCGTTTGTTTGGTGTTTTTTGATTTTTTTTTTTAATTTTTAAATTAATTTAAAAAAAGAATAAAATTGACAATGTGGGAAGGAGTGAGAACCTGGAAATTTCCCATTCTTTGTTATGGCTGTTTCTGAAGCCAGCTGTTTCCATGCATTTTGGTGGGATGTTTTTGTGAACGTGTATATTTCCCTTTTTGCCTAAGTTTGTTCAAATTAGGTTTCCTTTCATTTAAAACAAAAGTGTTCTGAGAGATGTTTTTGTCAAACGTTACTGTTTATAATTAACTCATTTGAAAAGCAAAACAAAAGAAAACAAGCCAAAACTGTTGTCACATCATGTTATTTATATTTGAAAATTTATTAAGAAATTGAAACTTTTGTAAACAGGAAATACTCTCAGAGAGCAAGATACAGATCTTTGAGAGCATATTTGGATATACGTTTCTTGTATTGTTAATTTTCCCTTTCAGGTGGAAATATCAATGTGAAAACACTTTTTTTTTTTTTGGTTTTGCCCAGAACACAGGTCAGTTTAACTTATCTGGAATTGGTTCTTCTGACCCCACCATGCTCTATTCTAGCAGTTCCATAAGTGAAGGCCTTGTTGTTTTACATCGTGGATGCGACTTTTTTATATGTTTTCATTATCCTTGGATTCTTCCAATTTTTATTTCAATTTTTTAGGAAATGCAAGATGTCTAAAACATGAAAAGTCTCCTGGTTTTATTATTATAAAAGCCAAGAATTCTCAGCTACCTTAATCTACTGTCATTTTTAACACTTCTATTTTTATCAGTTAAATATTGTATACAGCTATAACCATCTAGTATATATATATATATATATATAATATATAGTGCTATATAATATGCAATATTATAAAGTATATACTGTATAACATATAGTATTATATATAATATAATATACAAAATTATGAATAATCTTGTGCAGAGATTTTCAAAATATAATTTCCCAATTAAAAAGCAGTTACTTTTTAGAAATTATTTGTACTTGCTACTCTTAAACGTAAAGTACTGTTATGAAATAAATGAAAAAGTAGAAAAAGAAATACTATATTTATGATATAAGCAGTAATAAACCCTTATTTTCTAGCTATCCTGTTACTAAAGATGTTAGAATAGTTGTTTCTAAAAGGAAGAAACATTATTTGATTTTGTTATTTATACAAATGTGGCATCAGCAGATTTACACACGGATGATAAATAATGAGCTATTTCTTATTTTGAACAATGTAGAAAATGCCAAAAAAAAAGACTTTCCCTTTTTAAATCATAACACAATATGATGAAAATCATGACTTCTGATTCTGGAAAATATTGAGGTGATCTGGCCAACTATTATAAAAGCTAAACTGCACATACACATAAACACACACTGTTTGATGGCACTGGGGAACAATTGGTACAGGAAGGATTTGCAGTGCTAAGATTCTGAAGATTCAGAATGCCCAGGAAGTGAGCTTTTTCACACTCATCATGGCGTATTCCTTGAAAGCAATTTTTGTCTGGGGATTAAGTGGGGAAGATAAATACAAGCAGAGCCACAAGCAACAGTTCCCTGTTGAAGTGAGCATCAATAGGAGACCAGCTGAAATAAACATCCAAATGTACAAAATTTATTCCACTGAGTCACCCATGAGCTGGCAAATCTGCCATGTATGTGCAGGATGTGACTATGAGAAATTTGGTAGAGATAGTAGCTAGAAGATTAAAGAAGAGAGCAGAGATTGATGGAGTTGCGTGATGCAGAGAAGACCAGATGTTGATATTTTATATCAATCATGATAGAATAATGCCTTGATTAAAATCTCTAGACATTCAGTCACAAATCAGAAAGCCATATCTTAGGAGTAAAAGCAAAAGCAAAATATACCAGGACAGAAAACGAATCCTTGAAATGATCTAGGTGATCTACAGTACTGAATATTAAGCCCCCCCCCAAAAAAAGACTTCACATTCTTTAATTTGGAAAAAATTATGACATATACATCATATGGACCTCTACAATTTTTCACCTAAGTAAGCATCATTTCTAGATGGAACCATTCCAGAGGATAGGAATAGAAGTAAACTTCCTCAACATGATCAAGGGAATATATGAAAAAAACCACAACTAGCATCATACTCAATGGGGAAAGACTGAAAATTTTCCATCTAAGACCAAGAACAAGACATGGACACTCACTATCACCATTGTTATTCAATATTGTGCTGGAAGTTCTAGCTAGAGCAATTAGGAAAGAAAAAGAAATAAATGATATCTGTATCAGAAAGGAAGAAGTAAAACTTGCAGTGTTTGCAGATGACATGATCATATATGTAGACAATCATGAAAAATCCACAGTAAAGCTACTAGAGCAAATAAATGAGTACAGCAAATTGGCAAGATAGAAGATCAACATGCAAAAATCAATAGTGTCTCTATATACCAGTAATGAGCAATCTGCTTAGGAAATCAAAAAAATATTTCATATACAATACCAACTGTTTCAGTTTGTTAATGCTGCTAGAATTCAATATACTAGAAATGGATTGGCTTTTATACAGGGGCTTTATTATACTACAAGTTACAATTCTAAGGCTGTGAAAATGTACAAATTAAGACACCAAGAAGAAGATAACTTTTTGGAGTAAAGGCTGCTGAAATTAGTTTCCTTTGTCACATGGGAAGTCACATAGCAACTGGTGCTGTTCCAGCTTTTGGTTTCAAATGGCTCTCTCAGCTTCTGGCATCTCCTGTGGAATTTTCCTTCTGCATTTCCAAATGTCTGTGTCTGATCTTTCTCCAAAATGTTTCCATCTTAAAGGGCTCCTGCAAGTTGATTAAGACTCACCCTGAATAGGTGGGATCACAACTCCATGGAAAGAACTTAATCAAAAGTTTCCACTCACAAGTAGGTGCATCACATCTCCATGGAAACGACTCAATCAAAAGGTCCTACCCAACAATAGGTCTGTCACAAAAAGATTTGATTAGAAAAACATGGCTTTTCTTGGGTATATAATAGTTTCAAACCATCACATTCTTTCTGCTAGAATCCCTAAAAACATGTTCTTTCCAAATGCAAAATACATTCATTCCATCACAATATCACAAAAGCTTTAAATCATTTCAGTAACAATACAAATACAATACAAAGTCAAAAACAGTACAGAGTTTCATTAACAGCTACAGGTGCGGTTTGTCTTAAGGCAAAATTCTTCTCTGGCTTTGGACCTATGAAACTTACAGCAAGTTATCTGTTGCCAAGATACACAGGAGGAACAAACATGATAAACACTCTATTGCATAAGAAGAAATAGAAAGGAAAACAGGGGTCACTAGATTCAAACAATTCCAAAAACCTGCAGGGCATACTGCATTAGATTTCAAAGTCTCAGAGTTATCTATAGAGTGATGTTTTTTTCTCAAGGCTTGAGACCCTTTCCAAGTGCTTACCCAGCGATCCTCTACTCTCCCAGTACTGGGATGAGGTTGCAACAGTGGAGAATATTGGAGAAACAATCATGTTCTTGGCCCCACCCTCCTCAAGATCTGGGTGTCACCCAACTCACTGCCATCTCTAGAGCACAAGATCAATCCATTCAGAACAGTGGAGTGATGGACAGGCTATGCCCAATCCCCAGGGAATGTGCTCTGCCCTTTCTTAAGCCTGAAGTAACAACACTTTTCCATCCACACTCTGCCTCTGAGGCATACTCACCCTCTCTGCATGCATGGGTGGAATCACTTTCTTAGGCTTAGATTCTCTGGCTCCAGACCTTAACTTCCATAGTTCTGCTTTTGAAGTCATTTTTCTGTCAATCTGTCCCTTAACTGTCCTTCTTAGTCCAGACTGGCAGTCCAGACTAACTGTCTCTTTTAGTCCAAGTTTCACAAAAGACTTTGTTGGCCTGGTAGTCAGCAAGCATTGGACACAACCATCAGACAATAGAACTTTCAACAAATCCTTTCTGGATAACTCTATTTCCAGTACTGGCTTGGCTGAGGTGGCTGATTGTTTCCATGTTTGTTTAAATCTTTATGCGGGGCACTATTCTCTGAGATCTAAATTTCCAAAAGCTCAGAATTTTGCAGACCATCAATTTCTGATTTCTTTGTACACAAGAGGTCAGTTCTTAGCTTATTCCTTTCCTTTCACATTTTACTATAAGCTTTAAAGAAAAGCTAGGCTTTTTCCACATTTAGTTTGGAAATTTCTTCAGCTCAGTAGCCAATCTTTTCACTTTCAAATTCTGCCCTCTATACAATACCAGGACTCAATCTTGCCAAATTCCTTGCCACCTTAAAACAAGGGTCACCTTTCTTACAGTTTGCATTTACATATTTATCATTTTGTCTAATGCCCCATTGGATATATCTTTAGAGTCCACACTTCTACCAACAGTCTGTTTGAAGTGATTCAGGTCTTTTCTATCAAACATCTCACAATTCTGCCAGAACCATCCCCTAATCCATTTACTGACTGTCACAGAATTTTTTGTATTTGAAAATCTTAGCATCCCAATTCTGGTACCAAAATCTGTTTCAGTTTGTTAAAGCTGTCAGAATGCAATATGCCAGAAATGGATTGGCTTTTATAAAGGGGATTTATTAAGTTATAAGTTAAAATTCTAAGGTCATGAACATGTCCTATCTAAGGCACCAAGAAGAGGATACCTTCTGAAAGAAAATACAGGTGACATTTAGGTTCTTCTGTCACATGGGAAGACATATGACAAGATCAGCTGTCCTTCTCTCCTGGCTTCTGATTAAAAATGGCTCTCTCAGCTTTGGACATTTTCATTCTGCATCTCCAAATGTCTGTGTCTGATCTGCCTTCAAAATGCTTCAGTTTTAAAAGACTCCGGTAAGCTAATTAAGACCCATCATGAATGGGCAGAATCACATTTCCATGGAAACAACCTAATCAAAAGGTCCCACCCAACAATAGGTCTGCCTCCACAAGAATGGATTAAAAGAACCTTTCTTTTCTGGAGTACATATCAGTTTCAGCCATTACGGTAACCAAAAGTACCAAGTGTTTAGGAATAAGTTCAACCAAAGACATAAAACACCTATACACAATAAACTACAAAACATTGCTAGAAGAAATCGTGGAAGACTTACATAAATGGAAGAACCTACAGTGTTCACAGATTGAAAAATTAAATGTAATTAAGATGTCAATTCTGCTCAAATTGATGTATAGATTCAATGCAATTCCAATTAAATTCCCAACAACTTACTTTGCAAAAATAGAAAAATCAATAATCAAATTTATTTGGAAGGGGAGGGTGCCCTGAATAGCTAAAAAACATCTTGAGAAAGAAGAAATGATGTGGAAAGTTTCATGTTACCTGAATATAAAGCATATTACACAGCTACAGTGGTCAAAATAGCATGCTACTGGCATGAAAACCAATGAACTGACCAGTGGAATCAAGTTGAGTGTTTAGAGGTAGACCCTCTCATCTATGGACAACTGACATTTGATAAGACAGTCAAGTTGATTTAACTGGGAAAAAGCATCCTCTTCAACATCTCATGCTAGGAGAACTGGATATCCATATCCAAAAAAATGAAAGAAGACCCTATCTCACAACTTATACAAAAAAATGAACTTAAAATGGATCAAAGACCTAAACAGTGTAGTTAAGACCATAAAACATTTAGAAGAAAATGTAGGGAAATACCTTAAGGATTATGTGAAAGGAGATGATTTCCTAGACCTTACATCCAAAGCACAAGCAATGAAAGAAGAAATAGATAAATGGGATTTCCTCAAAACTGAATGCTATACCACATAAAAAGACTTTTTCAGGAAAACAGAAAGGCAGTCTATGCAATGGGAGGCAATATTTGGAAGCCACATATCAGAAAGGGGTTTAATGTCCAGAATATATCAAGATCTTACAACTCAACAACAAAAATAAAGACAACCCAATTAAAAAAGTGACAAAAGACACGGACAGACCATTTTCCAAAGAGAAAATGCAAGTGGCTCCAAAACATCTCAAAAGTTTCTCAATTTCACTACTGATTAGGGAAATGCAAACCAAAACCATAATGAGATATCATCTCACACATATTAGAATGGCCATTATAAAACATATAAACAAACAAACACAGAAAACTACAGATGCTGGAGGATTTGGAGGAATAGGCACACTCATTCACTGTTGGGGATATAGAATGGAACAACTGCTCTAGAAGGCAGTTTGGTGGTTTCTCAGGAATGTAATTATAGAATTGCTGTATGATCCAGGAATTCCATTGCTAGGTACGTATTTAGAGGAACTAAAAGCAAGGACATGAATGGACATTTATACACAAATGTTTATAGCAGCATTATTCATGACTGCCAAGAAATGGAAACAGCCCAAATATCCATTAACAGATGAATGGATAAACAAAGTGTGGTGTGTATATATGATGGACTATTTTGTAACTGTAAGACAGAATACAATCATGAACCATGTAACAACCTGGATGAACCTTCAGGACGTTATGTTGAATGAAATAAGCCAGAAACAAAAGAGCAAATACTGGGTGGGCAATGATGGCTCAGTGGCGGAATTCTCACTTGCCATGCTGGAGACCCGGGTTCAATTCCTATTGCCCGCCCATGCAAAATAAAAAAAAAAAGAGCAAATACTATGTGGTCTCACTAATATGAAGTAATTATAATGAGCAAACTCTGAGTTCAAGTTGAGAATACAGGTTATCAGATAGAAAGAGGGTAGATTTTGGGCAGTTGATTCTGAAGGAGTTTAGAACATTCAACAGGATTGATTGTAAAGATCCAGAAATGGATAGTATGATATTATGTGATGGTTGCACAATATAATAAGTATAATTTTTTTTTATTAATTAAAAAAAGAATTAACAAAACAATTAGAAATCATTCCAATCTACATGTACAATCAGTAATTCTTAATAACATCACATAGTTGCATATTCATCATTTCTTAGTACATTTGCATCGATTTAGAAAAAGAAATAAAAAGACAACAGAATAAGAATTAAAACAATAATAGAAAGAAAAAAAACAAAAAAAACAAAAACAAAAAACCTATACCTCACATGCAGCTTCATTCAGTGTTTTAACATAATTGCATTACAATTGGGTAGTATTGTGCTGTCCATTTCTGAGTTTTTATATCCAGTCCCGTTGTACAGTCTGTATCCCTTCAGCTCCAATTATCCCTTCTCTTTTTTTTTTTTTAATTAATGGAAAAAAAGAAATTAACCCAACATTTAGAGATCATACCATTCTACACATGCAATCATTAATTCTTAACATCATCACATAGATGCATGATCATCATTTCTTAGTACATTTGCATTGGTTTAGAAGAACTAGCAACATAACCGAAAAAGATATAGAATGTTAATATAGAGAAAAAAATAAAAGTAATAATAGTAAAATCAAAACAAAACAACACAAAACAAAACAAAAACCTATAGCTCAGATGCAGCTTCATTCAGTGTTTTAACATGATTACTTTACAATTAGGTATTATTGTGCTGTCCATTTTTGAGTTTTTGTATCTAGTCCTGTTGCACAGTCTGTATCCCTTCAGCTTCAATTACCCATTGTCTTACCCTGTTTCTAACTCCTGCTGAACTCTGTTACCAATGACTTATTTCAAGTTTATTCTCGAATGTCCGTTCACATCAGTGGGACCATACAGTATTTGTCCTTTAGTTTTTGGCTGGATTCACTCAGCATAATATTCTCTAGGTCCATCCATGTTATTACATGGTTCATAAGTTTATCCTGTCTTAAAGCTGCATAATATTCCATCGTATGTATATACCACAGTTTGTTTAGCCACTCTTCTGTTGATGGAGATTTTGGCTGTTTCCATCTCTTTGCAATTGTAAATAATGCTGCTATAAACATTGGTGTGCGAATGTCCATTTGTGTCTTTGCCCTTAAGTCCTTTGAGTAGATACCTAGCAATGGTATTGCTGGGTCGTATGGCAATTCTATATTCAGCTTTTTGAGGAACCGCCAAACTGCCTTCCACAGTGGTTGCACCCTTTGACATTCCCACCAACAGTGGATAAGTGTGCCTCTTTCTCCGCATCCTCTCCAGCACTTGTCATTTTCTGTTTTGTTGATAATGGCCATTCTGGTGGGTGTGAGATGATATCTCATTGTGGTTTTGATTTGCATTTCTCTAATGGCCAGGGACATTGAGCATCTCTTCATGTCCCTCTTGGCCATCCGTATTTCCTCTTCTGAGAGGTGTCTGTTCAAGTCTTTTTCCCATTTTGTAATTGGGTTGGCTGTCTTTTTGTTGTTGAGATGAACAATCTCTTTATAAATTCTGGATACTAGACCTTTATCTGATATATCATTTCCAAATATTGTCTCCCATTGTGAAGGCTGTCTTTCTACTTTCTTGATGAAGTTCTTTGATGCACAAAAGTGTTTAATTTTGAGGAGTTCCCATTTATTTATTTCCTTCTTCAGTGCTCTTGCTTTAGGTTTAAGGTCCATAAAACCGCCTCCAGTTGTAAGATCCATAAGATATCTCCCAACATTTTCCTCTAACTGTTTTATGGTCTTAGACCTAATGTTTAGATCTTTGATCCATTTTGAGTTAACTTTTGTATAGGGTGTGAGAGATGGGTCTTCTTTCATTCTTTTGCATATGGATATCCAGTTCTCTAGGCACCATTTATTGAAGAGACTGCTCTGTCCCAGGTGAGTTGGCTTGACTGCCTTATCAAAGATCAAATGTCCATAGATGAGAGGGTCTATATCTGAGCACTCTATTCGATTCCATTGGTCGATATATCTATCTTTATGCCAATACCATGCTGTTTTGACCACTGTGGCTTCATAATATGCCTTAAAGTCAGGCAGCGCGAGACCTCCAGCTTCGTTTTTTTTCCTCAAGATGTTTTTAGCAATTCGGGGCACCCTGCCCTTCCAGATAAATTTGCTTATTGGTTTTTCTATTTCTGAAAAATAAGTTGTTGGGATTTTGATTGGTATTGCATTGAATCTGTAAATCAATTTAGGTAGGATTGACATCTTAACTATATTTAGTCTTCCAATCCATGAACACGGTATGCCCTTCCATCTATTTAGGTCTTCTGTGATTTCTTTTAGCAGTTTTTTGTAGTTTTCTTTATATAGGTTTTTTGTCTCTTTAGTTAAATTTATTCCTAGGTATTTTATTCTTTTAGTTGCAATTGTAAATGGGATTCGTTTCTTGATTTCCCCCTCAGCTTGTTCATTACTAGTGTATAGAAATGCTACAGATTTTTGAATGTTGATCTTGTAACCTGCTACTTTGCTGTACTCATTTATTAGCTCTAGTAGTTTTGTTGTGGATTTTTCCGGGTTTTCGACGTATAGTATCATATCGTCTGCAAACAGTGATAGTTTTACTTCTTCCTTTCCAATTTTGATGCCTTGTATTTCTTTTTCTTGTCTAATTGCTCTGGCTAGAACCTCCAACACAATGTTGAATAATAGTGGTGATAGTGGACATCCTTGTCTTGTTCCTGATCTTAGGGGGAAAGTTTTCAATTTTTCCCCATTGAGGATGATATTAGCTGTGGGTTTTTCATATATTCCCTCTATCATTTTAAGGAAGTTCCCTTGTATTCCTATCTTTTGAAGTGTTTTCAACAGGAAAGGATGTTGAATCTTGTCGAATGCCTTCTCTGCATCAATTGAGATGATCATGTGATTTTTCTGCTTTGATTTGTTGATATGGTGTATTACATTAATTGATTTTCTTATGTTGAACCATCCTTGCATACCTGGGATGAATCCTACTTGGTCATGATGTATAATTCTTTTAATGTGCTGTTGGATACGATTTGCTAGAATTTTATTGAGGATTTTTGCATCTGTATTCATTAGAGAGATTGGTCTGTAGTTTTCTTTTTTTGTAATATCTTTGGCTGGTTTTGGTATGAGGGTGATGTTGGCTTCATAGAATGAATTAGGTAGTTTTCCCTCCACTTCGATTTTTTTGAAGAGTTTGAAGAGAATTGGTACTAATTCTTTCTGGAACGTTTGGTAGAATTCACATGTGAAGCCATCTGGTCCTGGACTTTTCTTTTTAGGAAGCTTTTGAATGACTAATTCAATTTCTTTACTTGTGATTGGTTTGTTGAGGTCATCTATGTCTTCTTGAGTCAAAGTTGGTTGTTCATGTCTTTCCAGGAACCCGTCCATTTCCTCTAAATTGTTGTATTTATTAGCGTAAAGTTGTTCATAGTATCCTGTTATTACCTCCTTTATTTCTGTGAGGTCAGTAGTTATGTCTCCTCTTCCATTTCTGATCTTATTTATTTGCATCCTCTCTCTTCTTCTTTTTGTCAATCTTGCTAAGGGCCCATCAATCTTATTGATTTTCTCATAGAACCAACTTCTGGCCTTTTTGATTTTCTCTATTGTTTTCATGTTTTCAATTTCATTTATTTGTGCTCTAATCTTTGTTATTTCTTTCCTTTTGCTTGCTTTGGGGTTAGCTTGCTGTTCTTTCTCCAGTTCTTCCAAATGGATAGTTAATTCCTGAATTTTTGCCTTTTCTTCTTTTCTGATATAGGCATTTAGAGCAATAAATTTCCCTCTTAGCACTGCCTTTGCTGCGTCCCATAAGTTTTGATATGTTGTGTTTTCATTTCCATTCGCCTCGAGGTATTTGCTAATTTCTCTTGCAATTTCTTCTTTGACCCAGTCGTTGTTTAGGAGTGTGTTGTTGGGCCTCCACGTATTTGTGAATTTTCTGGCACTCTGCCTATTATTGATTTCCAACATCATTCCTTTATGGTCCGAGAAAGTGTTGTGTAAGATTTCAATCTTTTTAAATTTGTTAAGACTTGCTTTGTGACCCAGCATATGGTCTATCTTTGAGAATGATCCATGAGCACTTGAGAAAAAGGTGTATCCTGCTGTTGTGGGATGTAATGTCCTATAAATGTCTATTAAGTCTAGTTCATTTATAGTAATATTCAGATTCTCTATTTCTTTGTTGATCCTCTGTCTAGATGTTCTGTCCCTTGATGAGAGTGGTGAGTTGAAGTCTCCAACTATTATGGTATATGAGTCTATTTCCCTTTTCAGTGTTTGCAGTATATTCCTCACATATTTTGGGGCATTCTGATTCGGTGCGTAAATATTTATGATTGTTATGTCTTCTTGTTTAATTGTTCCTTTTATTAGTATATAGTGTCCTTCTTTGTCTCTTTTAACTGTTTTACATTTGAAGTCTAATTTGTTGGATATTAGTATAGCCACTCCTGCTCTTTTCTGGTTGTTATTTGCATGAAATATCTTTTCCCAACCTTTCACTTTCAACCTATGTTTATCTTTGGGTCTAAGATGTGTTTCCTGTAGACAGCATATAGAAGGATCCTGTTTTTTAATCCATTCTGCCAATCTATGTCTTTTGATCGGGGAATTCAGTCCATTGACATTTAGTGTTATTACTGTTTGGATAATATTTTCCTCTAACATTTTGCCTTTTGTATTATATATATCATATCTGATTTTCCTTCTTTCTACACTCTTTTCCATATCTCTCTCTTCTGTCTTTTTGTATCTGACTCTAGTGCTCCCTTTAGTATTTCTTGCAGAGCTGGTCTCTTGGTCACAAATTCTTTCAGTGACTTTTTGTCTGAGAATGTTTTAATTTCTCCCTCATTTTTGAAGGATAATTTTGCTGGATATAGGAGTCTTGGTTGGCAGTTTTTCTCTTTTAGTATTTTAAATATATCATCCCACTGTCTTCTAGCTTCCATGGTTTCTGCTGAGAAATCTACACAAAGTCTTATTGGGTTTCCCTTGTATGTAATGGATTGTTTTTCTCTTGCTGCTTTCAAGATCTTCTCTTTCTCTTTGACCTCTGACATTCTAACTAGTAAGTGTCTTGGAGAACGCCTATTTGGGTCTAATCTCTTTGGGGTGTGCTGCACTTCTTGGATCTGTAATTTTAGGTCTTTCATAAGAGTTGGGAAATTTTCAGTGATAATTTCTTCCATTAGTTTTTCTCCTCCTTTTCCCTTCTCTTCTCCTTCTGGGACACCCACAACATGTATATTTGTGCAGTTCATATTGTCCTTGAGTTCCCTGATACCCTGTTCAAATTTTTCCATTCTTTTCCCTATAGTTTCTGTTTCTTTTTGGAATTCAGATGTTCCATCCTCCAAATCACTAATTCTATCTTCTGTCTCTTTAAATCTATCATTGTAGCTATCCATTATTTTTTCTATGTTTGCTACTTTATCCTTCACTTCCATAAGTTCTGCGATTTGTTTTTTCAGTTTTTCTATTTCTTCTTTATGTTCAGCCCATGTCCTCTTCATGTCCTCCCTCAATTTATCGATTTCATTTTTGAAGAGGTTTTCCATTTCTGTTCGTATATTCAGCATTAGTTGTCTCAGCTCTTGTGTCTCATTTGAGCTATTGGTTTGTTCCTTTGACTGAGCCATATTCTCAATCTTTTGAGCGTGGACAGTTATCTTCTGCTGCTGGCGTCTGGGCATTTATTCAGATTTCTCTTGGTGTTGGACCCAGCAAGGTTGTAATATTTTTCTGTGAAATCTCTGGGTTCTGTTTTTCTTATCCTGCCCAGTAGGTGGCGCTCGTGGCACACGTTTGTCTGCGGGTCCCACCAGTAAAAGGTGCTGTGGGACCTTAAACTTTGGAAAACTCTCGCCGTCCTGGGGGTTCGCTAGCCGAAGCGGCTTGAGCCGGCCCGGGGTCTGAACGCAGGGAGGGTTGCTGGTCGCCGCAGCCAGGGAAAGAGCCCGTCCGAATTTCCTAGTCGGCCCTGGGCAACAAGCGTGGCGGGAGGGCGCCAGCGGCAGCGGCCCGCCCGAGAGAGTGCACGTTCCCCGGGAGTCATGGGTTTGGAAGGGGCCTCCCCCACCCGTCACCGTTCTCCGCGGCCTGGGGGTTTCCGATCCAATTCTCTCAGTTGGTCCGGGGGCTGCATGTGGTATGGGTGCCAGTCGCCTTGGTTTCAGGGGACCACCTCTCCAATTCTCCCAGCCGGCCCGGGAAGGGGGAAGGGAGTAACTCCGGCCGCTTGCCACCCCGCCCGATAAGGCCCGCGCGCCTCGGCGATCTCACCCGAGCTGCTTCTCTCAGCCAGCCAGCCGTTCCAGGATGGGGTACGCTGTCTTTTTTATCTCTGTTGTGGCTTTGGGCGCTTTCTGTATCGTTTCTACTCCCCTAGTAGGTGTCCTGGAGAAGAAACTAAGATCCGCGCGTCTTACTAAGCCGCCATCTTCCATAAGTATAATTTTAAAAGCTGAATGTGAGTATAGTTAAAAGAGGACGACTAGGGGCAGGTAGGACACTGGAAGGAAACATAGAGGATAAATTACTGAAATTGTAAATTATTAAATGTACATTATTGAATGAACAAATATAAGAAAGTTTTTACTTGAGGAAGAACAATTGATTGTCACCATTGCAAGGTATTAAAAATGGGATGGTATATGGAAAAAAATACAGTTAACACAAACTAAGGTCTATAGTTAACAGTAACATTATAATGTTCTTTTAGCAATTGTAACAAAAGCGATATATCAAAGCTAAGTATCAGTAGAAGTGGGATTTAAGGGAGGGGTATAGGATTCTTGTTTCTGTTGTTTCTCTCTTTTATTTTCTTTTATCTTCTTTATTTGCAGAAGAAATGGAAACATTCTCATATATTGTGGTGGTGAATGTATAACTATGTGATTCTATTGGGAACCGTTGATTGTACATGATATCATGGATTATATAGTGTGTTAATAAAACTGTTTAAAAAATAAACAGAAGGTTACAAGTGTTGGAGAAGATGTGAGGAGAGAGATATGCCTATTCACTGTTGGTGCGGAAGTAAAATGGAGCAGTCACTTGAGAGGACAGTATGGTGGTTCCACAGGAGGCTAAGGATAGGGTTGCCACAGGATCCTGCAACCCCATTATTAAACAAAAGTTTGTAAGAACTGAAAGCAGGCACATGATAGACATTTATGCACTGGTGCTTATGGTGACATTATTCACAATTTGCAATGGATGGAGGCCTAAGGGTACATTTACTGATGAACGGAAGGTGGAAACGTGGCGTATACCTAAGATAGAATATTGAGTGGCTGCAGAAGGATTAAAATCATTTGACATGCAACTAGGAGAATGAACCTTAAGGACATTATGCTGAGTGAAATAAGCTAGAAACAAATGAACAAATAATATTTGGTCTCACTAATATAATTCTCAGCAAATGCTGAGAATTGAATTTGTATGCATATGCTATCAGGATAGAAAATGGGCAGAGACTGGGCAATCAATAATTAAGGAGTACTGAATGTTCAAATAAAGCTCATTGTAAAGGTTCCTATGTTGCAAGCTTTTACAGTAATCATGCTTATTCTTGAGTTTTAACTTATTTTTTAAGCTCTGAGATGCTGTGTTCTTTGTGCATAACCTGGTAGTTTCCTGGAATATTGGGTATCTGATCATACCTGAGGCAGAGTTAGGGTTCTGAAGCTCTGAAAGTCAGCAGCTTTTGACTTTCAACAGTTAACAAAATAATATTTAATATTCAGCAAATATGAAAGAAGCTGAATAAGAGATCAGACTCCAATGAGAGGTATGAATGAAGTGGACCTTGTTAGGACCTAGGCAAACCAGAACACAGGATAAATGATGATATTGTCCATATTTTATTTAAATATTTTTATTCAAGAAAATGAAAAATACACTTAGAACCAACAAAAACGAATATATTAGTTAGCCCATCTATGAGTATATTTAAATAAAGCATAAAAATAATCATAGTAAAGCCTGTGTTTATAGTAAATTTCATAAACCAATTTAAAACTAAGGTAAAATAAGGAAAAATCTATCTCCTTTCTATAAAATGAGGCATTTAAAAATTTACTTCACACAATTGTTATAATTAAATAAGTGAATATAAATTGCTATATAAATAGTAAATGAATCAAGTTTTGCAATCCACCCCACTGTTCCTGCCTCTAATGTATCTGAAATAAATTCACTTTTATCTTAGCTTATGATTGTCTTGAGGATAAGAGCAGAAATCTACAAAATGCTTATAGGCTGTTTAATGAGACCCTCACCCCTTACTCTGAAGCTGATTTGTTGGTGAAAATTTGCATCTAATCACTTTATACAATATATAAGAGAGCACTTTTTAATGCAATATTACATAAGCATATTTATCTTGACAGTGACCATCCACAATCATATTTTCAGCTTATAATTTTTTGATGATTATGGAAATATCAACCAAATATTACCATACAGTTTCATGATTGATTTTTACTTTTTTTTGTTTGCTTGTTTTTTGCATGGGCAGGCACCAAGAATTGAACCCGAGTCTCCAGTATGGTAGGCAAGAACTCTGACTTTGGGCCGCTGTGGCCCACCCATGATTGATTTTTTCATATCTTTTCTCTAAATTCCTGAAAGAGAAAATGAGATAAAATTGATTTTTTTCAATTTTTTATCTACTATTTTGTGTATATTGTTAGGAAAATCTATACTAACATTTTTTGGAATTGTTTTGTTGTGCTCTATGCTGGCTGTGGTTTATAATAACGCAAATAGTCTGAATCACAAGTCTCTGTTTGAAATAATGGTGTGGCATAAAATACACCTCTTACTAGATAATTCTTTTTATAGTCCCCTTTCTTCTTTTCCATTTCCCTGACTTTGACATTTCAACTAGTCATTTGAAAATTTTGGAAATTTCATTTGGCGGTAGTGTAGGAGAAAGCAGTTGCAATCAATAGGATTTATGCATTACATTGTTTGTTAAAAAATTGACTTATTCCTGGTTTGGAAATATTAGAGTATGGTGGACACTGCACAGTTATAAGAGAAAAAACATTTGCTAAAGTTATAAGTGGACTACTCGGAAAAGCAGACTCACCTGTGTTAAAAGGCATGCAAATGAGAATCCCTATGAGAAGTCAGTTGGAGGGAAAAAATAGCAGAGCAAGGCTGCTTGGAAAGACAGGCAGTATAATAATACCAAAACCAAATATTTCAACTTTTGAATGTGCATTTGAGGTTTCATAGGCAAAAGAGTAGGTCACTATGAAAGAAAAAAAAAATGATGAGAAGCATGTAAGTTAACCTTTCTGAATAATAATGCCATACACGTGAGTTTTCCAGCCATCAGCATCCTCCCTGAAGACCATTTATACTTCACAGCATTAATATTCATTAGGTGTAACACCATATGTTGCACAGCAGGATGCATTGCCAGCAGACCGTTTGTCATAAGGCCAAATTTAATAAAGCATTTTAAAACAAACATTATGATGATAAATACAAAATGACAGGCTAATTAAAAGAATCTTAATTGCATTTTTTTCTTTAATAACATTGGTTTAGTTATATCTGTCTTTGTGTTAGCATCATTCTTGACCAACTTTTATTTTGCCCACTTTTCCCACCACACTTCTACAAGGGGAAATTATTCCATATATGAGTTAAATTACTTAATGCCTCTTTTTCCTTCCCACAAATTGATTATAAGTTAATGAATAGCTGTGTACCACCGATGTTCACATACATTAACTTTCAATCCTAAAGGCATGGAAAACATTTCTAACAGTGGTTGTACATTCACATGTCTGGTGAAATAATAAATTGTAACATTCAATTCAAATTGTAAGCCAAAATATCACCTGACCTTTTCATGAAATATTTGGGATTAAATTTTCTTTTCAGCCTAAAGAAAGCCATCTACTATTTCTTCAGAAATCTCCATTGCTTTTTTTTAAAAGAATGTCAGTAGAACTAGGAGGAGAAAGAGAAGCTAGGAGAGATTACCATCTTTATTGCTATATGAAAGAGGAGCCAAGGGCCAAGGATCACTGGCAGCTAGTCCCATCATGCCACAGTCTTTGGGAAGAATGCATCACCTTGATGATATCTTGTGTATTAATTTGTTAAATGCTGTTGGAATGAAATATGCCAGAAATAGAAAAGCTTTTAAAAAGGTAATTTGTTAAGTTACAAGTCTACAGTTCTAAGGCCATAGCTTCCAAGCTAAGGCATCCAGAGAAAGATATCTTGACTCAAGTATGGTCAATGGGTCCATAACACCTCTGTCCATTTGGAAGGCACATGGCTGGCATTTGCTAGGGTCTTTGGCTTCAAGTTTCAGACTGCTTCCCAGTAGTATTTTCTGTCTGCATCTCCAAACATCTGGGTCTCATGTTGGCTCTGACACTTTTTCCAAAATGTTCCCCTTTTTAAAAGACTTCAGCAAACTAATCAAGACCCACATTGAAGGGGTGGCGTCACACTTTCATCTAAACAAAAGGTGACACCCACAATTGGGTAAATATTTTCATGGAAACAGTCTAATCAAAGGGTCTCACCCTACAATATTGAATCAGGATTTGAAGAGCAAAGCTTTATTCTGGGGTTACAAAACAATTTCAGACAAGCACATTCCATCCATTGTTCTCCCCAAATACAAAATACATTCATTCCATCACATTATCACAAAAACCTTAAACCATTTCAGTAACAATATAAACATCACACAAAGTCAGAACAGTACAAATCTCATCAAAGTCAGTTACAGGCATGTCTGTTCTAAGGGAAAATTATCCTCTGGTTCTTACCTGTAAAACTCCAAACAAGTTGTCTGCTGCTAATATACAAAGGAGGAACAGTCATAGAATACATGCTTTCATTGCCATAGGAAGAAAATGAAAGGTAAAAAGGTTTCACCAGACCAAACAGTTCTGAAACCCTGCGGGGAAAACCCCATCGGATTTCAAAGTCTGAGGGTCATTCATCTTCATGGCTATAGAAAGCTGCAGTTTCACCCTTTCCAAGGGTCTATGTAGTGGCCTTGGTCTTTCCAAATGCTAGGGTTAGGGTTGCAACATTGGGGTGCATTGAAGGAACCACTCTTCTTTTGGCTCAACCCTCTCCAAGCATCAGGGCAGCACCCAGGTTCTCTGCCATTTCCAGGGCACATTCTCCAGAATGATGGGGCAATCACCAGGCTCCACCCAATCCCTGGTTTATGTACACCACCCTCTCCATGGCCTGGGGCACTGAAACTCTTCCTGACAAATTCTCTGCCACTTTTAAACAAAGATCACTTTCCTTCCAATTTGCAATAACACATGCATCATTTCTCTAAGGCCTCACTGGAAGCACTTTTACTGTTGATATTTCTACCAACAGTCTCTTCAAATCATTCTGGGCCTTCTCTAACAAATTCCTCACACTTTTTCCAAAATCTTCCCCTCAACCATTTAACAAGCCATTTCAAAATGTTTGGCATTTGCAAACCATAGCACCCACCTCTCTGGTAACAAACTGTATCAGTCAGTGTTCTCTAGAGAAACAGAACCAACAGGAGATATCTGTAAATATAAGATTTATAAAAGTGTCTCATGCATCTATGGCAATACAAGAATCCATAACCCATAGGGAAGGCTGCGAGAATAGCAACTATGATAAAGGGTCTTGATGAACTCTACAGGACAGACTCAGGCTGAAGAAGCAGTGAAAATTCTCTTCTCCCTTAAAAGTATTCCACCGATCAGATGAAACAGTGCTGATTGGATTATCTCATTAGCAGAAGGCCTAACCTCAGTTAATCATAGATGTAATCAGCTACAGATGCAATCAACTGACTGATGTCTTAATAAACCAGCCTTCTGATTTGTCAACAAGCCATGCAATATCATTGAAGCAATGATTAGGTCAGTGCTTGCCTGACCAGACAACTGGGCCCAATCACCTTGGCCAAATTGACACCAGAACCTAACCACCATACCTTAATTTGAATTTTTTATAACCTCAAATTCATAAGCCCACAAATTTCCTTTTTTAAGCCAACCCATTCCATAGTATTTCCTTGAGCAGCCAAGGAAACCAAAACACACCATAACTGGCAAAATCCATTCAAAGTAATACTACTATATTTAGTCATTTGAATAATAATCTCATTTTTCTCCCTTTCCTTCATAAAATGCCACTTAAAATTGTATATTATTATTGTAGATTAAAAGGATTTACTAGGAGGTCAGACCAATTCTTACAGAATAAGTAACCAGCTACTAAGTGTCTATTATTTTTCCTTGCTGACTTTTTTCCTTTGGTTGATTTCAGGCTATCAATAAGAAGTCATACATTGAAAAATGATGCCCATAACAGGCTTTCATGCACTAGCATAAGCTAGCTCCTGCAGATCACTGCTCCAAGATGCATAAGCTAAAATGGTAATGCATGCATGTACATTAAGAATTATGACCATCACACTTAGCCAAAAGTGATTGGAAGTGTGAGCAACATGTCTCATTGTACACAGATTTATATTTATGAGAAACCAAAATTTATCCAAAAGTTTTTTGATCATGGAATAAAAAATAAAGGACATTTATTGGTTTAATTTTTGTGCCATACATAGAGTACTCATTTAATATTCCCTATAGCCTTTTGAAGTATGTACTACTATTATCCATATTTTATAGATGAGCAAAGAAATTCCTAGAGAGAGTACTAGTTTACTTAAGATCACACAAATGGTAAGTGGAGAAGATGGAAAATGAATCCTAACCTGCCAATTCTAGAGCTGGTACTCTTAACCAATATACTCTATACCATTAGCTTTAAGATTTCAGTATTTACTCTCAGCAAGGTATAAAAATCACTTTGTAAAGTTATCTTTTTAATAGAAATATCAATGCAGAATCCACAGGACAATGTACTCCCTTCACTGGATGGCTCATGTTGGACAAAATCAATTTGAATTTAAGGTTATCATTTTTTCTTTGGTTTATACTTGGCCCTTGCCTTCTGATATCCATGCTTTTTAGTTTCAAATAATGTTAATAGCATCAATGGAGCTTCTCCCAAAGTATTACTGTTTCAAATTCTGATTGAGGGAAAATTTATTTTTAAATGATGGTTTACAGGTTACATCCCTGATCATATCTGTATAGTATGGTACTAATTTAACTGTCAGACTTTTGGCATTGCCCTGTGTTTTTCTGTGAGGCTAACAATTCTTATTTCATTTTCTTAATTTGTCTCCTTTTCCACTTCTTTTACTTGAAACATCCCTTCTATGGCATTCACACAGAGAAGAGGTAATAGGCTTGGATACAAATTCTAACAGTATACTAAGCAAAGAAAAAAACCCTTTGTTAATGACAGCATGCATCATTCCAAGCAAGAATACTTAAATGAGTCCCCAAGATTATTATATTTCTACTTTGAAAATCTACTGCCTAAGAAACTTTATCAAGTAACTACTTCCAAATTAATTTAGCCCACTGTCTGAGACCAAAAATACACAACTCATAAAGTGAATAACAATTATAACATTGGTTAAGCTATGACTGTGTTGTTTGTAATAATCACTTTATTTCCAGCTGAATATCACATCTTTACTTTTTTCTTCATTATTAGAGAAATTGTGAGTTCACAAAAAAATTTGGTATAATATAGGATTCCAATATGCCAACCCACCACCAACACTTGCATTTGTGTGAAACAATTGTTAAAATAGATGGTAGCATGAAATTATTCAAAGCACTTTCTCTGATCACAATGGGATGAAGCTGGATCTCAATAACCACAAAAGAATAACATTCACAAATATATGGAGATTAAATAACACACTCTTAAACAACCAGTTGGTCAAAAAAGAAATTTCTAAAGAAATCGGCAGCTATCTGGAACTGAATGAAAATGGGAATATAACTTATCAGTTCTTATGGAATGTGTCAAAGGGTGTGCTGAGAGGGAAATTTATTGCCTTAAAATGCCTATATTAAAAAATAAGAAAGAGAAAAAATCGAGGACTTAACAGTACACCTGGAAGAACTTGAGAAAGAACAGCAAACTAACCCCAAAGCAAATAGAAAAAGAGAAATAGCAAGGATTAAAGCAGAGATAAATGAATTAGAGAACAAAAGACCAATAAAAAGAATTGATAAAACCAAAAGTTGATTCTTTGAGAAAATCAATAAAATTGATGGGCCACTAGCAAGACTGGCAAAGAAAAAAAGAGAGAGGATACAAACAAAATAAAAAATGAGAAGGGATATGTTACCACAGACCCTGAAGAAATAAAGGAAATCATAAGAGGATACTATGAACAATTATATGCTAACAAACTAGACAACTTAGATGAAATGGGCAAATTTCTAGAAACGCACAAACAAGCAACACTAACTCAGGAAGAAATAGAAGATCTTAACAAACAAATCACAAGTAGAGAGAGATTCAAAAATCTTATTACGAAGAAAAGCCCAGGACCAGATGGCTTCACAGGGAAATTTTATCAAACATTCCAAAAAGAACTAGCACCAATCCTGTTCAAACTTTTCCAAAAAGTTGAGGAAAAAGGAACTCTACCTAACTCATTTTATTAAGCTAATATCATTTTAATACCAAAACCAGGTAAAAATGCTATAAGAAAGGAAAACTGCAGGCCAATCTCCCTAACGAATATAGATGAAAAATCGTGTACATAGCGAACATAGATGAAAAATCGCCTTCTACATGATGCCCAATGAATGCAGGTGGCTGAAGAAAGTTTTGATGGAGTAGATTGGTGAATGATGGCGTATACTTATGAAGGAAGGTCATGCTGCTACAAAAAAGGAACAAAGCTGTGAGGCATGCAACGATGTGAATGAACATGTGGAACATTTGTTGAAACAAAATAAGCCAAAAAAAAAAAAAAAGAACCACAATCATTTGGTCACCTTTAGAAAATGCTTATAAGAAAACAGGGGCCTAGATTGTAAGTTTTTAGAGCAGACACATTAAGCCCGGAGTGGTGACTATTATTTGTGGAATTTGAGAGGCTGTTTTATTATTATGACCTGATATTTAGAGATAAAAATGAAGCCGAACAGGTTGGGGTTAACGTAATTCAGAACATAGGGGTAAGGAAGACAGTGTCTATATTTAGAGCTACAGATATTCTTTAGACATGTAGATGTCTTTCTTACATCCTACACATAAAATTAACTCAAACTGGATCAAGTACCTAAATATAAGAACTAATATCATACAGCTTCTGGAAGACAATGTAGGGAAACACCTTCAATAACTAGTAACAGGAGAGAGCTTCTTAACTTTACACCCATAACATAAGCAACAAAATAAATAAATAAATAAATAAATAATAGGAATTCCTCAAAATCAAATGCTTTTGCACCTCAAAAGACTTGGGCAAAAAAGTGAAAAGACAGCCAACTCAATGGGAGAAAATATGTGGAAATCACCTAATGAACAAAGGTTTGATTTCCTGTACGTATAAAGAAATCATACAACTCAACAACAAAAGAACAAACAACCCAATTATAAAATGAGGTCAAGATATGAATAGGCATTTTTCTGAAGAGCAAATACAGATGACTCAAAGCACATGAAGAGATGCTCATTTTCATTGGCTATAAGGGAAATGCAGATCAAGACTATAATGAGAAACTGGAACACTTATGCACTGTTGATGGGAATGTATAATGGTGCAGTCACTATGAAAGATTGTTTGGCGGTTTCTTAGAAAACTAGATATAAAGTTGCCCTCTGACCCAGCAACAGCAGTACTTGGTATTTACCCAGAAGAGCTGAAAGCAATGACACAAACAGACATTTACACACCAATGTTCATTGCAGCATTATTCACAATCACCAAAAGATGGAAACAAACCAAATGCCTATTAACAGAAGAGTGGATCAGCAAAATGTGGTATATACATACAATGGAATATTATGCAACAGTAAGACAAAATGATGCCCTGAAGCACATGACAGGATAGATGAGACTTGGGGACATATGCTGAACGAAATTAACCAGACACAAAAGGATAGATACTGTATGATTCCACTTCTATGACCAGCATAAAGGTATAATCAGAGGTTTTTAATGCACAATATATGGCACTCAGAGATACACAGAAGTTAGAGATAGGTTGAAGCGTTAGCTAATGAGGTTGAACACCAATGTAAGAGAACACATAGGAGTGAAGGTGATTCTCTCGTGGGTCTAGAAGCAATATTCCCATATTGAAGATGAACAAGATTGAAAGAGGTTGTCTAAACTATGTGTCCACTGATTCACACTAGAAATATGAATTAGTTCTTGCAAAAATTACTTCAAAGACATGATTCTTATATAGAGAGTGTTTAAGTCCAGAGTATAGGGGGAAAACTGCTATTTCATGCTGTGAGCTATGTTCAAAAGGAAACTATCAGCACTACAACAGCAACAGCAGAGGTAAATAATGGGGGGGGAGGGACAAGAATTAAGAGGAGGTTTAGGTTTCCTATTTGGCAAAGGTGCATTTATTGGTTTTCTCTTTCTTGGGAACAATGAAATTATCTAAAATTGAGAATGTTGATGGACTGTGGACTTTGCACCTTCTACATGATGCCCAATGAATGCAGGTGGTTGAAGAATGTTTTGATGGAGTAGATTGGTGAATGATGGTGTATACTTATGAAGGAAGGTCATGCTGCTACAAAAAGGAACAAAGCTGTGAGGCATGAAACGATGTGAATGAACATGTGGAACATTTGTTGAAACAAAATAAGCCAAAAAAAAAAAAAAAAAGAACCATAATGGTTTGGTTACCTTTAGAAAATGCTTATAAGAAAACAGGGGCCTAGATTGTAAGTTTTTAGAGCAGACACATTAAGTCCGGAGTGATGATTATTATTTGTGGAATTTGAGAGGCTGTTTTATTATTATGACCTGATATTTAGAGATAAAAATGAAGCTGAACAGGTTGGGGTTAACGTAATTCAGAACACAGGGGTAAGGAAGACAGTGTCTATAGTTAGAACTACAGATACTCTTTAAGTCCAATGGAAGAAAGGTTTATTTGGTCTAGAACTGAAATTTTTTGTAGTGCGTAATCTAATTCAACCTATCTGCATACTCATTTGAACAATCAAAATACAGGAAACACAGAACAAGAAAGAGGTCCTCTAGTCCTGTATAGATTAATGTAATGACTGGATACATCCTAGAGTATATTAAGCAGATAATCAAAAAGTATTGGCAAAGTCCCCTGAAGGAGGGGAGAAAGAATATGGAACTATTAAACTGTTAAACCTTACCATCAGGGAATCCGCTGATACTGTGTCAAACTTTAGTGACACCCAAATCAATAGATCATGTCCTCGATCGTGAGGCTTTCTCTTGTGAAGCTCATGTAGGTAGCAGAAAAGCTTAAACTACCTATAGGTATGCCTAAAAGTTACTTCTAGAGGACCTCAACAAAAGAGGTCCTCTTTTGTTGCTCAGTTGTGGCCTCAGTCTCTCTAAGCTCAATTCTGCAAGTCAAATCATTGACCTCCCCCTTATATGGCACATGACATCCAGGGGTGAAGGTCTCCCTGGAGACATGGGAGATGACTCCCAGGGATGAATCCAGACCTGGCACCATGGGATCAACAATTACATCCTGACCAAAATAGGGAAAAGAAATGTAATTAATAAAGTATCAGTGGCAAAGAGAGTTCAAATAGAGTTGAGAGATTACTCTGGAGGTTGCTTTTATGCAAGCCTGAGGTAGACCTTGCTACCTATCATAACCTGCCAACCCCCAACCAGGACCACTCCAGCCAATCCTAAAGAACACCTAGGGCTTTATATAACCTAGGGCATTATATAAGATTCTGCAAGGCTTCCCTAATTGAGTAAATTTCCAGAAACCTACAACCTCCAGATGGGTCCCTGGTTCGGATAAGTCCTGAAACCTTGCCCATTCTCTCCAGATCATCAGATATTTCCATATCCCTACCCCATATTAGTGACAGACCCAACTTCAAAAATTTACAACAAAAAAAGTTAAAAAAAAGTTTTAAAAAAGTTTTAAGGTCATTTTACTTATGTTAACAGTATACGATCTTTAGGTGTTAATGTCTTCCAAGTGGACTGAGGGGTAATCGCTTATTATTATTTATAGTATAGAGATATGTAGTTTGTTTTTATTGCAAACTGATCATTTGCTCATCTTAAATGTATTACATCAAAAACAATGTCCTTCAGAGGGGACTACCAAATCAATAGGCTGTGCCCTCGATCTTGGATTTTGCCCCTATGAAACTTATTCCTGCAAAAGAAAGGCTAAACCTACTTAAAATTAGTCCTAAGAGTCACCCCCAGAGAACCTCTTTTGTTGCTCAGGTGTGGCCTCTCTCTCTAAGCCAACTTGGCATGTGAACTCATTGTACATACTCTCAAGTGTATAAATCTCCCTGGCAACCTGGTACAACTCCCAGGATTCATCAACACCCAGCCTTATATGGGAATGAGAAAGCCTACTTGACTGAATAGGGGAAGAGGAAAATGAGACAGAATAGTTTCAGTGACTGAGAGATATCAAACGGAGTTGAGAGGTTATCCAGGAGGTTATTCTTTTGCATTATATAGATATCCCATTTTAGTTTATGGTGCATTGGAGGGGCAGGAGGCAAATACCTGAAACAGTTGAGCTATGTTTCAGTAGCCTGGATTCTTGAAGATCATTGTACAACCATATAAGTTTTACAATGTGGCTGCATGATTGTGAAAACTTTGTGTCTGAAGCTCCTTTTATTCAGGGTATGGACAGATGATTAAGAAAATATAAATAAATAAATTAATTAATAATAGGAGGGATAAGGGGTAAAATAAATTGAGTAGATTGAAATACTAGTGGTCAATGAGAAGGAGGGCTAAGGGATATGATATGTATGAATTTTTTCTTTGCTTTTTATTTCTTTGGAGTGATGCACATGTTCTAAAAATGATCATGGTGATGAATGTACAACTATGTGATGATATTGTGAACCACTGATTGTACACCATGTATATACTGTATGTGTGTGAAGATTTGTCAATAAAAATATTTTAAAAAATGAGTCAATACCAATGGAACAAATTAAAAACAACAAAAATGCCCAAATTTAAAATAAAACAAGCCATAGTTATGGAATTTATTTTGTGTTTTGCATATGTCATTTTGTATATATATATTTTGTATTTTGTATATGTCAAGAGTAAGGTGATGTCTAAAGTAACACAATAATCACTACTACAACCTAAAGATTAGAATGCTAAACTCTGAACCAATTTATTACACTATTAATTACTTTCTTAGTCTAACAGCTGTGATAATTTGACATGAGCAGTTGTTTAAAAACCTGTATACTTATCAGAAGCCTCTTGAGGGCTTTATAGATTTCAAGAGTTCATCCTAGATACGTGAAATTAGAGCTGGTGCCCAGGGCGTCTAAATTTTTAAAAAGTATCCTAAAAAACGTTGTTCATCGACTTATATTAAGAAAACAATAATTGTGGTAAAATCAGCTCTCATTTTCTTCAAGGTAAGGGCCCATGGGACTTTCTTTGAGAGATAATCATTGTGCTAATTCAATAAATGCAAAATCTAGTCAAATGTAAGTCAAGGGAGTGCTCCTTTTCTATTTATTAGCAGTTTAGAATGAAAGGATTATTTCACTTTTCTCAATTCTAACATACTGAAAATATTATTTAATATATAGGACAACTTTGCTAACATTTAGAAATGAAATATTTGTCAATAAAATAAATGGAATTCATTTTTCTAATAATCTCAGCTGACATGAGCATAAAGTTCACAAATCAATTTAACAGCTCACAAATCAATTTAAAAGTGCACAAAATCTGTTAAAATGTTTTTATACTTACATTTCCTATAAAACAGTCATTTCTTATATGGCTTGAGAAATTGAGGCTGAACTCAAATACCTATTGACTGGTTAATAAGTAAGCAAGATTTCATCAAAATCTTAATTTCATTACATATTTAGGTTAAATGTCATCTTGTTGAAGCAACAACATAGTTAGAATTAAGTGAATTCACAATTTTAGGCCAAGACAAAAATATTAGATGCAGCAGAAACACTTGAACTAGGAGAACAAGCTAAATGTAAGGGATCAAATTTTTACAAATCCATCAAAACTGCCTACCGCAGCATGTCATAGGATTGCTGATCCTTCTCATTCGCAGAAACTGTTATAAACTGATTCACAAACGGCATGGAATGCATTCCAGAACTATGAAAACAGCAGTCATTCCATAAATATTTGTAGATAGCCTTTTTTATCAATGTATGCTGGCACTGATTGTGGGTGAGCAGGTGAGCCACCTTCAATGACCCAGTTAGAAGTTAAAATTCATCACATCACCTCAGGGAGGGGTGGGGGGAAACGTACAATTGGTATCAGAAGTAAAGCATTGAAACTCCCCTCCTTTGTGCACTGTTGTTAACAAGCCTCCAAACCCTGAGTCATGAGACTGCTGAAACTCTGTTCACAACCCTAGTCCTAAATCCTTATAACTCTAACACTCACCTGCAAAGCATTTTGCAGAGCATTAGCTTCCATTTCCCAACCAGCAGCCATCAGGAAGAATCTTCTCCTGTTTTTAAGTCCAAATAAAATTCATGTCTAACTCCATGCTTGACGTGTTCTCTGATCTTAGGCTGTGTTGACCTGAGCTCAAGACCTGTATTGGAAAATGTGGTAAAATGCCCAAAGTTGACAAATCTGAGTATCTGGGTTTGGGGGTATATTGGAGTTCTACATATTGTTTTTGAATTACTGTTGCAACCTTCCTGTAAGCTTGAAGTTCTTTTTGTTCAAAAGTTCATTTGAAAGGGGAAACAAAACCTCTCCCCTTTAAAACAGACTATAGTATTTTATGAGTTAGTTAGTAGTTAGTTCGTAAATTACTTTTTGGGATACAATAAGCTTTCCATTAATATTTGGTAACAGATTAATCAGTTCTAATAACTGAGCTGATGAGGTTGTCAAAAATTTAACTGTAAAAAAATGATGAGCTTTCTGAGAATTGAATTATTTTCCTTCTGAAAAGTCACAGTTACTGAATACTTCACAAAACTATCCTCAAGTCCATCCCTTCTGGTGTACCTTTTTATTTCTCATTTTCTTTTAAGATGAGAAAAAGGATTTTCCGGAAGAAAAGTTTATTTTAAGATGTTCTTTTTTGAGTTTTTAACTAACCAAGAGATTGCTTTCATATTTAGTTTTCTCAAATAAACTTCTTGCTTGGACTAATATCTTTAGCGAATGAATTCAGAAGAATAAAGCAGAGAGATCAGAAGCAGCTAAACTGGAGGAAACTTCTCAGGCTTCACTTCTAAAGTGGTCTTGAAGTCTGGGTCTCTCTATGCAGCTTTGGGTGGAGAAGGATGCACCCAGTACTAGCTTCCTGGTTGCAGTTCTGGTGAAAATCTATTTAGCCTGAGGGTAAGTGAATAAATTTAATTTAATAAATATTTATTCAATACCAATTGTAGATACAATATTTTACTGTCTTAGATTTTTAAATATAACTAGCACTTAGCTTCTGTCATCAAAGAACTTTATAATAATTTGAAGACCATGCAAAAAGATGGAGAGGGGATTACATATGATTCTGGGTCTCTTGCAACAGTTCTGAATGCTGATGTTCCTCAAAGTAATGTTTTAAGCCCTGTTCTCTTTTTTTTTTTTTTTTTAGCCTTGTTCTCTTTTAAAACTCTCCCTTCAAAATCCTATTAAATATCATGGCTTCAAGAATAATTTAGATGATGATGATTCTGAAGTGAATTCTAAATTTTTTACTACTCTATCCATAATATATTAAATACTTTCACTTTAGATACGCCACAGAATCTTCAGACTCTTTATACTTCAAATTGAATTCCGCATTCAAACTTTCCCCTCCCTAAATAAAAGATGATTGTCTTTTTTTGTTCTCTATGTAAAAAATCTGATTTTCCATTCAGATGGGTAAGGAAGAAACTTGAGGTTCATATTTGACTTAGCTGCTATGTTCACATATTCGTTTAATCACTAAATCCTAAAAAAAATACCTAAAATATGCATATTTTATTTCAGGAGCCTAACTAGATCTTGTCCACCTAGTGCTTTCCTAATTATTCTCTGTGATCTTGCTAATAATTGCATCTTTTTTGTCCTCTTGCATGGACAGGCATCGGGGATTGAACTTGAGTTTCTGGCATGGCAGGCGAGAATGCTGCCTGCTGAGCCACCATGACTCACCCTGATAACCATATCTTAAAAGCTTTTAGGTAGTCTTATTTCTAGCGATTACTGTAGGAAGGATAAATATCAACTTGTCCCTGTCAACCAAAGTCTTATAGAATTTTTATTCTCAATATATTACCAACTCTTTACCCACCCTTAGAGTCCCAGCTTAGACATCATACCCATTTACTTTATTTTTCTCCCATATTGCCCTCTTCTTGCCTGCACAGTATTCTAACTCTTTGGCTACTTGATAAAATCTTGATTAAGCCAGGCTAAGTGCACCAGATTATTGTGACACTGCCAGGAGAGTGCTTTACATATAATAAATCTTCGCAATATATTTGGCAAATGAATTCAGGATGCTATTCAAAGGAATCTGGTTGAATGATCAGTGATACTCAGAAGAGAACATATGTTTTATGGAGATAACAACATCCCCATAATACTATGGGAATGCCAAGTGAAGACAATTTCTATATAGCCTGGCACTATTTCATATCTAGGGAAATAACCATAGGAGTCTAATTCAAAGAATATCACTGTACTCCAAATTTAGAGGCAGATCTGGTGGGTGATGGGAAAGACTCTTTACATTATAACTTCCAAGAAGTAATTCTTCAATAAGAATATAAACCAAATGTATTGTAAAGTAAATTTTACTCTGAGTCATGAATAACAGGATTCAGAAATTTAGACACTTCACCAACTCTCCATTTCCATTCCAGTCGATATTTATACATATTAATTTGTATGCAGGTAGTAGAGTCACCTGGGGAAAAATATCAATGAAAACAATAAACTCAAACTTGAATTATATTGTTCAGATATTTTTCATTCTGATTAAAATAACAAGTTGTGATTTATGCTACAGTTTGTGTTTAAAGGAACATGAGAGACAATATCCGTGAATTTTCTGAGACACTAGGAATGTAAGAAAGTCTTAAAAGGGAGCCTTGCAGAAGGATGGCTGAAGAGAAAATCTGATGACATCTTGAGTATTACTTGTCTATCTAATAAACATTTACCCTTTATTTACTTAAGAATTATTAAGTTTAATTGGAAGGAAGGATATTGGGAGCTGGACACATCAGCTAAGATATAGGGGAAGTCAAAAGAGAGTCACTGATTTTAAAAAATTAGAAAGCTTCTCAATATTCTTCAAAAGCTCCTCCTAATTTTACAGTATGTTAAATAGTAGGCTTGAAAGTATGCTTGAACTTGGCTAGTTCTGCTTCAATTGCCGGTTATTGGTTGTTTCCCTGTATTTTGTTCATATTGTATTGTGTGAGGTATGGTAAGGACAGAAGCAGACCAAGAGAGAGACTGAAAGAGTTTAAAATAAGTGTTATACTCACAGTTCCTTGGGAACAGCACACCATGCTGGATCACACAGGAAATCTTTCAAGGATGGTTACAACGCAAAGAGAGCAAGCGAGACCGAGGAACTGTATTTATTGTGGTTTCTGTGGAAAGAATGCAAGAGTGGAGCAGGGGTAGACCAGCCTGGGATTGGCTGACTATATTTGAAAATGGCATCTCCGAAACAGATGTCAGAGTTATCTAGGAGTACCAGATGTATAGCTGGAGCTTGGCCGCTGGGGGATGCCTGGAGTTATTAAAGCATCAATTTATAAGAGGTGGTTAAAACACCCTGATCAATTGTTTTTGAATCATTGCAGTTGTATAAATGTCTATGGTTAAAAAAATTATCCACTTTATTATTTTCATAATCATCATAATTAAACTTCATTTTGAATCCTGGACTACCATTTGCTAACTCGTTGACTTTTGTAAGAAACTTAACTTTTCTGTGCACAGTTTTATTAGTGGTAGACTATAAAGACTGGCATTGGCATTAGATGCAAATTGAGTGTGCTGAGTGCTTAATATAGTAACTGGGGTGGGGTAATATTTTAAAAAAAGATTATTATTCACAATATTTGTTTGTATCTTCAGATGCTTTGGCCAGTGGAATGGACATGACACAGATATGACAATTTTTTTTTCCTAGGCTCTGTTTGATGGAACCATCTTGCTACCTGTTCTGGCATATTATCACTTTGTAATTGTTTCCATCACAGTGCAACAACTGTAGCTTTACAGTTACATATATTGCTAAAGACCAGTTCATTAAAGACCTGACATGGGTATTATTCAGGCTAGAACTTTGGTAGAGTTGTCTTAATTTGGCCAACTGCTATAACAAATACCACAAAAAGGGTTGGCTTAAGCAATAGTAGTTTATTGGTTCATGATTTTGAGGCTAAAAGAAGTCCTAAATGAAGATATAAGCAAGATGATGCTTTCTCCCAAAATCTATAGTATTTTCATTCTGGCTGCTGGCAATCCTTGGAGTACCTTGGTTTATTTATGTTTCCCATCACACGGAGATGGATGTTTTCTCCTTTCTGGCTTTGGTAACTTCTGAGTGCCCTTATAAGGTCTCCAGTAACTTGGATTAAGACCCATCCTTATTCAGTTGGACACACCCTAACTAAAAATAACATCTTGGGCCTATGTATAATAAATAGTAGGCCATAGAAATGAGGATTAAGAGTACAGGCATGTTTTTTCCTTGGGTACATAACTCAGTCTACTACAAGTGTAATTTTTGAAAAAGCTGTGCAAAGAGGTACAATTCAATGACAATTTCTTTGTTGTGTTTTGTTGCTTCCTGTGAAATGGAGCTCGAAGGATATTAAGGAATGATGAGAAAGAGAGAGAGAGAGAGAGAGAGAGAGAGAGAGAGAGAGAGAGAGAGAGAGAGAGAGAGAGAGAGACACAGATGGGCTCAGGGGGTCTGAAGCTTGAGTTTACTTCAGACCGACTTCAGACAATTTTATTCTTAACCGGATCCTGGTTATATACCACAGGATGACAATAGGCATGCATGCATTTCCTGAGGAAACAAAGTTCTTATCTTTCAGTGTTCTTCCTTCGTACTTAAAATAACCATTTGGGGTAAACAAACATTGTCTTCCTCCTAGACTGTCTTACATAAATCAGATAACATAAAGCAGCTTACTGCCGCCACCACCCTAATGCCATCTACTGCCAAGTAGTTCCACAGGTCTTATGTTAATCCTATCTCCTACAGTGTTTCATAGGCCATGCACTATATCCCTTATAAGGTCCAAACAGCATAAAAATGATGGCTGGAAAAGGACTAAGGAAGTGCTTTGAAATTATAGAAATCTACTACTCCTGCCAAGTAATCTATTCAACAGATTTTTCTTTCCCACAATATGGTCCTAATTGTTAAAATGTAATATGATTTCCTAGGTTAAAATGTAGACATATTTGATGCTACACCTGAGATTCTAACAACCTTATCTTAATTATTTTATGTTCCATGTAGTTACGTATTCCTTATTTTTCTGTCTACGCTACAAACTCTAATCTTAATTTACCTAATTTTTGTAATATTCCTTTCCATCTTAAAAATAATAATAAAGTCTGAAAAAATAATGTTCATTTCTATCTTGGTATTATTAGTCTTTGATGAATTGGAATAAATTTTAAGTATCAAAAATATATTTGAAAATTTGCAGCAAATTGCCAACAAATAAAGACATAAATTCTCAAAAGTAATAAGTACTAAATCCCATTTGTGACTTCTTAAAAATATAACAGTGTGGGCAGGCCACAGTGGTTCAGCAGGCAGAGTTCTCGCCTGCCATGCCGGAGACCTGGGTTCATTTCCAGATGCCTGCCTATGCAAAAAAAAAAAAAAAAAATATATATATATATATATATATATATATTTATATATATATATAAAACAGTGTTTATATTAATGACAAAAAAAGAATATTTGAAGGTATTAAAGAACAAATAAGGGCAACAAAATAAAGCTTGAGAAGAAAATCCAAAAACGATTTTCACTTATTATCCTAAATTTTTGGATAATGTCTCTCTAAACATATACATTAAACGACGAAAGTGTACAAACAGTTCTGAAATGAAATCATCATGTTCAAATGTCTCTTTTACTCAAAATAGTTAAAGATATGAGGATAAAATAAAAAGGTCAAATTCATTTATTCAGAACAAAATTGCCTTCCCGTCAAAAACGTAATTTCAGGTATTCTAATAACCAATATTTCTTTCTTGAATGATTTTCATTATTTTTGTGTTTTCTCAGTTCTTTGCTATGGTGGTTTATATGAGAAATTTATTTTTATTTTTAAACTGAACTCAAGATTGAAGCTATAAGCTTATGTGATATATGTAAATATCTTTGTCATGAAGGTAATTACATTAAACAGTTATATCACTAGGCTAAACAACTTAATCATAATTAAAATAAAAGGCAGGTACCTAAACTTTATCATAAGCAGGGAAATAATCATTAAGCAAAGTGGTTTATTAAGCTTACCTTGCAAAAAGTTGATTGGGATTTTATTGTTCTAATCTAGTCACCAGCTTTCTTTATAAAAACTCAAAGACACTCACAAGTAATTGGAGGTATGTCTATCAATTCCATCATTTGGGCTCTATTTCATTAATCAGTTAAATTACCTTATAGGGTTTTCAATTAATCTGCCTATATGAGACCTAGCATTGATTTACGTTTTATGTCCAGGTTTGCAAGATGTTTTGTTCAAAAAGATCGCTTGTCTTTGGTGTAAAAACTGTGAAACTAAACATTATGTTTATTCACAGAATAAACATAGCATTTCTATTTTTAAAAGGCTTTATCATCAAATATCAGAAACAGCCACCTGAAATTGATTTCGATAAATTGAACCTACACCTTGAGGAAAAGTCTACAAGTCTAGCATGTTAAAAAACAAGCCAGACCCCCTACCCCTTGGCAGTGTTTACTGTTAAACATCCCAGTGGCTCATCTTTAACGATGAAATCAGGCCAGTCTCTAGGCACTTGGTGCTAATGCTGTGTGGAGCATCAGGTTTCCACTCTGCCTCTTCCTGCATCTGGATGCTGCTCTGCAGCTGGCATGAAGTAAACTCCGTGACTCAGTGAACCACATACTCTATCACTTCAGCAGCTTTTTGGTAACATGCACAATGTAATAACTCTTCAGGTTCACCAAAATTTACCTTAGATCCTCAGATTATTAAGTGGTACTTGGATGACCATAGAAAAAAATAATTTCTACCATGTTCCCTGCAGAATGGTGAATTTCTACATTTTATATCCATTTCATTCATTGTTTTTGTGGTTGCCACACATATAATGTGATTGAAGTTATATTTTAATTAATTATATTCAGAATCATGCAAAGGAAATATTTTATTTCTAATGACACCTGTGCTGAGTTGGAACTGCTATGTGCCCAGGAAAGCCACGTTTTTAACCCGTCATGTAGGAGCAGCCCTATGGTTGAGTGGGACCCTTTGACTAGGTTGTTTCCATGGAGATATGACCCCACTCTTGAGGGGGGTCTTAACCCACTTACTGGAGTCCTTTAAGAGGGAGATATTTTGGAGAAAGCACAGATGCTTGGAGACAGAAAGGGCCCCAGGAGATCCTAAGCTAAGAGATGAAATCTAGAGTTTGCACCAGAGAAGCTAAGAGGGGGAAAAGGAGGCAGGAGAGGCCAGAAGGACCACAGGAACTGAGAGAGCTGCTCTGGAAACCAACCCAGGAAAGGGCCAGCATACATTGCTATGTACCTTCCCATGTGACATAGAAACCCCTGACGCATTCAGCCTTTCTCGAGTGCAAGTATGCTCTTGTTGGTGCCTTATTTGAACATTTTCATGGCCTTTGAACTGTAAATTTATAACCTAATGAATCCGCTTTGTAAAAGCCAATCCATTTCTGGTACATTGCTTTCAGACAGCATTAGCAAACCGAGACACCCAAAACTAATATTTAGAAAGACTGGACTAATATTTATGAATTGTGAAAGAGGGGAATAGCAGTTAAAATAAATATTAGAGCTATAATAATTAAAACAGCATGGGACTTGGGCAAATAAAAATGATCAATGAAAGAATAAATTTCTCTTTATTTATAAATAAATATGTATTTATAGTATATATAATATATTAGAAGAAGTATGATCAATGAAAGAATAAATTTTCTTTTTATTAATTTATAAATAAATTTGTATTCATAATACATATAATATATTACAAAGAAGTATAAAAAACCAATTTTAATACCTGTCTGCATTAGATGCTGTCTACTTCTCATCCCTGGTAATTTTGAGCTTTAGGTCCCCAATACGAATGGATTTTTAGGCAGGGCTTGGACTAGTCTTTAAATGAAATATCTGAATTGAAGGATCAATACTTATTAATTTAGCGGAACATGGGTCAGTTACAAATACCAGATAGCGTCCTTTCCAGCTACTTTGGAATGAGTCTTTATGGAGGTGTCTTTTTCAATATACAAATGGTTCCTGAATATCTTCATCTCCTGGGAGTGTACTGTGAAAGATTTTTCTACCAAAGTTTCATTTTTCTTTAATGTTTTGATTAGTTCCTGACAATAAATTAGCATATTTCCTTTCATAAAACAAATTTCATATATTCCACAGTTTATTTTCATAGTTTTCCCTGTTATAATTTCAAATGGGAATAATTTATGTTTTCCGAAAAGAGTGGATTTTAGGTTTAATAAGACTATAGGTAAGGCTTTTGACTATGTAGGGTGAGGGAGTCCATGAATTTAGTAATCAAATTTTTAAATGTGATTTTATTGAGATATATTCACATAACATACAATTTTATTGAGATATATTCATATAACATGAGGTATATAATCAATGGCTCACAGTATCACCTTACGGTTGTGCATTCATTAGCATTGTCAATTTTAGAACATTTTCATTACTTCAGAAAAAGAAATAAAAAGAAAGCCACAAAAATTAAATATTCCCTATCCTTCTGCATTATGGACACCTAGTACTGGTGTGGTACATTTGCTGCTTTAGATGAAAGAATATTAAAATATCATTATTACTTATAGTCCATACTTTGCAATAGGTACATTTTCCCCATAAAGCGCTCTATTATTAACTCTTGTGATAGTGTTATACATTTTTTTTTAGTTCATGAAAGAACCTTTTAATATTTTTTAAAGTTAAACACAGTCATCACCCACCACAAGATTCACTGTGTTTTACATTCCAGTTTTTCTTCTAGCAACATCCATGACTCTAAACTTCCCCCTTTCTACCACATTCACCCACAATTTAGCACTGTTAGTTATTCTCACAATAACATGCTACTGTCATCTCTCTATTCATTTCCAATGTTTAAGTCCAACCTAGTTAAAAATTTTGCACATATTAAACTACTTCTCCTCATTCTCCACCTCATTCTATAACCCAGTAACCTATATTCTAGACTTTATACCTCAGTTTACATATTATTATTAGTTCATTTAGTGAGATCATATAATATTTGATCTTTTTAGTTGGCATTCCATTTAATATAATATTGCAGGACCAGATCTGTAAAACTAATACTTACTGGTAATTTTAGGCTTAAGTCACCCAAAAGTAGATGGCATCTGATATGAATGGCTAGCCCAAGAACCAGGACCAGACCTGATTTTCATCAGATTATATGAATTGAATGAAACCTGCTATAATCTTCATTTTTATTCCTCCCTCAGCCCCCTTCTTTGTACACTCTGTCTCTCTGTCCTTCTCTGTGCCTTCCATGATGAATTCAACCCTTCTTAAACTCATTCCCCCCCTTACCTTCTCTTCTTGGTCCTTTGCCATTCACCATCTTTTTTTCCCCAAACATTCAAAAAGCTACTGACCAAGGCAATATATCAAATTGCTGAGTCTATGCTAATTTAGACTCTGCAGAAGGACCACAGTTATTGGCTGCACTCATAGGTACTTATTTAATTGACTATATCTTAGAACTTTGGAAGTCTAGATTCATAAAATAATTCAAAGTCTTGGTGAGCCTGTTGTGGTAGTTAGACTCATTGTCAACTTGGCCAGGTGAAAGCACCTAGTTCTGTTGCTGTGGACATGAGCCAATGGTACGTGAACTTCATCTGTTGCTGGTTACATCTGCAGTCGGCTAGGAGGCCTGCTTGCTGCAATGAATGATGTTTGACTTAATTGGCTGGTGCTTAAATGAGAGAGTGCAACATAGCACAGCCCATGCAGCTCAGCATACAGCTCAGCCCAGGCCTTTGGTGATGCAGAAAGAAATCACCCCGGGGAAAGTTGTTGGAACCCAGAGGCCTGGGGAGAAGGCCAGCAGAGATCACCCTATGCCTTCCTACATAAGAAAGAACCTCAGTTGAAAGTTGGCTGCCTTTCCTCTGAAGAACTAATGAAATAAATCCCCTTTTATTAAAAGCCAATCCATCTCTGGTGTGTTGCATTCCAGCAGCTAGCAAACTAGAACACCTGCTTATTTTATAGTCCCTGCAATGTCTCTTATTCATTGTCTCATCTCCAGAATCATAGCCACAACAACCTGCAGAATCATGGTACTGAGCTAAACCCTTGATCTTGAAGCTTGCATTTATAAAATATACCTCTATAATGGCAAAGCTAAGCCTAATCATAATTAATGCCTAAGAGTCATCCCATGAAAACCTTCTTGTTGCTCGCATGTGGCCCCTTTCTAAACCAAACTCTGCATGAAAACTCACTACCTTCCCCCCTACTTGGGACATGTCTCCCAGGGATGAGCCTCCCTGGGACTGAGGGATTAATACCAAATATTGATCAGCAATGCTTCCAGAGGAAACTCTTGATAAAAAAAAAGGGGGGGGGGAGATGTATTAAAAGGAATAAAACAAAATAATTTCTGTGGATAAGAGATTTCAGATGGAGTAGGGAGGTCATTCTGGAGGTGACACTTCTGCAGGTCTCAGTCAAATATCACAAACTGCCACAGAAGCAAAGCTTCAAGCAATGGTGCTCCTCAAAACCTGAAGACATCTGGACACCATAAGCAAACTTCAAGATAAAGGACTCACTTAACTATTCAACCTGAAGTGCAATGAGAATACACTAAATAGCCACCAACCACAAGCAACATGTGTAATTTTCTTTTCTTTTAAAAACTCTTGCTTGGAAATGCCAAGATGCAACATGATTTGGGTTCCTACCTGAATTTGTGCTTCCTGAATTGCAATTCTAAGACTCCAAATTAATGTTTTTATTGCCTTGTAAAAAAAAAAAAGAAAAGAAATGTAAAACGAATGCATGTTTAATAATTTATGTGGAGAAAATTGGTTAATGGAAAATAAAGCATATAAATTCTTCACCTCATATGTGCCATGATAAATTTGACTAGTCCAGCCATTACTCATCTTTCTTAGGTTTCACAGAATGCATATAACATGCATCATTTTACTGTGATGTTTATTTTTCAAAGTGGAGGATACATAAATACTAATTATGACTGAAAACATAGAAGTATTATAGTTGATTATTCAATGACATCTACTTTAGTGTTGAGTCTATAATGTGTCACTAAATATTAGTTTGAATTTGTTCTTTTAATGTGTGTGTGCATGTTTGTATTGAATTTATCTATTCAAGCCATATAAGTACCATTGCAAAAAAAAAAAGTTTCCTGAAACTGTTAGAAAAGTTTGAGCAGATTTTAAAAATAATAGTGAAATATGTAGATCAACTGAATAAAAAGGAACCTTGTATTCCTTAGACAATCACCAGTCTTTGTTGGAAGGAATAAAAAAGGAACTTTGTATTCCTTAGACAACCATCAGTCTTTGATGAAAGACAATTGAGAACAAAAGTTGTTACCTTTCTGCATTTATGTTAGGTTTGTTTTTGTTTCATGTTCTCACGTGTTATTGTTTTGTTTTTTGCTTTGAGGCCTTATTTATAATGCAGCCAATAGTTTGCTATTTTAAATCTTCCTTCTGTTAATTTCTCTAACTTTGTTCAAGTCCCATTTCAAAGTTGCTGTGTTTGAATTTGCATTTTGCAGTTTCTATCATTATAATTCTTCAAACTTTCCCTTATCTCAAAGCATGCACCTTTAAATTGATCATGAATCCATGCATTTATAGTTAGAATGAATAAATTAACCAGAGTAGGCAAAGAAAGACAAGAATCACAGTCTAGAAAAGCAACACATGATAAATGCTTATCTCAGTTGCAGTACATTTAAATTCAGGTATTCAAGAAAACATAATGCTATTTTACTCTAACCTGACTCAACTTACTGTTTATTTTGAGCCCTTGTCCTTCTAAAGTGTAGGAAACTTTAGAATTAGTCTTTTCAGCAAAATTTCTGCTGTAGGTTACCAGAGCAAGAATAAATGCTCAGAAGAGGAAAGTGGTGTGACAAGGTTTTGTGAGGCAAGAGAGCATCTTTCTCAGCCATTCCTACCCACAGCTCTCTACTAAGGTGCCTCTCTCCTGTATTCTCTGTCTACACTGCCTGTACCCTGGAGACCAGTCCTTATTTTATATTCCAGAGGGCCAAGAAATCTGTGTGAGACTTTTACCACACTTCAAAAATTGCAAAGCCTTTTCCTTCTCCTCAGGGTGTTTCTACCTCTTCGGTGCACATGATCTTTTGATAAAGACTTTTAAAATTTTCACTGCCTTCTCTCTCTTTTTCTTCCCACAAACTCCAGATGCTTAGATTAATGTTCTGAGCTGACAAAGCGGGTTTTATAAGGTAAGGAAATATTTCTCCTTATAATTTTTTTCAAAGATATTTCTTCCTTAATATCTGTTTTTTTCCAACCAAAAACAAATGTGACAAATTCATCAGTGGAAAAATTTCAACCACAAATATTTTCATTGTTTGATATATAAACTGTTTTCTTACACAGCTTTACTAAAAGAAGCATTTTAAATTAGTTGCCAACACTCTGAATTCTGGATTTACAGCTTCCAAAAATTTCATTTTTAAATGAGATTCAGGAGAGTCCTTTCTGTGCATTATAAACAACAAAAAAAATAGTGTTGAGTTAGTGCTGCTCACCTAAAAAGAAACTTATATTCGCTATTGCATGGTAGCTCTTTCCACTCCTGAAAACTGAAGACAGTTTCGTTTGAAATTCATCAGTGGACTTGACAGTTACTTCTTTTACACTTGGCCACTTACCTATTTCACAGATCCTGCCTTGGCTCCTGCATGTGTTGTTTTTGCACTTCTAGAACAAAGGGTTTAAACTCTTGGAAACCAAATACTAGAATTCTGTTTTCCCCCTTATCCTCTCATGACCCTCCCTAAGGCAATGAGTATAGACCAAATAACTGCTTCCAAAAGACGCAGGATGGTGGGGAATCAAGGACTTAGACTGGTATCTCAAAAATGTTAATCTATTATTCACCTATCAAATTATTTTTTACATTATTACAATTGTAACATAAACTTTAAAACCATTAATTCTGAAGAAATTCCCAAAATGCAAGACTGATTTATTAAGCCCTTCACTAGGTTATAGTGTGTTAGATTTATGGATGGTATTAAAGATCACCCATGAAACTTTGGAAATTTAATTTTTATGGAGGCAAAAATAATTTTCAAAATAAAACCAAATGAATTAAATACTCAGTATAAAATTTGAAATGGACATCTTACAAGAAAGGGTTTTGCAATAGATGCTTAATTTGGAGTTCTGGCTATTATGTCATGCTAGTTAAAGCTGTATTAAAATGGAACCAGAAGTGTTTGTCTTTCAAAGGACCAGATCTAGTCTGTAAAAAATCGATTTCCTTGCAGGTGGATACCATAAACCCACTGAGGTTGTGCTAATGCCTCCCAGCGTGCTGTATGCATAGTAGGGCCTTGATATAATTGGGGAAAGAATGACCACATGCTGAAGGAGGGGAATAAATAGGCATACATTAAGAGTGCTCCATTTTCTACAGTAAATAGCACATGACACATTTATTAAATAAGAAACATCTTTCTGAGGTTAATTTTCTGAGGTAACAGTATTCATATTAGTCACACATCAAATAGAAAGACATAGAAATATAAAAAAGGTCTCAAATATTTTTTAATAGTAAGTGATGGATTTCTAAACAACTTTCCAGTCTGATTCATGCTTCCTAAACTGTCTTTGCATGAGATAGGATTCTTTACTGGAGAACTTGTTCATGTCATATTTTTGTTGCATTCATTTCTTCTAGATGTGAATATTCCAATTACACATGAGAGGAAATTGAGTCTGAGGGGTTGAGACATGCCTCAAAGCTCAGAATAACTAAGTAACATAGCTAGAAATTGAAATAGGATTTCCAAGAGACTGTGTTAGATAAGCACAGAATTTTAATTCTAAGTACATGGATTTAATTTCTGATATATGTATTTTTGTGTGTGAATCACCCTGTCTTCTTTATAAACACATATCACTGAACGGATATGTTTCCTTCTTCTACTCCTTTTTCCTTTCTTTCTATATTCTTAGAGTAAAAAAGTTCTCTGTTAAGATATTATAAAGACAGATACTTTTTCTAAAAGTAAAAGATCATTCAAAATTTTGCTAAGGAAAGGGTGAGCAGCCTCTGATCACTGACCTTGTTCAACTCCTTCATCTTATGAATGTTGAAACTAAGTCCCAGAAAAGTTTATGCTATTTCAATTGAATTTATTATTGCTCGTGCACAGCCCTCTAAAAAATTATTTAGGCAGTACATAGAAGGGGTAAATATGGCAATTTAGAACAAATACAAAGAAAAATAGGAAATTGGGATTAAATAAATATTCATAGAGCAACATTGCTACAGTACTGTTTTAATACCACATCATATTGGAATTAATGCAAGTAGATGGATGATTATGCATGTACAATGAAAATATGTACAAGAAAAAGTGATATATATCAGGAAATGTTTAACTCTGAGTGAATCAGGAAGTCTTCAAAAGAAAAGTTTGTATACAAAGGAATTAAAATGTTGAATATATAATTCTAACATTACTTTCTTACACATATAGAATGAACGTGTGTCAAAGATTTTTCAACTTATTAATTAATGAGAAAACCATCAAAAGAGTCAAGTTATCTCAGATAGTAAGAAACTAAGGGTTTTATAAAGGCCATCAGGACAAGAAAGGCATTTCCATTTTTATAAAAAAATAATATTGCTAGTGTAGATACAAAGATAGAAAGCCACTTCCAGAATGCACGAGGATGTTTTACCCAGCAAAATTGCCATAAGTAATGAAAGCTAATATTTAAAAATGAAATTGTAAGTCACTGAAATTGTCCTAACTGCACATAGCATATAAAGAAGCATTTATTCAAGAAAATCTGCTAAATTTCAATAAAGCAGCAAAACTCTGTAAAACTTGAGTCATTTCCCACAGCTGCCCTCCTACCCTACTCCCACAGCTCAATGTGATGGAAGCTCCACTTTGGGGCAGGTATGATCAAGAAAATGGGGCTTCCTATCCTACTATACTGGTAGGTGGCTACCAGTACGTAGAGTGGGGCTTGAGTTTGGACATGGCAAGCACAGAATATCGGGACCCTAATCTTCTTTGTTCCACATACATCATAGGTTTCACACCAGAAGTGGTGAACTGGGAAGATCAGGGACTACTACCCCTGCTTTACAGACACTATGCTTGTAGACAGGGTGTCATTCCTAGAAAAACAGGCCACTATCCTTGCCCCAGCTACAGAACAGTAACTGAGAAATTTTTAGAGGAGACCCAGAGCATGGGAACTGAAAAATCCAAAGCTTCCTCAAAGGAATTGATTTTATTTAGAACATTGTGGGGAACTTTAAGAATCAGGGCACTCCTGAAAACAGTGGCAATTTTGGTAGCAAGCATTTAAGAGGAGACCAGTAGCTCTATGAAAGCAATAAGCTTAACCACAAGTCCTCCGGTTTATGAGAGAAACCTAGGGAAAGCCAAAATGAAGCAAAGGCCTGCTGGAGTCAGACAAACCTCAAAGAGTGGCCTCATAAACCTCCCCTTCAAAAGGACCCATATTTAATTGAATCAGACTGTGGCACAATTTTTGCTCAGATCATTGCTGAAAACAGTAAAACAATCAGCTGGTGATAAGTGGAGGCTTAATATCTGGGGTGAGACCAACAGGCAGACAGCTAAACATTAAGGAAGGAGGCAGAGAGAGATGCTGAAATGATCGCCATCTGAGGATGAATGTGAACACGCTCTGGGCTGTACTCTCTGAGGAGTACATCAGAGGTCTCACATTATTGGGGAAATAGATTTCAATAAAGTAGTCTAGCCAAGTCACCTCATCAACAAACAAGCAAACAAACAATAACAAAAATAACACTCAGCTTTGAAATGAGTAGGGAATCAATATCCAGAGCTGCTATAATATATAATCTAACATTTCTAGTTTTCAACAGAAAAATATTACAAGACAAATAAAGAAACAGGAATATGATCCATGCATATGAATAAAAGCAGGAAACAAGAGCTGCCTGTGAGAGGACCCAAATGTCAGACTTAATAGTCAGACACTTCAAAGCAGCTATTATAAATGTGTTTGAGGAATTAAAGGAAACTAGCCTTAAATAAGTATAGGAGGGCCTGATGAAAATGTCATTACAAGAGAATTGCAATAGATACAAAATTATTGTTCTTCATGGCCATAAATTATAACTTTTTAGGTTATCTTTTCTACCAGAAAAATCATTTGCACTGCCATGTAGCTCAAGTTAACATGTAACTTCAGAGACTTTGAGCCATTTATTTTTGCAAATAATAAAATTTAATTTGATATATTCGCCTAGAAAAGCTTAAATAATCCTTAGGTGGCATTATTAAAACAGTAGTTCAGTTTGGCATTGAAAGGACCTGCAGTCATCTCTTTGCCTTATTTTAAAGCTTTGGATAATTGATCTTAACAAGAAGTATAATCCCATGTGGATGGGAAGGAAAAGATATTAAAGGTTGAGGAAATAACATGTGCAGAAAAAAGGATAGGAAATAGCAGGATGTGTTTGGAGAACTGCAAGTAATTCACTTAAAATGTGTATGAATTTTAATATAGAGAGGAGGAAGATGGAGGATTAGTACAAAGAAGCTGCTTGTGTGCCTGCCTCAGTAAAAAGTTTGCATCTTTTGTGAAGAGCAACTTCTACCATTTACAGAATTCAAATAATAGTGAAGATAGTTTTAGGGAGAACAGTAAAGAAAAAAATAGCATTGAATAAGAATAGACTGCAAAGATCAATCTTGACATCCATGCTTCTCTAATTTTAATGTGCATACAAAACACTTGGTGAACTTGTAGAAATGAAGTTTTTATTTAAAAGATCTGAGGTGGAGCCTAAGATTCTACGTATCTAAATATATTTAATGTATATCTAATATAATCAAAATGTTACCATTTCAACACGTAATCAATATTTTTAAAGATTACTATTGAGACATGTTGCATTCATTGGTTCATACAAAGTTCCACAAATCCAGTGTGTCTCATATAATCACAAAACATTTCAACTTATATCTAAATTTGCATAGGAAATGTTTGATAAGTATTTAGATTTCACAAATTTTACTATTGAAAAGGAAAATTTATATACCAAAATTTTTCCAAATATATCCAAAAATTTTGCAATAGCGGAATCAAAGTTATTTTTTAATGTAACTTTAAATTGATTAAAATTAAGCAAAATTAAATATTCAGTTTCTCAGTTGCACTAGCCACAGGTGAAGTGCTCAAGAATCAAATGTAGCTTGGAGCTACCATATTGGAGAGTGAGGGTATAGATGATCAGAGACTAAATAAAGGAGCGACAGGCGATAGTATGCTGTCGAATTTAAATAGTAACTTCAGGTAAAGAAGTGTAGGAATGTGTCAAAATAGGCAAAAATGTAGTAGAAAAGCCATGAGACAGTCTTCACTTATTCTTACAGCTCAAGAGAGCCAATGGTATGCATCTGTTCTCAATTCTACATCCTGTAATGATATATCAGTACCTTGAATTCAGCGATCTTTGGTGTACTTATAACACAGAAATTTGTAAATGCTCTCCCCATCAAGAGCAGGTTAGTATATATTTATTAGCACATTAACAGAGTTAAGAGATATTAAAGATAAAATCACCTATTCTCATTTCCTAAAGCTTCTGATGGCTTCAATCAAAATAAATTCTAAATACCTGCACTATTGTACATGACCTGGCTCTGGTCTATCACTCTGAAACCATCTACATTCTAAAACTCAGTAATTATAACTATAGGAGGCAGATAAAATCATAGAACTGAATTAGATCAATTAAGACGATGATGATAAAAGAAGTCAATAAAGATGAATACAGAACTTTGAAGATCACTGACATTTAGTTAGTAAATTAAGGTAAAGAAATGTAGGAAGAAGTGCAAAACAATACCCCAAGAGGGAAAAGAAAAACCAACAGACAATCTTCATTCATTTTTACTTAAAAAAGGTTTTGTGTCATCAAATTGGTCCATCAAGGCATTGTTCTATTCGTGCTATCCTAATGGTTAATTGTGCTACCATCTTGGTTAATCAAGCTAGAATAAGATATGATTCCTGCTATATTTCAGGAAAACTTGTGTATAACAGAAAATACCCACAACTTGGTAATTAGCCTGAAAAGACGTAACTGTTGAATAACGGTTAAGCACACAGGATGAGGCTGTACTTGAATCATAGTCATTCAACTCTCTTTCCTGCATTCTTTCTCACCATTTCCAAAGTTCCTCCAAGCTGTGAGTCTTGAGTTCTGAGAAGGAAAAAATTTAAGGTAAAATAAAAGAATTAAAGGTCTCCAAATACGTTTTGGAGGACCATCATCCGAAAGACTGGACACTAGAAAATATTAGAATCAAAACCAGGGAGGCCTTGAGGGAAAGCAAGCGCTAGCAATAGAGGGCAAGATGATACTCAAGTTACAGAGATGTGTTAGAGTATTACAACAAAAACGGTTACATGAAATATGGATCCCAGCTCATTTCTCATCTTGGAAACAACATTGAGGTACTGATACTTGGAAGATGGATTCTACTCATTTATTCAGCTCAGACAAAGCTGTGAAAATAATATTCCACTTGCATAAGTTTGGTGGGAGTAAAGTGGATATTCAGGTTATATCATAGTTTTTAATATCTAGAAATTTTTTTAAAATAAAAGTTTCCTCATATCTGTCAGAAATGATTGCTCTTAATTGTGGAGTCATAACTATCTGTTTGTAGTCACACTTGTCAGTCTTATTTGCATTAAGTAGTCTTATTTGTTGGCTGTACAATATGACTGTGAGTTATTTTATTCTATTTTTATAGAAGTTATTCTTATATATTATGTCATTCATATTTATAACAGCAATACCTGAAAATTGTAAGTGCTTAATGTGAAGTTTTTAAATTATTTTTAAGAACTTTTGCTCTGTTCATGTCTGTGTGAGACAAGTCAGGAGTGACAAAAGTAGCATCCCACTTAGAGATTAGCTGGAAGCATGCTGAGAAATATCCCACTAAGACACTGGAGAAAGAGCTTATGCAAACAAAACTGAAAATGTATTATTCAACTGAAAATTGAAGTAGATGAAACAAAAATAATTCAAAGTAATTGAATGCTGACTTTAGAAAAACTAAGATTTTTTTTTTTTACTTTTAATGTCTCCATGTGTGCATTCACTAAGGAGTATTTAGGTTATTAAAAAAAGTCTGTCACCTAAAGCAGAGATCAAAATACAAACTGTAGCACATCAGAACACTATGTGAATTTGTGATACTCCCTGGAGAACTTTAGATTCACAAAAAGCGATGGATGGACTGCACGAGCACATAAATATGCTTCTGCATTTTCCTCTGTGACAGATATACTCTTATTGCAAGGCATTGCTGCAACCAAACCACCTTGGGCCATGAGCTCATCAGAGCTCTCAAGCTCAGCAGGGTCAACTCTGGCTAATGTTTGGAAGAGTAATCTCCAAGGAAAATCCAGGTGCAAAGGATATAATGTTAGTAATTCAATAGATGACATTGTTCCCTTTAAGTCACTAATGAGCAATTTCCCTTCAGGGCTGTTATCAGACACCATGCTACCCAATGTCTCATCGTAAAGATTTAATATATGTGGACATTTAAGATCTCATGATTTTTTTCCTGTTGTTGAACTTACTATTACCATTATCCTTATTTTCATAATAATCACTGTGTATTAAGTATTTATTTTAAATGTTAGGGCATAAGTATATTTACAAAGTGAGCATAAACTTGCTCCCCTCCACAAATTTCTGGAAAAGGGTCATACAGATGAGTGGGTTGCAAACTTCTTCATTTCAAAACACACAGAAAATTATTATATATGAATGGTCTCTTGGGGCAAAGGAGTGAGGCTGCAAAAACCCTGATATAAAAAGCACAGGATTCCCTGTGTGAAGGACTGAGCAGGATTAAACTAGCCTGTTATGTACCTTTGTCTGAAATGAAAACATGCACCTCCTATGGACAATAGAAACTTAGAGACAGTGTGTATGTCCTGGTGAGATAAAAGTTGATAATTATAGTCCATTTTGCAGCCCCTTACATCTAGAAGTATTGTGAACATCCCACACAACCATATCACAGCGGCCCTAAGGTTAAGGACAAATGTTCTGAAGCACCTGTCACTAACACACCACCTGGAATGTTCTAATATAGTCAATGGACAAAGAGCAAAGAATTAAAGTACTATTACTGAAGTACGTATATAAAGTAATACTAATATTTACAATTACATGTGAACACAAAGAGTGCACTTTATAGAATGGAAAATGGAGAATCTTGCAACTTGGATGCTTGGACATAGAATACAATATTTTTCTTTCCTTCAAGTAGACTCAGGAAGACTTCAACTTCATGATGTGATGGGTAATTTTATGGTTAATCTCCACGCCCAGTTGTTTGATCAAACACTAGTCTAGATATAATTGTATTGTGTTGATGTGTGATACGTATATACACATACATACACACATACACATATATTGATTTTGGTTTTCTGGATAACCCTGCCTGATGATACATGTGGAAAGGGGAAAGACCCAGAATACTGAAGTAGAACACAGTCAGAGGATTGACACTACCCAACTTTGTCCTACTCTAAAATTACAGTTATCATGGTAGTGTGGGGCTGATGAAAGAAAAGACATAAGTAGAAATGAAACAGAATAGAAAACCCAGAAATATACTCACGCCTCATACATCAGTACAGTTCATTGATCCTTGACAAAGGAGTATAGACAACTAAACTGAGAAACTACAATCTTTTCAACAAATAGCCCTGGCTATCCAGATGCAAATTTGAATCTAGTCACAGACCTTAAACCTTTCACAGAAACTAACTCAAAATAGGTCGTAGAGCCAATAGATTATAGACCATGGATTTAGTTACTAAAAATGTATCAATTTCAGTTAATCTATTCTAACAAATTTGCCCCTCCAATACAAAATATTAAAAATAAATAAAGCAAATAGACTAATGCACTAAATGTTAGGTATACTACATATTTGCAGTTGTATTTTCAAATTTGAAAAGTAATGTGGTAGTTTATATATTCAAATAGTTTCAAAATAAGAATAAAAAAGTATTTTAGTATTATTCACGAAATTGTTCTGCTGAATCAGAAAGGAAACACTACATATTGTTACTTTCCTACAATTATTGTCTTAATATTTATTGAAATCCAGGCATGCCTTGTATATATTTGGAGCCAAAACTCTAGAGAACATTTGTCCATACTTTCAAGGGTATCAGGTAGTTACGTATATATAAACACAAAACTGTGTGATAAGTATTATGAGCATGTAATATTTGCACTGAATTCAAGAAGGCTTCCTAGAAAAGAAGTTAATGATATATTTTGAAGCTAGAGTAGAATTTTTTCAGATAACTTACTTGTTTGGAACATTCTGGATAAAGGTAAAGTTGTTTTGCTTTTGTTCTTTTTTAGATCCCCTGCAAAATCTATTTTTATAGCAGTTAATCACAAAATATTTACTGATGACTAAGATAGGTTGAATGTTTTTCTTAATAATTTCTTTAAAATATAGCATTCTTTCCTTTTATTGTGTTTGAAGCATTACCACAAAAGTATTTATCCTGATTTTAGAAATGAAAAATAGAAGAGTGATACTGACTCACCTTGATGTCTAATAAATATTCATACTAGGTAGGACTCTATCTGGCTAATCAGTGCTACGTTTTATGAGAGGGTATCTTAGATTTTTCAGGATGTCCCATTTTACATTGCCACCAACAATGAATGAGTGTTCCTATTTCTCTACATTCTCTCCCCCCAATATGTAATCGTAGCCAATCTAGTGAGCTTGAAATGGTATATCATTGTGGTTTTGATTTACATTTCCCTTTTAACTAATGATGTTGAGCATCTTTTCTTGTGCTTTTTTTTTTGCCATTCTTATATATCTTTGGAGATATATTTATTCAAGTCCTTTGCCCATTTTAAAAATTAAGTTGTCTGTCTTTTTTGTGGGTAAGTTGAAGGATTTCTTTGTATGTGCTGGATAGTAAACCTTTATAAAATATGTGATTTCCAAATATTTTCTCCCATTGTGTAGAGTTTATTTTATTTTCATGATAAAGTCCTTTGAGGCAAAAAGATTTTTAATTTTGATGAGATCCCATTTATCGATTTTTCTTTGGTTGCTTGTGCTTTGGGAATAAAATCCAAGAAAGCATAGCCTAAAACAACATCTTAAGTAGTCTCCTCTATATTTTCTTGAGGTGTTTATTAGCTTTGGCTCTTATATTTAAGTCTTTGTTCCATTTTATGCTGATATTTGTATAAGGTGTGATATAGGGGTCCTCCATTGTTTTGCAAATGAATAAACAGTTTTCCCAGTACCATTTTTTGGAGAGATTATTTTCTCCCAATTGAGTGGTCTTTTGTCCCCTTGTCAATAATCATTGAGCCATAAATGTGAAAGTTGATTTCTGAACTCTCAGTTCATTTCCCCTGGACTGTGCCTGTCCTTGCACCAGTAACATGCTGTCAATTACTGTGGCTTTGTGATAAGTTTTATTACAAAGTGTTGGTTCTCCAAATTCATTCTCTTTTTTTCAGATGGATTTGGCTATTATGTGCCTCTAACTTTTACATATAAATTTGATGATTAGCTTAACTATTTCTGCAAAGAATGCTCTTGGAATTTTGATTACATTGAATCTGTAAATAGCTTTAGGTCAAATTGACATCTTAATCATATTTAGCCTTCCCATCCATGAACAAAAATGTCCTCCCATTTATTACAATCTTCTCACACTCACACACACACACACCCACGCACAAAATATATACTCTTTTCATCTTGAGCGTTTCCTTCTTTTCCTAGTTTTCTAATTGTTTATATGAAGAAGAGGTGCTGGATTTTGTTAGATGTATTTTCTTCATTAATGGATATAATCATGTCTTTTTTCCCCCTTCATCCTAATAATATAGTGTATTACTCGATTTTCTTAGGTTGAACCACTCTTGCATAGTAGGGATAAATCTCTCTTGATCATAGTGTGCAATTCTCTTAATGTGCTATTGGGTTAGCCTTGCTATGATTTTGCTGAGAATGTTTGCATCTATATTTATAAAAGATGCTGGTCTGTAGTTTTCTTTTCTTTTGGTATTTTCATCTGGCTTTGGTGAAGGTGATGTTGGCCTCATAGAATGAGTTAAGGAGTGTTCAAACTTCTTAAATTTTTTGGAAGAGTTTGAGTAAGATGCTTTAACACAGTTTTACTCATTGTGTTATCACAATTCAGAGTAATAGATGTGATTATTATTCCCACTTTACAGGCAATGACACAGAGGCTCAGAGGAGTTAAGATTGGTATTAATTCTTCCTAGAATATTTGTTAAAATTCCTCCCGTGAAGCTATATGATCTTCGGCTTTTCATTGTTGGAAGGTTTTTGATAACTAATTCAATCTTTTTGCTACTTATTGGTGTGTTGAGAGCTTCTATTTCTTCTTGTGTCACTGTAGGCACTTTGTGTGTTTCTAATAATTTGGAAAGAAAATTGGAGAAATTGGAAAGAAATCAGGGGCCATGGGCCCCAAACAATTATAAAATCTAAGGCGGCAAACTCCATTAGATTTCAAGGTCTGGGAGTCATCTATGGATAGACATTTTGTTTTTCAAGCCTGATAGAGCAGGAGCCCCACCTCTTATAAATGCTTGCATAACAGCCATGTTCTCCTTGAATCTCTTTGTTGAGAATTTGGATGGTAGCCAGGTTCTCCACAAACCCTGAAGCAGAAGCCCCACCCTCTCTGATAATAGGGTGGCAATTCTGTACCTGAACAATAAGATAGAAAGCCTACCCTGTCCCAGAGCAGAGGCTGAAGTTCCATCCCCTCCAAGCACAGGACTTGACTTGCCCTTTTCATACAATGGGCGGGCCCACTCTCTTGTCCTGAGAAGATTTCTTCAGTCTAAGCCCCAGTTTCCATGATTCTGACCTTGAAGTTATTTTGTCTTCAATTAGTCTCTTCTATGTTATTTTTGGTATATGTGGTTGAGATTCCATTCAAATAAATCTCACAAAAATCTAAAGATTTAGCAAGTTGTTCACAGGGGACTAAACCATCAAATAATAAAACTTTCTGCAGATCTTTCCTGCTTACTGGCATTTCCGGACCTGACTTCCACTGAAATGACTGCCTGGTTCCATGTTCAATTAAACCCTAATATAGAGTCCTATTCCCTGGGTACTTGTTTTCTATTCTAATCTATTCTATATTCAAATACTAATCTCAGATCTGTCTGGAGAAGCTCAGAATTTTCCAAACCATCAATTTCTGATGTATTTGCTTAAGAGTTCAGTTTTCAGCTTATCCCTTTCCTCTCAATTTCACTATAATCTGCAAGGAGAAACCAGGCTGAGCCTTCCACACATAGATTTGAAATTCTTCAGCTAAATATTCAAGCTTGTCATTTTTGAGTGCTGCTTTTTTTCTGATGTCAGAGCACAGTTTTGCCAAATTCTCTGCCACTTTAAACCAAGGGCTGCCTTTCCTCTAGCTTCCAATGGCGGATTTATCATATCCTTCTAATGCATCACTGGGGCTACCTTAAGAGTCTGTATTTCTATCAACATTCTGTTACATGATAAATAATGCATTTTCTAAGATGATACGAAGTTCCTCTACAGCTTTCACTCATTTTTGAGTCCTCACAATTCTTACACCTCTACCTGTTACCCATTTCCAAAGTTATTTTCACACATTTGTATTTATAATGGCAGCACCTTACTCTTCGTACCACAATCTGTTTTAGTTTCCTAGCCTGCTCAAGCAAATACCATGCAATGGGTTGGCTTGAACAATGCGAATTTATTAGCTCACAGTTTTGAGGCTGTGAGAAAGCACAAATCAAGGCATCATCAGGCAATGTTTTGTCTCTAAAGATTGGTGTCTGAGGTTGGCTGTCCATAATCCTTGGTCTGGGCTTCTCTGTCATATGGCAAAGGACATGGCAGTCCCTCTGACCTTTCCCTTCTCTTCAGGGTTCCATTGATTTTCAGCTTCTTGCTTCCCATGGCCTTCTCTCCTATCTGCCTGAGTTTTATTCTGCTTATAATGGACTCCAGCAATAGGATTATGACCCATCCTGGCTGAGGTGGGCCAAACCTTAAATGAACTAACCTCATTAAAGAGGTTCACACTTTGTGTTCCTGTACATACAGGAATAGATTGTGCTTAGGAACACATTTGGTCGTGGTATGTACATTGCCAAGCCATCACAGTAGGTATCTTTATCTCAAAGCCCAAGGAAAATTCTTAACGTTACAAGACTCTAGAAGTGATATAACAAGATAAACCTAAATAATCTTGCAGATGAAATTTGCCTTATAGCTAAATTACTTTTAAAAATATGCTGGTATTTCTTTTCTTCTTTCAAAACATTTTACATAAAATCTTCTTTGCACAACACATGGTGATAATAAAATGTACATCAGGTTAAATAGCTCCAGAAGAAGTGGGGAAGGAATTATATAGGAGTGCCTCCTATAGCCCAACAGTTGACATTTATTTCACATAGTCACTCTGGGTTGGGCATTTTAAAAATATATAACATATGAATAAGCACATGGTGGTTAAATTACTCATCTAGTTCCATACAGCTAGTGTATAGAAGAGTCAAAATTCCCATCTAGATATGTATACAAAAAATCCTGTGCTCTTTACCCTATAATGTAAAACACTCAGAGGAATCTAAAATATATAAAATACAACCCATCACTTTACAGGATATGTAAGAACATAGAAGCCCAAGGAAGAGCTGTGAAAGAGCTGTCACAAGTATGTAGATAATTGACTTCCAGTTCTAGATCCAGACAGAATTGACACTTGCCTTCTTATTTTTCCCCACTAAGTAGAGTTAAAACCCTCAATATGACATATAAAATACATATTAAAAAGCTCTGAAAGATGGACAGTAGAAAGCAGATGAAAGACCTTAGGCACAAAGAAATACAGGATGGTGAGTATCCTGGAAAATTTTGTTTTCCTTGTACATATCAGACATGGTGCTAGAAAAGCTGAAAACTGGGAAACTCCAACCAATGCAACAAAAAAAGCACCAATAAAAGAGTTCTCTCTCTAGTCAAAGGACCAGCAAACTAAAGAGGGCAAAAAAAAAAAAAAATCAGAATAAGAAATATCTTATACAATAACTGCTCTACTCTAGCCAACCACCATGGATAAAACAGTGGCGCTGCCACTACTTCCATTAATGGCCAAGTGGGGAGCCTACATTTAGACTCTTGCCAACTCTAGTGAGATATCCTGTTTCCTCATATAGGGGTGGATTCACAAAAGGTGTATTGGGAAACCAAGACTTCCACCACCATTCCACATTTCTTTTCTTGTGAAAAGACAATCAACAGGCACTAACACCGAGATGATCCCACTGTTGGAATTATCTAACAAGACTTTCAAAGCAGTCATCATAAAAATACTTCAGCAAACAATTGTGACCTGCTTGAAAAAATTAAGAAAAAGATTCAGATAATCTCAACAAAAAATTTAAAGATTTGATTTGATTTGATTTAATTTAAAATTGAAATTTTAGAACTGAAAATAAAATAACTGAAATTCAAGGAAGGATATGCTCAACCACAAAACAGAACGGACAGATGGGAGAATCAGTAAACTTAAATATTCAGCAATAGAAATTATCAGTTCTAAAAAACAAAGAGAAAATTGTCTGAAAAAAATTAGTAGTGCCTCAGGAACTTGTGGACTACAATGAAAAAATGTTTTAAATTCATGCAATCAGATTCCTAGCAAAAGAGAAAGAGGGCAGTGCTGAAAAAGTATTCAAAGAAATAATGGCTGAAAAGATCCCAAATATGACAAAAAAGTAAAACCCACATAAACCTATAGATTCAAGAAGCTGAGCAAAATTTCAAAACAGGGAAAACCCAATGAAACTCATGGATGACTCATCAGAATGGAGCTACAGATAACCAAAGACAAGAAAAAAAGTCAAAAATAGCAAAAGAGAAACTATACCTTTCTACAGGGAAAAACAATTCCAGTTGCAGTGGATTTCTCATTAGAAACCATGAAGGTTAGAAGGAAGTGACTGACATTTGTCAGATGATGATATGAAAGAATTGTCAGCCCAAGTTCCTATAGCTTTATGAAATTATCCTGTAGGGATGAAGAGAAATTAAGGCATTCTGAGATTAAGAAAAACCAAGAGAATTTCTTATCAAAATCACTCTAAAAGAATGGCTCAAGGAAATTCTTAAATCAGAAAAAAAAAAACAATGAAAGAAGGAATCTTGGAATATTAAGAACAAAGAAAGAGCAACAGAGAGTAAAAACATGAGCAAATACAGTACACTCTTTTTCTTGTGTTTTCTAAATTACATTTGATGGCGGTAGAAAAATACTGTTAAATTTTCATGATGTAATATAAATGTACAAAGAAACATTATACAATGTCTAGATGAAAACATAAGGTGATGACTTTTTAGATATGATAAAGGCGCTATTGATGAAAGACAAATTATGTTGGAGTTTGCTAAAATTAAACACTTCTTCTCTACAAAGGATGCTTGAAAGAATGAAAGCAAAAGCCATAGACTTAGAGAAAATATTTATAAAACATATATCTAATAGAGGACTTGCATCCAAAATATAGGAAGAATGTTTAAAACTCAAGTTAAATAAACAACCCAATTCAAAATGGGTAAAAGAGCTGAACAGACACCTCACTAAAGAAGATAAATTAACAGCACTAAATGCTGATGAGGATGTGAAGTGATAGGAACTCCCACTCATTGCCGGTGGTAATTCAAAATGGCAAAGTCACTTTAGGAGACAGTTTAGCAGTTTCTTACAAAGCTAAATACAGGCTTACCACATGAGTCAGCAATTGCATTCTTAGATATCTGCCCAAAGGATTGAAAACGTATGCCCACCCAAAAACTTGCACCCAAATGTTTTTTTGCTGCTTTATTCATAATTGCTTAAAATTGGAAGCAGTCAGATTGTCCCTCAATAGGTAAATGTATAAACAAACTGTGGTACATCCATACTATGGAATATTATTGAACAATAAAAGAAATAAGCCGTTAAGCCATGAAAGAACACAAAGGACACTTAAACACATATTTCTTAGTAACAGAAGCCAGTTTGAAGTCTGCATAGTCTATGATTCCATATATAGGACATTCCAGAGAAGGCAAAACTATAGAGACAGTAAGGAGATTTGTGGTGGCCATGGGTTTGGGGCTGATGGCCAAGGGGAAGAGGGAAATAGAAAGGAGAAAAATAAGTGGAGAATTGGTAGGTCTCTGAAATTGTTCTGCGTACCATAATAGTAGAATTATGAGATTATGAATTTGCCAAAACTCATAGAATTGTTCAACCCAAAGAGCAAACCCTAACTAAACTATATAATTTTGTTTAATTATATAGTTTAATATTAATGCATCAATACTGATTTATCAATTATAACAAATGTATCATACGAATATTAATAATATGGGAAACTGTGTACATGGTGATTCTGTTCTTTCTGTGCAATTATATCTATGCTTAAAACTGCCCTGAAAATAAAGCTTATTATATTTTTTAAACTATCAGTTAATGGCAAAACTTTATGTGAACACTCCTTTTCCAGTATTAGTTTCAACATGAACACATTTGACATTTTCTTCTCCATAGTGGTCACAGGAATCGCAAATTTCTATTTAATCTGTCATTATATATATATATATATATATATATATATATATATACACACACACACACACACAAGCATATATGTTTAAAATTTAAAAAAAAACTAACCACTTTTTTGCAAGTTTAAAAAGTTGTGCTTAGAAGAAACAAAATTTGTCCTCAGATATATTAGGTTATTTGTTGAGATAATCTGATGAAGTTAAAAGTGAAATTGTTGTTATTTCTCAAGTTGGTTTCCATTTTTCACTTTATCAATGAATCTGAAAATCATACTTCTAGTGTTGCCCTCCTTTTTGCTTCTTCCTCCAATCTCTCATGATACTCTATCATAGTCATCTGTAGGAGAACATCATATTACCATCAATGTCATTTTGAATGACAGCTTATCCTAATGGGCTGTCTCTTCTATTTCATGATTTCCCATAAAGGATTCAGCTTCAAGTTTGCTCTTAACCCAACATTTGCAGTATATGTCATATTATTGAATGTGCAATTTTCCTTAATCTAATTCTTTCTATGTTGTTTTCACATTCACTAGAGAGTATATTCTTTAAGTAGAGATTTTGCTCCATCTAGTTCTCTAATTCACCATAGAAATTAGCCTTGTAGCTGACAAATGGAAGGTAACTAACAATTATTTTCAAAGAAATGAATAAATAATGTTCACAGCTTTTCTGAGTTCCATTTGGCCTCTTTTGCCAGATGAAAAATATTTCTCTTATAATTTTCCCATTTAAAAATATTCATTATTAGGTTAATGTGAATGTCTTTGGTCACATTCTCTTACTTTTTTCATGGTATTATAATTTATGTAAAATACATAATATTAAATTGTTTTACTATCTCAACTTTTTAAACTCATGGAATTATAACATGTTAATTGTTACATTTTTAAAGAATGAATGGATGCTATTCTAAGAACATATGTGTCTTTCATCATTTAAACAATCACAGCATTTTCTATTTTATTTATTATGTGTTATTTTCCAGTTTTATATTTGATTAACAATATGATACATTTTGCTTATGTAAGCTTTCTTCTTACCAGTTCCAGCTTTAATGTATCTTTCTTATGGTCTCCATGCAGAAACATCTGCGAGATGGATCACATAATTATTTCTCTAAATTTATAGACATAAGAAACTTCACTTGTGGGGGTGCAAGGATAGTTCAATGGTAGAATTCTTGCCTGCCATATGGGAGACGTCTGTCGATTCTTGGCCCCTGCACTTCCCAAACAGAAAAAAAATTCAACAAATGGCACTGCAATAATGGGATACTCACTGGAAAAATAATGAAATGTGACCCCCACTATACAGCATACAAAAAAAAAAATACAACTTCACTTGTAAACTTAATTTCAGATGCATTCAAACTTTTACTCAAGGTAAAATATCATTTTAAATAATATTTTTATTAGCTTGTAAACTTAAAATTTTCACTGGGTAAAGATAGGCAACCCAAAAACTTTTCTCAGTCTTCATTGAGCCAGGTGTTGTATAAACACTTTTCTATATGCTATTTAAGTTTATTCTTACAGTAATTAGGTGATGTAGATATTAGTCTTATTTACATTAGAGGAAAAAAGCAAGGTTCAGAGAGTGTGAATAACTTGTCTAGAGGTTTCTCTTTATAAGTGTAGAAGACAAAGAATAAAAAAATTAAGAAAAAGTGATCTAAAAAACCTTTTTTATAATCAAGGAAGAATGTAACTCCATTGTTTAGATCACCCAAATAACGATGTGTTCACCCCTCTTGTGACCTTGAAAATAGCATACTGAATATTTTAAAGCATTTTTTTTTTGCTGAATAAGTAAAACGTATCAAAGTTGTGTAAAAAGCTCTAGAGAGCAAAAAGCAGTTCAATTTATTCACAAAGTAATTAAAAGATTACAGAACATTCATTTCCCTCAGGTTGGAATCATTTCATCTCCACCTTTTATTTCTATTCTCGTCTTGATGATCAATCACTTATGCTCAGTAACCTGTCAAAATGTGCTGGATTAACATCTTGGGGATGCTTTGCTCATCTTTCCCTGTAAAATTCACACATTTTACTAGGACAAAGAATTCAATTTGGAAACTCACACATTTTAATAGGATAAAGAATTCAAATTTGTGTTTGGAAGGAAGCAAAAGCAGAGAGTACATCAAAATCATATTGCTTTGATATTCTTTATTGTTTTATTTTTGTTGGTTAAAAGCATATCTGATTATTATGGTAAATGCATTCTTCAACTGGAAATTTTCAGCATTATATCTAGAAACATATGTTACAATTTTAACCAAAATGGAGAAAAACATGCGTCTTCTATTTGTAAATCCATTGATGACTCATAACATTCTGCCACAAATAATCAAAGTAAAATCAGCTTTAGTTAGAAAGAAACAGTGTATTGCTCATTTTACTTTTCTTCTGTCTATGGTTAAAGTCTTTCAAGTTCATTGCTTTCATACTAACAATTTTACTTTACTTCTTTAAGGATTAGTAACTTTTGTGGACTAATAAAAGAATGACACATACAAAGTTCCAAAAAATTTATTAGGCATTCAAGATTAATAACAAAAAATAGTTTTAAACAACTAGAGATCCAGCAAGATTGGGCATCTTTAAACAATTTATAGAAGTTAGGCTTTATTCTACTACAATTAATGAAAGACAAACCAAATATAGCCTAAAGAATAATATGTGTTCTTTCTAAAAATAAGATCAAAGAAACAGATTTATTATTTGACATAACAAGAATTCAGGAGAAAGGGTAGCTTCAGTTTAGCTAATTTAGCAACTCAGTGTTTTGATCAAGAATCTACATGCTCTTTCTCAACTGCCATCCTCAGTCGTCAGCAATGTCTTCCTTGAAAGTAAAGAAATGTCTTCAAAAATTCTAGGTATCATCATTTCACTTAACAGCATCCAAAGTCACAAAAACTGGGAGAATCATTGTTATCTGCTTCTGCTACTTTTTAAGGTTGAAAAAACTTTTCAGGAAATGCCTCAGCAGATGTCTCCATACATTTTATTTTGCCAGGCTTGCATCACATGTTCACAGCTGAAGCAATCAATGGTAGAGGAAATGAATCCTTCATGAATGGCTTAGACTTTCTATGTTTCAAGTTCAAATGAATACATTTGACCACAATCTGGTTTATATTACCAACAAATAAGGGAAGTGGCTTTGGATAGGCAAACAATAGTGACTGCCAATACTTTTTGTGGTGCTAAAACTCTGAAGTGTTTTTTTTACTTCTGGTTGTGTGATATGAATTATCAACGGACAAATAGAAATTTAGTGTTCAGCTAAGTTCACAAGGACAATTAATTTCCCTCTTCTGAATGTTGTTCTATTATATGATATACTGGGATGGATGTAAAAAATTAGTCTGAACCATGATCTTATGTCATTTAGTTGATATGAGCATATATAGACATATATAGAATATAATTTAAAACATGGCAATGAGTAAAGAATGTAATGATAAATTGTGGGTGTTTTTAGGTGAATAGAACACAAGGTAGTATAAAATAAGGTGAAGTAATGTGATAAAGGCAATAGCCACAAAAGGAAGAAGAAATAAATGAAGGCTCAGCCTGCAGTGGAAATCTCTGTGGAAGAGTTGTGGGTTGAACACAATACTGGGGTATGAATAGATTTCAAGTAGGGTTAGAGCAGAAATGAAGCTTTTGGGATTGGCGGAGCAGAATAAACAGATACATGGAAACAAAACTGTTTTACTAAGTGGAATCTGTCTGAAGAGTAGTGAAGAGATGGAGGGCATATGGTTAACAGGAGAAAAGTCAGAATTCAAATTTAATTTTTGAAAACTTTCCCTTTCAAAAGATCAAACATCAAGTTCCTTTGGATAGAAAACTATGGGGAACATAAAAGAGTTCTCAATATTTCCTGTGACAGATTCACCATTATTATTTATTCATGTCGAATTTTGGAAAGGCACTTAACTCCTCTGAGCCTCTGTATCATCACCTGTAAAGCGGGAATAATAATGATACATATTGCTCTGAGTTGTGGTAACACAAAGAGCAAAACCACGTTAAAGCATCTTGCATATGTAATCGACACATACGAATTCCTTCTTTCTTGTGACATGGAAGTTCAATGTGCATATATTATTAACAACTCCGGGTAACTATATATTGGCATGGAACTCACAATGAATTTGAAATGTTGAGAATCAATGGAGTTAATTGCTTCAGAAAGTATTTGATATAAAACCAATGAGCAGAAATCTTTCCAACAAAATATTTCCCTCAGTGTTAGTATCATTTGTAAGACTGACACTTGCTGGATAATTTTAAGATTTAAATCAAATGCTGATGAATTTGTCAGTAAAATATGTAGACCAATGCCATTCATTAATAGGTAGCAGTGGTCTATAAATATTTCATGAAGTGACACTCATATGCAAATGTTTGGAACTAAGAAGCTATTGTTATAATGAATTTAATTCCAATGGGTCTTTTCTACAGTATTCTCTGTTAAAAGTACATTTAAAAATCAATTTTAAACTGGCTGAAAATAAAGAGCAATGATCCATTTGGAAAAAAAACACTAAACTATCGATGCCTGCCATAAGAATTTTAAATCTGAACTTAATAGCATTGAACAGTCAGTCTCATAAATAGTTGAGTGAAGAGGGAGTCTTTACATGGTTACATGTTATTAATGTATACCTGTTAAGAAACACGTAGCTCCATCCATCGTGCACTGTTATCTTCTCTCCAGACCTCACAGAATTACATTTTACGTATCAGTATTCAAGTGTAAAATTGGAAGTAAATTTTGATCACCTAAAATGTAGTATTTACTACATACCTTGCAAACTGAGAGAGGTTTAAAATCAATGAAATTTCATCCAACATGATGGTCTTATTCGCATTACTTTAAGTTTATTGTATTGTGTGGCATTATCTCAATAGATAAAACCATTGTGTGGTACTAATTTCAGGTTACATATTTAAATTCATGGTTTTTCCCCACAGTTAGTGTGTTTCAATTAGATTTACATGTTTTAAACCACTCTAATAAATCCATTTTATGTATTTCTCATTATTTATATCTTCTCTGCAAAAATGCCAATCAAATATGACTATCTGTGAGGTTTGCCCAAGAAAAAGTACAAACATACTATCTCAACCCTTCATTTATTCCCCTTGCTGTAACATGAATAAAGCAAAGTGATTTTCTAGGGGAAAATTGCTAACATTTATTGTTTACAATGAAAGTGAAAGTTAGCCCCTATCCTAATAACAAAAAGGAAGACACACCTTATTTAAAATAAAAAGGTCAAATTATCCTACTGCCCATTTTCCTAAACAGATATCTATTAATCTATAGACCATACCTTGTTATTTCCAAACTCAAGTACTTTTTTTGAATGGGCAGGCACCAGGAATTGAACCTGAGTCTAGGGCATGGCAGGCAAGAACTCTGCCACTGAGCCACTATTGCCCACCCAAGTACTTTTATATGTCTACTGTGGCATGTTTTGAAGATGAACCAACTTAAAATTTTTTACTCTTTGTTCAATCTTTATTTATTGGGTATTTATTGATTATCAGACACCATGCTAAACTCCAGACATACTTTATTGTCCCCAATAATGCACAGTATTTCTATTTATGGAGTGAGTACACCATCTAGATCGGTAAATAAAAAAAATTAATTAATTAGACATCTATTAGTTTGGGAAAGGAAAAAATACATTAAGGAAAACTATAATTTATGCACACGTGAAATATTTCTTGCTTTTTTTTTTTTAGCTCAGTATTCATCACTGCTTATAAAGTGTGACACTTTAGAGAACATGTAAAAGGGTAAGCACCTTTAGGAAGCAAAATTAATAAGAGAAGATTGACTTCTCAGACAGAATCCTTGGTGGTACATGGCCTATATGTTGACCCCAACTCCAAATGTCATCTTTCCAAAATTTCTGCTTTTTTCCAATTCATTTTTTTAGTCTTAAATTCTACCAAACACAGCAATTTGCATGAATAAATATCCTGTTTGAGAAACACTAACACTTTAACAGTTTACACATAAAAATATGTTCTTAGTTCCAAACAATAAATATCCTAAGTTAAGATAGAAATATTCCTGAGATATTTACAAATCTCCCTAGGATAAAAAAAAAAATTAAGCAAAATTGCTTCATTGTTATAACCCAAGATCAGTGACATGGAAACATGGAATATGCTGATGGCAAGATGGGATAGGAATATATTTATGAAATGTTGTGAGTTTCACAAAGCTGGTTCAGACTGGAGCTGTATTCCAGCAGGGTGGCCTAAGGTTTATGTGGTCTCATGAGAGAGCATGGAAAAGACAGTGATGAAAAAGAAGACAGACTATCACAAGTGAAATCAAAACAACTGGCCAGGAAAGGAAGAGGCCTTTTTTCCCTCCAAATCTTTTCTCCAGGGACTCAGGAATAACAGCCAAATAATGGGTTAAAGCAGCTATTTGTGGATCTGTTTGGGAAACACTAACACTTAAACCAGTTTATACATAAGAATATGTTCTTAGTTCCAAGAAACTGACTCATAAATGCAGTTTTGGAATATAATCCATTCATAAATTGCGATCTCTTCATTTAATTACATTCAGACAAAATTCCTTTGACTCATAAATAAATTAAGCAAATAATTTCCTTCCCAAACATCTGTTAGTAGGAATTGAGATCTTGTACACCAGATACAACATGCTTTGTAATAACATGGATGGTACAACCTTAGAAGCATAGGAACATTATGAAGTCACGAGTTCTTTTGGGTCTTATTAGTCATGATTAACCATTTATTCATACTCTTTCCTAAAAGATTTTAGTTAGGATGTTTGACAGAAATAGATGTGAACTTCATTTCTTTGTTGAACAATATGAAGGAATCATTATTTTTGAAGATAATCAACTCTGAGACTATTACTAATGACCTTATCTTTCATTTTATAATATTATTTTGAAAACCCATTTGCATTTTTATAGCTGAAATTAATTAAATACATTTGACTTCAGTGGAATTTGGAACTTTACTGCAGGGAAATAAATCCAATAGTTATTTATTATCACAAATTTAGGAAGTAGTTGATTTCAGATAACATGGGTATAAAATAGAAAAAGGATGTCATCAAATAGAATGTTTAACAAAATTGGTTAAATGGGAATGAGCCTTCCTCCAAAATTGTATGCAATATATCCTAAAGTGACAATAACAAAAGTCAGATATTATATCATGTTATAATACTTGCGTGAATACTTTGAATAGATATTCAGTGTGTGTGGTATGCTAGGTACAGTTCTAAGGCTATATATAAGTATGTTATTTAATCTGCCACAAAAATCTATAAAATAGGCATCAGATTTGTGACTTTTGAAAATAAAAAAATTGAAGCAGAAAAACTTTAAACACCATGTTCAATGTTACACAGATAATAAAAGCTTCAAGATATATAGCTTTGTAATAGAGTATATGTATATTATTAACATAGTAAAATAAGTATCTTGTGTAATTAATTGTTAAATAATTTAGATGCTGCATCAAAACTTTCATTAGTCTTTTGGAGACTTATGGAGGAATTTAGTGTTATAATGTATTCACATATGTTTAGGAGCTCCTAATTCCTATGACTAAAATATAGATGTTAATTTCCTTATTTTTAAAAGAAAATTTATTATTGCATATCTGCAATTATCTGGGTCTTCTCAATAAAATGCTCTTTTGAAGAAACTGTTAGAATTCAGAAATAAAGATAAAAGAGAAGTGAGAAAAGGAAGGATAGAAAGAGGAAAGAAGATAAGGGTTGGAGGGAGGGAGAAAGGAAATAAGGTGCAAAGGAAAATGGGAGGAAAGAGGAAAAGAAAAGGAGAAAAAGATAAAGAGACCTAGTAAAAGAAAAGAATTAGATTTTTTTCTTCATAGACATGTTTCTGCAACTCCACCCCCACCCAGTAAATTAAACCAATACACAAATGTCTTTAGTGCAGGGCGTTATATAACAATTCTTACAAGAAGTATATAAATGAAGTGAGCATCCAAAGGCAGTAAAATATATGCGGATACCGATCCAGGTAAAGAAGAAAAGTGATATATGTGTAACTACTTAAGACATGGTGATGATAAAGTACAGACTTTATTAGTGCATGGAGCATTCATTTGTTTACCTAATACAAACATTAAAACATAGTGGAAAAGTAAGAAGTAATATTTCAGAAAATGTATTCTCTATCAGTTATCTATTACTATTAATAAATCACCTTCCAAAAGTTCTGACTTTCAATCAGTCATTCATTATGCCTCATAAATTTGTGAGTTGACAATTTGAGCTTAGTTGGTCATTTCTTCTATCAGTTCTTCTCTTGTCTCTCATGCAGCTGCAGTCCTGCAGTCTTGACTAGGGCTGGATCATCTGAGATAGTCTCACTCACATGTCTGGTGGATAGTGCCAGCTTTCGACTGGGCTCTCCTGGTTCTCTACCATGTGTGCTCTCTTCTACCATTAGGATAGGTTGAACTTCTTTATGTGATAGAGGAAGTGTTCTAAGAAGGTTAAAGCATAAGGTGCATGTCTCTTTAGAGTATAACCTTAGAAGCCATACAGTGTCACTTCTGCAATATTATATTGATCCAAAATAAGTCATAAGTTTCTCCTAGATGCAAGAGTTGAGAAATAAACCACAGCTCTTGATGGAATAAAAGTCATATTGCTAGGAGGTCTAGACACAGACATAAATGATGCATGAAAGGCAATTATTATGACAATCTACACAGGGTCATTAATTTTTTTTTGAATTATCCCATGAGTTTACAAACATGCTATTAATTCTTCTGTCTATAAAAACAACAGATTTTCTTGACTTCACTTCTCCTTTCAGATGGCTCATCATTTCTTTTGTTTCCTTTTATAGCAAACATCCTTCAAAGAGTAATTTGTCATCACAGTATTCAATTTCTCTCCTCCCATTCACTCTTAACACTCAACCCAATCTGCTTTAAGTCCTCATCATTCCACCAAAATTATTCTATTCCAATTCATCAATGAGCTCCACATTGGTAAATCTAATAATCAATTCTCAGTTCTCATCTATAAAACATAGGTGTTGATATTACTTACAAAATTGTTGTAAGGAATAAATGAGATAGTTTATATGAAAACACTTTAAAAAAGAAAAGTACATGAGTGACATCATGGAAAAGGTGTGTTTTAATTTGTAACCTGCCAGAATATGTTATACCAGAAATGTAAAGGCTTTTAAAAAGGTAATTTAATAAGTTACAAGTTTATTGTTTTAAAGAAGTGTCCAAATTAAGGCACCAACAAGAGGTTAACTTCACTCAAGAAAGGCTGATGTATCTGGAACATCTATGTCAACTGGGAAGTCACATGGCTGGCATCTGCTGGTCCCTTGCTCCTGGGCTCCATTGCTTTCAGCCTCTGTTCCTGTGGGGCTTCCTCAATTTCCTTCTCTGGGGCTGGATTTAATCTCTTGGCTTCCTTTGACTCTCACCATATTTGGGCTTACTTAACATCCCATGGCTATCTCTACTGGGCTCCAAGCATCTCCAGACATCCATGTCTCTGTTCTCTGAAGCAACTGTTCTCCATGTGAATACATCTACTTTTTCTGTTGGCTCTGAGTTTTCTGTTGTTTCTGACTCTCTCCAAAATCCTCTTTTAAAGGATTCCAGTAAACTAATCAAGACCCACCTGGAATGGGTGGAGTCACATCTCTATCTAATCAAAGGCCACAACTTTGTGGAGATAATCTAATCAAAAGTCTGCCCTACTATAATAAATTAGGATTAAAACATGGCTTTTTGGGGGTACATAATATTTTCACAGCACAAGGTGAAATGGAGAGCTCCAAGAATTGGTTCCTTTAATGAAGCAACCATTATGTTGGCAAAAACTGACACAATTTATTGAACTCTAAGAATCTAATCAGAAATACCCAGTAAACAAGGGAGCACTTAAAGAAGAAATAGCCTGGCTGACCACTGAGGTAGCAGAACAGAAAATACAAAACAAAGAACACAGTCTTTGAAAAAAATAGTTTGGAAAAGCCACTAAAAAATAACTTTGATCTCAATAATCAACAAACACAAGCTCTTGGGCATAGGAAAAAATTATTTTCAAAATTACTATTATAATATTGAAAATGTCTAGTTTTAACCTGAAATTACAAGACATACAAAGAAAAAAGGAAAACAGGATACAGTCACTGAAAGGTAAAAATGAAATTGACCAAAAAAATAAAGTCCCTGAAGAAACCCAGACATTGGACTTAATCGACAAAAACTTTAAACATACCATCATAACTATGCTTTCAGCTAAAGGCAACCATGGACATACAAATAAATGAATGACACATGAACAAATAGATAATAGCAATAAAAATTAGAAATTGTAAAAATGAACAGCATAGAATTATGGAGGTGAAAGCAAAATACCTACAATGAAAAATAACTAGAGGTATGCAGCAGAGGACTTGAGTAAGTATAAGAAGGAATCACTGAATTTGAATATAGGACAAATGAAATATTCTAATCTGAGGAGCAGAAAGAAAAAGTAATCAAGAAAAATGAACACAGCCTAAGGAACATTTAGGCACAATTATAAATCCCAAAATGAGCATTTTGTGTGTCACAGAGGGAGAAGAAAGGGAAAAATGGCAGCAAGAATATTTGAAGAAATATTAGTTGAAACTTTCCCAAATTTAGGGAGACATGAATATACATCCAAGAAACTCAAAACGCTCCAAGTAGATAAACCCAAAGAGATTTAAACCAACACATATTAGGATCAACTGTCAACAGCCAAAGACAAAAATAATGTCTTGAAGTAAGAAAGAGAGAAGTGACTGGTCACATACAAGACATCACTAATAAGATTAATGCCTGATTTCTTATCAGAGACTATGGATGCAAAAAAAGGCAGTGGGATGACATACATAAAGTGCTGGAAGAAAAAGACAATCAATAACCAAGAATTATATACCTGGCAAAAGTATCCTTTGAAAAAGAAGGAGAGATAAAGACATCCCTGGACAGACAAAAATGAAAATATTTCATTGCTGGTATACCCAACATTCAAGAAATGATAAGGAGAGTCATAGCAGCAAAAAAAAGAATAAAAGTTGGAGGACTGACATTATACAGTTTGAAAACTTACTATAAACTTAAATTAAGTAAAATATTGTAGTATAGGCAGAAAGTTAGGTATATAGACCAATGGAATAGAATAGAGCGTTCAGAAATAGACACATATGTTTATGATCAGTTGATTTTTAGTAAGGGTGCCAAGACCATTCAATGGGGAAAGAGTAGTCTCTTCAACAAATGGTACGATAACAGTTGGGCTTTCACATGCAAAAGAGTAAAGTTGAACTCCTACCTCAGATCACACATGAAAATTAACTCAGAATGCATTAATGTCTTTCATGAGATTGAATTTGGTAATGGATTCTCAGATACTATACCTAAAGTTCAAGTAACAAAACAAAAAGGGCTAAATTGAACTTCATCAAAATGAAAAACCTTTTTTTTACATTAAATTGAAGATGATTGTAGAAAGATATAACTTTTACAATGTGACTGTGGGATTGTGAATACCTTGTGTCTGTGGCTCCTTTTATCCATGGTATGGACAGATGAGTGAAAAAATATGGATAAAAAATAAATAAATAATGGGGGGACAAAAGGCAAAATAAATAAACACTAGTGGTCAATGAGAGGGAGGGATATGGTATATATGAGCTTTTTCTTTTTTCTTTTTATTTCTTTTTTCTGGAATGATGCAAATGCTCTAAAAAATTTTCATAGTGATGAATATACAGCTATGTGATGACATTGTGAGCCACTGATTATACACCCTGTATGGAATGCGTATGTGTGAAGATTTATTAACAAAAATATTTTTTTTTAAAAAAGGACGTTATCAAGAGAGTAAGAAAAAGACCTCCAGAATGGGAAAAAAATATGTGAAAGTCATATACATGATAAGAGACAAGTATGCGGAATATATAAAGAACTCTTACAACTCAGTAATAAAAAGACAAATAACCCAATTAAAGAAATAAGCAAATAGACATTTTTCATAGTAAAATAAGCAAATAGAACTCAACTAGACATTTTTTCAGTTATATATGGTATATATATATATCAAAAAGCACATGTGGCAATTTGAACCTCTGTAACATTAAAAATATACAAATCTAAATTTAAAAAACACAATGAAGTACTTCTTCACACCCACTAGCATATTTATAACTTCTTTAAAAAAGGAAAATAATAGTTGTTGGCTAGCATATGCAGAAATGGGAACCCTCATACATTCCTGGTATAAAATGGTAGAGCTGCTGTGGAAAAGTTTGGTGGTTCCTCACAATATTAAACATGGAGTTAACGTTTGACCTGGCAATTTTATTCCTAGGTATATATCCAATATAATTGGAAATAAAAGTCTACACAAAAACTTCTTCATGAATTTTCATGGCATGTATACAATAGTCAAAATATAGAAAAAATCCAAGTGTCAAGCAACTTATGGATAAACAAAAGGTGGTAAATCACACCATGGAATATTATTTGACCATTTAAATTAATTAAGTACTGATACATATTACAGTGTGAATGAACTTCAAAAGCATCTAAGTAAAGGAAACAAACACAAAAGATCACATTTTGTTTGATTCCATTTAAATGAAATATTCACGGTTTGTAAATCCATAGAGACAGAAAGGAGCTTGGTGGTTGACAGGACCTGGGGAAGGAAGAAATGGTATGTAACTGTTTAGTGGGTATAAAGTTTTATTTTGAGGTTATGAAATTGTTTTGCATCTTAGAGGTGATGGTTGTACAATTTACTAATTGTCACTGAATTGTTCACTTTAAAATGATTAACTTTACATCATGTGACTTTCACCTCAATAAAAAAAGGTACAACTATGAAATAGTTTTTTCAGTTCTTTTTTATTTTTTTGCATAGGCAGGCATGAGGAATCAAACCTGGGTCTCCAGCATGTTTGGCGAGAATTCTGCCACCATCGCACCACCCTGAAGTAGTTTTATTTATAGCAATGTTACCACCTAATAGGAAAAAATAAATGACTGACTTCCATTTAATGTGCTGCATTCTCTAAAATGTGATAATGTTCTAATTAATTATATTCTAAATTTCACTGAAGATTAATTAATAAGCCAAGGGAATAAATGAAAAATTCTCTAACCACAAAATGCATTCAAAATTACTACCATAATATATTAATGCTTGCATAGTCAGAAAAAGTTTCCTCAAAACTTCTAGTTACAAATAAAAGTATAGAATTTTTATTCTCAGCTAAATTTTACTAACCTAGTATAGATACAAAAATTTTAAGATCATTTTCATTAAAATTTTCACATTGCATTTTTAAGATACAGATGAGATTATTTGAGAACTTGTTTCATTTGCTTAAAACAATTGCAAAAACAGCCTCAGTAGTCATTTGGCAGTTACAGCTTTAGATTTATGAGGGAGGACTGTCAAATTTACGTTGAATTTAATTTTTTTAAAAAAGTAAAACAGCATACATTTCCTGAGATCCAAATATATTGTTTAAGGCTGTGGGTAATATTTTAATGGTATAGTAAGTTAAAATTTTGAAATGAGACTCTTAAACAGTATCTACAACAGTCCAATGACTGACCTACACAAAATTACTGAACATGAAATGTCTAAAAAGCGTTTTGGTGACATTTAACCTCCTTAACCACAGCTAGGATGTAAAGGCTGGAAAGCTATAGAAGGATTTAGAAAGGTACTGTTTGTGTTTTGGGACTTTTATTCCTTCCAAGCAGTTGCAGTGAGGGATGCCTTTTCTCCTGAGCCTAATCAGATGCATTTCAGGATGGACTCTCAGAGAGCAGGATGTGGGTCCCCTGCAGTAGGAGGCATACTGTACATTGTGCAGCCCTTGCTGGAAAAATCAGAAGTGCTTCATGCTGACATGCTAATAGGAGTGGGAGTGGGATGGAGGGATGGATATAAATATATTTATTGGCATATTTCTACTTATGTATTTTATTTATATGTGGCAGTTTAGTTAATGGACATCAATTTGCTTCTAATCTTAGTGAGATATCTGAAAACTGGCATTTTAGTGTCACTATGATTTCTTTTTTAGTATTTTTGTTGAGAAATCTTCACACACATACATTCTATAAATGGTGTACAGTCAACGGCTCACAATATCATCACATAGTTGTATATTCATCTCCATGATCATTTTTTCAAACATTTGCATCACTCCAGAAAAGAAATAAAAAGAAAAAACCTCGTACATACCATACCTCTTACCCCTTCCTCTCATTGACCACTAGTATTTCCATCTACCCAATCTATTTTGCCCTCTGCCCCCCCTAATATTTATTTGTTTTGTTATCCATATTTTTTTTGTTATCAATATTTTTTACTCATCTTTCCATACCCTGGATAAAAGGAACATCAGACACAAGGTTATCATAATCACATAGTCACACTGTAAAGCTATATCTATATACAATCATTTTCAAGAATCAAGGCTACTGGAACACAGTTAAACAGTTTCAGGAACTTCCCTCCAACCACTCTATTAGACCATAAACTAAAAGGGGATTGTCATGGTCAGGTTCATGTGTCAACTTGGCCAGGTGGTGGTACCTGTTTGTCTGGTTGGGCAAGTGCTGGCTTGTCTTTTGCTATGAGGACATTTCACAGAATTAAATCATGATCACGTTGGCTATGTCCACAGCTGATTCTTTTTGTAATCAGCCAGGGGGAGTGTCGTATTTAATGTGTGATGCTTGATCTAATCACTGGAAGCCTTTTAAGGAGGATTCAGAAGAGACAGGCTCTCTTCCTGCTTTGGTCAGTGAGTCTCTCCTGTGGAGTGCATTCAGACCCTCTATTGGAATTGTCAGCTTCACAGCCTGCCCTACAGATTTTGAAATCTATGTTCCCATGGTTATGTGAAAAACTTTGATAAATTTTGTATTTACGAATATTTCTTGTTGATTTTGTTTCTCTAGAGAACCCTAACTAATACAATTTGGTAGCAGGAGTGGTTCTTAAAAATCAGAATCTTAAAAATGGGCTTTCAAGAATGGTTTTCTAAACTGACTAGAGTCAAGACACTAAGAACTCTGAGTCCCACAATCAGAATGACATTGTCAGTCCATGAAGTGAGTTGGAAAAAGAGATAGTCAAAATATCACCATTCGATTCTTCTAATGTTTCACTTGTATGAAGCTAGGCTCTGGGGAATAATGTTTTTGAACCTCTACAGAGTTCAAAATAGTACTTATAGAGAAGGAAATAGTAATTATAGAGGTATTGGCTGGTTGTTGTAAGATACACTGTGTATATTAATGAGTGAAAAGGATGGGTTTAAACCTTCAAACGAGAAGCTTAAGTGCCTCTGACAGATGTAAAAGTTTCTGTGAGTGTCCTGATGGAATATCTTATTTCCTGTAGTCACAGATTTGAGATCTCTGAAAATCAGACTCAGGATCTTATTGTTAGAGTAGCAACTTTACAACATAAACTGAAATCTGAATCTTGCATGGTGTCTGCTGTTAAAGTAAGGGCATTGATTGAAAAGGAGTGGGACCCTGAAAAATGGGATGGCAACATATATGGAATGATAATGATGTTGGTGGAGAGGTTGAAACCCTAGGTCATGCTGAGTCTTCTCTCAATAACCCTGTAATAGTCTGCCCTGAGGACACAGCTGCCCAATGTTCAGTCTGCCTTGAGGAGTTGGGCACCCAACCTCCACCTAAACGGATTAGCACTAGAATGATAAATCCTGTTTCACCAAATGAAACTGCAAATGAATGCCCTGAAGCAAATGGCTTGAAAGATATTTCCAATTCTTTTCATGACCTACCCCCACCACCCCTTATTTCTTCCAGACCTATAACTAGGTTAAAGTCCCAATAGACCTCTAAAGGTGAGGTGCAAAGTATCACACATGAGGAGGTATGCCACACTCCAAAATAACTGTGTGAGTTTTCCAATTTATATAGACAGAAATCAGGGGAATATGTGTGGCAATGGATTTTAAGGGTGTGGAATAATGGTGGAAGGAATGCAACTGGATCAAGCTAAATATATTGATATGGGCCCACTAAGCAGAGATTCTGCATTTAATGTTATAGGTTGAGGGATTAGAAAAGGCATTAACAATTTGTTTGGATGGTTGGCTGAAACAAGGATCAAAAGGTGGCTGATATTACCTGAGGTTGAAATGCCAGAACTGCCCTGGTATAATGTAGATGAGGGGATCAAGAGGCTTGGAGAGATTAGAATGTTAGAGTGGATTTATCACTTAAAGCCTGCTCTTACACCCCAGGAATGTCTGGAGGGCACACCTTTTACCAGAACAGTGAGAAATAAATTTGTGAGACTAGCACCATCATCCCTGAAGAGCTCTGCTGTTGCACTTCTCTGTAGGTCAGATATTACTGTGGGAACTGCTGTCACTGAGTTGGAATCCTTAAACACAATGAGCATGACCAGATCCCAAGTTGGTAGAAGCCAGGGGGCAGCACTTAATCACTAAAGACAGGGTAGACGTGGCTATTATAATAGACATCAAATTCAAAGCAGGAGTCAAAATAATCTAACTCATGGAGATTTGGGGCATTGGCTAGTAAATCATGTGGTACCTAGAAATACAATAGATGGGCAGTTTACCGAATTCTTGTTTGAGCTATATAAACAAAAGAATTCTAGGTCAAGTGAACAGAAGTCTAACTTGAATTACAAAAAGACAGAGTCATGGTCCCTTAATCAATTTCCAGAATTGAGACTGTTTACAGACCCAGAGCCCCTTGAATGAAGGGGAGGCCTGGTCCCTTTGGGGGAGAACTCTGTTACACTGCCACAAATCTATACTGTTAATCTTCCTCCAAGCTTTCCTGAAGGAGACTGACAGCCTTTTACCAGGGTAACCCTTCATTGGGGAAAAGGAAATGATCAGATATTTTGGGGATTACTACACACTGGTTCAGAAGTGACATTAATTCCAGGGGACCCAAAAAATCACTCTGGACCACCAGTCAGAGTGGGGGCTTATGGAGGTCAAGTGATCAATGGAGTTTTAGCTCAGGTCCATCTCAAGAGGGTACAATGGGGCCCTGGACCCATTTTGCAGTTACTTCCTCAGTTCCAGATTGCATAATTGGAATAGACATACTGAGCAACTGGCAGAATCCCCACACTGACTCTCTAACTGGTGCAGTGAGGTCTATTATGGTGAGAAAAGCCAAGTGGAAGCCACTAGAACTGCCCCTACCTAGCAAAATAGTAAATCAGAAGCAATACCAGATTCCTGGAGGGATTGCAGAGATTATTGCCACTCTTAAGGACTTGAAGGATGCAGGGGTGGTGATTCACACTGCATCCCCATTCAACTCCCCTATTTGGCCTGTGCAGAAAACAGACGGGCCTTGGAGGATGACAGTGGATTATCATAAGCTCAACCAAGTAGTAACTCTAATTGCAGCTGCTGTTCCAGATATGGGTATCATTACTTGGGCAAATCAACACATCTCCTGGTACCTGGTATGCAGCTACTGATCTGGCAAATGTTTTCTTCTCAATAGCTGTTAGTAAGGACCACCAGAAACAGTTTGCTTTCAGCTGGCAAGGTTAGCAATACACTTTCACTGTCTTACCTCAGGGGTATATCAGCTCTCCAGCCCTATGTCAGAATCTTGTCTGCAGGGAACTTGATCGTTTCCCCATCCCACAAGACATCACACTGGTCCATTATATTGATGATATCATGTTGATTGGACGTAGTGAGCAAGAAATAGCAACTACTCTAGACTTACTGGCAAGGCATTTGTGTGTCAGAGGATGGGAGATAAATCCAACAGAAATACAGGGGTCTTTCACCTCAGTGAAATTTCTAAGTGTCTAGTGGTATAAGGCATGATGAGATATCCCTTCTAACGTGAAGAATAAGTTGCTGCATCTGGCCCCTCCTATGACCAAAGAAGAGGCACAACACCTAGTTGGTCTCTTTGGATTTTGGCAACAACATCTCCTTCATTTGGGTGTGCTACTCCAGCCCATTTATCAAGTGACCAGAAAAGCTGCTAATTTTGAGTGGGGACATGATCAAGAGGAGACTCCGTGAAAGGTCCAGGATGCTGAAAAAACTGCTCTGCCACTTATACCGTATGATCCAGCAGATTCAGTGATGCTGGAAGTGTCAGTGGCAAATAGAGATGCTGTTTGGAGCCTTTAGCAATCCCCTATAGGACTTACTGGGAAGGTATTTGCGTGTCAGAAGATGGAAGATAAATCTAACAAAAATACAGCTGGCACAATGCAGACTCTTAGGATTTTGGAAGAAAGCCTTACCATTTGCTGCAAATAACTACTCTCCTTTTGAGAAACAGCTTTTGGCCTGTTACTGGGACTTAGTAGAGACAAAACACTTAACCTTGGGCCACAAAGTTACCATGAAACCTGAGCTGCCTATCATAAGCTGGGTGTTGTCTGATCCACCAAGCCATAAAGGTGGGCATGCACAGCAGCACTCCATCATAAAATGGTAACGGTATATGTGAGATAGGGCCAGAGTAGGTCCTGAAGGCACAAGTAAGTTACATGAGGAAGTGGCCCAAATGCCCATAGTCTCCACTCCTGCCACATTACCTTCTCTTTCCCAGACCAGAGCTATGACTTGCTAGGGAGTTCCTTACAGTGAATTGAGGAAGAGAAAACACGGGCCTGGTTTACAGATGGTTCAGCATGATATGCAGGTAGCACCTGAAAGTAAACAGCTGCAGCATTACAACCCCTTTCTGGGGTGTCCTTGAAGTAAAGTGGTGAGGAGGAATCCTCCCAGTGGGCAGAACTTCAAGCAGTGCACCTGGTTCTTCATTTTGTTTGGAGGAAGAATTGACCAGAGATGCATTTATATACTGATTCATGGACTGTTGCTAATGGTTTGGCCATAATTGGAAAACTGGTGACAAAGAGGTCTGGGGAAGAGGTATGTGGATAGACCTTTCTGAGTGGGCTAAAAACATGAACATATTTGTGTCCCATGTGAATGTGCACCAGAGGGTGACTTCAGCAGAAGAAGGTTTTAATAATCAAGTGGTTAAGATAACCCATTCTGCAGATACCAGTCAGGAGTCAGCAACTCCTGTCATTGCCCAATGGGCAAAGAAGAAAATGACCATGGTGGTAGGGATGGAAGTTATGCATGGGCTCAGCAACATGGACTTCCACACACCAAGGCTGACCTGGCTACAGCCACAGCTGAGTGCCCATTCTGCCAGCAGCAAAGACCAACACTCAGTCCCCAATATGGCACCATTCCCCGAGGTGACCAGCCAACTACATGTTGGCAGATTGATTAAATTGTACCACTCCCTGCATGGAAGGAGCAACGATTTGTTCTAACTGAAATAGACACATACTCTGGTTATGGGTTTACTTTCCCTGCATGCAATTGCTTCTGCCAAAACTACCATATGTGGGCTTACAGAATGTCTTATCTATCATCATGGTATTCCACACAGCATTGCTTCTGATCAGGGAACACACTTCATAGCAAATGAAGTGTGGGAATAGGCACATGGTCATGGAATTCTCTGGTCTTAACCATGTTTCCATCATCTAGAAGCCGCTGGATTGATAAAACAGTGGAATGGCCTTCTGAAAACCCAATTATGGTACCGACTAGGTGGCAATACCTTGAAAGGCTGGTGTAATATTCTCCAGAAAGATGTGTACACTCTGAATCAGTGTCAACTGTATGATGTCGTTCTCCCAAAGCCAGGATCCTTGGGTCCAGGAACCAAGGGGTGGAAATGGGAGTGGCACCAGTCAATATTACCCCTAGTGATCCACTAGGAAAATTTTTGCTTCCTGTCCCTGTGACCCTAAGCTCTGCTGGTCTACAGGTTTTAATTCCAAATGGGAGAGTACTTCCACCAGGAGAAACAACAATGATTCCATTGAATTGGAATCTAAGACTGCCACCTTTTCACTTCAGGCCACTCATGACCCTGGATCAACAAGCCAAAAAGGGAGTTACATTACTGGCTGGGGTGATTAACCCTGACTGTAAGGGGAAAATAGGACTGCAACTACACAAGGGAGGTAAGGAAGAGTTTTCCTGGAATATAAGAGATCTCCCAGGGCACCTTTTAGTACTACCATATCCTGTAACTACAATCAATGGAAAACTGCAGCAGCTGAATCCAGGCAAAGCTGCCAATGGCTCTGAAACTTCAGGAATGAAGGTTTGGGTCACTCCGCCAGGCAAAGAACCATGGCCAATTGACATCCTTGCTGAGGGTAAAGGGAACATGGAATGGGTAGTGGAAAAAGGCAGTGATAAATATGAACTACGGCCACGTGATCAGTTACAGAAATGAGGACTTTAATGCCATTTTGTTCATGTTATACTATTTAAGTTGTAAGACATCAAGCTTAAGAATGGATATTACCCAAGGATTTGCACCGTATTCTGAAGAGATTTAATGTGTTTCTGGTTATATGCAGGACAGTTGATTATTCTTAGGTGAGGAAAAAAATATGTCTTTCATTGTTTTCTATTTAGAAATTAAGTATGGTTTAAGGTAATGAGTATAGCTGCCAAGTTGACAAGGGGTGGACTGTCATGGTCAAGTTCATATGTCAACTTGACCAGGTGTTGGTAACTGGTTTGTCTGTTTGGGCAAGTGCTGGCCAGTATTTTGCTATGAGGACATTTCATAGAATTAGATCATGATCATGTCAGCTACATCCACAGCTGATTTCATTTGTAATTAGACAGGGAGAGTGTCTTCTTTAATATGTGATGCTTGATCTAATCCCTGGAAGCCTTTTAAGGAGAATTCAGAAGAGAAAGGCTCTCTTCCTGCTTCAGCCAGTGAGCCTCTCCTGTGAAGTTCGTCCAGACCCTTCATTTGAATCATCAACTTCACAGACTGCCCTACAGGTTTGGACTCTACATTCCATGATTATGTGAGACACTTTGATAAATTTTATATTTACGAATATTTCCTGTTGATTATGTTTCTCTAGAGAACACTCATACAGGGATATTTATAAAATGCATAAGAATAATCTCCGGATTAACCTCTGGACTCTGTTTGAAATCTCTCAGCCACTGAAACTTTATTTTGCCTCATTTCTCTCCTCCCTCTTTTATCAAGAAGGCTTACTCAATAACTTCATGCCAGGTCCAAGCTCATCCTGGGATTTTTGTCCCATGTTGCCAGGGAGATTTATTCCCCTGGAAGTCATGTCCCATATAGGAGGGAAGGCAGTGAGTTCACCTACCAAGTTGGCTTAGAGAGAGAGAGAGAGAGGCCACATTTGAGCAACAAAAGAGGTTCTCTGGGGGTGACCCTTAGGCCTAATTTTAAGTAGGCTTATCCTACCCTTTGCAGGGGTACATTTCATAGGGATGAACTCTAAGACCAAGGGCTCGGTGTATTGATTTAGTTGTCCTTACTGCTTGCGAGAATATCAACAATTCTTCAAACAGGGAAGTTGAATATTTCCTCAACTACCCAGTCCCCCAAGAAGACTTTGCAAATTCTTCTTTATTCACTGTCAAAATTACTCTAGGGTATACCAGGGCATCACACTAACCTGGACAAACCAACAAAATTTCACACTCTACTCAAGAGTCCATGTACTTTGGGTGTTGAACTGAACTAACCATACAAGTTAAATTAGGAAGTTTACTACCCAAAATGTTATTTTGTACCAAATAAACATCTCTTCTTTAGGCTCACACAGAAGTTGAAGTTTTAAAATTTGGGCAATATCATCCTTTACCCTCTATTCTGATATACCTTAGTCTTATCCAGAGCAACTTCATTTATGTCTGTACTTGATGTTTGATCTCTGTTCAACTTTTTAAACAGTTCTTGTTTGGAGTAATGCTGACTTTCATAGCTTCAGAGCTCTAACTCTGAGTCTCAAATGTTACATAAACACCTGAAGTTTCTGGGAACTACCAGGTTATGAACAAACAGCTCAGTATCTCAAAATTTAGAGATAACAGTTATACATCCTGAATATATGTGACTACTATAAGAGCTTACAATCTAGGACATTTTACAATAGGCACCAATCTGGTAACCCATGTTCTTGACTTTAGGTCACCAAAATTTTATATTATAGCTAGTCCATATGATTGAGGCATGATAATATTTGTCTTAATTGTTCCTGACATTTCATTTAATATGCAATCCTTAAGATTCATGCACCTAGTTGCATTCCTCACAACTTCGTTTCTTCTTGAGGCTGCTCAGTACTCCACTGTATGCATGCACCATAGATACCATGGACATTTGCACACTGGTGTCTATGGCAGCCATGCTCATGATCCATGATGGATGGAGGTGGCCTAAGGGCACAATGACTAAGGAATGGAAAGGGAAATATGTTCTTTTAAATCAAAGACCAAACATGACAGGGGTGGCAGGCATTGAAAAGAAAAAGAAAGGGTAAAATGCAGTTAATGTTTAGAAGTAAAGGAAATCAGGAAATTAGAAAGAGAATAAAGCAAGTGAGGAGCTCTGCAATCTTCAGAGAGACAAGAAACCACACTGAAGAACATATTAAAGTTAAGTTAGAGAACTGCAAGAATCCTTCATGTGCTGTTCTAAAGCTGTAACTGAAATTAAAAGCAGCAGAGCCTGTATCAGGTAAGGAAGGCACGGGAAGTTACCACAAAATCAAACCCACAAAAGATGAGGAGCAAGGGCTTATGAAACAATTGTATTACTTCTGTGTGTAGAAAAACCGAAAACTAAGGAAATTATCTATGTATGCTTTTGAATATTAGCTAGAATAAATATTCTAACACAACAGAAGGATACTGTGACAAGTGATGAGTACATTTCAAATATTTAGAAGGTTTTATTTTTTCAGATGAGAATATATTCATCTGAGCTCCTCTGTGATAGAAACATCACAATTAAGTTTTTCTCTTACATTATACTTTTCCAATTCAATTCCACCTGCTTGCAAGTAAAATTGAACACATCAACTTTTTAAATAAATTAATGAATAGATACATAAATTAATTATTAAAAGTGGAAAAAATAAATAAGATTCTAATATTTTTCATAACACGGGGTAAAAAGGAACAACAACAAAATATTTATTCCTCCCCCCCACATATATATATACATTTTTTTTTTTTTTGCATGAGCAGGCATTGGGAATCAAACTTGGGTCTCTGGCATGGCAGGCGAGATATAAATTATTTAATTTGCCCAATATGCCTTGCTGAGGGACTTAGAGTTTGAGCAAGAGGTAACCTTAGAGATCATAAAATCCAATTCAATGTGACTGGTTGTGTTTGTTTCCACTGTATATAGGAAGAAAAACTGAATTCTATTGATCCTGACAACTTTTAAAGGCTGAAGTGACTCAGAATTTATCTATGTGTATTTCCAGAGACTATATATATGTTTTTTCTTTAATTGCTTGATTTAACTATAGGATAAGATTTATCTTTATGCTATTTTTCAAATATCCCCTGTGAATTCTGAGGATAGAAGAATATGTCAATATATCAATTTTCTTTAAATATTGGAAGAAAAAGAATTATAAGAATGAAGGTGTTACAACACAATCATCACCTTCCAATTTAAAATTAAGTACTCACTTCGCCATAATACAGGGCTAGTTAGATGAATGTAACAGGTTTAAAATCAATGATGTGTAAGGTAACTTTCAATTCTTATATTTTTGAAGCAGGGGAGAAGGTTATCCTCAAACACTTACACTTGGGGGGGTTATTAGGTGTGCCTAATACACTTACACTTGGGGGGGGTTATTAGGTGTGCCATAGAGCAGGTAAAATGAATTACTTATTCACATTGAGGCAGCCCCAACAAATGATTTCTAGTCAAGTGCTCTGTCTCATCCTATGTGGATGCTTCATCATAATATAACCATGCCTTAATTATTTGATTATTTACTAAGACACAGAGAAATGGGAAGATCAAAGAGCAAGCAAATAATGTCCCCATGTGGCATGATCCTTTCCATTGATAATTTCTGTGTAATTTAATATTATGAGCTTTGCTTTTCTGTGCAGGATGGTTCAGGTAGTAGTAGAAGTTGTGGTGAGGGTGAGAAAAGGCCAGGCTTGGGGGTGTGCAGCATGAAACAGCCCACTTGGTCTCCAAAGTTGGACTGGACTAGTTCAGGTGGATCCTGGTCACACTGTGCCTTGGCCAGCTGAAGTTAATCAGTGACCAGAAAATAAGGAAATTCACAATAGAATTTGGCTTTAGATTTTGTCAGTTTTACATTCAGCTTTACATCTAACACTCAGAATAACCCTGTAAGCTAGATTAAAAATGAATACATCATATCTCTAAACATTTAAGTAACCTTCTGTGATTAAACATTCTGGTGAGTACTTGGTCTAGGAGGACTTGATTCCCAGTCTACAGGACCAGAAATCAGCTTCTTTAATCACACAGTGGCTTCTGACCATCTTTTTATGATTTTAAAGTGTTTTTTTGCTTTGTGAGCTTCAGAGAAATCTGGTTTATTTTAAATACTACAGGGCTCAGAATCCTACAAGTGGATGAATGCCAAGTTTAGTAGAATGAAAGTGGTGGGTTTGACTATAAAAAGGTAACACGAGGGAGATCCTTTCAGTGATGGAACAATTCTGTATCTTGTTTGCATTGGTGGTTACATGACTCTACACATGTGTTCTAGTTTGCTAGCTGCCAGAATACAACACACCAGAGACAGATTGGCTTTTAATAAAAGGGGATTTATTTCATTAGTTCTTCAGAAGAAAGACAGCCAACTTTCAACTGAGGTTCTTTCTTACATGGGAAGGCACAGGATGGTCTCTGCTGGCCTTCTCTCCAGGCCTCTGGGTTCCAACAACTTTCCCCGGGGTGACTTCTTTCTTCATCTCCAAGGGCCTGGGCTGAACTGTGAGTGCTGAGATGAGGCATGCTGAACTGCTTGGGCTGTGCTATGTTTTGCTCCCTCATTTAAGCACCAGCCAATTAAGTCAAACATCATTCACTGCAGCAGGCACGCCTCCTAGCCAACTGCAGATGTAACCAGCAATAGATGAGGTTTACGTACCATTGGCTCATGTCCACAGCAACAGAACTAGGTGCCTTCACCTGGCCAAGTTGACAACTGAATCTAACTACCACAACGTGATAAAATGGCATAGAACAATACACACATTGTGTCAATTTCCTGGATTAGGTATTATACTATAGTTCAATAAGATGTAAACATTGGGGGCAAATGGATGAAGGATATATGGAAACTCTGTGAACTATTTTTGCAACAGTTGTAAAAACACAATTGTTTCCAAATAAAAAGTTAAAAAATTATCCCTGTCATCTCAGAGCCCTTGCAATTGAGTTGACAGTTGATCTCTGAGCCCCTTACGAGAAATAACTCATTCTGAACCACACTTTGCAGACATTTCCTGGAGAGCTTTCAATGTCTCCTTAGGATTTGAATCAAACTGGAAGCTCCCTAAATTCTAATCCTTGACTTCTAATGGAATATTAGCCCTACAAATCACCACCCATATGTTCAAAATATATATTCAGAGAGGTCCATGTCCTTCACCCATAATACCATATTACTGTGTGCTGAAAAATTAGACTTTATAGAGAAAATCAAAAAGGAATAAATTAAGTGAAATCATGTTATGTTCAGTAAAGTAGATTATTTTAAATATAGTTTTGGTGATATGGAACTATTTATGCCCAGAAAAACATGCTTTTAACTCAGCCCATTCCTGTGGGCATGAATCCATTTTAACTAGGACTTTATGATGAGGTTACTTCTGTTAGGGTGTGGTCAATTCCATCAAGATGGGTCTTAATCTAATTACTAATCTTATTACTGAGGACCTTTACAAGCAGAATTAAATTCAGACATACATAGAGAAAACCACCAGAAGCAAGAAACTGAAGGTGAAGAGAATCCAGACGAGAGAGGAGAGGCCAAGAAAGGCTGCATGTGCATTACCATGTCACAGGGAAGCCAAGGACCAAGGATCACCAACAGCCAGCCCTACAACACTAATCTTCAAGAAGAAAACATCACCTTGATGAGGTCTTGATTTGGATTTTATCTAACCTCAAATCCATGAGTCAATAAATTCCACTGTTTAAGCCAACCCATTGCATGGTATTTACGTAGCAATGAGTTGGAAGTTGTAAGAAGTTTAAGCATATGTAACTTTTGCTTTCTTTATGTAGGAAAAACACAAATTAGAAGTTACTTCTGTCATAATTAAACTGATCCTGTTTTTAAAGTTATGTTCCAATTTGGACTAACAGTATGCAAATCATAAGAAAAAGCAATTTTTTAAAAACGCTGAAATAATTTTTAATTAGATTCATTCTAATCTTCTAATTGAATAACCCCACAACCAAAATAGATTATATGCATCTGTAACAGTAAAATCACAGTAATTTGTTATATTATGATTATGTGTTTTTTAATCAAAGAAAGCATCAAGTTAATGTATTGTGTTGTGCTAATATTTAGCTAATGCACACATAATTGACTGTAAGCATTTATGAAGTTTTTGTTATAAGCTTTTTGTTATAAAGCTTGTGCAAAGAATATCTGATTAAAATTAAAGCTACTAGTTTTGCTAGTTTCATGAAAATCTCTTAAAGGAAAAGGTAGCCTATCACTAAAATCTAAATCCTTTCTTTGATTAGCTCAATAAAATGAATGACTCTTTGACAAAGCTTTGTGTCATAACACATTTTGATAGACATTTTAAAGTGCACATAAAAACTAGATTTAAAGAAATCATCACAATAAATTATTTGGCTCATTTGATAAATAATTTTTAAATGTAATGCTGGGCTTTTGATAGTGAAAAGTTTCTGATAATCCCTTATATTTGTTTGGGGTTTAATAGACTACCAAATGCTTTTATGTAAATTACCACATTCAATGTCACTAATATGGGAATCAACGGATATTCTTTCCTATGGCTGATGAAATTGCATTAGAGGAATAATGTGACTTTTCCAAGGTAAATAACTAGTGAATGGCAGAAGATTTGTACTCGATTTCTATAATGTTCTCTTCATTATTGTATAGATGACTTTCAACCCATGACATTCTTACACTCTGATATTCTGCTCTCTGACCAAAATTTCCTCACCTTCCACCTTTCTCACTTCCTTTCTCCAATTACACTTGCTTTTCAGGGACATCTAGGCAACACCCTTTGTTTGATCATTGTCCCACTGTTTCATTTGCCCACAATATTTCTTACCCACAAAAATTATTATATTCTATTATTTCTGTCACTATACCTGGATATCTAATCCTTGATGGACAAAAACATACAACTTGGACATTGGAATCACTGCAAATTGTAGATTTCTAATCCCAGTTGTAGTCATCATGCCACTTGTTGCACTCTCTCATCCTTTCTTCCAGAGCATCTTCTGTTTGAAATAAGTCTATCCATGTTGGCTCTATTTTTCTTCATTTTGTAGCTATTTCACATTTTTCTCTTTTTTGGGTTTATAACTTACATATTATAAAAAGCACAGGCCTTCTCAGATAACTTTTGGCAATTGCATAAATTCAATTGCATTTCTGCAATTGAATTTTCCTTTATACTCTTTTCTGGTAAACATTCTTTCAATCCTTTCTAGTAAACATCCTTCTCTAAGAGGCATCCACCTTTTCATTTCTATTATATACATTAATTTTTCCTCATCTAGAATTTCTTGTGACTGGAAACATTTTGCCAGTTTTGTGTTTCTATGTCAATACATTGTTACATGTATCTGTACATTTCTTTTTATTTCTGTTTGGTTTTCTACTGTATGACCATGCTAAACAAGTGTTTATTCATTCTCTTGCTGATAGACTACGGGAATGTTTCCAGTTTGGGGCTTTGATGCATTAGGCTGCTGTGAACATTCTTGTACAGGTCTCATTATCAAAGTATTCTGATTTCTCTGGGATAAGTACCTTGTAGTGGATTTGTTGAGCCATTGGTTAAGTGTATATCTAACTTTTTAAGAAATTACCATGCAGAGCTTTAAAGTGGTTGCACTATTTTACACTTTCTCCATAAATATATGAGAGTTCCAGTTGTTTCACATCTTCTCTTATATTTGGCATTGTTGGCGCATATTATTTTACCTTTAAATGCTCATAAAATGGTATTTCGTGGGATTTTAACTTTTGTATATTTAATGACTGAGGAAGTTCAGCAAATTTTCATTTTCTATTAGCTGTTTTTCTTATCTTCTTTTGTATAGTGTCTATTCAGGCATTTTGTCCATTTTTAATTTTTTTATTGTTCATATGTAAGAGTTCATGTATTCTGGATCTTACTAATATATGTGTTAGAAATATTTTCTTCCAGTCTGTGGTTTCTCTGGTTTCTTAATTTGTGTCTTTTGATGAGCAGACATTTTTCAGTTTTTGAAATTACATTTTATCTGTGCTTTACTCTTAGAATTAGGGATATGGTGCCTTTTCTAGGTAATCTCAGAATATGACCAAGCCTAGAAGATATCATCTTATGATTTCTTCTAGCAGTTTTATGTTTATAGCTTTTACATTTAGTTCTAAGAGTCATGTCAAATAAATTTTTAGAGATTAAATTTGGGGTGAAGTTTTATTATTTTGCAGAAGAATATTAAATTGGTTCTGTACCATTTGTGAAAATTCATTAACTTTCTTTGGCTATGTCAGATTTATTTTCCCAGATGTCTTCATATATATGCATATATATACACACACACATATATATATATATATATACACACACTCACCATCACACATATTCTTCTTACAATGTAGCATTACCACTCCTTTGAGAGGTTAGGAGCATTGTGCTTCCTCCCCACTGATCCCTGACTGGTCTTCACAACTGCTTTTACTAATAGAATGCAGTAGCTGTAATGTTGTGTATTATCAAAGTTAAGTCATGAAGCTAATATGGCTTTTGTCTGGATTTCTCTCTCAGTGCATGAGTTTTTCTGGAGCCCTGAGCCACAGAGTAAGAAGTCCACCTGCACTGAAGCTGCCGTGCTAGAAAGACTATAAGTAGAATCATGTTCAGACAAAGTTGCTACATCACTTTGGCTAAATCACTTGCCTTGACACAGACCTTTGGCCTAGTGAATAAACAGCTTTCCACCTCTGGGATATAAACTTCCCCAAAGCTCAAACCCACATGTGCAGCTACCACCCACATACCACACCCAGTGCTCACAGCTTGTCCGAAATGATAAGTAACCACTTCAAAACCAGGGCCCTAGTCTTTTTCTCTCACACGTGTTTGCCTTCAACCAACCAATCTGGACTCTAGGGGGAATCTACTAGCTGCCACCCTAGACCACAGTAATGTCACACACCCACAGATATCTCTCTTGCTTGGCTTTTGTGCTCCCTACCTGCTGACTGAGCCACCTGAGCCCATTGTGCTTTCCTCATCACCCCTCTCTCCCCGGAACCTGTGAGTAACAAACTGTCTTTACTCATGCATTATTGTCTCAGTCTCCCATTGTGTCCTATCTGACCTCTACCTGATCCCAAATCTAAAATGCAATGTGACGAATTCAAGACAATCATCAATGTGATACTTCCTTTCCTGCCAGAATTTGGATTCAACTATTAAAGCTAAACTTCTCAGGATTAAACAAAGCCATATTTCTATATTATTCTGAGAAAAAAAATAATATTTGTCATTGTTTTAAGATACGATGGTAAAAGATTTCATGTAGTCACATTTTCACAATCAATAAACAAATCATTCTCCACTCAATCTTTGAGATTCATGAAAGCAGGGACTGGGGTCTGTCTTTGTTCACCCCTATTCCCAGTAGATAGAATGTTGTCTAAAACAAAACAGAACAGGTATATAATAAACATTTGTGGATTAGATGGATCAATGAAAGATATCTATTTACTTAAGAAACTGTGATAATTGGTGCTAAGGAAAAGCAAGGAAGTATTATGTCACTTTAAAAGAATGTACAATATCAAGAAAAGGATGATAACATTTGAAATCAGATAAAGGCCATATTGCAAACTTAAATGCCCTCAAAGGTTAGGCAAGCAATTTAAATGTGTGAGGCAGCTAAGAGGAAGAAAGTAAGAAATCAAAGGGCTTTTTGCAAACTAGAGAATCAAGGCTAAATCTAAATGTAATGAAATTCTCTTTTCTTAAATTAAAGCAAAGCAAAAAACTGTGTAATACCAAATAAAATATGTCTGAGGATTTAGTTACAACCACAGGAATTGGTTCTTGACTCTTGTTCAGGATATGCAATTGCATTATTTATAGACTTGCTAAAAAAAAAAAATAGAAGGTCAATGTATAGCACAGGTTCTGCAGTACCTGTGATAGCCACTCACTGATCTGAGAAAATAGGGTGGACCTGATAGTTCAACTTAATATATAAAACCATTGCCAGACAAGAATATGATACAGGCAATTTCTAAATCTCTTCACTGGTTTAGAATGAATAATTCTATGTGTAAATCATTACTATTTTTATAGACTATATTAAATCAGAAAAGAAAACCTTTAATTTTTCCCCAATATAACAGTCTATATGCCCTTGACTCAAAATGATAGACTAAATTTACTTAGTTTATACTGAGACATTTTTTTAAATTTGTTTCCAATGTTCTGCAGAGACTTACAGATCATTTATAGAAATTCTATGTCATTAAAAAAATTACTTTGGATTCATATCCGTGAACTGGTATGTCTTTATTTAGTTCCTAATCACAACCAATTCTCACCATGTTCTGCTATTTATATTTGTCAGCTAAAGGGGTACATTTATTAAATGTTAAATGAATTATCTTATCAAAACATATTCTCTCACAAAAGAGAAAGTAAGTGATGAGTATTTTACATTCAACATTAGGAAAGTACTTGATTTAACCCAGTGCTATGGTACATACAAATTTTCATAGATAAAGTTAATATGTTTTCATTTTTATAGCCCTCTCAAACTTTTCAAATAGAGGTGAAGGGCTATTTAATCCATTCTTCTTGATAGATTTATGAACAGAATATATGTGTACATAGCCTGACCTGCTGGCTCTACTTTTGGCTTCTTTTTGAGTCAGATATTAATTTGTGAAAGCATTTTAAGAAATTCAATAAATATTACAAGTTGCTGTTTAATACAAAAAATGAATTTAGTATTTCTGAAACGTTTCAGTTAGAACATTCATTTAGATGCAAAATGATAATATGTGGTGAGAAGCAACGGAAACTTTTTTATAATGCCCAGTTGAGGACCTTGCTGAGCTAAAACATCTCTACACGTTTTCATTCTCATATTTAGGAGAATTGTAAATCGCTGGAAACAGCTACTTCACTTTTCTCTGACCCAGTGTTTGAATCCCACGAGACTTTCCAAGGGATATTAGTTGGATGGCTTCAGCACATCTTCCTAAGGACTCTCTATACAAACTCCAGCTGAACTGGCAGCCTTTGATTAAGAGATGTTTTGAGCCAGCCAAAAGACTGCATTATCTCTTCTTTCTGGAGTGAAATATCTTCTTTGATCAAGTTCACAGTCACCTCAGGGTCAGAAGGGAGCATCTTGCATTTGTCCTGCTGGCTCTTTCCCAGCCCCTAAGTGGACTCCATCTGCTTCTTTGCCAGCACTAGTTTAAACTGAACAGCAGCATTAAGAAAGGAGGGGTCAGGAAGGGAATGAAATATTTTTAAAAATCCAGGTATGAAACGCTGGCCATATGTTTCAGATAGAGAGGCAATCATTAAATATTAATATCATTCCATTGTTGCAAAGCCCTATTTTTGTGTTCATGAAATACACTAGCTTTCAGCACCCCAGTTTTTCTTGCTTTCTAGGTTTAGGGTTCATTAACTTTCTTTAAAACTTATTTTCAGGACTATAGGTGAATGCAGTTTTCCTACCTGATGAGAGTAATTCTCCTGCAGGAAAACTCCATCTCTATATTAAAAGAATTGTTAAACTAAAAGTTAGTATTCCATTATCTTTAAATGGAAAAAATTACAATATTTTATTCCATAGTTGTTTTGCCCTAATAGATAGTATGAAACTGTATTCTATGAAGCACTTTACTTTTAGACATTCATTACATGTGAATTTCCAAAGGTTTACTAAGTAACCACACATACTTATATTGCCATGGATAAGTAGCAAAACATAATTTTTGCCCTGGATTTTACCACAGTCTTTTGGAAGACTTTTTCTTTTAGTGAGTAACATAAGGTTTCTCTCTAGGCCCAAAATGAGGTACAAATATTACTGATGTTTGAGGATCTAATCAAAGGAAAATGCTGCTGATGCTGGTAGAAAGAAGGACCCATTGGGGGTGACGGGATTTGGTTCTTCTAATCTTGACCTGTCACTAATTTAATACGTAAGCGGCACCAAACTCATTGCCTTCCACTAAATAAATGCCTGCGACTCATTTATTTTTCTCCAACTGTTCTCTAACAGAGTTGCCTAGACAAGAGCTTTGCCTCTCGACCTGTGGGCTGCAGAGCAGCAGCTTCACCGCCTCTCGGGAGCACGTTGGCAATGCAGTCTCAGTGCCTCCTGTTTCTAGAACCACTGATTCAGAATGTGCACCTTAACAAGGTCCCCCTGTGATTTGGATGCACATTAGAGTTTGAGAATCGCTGCGCAGATTAATTTCAAGTACCTCTTTTCGTCAATAATCCATGATTGTGTGGAATAAAAATCCCATAGGCTGTTGATTTCCCGTCACAGTGTCCCAATTTAGCCCAAAGTACAGATTCTTTCTCTTGCTGTTTGCACAACCAGAAAACAAGTAAAAACTCTGGGCATTTTTTTTTTTTGTATGAATTTATATACCAGGTGTTTTTGTGTTTTAGTCTTAAAAGAAGAAAGAGCAAAGTCAAGAGGGGAAGAAATGAAGACAGAAAGGACCTAGAGGTACGGATATGATCATTGCTCTCAGTCTGTCTTTGCGATCGTGTTTTGAGAATCAAATAGAAGAGGGCATGTGACCGGAATTTGAATGTCGTCGTCGTAACCCCGCGATGATTGACTGTTCGTAGACAGGCAGACCAGGGTACCGGCGTGAGTGTCTTCAGGAATTCTCAACAGCAGCAGAAGTGGACATTGAGGAATAGCAGCAGTAAGTGCAGGGCCCAGATGACTATACTAGAGTCAGCATGTTCCTGGAGGATTCCGGGAATCATGGCCTTGTCAATTAGTCTCAAATGTCTTTTGGATTGCAGCATTTCAGTGGCATTACTAGATCAGAAGAAAATATATGGACTGTATTGGTTGCACATACATGCTCCGGAGATAGCTGGACATAATTGCACTACACTCAAGTACTAAATGTGAGGCCATCTTTCTCCCAGCACTTTCAAATGTTTTAGTGCATGTTATTCCTAGGTAACCAACTGCTCAACCTAGGAACTAGGAATTATGTTTGACTTTCCTTCTCCATTAATCGCATATGCAATCAATCATCAAGTTTGATCAGTTCAAATTCTGAAAGATCCCTTTTCTCCATTAGCTTCTCTCTAATCCTAACAATCATGTGCCCACTTCAGGGTATCATCATGTCTCAGAAACAAACTTACAATGGGCTGCCTTGGAACAGGTTTTGTTTTCCTCCAATCGAATTGTTGTGGTTTAAAAGTCCAGTTTTTTATTGTGTCCCTGCATAACTCAGTAGTTCTATCTTCCTCCATTCTCTTGCAACTCCTGTAACATTTATGTAATTTTAGTTTCTCAAACGTGTTTTACATTTGTTTAGACCCTGAATCTTTCAATATATTATAACCCAGTGTGGTGGACTTTTACTCCTCAATTTAACCAAACTATTTCTCATCATTTAAATCTTAGCCTAGATGAGGTTGAAATAAACTAAATAATTTGGACTCATTGGAATGTATAAAGGTCAGGAAGAGCTCCCAAGAGGTTTGCTTCGGGCTCAAATAACACTCACATTTTTATCAATAAACTGGTTAATGGATTATAAAGTCCACACTGATCCTGTCAAAACTTTAGTAGGTTGCAGGTACGTTTCCTTCATAGTATTATTTTTTAATAGAATCATCTCAGATCATTTTTGTACTCTCAAACATTTGACACATAAGCTGAAATTAATTACAAAAAATTCTGAGCAACTAAGCAGATGGACTTGATTTTACTACCATTTCTAATCAATCATACTGCCTTGCTTAATTGTTCATACATACCTTTGAGCACACAATATCAGTGAAGAATAATTCAGTTAAGGGTTATCAGAATGACTTTGCAATAGCTCAATATTTCTGGCTCTTAGAAGACAGCTTTGATACACAGAAAGACCACAGAGAATTGCAGCAGTCCTATTTTCCAAGCTGATCTTTTACCTCCAGTTACATAAATACAACTAGCAAGGGCTTAATAGGTTTTTTTCTCTGGCATATTTCAGACTTTATTCCAAAAGCAAAAATTTTTACTCAGACAACTAGAGTTCTACAAAACTCCTTGGTTTCTTTTCACATGTGTTTGATATAATCAGTTTTCTCTGGTATTTATTTACATGATTTTGCACATAGGCTTCTCTTAAGATCCAAAATACCAATGAACTCAAAGTAAATTGATCCAAGGTAGTTGAAATTATCAGATCTTCCCACTCAAAAAACAATTCTGTTCTTTTTTTTTTTTTCAGAAGCAAAACTCTACTCTGTGGTACAAAGTCAATGAAAGGAAAAACAAAAAACAAGACTCACAGTCTTTCTGCATTCATCTTTTACTCACTATGAGAATCCACTTGAGAGACATAGCAAAAAAGAAAGAAAGAAAGAAAGAAAACAGCAGTGCAGAAATCCAGAGAACTGCATCGTATCTTTTTTGCCTTTGGGGTGGTGAGGGAATTTTCCTTATTGACTCCCAGGTATGTTTCACCATAAATGGATATCATTTCTAACTCTTCTAACATTCACACAGTTTTTAATGTACAGAGAAATCTGAAACCAAGCAGGCTTTCCTTGGTTCCTCTTTTTCCTAGTGAACATTTTACATAGCTATTGCAAAATGGTGTCTCCAGAAATTCCTCTCTTCAAGATTCCTTTTACTGGTCATAATATCCCTCCTTACTTGGAAATGTGAGCAGACCTATATATTTCCCATTTCTTGACTGTTCTGGCAATTTTCCCTGAAAGGGAGGAAAAACCCTATAAAATTTCTTTTGCACCCCCCACCCCCCCCCAAAGCAGAAACATCTGCTGGAGTCATGAGTAGGTTCCTGGCGGAGCTGCACAGCCCTGGCCTGGAGCTGATTATCTCTGCAGCTTCACCAGTGTCTATGCGCTCAGTGAGGAACACACTGAAAGTTTTCTGGGAAGGCTCATTTTTGAATGGTGGGGACCTGGAAGAGAAGAAAGAGGGAAAAGTTCAGAGCTATTTTGGTCCATGCATTTTATGAGTTTCACAAACTAAAATTATTAGACCACCAAATTGTTCAATTAGAAATCTAAGAATAATAATAATAATAAAAGGCCATTGCTTTCCGTAAATACAGCTGCTTGGCAAATGCTAATAAAACAAGTGACAGATGGTTATTTGATTTTTTTTCCTGCCAGGAAAAAAAAAAAGTTAGCTATCTTAAGTGATATTCTGGAGCAAAGATTGGTTGCTGGCCTGTCTGTAAGTTGCCAATTACCTGTTACTTCACAGTAAGTTTGGCAGGAAGGAGCATATTCGGGCTTAAGTGCATAAGTAAGTTTATTTTTTGAAATAGTTTAACAGGTGCAAGTCAGGCCCTGCTAGGAGTTTTATGTGACAATGTACTGACTCCACCTAATATACAGTATAACAAGTTGCAAGATTATTGGTGTGCTGTCAATTCAATCAGTTATTTGAAAGATGAAAATAACCCTAGTTCTTTGCACCCTCCAAATAGGGCAATTTTATTTTCTACTATCCCTTTTACTAATGCATAGTTGATACAGTCAAAATGCTCTCTGTGGTTCTGATGGGATTCAAAGACAAATCAATACGAACAAATTATAGTGAAAAATCTGATAATGTTTCATTTAAAATTTCAATGAAGACGTATAAATAAGGAAAGCTTAAAAACAAGTGAGCATTGAGAGACTGTGGAATAGAATTCATTTGTATAGGCAGAGGTGACAATCTCTGATACAGGGGTTATTAAACTTCAAAATGCATTAGAAATATCAAGGGCTCATTAAACACACATTGCTGGTTTCTGCCCTCAAAGTTTCTAATCCAGTAGGTCTGGGGTGATGCCTGAGAATTTGCATTTCTAACATGTCCTCAGGTCCTATGTTTGCAGCTAATTTAGGGATTATGCTTTGCAAACCACTACTCTAAGAGATGGTAGGAGAAGCCAAGATAAAATTCCAGATTTATTAACTATAAGAGGGAGGCTTCTTGGATTTCCAAAGTGATGGGCCACTGTGGAGGGCTTTTATCCATGTACGCCAGAAAAACATACTCTTAAATGGAATCTGTTCTTGTTGTGTGAAACTACTGTAGATAGGACCTTTTTTTGAAGAGGTTATTTTAGTTAAAGTATGGCCCAAATCAGGATGGCTCATCCTATTACAGAAGGCCTTATAGTGATGGCCATAGAGAGAAAGAGAAAGCGCAGGGAACAAACAGAAGCTGGAGAGGTCAACAGAACCAAGAAGCTAGCATCGCCTTGATGATGCCTTGATTTTTGGCTTCTTCTAGCTTTCACACCATGAGCAAATAAGTTTCCATTAAATAAGCCAACTCATTGCATGATATTTGCTTTAGCACAGTAAGAAATGTTATCAAGGAATACAGTGAACAGAGAAAGTTTGGAAATGCTAAGGAAATGCTTATATGAGCATTGAATGACTAGAAAACACCATAGTTCTTAGATAAAGCACCTATAAATGGATGGAAGACAAAAGATTTAATGAGGCATACAGATATTTTATGGGTTGAAAAGAAAACTTAATCTAGAATATGTTTTCAAAAATGATACAAAAATATGGGAAGTGAATATGGTAGTGAATAATTCAATGAAAAAGAAAAATTATAGGACCTACATATTTGGGATCAGTGAAAGAGAGATCATTTATGAACAGTTGATGGATAAGAAAGAGGAGAAATTAGGTAGATGTGAGTATTTTAAAAGGAATCGTGAAATGAATTTGAAGTGAAGAAAATGCAATTTGAACATTAGGAAACATTTTCAAATTGGTAAAACTAGCATACAGAGAATGTGGAAAACCCTGTAAACTCTTTAAAAAAATTGGCCCAGAGATGGAGGACCTTCTCTGTGAGAGGATTAAAGTCTTTAAATTGATTTTAATGTCCTTCCTTTTTACCTTTTCTTATTTCTGATCCTAAAAGCCACAGCCTTATTTGCATAAAACTCAAACCACGAGCCAATAAATTCCCATCATTTAAACCAACCCATTGCATGGTATTTGTTTTAGCAGCCAGGAAACTAAAACAACCACTAACTAATTTTGCTTTATTTTAATCCTGGGTCTCAAATGCACCTTGATCTATAGTCAACCAAGCAAAGGACACACACACGTGAGAGTGATACAAGGTGACTATTATCCTATTTTATATCTATATATCTGTATTTCTATATATATTTATAATCTTTTCAAATGTAGGTTTTTGACAACTAACTACTCTGATGAACCAGTGACTTTTAATTCTTTTCATATTAAAAGAAATTCTATCCCCAAACACCCCAAATAACAGAGATGTAAACACTCCAGGCAAGTCTTTCCTTACTATTTCGGGTTTGATTTCCATAATGCATTCATGTCTTAGCCTCCCTTAAATCTTCCAGTATGGATATACAACCTGGAGGAGTGAATTCTGCTCTATTCTCAGTCAATACTCCTCTATTTTGAAACCTTTTCTTGCTACGTCTCCATGTTTTTACTTCTCTAATAACGTCCGCCAACAGCTCTGTATTGAACGACTTCCACACAAACACCTCATTTGACCGGAGACTTTGTTCGTATTACATCAGTGAATTTCCTAATTACTGAAGCTTACATTTTAAAATACTTTTTTAAAAACTCTTTTATTGTACAATATAGCATATATACAATGCAAAGAAAGAAAAAAGCAATAGTTTTCAAAGCACTCTTCAACAAGTAGTTAAAGGACAGATCCAAGTGTTTGTCATGGGCTGCCACATGATCCCCTCAGATTTTTCCTTCTACCTGCTCCAGAATATAGGAGGCTAGAAGGCTTATTTTTTTCTATCATCACAACCAATTTTTTCTTTCTTTTTTTGTGAAAAATAACACATATACAAAAAAGCAAAAAATTTGAAAGCATAGTACCACTATTTGTTATAGAACATATTTCTGAGTTTGACATGGGTTACAATTCCACAATTTTAGGTTTTTACTTCTAGTTGCTCTAAGATACTTGTGCTGGTTTGAAATGATGTATGTACCCTAGAAAAGCCACATTTTAATCCTAATCCCATTTTGTAAAGGCAGCCATTTCTTCTAACCCCTATTCAGTATTGTTTGTTTGAAACTGTAATTAGATCATCTCTCCAGAGATGTGATTTAATCAAGAGTAGTTGTTAAACTGGATTAAGTGGAGGCCTGTCTCCACCCATTCAGGTGGGTCTTGATTAGTTTACTGGAATCCTATAAAAGAGGAAACTTTTTAGGGAAACCTGGAGATTCAGAGAGAGCAGAACAGAATGACGTAGCCACAAGAAGCAGAGAGTCCACCAGCCAGTGACCTTTGGAGATGAAGAAGGAAAATGCTTCCCAGGGAGCTTCATGACAGAGAAAGCCAAGAGAGAAAGCTAGCAGATGATGCCATGTTTGCCATGTGCCTTTATAGATGAGAGAGAACACTTATTGTGTTTGCCATGTGCCTTCTCACTTGAGAGAAAAACCCTGAACTTCACTGGACTTCTTGAACCAAGGTATCTGTCCCTGGATGCCTTAGATTAGACATTTCTATAGACTTGTTTTAATTGGGACATTTTCTCGGCCTTAGAACTATAAACTAGTAACTTTTTAAATTCCCTTTTCAAAAGCCATTCCATTTATGGTATATTGCATCCTGGCAGCGAATAAACTAGAACAATACTGGAGACTAAAAGAGATAGCAATTTAATGATTCAGCATTCATATCCATTTGTTAATCCTATCTTTCTCAATATAACTCCACCATCAACTTTGATCTTTCCATCCCTCTCTTTAGGGGTGTTTGGGCTATGGTCATTCCAACTTTTCATGTTGGAAGGGTATGTCACTAATATGGAGCAGGAAGATAAAACTAGCTGATGTTTTAGAGAGGCTAGGCCCTCTAGGTTTGAGGACTTATCTGGTCCTGGGACCCATCTGGAGGTTGTAGGCTTCTAGAAAGTTGCTCTAGTGCATGGAACCCTTGTAGAACCTTATATATTACCCTAGGTGTTCTTTAGGCTTGACTGGAATGATCCTGGTTGGGGTATGACAGATTATGACAGATAGCAAGGTCTAACTGAAACTTGTGTAAGAACAACCTCCAGAGTACACACTTGACTGAACTCTCTGCCACTGATACTTTATTGGTTACACTTATTTTCCCCCTTTTGGTCAGGATGGAATTGTTGATGCCATGGTGCCAGGGCCAGATTCATCCCTGGGAGTCATCTCCCACATCACTCGGGAGACTTTCACCCCCCAGATGTCATGTCCCACGTAGCAGGGAGAGCTATGATTTCACTTGCAGAGTTGGGCTTAGAGAAAGTGAGGTCACATCTGAGCAACAAAAGAGGTCTTCCAGAAGTAACTCTTAAGCATACCTACAGGTAGATACATATAGGTATATATATATATACTCACACAGATATATCTGTGTGAATATATATATATATATATATATGTGTGTGTATGTACATTTATTTGGACATGTACATGTATTTACACATGTACACATGCATACTGATACGTAAGTCTTTAAAAAATTGTTTTCATTTTTCTTTATCCTTCCCCTGGTTGTCAGTTAAAACACCCCACTGTGCCTCTTTGCAACTCAACATGAAATATGCTGCTTCTAATATGCTATTCTTGAGGAAAACAGAAACCCAATCTTATTAGAATGGTACAAAATAATGGTAAATCATTTCTAGGAAAGATTGTCATTTGAATAGACATCTTTGTCTATTAGCTTTCATCAACATTTGTCCAAAGCTTTATAGTATATAGTTCAGCTTTTCAGAGCTTGGTTTGGTTGGTTCACTTGTCTTTATGTGCTTGACTGCATTAGGTGATGCCATGTCGTTTTAGGTATAAATACAAGTGCATCTGTGCCAGGTTTCTATAGTGCCCAGTCTCCTCTCATGAGCGTGTGAGTAGTTTAAGGACAGAGGCTGCTTTTTCACCTCTCCCTACATCCTTACCATGGCCTGACTGACTGGGATGGTAAGAGGCAGGGAACAAGCATTTCCTGTGAATCTTGTTTCTGTGGAAAGAATTTGAATATTTTTCAAAATTTCCTTGTGTTCCATGTTCAAATTAGGGTTCAATTCATTAACAACAAAGGAATTTAGTCCCTTTTTAAGTTCTGTTGGCAATCTGACTCAAAGGTGTAAAAAAGAGCAGGAATAGAAACAGACCTAATTTAGTTCACTTCTGGGTCAATCTAAGGTGGACCTGGTGAAATACCTGGAAACCATGGGTCAAATACGAGAATTTCTTATGTGTCAACAGAAAAAAATACTTTGGGGTTTCCATCATCAATCCTCTATTTTCACATTTCTGTTGCAGTTAACCTAAAGAAAAATAACAATAATTAGTAAATAAAAGTCAGGGAGATATCAGTTGATAAATGGTTTTGCTTTGTTTAGCTGTGCAGCTCTGGAATGAGCATTTTACTTTTTTCTAACTCAAAAAGTTTGAATTTAAGAGCCAGCAGCTACATTCATATTAAAATGTCTGATCAATATGCCAATGTCACTAAAAGGATGTGACACTTAGGTTCTCATGTCAACGTGGCAAAGTGATGTGCCCAGTTATCTGGTCAGGCAAGCACTGGCCTAACCATTGCTCCACGGATATTTCATGGCTGGATGATAAAACCAGAGGGCTGGTTTATTAAATCATCAGTCAATTGATTGCTTAGAGACTTTCAGTTGTTTTCCAACCCTTTCAGAGGTGAATAGGGTATTTTATCCTGCTTCAAAGGATTTATCTAAATCAAATTTGGGAAATATATGAAACACTTGCCGCTGTTCTATACTTGTTTGCCCACGGCAACCATGACCATAGATCATAGGAGTCTGCATTAATGAAACTCAAGATGTTCTCTTTTCAACATAGTGCTCAAAAAAATTACAATTTTTGGATTGAAGTTAATAATTGGCCTTGCCTGATGTCTGCCTTAAAGAAGTCTTCATCACTTTTGCCTATGTTTTATAAATAGGCATTGTATTGCTTATTTATGTTAAACTGAAGTAATAAATAAACTCATAAGTATATATTTCTGACATATAATAGATGTTTGTTTGTTCCCTTCTCATATAACAGTTAAGGTGTTTGTTTCTGGTTGGCAAGAGGAACTCATGAACATAATATCCAATGATACAGATTCCTCTCTAATTTCTATTATATCATTACCATCTTCATCCAGCCAACAAAAGAGGAGAGGAAGCATGGAGGAGGCAAATATCCAACTTAAAATCTTTGTCTCCAAAATGATTTGCATCACCTCCTCTCAGATCTTTTGATGAGATACAGTCACATGGATGTACTTGGCTTCAAGAGAGCCTGGGAAATGTATTTTAGCCAGGAGCCATCTGCAGTCCTACTGTTACAGAAAGAGTGGACATGGGTGGGGGGCAAACAATATCTGCAATGGGCACCACTGTCCTCTGATCGCACCTGCTGGCACCAAAGAATTAATTTCAAGACACAGTGAATTCCTGTTTGTATGTCTTGTTGGACATCTTATTAGAGTGTGATTGTGATTTTAAGATGAGTTCTCTCTCTCTCTCTCTCTCTCTCTCTCTCTCTCTCTCTCTCGGTCAAGAAACATGTAAGTGTTCACTTGCTATAGGGTCAAAATTTCTCACTAGAATGTATGGAAGGAATGATTACTTATTTTCTATAAAGTGTTCTGAAATTAAACTGCCCGTTTTGCAGTAGAATATCTAGACTTACAAAAACAAGAGAGTGACAGTTTGCACAACTTGGAATCAGTTTTGCATTTTACACATTTCAACAAATTATCCAATCACTCCAAACAAGAAAAATATTTTAAGGAAAAATTGCTTTGTCTTCATGTTAGTATATTATAAGCTACAAACCAGAGGATGCTGATTGTTTTCTGTTTTCCATTCCATATGTCCTAATATTTGCATCTTGAAATGTTAAAGTGAGATGGATGTAGTGACATTTTCAAAGCCAAGAAATCTATTATCTGAGGAATATCCACATGGAAGTCAGAAATAATTATAAATACATGGGTATCTAGGCCTGTACGGGAAGAAAGGAGCCTGAAAGCAAGATCTCTAGTGTGGGGCTTCATCATAGACAATGAAAATGACATTCACAATGTTTCCCCATCTTGTTTTCCTCTCCTAAACTTCTATTTATTTATTATTTCTTGTATTTATAAAATACAAACACGGATGAACACAGTCAAATACAGTCCAAGTTTTATATCAAAATCATAACAACAGGGGAAATTCAGCTATTGATATATCATCACACATAGAACTAGAAAATTCCAGAAATCCAAAATTCAATTTTGTCCTCTATCTTCTATTTTTCTATTTTTATAAAAAGAGTTCCTCACCCAGGATGATGATCTAATTGAATTTTAAGACTCTCAAGAAGGAAAAGGCAAACATTTATATTGCCTATTCTTAAATATTTGATTAAATTATAACCAATGGCAATATTGATCATACCTATAAAATAATCTACATTTCTTTGAAAACAGTATGCAAAGAAAGGCCTAGATTAATATTGGTCTGGCATACAGAAGGCATTTGTTAAATTTTAGTTACTGTTAAACATCAAGAAGTTATAAAAGTCTGATTAACATCTTAGTTTCTACTTTTTTTTTGCATGGACAGGCACCGGGAATTGAACCTGGGTCTCCAGCATGGCACGCGAGAATTTTGTCACTGAGCCACTGTCGCACTGCCCTGTAGTTTTTATTTTTAAACAAATATTAAAAATATAAAGGCAAACTCTACTGTTTATTCTCATAAGCACATTATGAATGAAAACCTGCAAGTGGTCCCCTATCTGTCTTCTACACCAGTGCCTCATTAGAAAATGAAACACACACAGCCTACACTCAGCACATGAGAGCTTTGCCAGAATAGAATACATTAAGCTTCATCGAAATGCTTTTGGAGTCCATGAAATTCTCTGCTACAAGGAAGCCACACCAAAAGCAATTATTAAGTGACTGGAGAGATAAATGTACCTATTAATACTGCACACCTGCAGTTCTTCCCTCTGCAATTTGATCTAACAGATGATGATTTGTAATGGCACAACCTCAACACCCACCCACCTGTAGTTTATTAGGAAATCAGCCAAGGAACAGTATTGCTTAGTTACCAGCAGCAGGGAGGTAGACACGCAAAGAGTCGATTTTTATTATTTCACAGGTGACACCTTCATCCAAAAGCACCCTTTACACCTGTGCTGCCCTTATCAACACACAACTTTGCCAGGGTATGCAAATTAAGCATCTCAATAGGCATATGCCTTTTCCTATTCAAAGACTCTGAATTTATGGACAAGTGTATAGTTTTTTTGAAAGAGATGTAAGAATAAATTATTTTTGCACAATGTGGGATTGCCCAGTATATGTCCCACAAGACTAAGCCATAGAATATATTTTCCCTTAGTTAGTGTTTTTTATACACTATTTAGATTTTATCTAAAGGTGGGTACTTGGAGATTTTTAAACACGGGACAAGAACATAACTCCTTATTTAGCTGTGGGAGAGAAACTATACTGGTTCTTTTGCGTTAAAAACAACATGGAAAAAATCTCTGCCAGATAAAAACTTGATTTGACACAAAACGTTTGCATTGACTTACCATTCATATTTATTAGACTTGACTCAGCCTTTATTTACAACAAAGTACGCTCACTATGAACTAGCATTATAGAATCAGGGACAATTTGTGTGGTTATATCTTTAACATTTTATCATTGAGTTGGTGCAAGAAACCAGGCAAAATTAACAAAGAACACTAGGACGAATAGAAAAATAAATGTTTTCAAGTCAGAACTATGCTTCAAAGTCCAGTCAGTCTGCTAAGATTTTATGAAAGTTTAACTGAGGGTCTCAGTGGCAAACAAAATAGATATAAACCACGTAATGTGGTTTGTTTCAAAGCACCTAAGATAACATATACTCAATTTCTCTTCTTTGTGTGTAATCTGTTTTCATTCATGGACAAGGCTCTCATCATTATAATTAAAATTTCAAAATCATGAGAAAAGTTAATTTTTTTAGTTTGGAAAGCATTTCATCTAAATTCATTGCTAATGGTACTTATAAATTTTTAATAGTACCTGATTTTTTTCTTTCTAGACTTGCTTTATTTCTCCTCTCAGAAAAAAAATGGAATTATTCCTTAAGTCTCTTTACAATAGTTTCTCTGGTCATCCCCCTTGTGACTGTGAAATCACTAAAGTAAAGAATTCTTCATAGCTTGATATTCACAGGCTTCCATGGCATTTTCATTAGTTACATGAAAGAAAATCAAACATAATTACTTGAATTGATACTTTCACATATGAAGCACACCCACCTCCACTAAACTGAGCTCATAAAAGCAATCATGGATTACATATACATGTGCCTTAGTCAGGAGAGGTTGGGTTCTGCTGTGGGAACAGAAACCATCAAATATTAGTGGCTTACATAACACAAAGGTTTATTTTTTTTACTTTTTATTTTTTGAGGGTGCATAGTCCGGGAATCGAACCCAGGTGTTCTGCATGAAAGGTGAGCATACTACCACTGAACCACCTGTGCACCCCACAAAGATTTATTTTTATACATCCATTGCAGGTCAACTTAGAGGGCTCTACACGCAGTAATGTTCTCAGCATGGGAGCTGATCCATCAGGTTGGGAAGACATAACTGTCACCCAGGAGGGGCCCGTGAATGGTGATAGCGTTTATTATATTCTAGTCTACTTTCACTACTATCTGATAATAAAAAATATATAAGTATATGGAAGAGTATGACTTATTCTTATTTGAGATAACCACTAGTCAGTCAATTAAAATATAGATAGAGATATAGACAGATGCATAGATATACATATGTGTACCAATTGTACCAAGACTTTACATGATGAATTAGGTATACTATAAAGAAGCAAAGTATGTGAAAGGAAGAGCAAGTATGCATTAAAGACTTGAGAAGAGTTGGAAAGTTGGTATTACACAAATCAGTGAGAGTAAATTTGTGAGAAAATATATTTAAATTAAAAGTGAAGGATCCTAAATTAATTTCCACTTTTAAAACTAATATTATTTGAAAATTTATAATAATTTTTATATCTAAATTTTTTATAAAGTTCGTGAATCACGTGTCTGCTTTCTAAAGATTTTCCCAAAATGTCTCCAAAGGTAAAAGTTAGATTCTGCTTCTGTTTAACAGACATTTCATTTGAAAATGTGGTATTTCCATTTAAATGATAAACTCTATCTTTGAATATTAAAATTTAGTTTTAACATACTAAAATAGGTGCTATTTGATCTCAAAAATCTCTTTCCAAGAGATGTAATTCATGTTTTATTAGATATATGCATAATTAATATTCAAGAATGTAAATTGGCAAAATTAGATCCAAACATACTGAAATTCATTTATGTATTACTGACTAAAAAAATCATGCCAAGGTGGTGCCACGGTGGCTCAGTGGCAGAATTCTTGCCCACCATGCCAGAGACATAGATTTGTTTCCTGGGGCCAGCTCATGAAAAAAAAAAAAAAAACATGCCAGTATTTAATGGCTTGATTGTCATTATGATTTCTTTGGTTTTTCTCATTTTTATGTGATCTCTTTTTATGTGATCTCAATATTTTAGGGTGTCATTCTCTAGGAGAATATCTGGAACTTCTCTATTTGAGGGTGTATTAGTTAAGGTTCTCTAGGGAAACAGAATCAACAGGGAACACCCGCAAATATAAGACTTAAGTGTCTCACATGACCGTGGGAATGCAGAGTCCAAAATCCACAGGGCAGGCTGTGAAGCCAACGATTCTGATGGAGGGTCTGGATGAACTCCACAGGAGAGGCTCACCAGCCAAAACAGGAAGAGCCTGTCTCTTCTGAATCCTCCTTAAAAGGCTTCCAATGATCAGATTAAGGATTATTCATTGCAGAAGACACTCCCCTTTGGCTGATGTAATCAGCTGTGGATGTAGCTGATATGATCATGGTTTAATTCTCTGAAAAGCCTTCATCACAACAGACAGGCCAGCACCTGCCCAACCAGACAAACAGGTACCAAAACTTGGCCAAGTTGACGCATGAACCTGACCATGACAGTCTACCCCTTGTCAAATTGGCAGCTATATATATCACCATAAACCATATCCAATTTCTAAATTAAAAATAAAATAAATGAAATACACATTTTTTCTTTCACCTAACAATAATCAACTCTCCTGCATATAACTGGTAACATAGTAACTCTCTCCAGGATAGGGTGCAAGCCCTTGGGTAATATTCATTCTTAAATTTGATATCTTACAACCTAAATAGTATAACATGAACAAAACAGCATTGCAGTCCTCGTTTCTAAAACTGATCACATGGTCGAAGTTCATATTTATCACTAACTTCTTCCACTACCCATTCCATGTTCCCTTTGCCCACAGCAAACACTTCAGCTGGCTGTGGTTCTTTTCCTGGTGGGGTGGCCCAAAACTTCATTACTAAAGTTTCAGAGCCATTGTTAGTCCTGTGTGGATTGGGCTGTTGCAGTTTTCCATTGATTTTAATCACGGGGCATGGTAGTACTAAAAGACACCCTAGGGGATCTCCTATATTCCAAGAAAACTCTTCTTTACCTCCATTATGTAGTTGCAGTCTTACTTTCCCCTGATAGTCAGGGTCAATCACCCCAGACAATAATGTAATCCCCTTCTTGGCTTGTTGATCCAGTGGCATAAGTAGCCCAAAGTGACAAGGTGACAGTCTTAGATTCCAGTTCAATGGAATCGTTGTTTCTGATTGTGGAAGCAGTCCCCATTTTGGAACTAAAACCTATAGACCAGCAGAGCTCAGGGTCACAGGGACAGGAAGCAAAAATTTTCCTAGTGGATCACAAGGGGTAATAGTGAGTGGTACCACACCCATTTCCACCCCTTGGTTCCTGGACCCATGGATCCTGGCTATGGGAGAAACAGCATCAAACAGCAGATGCTGATTTAGAGCATACACAGCTTTCTGGAGAACATTACACCAGCCTATCAAGGTATTGCCACCTAGTTGGCACCATAATTGAGTTTTCAAAAGGCCATGCCACCATTCTATCAATCCAGCTGCTTCTGGATGATGGGGAACATGGTAAGATCAGAGAATTCCATGAGCACGTGCTCATTCCCTCACTTCATTTGCTGTAAAGTGTGCTCCTTGATCAAAAGCAATGCTGTATGGAACACCATGACAATGGATAAGACATTCTGTAAGCCCACAGATGGTAGTTTTGGCAGAAGCATTGTGTGCAAGGAAAGCAAACCCATATTCAGAGTATGTGTCTATTCCAGTTAGAACAAATCGCTGCCCCTTCCATGAAGGGAGTGGTCCAATGTAATCAACCTGCCACCATGTAGCTGGCTGCTCACCTTGGGGAATGGTGCCATATTGGGGGCTGAGTGTAGGTCTCTGCTACTGTCAGATTGGGGACTCAGAGATGGCTGTAGCCAGGTCAGCCTTGGTGTGTGGAAGCCCACGTTGTTGAGCCCATGCATAACCTCCATTCCTACCACTTCATTCATGGGCCCACTTCATTCATGAGCCCATTGGGCAATGAGAGGAGTTGCTGGGGAAAGAGGCTGACTGGTATCCGCAGAATAGGTCAGCTTCTCCAATTGATTATTAAAACCTTTCTCTGCTGAAGCCACCCTCTGGTGCACATTCACATGGGACACAAATATCTTCATGTTTTTAGCCCACTCATAAATGTCTATCCACATACTTCTTCCCCAGACCTCTTTGTCACCAATTTTCCAATTAGGGTCTTTCCAAGTCCCTGACCATCCAGCCAAACCATTAGCAACAGCCTATGAGTCAGTATGCAAATGCACCTCTGGCCAGTTTTCCTTCAAAGCAAAATGAACAACCAGGTGCGGAACAACCAAAGTTCTGCCCGCTGAGAGGATTTCCCCTCATGACTGTCCTTCAAGGACACCCCAGAAAGGGGTTGTAATGCTGCAGCTGTCCACTTTCAGGTGGTACCTGCATATCATGCTGAACCATTGTAAACCAGGCCCGAGTTTTCTCTTCCTCAGTCAATTCACTGTAAAGAACTCCCCAAGAGGCCATAGCTCTGGTCTGGGAAAGAGAAGGTAATGTGGCAGGAATGGAGACCATGGGCATTTGGGCCACTTCTTCATGTAACTTACTTTTGCCTTCAGGACCTACTCTGGCCCTATCTCGTATATACCATTTCCATTTTACAACAGAGTGCTGCTGTGCATGCCCAACTTTATGGCTTGGTGGGTCAGATAACACCCAGCTCATGACAGGCAACTCAAGTCTCATGGCAACCTGGTGGCCCATGGTTAAGCGTTCAGTCTCTATTAAGGCCCAGTAGCAGGCCAAAAGCTGTTTCTCAAAAGGAGAATAGTTATCTGCAGCAGATGCTAAGGCTTTCCTCCAAAATCCTAAGGGTCTGCGTTGTGATCCTCCTATAGGGACCTGTCAAAGGCTTCAAACAGCATCTCTATTTGCCACTGTCACTTCTAACACCACTGGATCTGCTGGATCATATGGCCTAAGTGGCAGAGCAGCTTGTACAGCAGCCTGGACCTGTATCAGCACCTCCTCTTCTTCTGTCCCCACTCAAAATTAGCAGCTTTTCTGGTCACTTGATAAATGGGCCTGAGCAACACACCCAAATGAGGAATATGTTGTTGTCAAAATCCAAAGAGACCAACTAGGTGTTGTGCCTCTTTTTTGGTCATAGGAGGGGTCAGATGCAGCAACTTATCCTTCACCTTAGAAGGGATATCTCAACATGCCCCACACCACTGGACACCTAGAAATTTCACTGAGGTGGAAGGCCCCTGTATTTTTGTTGGATTTATCTCCAATCTCTGACACACAAATGCCTTACCAGTATGTCTAGAGTAGTTGCTACTTCTTGCTCACTAGGTCCAATCAACATGATATCATCAATATAATGGGCCAGTATGATGTCTTGGGGGAGGGAGAAACGATCAAGTTTCCTCGGACAAGCTTCCTTATGACATAGGGCTGGAGAGTTGATATGCCCCAAGGTAGGACAGTGAACGTATACTGTTGACCTAGCCAGATGAAAGCAAACTGTTTCTGGTGGTCCTTACTAATGGCTATTGAGAAAAAAGCATTTGCCAGATCAATAGCTGCATACCTCGTACCAGGGGATGTATTGATTTGCTCAAGCAATGATACCACATCTGGAACAGCAGCTGCAATTGGATTTACCACCTGGTTGAGTTTACAATAATCCACTGTCATCCTCCAAGGCACATCTATTTTCTGCATAGGCCAAATCTGGTTTCTGAAAGGGGAAGTGGTGGGAATCACCACCCCTGCATCCTTCAAGTCCTTAAGAGTGGCAATAATCTCTGAAATCCCTCCAGGAATCTGGTATTGCTTCTGATTTACTATTTTGCTCAGTAGGGGCAGTTCTAGTGACTTCCACTTGGCCTTTCCCACCATAATAGCCCTCACTGTATGAGTTAGAGAGCAAATGTGGGGATTCTGCCAGTTGCTCAGTATGTCCATACCAATTATGCATTCTGGAACTGAGGAAATAACAACAGAATGGATCCGGGGGCCTAGTGGACCCATAGTGAGACAGACCTGAGACAAAACTCCATTGATCACCTGGCCTCCAAAGCCCCCACTCTGACTGGTGGTCCAGAGTGATGTTTTGGGTCCCCTGGAATTAATGTCACTTCTGAACCAGTGTCTAATAATCCCCAAAATATCTGATCATTTTTGTTTTCTCCAGTGCACAGTTACCCTGGTAAAAGGCCATCAGTCTCCTTGGGCAAGGCTTAGAGGAAGATTAAGAGTATAAATCTGTGGCAGTATAACAGGGTTCTCCCTCAAAGGGACCTTGCCTCCCCTTCATTCAAAGGGATCTGTGTCTGTAAACTGTTTCAAGTCTGAAAATTGATTAAGGGTCTGTGACTCTGTTTTTGTAACTCAGGTTAGACTTCTGTTCACTTGACCTAGAACACTTTTGTTTATACAGCTCGAACAAGAATTTAGTAGACTCCCCTTCTATTGTATTTCTAGTTACCCCATGATTTACTAGCCAATGCCACAAATCTCTTCGAGTCATATAATTTTGACACCTTCTTTGAGTTTGCTGTCTATTATAATAGCCACGTCTACCCCGTCTTTGGTGGTTAAGTGCTACCACCTGGCTTCTGCCAACTCGGGATCCTGTCATCTCCTTTGTGTTTAAAGATTCCAGCTCAGTGACAGCAATTCCTTCAGTAATATCTGACCTACAGAGAAGTGCAACTACAGAGCTCTTCTGGGATGATGGTGTTAGTCTCACAAATTTATTTCTCACTGTACTGGTAAAAGGTGCATCCTCTGGACATTCCTGGGGCGTAAAAGCAGGTTTTGCAAGATAAATCCACTCTAACATTCCAATCTCTCTAAGCCTCTGGATCCCTTCATCTACATTATACCGGTAGTTCTGGCATTTCAATCTCAGGTAATGTCGGCCACCTTTTGATCCATGTTTCAACCTACCATCCAAACAAACTGTTAATACCTTTTCTAACCCCTCAACCTATAACATTGAATGCAGAATCTCTACTTAGTGGGCCTATATCAATAAATTCAGCTTGATCCAGCCTTATATTCTTCCCACGATTATCCCACACTCTTAAAATCTAATGCCACACATATTCCCCTGATTTCTTTCTATATAAATTGGAAAACTCACACAGTTCCTTTGGAGTATAATGTACCTCCTCATGTGTGATACTTTGTACTTCACCTTTAGGGGACTATTGGAACTTTAATCTAGTTATAGGTCTGAAAAAAATGAGGGGTGGTGGAGTGGGTCATGAAAATAATTAGAAATATCTTCCAAGTCATTTACTTCAGGGCCTTCATTTGCAGTTTCATCTGGTGAAACAGGATTAATCACTCTAGGGCTAATTCCTTCAGGTGGAGGTTGGGTGTCCAACTCCTCAAGGCAGACTGGAGGTGGGGTGGTGATGCCTCTGGGCAAATTATTACAGGGTTATCTAGAGAATACTCAGCATGATGTAGTGTTTCAACCTCACCCCCGACATCATTATCAATCCATATGCCACCATTCCATTTTTCAGGGTCCCTCTCCTTTCCGATCAATATCCTACTTTAATAGCAGACACCATGCAAGATTGAGATTTCAGTTTACATTGTAAAGTTGTTACTCTAACAATAAGATTCTGAGTCTGATTTTCAGAGATCTCAAGTCTGCAGCTACAGGAAATAATATTTTCCTTCTGGATACTCATAGAAACATCTACATCTGTCAGACGGTGCTTAAGCTTCTCGTTTGAAGCCTTAAGCCCATCCCTTTCACTCCTTAATGTAGCCAGTGTATCTAACAACAACCAACCAACATCTCTATACCTCTTATTTCTACAAAATTCTGTAAAGGTGTCAAGAACATTATCCCCCAGAGCCTGTCTTCGTACAAGCAAAGCATTAGGAGAATCAAATGGTGATATTTTGACTATCTCTTTTGCCAACTCACTCCATGGATTGGGAGTATCATTCTGATTATGGGAATCAGAGTCCTTAGTGCCTTTGCGTCCTGTCAGAGTAGAAAACCATTCATAAAAACCCATTTTTAAGTTTCTGTTTCTTAAGAACCACTTCTGGTACCAAGATGTATTAGTTAGGGTGCTCTAGAGTAACAGAATCAACAGGGAACACTGTTTTAATATAAAATGTATAAAAGTGTCTCACATGACCATGCGAATGTAGAGTCCAAATTCCACAGGGCAGGCTGTGAAGCCAACAATTCTGATGGAGGGTCTGGACGAACTCCACAGGAGAGGCCACCAGCTGAAACAGGAAGAGCCTATCACTTCTGAATCCTCCTTAAAAGGCTTCCAATGATCAGATTAAGCATTACTTATTGCAGAAGACACTCCCCTTGGCTGATTACAAATGTAATCAGCTGTGGATATAGCTGACATGATCATGATTTAATTCTCTGAAATGTCTTCATCACAACAGACAGGCCAGCACTTGCCCAACCAGACAAACAGGTACCAAAACTTGGCCAAGTTGACACATGAATCTGACCGTGACAGGGTCTTAGAGCAACCATAACACAAAAGGAGAAGCTATCAGGTCTTATTGTCACTTCTGCCAAATTTTATTGGTCAAAGCCAAGCTCAAAATAGAAGGCAGGTGAAATAGTCTCTAGGTCTTGAGACACAAGAAAGGGAAAGGTGGAATTGTTGATGATCATTGTGTATGATACAACTGGAGTGGTATTCTGGAGAAAGTTGCTAGAATGGTATTTCATGGGAACACAGGTTTAGGGCACAACAGAAACTTTCAGCAAATGATCCCTTTATTGTACAGAATAAAGGGTCCAGATAAGGCAATCTCTTTGTCACTTATATAGAACGACATGTTCAAAAGAGGAGGTCAAGAAGGCCCTTCGCACTGTCTCTGGAGTAGCCAAAAACTGCTCCAGTTCAAGTGAATAGATTGCAGCACCAATGGCCCAGTTCCTGTGGGAGAAGAGAGACCCGTCTAGGCTTTTTGAGTGTGATGTTTATCCACCTGGAGGAAGGACAACTCTCATCTGCCACTGAGAATTCCTGTTCTGATAAGCATCCAGGGCTGCTTGTTTCCTGTCTCTGGGTTTAATATCTGGTGGGGCCTTTTCACTGGACTTATCTTCTCCCCCCAGGTTGTGGAATGGCACATAATAGAACAGGAAGTGGGAGTAAAGGATGACTACTTAACAGTTGACCGTGACTTCCCTAACAGATACTGTCAAGTTTTTCTCCAAGGACTCCTAACCTTGGTCAGTATGAGTCGTGCTAGTCAATGATTGATAGTGTGCTGCTTAAAGTTTGAAAGAGGCTAGCTTGATGTTTAGAGACTATAGATTGATGGCTTACACCCAGTTAAACCTGTTACACGGCCTGGCTTGACCAGATGGATAGTGGTAAATAAAGGACCCTGATGGACTTTTTTGCCCAGACTCTTCTGAAACCAATATACCGCCTATATATCTCCCATGGTTCACAATCCAGAGACAGAGTAAATCCTGTACAACCAAGGAAAGAACCTAAGGAGCTGCACCTGGAAGTTTCCATGGCCCCCCGATGCTTTTGCCTGTTTTATTTCTCCTCCTTTACCATATCCTTCACTTATATTAAAGTCTTACTTTAGTATACTCTGTGGAATCTGTGCGTCTGCTCAATTATCTAACCCTGTGAAATTGATGTGTTCATCATTTCATGTAGTTGGCTAAAACTCACTATGTAAAATGAAATAATATATCCATTCATTTATAAAAGTCATGCAAAAAAGCTATGTGCTAGTGAACCACTAATAATCTAACAGCAAATTTGGGTCTTAAAACTAAACTTTTCATTTTCCCTTACATAGAGAGAGCCAGAAGCACCTGTCTTTTCTATGAATATTACCATTAATGCTACTGCTGGTAATAACAGTAAAAACAATGGCTAAAATGTATTGTTGACCATAGTTATCGAAATCTGTTATATCATTTATTTGTCACAAAATATTAAGATAAACAATACTATCATCATTTATAAAATTCTTACCACTATATATAACTTCTCCAACATGTCAATATTCCACAAAATACATGTCACAGTTGTGCCTACATATAATAAATATAGTGTCTTTACACCCATCCTTACTTTTTATAGTTTTTGCGTTTATCAGACAAATAGACTTTGCAAACTTTTCTTTACCATACCGTGTTTCCATGCCATGGGATATTTCTGGAACATCTTTCCTTCTAGATAGTTTGATGAGAATAATTACATTGTTCCTTTAGAATATGCTCTACAAAATTAATTTTGCTTCTCCAGAATATATTTTATCCAAAGTACCTCTTTCCACATCTGTCATATATAGAGTATTCATTAAAAATATCAATATTAACTGGCATCTATTTCAGAGCCCTACTTTTATGAATGCAAGGAAGAATTCCCATCTCAGGGAAATTGAACTTCTTAAGTAACTGCCCTTTCTTTGTTCAAGAAATCGCCCCTTTAGAGTGCTCTCATTCTGAAATCTTATTTTCTTTATACTCATCTTGAAAAGAAATTTTACCCCATAATGATTTTGTATTGAATCTGTGAGAAGATTTTACCCAGGGCCAAAGAATTTTGTCTCCCTTGAATTTCTTTTTCAGGAGAAAGGTCCCTTGTGGTGTGAATATTTCTTCTACATTCCTGGGATACACATCTGTGTCCTAGGATTGGAAACAAAATTCATCATTCAAAAGAATATTGTAGAAAGCAAGTCAGGTCATACATTATAAACAGAACACAGAGTATACATAAAACAAAGGAATGAATCCATTGTCTCATGAAAAATAAGCCTAGACCAATAAAAGGAATTAGGAATTTTTGATAAATGGCTGCTTCTATGACTAGAACAGGAAATATATGAGCCTGGTACCTCTTCTAGGGCCAAAAAGTAAATAATCACTCAAAAAAAAAATCCATACATAAATGAGTGTATGTTAAAGGGACCCAGGAGTCAACTGAAAGTGATCCCAATGACCAAAAGTGGAACAATTTGTGTAGCAAAATAAAATAAATTTCCATGAGTCCATTCAGATATTAATAAGGGATAAATAAATAAATGAGGGAGAAGATATTAGCAGAACAAATGTGAATAGTTTATGTAGCTATTCCAACCTAAAGTCCAGCTGAGCAGAACTCTCATTTCTTAAATGAGGGCTGTGCATTGTGACTTCTTCCTAAAAAGTACAGTTTGGAATGGGGTAAAGAGTAATTTTATAATGGATAAATTTGACAAAAACTTCCTCAGCCAAGTGCTCAAAGCCAACATGGGCAAGCATAAGTTATGTTGATAGTATGTACCCATGATAAAATATAATGAAAATGTTATTTTTCCCTTATGGATTTTATCCCAAAAACTAAAAACCCCAATATAATCATGAGGAAAACATCAGACAAATCTCAAGTGTGACTTATTTTACAAAATGCCTGAACAGTTCTCAAAATTGACGAAGTCATCAACAAAAATGGAAAGTCTGAAAAACTGTCACAGCCAAGGGGAGCCAGAGACATAACCACTGAGTGTAATGTGGTATCCTGGATGGGATCCTAGATCGGAAAAAGGACCTTAGGTAAAAGCTAATGAAATCTGAATAAAGAATGTGCTTTGGTTCATTACAATGCATCTATATTGGGTCAACTGTAACATATATACTTTGCTAACGTAAAGTGTTAATAATAGGGGAAACTGGATACGGACATTGCAAGAACTCTCTGTCCTATCTTTAATTTTTCTATAAATCAAAAACTATTCTAAAAAAAAAAGATTTTATTTTAAATATTTTTAGACAACGATTGAAGTGCCCAGAACAAAGGAAGAAATCAATGCATATTCCTCAAAATAGACTGGGCAAACCATAAAAATGATCATCAGATAAATAAAAAATTATGAAAAAAAAACCCCACAAAACTTAAGTACCTAAGTCTGTGAGCCAAAGTTTGGAGGCATTTCAATTGTTACAGCCTACCCCACTGATAGATACTAGCTTAACTACAAAAAGCCAGTAAATTTATTAAAAAAAGCTCTACTTGTATGCATTATAAAGCAAGGAATATGTCAAAAGGAAGCAGAAGATAGAGTAGAGTGACTCTAAATGGTAAAGTTTGGAACTTGAGCCAGAAAAGAAAAATAATTGTAATTGTTTGAAAACATTGTTTAAAGAAAGTCCTCAAGTCTGTGGTAATATTCATAGAAAGTCAGAGAAAGGAAAGGAAAGCAAAGAGATGAAAGAAAGGAAAGGAGGAAAAAGAAGGAAAGAAAGAAAAAAGGAATGAAGGAAATCTTTTAGCACTATAGGAGATGAGTATTGAACAAAATTCTTTCTGGCAATGTTGGAAAGTAAAGAAAAATAAGATTTACCTTGTTTTATCAAGAAGAACTATAGCTTATCCTAACTAATGAAGGAAGAAATCTTTGCAGAAGAATTAAAAGAACCTAATTAGAGAAGAAATGCTAAAATTAGAAAATCACCATTTTGAAAGCACCAAAGAAATCTCTGATTCAAACTGTTATCATCATTTTAGACAAAGATTTCTGGGAGTCAGTATCATCTCCAGACATTACTTGATAATTGCAAAAGGAAAGAAATCAAATTTAGCATCACCAATAGTGGACCCGATATTGTGTGCATCCTGATGTGATTCATTATGAAGTATACCTATGAAATATCCTTGTCAGGAAGTATTAAACATGAGTTTACCAAACCTTTAGAACTATCAATCAGTTAGACAGGAAATGCAGAGCTAGGTGACCAAATGAAGCAACACCACAGGAAAGCAATTCAACAAATTCCTCAATATGACCGGTCTTTTCAAAATGTCAGTGCTGTTAAGAAAGAAAGAAAACAGTTACAGATTAAAAGAGAATGAAGATACATAGCACATAGAAATCCAAAGTAAATTTGGACCCTGCTTAAAAATAAAACCTAGAAGTGTCTGGAGATTTGATTACAGGCTAGAAATTGTATGGTACTACAGAATTATTTAAAAATTTTTTACATATGAAAATAATGTTGTAATAACATATGAGTGTATTTAGGTCATGAGATCTGAAAATTACTTTCAATTTTAGTAATATAAATAAACAAGCATACAGATGGAGCAAAATGTTCATAATTGTAATTTAAGTGATGAATATTCAGGTTTTTATTGTACTCTCTTTAAATGTTCCATAAACTCATAAATTTCATTAAGTAAATTTAGAAAAAAGAAATAATATGAATTCACTACATTTATTTTTTTTAATTATCCTGTGTAGTGCAGGATGTAAAAAATTAATACCCTTATACACCATCTTTTAAATATTCTTAAAACACTAGTAATAATAATAACTAATATTTAATTGAGGATTCCTTTGCTGTGCCAGGTATTGTGAATGCATCCTTTTTCATGAGGTAAGATGTCAGTATATATAGGTGAAAAGACTGCAGCACAGAGAGGTATAATAACTTGCTTATTTTACATGGCAGGGAACCAGTAGGGACAGGATTTGAATTCACACAGTCTAACTCTGGGGGCTGTATTTTTAATAGCTTAGCAGGCTGCTTTATTTAGATAACCTAATAAGAAACAAAATCTAAGATGAATCTGAATCAAAATGACTCAGAATAGTTAAAACTGAAGGATGAAAAAATATACCAAACAAAAATAAATTAAAGTGTATTTATAATTACATGCAAAGTAGAAGACGGTGAAACAAAGCAAGGCAAATAATATGATATGAAATATACAGAAAAGCACAATCACTAAACTTATGCATGTAATAACAGAAAAAATCCATTAGGCAAAAATAGAAATCTAAGGATATATAGGTAGATAAAATAATAATGAAAAATGATAAAATGACATGCAGAAAAAATGACACAGGATTTAATGAAAATTAATCAATAAAAATATTATATGCAAAAATAGAAATATAGTTGAGATGAATAGTTAATATTCACAAAAATAAGTCAGGTGTGCTGTCATCAAAATACAAAATTGCAAATGGGAAATTTCTAAAGTCTATTTTCTCTACAGCACAATAAAACTTAACAACAAAAGTATAAATAAGATAACCATTTCTATTTCAAATTTTAAAAATAATTTTCTAAAGAGCTATTAAATTATACCAAGCATTTTAAAAGTTCTAATCAATGTACTTTGAAAAATACTAATCTTTAGAAACTTATGTAAGCAAGGTTGGTCAAAGACATTAAGTAACATTAACATGATGCATTACTGAAAATTAAAATAAAATCTATTATTTTTTTTCAGTTTAGGAATTTCTTAAATGATAAATAAAACAAAAGATAAATAACCCAACAAAATGATTTTTAAATACCACTAAAATAACACTATGCAGAAGTTAAGAAAAAATGTTTTTATAAATCATACATTCTGAATTTGTACATTGTGACTTCTTTCTAAGAAGTATAGTTTGGAATGGGGGATAGAGTAATTTGTACACATTGGAAGAATGTGTACATTGTGAGACCAAAAAATATAATTTTATGCTTTTAAATAATCCTCAATAATAGCACCGTTATACAGAAAAAAATAAAATTTTCAACACTTATCAAAAAAGTAGAAAATATCAGTAATAGCCAAAGATTAAAAAAATTCTAACTGCTAAGGAAAGATTCTGCAGTATGTATGGGTGGTTCAGTGATAGAATGTTCATCTGTCATGTGGAAGAACTGGGTTCAATTCTTAGTCCATGAACCCCACTCCACCCCCCAAAAAAGAAAAAAGATGTGCATTAAAATTCTTTTACACTTAAATTCTTTCAAGTATTCAAGAAAAGATAATAATATCTACAATAAAAAATGGAAAGTTTCTGAAATGATCTTATGAAATCTACTTAAACTTCATGTCAGTACATGCAGCATGAGTACTATGCATCAAAATCAGTTATAAATATTTACAGTAACATCTGACAGAAAAAAAATTAACAATATAGACTTTACCCCAAATACAAAGATGGTTTATTATGGATGTATTAATAGACAATATTAACTTTTAAATTAAAATAAAAAATTATTTGATCACTTTTAAATCAGAAAGAAAAATCATATTATCATTTCATTGGTTTATTAATTAGCCAGGGCTCTTTAGAGAAACAGAGCCAGCAGGAATTATCTGTAAATATGAGATTCATAAAAGTGTGTCATGCAACAATGGGGATGCAGGGTTCCAAAATCTGGCAGGTCCAGTGAAGGTCCTCATTGAACTCCCCAGGAAAGGCTGGCTGGCTGAGGCAGAAAGAGAAATCCTCCCTTCTGAATTCTTCTGAAAATTCTTTGGGGGATTGTTTCACTCATTGCAGAAGACACTTCCCTTAGTTGACAGCAGTTGTAATCAGCCATGGATGCAACCAGTGTGTTCATGAATTAAATCCACAAAATATCCTTGCAGCAATAGATAAGCCATTGCTAACTTGACCAGACAACTATGCAGCATCACCTGGCTAAATTGACACATAAACTTAACCATCACAGTCCACCCTTTGTCAACTTGGCAGCTATATACATCACCTTAAACCATACTTAATATCTAAATAGAAAACAATAACAGTCCCATTCTTTTCATCTAACAATACTTTACTGTCATGCATACAACTGGAAAAGCACTAAATCTCTCCAGAATAGGGTAAATAAATCTTTGGGTAATAGTCTCTCTTTGTATTCTAACTCAAATAATACTATAACATGAACAATACAGCTTATGTCATATGATGAAAGGGATGAAATAGAGAGAAAAAAAGATAGTCGCTTTATGTACAAATACAAAAATACTCATTACAAAGCAAAGAAGAAATATTCATACCATTATAGTCCTCATTTCTATAAATGACCACATGGTCATAGTTCATATTTATCATGACCTTCTTCCACAACCCATTCCATGTTCCCTTTACCCTCAACAAGCACCACAGCTGGCCATGGTTCTTTGCTTGCTGGGGTGACCCAAACCTTCTTTCCTGAAGTTACTGGGCCATTGATGGTCCTGCTTGAATTAAGCTGTTGCAGTTTCCATTGATTTAAATCACAGAGCATGGTGAGGATGGTAATGCTAAGAAATGCCTTAGGGCAGCTCCTGTATACCAGGAAAGCTCTTCTTTAACTCCATTGTGTAGTTGCAAACTTATTTCCCCTTGGTAGTTAGGGTCAATTACCCCAATCATTAAGCAAGCTCCTTCATTGTCTTTTGATTCAGGGTCGTGATTAACCCAAAGTGACCAGATGGCGGTCTTAGCTTCAAGTTCAATGGAATCATCATTGGGTCTTTTGGTGTAGGCATTCCTCCTTCTGGAACTGAAACTTATAGAACAGCAGAGCTCAAGTTTGCAGGGACAGGAAACAAAAATTTTCCTAATGGATCACTAGGGATAATAGTGAATGCTGCCACTCCAATTTCCACCCCTTGATTCCTGGATCCATGAATCCTGTGATCCTGGATTATAAGAGAAACAGCACCATAGATTAGATACTGAATCAGAGCAAACACAGCCTCCTGTAGAACATTACCCCAACCCTGCAAGGTATTGCCACCTAGTTGGCACCAAAATTGGGTCTTCAAAAGGCCATTCCACTGTTCTTTCAACTCAGCTGTTTCAAGATGATGGGAAACATGGGGATATCAGAGAACTCCATGAATATGTGACCATTCCCACATTTTATTTGCTGTGAAGTGGCTTCCTTGATCAAAAATAATGCTGTGTGTGATACCATGATGGTGATAAGACATTCTGTAAGTCCAAATATGGTAATTTTGGCTGAATCTTTGCATGCAGGGAAAACAAACACATATCCAGATATATGTCTATTCCAATTAGAACAAATAACCATCCTTTCCATGATGGAAGTCATCCAATGTAATCAATCTGTCACCATGAAGCAAGCTGATCACCTTGAGGAATAATGCCATATCAGGGACTGAGTATGGGTCTCTGGGCAGATTGGGTACACAGCAGTGGCTGTAGTCAGGTTGGCCTTGGTGAGTGGAAGTTCATGTTGCTGAGCCCATGCATAACTTCCATCACTACCACCATGACCACTATGCTCATGAGTCCCTTGGGCAATGACAGGAGTTGAAAGAGCTTGACTGGTATCAGAGAATAGGTCATCTTATCCACTTGATTATTAAAACCTTCCTCTGCTGAAGTTACCTTCTTGTGTTTATTCACATGGGACACAAATATCATCATGATTTTGCCCACTCAGAAAGGTCTAGCCACATATCTCTTCTGCAGATCTCTTTGTCACCAATCTTCCAATCATACTCCTTACAAGTCCCTTACCATCCAGCCAAACTATTGGCAACAACCCATGACTGGGTATACAAAAGCATCTTCTGCCAGTTCTCCTTCCAAGCAAACAAACAACATGGTGCACTATTCAAATCTCTGCCCACTGGGAGGTTTTCCTCTCACCACTGTCCTTCGGGGGCATCCCAGAAAGTGGCTGCAGTGATGCAGCTATCCACTTTTGGGTGGTACCTACATATCATGCAGAAATATCTAAAGGTACTTCTGATAAGGTCTTAAGCAGAAATGATGCACATATTATTATAAACTGGAAGGAAGGTGACCCTTGTTTTAAAATGGCAGATAATCTGGCAAAATTGACTACGGGTGTTGGATGGAAGGCCAATTTTAAAAGCCACAAAATGGGATATTTCACTGAAGAGATTTACAAGTCAAATATGAAAAGTGCAGCTTGGTTTCTCCTAGTACCTGTAGTGAAATGTGACAAGAAAGAGGTAAGTTGAGAACTGAACTCTTGAATCCAAAGAAACCAGACATTAATGGTCTGAAAAATTCTGGGTTTCCAGAAAGGAAGACCCAGAGAATATTGCTCAATGTGAGGATGTAACCAAACATGGAACCAGTCAGCCATTTCAGAAAAGCCAGGATTGGAGATGCAGTTATCTAGGAAGAATTTGTGAAAAGTCCTATTGTAACGGTTGTGATCCCTGCATACTACATAGAAAACCAATGAGGGCTATGGGATCTGTAGAAATGGAACCACTGCCAGTTGGGACTAAAAGAGACAGAAAGGAGGCAAATTAAGAAAAAATAACTTCAAAAACAGAACCATGGAAGGTAAGGTCTGGAGCTAAGAAACCTCAGGTCAGGAGAGCAGAACCACCCATGCACATGTAGAGAGTTTGCCCCAAAGCCAGAGGATTGGCCTTCCGCCTAGATGTTCTGGAAGAGTTGTGCTGCCCCAGGCCTCAGGGAAGGTGGAGCACATTAACTAGGGATTGGTGGGTGTGCTGGTTTGAAAGGATGCATGTACCCTTGAAAAGCCATGTTTTAATCCTAATCCTATTTTATAAAGGCAGCCATTTCTTATGTGATTTAGTCAAGAGTGGTTGTTAAACTGGATTAACTGAAGACACCCATTTGGGTGGGTCTTGATTAGTTTCTGAAGTTATATGAAAGAGGAAACATTTTGGACAATGAGAGATTCGGAGAGAGCAGAGAATGCTGCAGCACCACGAAGCAGAGAATTCATGAGCCAAGGACTTTTGGAAATGAAGAAGGAAAATGCCTTCCAAGGAGCTTCATGAAACTAGAAGCCAGAAGCTAGCAGATGATGCTGTGTTCGCCATGTGCCTTCTCACTTGAGAGAGAAACTCTGAACTTCATCGGGCTTGTTGAAGCAAGGTATCGTTTCCTGGATGCCTTTGTTTGGACTTTTGTATAGACATGTTGTAATTGGGACATTTTCTCAGCCTTAGAACTGTAAACTAGCAACTTATTAAATTCCCCTTTTTAAAAGCCATTCTGTTTCTGGTATATTGCATTCTGGCAGCTAGCAAACTAGAACAGGGGCTGTCTGGCTTCCACACCATTGTGGGATTGAACACTTGTCATCCAGATGGCAAAGATCCCGAGCACTACCCCAATGTTTGGAGAGGTTGAAACTGAGAAAAAGGTGGCCTCCTCAATGTCCCCCAAGTTTGCATTTGGAGAGAATAGGGGTGTTGCATAAGTCCTTAGAAAGGGTAGGACTGCTGCTTTCTAAAAGGAAAAATGACTCTGCAGATTTTTTTGAACTGTCTAGGACTGGCAACCCTGTGTTTCTTTCAATTTCTCCCTATGGAAATGGGAATATGTACCCTATGACTGTCCCTTCTTTGTATATTGGCAAAAGATAACTTGTTCTGACTTTATAGGTTCACAGCCAGAGGAGAATTTTGCCTTAGAATAGACCTTGTCTGTAGCTGAGTTTGTTGAGATTTTTGTAATGTTTCTGATTTTTTAATTGTATTTGTATTGTTACTGAAATGGTTAAGGCTTTCTGATATAATGGAATCAATGCATTTTATATATGGAAAGAACATGTCTTTTGGGGGTCCAGAGGATAGAATGTGCTGGTTTGAAATTTTTGTGTACCCTAGAAAAGTCATGTTCTTTTATCCTCACCCATTATTGCTGAGTGGGATCTTTTCAATTAAGTGGTTTCTGTGGACATGTGTCTCCACCAATCAAGGTGGGTCACTTACTAAAGTCTTTTAAGAAGGAACCATCTTGGAGAAAGATTCAGCACCAACACAGCCAGAGACCTTTGGAGATGCAGGAAGAAAACAACCCCTGGGAAGCTGTTTGAAGAAGCCACTAGAGAAAGATACCAGAGGTGGCCATGTGCCTTCCCAGCTAACAGAGGTGTTCCAGACTCATTGGCCTTTCTGGGGCCAAGGTATCTTTCTCTGTATGCCTTACTTTGAATATTTTTAATAGCCTTAGAACTGTAAACTTGCAACTTAATAAATTCCCTTTTTAAAAGCCATTCCATTTCTGGTATATTGCATTCCAGCAGCTTTAGCAAACTAAAACAATTGAGTGCTGAAAAGTTTTCATAAATAAATGCACAGTATTTGCTTAAAGTATTTTTCATTTTAAGCATTGATATAGAAAACTTCCTCACTCTGCTAACATGAATCTGTCTGAAATCAATAGCCAACATCATTTTAATGTTTATGCTCCATATTAAATGAGATGTCTACGATTATCATTATTATTAACATTTTTCTATTAATTTTAACCTTTTAATTAAGACTCCAAGCAAATATAAGGACTACGGATGTTTGAAAAGAGCAGGAAAAGTTGTCATTGTTTGCAGCTGTTACATATCTTGGCATCTCCAGTTGGATTTTTAATAGTCACCTCAAACGTATTTTCTCTATAATTGAAATCTCTTCCAAAACAAATATCAAATATTGTTCCTCTACAGTCCTCCACATTTCAGGAAATAATACCATATCTTGCCACTAGTTCAAGCCAAAAACCAAGGAGTCATTTTTGATTCCTTCATTTCCTTATCCTTGTATCCATTGCAAGCAAATCCTGGCAGTTCTACGTCCACCATATTAGCCCATTATCTCTTATGTGGGCATTACAATAATCCCCAAAGTTGATCTTTCCATTTTCATCCTACAATCTCTCCCTTTCTTGGCAGTTGTAGTGATTTTTACATCAATTAAAATACACTTTCTAATGCTTCCCATTGTACTTACAAGTACATCTAAAAAAACAAGTACCTGAAATGATAGACCCCTATTAACTATCACGGGACTATTAACTATCCAATCTGAAAGAACCATTCTGTCCTGAGTTTCTCTCTAATGCAAAAACCTGAAAGAATCAGTTGAAAAAACAACAGAATAAATAAAAGTGAGATTTAAGTACTTATACAAAAGAAGTCTCTATATAACAATAACCATTAAAACAGCATTATAAAAAAAGATATTGCACCTAAGAATAATTCAATTTCATAAAATAATCTTTAAATTCATATGGATTTGAAGATAAAAAAGAAGGCTGTGAAAAATAAAAGTATCATACATTATCATATAATAATGTATCTAACATTTTAGCCACCAAAACCGTATGGTAATTTGACTTAAGAATAGGTATGTATTTAAATGCAATAGATATACTAGTCATATATATGTCAGAACACAATATACAAAAAAGGCATTAAACACTGATAGGTATGGAGATTAGTTTGAGAACAATTATTTGAATATTTGGAGGAATAATAAATTTAGGATTTCAATTTGCATATAACTTATACCAAAATGAAATTTAAAAATAAAATTTTTAAAACAGTACACATGAATGAATATGGGAAAATAGAACTGAACATTCATAAATTAACTGAAGCTACCGGGGTTTTCTAAAATGAGATGAGTTTATTTTTTAAAAATACTAAATAAAACATCCCAAAGATTGGTATAATTAAATTGAAAATGTTATTTCAAACATAAGACAAAACAGTAAAAGAACAAATTGGGAAATAAGAAATATTTAAACAAGTTACAGTACAGTTTAAAATGTTTCTGAATTTCAGAATATTTAAAGTTCATTTCAAATAATATAACACATGAAGAAATTCAACACATTCCAAAAAATAACCAATGGAAACTAATGTTGATAGGCAATTCTCCAAAGAAAACGAACTGTGCTAGCAGCATACAGAAACATCTAATACAAAAAATGCCAAATAAAACAATAAGAAAACATCCTTGCTAGCTTATTTCCCAATGACAGGAAGCAATAGTACAAGTCGATTTAACTATTTTTAAAATAACATTTTGAAATATACTAGGGCTTCAAAATTTTTAAAACTTATGACTTAGTGGAGCCAATTTTAAAATATTAGTATTTTATCTTTAACAAATAATCCTTAGTAGAAAGATAAAAGGTCACATAATATAGTCTTTTGATGAAATATTACTCATCTAAAGTGTAATAGCACAAATATTTTACAAAATATATAGTTTTGAGAAAAATTTTGTCATAATACAAAGAAAAGAAAGCTGAATTGAAATGGAACCTGCAGCATGGTTATAAGGGTCAATTAACACCATGCATTTAAAAATAAAGGACACTAAAAATGTAATAAATATTTCTGCTGATATTGTTTACTAATGATTTTGAAAGTCCTTCTGCTTCCAAGTTTTTACTAACATTATTTTTATGTTGGATAAGATATCCTTAGAACTATCAATTTTATATCATAATACATATATAAATATAGCATATAACTTTGTAGATGTCAAAGGCTTGGCCTACTAAAAAACTAAAAGGAAAAAAGCTTATTTGAACAAACAGAAGTGATGTTCTTCTAATTAGGAGAATTCTTTAGGCTCTTTCATACTCACATAAAACTTAAAAATAATGTCAGATTGCAAGTGAATAAATCACAAAGATTTCAGAAGCCTATACACAATGGTGACTCTGTCGATTTCCCAAGTCTACTCCCAGGAAAGGAAAAGAATCATAAAGTAGATACCTGTGACCGAAAAGGGAAAAATCCATGTTGGCATTTTCCCAATATTCTGATTGAAAATAAGATTCAAGAGATTAGTATATTGAATGAGGATGCACCTGAAAATAATTTCCAGGACAAATATGTAGTGGGAACAGTTAATAAAGAAATGTGTTTCCTAAGTAGCATTTATAACTAACTTGTCAAACACTGGAGCTGAGGAATTGGTACGGACACAAACAAACACTTTGAGCAGGCTAAGTTCACCTTTAAAGAGCATATAAATAGAGTCCAGCTTTACAGAACATGTAATTAGAGAGAGACAGTCCACCTTTAAAACGCATAAAAATAGAGAGAGAGAAAAGATAATTAAAATAAAAAGGTAAACAGATCCAATGATATGGAAACCAACAAGGATTTCCTTTTGAGAAAAACCATAACAATCACTCTAAGCACCACAAGGGAACTTGAATTACAAATATCTTGTAAAAGATACAAATAAATAACAAATAAATAATTTTTTCTTTGAGTAAAATACACCAGGGATGAGGGTTACAGAGTAAGAAATAGGAAGGAAATTATGTATACTTTCCTTGAGGAGGAGTTTTGTTATTACATTCTTTTTTTACACACTGACATATTGCTTACAAATTGCAGTGTATATCATAATATCAGTGCACTAAGAAGTCCTTCAGAAATTCTACATAGCCAAGAAAATGCAAGGTAAGCCAAGCAGTATAAGGGATAATATTGTGTCTTACTAGTAAGAATACATGAAGACAGGCTTGTATACCTGACTGTAATAATATCATTAACACCTTAGGAAATGGAAGTTGACTGAGAACCAAATGCTAATTGTGAAGCCTGCAAATTCAAGTATATTCAAATAAATATGAAGATGTGATGTGCAAGTGAATTATTGCATATATTCTATACCAAAAAATTGTGAGAAACAAATAAAAATTAAGGTGTTTTAAATGTTTTCTTAAATTATAACATAGATGGAACAACAGGTCAAAATAAGCATGAGTTGAAAAATTCAGACTTTTATTTATTAGCTATTTGAATGCTATTTAATAAAGATCAAAACTAACAATTTCATGATTATGAAAATTATTAATGTAATTTGTTTTGTTGTGCCCATTTTGTTAATTTGTTCCTAAAATTGATCTGTATCTTAGCTTATAAGCAGATAAGACATAAGCAGATAAAACATAAAACATGTGAACATTGATGGGAAAAATATTCTGTAGTATTTAGACATTAGTATAATGAGAAGCACCATTTCAGTTGACGACATTAATTCCGATTTCCCTTATTTCTCAATTATACAACAAAGTCCTTTATTCCTTCAGCTCAGTAAAGCCCACCTGCATTTCCAAGAACTTAAGATAGATGACACTGACTTACTGTCCAACCCTGGAATAACATCTGCAGCTAAAAGTTTGTTCTCCATCATTTACATTGTTATATTATAGAGAATAGCTTTCAGAATACTAATTAGGATGTATTATTCCTTGGGCCCATGTACTACAATCTCACCCTTTGTATCAGGGATTGAAACACCTGAGCATCTGTGGACCAACAGTATTAGACTGAAAGAAGCCATCAAATTATAATAACCCAGAGAAAGTCCTTAAACTATGTCATTAGAGAAATTGACTCACTCAATAGTGAAATTCTTGCATCAAAATTGAGCCAAACTAAAAGGAAGAAAAGCAGTATTGAAAAATATGTTTAATTCTTCCAATGTCCTGAATGGTCAACTTCTATTAAAAAGTGAGAAAATGTCCTTCAAATAAATGTCCCTGCTTTCCTGGAGGCAATAAAATGCATGATATGCAAAGAGTGATGAATTTCTGAGGTTTCTGGAAAGCACCAAGTCCTTGTAGTCTTCTCACATTTTGCCCTTTAAAAAATTAACACTGCATTCATGTCAATTTCCTTGAGAATTTAGTGAGATTATTTCTCTTAAATCTTAAATATTTAACCTAACAGTAAAAATCATTAAATATATCTCCTTGGAAGACTAGTGTTAATGACACAAGGTAGACTCTATTGAGAATTTTTCACTGCAATGATATCATTAAAAAAAACAATATGCTGCTTGTTTGGAAGAAATATTACTTTTAAGAGATTAAAATAATTGCTTTAGTAGTTGAAATAATTGTGTCATCAGTTTATCTGGCCATTTCACGTTTCATATATTTTTGCCTACAGCAATAATTGTATATGAAGGATTTTTCAAATTAGATCAAATACAACAACCCTACTCAGACCATTTCTACCAAAGTCAGTAAACTGCAAAGGAAGTTTAGATTCTCTTTTCATAGTATAATAAAAATGATGCCATTCTTATCTGTGGTTTCTAAAATAGCAGCAATGATTTCTAAATGAATTCCCATTTTAAAGCAAAAATAGGACTTTAAAATTAAATGTGTCATTTGTGAAAACCTTGTGTCTGATGCTCCTTTTATCTACAGTATGGACAAGTGAGTAAAACATATGGATTAAAAATAAATAAATAGTAGGGAGAACAAATGTCAAAGTAAATTGAGTAGACTGAAATACTAGTGATCAGTGAAAGGGAGTGGTAAGGGGTAGAGAACAAAAGAGTAGGGGGAACAAAGGTTAGAAGATATCGGATAGTGGTAGAACGCTCACCTTTATGCAGGAGACCTGGGTTCGATTCCCAGACCATGCACCCAGAAAAAAAAGAAGATGCTGGGTAGATGGAAATGGAAATATTAGTGGTCAATGAGAGGGAGGGGTAAGGGGTATGGTATGTATGAGTTTTTACTTTTTTCCTTTTATTTCTTTTTCTGGTGTGATGCAAATGTTCTAAGAAATGATCATACTGATGAATATACAACTATGTAATGATATTGTGAGCCACTGATTATATACCAAGAATGGAATGTTCATATGTTAAGAATGTTTGTGCTTGTATGTTGCTATGTCCTGTCAATAAAATTATTTTAAAAAATTAAATGTATCATAACCAATTAATAGAAAAAAATTTTTCTGCAATTCCAACTACATAGTGCATATACTAAATATAGAACTTGTAAGAATTTTAAAGTATTGTACAGTAGTGACAGAACTATAATTAAAGATAAGCAAACATCAAAGATTTTGCAGTTTATCTTAAGAAATAGAAAATCTCTTTTGGTCTGTATATCAAAGCACAGCTAATTTTAGGGTTTTCTACTTGAATTTGTTGAAGTAATTTTCTGTGTTGTCAGAAACACACATGATGACAGGCAGTTGAGGTTAATGCAATTTAACAAAGCCTTTATGGTTTTGAACTTGATCAGTGTTCTTGTTGACTTAGAAAAGAAAATATATATATTTTTTTCCCTCAAAGGAATAAACATTTACTTCTGGTACTTGAAATTAGTGCTACAAATAAATGCTACAATAAAATACACCCGGTGTACTCACAGGGACAGGATTGAAAATATTAAAATAAGAATACACACATCCACCAATCATATAAGCATTAGCTCACACATCTCAATGGTACTAGCATTGTAATTTTAATCTACATGATGAAGATGCACAATAAAACAGAATTCCTCCAGGGAAGAATTAATATTAACAGCCTGCACATTGAAACTGGATTCTAGGAAATAAAGTCGTTGAATAAAAGGCAATCCCTGTTCTAGTTTGCTAGCTGCTGGAATGCAATATACCAGAAATGGAATGGCTTTTAAAAGAGGGAATTTAATGAGTTGCTAGTTTACAGTTCTAAGGCTGAGAAATGCCCCAATTAAAACAAGTCTATAGAAATGTCCAATCAAAGGCATCCAGGGACAGATACCTTGGTTCAAGAAGGCCGATGAAGTTCAGGGTTTCTCTCTCAAGTGAGAAGGCACATGGCGAACACAGTCAAGGCTTCTCTCTCTGCTAGAGGGCACATGGCGAATATGGCATCATCTGCTAGTGTCTTCTCCTGGCTTCCTGTTTCATGAAGCTCCCCGGGAGGCATTTTCCTTCTTCATCTCCAGAGGTCACTGGCTGGTGAACTCTCTGCTTCGTGGTGCTGCAGCATTCTCTGCTCTCTCTGAATCTCTCATTCTCCAAGATGTTTCCTCTTTTATAGGACTTCAGAAACTAATCAAGACCCACTCAAATGGGTGGAAACATGTCATCCCCTAATCCAGTTTAACAACCATTCTTGACTAAATTACATCAACCAGGGAGATGAGCTCATTGCAGTTTCAAATATACAGTATTGAATAGGGATTATTCTACCTTTAAGAAATGGGCTTTATATTAAAACATGGCATTTCTTAGGGGGCATACTTCCTTTCAAACCAGCACAATCCCCTTTATACATGGAGGGAAAGCAAAACACTGGAAGACAGTATAGACACCTTAGTTGGAGAAATGAAGGGATTATTGAGGCTTTGTAGTTAGTTTCACTTTTTCAAAAGAAATGTAAGCCTATGAAAGATTCTCCAACCCTAGTTTTGGTTTTATTTCCCAGTAAGTGTACATATTCAGCAAATGCCTTATTCTAGGGCAGTTTATTTATAAGAGATTAAAAAGCTAATTCACTGATACTTAAACTCAAGCCTGGGCCAACTTGAATTCATATTTTCATTTTTAGCTGCATTGTAAATGCTACTGTTTTTATGGTTTAATTCAGTACAATGTACTATGCCTGCATTATCAAAAAAAAATGAACAAAAAAACAATTGAACCATGTAGGAGTTATAAAAATAAGGTGATAGCAGCTATTCTGAACTAGAAATAGGAAGATTTGGTCTGGAAGTCAGATGAAGTATAAAGGAAGTAGGTAGTCATTAAACATAAAACATCAGTTTCAGCAATGAGAGCACATCTCCCAGTATTATTCCCTAGGACAAGAACCAATGAAACCTACTATTAAAACCTACACTTTTAGTAGAGTGTGTCATGTGGGAGGTGAAATATAACTAATTCTGAATTGCAGAGTGAGAGAATGAATGAATCAAAGAGACAAAATAGACTTAGAGACCCAAAAGAAAAAAGAATTCAGGCAGTAATAGCTTTCTTTGCATCGCCTTCTTCCTCCTATACTCTGTTCTGCCTCTTGTCTTCTCACGTTACCAAATTTGATTCTCTTCAACACTTTCTCATCTTCCATAAATAATTTAAGCAAGAATAGAGTTGAAGACAGTGAAAATGACAAGTTTAAAACTCAAGTTGTTGTAGGTATTCTAATTTAGATAAATTTCTAACATCTGTTTCTGCTCAAAACCTTTCCCATAAGATGTTTTACACATGTACACTTAAACAAAATTTCTTTAAAAATGAGTATTTAACTCATGAGGCAATTGGAAGTGGAAATTCATAATATAAATATATAGGATGATAATAGTATATTTTATCCCAGAAGAATTGACAAAATCTGTCTCTCTAAGTTAAAGAGTAGAGATTCAAACAAAAACTCAAACATTTCCTTGCAATTTGCGTTTACTTATCTACACTTCTTTGGGGAATATTTTAATTAATCTGAATTACAGCTATGTGCGCTGAGATAATTCAAAGAAAATGTCAATAAATCACGTTTGTACAGAATGGAATGTCAGGAAATGTATTCTCTGTATTTCCCAAGGTTTTTACTGACTGCACATTTCTCATCATGAGGATAATTCACCTTCAATATCTAGCAAGTAAAATAGTAATCCTTAAAATGAACATATGCATGAATGTTTTTTAAAAGGACCTTAAGAATCCATGTAGTAAAAGCTGACTGTGGGTATATCTGGATCCTATTGTCTTCTAAACCAGAAGACAGATCTGAGAGGGGCCATATCCTGACAACCACACATTGGCATAGGCTCTTTAAATGTTTTTCTCCCCCTACTTAACAGCCAATCACAATACTCATAATATATGAACTGTATCTTAACTTAAAAATATAAAATCTTGTGGATTAAAAGCGTGTAGCTAAATACATGTGCAGTTACAGTTTTGCTGCAAATATGAATAAATACAACACTGTACTAAGGAACCATTTAGAAAAAAACATGAGTTTGAGTGTGAGGAAGTATTTTATGCAGTAACAATACAAGCAAAATGAAAATCTCTGCATACCCTTCAAAATCCCGTTTTAAATCAGACTGACGTACTAAGGAATTCTAGACATGGTTATTCAGTAATCTGGGGAAACTTTATATTGTAATATATGAAATAAATAAGGAAATCTTCAAAATCATAAGAAACAGAAAAGGATGTATACAGTTTGAGTCAAACTTTGAAAAGAAACTACCTTTTGAAACGGCTAAAGTGGTGGATATATATGGAGTCAACAAATTAATTAACTATTCTAATTAGTACCATGAAGCCCAGAAAAGACATCTGACATGAAGCCTTGCATGAAGATTTATTGAAATTGGAGACTACTAGCTCTCTACTTGATTTCACAATTTTGTTAATACAAAGCTGGTGATTTTTAAGTTGCTATTCTTTATCCAGTGTTTTGTACTTCACATTGGTTCTGCCAACATATTTCATAAAATTTCAGTCATTGTGGCTTCTTTTTTATACTATATATTATAAATCATTTATATGCTACAAATCAATAACTACCTTTTCATCTAACTGCAGTTCGATTAAGTAGATAAAAGAAGAAAAGTTAGAAAGTTTCTGGAATGATAAAAAAAAAACATGATTCTTCAGATTTAGAGAGCCCATTCAATCTCAGTAAGAAAAAATAAAAGGAAAGACAAACCTAAATACATGAGAATTAAATGGTTCTTACCAAAAGCAAAGAGCAAATCTTAAATATAGCCAGAAGAAAAAAAAGCCAATTATTTACAAAAAAGCAACAAGATTGATTTCTCAATAACAAATAATAGACAGAAGGTGGTAAAACAATTTCTTCTGGGTACTGAGAGTAAATAACTGTACACCTAAAATATAAACTCAGTGGCACTACCTTTCATAAACATGAAGATGAAATAGACACATTTACAGACAAAAAGCAAGAGTTGCCAGCAATAACCTGTCACTGAGCAAAGTTTTAGACAACGCCCTTAACACAGAAGTAAAGTAATCAGGAGGGCAAGACTGAGAGGCAAGAAGAAATGATGAGCAAAGAAACTCATAATTGTGTGGATAAATCCAAGAAAATGTTGTATATATTAAATAATAATAATGATAATTAAAATATATAATATATACATATTGAGAGGAAATGAATCATGATTAAATCCTTTTGTTGTTCCACTGAAGAGAAAAGAAACTGATTAATTTTAAACTTCACTTAAGCTTTGTTAATGTTAGTATGCATGTTAAAATTTCTATGATTTCCTGAAAGACTATAAATACAATATTTCCTGTTCAAATTAGTTGAAAGGAGAGTATTGAAATACACACACACACACACACACACACACACACACAAATACAATTAATCCAAAATAAGGCAAAAAAAGAAAAAACACGAAATGTGACAATAAAAGAAAGCACAAAATAAAATTACAGGCATGAATTGAATATTTCAGTACTTATGATAAATACAAATGGAGTGACTTCTTCAGTTAAAAATGGATATTTAAGGCATTTTTTAATCAGAAATATGCTCAATAACTGAACTAGAAAATAAGGATATGAAAAGGCTTTTTTGCACAATATTTGAGAAATATGTACAATAAATTCTAACCCAAGAAATGATGGTTTAGTTATTGTAATATCATGCCAAATTGTCTTGACTAGAGATGAAGTCAATACATTAATGACTTATTATCAGAATATAAGGAGCAAATAAAATGGAATCCTAGCCCACATCATAAAAATTCTTCTTGGAGTAAAGACTTCACCATAAAATGCAAAGCCATTAAACTTTAAAAACAATATGAGAGAATCTATAAACTTTAGATAAATATATATTTTCTATACATAAAGTATGAAACATAGAGGAAAAGTTTATGAATTTGACTATATTTAAACTGAAATTTTCTGTCAATAAGAATATGTCAAAATATGGCATATAGAATATGAAATGATAATCCACAAAATGAGAGAATATTTGCAATATGTAAAAATGACAAAGAAATCCAGAATTTATATATGCATGTATAATACTTACTTCCTAAATTCCAGTAAGAGAGATGAAAAAAAGAAAAAGTGAGCAAATGAATTTAACAAGCATTTCATGAAAAATTAAAAATGAATGTACAGTAAACATATTAAAAAGTGCCATAATTCATTACCACCAATAATGGAGAAGCAAAATGAATGAGATACAATTTTATAATCACTAGAGCAGTAAAAATAAAAGTTCTTAAGAAGTGTTTGCAAGACTAAAACAATTACAACTCCTTCACTGCTCATGGTAAACCCTGGTACAACTGTTTTGAAAATCAATTTGACACAATGAAATAAATGCAAATGTTCATACATTTTATGACCTGACAATTTTACTAATAGGTGTATATCATAGTTTTGCCCATGTACTCCAAAAGACATGTGCATAAATATTCATAGTTTCATTGTTTGCATAAACAGAAAGATGAAACTAACTCATATGTCAGATAAGTAGTTTATATACATAGTTTCATAAAATCAAATACTATACAGGAAAGAAAATAAATTAATGACCACAATAATCATCAGTATGGATTATTGTCAATAACATAGCACTAATGCAAAACATAAGTTGCAAAGAATGGATACTATATGGTTGCAATGATAAAAAATTTGGAAGCATGCAAATGTGTTATAAGCATTAAGAAATGCAAAAATAAATGCTATGCACAATGTTTAGCCCAATGATTACTTTGGGGAGGAAAATGGAAAGGAAGATGATGGCTTCCAGGAGGGACAAACCATGATATTCAAAGTGCAGTTATTTCTAAAAGTGGGTGGTGAATAAATAGGTGTTTATTTTATTGGTATTTTTATATCTTGCCTTTGTCATTTAAATATATATGTATAAAATAAATAAATATATATTTATAAAGAATAGGTCCTCTGTAGTTAGCCTATGATCTAAACTCTACTCTGCCTCTTTATGACTGTATAATTTAGACAATTTATTAAAATTTCTTGTGCCTCAATTTTCTTTTTTGTGAAATGTCAATAATAACATTAAATAACATGGTACTGAATGGTTATTACAATGTCTAATACACAGATAGTGGTCAGTAAATGTTAACTTTTTTAAAAATACTTCATATTTTTAAATGATGTGTCTGCAAACAGAGAATGAATTTGGATGAATATAAAAGAAGAGATTGTAGAGGTGGGGAGGCTAGAAAGATCATACTTGCTGGCACAATCTACTTTTTGTCCTGTAAAAGGGTTGCTTCTGTGACAACTATCTTTTCCCAAAAGATTCCTGTATCTTAGGTCTCCAACCACCCTTTCAGATACATCCTTGTATCGTAGTATTGTAGCCTACACAGATACGCCCCACTCCTCCCAAACTATGCTCTTCGTCCTCTAAGTTAGTGCTAAAATATTCTTTAAATTATCTCCATCTCTTTTTTTAATTAATTAATTTTTTTAAAAACATAACAACATACAAACACAAACATTCTTATCATATGAGCTTTCCATTCTTGGTATATAATCAATAACTCAGAATATCATCACATAGTTGTTTATGCATCACCATGATCATTTTTAGAACATTTGCATCAATTCAGAAAAAGAAATAAAAAGAAAAAGGAAAAAAAAGCTCACACATGCCATACTCCTTACCCCTCCCTCTCACTGACTGCTAGTATTTCCATCTAAGAAAGGCAGCCACGTCTTCTAAGCCCTATTCCTATATATTTTAGCCTTTCTTTCCCTATTTTTTTCTGTACACCTTACCACACCATTTCATTGATCACTAGCATTTCAAACTACTAAATTTATTTTAACATTTGTTCCCCCTATTATTTATTTATTTTTAATTTATATGTTTTACTCATCTGTCCATACCGTAGATAAAAGTAACATCAGACACAAGGTTTTCACAATCACACATGCGAAAGCTATATCATTATACAATCATCTTCAAGAAATATGGCTACTGGAACACAGCTCACATTTTCAGGCACTTGCCTCCAGCCTCTCCATTATACCTTACTAAAAAGGTGATATCTATATAATGTGTAAGAATAACCTCCGGGATAACCTCTCGACTCTGTTCAAAATCTCTCAGCCATTGACACTTTATTTTGTCTCGTTTCTCTCTTCCCCCTTTTGGTTGAGAAGATTTTGTGACTTTATCAGTCTGTTGGTGCTGAGTCCCAGCTCATTCTAGTATTTCTGTCCCACATTGTCAAGAAGGTCCACACCCCTGGGAGTCATGTCCCATGTAGAGAGGGGGAGGGCAGTGAGTTTGCTCGTTGTGTTGGCTGAGAGAGAGAGGTCACATCTGAGCATCTTAGGCCTAATTTTTAAATAGGCTTAGCCTACCCTTTGCAGGGATAAATTTCATATGAACATACCCCAAGATTGAGGGCTTGGCCTATTGCTTTGGTTGTCCCCACTGCTTGTGAGAATCCCAGGAATTCTCCACATGCAGAAGTTGAATTTTCCCACTTTCTTGCCATTCCCCCAAAGGGCTTTTGCAAATACTTTCTTTTCACTGCTCAAATCACTCTGGGATTTATTAGGGCATCACTCTGGACAAACTTACAAAATCTCATGCCCTACTGAAGGTTCCATGTACTTATGGTGTTCAATTAAACTGTCCATATAAGTTTAGGAAATGCACAAGTCAAAATATAAAATTTGTACCAAACAAACATTTTTTGCTTTAGTCTCACCCATTAATTGCTAATTCATTCCAAATTCTCACTTTGTAAAATATGTGCAATTACAGAAGCTATGTTTTTAAAAAATATTACACATTTTATACACTAATGGTAAATTATATTAAAATTTACATTAATTAGATCATAATGAACGGATTTTGCTAGGGGTTAGAAATTTGAAGTACTGTTCTTTTGTAACTGAAACTAGATATACCTATGTCAAAAATTGTATTCTGATGTACACAAGTAAAGTAAGCAAAATTCCTATTGATAATTCTATTGTGAAATTTTTATTGCATGAAAGAAAACCAAAATCATCCTTTATTTAACATACTTCTGAATATTGCGGTGGCAAATATATTCATGCAATACTTAAACTAAAAACAAATGTTTAAAAAGATATTGGCTCACTGATGAGAAAATAATTCTATCCTAAGATGAACAACTATAAAAATGAACTACTCTAAGCTTAGATTTTAAAACATCATGGAGTAGCTAAAAGAGAAAATCTACAATAAGGTACAACAAAAACCACACTGTTATAATTTACACTAAGACAAAAAAATTTACTCCAAAAGAATATACAAATTAAACCAGTGAGTATTTTCTCCCCTCGTGTAATTACATGTATTATAAGCATTGCAAATCAAAGTCATGAAAAGGATGAAGGCAGAGATGTCAATCATTCAGTTAAGAATTAAGGAAAAACAATAAGACTTTAAATCATCATCAAAAAGTAACTGGGTTCCAGATGTTTGGAATGAATAGGTAGAAAGTAACTCTCCAAATAAGCCTATAAGTAACAAATACTTTGATGAGAAAGGAATGTGATTTTTTCCACTCAACAGCGCTGTTGAGATATTAATTTTTTTCAGTCATAACTCTGGCTATGAAAGTGATGCCCATGAAGATTTATGAATATCTCTTTTTACAATTATGAACATGTATAATAGGAACCAGTTTTTTTAATGAAATGGCTTAAAGTTACAATAAACAGAAAAAAATCACACTGGAAAAATTAGCCATTTCAGATGTTTAATACAAAAGAGATTTCAGGATTGTACCAAAATGTAAACACTACATATTTGTTAGGGAAAAAATCTATCAACAATTTATGTATGTTTAATTGTGGGTGACTATAACTTTGGTTTCCTATCTTTTAATTCAGTCCCTTTGGCAGTAAAACTCAGGTTTATTTGGTTTATGATAATGGAAATATTGTTTCTATTCAACAATTTCTATTTAACTATACATGTTCTTGTTCACTATTGTCTTTCATATATCTTAAAATGATCTGTGTAAAGTATGTAGTGTTAATTGCTAATGAATTAATAATGCTTAGCTAGAAGATAATATTAACTCTACAATGATATTAAGCACCGATTCTCTAGTTAGTTTTATTATATAGAAGAATATTCCTCCATACCTCAGAATTAGAACTTAAGAATAGATCTAATAGAACGTGTACTCTTCATAACTGGCCAAATTATTCATCAGGCCTTAGAAAAGTGTATAGCTCAAAAAGAAGAGCAGTGATCTCGTTTTAAAAGAGTCTGAGTTGATGAGACGCTGAACTTCTGAAATAGCAGTGGGAAGAAGAGGTGAGAAGTGTAGGAAATAGAATTAATGGGGTTTGGAAATTAACTGTACTTCAAGAATGAGAATCAAAGATGATTCAAAGGTTTCAAACTTAAGAAACCTTAAGTGGAAAGAAGCCCTACAGCTTAAGAAAGGAAAAATATCTTTTGGGGGTAAGAAAAATAATGAATTTATTTTTGGATATTTTTGAAGTTGAGGACACAGGGTGTTATCAGATAGAAATGTCTAGTAGGCAATTAGACACATGGATACAAAATGCAGAACAGAAATTGTAGCTAGAGATACATATTTAAGTGGGAGCTAAGACCTCAGGGTTGAATGGGTTTGCATAGAGATAGATGGCAGAAATAGAGTCTAAAGCACAGCATACCAAAGACATGAAACAAAGGAAAATTTTAGTGGTACATCAAGGAAAATAATAAAGACAAAAATGAATTGTTTTAAAGCGATAATTCTAGGTGAAGCAAGTTGTCCAGTTGAAAGACAACTATAAATGATTAAGTATCATATAGCATGTTATCTGACAAATAAAATAAAACTTTACAAGAGGAGGAGATCATGTGAGGCTAAAGAGTCAATGAAGGCTTTATAAAGAACTGGGCCATGTCTTCAGCTTTAAACATTGGCCAGAATTATAGTCAGTGAAAGAATAAAGAAGAGGATATATTTGTTGAGATGAACAATATATGACAAGAAATAGAAATGGGAGAGGGTATGGTGCTTGTAGGGAATACTACTGGGATTTACTTTGTGAAAGTATTGGGCAGTTATTTGTTAGATTAGAGGAAATACTATTACTGAGCAGAGAAAATTTATATTTAGTATAACAAAGACATAAGAGGATCCTGGGAGGCTTTTGCATAGGGCAATAGCATAATGAGAACTGGCATCCAAGTATGGATCTGCCAGAAGGAATGAACAGGTGAATTATGGAGATAACATAGGGACCCACTCCTATACACCAGTGATGAATTTTTATCACTATTTTTTAAATAGTGGTGAATTTTTTGTTTTTGTTTTTGTTTTGTTTTTTAAGGAAGAGTTGGGACATTTTGAAAGAAAGAAGAAATGGACTAGGTAGCTGATCTCTGTTAGCCCACCCAAAAAAGTTTAAAAGAAGGAAGTGCATGAGTCAAAAATAACTCCAAGATGCAGCACTTAAGTGAATAGTAACTTGATAAGAAGAGGAGATTTGATAAGAAGCACTGATTTAGAGTGGGAGGAGTCTGTTTGCTTTGGTTCCTATAAGGTTTGTTGTGATGGAATACATTAAAAACATGTATTCAGGTGGTGCAAAGGTAGCATAGTGGTAGAATTCTCACCAGCCATGCAGGAGATCTGGGTTCAATTCCAAGCCCATGCACTTCTCAAACAAACAAAAAGCCAAACAAAAATTTCAACCAATGATGCTGGAATAAGGTGTTACTCACATGGAAAAAGAATGAAATGGGACCCTTGCCATACAGCACACACACACACACACAAACATATCTTCACTGGGCAAATGCTGAAGGAATTGGAACTTGGATAAGTGGAATTGAATTATGGGATTAGATATATACCTTTGTGACAACTGATGGTAATTTCGTAAACTCTATTCATTGCAGAATGATTATTTTATGTATTTAAACATTTCAGAAATAACAGCAGGTATGTATTTAACACTTGAAAGATTCAGGCAAAGTTATTATGTTTCCACATGCCATTTAATCCTGACAACACACCCTCAATCTAGGTATTATTATAAATCAGAGAACAATGTGAGAAACAGAGAAGTTTAATGGTTTATTCAAAGTCACATAGCTACAGAAAGAGGATTAAGACATAGGTGATTTGAATCCAGAGCCTGAAATCTTAACCACTATTCAATATTTACCCCTACGTTTCTAAGGGTGTGCTGGTTTGAAATGGTGTATGAATCCTAGAAAAGCCATGTTTTAATACTAATCCCATTTTGTAAAGGCAGCCACTTCTTCTAATCCTTATTCAGTATTGTATATTTGAAACTGTAATCCAATCGTCTCCCTGGAGATGTGATTTAATCAAGAGTGGTTGTTAAACTGGATTAGGTGATGACATGTCTCCACCCATTTGAGTGCATCTTGATTAGTTTACTGTAATCCTATAAAAGAGGAAACATTTTGGAGAATGAGAGAGATTCAGAAAGAGCAGAGAAGAATGACATAGCTATGAGAAGCAGAGAGAACTAGCCAGCGACCTTTGGAGATGAAGAAGGAAAATGCCCCCCGAGGAGCTTCATGAAACCGGAAGCCAGGAGAGAAAGCTAGCCATGTTCATCATGTGCTGTTCTAGCTGAGAGAGAAGCCCTGACTCTGTTCGTCATGTGCCTTCTCACTTGAGAAAGAAACCCTGAACTTCATCAGCCTTCTTGAACCAAACTATCTTTATCTGGATGCCTTTGATTGGACATTTCTATAGAGTTGTTTCGATTGGGACATTTTCTTGGCCTTCGAACTATAAACTAGCAACTTATTAAATTCCCCTTTTTAAAAACCATTTCTGTTTCTGGTATATTGCATTCTGGCAGCTAGCAAACAAGGACAAAGGGTATATAAGTTTCAAACATTCATACCTGTGATAATCCCTTTTGATCAGTGTATAATTCCTTTAAAGTGCTGTTGGATTCATTTTGCTAGTATTGTACTGAGGATCTTTGTGCTATTATTCATAAGGGATATTGATCTACAATTTTGTTTTCTTGTGATATATTTATCTGGCTTTGGTATTAGGGTGATCTTGGCCTCATGCTTTGAGTTAGAAGGTGTTTCTTTCAATTCAATGTTTTTGAAGAATTTGAGCAGAATTTGTGTTACATCTCCTTGACATGTTTGGTAAAATTCACCAGTGAAACCATCAGGTCCTGGGCTTTACTTTTCTGGAAGGTTTTGATTATTGATTCAATCTCATTACTTGTTTTGGTTGAGATCTCCTATTTCTTCTTGAGTCATTGTACATAGTTCATGTGTTTCTAGAATTTGTCCATTTCATAAATAATCTAACTTTTTGGCATACAGTTTTTCATAATATCATTTTATAATACTTTATATTTTTGTAGTGTCAGTAGTAATGTCTTCTCTTTTATATGTGATTTTAACAATTTGCGGCATGCCTTCTTTTTTCTTTGCTAGCCTAGTTAATGATTTGTCAATTTTATTAATCTTTTCGAAGAACCAACTTTTGGTTTCATTCATTCTCTCTGATGTTTTATTTGTTCTCAATTTCAATTATCTCCAATCTGATCTGTGTTATTTTCTTCATCCTGCCCACTTTGGGTTTAGTTAGGTCTTCTTTTTTCTAGATCTTTTTCATTTCATGAGATTAGGGCTCTGATTTAAGATCTTTCTTCTCTTTTTAATATAAGCACTTAGAACTATAAATTTATCTCTCAGCACTTCCTATCCTTCTTTCCATAAGTTTTAATATGATGTATTTTCACTTTCTTTCATCTCAAGATTTCCTTAGTCCCCTGTGATTTCCTAATCCCTTTCTGATTTCTTCTTTCCATTGGTTATTTAATGGTTCATTATTTAATTCCAAATATTTGTGGAAAATCCACCAGATTTTCCATTTCTCCTTTTGTTATAGATTTCTAGCTTCATTGTTATCAGAAAAGATACATTTTATCATTTCAATTATTTTTAATTTATTGAGATTTGTTTGTGACCTAATATTTAATCTATCCTGGACAATGATCTATGTGCACTGGGGAAGAATGTGTATTCTGCTTCAAACATACGTATTTACAATTGTTACATCTTCTTGTTGTGTTGGCCCCTTCATCAGTAAACAGTAATCTTTGTCCCTCAGAACAGTTTTTCACCTAAAGTCTAATTTATCTAATATTAGAATACCTATTTAACTATTTAACTCTCTTTTGATTACTATTTACATGGTATATAATTTCCATCCTTTCAATTTCAACCTACTTGAGACTTTGAATTTAAGGTGAGTGTCTTATAAGCAGCATATAGTTGGGTCATGCATTGTTGTCCATTGTGTCAGTCTCTGCCATTTAATTGGTGATTGTACTCTATTTACAGTTAAAGTCACTACTAAGAATGCTGACTTTCTTTGCTATTTCACTATATGATCTTTCTAAGTCTTATACTTGTTTTGCCTCACAATTCTTCCATTAATGCCTGCCTTCATACTTATTTTATTTTTGTAGTGCACCATTTTAAATCTTCGTCTAGTATTCCAAAGTCTCTTCTTCATCACTGATGATTTCTAAATTTTATCTACTTCCTTTGGATGGGCCATCATTTTCTTTTTAATTGTTTGTCTTGTAGTCTTTTGTTGCACATGTACATTTTAATATTTTAAAGTGTTTACTCTGGGATTTAGTCCTTGAGCTGTCTGTTCCTTACTTTTTTATTCAGCTAGTGAGATAACAAAATTTCTTCAAGAGCCAAGAGCTAAAAAAAAAGAGACCAATGCAAAAACACCTTTCACTGTCTTTGAAAATTGACCGTGTACTAGCGGTGCCCTCTTTCAGAGTTTAGCCCTTTTATCAAGAAGTTCAGAGCAAAGAAAATGAGAAATTCAGGTTCTGGTCAGTCTTTTCTAAGCCTGTGCCTTGTTCTGAGTTTGTGCTTGCCTTAAGAAATTAATCATATAGGCCTTGTGAATTCAACCATTTACAGAAATTCTAATTCCCCCTCTAGTTTCTATAAAAAAAAATACCTTCTTCCTATCCCAGGTGCTCTATTTCATGACCTAAAGTGGATAATTCTTTTCTACAGTCCACTTTTACTTAATTTTTTTGTACAATGTTTAGTTGTCTGCAAGTTGCTTCTGTTTGCACGGCACGTTCTGGGAGAATGAGTGTTTCAGTTTCTAAAGCTGCCAGAATGCAACATACTAGAAATGGGTTGGCTTTTACAATGGGGATTTATTAGCTTACAAATTTACAGTTCAATGGCCATGAAAATATCCCAATTAATCAACAGGATAATATCTTCTCCAAAGAAAGGCTGATGGCGTCCAAGTTTCTTCTGTCATATGGGAAGGCATGTGGCCAACATCTGAGGATCCTTCCACTTAGATTTCATTGCTTTCAGGTTCTGGCTCTTTCATTTTTGTGTCAGCCCTTGCTTGCTTCTTCTGGGGCATTTCTTTCTAAGCTCTCTCTCTTTCTCTGTGAGCTCTCTCTGTCTTTTAACCTCATAAAGGACTCCAGTAAAGGATTAAGACACACCTCGAAGTGAGTGGGTCACATCTCAATTGAAACAATCTAATCAATAGGTCTTACCCATAAGAATGGATTAAAAGAACTTAGTATTTTCTGGAGTACATAACGGCTCCAAACTAACACAGTGTGCCAGAGACAACTTCTCTGGTTCAGTCTTTCAGCCTGCCTCATGCTATATTGAAAGGACATACAGGCATCCCAATACAAGCAGAGTTCATAATTGTTACTCTTCTTCCTCTAGTACAGGGGCCAGAGACCCACAGTGGGGGCATCGGCTGGCTGCACAGCACTGGGTTGGGGTGGGGGAAGTGCAGAAAGAAGAGCTCCAAGGTTACTGCAAATGACACTTGCCATTTTTTAAAGCTGCATTTAGTAATTGGCACTGCTCAATTTCCGCAATTCTTTGTCTTCTGACTTTGCCAATTTTTCTAGTTGTTCAAAGATTCTGTGGGAGAATGGCACCCCAAAGCATTTTATGTCAGCATCTTGGTAGCTTAAACCAAGCTAAATTAAAGCAATGGTTTAATTTTTGTACTGAACTGTATGCAAATTTCCTAATTACTGCTATAGGATTACTTTTCTAGAAAAAAATTATTTGGAAAATTAAATTACACTATTTTTCTCTTCATAAAAATAGACATTATTACAAAAGAATACAATTGAAATAAAGCTGCATAGTAACAGTGAATATTTGAGGTTAGAGTAATGAGTTTTCTCAAGTGAACTTTTCAAACACTCCTACAATTCTGAGTGTCTATGGAGCATTTGCTATCATTTTATATTATAGAAAATGAATAAATGGAGGTTTTTTTCAGAAACAAATATAAAGTGATACTAGAACTTCCCTTTTGCTGTAATTTGTAACAATAGGTTCCACACTTTAATCTGAAATAATCTTTAAAATAATCATGGTCACATGTAAACTCACATTCAATTACAAATATGGTACACACACGCATGCAAAGGTGTTATCAGTTGTTGATGACTTTCTTTTTTTCTTTTACAATCAAAGTTAAACCATCATGAGTTTCTTTACTTTTTCTTCTGTGAAAATTCAAGGCCCATCTGCCTCTTCCATATATTTACATCCCATAGGCTACAGTCACCAAATTTGCAAACAGAGGAAGACAAATCAAACCTAGTAATTAATTCTAACTAAACTTTTACAAGCAGATAAAATACTTTAATTCTTAGTCTTTCTAATAAATACAGAAGAATACATAATAAATACACTTTAAAAATAAAGATTCTTATTTCTTAAATTAGCTTGAATTTTTCTGTCCTAAGACTAAGCAATAATTATGTATAAAAGGGAAGATTCAGTTAGAAAGTTAAATATTTCTGATCATTGTTATATCTAGTAATTAAGTGTACTTGGTATAAGTATAGCTGCTGCTTACTTCATTAAATCACTTCATTATTGCCTGAAGAACTTCTGCTTGGTTGTTTTTTAGGAGAGGTTAATCATATACCGCTATGAGACAATAGATGGCTTTCCTTTACTGGATTGAGTGTTGACTAAATGCTTTTGGCATCTGGTCTTCTATTTTTCTTCTTCCTATACTTCTCTTCTTAGTTCCTTCAATTCTTGGGTGTCAGAAATCCCCACTGTGTGTACAGTGTCCAAATCTACATTTTGCTTTATTTCAGAGTTTCCATTACCCATTTATAATTACTTACTGAATATATTACTACTTTATTAAACAGAGTTTATATTTAAATATTACTTCCTTAGTCCTACTTTCTCCCTCTATTACAACTTCCTTAGTTCTTTTACTGTCTATACAATAAGTTGATACTCCTTACACTATTGTTTAAACGTACCTTCCCATCCTATTGCAACCACCCATCTTTTTAAAAGTAGTGCTTTAGTCTAACTTGGTTACTCACTGTGTGCCCTTAAGAAACCTTACAATTTCCTTTCTCTTATTTGCATACATTCCAGTTACTCATAATCATCTTCCATTTTATGATCTATCTAAAGCTCATCCATTCTCAAAGAACACCTTAAATTTAGAAAACGTTGCCCCCATTATTCTATCACACCCTGTTTATTTCCATAATATCTCTTATCACAAGCCTTAATTTCAAGATGTACACGTTTTTGTCTGAATATATAATATCTGTTTAATCAATTGAGCTAGTTTCCTATTATCAATATTCATGTTCTCTTGGAGACAATTTCTCATAGTCTCCTGATTATCTGCAGATCTTGTGATCAGAGACACTGATAACTCCCCCATGAGTCACACTCCTGAATAATCTCCTGTGCTTGATGGTGAGAGGAAATTTTGACTTGCTTCTAGCTAATAATATATAGGGGACACAATGGGATAATCACCGTGTGATTACGTATGACTCCATTTTAGCAGATTTAAGTGAGAAGTTCTCCTTCAGGCCTCCCAAAAGTAAGCTTCCATGTTGTGAGAAGACCTGTGAGAGGGTCTGTTATCAGGCAATATGGCCAGGAACTGCAATGGCTTTAGGAGCTGAGAATGGCCCCTGGAAGAGAGAAAGCAAGAAAATGGAGAACTCAATCCTATAATCACGAGAACATGAGCCTAGAAGAGGACCCTGAGCCTCAGAAAAGAATGTAACTAAGTCAACATCTGGAATGTGGCCTTATGAAATCTTGAACTGAGGACCCTACTGCTGTGCCCAAATTCCTGACCCACAGGGACTATGAGACTATAAGTACATGTTATTTTTATGAGATTATAAATATATATTATATTAAGCTATTACATTTGTCATAATTTGTTGTACAGCAGTAAACTAGTAGAAGCCCTGACAGCTTTTTTTTTTCTTGGCTATCTTTCAAAGATGATTGTTTGGCAAACAGCTTTGGAGTATTAATATTTCCCTATGAAGCCTAAGGTATGTTTGCTTACTATCTACCGTAAAAAGTATCTCCTTCCATATCAAAGAGCAGGCAGGTTTGCTTACTGCCCATAATAAAAGATTCAGGGTCTTTCAGCACAGGGTCCCTCACATGTATATGTAGCATACATCTGCGGCCATTAGTGTCCACCACTGTAGGTCTTGGAGTAAAATGAAAACTGACTCAAACATGAAGTTCATGCTACTTTTTATGCTATGAATAACAAAGACCTTCACATCTAACCTAGGAGACTCATGTCCTCTGCCACCATCCATGAAACCCTGATAAGCAAATTTGTTAGATTGCAAGTAGGATAAAAATCTCAGACCCTTCACAGTTCTTGGCTATGCCTGTTTTTTTCACCTTTGTATGCCCAGCATCTTACATAAAGCCTAGCATAATGCCTAGTACATAGTAGGTACTCAATCACAATTTTATAAATTAATAAAGTAACTAATGAAGCCAAATGAACTACTAAAAACCTAAGGAATTTTTCCTCATGAGTTTATATGTCTTTTACAATATGTGTAATTCAGTTAAAATACAATGCCCAGTGATATCTTTGCTAATAAATTTAAAATATGTAAATTTTTACATTTAAATTTTTATTTCTATATAGGATATATGTTTCTTGAAAACCGTTGTACACCATTTCCAGTCTTGGTGTCTCTGATAATGTCTATAAAGCATGGTATTTAATACATTTTAAGTACCAGTAAATGTTTCCATTGACTTATTAATTTTATTTTTAGTGTAGTCACAAATAAATCCAGAAGCACACAACTTTAAAATAATGAATACAGGTTTTTTTCCCAGTGCCTGTCCATGCAAAAAATAAAAAATAATGAATAAGCTGCAATCACTAGCTTTTAAAACAGTGTTCAACTTTTAAAAAATAAAGTCTTCTAATAAAATATAGATGATTTATTTGGAAGTCTTTGGATTATCAAAGAGTGTCTTTTAGAATATTCTTACATTTTGTGCATGTCATAAAGCCACAGGGGGGTGCGAGTTTCTGAAGTTGGCTAATTTGACAATGTTTTCATTTTACAGTAGATTATATAATATTGTTTCTGGTTTTGTATAGTAGGTATTTATGTTGAACAATCCCCACATTCACTACATTTTCTAAACTCATCAGGTAATACAAGTAATGTTGGAAATTGAATCACGTCCTCCCCAAAAGACATGTACAGATCTCAATATCTGGTCCTGGGGTGTGAACCTATTTATAAATAGGAACTTTGAAGATGTTGTTAGTTAAGATGTGGCCCAACTGAATCAGATTGGGCTTTAATCTGATTTACTAGAGTCTTTTATAAGCAGAATGAAAGTCAGAGAAAGAGAAGCCCTGAGGAACAGCCAGAAACTGGGAGTCAAGGGAAACCATAGGAGAGGGAAGATGCCACCATGTGCATTACCACGTGACGAAAAAGCCAGAGAACCCCAAAGATTGCCAGCAAGCCAGAAAATACTGGCCCCAGGAGGAAGCAAGCCTTCTAGTCTCTGAAACCATGAGCCATTAAATTCCTATTGCAAAGCCAAGCCATTTTATGGTTTTGTTTCAGCAGATGAGAAATTAAACCAGGTAGCATACTATGAATGAGGAAATTAAAATATATTGGTTGCCTACATCACAAAAACACCCCCCTCCACCTACACAACACACGCAAACCAATGAAAAACTTAGAACTGAAAAGTAGGTTTCTCGGGTCTTAGTTTGGAGCACTTTCAGGTAAATTCCTCCTTTGTGAACCACACAAGGCAGTGGAGGGCCCGTGGGAACCTTACCTTGGAAGTAAGGGAAATATGTAATTTGGGGACAAAGCAGAAAGCTCCAAGTCTCTAGTTGGGCAAAATAAATCCTCCTAGATTTGGCAGTAGTCTTGATATTTTCCATTTGTTTCAAGATTTCAATTTAATTTGGAATCCTCCAGAAGTGGAGCTGCAGAAGTAAAAAAAAAAAAAGAAAAGAAAAAAATCTGCTTCATTACACACCTGTTTCTAAATAAGGAGTATCCTCATCTGATGAAAGACAGCTTAATTATAGCAATTTAACTAATCTGAAAGTTAACACAACTAAAGTACCTTTGTCATATTACATCTAATACTTAAAATTCAAAATGGCAGGTTAAATAGCAGCAAAAGCTACCAGAAAAATGTGATCCTGACTACAGCAGTGGTTTCTGTTCTTTTATGGGATCCAATAATTTACTTCAGGAGAATGTGACTCTCCTGAAATTTTGTATTTGCTTATTTTGCATATAAGTATTTTTATGGCAATTTTCCACTGTTTGATTAGATTATCATGGCCTATAAGGAAAGGAATTGAAGAAGGAATCAGAGTAGATTGGTTGTTCTATAATTTAGATGAGCAGAATATGAAATTTAAGGACCCTCAAAAATCTTTTTACCCTTTTTATAAATTTATGTTTTATTAGAGAAGTTGTAGGAACATATTAAAATTTTAAGAAATTATTTCCATTCCTGCTATAAAACAACATGCAGCTTATTATATCTCCTAAAGAAGGAAACTTTATTACAAATCAAATATTTTTAAATCAATAAGTATGTGTTCATTCAGCAGACCTCCTACAATTATACACTAGACATTTGTATTAATAGTAGCAACACTTTATCCAAATTGTTGATATAAAGCATACAATTCTGTGACCCTCAACATTTATCCTCCTAGCACACAACTGTAAACTTCTCACTTTAAAAATTCTTCATTTCATCTGGTTCTTCAAGGCACATATTCATTTTCTATCTCTCACCTTGTATTCTGAGTTACATTCCTCTTGAATTTAGATTCTGTAGCCCATCATTATAATTTCTGTGCATAAACTCACAACTCCTTTGGTTACTCTTCTCTCAACATTTATTCAAATGACCAGATCCCCAGTCATGGTTACAGATGTCCAGCGGATGGATGGTCTATATTCTTGACTAAGACAAACTATTTCAACTGTGCACTGTATCTCTCAGCCATCACCTCTCACCTAATCTAAGAAATTTCTTCCTGAAATGTCTACCCTCTCCCCTGCATCATAATTTTTCTTCTTTGCTAGACAATATCTGTAACAATATAGTTACATGATTTCAAGTAAGATAGGGGGATTTTCAGCAGAAGAATACAGAAGATAATTGGAAAAGGGGAAGCACAAAGCTAAAAAGTTTTGCTTCTACAAAGACATTTTTGCAGCATTCACAGAATATAAGTTGAATAAAATGAGGCAGACAAAGGAGAGAGTTGTACAGTAGAAAGATGATGGAACTAATGGATTTTCAGTGTTGGTGGAAATAAAAAATTGTTGGACATAGCAAATGTGAAAATGAGCTAGAAATTGATGATCAGAGAGTAGGATGACTCAAATTTGAGATTTAAGTAGTGACAATTGTTTTATTAATGAAAATAATTTTATTAATTTTATTAATGAAAATATCTATAGTATGTTAGTGGGAGTGGTGAATAAGTGTAGTAGAAGAAAAGTAATTGAAGGGTCTTACATGGTATAGAAGACAATACAAGTACAGGTAAGAGGAAAGAATACCTAGGGCAGCAATATATAAGATTCTACAAAGGTTCCATGGACTAGGGTAAGTTTTCAGAAAACTACAACCTACAGTTGGGTGCCTGGACCAGATAAATCCTGAAACCTAGAGGGCCCAGCCTCTCCAAAACATCAGCTAGTTCCATCTCCTTACCCCATATTAGTGATAGCTCTTTCCGACAGGAAAAAGTTAGAATGGGTATAGCCCAAACACCCCTAAAGATTGGGATAAAGATCAAAAGTGATGGTGGAGTTATACAGAGAAGGTAGGGTTTAACAAATGCGTATGATTACTGAATCATTATGTTGATATTTATTTTAGTCTCCAGTGTCTTGGAGCAGTTAGAAGTAAAAACCTGAAATTGTGGAATTGTGACCTATGCCAAACTCTGAAATCTGTTCTACAACTAATTGTTACACTGTGCTCTTAAATTTTTTGCTTTTTTGTGTATATGTTATTTTTCTTAAAAAAGGAAAAATATCAATTGTGATGATAAGAAAAATACTTATTCCTTCTAGCTTCCACTATTTTAAAGCAGCTAAAAGGAAAATTCTGAGATGGTGGTATGGTAGCCCATGACAAACTCTGGGATCTGTCCTGTAACTACTTGTTGAAGAGTTCTTTGAAAACTATTGCCTTTTTTTTTCTTTGCTTTGTATATTTGTTATATTGTACAATAAAAAAGTTTTTAAAAAGAGGAAAACAACTGATTTATAGGGAATTAAAAATTTTAAAACCAAGGGGATACTAAAACATAATTATAACTCTTGTTATAAAAATGGATTATAATAAATTTTGGCATAATTATTTTGGCTTTTTAATTAAGCAGGAAACATACATGAAGGGGTAACATTTTTATATCAATTATTCTCTTAAATATTTGTAAAGTTTTCAGTCGCAAGTAGTTAACTGACATGTGGTGCTATTTGAGCAAATTACAACCCATTATTCTGACCCCAAACTTTCTATCCAACTTTGCATACTTCAACTTCTCTAATGTAGTGGTTCTCAAAGTGTGGGCCCCACTGAAGCGGCCTAAGCATTACCTATAAATTTGTCAGAAATGCAAAAAGAAAAAAGGCTAATTCACCTTGCAACTGAAACAATTGCATCACTGCTTTTCATCAAACATCATACTCAAGACTGCAGCGGGTGCATACTTTACATACTCTCACACAGAATATTTGAAAAAGGGTCTATATTTAATATAACTAATATTCCTGCTGCTTCATCAGAACAATCTTTAGTGAAACTGACTTCTGCTTCCTTCTCCTTCTTCATTTAACCCTAAGCGTATGGTGGTGAGGAATACAATGACTGCTAGAAAAGTCTGGTGTTACTGCTTTCAACTGTGTTGAACTGCAAGCAGCTATACCTCCCATTACTCAGTGTCAGTGTCAACACTGTGAAAATGCAATTAGCATCTTAGTATTTACTATGAAATAGCTTTGATCTTGTAGACCCCAGGAAGAAGTTGTCGGCACCTTCAGGGATTCATACTTTGACAATCATTGCCAGAGCAGTTGCCCTGATGACTAAATTATCAAATGACTTAACCTTTAGACCATTGGACAGGGGGAAATAGTATTTCATTGTGGTTTTAATTTTCAGTTTTCTTAAGAGTGATGCTGTTGGTCTTTCTTCCCATCAATTTGTAGAACCTCCTTTCTGCATTAATACAATAATTATTTTGTTTTTGATTTATTAATATTAAAAAGTAAAAGCAAAAGTGGTAGTGGAGAGAAAGACAGTGATCTAGATTTTAAAGCCTTACACAAATGCAATGTGATGGTGAAAACTGACATGGAAATAAGTAGATTATATCAATACAGAAGGCTTAATCTTGAGGTTTAGTCTGATAGCATGCTGTTTAGAGAAATTGAGATTATTTAAGATGGAAAGAAGTTTTTATAAAACAAATGAGAGCAGGTTGGATATACAGGCACCTCCAGGAAATGAAGCCACAGGTGAGAGAAGGAAAAGAAAAGGAAGAAAAATAACTCCATCTGAGAGAGTTACAGAGGAGGTATCTTCAGCGAACATCCAAATTTACAATGGAATAAGAAATAGAAGGAACATTCAAAAGCAGACTTAGTAAAATGAGGTCGAGAATTACTGATCCTCCTCCTATCTCAAGGTACTTATGGGGCATCTGCTCAAATCTGCTATTCTAAAGGGATTAAAAATATCCCTGATTTGCACTCACTAGACCCAGGGATATAACCTCATCTATTTACAGGACATAACAATTTTATAATTTCACCTAATTAAATATATTTGTGCTTGAGTCCCAGCCAAGAGAGTGAGTCAGCACTTATTCATGAGAGATAAAATACTCAATAATTGGAAAAATATAACTAGACCTTATATTCAACTGAATTTATGAGTCAGCATGAAGTAATTGATTATATCAACAGATCTTAAAAACAAATCCAAAATAAAATTGTCAAAAACATAGCAAAGATTTTGAGTAGTTGCTCTCATCTCAAATTATTTGTTCAATACCTGTCTCTTTATGATGAAATCAAATCCACAACATTTCTCATTGTTGTATTCAAAACATAATTTACTTCTCAGTGTTGTATCTGCCAAAAAATCTATTTTATTATTTGTACTGAGGAAGAGAAATCAATAATGTACAAGGAAATGCATAATTACAACTTACAAAGATGTATCATTACACACTGATAACCCTGTGTCTATTTTCTCATAATAGTGTGTATCTGTCAAGCAGACTTTAAATATAGCTTCAGCTGGTCAGGGTTCCTCTGATAGTTTTAATTTATGAAGGAAGATGGCAAAACAAGGGTACTACATATATAAAGTATCTTTAATAAAATCTGTTAATATTATTTTTGACTTCAGTTATAGAATTGCCTGTAGTCTTTGCAAATTTGAATAGTTGGTATGGAGAGTGGATATCTAAAATAGATTAAAAGAGTAAGAATGATTAACAATTAAATAAGACTATAAAACAACTGTACCTAACAGACATCTATAGAATACTCCGCCAAACAACAAAAGAATATGTATTCTTCTCAAGTGCACATGGAACACTCTCCTGAATAGACCATATATTAGGCCACAATTAAATCTCCATAAATGTAAAAAAATTAAAATTATACAAGTATAAACACAATGGAATGAAACTAGAAATGAATAACAGAGGAAATATTCACATATTTGTGGAAATTAAATAATTCACTGCTAAATAATAAATGGATCAGAGAAGAAATCACAAGAAGGATGAGAAAATACATTGAGATGAACAACATTTTAAAACTTGGGGATACAGCAAAAGTAGCACTCAGAGAGAAATTGATAGTTGTAAATGTCTACATGTATAAGGAAGGAAGATATCAAACCAATAGCCTAATCTTCCACCTTAAGAAACTATAAAAAGAAGAGCAAACTTAGAGCAAGCAGAATAAAAAAAATAAAGATTAGAATGAAAGTAAATGAAATAGAGAATAGAAAAGCAATGGCGACACCAAACCAAAACCAACAGTTATTCCTTAAAATGATAAACAAAAATGGCAAACCTTTAACTTGACTGACCAAGATAAAATTATTGAACAGAGAAAACTGAAATTACTGAAGAAATAAAACAAAGATTTTACAATTGACTTTACAGAAAAAAAAAGATTATAAAGCAGTACAATGAGCAGTCATATGCCAATGAATAACATAATATAAATGAAATAGACAAATTACTGGAAAGAAAGAAACTACCAAAATTGACTTCAGAAATAGAAAATTTGAACACACCTATAACAAGTAAAGAGATTCAATAGGTAATAAAAAAAAAAAATGTGCTACAAAATAAAGCTCAGTACCAGACAGCCTCACTGGTGAATTCAGCCAAACATTTAAGGAAGAAATAGCATCAAACCTTCTCAAATTCTTTCAAATTGTAGAATAAGAGGGAACAGTTCCTGACTCATTCTATAAAGCCAGTATTAATGTGATAGAAAACCAAAGACAACACAAAAAGAAAATGACAAACCAATATCCTTTTGAATATAGATCCTCAATATTATTTGTCATTAGGGAATGCAAGGTTGTGTCAGCATATGAAAATCAATCAATGTAATACTCCATATTAATAGAATGAAAGAAACATTATCACCTCAATAGATGCAGAAAAAGCATTTGAAAAAGTATCACAACTTTTTATACAAAAGCACTAAATGAACCAGGAATAGTAGAAAATTCCCTCTACCTGATTAAGAACATCTATGAAAAATCCACAGCTGACATACCGAATTGTGAAAGACTGAAAATATCTCACTAAAAACAAAACAAGAAGGTGTACTCTCACCTGTTCTATTCAACATTGTACTGAAAGTTCTAATCAGGGGAATTAAATTAGAAAAAAATTAAAAGCATATAAAACACAAAAGGAAGAAGTGAAAGTATTCTTATACACAGATGACATGATCTTATATAAAGAAATTATAAAGAATTCGCACGCAAAAAAATTATTAGCGTTAATTACAGTTGCAGGATACAAGATCATTATAGAAAATGGGTTGTATTTGTTACACTTGCAATAAACAATTAGAAAATGAAATTAAAGAGACAATTTCATTTACAGTAGCATCAAAATTAATAAAATATTCAGAAATAAATTTACCAAAAAAGGTGCAAGACTCATAAACCAAAAACTACAGAACATTGCTGAGATAAATTAAAGAACATTTAAATAAATGGAAAGACACCACATATTCATTGATTTGTAGGTTGTTTTTTTTTTTTATAATGGACAGGCACCAGGGAATGAACCCGGGTCTCTGGCATGGCAGGCGAGAATTCTGCCACTGAACCACCATCGCACCACCTGATTTGTAGGTTTAATATTGTTAAGATGGCAATACTCCCCAAAGCAATCTACATAGTCAATGCAATCTCTATCAAAATCCTAGCTACATTTTTTGCAGGAATGCACAAGCTGAATTTGAAATTCACATGGGATTTCAAGGGAACCAAACAACTAAAACAACCCTGAAAATGGAGCAGAAAGTTGGAGTACTCACATTCCCCAATTTTAAAACATATTTCAAAGCCACAGTAATTAAAACAACATGGTTCTGACACTGAAATAGACATATGGACCAAGGGATTGAGTGTTCCAAAATAAACCTACCTATTTATGATCCATTGATTTTCAACAAAAGTGACAAGTACATAAGGAAAGAATAGTCTTTCCCACAAGTAGTGCTGAGACAATTAGATATCCACATCAAAAGATAATGAAATATTCACACCATGCAAAAGTTAACTTAAAATGGAACAAAGAGTTAAATGTAAGAGCGAAAACTCTAAAACTTTCAGAAGCAAACATGGGGATAAATCTTTGTGACACTGCATTAGGCAACATTTCATAAATACAATGCTAACAGCAAAAGGAACAAAAGAAAAATTATATATGTTGGACAACATCGAATTTTAAAACTTTGGGGCACCAAAGGATACTATCAGAAAGGTAAAAGAGCAAACTAAAGAACATGAGAAAATATTTTAAAATCATATGTCTGATAAAGGTTTAGTAACCAGAATATATTTGGTTATAAATATTAAGTATTTGAAAACGTTCAAAACTTCTTAACACCAGAAAGTAAAACAATATAATTTTAAAATGTGCAAATGCCCCTGTTACCACTGTTATTCAACATTGGACTAGAAGTTCTTGCCAGAGCAAGTAGGCAAGAAAAATAAATAAAAGGTATGCAAATTGAAAGGAAAATGTAAAACTTTCCCTATTTGCGAAGAAACAATCATTTTTACAGTAAATCCTGAAAAATCTATGACAATGTTCCTAGAGCTAATAAAAGAATTCAGTAAAGTGGCAGGATACAAGCTCAACATCACAAAATCAGCAGTGTTGTATAGACAAGCAATGACTAGTAAGAAGAAAAAATAAAGAAAAAAGTTCCATTCGCAGTAACAACTAGAAGAATAAAATATTTTGGAATAAATCTAACCAAGAATGTAAAGTATGTGTATTCAGAAAACTACAAAACATTACCAAAAGAAACCAAAGAAGGCCTAAATAAATAGAAGGACATTCTGTGTTCATGGATTGAAAGACTAAATATAATTAAGATGCCAATCTTACCCAAAGCTATTTATAGAATTAATGCAATCCCAATCAAAATTGCAACAACCTCCTTTGCAGAAATGAGATAGCCAATCATCAGAATTATATGAAGGGTAAGAGGCCTGGAAAAGCTAAAACCATCTTGATACCACAGTAATCAAAATAACATGGTACTGGCATAAAGACAGGCATATAGAACAATGAAATCAAATTGAAAGCTTAAAATCAGCTATCATTTACAGCTAACTGATATTTTACAAGGAGGCAAAAGCCACTCAATTGGGAAAGAATAGTCTCTTCAACAAATGGGAAAACTAGGTCTCTATTTGCAAAAAAAGAAGAGGACCCTACCTCCCACTTATAAAAAATCAACTTACAATGGACCAAGACCTAAATACAAGCCAGAACTATCAAACTCCTAGAAGAAAACATAGCACACCATCTTTAGTCCCTTGTGTCAGGCAATAGTTTCTTGGATTTTACGCCCAAAGCTCAAGCAACAAAAGAGAAAAACAGATAAATGGGATCTCATCCAAATTAAAAATTTTGAACACCAAAAGACTTTATCATGAAAGTAAAATGACCCCCTGCATAATGGGAGAAAATATTTGGAAAACACATATCTGATAAAAGTTTAATTTCTAAAATATATAAAGAAATCCTTCAACTTAATAAGAAGACAAAAAAATTATTTAAAAAATGAACAAAAACTTGAATATATATGTCTCCAAAGAAGATATACAAATGGAAAGAAAGCATGTGAGAAGATACCCAAGATCATTAGCCATCAGAGAAATGCAAAAGAAAACTACAGTGGAATACCATTTTATAACCATTAGCAAGGCTGCTATTAAAAAATGAAAAAAAATGATCAATTTTGGAGAGGATGTGGGGAAATAGGGATGTATTTATTGCTGGTGGCAATGTAAAATGGTGCAGCCCTAAAGAAGAGTTTGGTTGTTCCTCAGAAAGCTAAGTTACTGACTGGCCAGTCCACTAATTCCTGAAAGAATTGTAAACAGAAATTCAGTCATTTTTACACCATTGTTCATAGTGGCATTTTTCACAATTGCCAAGAGGTAGAAACAATCCAAGTGTCCATCAATTGATGAATGGATAAATAAAATGTGGTCTAGGCATACAATGGAATATTATTCAACTGTAAAAAGGAATGAAGTCTTTATGTGACAACATGGATGAACCTTGAAGACATCATGTTGTACAAAATAAGCCAGATGAAAAAGGACAAATCTTGCATGAACTCACTGATTTGAATAAGTATGGTAAGCAAATTACTATAGTCAGAATCTAAAATATAGGTTACCAGGGACAGTAGGGATTTAGGGAATGAGAAGTTAAGATTTAAATGTGTAGGTTCTTATTTGGAATGATGAAAATGTTTGGTAATGGATAGTGGTGATGGTATTGCAACACTGTGAACATAACAGCAATGAAATATATATTTGAATGTGACTAAAAGAAGAAATGTTAAATTATATATATTGTAACAGAATAATTTTTAAGTCCATGGAGCTGTACTGCACTGCACAGTGACCCCTAAATTAAACCAGGGTCTTTAATTTATAGTACAATTATAAAAATGTGCTATCATTAATTGTAACAAATATTCCACACCAATGCAAGGTCTTAATAATAAGATGGTACCTAGGAATTCTGTTATTTTATACATGATTGTTCTGTATACCCACAACTTCTCTAATAAAGAAAAAGAAAACTAAAAATGAAAATGTGCAAATGACGAATAAGCTTAACTCTAAAGAACATAAACAATGGACAATAGGCAAATGAAAATATGCTCAACATCATTAACTAGTGAAATACAAGCCAAAAACACATGGAGATAATATTTCCCACCCACTTAGGTGGCTATAATTAAGACAGTAGGAAAATAACATGCATTAGGGAGGATATGGAGAAATTAGAACTCTAGTGTGTTGCTGGTAGAAATGCACAATGGTGTGGCCATTGTGGAAAAGAGCTTTGTAAGTTCTCAAAGAGTTAAATATAGAGTTACCATATCATCCAGCAATTTCACACCTAGGTATATACCCAAGAGAAATGAAAACATATTTCCACATAAAAATTTGCACATAAATTTTCATAGGAGCATTTTTCAGAAAAGCCCAAAATTGGAAATAATCCATACATTCATCCATTGATGAGTGGATAAATGGAATATTAGTTGGCCGTAAATAGGAATGAAGTGCTGATACATGCTAGAACATTGATGAACTGTGAAAACATTATACTAAATGAAAAACACCAGGCACAAAAGGCCACCTATTGCTTGATTCCATGTATAAGATACGTACAGAGTAGGCCAATCTATAGACAAAGAAAATATATTAGCGGTTCCTCAGTGATATGGGGAGAAGTGAATGTGTGGGGGCTTCTTAATAAATAAAAGTTTTATCTATGGGTGATGAAGGTATTCTGGAATTAAATAGAAGTGGTGATCACACAACATTGTGACATTATAGTGAAGTTTCTGAACTGTATACTTTAAATTGGTTAAAATGCTAAATTTTATGTTTCATGAATTTTATTTCAATTAAAAAAGAAGTAGCAGCACAGATTTCCTATGGCATACTCTTTTCAAAACTGGGTAATCTGAATTTATTCATGAGCAAATTATTAGACAAATTCAGAATGTGAAGCTTTCTACAAAACAACTGGCTTGAATTTTTGAACACTGTGAATGTCAAGAAACACAGAACCAGGCAAAATAGAAAAGGTAGTTTAAAAGATATGAAAAAGGCATAGCAATGAAATGCAACAGTGAAACAATTGAATTCTTAATTAAAACAACAATGGTATAAAACGATACTTTGGATAATAGGGAGGTGTCTAGATCATACCATTGAATTAATGCGAATTTTTTTGCATCCATCTGGAGATGGATGTTGAAATATTAAGAGTGGCATGGTGTCAGCAACTTAAATATAAGCGGTTCAAAAATGTTAATAAGTGAGTCTAGGTGAAACACATTTTGGAGTCTATTTTATTATTATTTTAATATTTTTCGTTTGAAATTTTTCAGAGTAAAAAGTGGGTGGGGTGCCTGTTCATGCAAAAAAAAAAGGAGGAAGTGGAAAATAAGATAAATGTCTGTATTCTGAATAAAAAGAATAATGATTGCGTAGTAACTTTAATTGGAAATGCATTTTCAAACACTCTGTAAGGGGACATTATTATCGCTACGTTGTGGATGAGAATAAGGAGGGTCAAAGAAGTTAAATTATTTGCCCAAATCTCAATAGACTTTCAAAACCAGTTCTGAGTGTATGCTTTTTAATATTAACAAAACAATTTTTAAGTTTTACACATTGAGATTTTTAAAAACTACTTATTTGGGCGGGCCACGGTGGCTTAGCAGGCAGAATTCTCTCCTGCGGTACCAGAGACCCGGGTTCGATTCCCCGTGTCTGCTCATGCAACACACACAAAACAAAAAACAAAAAAAAACTATTTATTTAAATAATAACATGGCAATAAAAAATAAACGCAAAATTTAGGTTAAAAAATATATCAGAGACCATCCCGACTGCGTCACCCCCCCAAAAAGAAAAGAAAGAAAACTAATCACACAGAAGGGTTTGTCAAGAGAGAAACTTGAAGAACCTGGGGAAACAGATTGGTTCAGTTGTAAAAGACGTGAAGAGAACTGCTGTAAAAAAGGATTTAGTAGGATAAAAAATGTGTTTAGTGAAATAATTTGGGAAAGGAACATTAGGAATAGATGAGAAAGGCAAAGGCTAACCTTTATTTTCATTGTTTAAAATTAAAGATTACGTCCTTTGAGTAGATACCTAGCAATGGTATTGCTGGGTCGTATGGCAATTCTATATTCAGCTTTTTGAGGGACCGCCAAACTGCCCATCAACAGACAAGTGGCTAAACAAACTGTGGTATATACATACGATGGAATATTATGCAGCTTTAAGACAGAATAAACTTATGAAGCATGTAATAACATGGATGGACCTAGAGAACATTATGCTGAGTGAGTCTAGCCAAAAACTAAAGGACGAATACTGTATGGTCCCACTGATGTGAACCGACATTCAAGAATAAACTTGGAATATGTCATTGGTAACAGAGTCCAGCAGGAGTTAGAAACAGGGTAAGATAATGGGTAATTGGAGCTGAAGGGATACAGACTGTGCGATAGGACTAGATACAAAAACTCAAAAATGGACAGCACAATAATACCTAATTGTAAAGTAATCATGTTAAAACACTGAATGAAGCTGCATCTGAGCTATAGGTTTTTTTTTTTTTGTCTGTCTGTTTGTTTGTCTTTTTTTTTTCTTTTTCCTTTTCTTTTTTTTTACTATTATTATTATTTTTGTTTTTTTCTCTATATTAACATTCTATATCTTTTTCTGTTGTTTTGCTAGTTCTTTTCCTAAATCGATGCAAATGTACTAAGAAATGATGATCATGCATCTATGTGATGATGTTAAGAATTACTGATTGCATATGTAGAATGGAATGATTTCTAAATGTTGGGTTAATTTCTTTTTTTTTTCTTTAATTAATAAAAAAAAATTAAAGATTACTCTATGCTGACTTGCCTTGCAGTTGAGCTGGCTAAAAGGAACTCCTGACTTCAAAGCATTCAGTCCTGGAAGTATAACTCAAAAATGAATAACTGAAGGTTTTGATTTTTGACTTGCCATTTCATGACATTAGTGGATTGAGCTGGAATAGAGCTAAATAATTCCAAGTTCCAAGTATTTTCCCTAGAAGGGAAACAATTTATCCAGAGGATAAGTCACAACCACCAGGAATCTGAGCAATAAAACCAATTTTCTTTTTTAAATTCTTTTGAAATGAGTTTTAAGACCACAGGTTATTTTTCAGATTTTTAAAAAGTGATGCTAGGTAAGAAGAATAATTTACATTTCTGATTATAAAAAATAAGAAATATGTAGTTATCTGCCCAAATGTACCTTAATTTGCATTTAAAATAATATAAGCATTTATAGAAAGTTTATTCTGCATATCATCATGTGCCTGACTCAATACATCATATCTGAAAAGGGTCAGACTTCGGATTAATTCATTGAAAATAAATTCTTTAGTTGGCTTGAATTATGGAAGCAATAATGTGTAATTTATCAGCAAACAAGAATGTTTGCTGGAGGGGGTCTGTCGTAAATTGTAAAATATTATCCAAGTAAATGTTACTATAATCAACTGCTCAAGAAGACACCAAAGCAGGACAGTTCACTTACATTTATTTTCCGTATTTAATATTGACAATGTACTAATTTTTCTAGTTTATTTTCTTGATAGAGAAATGGTACTTCCCCTAGGTCTATTCTATATAACAATTTTTGTTTTGTTGAAGATTTTTAATAAAAAGAAAATAATTTTACATGACCTAACGACTTTCTTTCCAGGTAAACTCTAACATAGGTCTATTGATAAGATGTACATTTTCAATACTGAAAACTTGTACATGGAAAATAGGCAAAGTATGATATTCATTGCTGAAGATAGGAAATAATTCAGAATTGCAAGTTCATTTCATCTCCTAAACAAATTGCTTTTTTACTAAGCTAACCAAATATATTATTTAATGCAGACAAGTGGGTGACTGATCTCTTTTTAAAGCAATTTTAAAAAGAGATTGCTTTAACCACAAACTCAAAACTGGGTAAAAATTGGTCTTTTTTATCTTTCAACCTACCAAGGATTCATAATTTTATTTTGTAATTTACTCTCCAATAACATATGATTGGAATCTTTGGCCATCGTTTACAAAACAGGTAGAAAGCTGTTTAACATTATCTTTACGTCATAATGCTTTTATCTATTTAATTTTTTTCTGTCCAAGAGATAGCAAGGGAAGTCCATGTATTCATATTAAAAAAAAAACTTTTGAAAGATGTAACAAAATTGCTTTGTCCAAAGAAGCGTTTAGTGAATGATTTGTTTTTGTTGTAGACTGAAAGCTAGTTTTACCATTTCCCTGCACAATTTATAGATCCAAAATGACTGCAAAAATTTCCTTTGAAGTTGATCAGAATTCTGAGCTGAAATACATTCTCCTGGATAAAGAAAAAAACTCCGAGATGTTTTCTAGAATTGCTTTGGTTGACTCTATTGTCAATGCACCGAAGTCTATTAAACTTCTGATGACACTATCAAAATAAAGATAATTTTCAAAGTTGACCAATTTACATACCAATTATAATAGTTACTCAGACCAAGCAATAATTAAGATGTCCAGGAGGCCCAATTTTGGATATTATTGATTCTATTGAGAATAATTCTTCTGTGATTTTTGGATTTACAAAGTAAACTACAGTCACTGAAAATCATTGATATATTGCCAACTGTTATGTACTCTGTATATTACTTCAATATGTACACAATTATCCATTTAATTTGGAATGTCCTAATACAGACAATGCTTAGTACTATGCAAAGTGAAAATGATTTTTTTTCTTTACTGTTTATAGAGGTGGTAATTAATTCACATTATTGGTTGTTGAAGACATATGAGTTGACAAAATGTATAATTCTCTCTCTTTTATTTTTCTGCATTGTGAATCTTAAGGTATTATATTAATTGTGCATTTAATGGAGGCAATAATTAGTTTCCTATTTTCTTGTGAGTCCTCTCTTCTCTTACTTGTCCCTTTCATCATTTTTAACCTTAGGTTAATAAGTACTAAAATCTACCAAAATGGAAAGATTACTTACTTAATTAATTAATTATTTTTTGCATTGGCAGGCACCGGGAATTGTGAGAATTCTGCAGAATTAATTTAATTTTAATGTCTTCTAAGTATTAGATCATTCCGCTCTGTTGGATATGAAGTAAACATTGAAGGGAAACAAGCACTTAGAAATGCTGTTTCAGCATTCTATTTGAACCCTCAACATACTAAATGTAATAAGCAAGAGAAAGAGAAAGAGAAGGAATCAAAATATATGAGTGGTATAATTTATTTGATGTCGCTTTGTAATTTCAAGGTTCTGCTTATTGTCAGAAAAAACTAATTCTTCCATTGTGTGAAAATTGAGTTTTGGTATTTTGTGAATTTTCTTTTATTGGTGCTTCTTCTAATGAAGTATCCCAGACTTTCAAACGATCAAAGTTGCTTTAAAAAACAAGAGGGTTTATCCTGGGGCCAACAGGTAAAAATCTATAAAAACAGACTAAAAAAGATAAAGTGCTCTCTTGGGGAGAACATAATTAAGAAAGATTTCACTGAAATACACAGAACTGAACATGATAGAAATAATGTCAAACAGACTATTTTCCACTTAAAGAAGATAACAAGATGAGAGTTCAGGAATGGGACTAGGGAAAAAAGGAAATTCAAGGCAGATGTCAGGAAGTACTTTTTCATAAAAAGATCACAAATTCTTGGGAAAGAAGTCTAAATAGAAAAACTAAAGGTGAAGTGAAAGCATTGACTGTAGGGATTAAAGAAACTAATAATCATTTTAAATGTATAGAATAAAATAAGAAGATACATAATGATTTTTGTAATTTTACATACTAATGTTTAATTTCAAATAAACAAGCCCAAAATAAACAAAACAAAAAGTCATGCCAATCAGACTAATTGTAAATTATGAAAAATGACAAATTTTGCTAAAATTTATTTTGCCAAATAAACTTTCAAACATACTACATGTGAATCAATCATTCAAAGAAGTGACTTTCCCTCTGAGCAAGTATGTCACTGCCTATAATGAGACATTAGTCGTCCATCTCTGAGTTTTTTGAAATATAGTCACTTTCCTTAAAAATCACACAATCATATGCTTTAGAGAATTCCCAGTACGCTTAAAGGACATATGATTCAGTTCCTTTATTTTTATAGAAATTAAGCAAATATTTATTAACTTGCAGTCAGGATCCAAAATCAGAACTTCTGATACCTCCTAAGTTCGTGATCCATAGGAAACCATAAATAACAGATCCAAGACTCTTTTCTTCCTACCTCTTCCAAACCATCTTGACTTCCCCTTTTGTACATGTCCAGTCTTCAACCTAGAATCAGCTATTGCTCAGAAAACATGGTCCCCTTTAGTGTGGAATAGTTTTTAGAGGACCAATCTGAGTTTTCTTGTTGACAGACTTAGGAACTATTTAAATTAAAAAAAATCAAAGCAAAAAATCATGAGATCATATTTACATTTGCATTTCATATTTAATACCCTAGAATTTGATCCTTTTGAGCTGATATTTCTCTTTTTCTACACTAAAAATCTTGCTTCCTAACATTAACGTTATTTACTTACTTTATTCTAAACATGAAAAAAATATTCTCAAAGTAATAATATCAACATTACTATAACTGTTATCTTATGTACAAATGCAAAAGTTGTTTTTGTCTTTAGAATAAAGTCTATTATGTATGCAAGCAAGTCTAAATCTATGTTCTAAAAAATGCTTGGAATAGTTTTCTCTCTGAAATTATGTCAACAACTTGAAGAGCAAATATATTTGTTGCTACTTTCCATTTTTATGGGATTTTTTCATTGCATTCTCCTTTTCAATTCCCTTTTAAAAAATATTTTAAATAGTTAATTATTCCAAAGTTAATACTGAATAACAGGTATTGGTGAAAGAAATATTATTCCTATCCTATGCCCTTTTCTCACTATTCCTACATATAAAGGTAATGACTAATTTTTTTATACTTCAGATATTGCCATTTGCAAATTTAGGGAAATATATATATATATACATATTTAGTATTGCAGTAACTCTAGCCATCCACTTGTCAAAATCAGAGATCTGGAAATTGTTCTTTATTTTATTTGTTCTTAGAGTTCTCGACTCTCTTCTCTCTACAACACATGCAGAGATTTTTATTTCCCATTCACATCTAACAGCCATCAAATTACTCTCCTGCCAGCAGTCATTTCCTCCCCTCTAAGCATCATCCACATAACTTGGAAAGGTAATTTTTCTAAAATTTAAATCATACACTGTTACATCATTCATTGATTCCACATTGGGTGCAGAGCCAAGATTCAAATCCAGGTCTTCAGACTGATACAGAAGTTTATTTTCTCTTGCAAATATTTGCCTCTCTAAGTATAGACTGTTTTAATGCTCGCTACATTTCTGAGTGACATTCATTGCTGTCAATTTATCTATGTTAATAAAAGGTGAAATACATGCTGTATTTTATTAAAATTATATATTGCATATTTTATTAGAAAAAAATATTGCCATGAAACAACAAAAATGATTCTTATGAACTTTTAATAATATAATTTATTTTAGTTCTATGATACATATTTGATGATAGAGTTAGTAAGAACAGCCATTAAAGATATCATTTCTAAGCCAGTTGTCCACAGAGTTGCTTGAATCTATAGTCTATCATATCTAGGATGGATACTTAAGAAATCAGATGCTTTGTGTTCCAGTCATACAATCCAGCACTGTTCAGGAAACCTAAGATCTCATATGAAGATGTAAAATAATGTTAGGCTGCATGGAATCATCATAAAAAAATTATTTCTTTTTTCTTACATATTTCCATAATGTGTTTAATTCCTTGTCATTGAAGCACTGAACAAACGGTTGCTAGTGAGCAGAACCATCATTAATTCCATAGAACGTTCATGATTCATGAAACACAAATATTTGTGGATCTTGGACTTAAAGTCTTAACCTAAAACCATGTCTTTGATACTAAAGAAGAAATGAGTAAGACCTAATTTTGCCTGATTTTCTGTGACAGATTTATACTCTAATATTTACTTTATTGTTCACCAACCTTCTCAAATCAAGCCAACTCTATATATTAATTTAACTGTTCAAATAACTAGATTAAAAACAGAGAAAAATCTTTGTGCCAAATTTCTCTCTATAAGTACAAACTATGCTTTTCTAATATATTTTTTGGCTTAGGAAAAATGATTTTAAATTGAAAAAATTGATTAACAATATACATATATATTGAAATATATATGGTGAAAGTGCAATAAATATATGTAAACTATAAGCTCAAAATTCATTCCTTCCAAAGAGATTTTACTATTAAATTCAAGTCATTATTGTAGGATCTGAGGGAGTGTTATGCTTATATTATACAAAGCTTCTATGTGGATTGACCATGAAGTTTTGGTAATGAATGGTGTGATGGTAGCACAACATTGTGAATGTAATTAACTGCACTGAATTATATACAAACGTGATTCAAAAGGGAAATTTTAGGTTGTATATATGTTAATAGAATAAAAAATTTTGAAACGTTAAGACTATACAACAAAAACAGTGAACCCTTTTGAATATGAAGGACTATAGTTAACAGTTGTTATAAAAACTGTCACATTACAAAAAATATTATTTCATGAATTGTAACAAATGTACCACACTGATTCAAGGTATCGATAATAAGATGGTATATGGAAACTGTATTTGTGTACCATTTTTCTGTAAATGTTCAACTTCTCTAATTAAAAACATGAAAGACGATTAAAAACTAGGGATCAAATATGTAAAATAATTTTAGCTCCCAGGGATTTGCTCCAAGTTCTCTTTAAAGAAAATTGATTTATTGTTACAGAATGTAAAAGAAAAACACTAAAAACTTGAATAACATTTCGATACTGTTCTTAAGGAGCTTAAAATATAAAAAGTTGGAAAGCATAATTGTAACTTTTCTGTAAAGCAGTGTATAATAAATGATACAAAATTCCCCTTTCCTCCAAAGGACAAAGGACAAAACAAAATTACTTTGGGATTTTGTGAGGGTTTTATGATAGGATTTTCAAAATTAGAGGGGAGGGCTAGAGAGAAATATAGGAAAAGAGGCTGGGAGGAAGGAGCTGGGAAATTGACAAGGATCTGAAGTTGTATACAAATAATACTAGGAAAGAGGTTTGCAGGTGAAAAAGTCTTATTCCATAAGTAACACCTATGTTGGGATAAGAGATGTTCTTAAGGTAGTTGTTAATTGAGCAAGTGGCTTAATTATGGATCCAGCCAGCCTCTATATATTTTAAATGAAATCTGAATGTGATATTCTAAGTCTTGTTAAAATTCTAATCAGATGTGAATACATGTATATCGATTTCTGATGAGCTCCTCCCAGAAAAGGAAGTGTCAATATCTGTGAAGGATCTGCAGTTAATCCAATACATGCTAACAAAATAGCCTATCATGGTTTTATAGATGCTGGCAGAAAACATTAGACTTCTGGGCCAGAGACAAAGAACATAATTGGTCACTGCAAGAACAATAAACAGGGTGTGTCAGTATTTTGTTCAATTAGTTGGTCAAGCCAGGTTCTTACAGGATGTGGTGATTTAAATGCATCTCATAAAAACATGTTCTTAAATTTAATCCATTCTTGTGAGAGTGAACACATTATGAATACAATTTTTTGGATGAGGTTACTTCTGTTAAGGTGTGGCTCAACCCAAGCAGTATGGGTCTTAATCCTATAACTGGAGTATAAGCAGAATGAAATCCAGGCAAAGTGAGAGAAAACCACAGGAAGCAAGAGACCGGACACTGACAGAACCCAGAAGAGAAAAGAGAGCCGAGGAGGTGGTATATGTGCCCTGCCATGTGACAGAGGAGCCAAGGATTACAGGCAGCCAGCTCCAGAATGCTGGCCTTTGGAAAGGAAGTATCACCTTGGTGAACCCTAGATTTGGACTTTCTTTTAGCCTCAAATCCTTAAGTTATAAATTCCCATTGTTTAAATCTGACCCATTTTCTAGTATGCACTTGAGCAGTCTAGGAAACTAAAACACAGGAAATATGAAGATGGCCACTTGACAACAGCACATGAAGTGGGTTATGAAAGAAAGGAACTCTGAGCTTAAGGCATTCAAATCTTTTGTAATGGACAGTAAGTTTGTTTGAATTTTTCTGTAGAGGAAGATATTATATCTTGAATGCTATAAGCAAAACTACATTCCAGTCCAGAGGGAGATAGTATCCCTATCTTGCAAGACTATTTTACAAACTTCCTTGAAAAGACAGTTTGGAACAAAGTTGTCTGCTCATAAGACAGATAAAAATGTGAGCAGTTCATGGAAAACTCTCTCCCAATCAAGAGGTCTGAATCATTTTCAATTATAGTAAAATTCATTATTAAACCACTGGAAGAAATACAAAGAAGAAACAGAAAACCATTTCTCTTAATATTTAGAATCCTTTCCTGAAAGATAGTCAGAAAATGGTGAATTAGTTGATTTTATCATATTTAAAGGTCTATTATCCAAGCTAATTATCATAAAATTTGTAAAAACAGTGGTGTGGTTGACAGAAATACCCTTTTCATGTTACAATGCTAGATGTATATGTTAACTTGTGAAAAAATACAGTGATTTATAATATATTTTTGTGAATGTGAGGTTTCTCCTCCTATCTGTTTTGAGGAACCTCGTTCGTAGGTTTCATGATGTACAAGGCAAGATTTGTGCAAATGCAAATATTTTTAAACTAAATATTAATCATAATTATCATATTAAATCATAATCAAGATGTGGTTTTTATTTTTGATGGCTTCATTTGAAAAGATAAAACTAAATGTGTTTTAAATGGGAAATTTTAGAGGTTTTAGCAATTGTGTTGCAAGAAGAAAAATTTTTTACAAACAAACCATGATAGAATTGTACACCCCAATCAGTGGAACTCTAATGTAAACTATAGACTTCAGTGAATAATATACTATAATAACAATCTCTTGTCAATTGCAACAAAGTTACCATACTAATGCAAACTGTTAAAAATGGGGGCTGATTTATGGGAACTGCATTTTGTGCATGATGTTTCTGTAAATCTACAGAAAAAAAGGAAAGAAAATAGATGTATAAACAGAAACAGAATGCCAAATTTGTGAATGCTTTATCTTTGTGGGAAAGATTTAAAATGGAGTATTTTACCAACTTATTATTGAATGCTTGGATTCAATACTACATTCATCAATGAGAATCTTGACATTAAATCCAATTATGTGTACTTTGAAAAAGTTCCACAGGTAACTTGATTAACATTCTTTGTTGAAAACAATTTCAATGAAGGGTGAATTTGAAAAGTTTCAATAAGCTTGAATCATATAGGAAGTATGTCAGTTACAAGTCTCTACTATAAATTTTCTGTGTCTTGCACCATGCCAGAAGTTGAAGGTTAAAAAGAACTTTAAAATGTCATTTGTGCTTTCTAAGAGATTGCATTTTAAATGGTGATATAAAAGCATAAGCACAAATGAGAGGAAAGTACTTCTAGTATATATTAAAAGCATAATTAGGTGTTCAGTGAAGAGAAATTTCAAAATAATAAATTCTTAGGATACTATACAGATTGTGGTTTCTAAATCAGGAATTGGTTATTGTGTATGCTGTTACAAAATACAATTTTATGAATTAATACATATTTCTATTGAGAGACAACATTCACAGTGGTTAAAAGTATATACTGGGCAGTGTGACTGTGGCTCAGTGGTGGAATTCTCGCCTGCTATGCCTGAGACCCGGGTTTGATTCCCAGTGCCTGGCCATAAAAAAAAGAAAAAAAAGAAGAAGGACACACTGAAACAGCCAAAAGATAGTTGAAATTCAGCTATTTTTCTAGGAAAAATTATTTATCTCTTCTACGTTTCTATATCCTCATCTGTAAAATAAGCATAATAATTGCATATACATCAAAGTCCCTTATCAAGGTTTAAGAAGTTAATAAATGCAAACTTTGTATAAAAGTGTTTGGAATAAAGAAACCAGTCAGTATATTTTAGCTTTTATTCTTATTTCCAGGTACTGAGTTACTGAGAATATCCTCTATGACCCACATAATTATTTACTTAACTCTATAATAATTACTAGTGTGTAAATAGTATGAGATTAGGCACCATATTTAATTCATCATAATATCTGCAATACCCACACAATGTCAAATATATTAGGGTCATGTAATATTTCTTTATAAAAGGCAGTGAAAATACAAAGAAGGAAAGAAGGGAAAAAGGAAACAAGGAAGGCAAAATAGTAGAAAAAATAAAGGCATGAATATGGGCCCTCTCCTTGAGAAACTTGCATTTTATTAGGGAGACAGACATACGTGCTATTAATTCAAGTGCAGTAGCAACATTTGGCTGAGGAGTGAGAGTTAAGAGTTGAGAAATAGGAATTGCTACCTGGAGAAGCGAGACTTGTAGAGGTTTTGGAGAACTGTGCTGAGAGGGTGTCCTGGGCAGAGGAAACAGCTTAGGCATAGATATGAAAGTGCTAAAAGGCATGGAATCTATGGGGAAAGAGACTTTACTGTGGCTTCAGGATTTTGTTCATGGGGAAAATTGAATGCGAAGCCTGTAGTGATAAATTAGATCCAGATTGTATAGGACTTTGCATGCCGTAACATCTTTTTTTATATCTAACAAAAGGATCTTGGGTTTTACTATTCTTCTATTATTACATATATATATATATATATATATATATATATTTCATTTATTTATTTATTTACATTTCATGGTTTTATACATGTTGGTTTATTGGAGTATTTTGAAGGAAAAGAATGATAAAAAGCTCTTCTTTTTGGAAATTCCTTACAGTGGCTGTTCTTGTTAAAAGTCTGTGTAACATACTTTAACACTCAGCCTATGGAGATCTGAGCCAGTGGCTGTGCTATAAGACCCCCTCGATAATTGAGACATAAGACTGTGATTCAGTAAATCACAGCACTAGACAATGGGTTGAAAAGGGCCTCAAGTCTTCTAACCCCTACCAACTGTTGAATCCCCTCTACAACATTGCCACCAAGTGGTGGGAGAACTCCTATGGGAAGAGCTGATCTGAGTTAGAAAATAATTCACACAATAAATGGAACTATAGTGAGATAAATGTTAGAGATAATCAATAAAAAAGTGGTGAATTTATGTTAAAACATGTGTCTAAGCTTATTAGTAAAAGTTTCTGATTCTTCAAGAAGACATCCCCTGTAATAGAGATCGAGGGTTATTTTTGAAACTGCTATATCCTCCCTTAATAATATCCATTTTTTTTATTCCTTTCCACACAGTGTTTTGGACAGAAGATAGAGAAAGAAAAATAAGCCAGGAATTAATGAATGTGAACAGCGGTATGGCAAAAGGAAAAAAGCGACAGACCACACACTAAAAATGGCATAGTGTTGTTCTGCTATTTGTCTTTGTATTTTATTTTCGTTTAAGGGATGAGCACATCTTTATAAAAAGATTTATTAGTGTCACAAGTAATGTTAGATAAGCTGGTGTTTTATCAGTGCAAGCAATAAACACTGATGTTTAAAACACTTGGCAAGATAAAGGCAGAATTTGAAATGAGTTGAAAGGAATTATCACAAATGATGAGGTATGTGCTGCTTGTTCCTAAATATACACAGAGTTTTGGCTTCTTATTCTATTCAGTGTTCAGGAATAGTTTTATAAAGATGATCCTTCAAATCCTTATTGGTCTCATAAAGCAACTATAATAACAAAAGCAAAACTAAGCAAACTGCTTAAGCCAACACTGACTCAAAACAAAATTTTCTTTCAGTGGAGAAAAGATTATGAATTATTTACCATATGAAGTACAAGGTAATAGTAATCTTTCCTTATCTCATAAAGACAGAATTGCTGATGGAGCAAAAACAAAATCTCTTTTGTAGTTTGCCATTCTGGGAACCTCTTGTCTCAATTTATTTCACTGTTATTGGGAAAGCCATCAACAGCATAAAATGTGGCAACAAGATATTTCAGGTTGAAATACTACTGACAAAATTCTATTTTTTTTCCATCCACCTCACCATTATTTTCCATTTAGGTATTTTTATGCACTGCTTTGCTCCACAGAATGTTAGTATGCAATCTTACACACACACACACACACACACACACACACACACACACACAAAAGATGAAGTGTATAGTTGAGTGAATTAGGTCTGAGAGAAAAGAAAGGAAGGAAAATTACAAAACCAGGCCTTATAAACTATTCCAGGTGGTCCAGAGCAGTTGCTAAAAGCAAGGGATGACCATTAGTTGAATCTAAAAATAGGTTCTAAAACCTTTCTTCTCAGACTCATTAGACCATTATTGTCATTTCAAACCTGCCTATTACATTGACTACCTCTCCACTCTGTGGCTGCCATTCAATGTCATTAGAGTCTTTTACTACTGTTTGCCAAAATGATGGGATGTAGCTTTGGGTATCCCTGCTGATGAGAAATGCCACTTTGGTGAGGGTTCCCTGAATGATTGATATATCTCTCCCTTTGGGACTAGGAAAGAATACATTTCCTAATGTAGCCTTCCCTCCTAGAATTCACTCTTTACCTGTCTGTTGTTACCGAAGGAGTTAGCATAAAATTCAGCTCAGTATCTGAAGCTTTTAACACTGGGCCTGAGAGCATTCCTTTTATCATATGCTGAAGGTGAGATCTTTGTCTTTACATCCCAGTTTGCTTCACTCTTGGACACTGCTCTATTATTACAATGGAAGTTAGGTTTTTATTTCACTCCCTCCCTCCTTCATTTTTCCTTTCCCCCCTCTCTCCCTCTCCCTTTCCTTCCTCCTTCCCTAATTTTTTTTGTTTGTTTTTTTGTTTCTTGGAGAAGAAACTGGGAAGATGCTTAACCAAAGACAACCCAGGTCAGTACATTTTGAGAAAGAAACCCCTATCTGCAATTTTTAACTTATTTTACTACGTAGAAACGATTTTTTTTTTATTTTAAATGTAGACTGTGAGCAAATGCAACTGAAGAGTTGATGAAACTCAAGTAAAAATAAGAATGTGATTTTATCTATGTGACCGGAATCATAGAAAGTCTTCCAAATACTCATTAGTATTTGTCAAATAATAAAAGCCCATTACAAATTCATAGTACTTATATTATTCCAGGCCCAGTTCTAGAACTTATGCATAAAATGTATTTACCTTTGTAAAAACTCTATGAGGTGAGAACTACTTTTATCCTTTTGTGACAAACAAGAAAACTGAGGCAGTGAGATTAAGTAACTTTCTCAGGGTCACACAGAGGCTGAGTAGCAGAGTCAAGATTCACGCACAGTCAAGCAGTCTGGCTCCCGACACCAGAATCTCAATGCCTCGACTATTCGGCCTCTCAGAAACTGTGAAATTTCTATGCTGACATTTCTTGAAGTGTTAGGTTTTTAGCCTTATTTCATTATCAGCTTTTGATCCCAGAGTCAGGACACCTTGCCCTTATTTGTATTTTACCTGGATAATATGAAATCTTAGATAAAAGATAGTATTTCTTCTTTTTTTGCATGGGCAGGCACCGGGAATTGAACCCAGGTCTCCGGCATGGCAGGTGAGAATTTTGCCTGCTGAGCCACCATGGCCCGCCCAGTATAAATGTACTTTTAAGGTTGTAAAGCTTTAAATATCTGTGAAATGATTTCGATAAATTAACAAAACAGTAGATTCTGGTTATGATAAGTACCTTTTCTCAAATTAGAGAAACCGTTAAACCTCGGAGGTTTACTTTCTTTATTTATACAATTGGAACTTTCCTATCATCTGTTTCCCAATCATAAATGGAATCTGAACACGAACATGATAATATACAGCAAGATAATTAAACTCTCTGAACCGTCACTGTTCTATAAAGAGGGATTCTGTTTCACTGTTTTTCAACCAATAAAGAATATGTTAGAATCACCCGGGATGCTTGCTTGCAAAACTGTGATTATGGGTCTTCTACTTAAATTTACTCTGTCAAAATCTCTGGAAATTTGGTACCATCATATGTATTTTTTAAGCTCCCAGGTGCTTTTGACCAAGCTTTGTTTTTCTACCCTATTTACACAAACAAAACACTTGGGAACTTTGGAAAACTTGAGCCAAATGAACCAGAATTTGGGGTGGGCATGGGGCCTGAAGATCAGATACTGTTAAAGTTTCCTCATGTCACTTTTTCAGTCAGGCCTGAGGACTACTGCCTGCCTTCAAGTTCATAGGAAGCCAAGATAAAGTAAGTAAACCCTTTCTGATTTGGATGATCTAGGAGTAATTATTGAATCACCAACTCTAAAAATGATCATCTTTACTGGGCTATTCTTTTCAACCAATGAAAATAGTAATGTTGAAATGCATGATCTGTCCTTTCTTTCAGAAGAATAACTGTTCTAGAAGCTACTATGTTGATTTCTTTTTAACCATCATGATGGGAATATCCACGGTCCAACAAGATCATGTAACAGTAGGCTTGATTACATGGCTTTTGGGGTTGTTTATAATTGTGTTTGGGAGTTTCCTGCCCTGACAGTATATAAACATACTAGGGAATGAAATGTTTTTATACACCCTAATCTTTAAGCCCCAGTTATGCTCTGGAGACTTAAATACTATTCATGAGTGATGCTATACAGCCCGTTAAATCTCCTCACTCTTTCCATATGGAAATGCTTTGCTTAAAAGTGTTCCCCAGGGACAGAGGGAAAAAAAAAAGAGGAAATTATTTTTAAAATATGTTGGGAGCTTTACAAGGACACGCTCTATACTGTACACTCAAGTGACAATTCTGAATGGACTGTGATGACCCAAGAATTTAATTTTGAGATCTCAGCTGACATTAGCATCTTAACTTTCCCATTCAACAAATGCTGGTTCAACAGCGTAATAACACTGGATGCCACACTTAATGCTGCTTTCAGATTATATTATAGGGAAATTGATTTGGGCCTTTTTTTTTTCTTCTTGGGAAATATGATTTTATGGTCTCAACTTTGAAAATGAAAACAATATGTCATAAGATGAATAAAGAAATGTGCAAGGAATACGAATGAGGTATAAGAACCAATTGGATAGGGAGTTGCCCTGAGTTACTCTGGTTAGCAAAAGCAATAGGTATTAGGAGAAAAAAGCAGATGATTGGTAGAGAAAGGTAAATATGGCATTTCACAGGGAAATATTACTTCAATTTCTGATAGTTATCTAACCTAGAAAACTTTAAAGTACACGTCAGCCTGCAAAATAATATAGGGTGGGGACAGATGGGTTGCTTGCAACTAAAGTCGAATCAAATTTTCCTAGGCAACAGACACCCATGGATCTAAAAAGGACAGCAGGTGGTGCTCACAAATGACATCAGCTTTGTAGGAGAGGGAAGAATCCAGTGGCTGGGATTTTGACAACATGTGCTCCATGTAATGTCAATAAAAATAACTTTATATACTGAATTGTACATTACATTTACCATTTCTAGAAGGAAAATGTGGAAAATGAATATAGCAAACAAAGGCAAAACAGATGCATAGTTAGGCAATGAAATCTTTCCAAACATTTTGAAATTCCTTCTTTTCTGCTGCAGTTATATCCTGTGCCAGCAAGTACCTGGTTCCTGCTCTTAGGACAAATAAATCAGTGATTTTGTGGTGGCCAGGTATTTTATCTCACTACCTATACTTGACTAGCAGAATCTTTCCTTAATGTCCATTTTAGATTCACCATCCAATTGGACAATGTTAAACACATTGAGATAGAGCTCATTTGGGCATTAATTTTTTCAATTAGGGAACTTGTGTATTTACAGAACAATCATGTGTAAAATGCAGGATTACCAAACAACACCCTACTATTAACACCTTGCATTGTTTGGGGACATTTGTTATAATGAAAGCACATTTTATAATGGTACTATTAACTATAGTCCATGGTTAACTTGGGTTCACTTTGTCCAGTGCAGAATGCAGTTCAATGGATTTTTTTTTAATTGTTGTTATTCTTGTACTGTATATGCAACTTAACATTCCCCCTTTAAACCACATTCTGATGCATATTTCAGTGCTGTTAATTACATTCATAATGCTGTTCTACCATCCATTACCAAAAGTTTTCTGTCACCAAAAACAGAAACACTGAACCAGTTAAGCATTAACTCTCCGTTGCATACCTCCACACAAGGCCTTGTAGCATATTATTGTTTCTGGCTCTATGAATTTGCTTATTCTAATTATTTCACATCAGTGAGATCATGCAATATTTGTCCTTTTGTCTCTGGATTATTCTACTCAGCATAATGTCCTCCACATTCATCCGTGTTGTCACATGTATTCGAACTTCATTCCTTTCTGCAGCTGTATAATATTCTGTTATATGTATATACCACAGTTATTTATCCATTCACCAGTTGATAGACACTTCGGTTGCTTCCATCTTTTGATGGCCATTATATTTTAAAACTGTTTCAAAGTGCTGCTCCATGATGGGATGCTAAGGAGCTTACTCTAGAAAATAAATCAATGCGCTGCTTTCTTCATCCTGAAAATCATTACCCCCAAATTTCAGCTACATCTAAGAGTGTCTTGTAATGAAGTTGATTTACATTCTGCTGCAAGCTCTTTATCTCATCTGCAGAATTATAATAAACAGTTCAGAAACTGGCAACCATCTGAGATCTAGATTTTGAGTCACAATTAAACTATTTATTTAGGTATATTATGCCTGTTGTGGGTTGGATAGTGGCCCCAAAAGCAATGACCTCAGAATCTGCAGATGTGACCTTATTTGGAAAAGATTTCTTTGCAGATGCAATTAAGGATCTCAAGAAGAGAGTGTTTGGGCTATCTGGTTGAACTGAAATCCAATGACTGATGTTCTTATAAGAGACAGAAGAGGAGAAGACACATGGAAAAAATGGAGAAAGCATGGACAAAAAAAGGCATGAATTGGCGTTATGCAGTCACAACTAAGGAGTGCCTAGGGCCACAAGAAACTGGAAGAGGCAAGGAAGAATTCTCCCCTAGATCACTCAGAGTGGGTGTGAAGCTGCCAACACTTGATTTCAGACTTCTGGCTACAAACTGTAAGAGAATAAATTTCTGTTATTTTAAGCCAGCAAGTTAGTCTTCATTTGTTATAGCAGCCCTAGGCATTAATACATGCCTTAGCTTTTTATGGTTACTCTAACTTCTCCAAGTAGTATCATATACATTCTTTAGGAACATATTCTTGAGAATATAGCACATACATATGTATATTTGTCAAGGACAGTGTTTCAATAAAAAATTGAAAATTGATGCTTCCAATTCCAAGTTCTTATTCTTAATCAAGCAAGGGACTCTCTCATCCTGCTCAAGTCTATTTAATTTTCTGCTAAATACTTGAAATTAAATTAGTCCTTTATTGGAAATATCTCTATTCTGATTTTGGTACATGTCAGGAATGTTTTCACTGCAGAAACGTCATGCCATGAATCATAGTAATAAGGAATTGAACAAGGAATTGATGGTATACCTCCTGAATTTCTGAGGTTCACACATTTATTCTGCATTTACTGCCATTTTAAAGAGACATATAGAATGCAAAGAGACATGTTTATACATAAACCAAAATTCCTAGGAATAAAAGTTAAGAAGACACTAATATGTGAGCTAGTAATTTATGTTTAAGAAATTTCCTCAGTTCTCTTTTACCGAATTGATTTGAAAACTGATTGTGAGAATGCATTATAATTACCCCAACCATTTTATTTCTTGTTCTGTCTCTTCAAAAGGGAAGGAATAGTTTGAACTTCATCACTGTGAGCCACAGAAAACAGCCTCTGGATTTCTAATCCATCAGGAATAAAACCTTCTAGGAGTCTCTCACCAATATCACTTTTCTCTTTCTCAAAGCATTTATCCTGCAATTCACTTCGAACAGTTGCACCTGCATGGCATATTCACATTCACTGCTGGAACTGCCAAAAAGTGACTTGCAGTTACCACGTTTCTGTTAAAATTAGCTGGGCTCTTTCTGTCTGTGAAACATCTGCTTTGAGTGATACTGCAGCAGCTGTGATGATCTAATAGTAAACTAAGCACTTCAGTATTCAATTGTACAAAAGGGGCTTTGAGGAGAATGATAAATGACTTAAATTAGATGACGATTTTTAAGTACCTAATTTTAACCTTGCTCATAATGAATGCTTTTTCCTCAAGCTTCTTTGCACCTGTCGCTCTTGGAAAGCAAGTAAACTACGCTGCTTGTTGTTTAGTTCAAGTTGTAGTCTCAACAGATTGTTAAGCAGAGCCTGAAATGGTGGGATGAACCACTACATTGTGCCTTTTAAGATTTCGTCTTTTTTTTTTTTTACTTCCTCCGATTTCCTATAGTTGTCCAGCAGTTTTAAAATATATGATTTCATTTTTTAAAACATTTATTTCAGGCTAATCTTTTTTTTTTTTTTTTTGGCTAAAAGTTTTTACATAGAGAAAGGGCAGTATTTTTGTTTAATTCTATATTTACATGTCTACATTGCTAAGTAAGTATGTACACTACATAATATATAATTGTTAAGAAGACAATTATTCTTCTCTAAAAGCGTCAAGGCGCGGGTGCTAGTCTGTTGTGAATTTAATTGTGTACCCCCAAAATATATGGTCAAGTCCTAAACCCTGGCCCTGTGAATGTGACTTTATTTGGAAATACTGACTTTGAAGGTGTTATTAGTTAAGATGTTGCCAAACTGGATTAGGGTAGGCCCTAAACCAATATGACTGGTGTCCTTATAAGGAGAGGAAAGTGGACATATTAGAGAGACACAGGAGAGAACACTATGCGATGACAAAGGCAGAGATTGAAGCCCAAGGACTGCAGGCAACTTCCAGAAGCAAGGAGAGAAGAATGGAACAGATTTTTCCCTACAGACTGCCGAGGGAGATAGCTCTTCCGATTCCTTGATTTTGTACTTCTAGCCTCCAAAAGAATGAGACAATAAATATCCGTGGTTTTAAACCATCCAGGTTGTTATGGCTGCCCTAGGAAACTAAGAGTTTAGTCTTTGAAAGCAACCCAATTTATCTCATCCATTCCCATCCTCTTGCACATCCAAACTGGGAAACTAATAATAAAATCATTATCATCATGAAAACAATTTAATAATAATTGACAGCTTGCAAAATACTTTCAGAGAAAAATATACCATCTCCTTTGATCCTCATGATAGGATCTTGATGTAGGTGATTTTACCCACTTTTGACAATTTGAGGAGACAAGATCCAAATAGTATAATTGAATACGTAAAGTGGGGACTAAATTGATGCACAGGTTTTCATTTGTTTTGTTTTTGTTATTTTCATTACTTGCTTTTTCTACTACCATGTAATTGATACAGAAAAGGTAGTACCTTCAGGAGAATTTCAATCATCAGTCAAAATGTGCCTTGTATGTGTGAAATAATAATCTCATTATTTTCTCTATTAAATTACTTTTCTGAAATTAATGAAGTAATACTTTCACTCATAAACTAGTAAAAAAAATGAAAATGTGTAGGAATAGAGTTACTATGCTCTTTATGAACCTTTTTCATTTTCTCCTTTTCCCCAATAAGTAATCAATATTAACAGCCTTTGCCCTACTCTAAAAGTATACAAACATATAGACACATAAAAAGGACTTTATTGTTAATGTTTCTTTTTAAGAAAATGGATTAAATATGATACACATTACTTTTCAACCTGCTTTTCTCTCTTAGCAATACATCGTTAGCATTACCTTGCATGAAGAGATAAAGATCTAATGCAAATGGTTTTAAGAGCTGTACTGCATTATATGGTATAGATAATTCCGATTTATTCAGTCACTCTGCTAATGATAAATATTAAACTTGTTTTACTGTTTTCTCCTTTAAAATATTTCAGCAATAAATGTCTGTGTATGAGTATACTTTCAATGTAATGGTATAGATTTGCCCAAAGCCAAATGGTTGGGTCAAAGGGTATGCTTATTTGCAATTTTAATGGATATTGGCAGAGCACCTTTCCCTATTTATTTGTGACAATCTGACAGGTGAAAGATAGATCTCATTTTTACCATTATTTTCATGTCCCTCACCACTGATTAGATTAAGCAATTATTTTCACCTTTATTGGTTATTAGCATTTCCTTTCTGTGTGTCACCTATTATATCCTTCGAATTAGTTAAAAGTGAGTTGTTTATCTTTTCTTTCAATTGGTGAGGACTCTGAAGAATAGAAATAGTAATCCTTTATTTGCTAAATGTTTTCTAAATATTTTTTCTTGTCTATTGGATGTTTTTGATATATTCATACTGACTTTGCTATAGGAAAAATAGCAAATGTATCTACCCTTTATGTTATGGCTTTTAAACTTTTGCTAAAGAAGTTTTATCCCAATCCCTACATATGCTCCTATTTTTAATATTTTATTTTTACTTAATATTTAATTATTAATTCTTTATATGAGCAAATAGGCCATGAATAACAGAAAATTCTATTAAAGCAGATTAAAGCAAATTATGTGTTTATTTTTATCCAAAAATAAGGCATAGAAGGCGGGCAGTCCAGGGCTCAGTGAGGTCATTGGAGACCCAGGTTACATTTGATTTCTTTCTCCATTATCTCTAGGATACAAAGCTTTGGCATTGGTTTGCAAATTGTTGTTATCCTTTCAGGGGTTGTGTTCACATTTCAGTGGGAAGAAGGAGAGTAAAAAATCTAGAGATTCCGGCCTTTATCTTATTGACCGAGTAGGAGTCACATGGAGATTCCTATCTACAATGAAATGGAGGCTGAGAAGTTGGAATATTTTGCCTTTTAAATCTCTACAGTTGAAAAAAGACAAGGAAAAAAGAGGTGATATGGGTATTGTCTTAATCCACATTCAGTACAAGGAACAGTTACGCAAAGGGTGCAAACCTTCACGATTTGACCTGGGAACTTATCCCCTGAAGAGAAACATAGGTTTCTCTTCAGGAATATTCCCTAGCCAGGACACACCTTGTCCATGGTGGTACTCTCTTCCTGGGGCAGCCAACATCCCAAAACTGGACAATCTGACCAGTCCCCTCTTGCCTCAAGGCAATGAGAACTCTGAAGGGCCATCCCAGCTACAGAGTTCCCCAAGGAAACTGATGAAGGCTTTGCTGGGACTGCATTCTGGCTCAGCTACTCTATGGTGAATTCTGTTTCTCTCCTGTACCACAGGGATTGATCATAAGGCCACTCCCCAGTTAGCGCCCGCATGTTTATCTGCTTCTCAAAATCTACTTCCTAGGGAAACCAACCAAAGATATGGTCTTAGTTTAGGTTACAGCTGGCATTTACAACTATGTATATGGTGAGAGAGACCCTCCAGCCTACTGGTGCCTGGATCATTTCCATAGGAATATATTTACTACTTCACCTTGTGGTCTCTACCCAAGACAGGTCCCAGCTATGTGCCTGACTTCTTATCCACATTATTTCCTCCATTTTCCTATATCTTTTTACTATTCATTGCTACCCATTCAAAAGTATATGATCCCAACACTGGAAGATGGAGAGGACATGCACTTCACAGTCACCTGTGACTGATCTTCTCAATAAGAGGGCTAACCTCTGAAGCACAGCACCAACCAACACGCTGGCTTGTTTGTTTCTGTTAGCTTCTGACACAAGGAAATCTCTTGTCATATCACAGCTGGATACAAACATTGAGAACAAGCTACTCAGGGAAAATCCCAGTTTAAATACTTGAAGACACTAAAACATACAGCATGCAGCAAAATATTACAAGAGAAACAAAGAAACAGGAAATGATGGCCTATCCTAAGAAACAAATGTATAAACCCTGAAACCAACAATGATCCAAAACTATAAAATTCCTAGAAAAAGAAGATGGTAAGCATCTTCAAGAACTTGTGTCAGGCAATGGTTTCTTTGCCATTACTTCAGAAGCACAAGCAAAAAAAAGAAAAAAAAAGTAGACTAATAAGACTTTATTGAAGTAAAAAACTTTGTGTATCAAAGGACTTCATCATGAAAGTAAAAAAAAAAGAACCTACAGGATGAGATAAAATATTTAAAAGCCATGTATCCAACAAGGGCTTCAAATCCAATATATATATTTAAAAAATCCTAAACTCAACCAGAAAAAGACAAACAACCCTTTTTTTAAAAATGGGCAAAATATTTGAACAGATATTTCTCAAAAAATATACAAATGGCAAAAAAAGCCCATGAAAAAATGTTCAACATCATTAGCCACTAGGGAAATGCAAATCAAAAGCACAATGAGATATCATTTTATACCCTACAATGGCCACTATTAAAAAAAAGATAATAACAAATGATGGAGAAGATGGAGAGAAATAGGAATACTCATTCATTTTTGTTGGGAAATTAAAATGGTGCAGCCTCATACGTAAAACAGTTTGGTGTTTCCTTTGAAAATTAAGTGTAGCATTATCATTAAACCGAGCAATCCTCCTCTGGGTATATACCCAAAAGAATTGAAAGCAGGACCTCAAACAGATAGTTGCCCCACAATGTTCATAATGGCATTATTTACAATTACCAAATGTCATAGCAAACCAAGTGTCCATTAACAGATGAATGGATAAGCAATATGTGATATTATTTGGCAGTGAAAAAGGATGAAGTTCTGATACTTTTGACAGCACAAATGAATCTTGAAGACATCCTGTTGAGTGAAATAAGCCAGACACAAAAGGAAAAACATTATATTATCTCACTGAAATGAAATAATTAGAATAAGCAAATTCAGAGTTTGACATTATAAAGCAGATTACCAGGGGCTGAGGTGGGGGTAAGGGATGGTGAGTTAATGCTTAATTGGTACAGAATTCTGTTTGGTGTGATGGAAAAGTTTTGGTAATGGATAGTTGTAATGATAGCACAATGCTGTGAATGTAATCAACACTACTGAGTTATGTATTTGGATATAGTTAAAAGGAGAAACTTAAGGTTGTATATATGTTACATGAATAATTTAAAAAACCCAACAACATAGTACCATACAACACAGACTGTAGTTAATAGCATAATTGTAATAATATTGTTTCATCAATTTTATCAAAAGCACCACAATAATGTTGTGTTAATTATAGAGAAAACTTTGTATCTGGGGATATATGGGAACTCCGTATTTTCTGCATGATTTTTCTGTTAACCTACAACTTCAAAAAAAAAAACGCATATAGACCTGCTTTAGTTTACCTTCTAGCATTTGGAAAACATACCATCTTAGGTAATTCATCAATTCTGGGTTTGGGTTTTCTGCACTAACTCCTTTTCCTAAACAGCCTTCCTTCCTCTCAGCCTCTATCCTGTGCACTCCAAGTGTTTGTACCATTCATTGTTCTGAAAGCTAACTTGAAGAAGAGGAGTACATATTCTGCAGGCAGTCTAAGTCTCTGTGTAGCTTGTGGGTTGTTGTTGTAAGCAGCTCATCAGACACTTTCTTAATTACCAGATGCACACACTGAAAGGGAGATTCATTAAGTGTTCTAGAGCTGGACCATCTGAAGCCAGCTCCAGCTGGGCAGATACATCAGCTCCAAAAAGGAAGCAGAAAGAGCTATCTGACCTTCAATAGCTTCAATTGCATTGGTCGTTCTTGTGATGGGGAATTGGCAGACCTGGCAGAGACCCAGGAACCTGAAGAGGCTATTTAATAAACCACATAAGATATTAGTTAAGAATCTTCCTCTTTCCCTCCCAGTTGGTATCTTTTGTATATACATACCATGCATCTTGTCATGGGCCTTACCACTCTTGATGTAATTGCAACTAGAGGTCATTTATTCTGACTCGGAAACTCCCTATAGGTTAGTCTCTGTAAGATCTCAACATGAAAAAGCCTCCAGTGACCTTTCTAAAAGAGGGTTATTAGCTGCAGTATGAAGGGTAAGTGGAGCTGCTTTGAGACTGGATCCCAAAATCAAAGAATATCAGACTCAGTTTCTCTCTAGCTCTTGTCTCTGCCTTCCATTGCACTGACTTCACTCTCAGGTTCCATATAGTGACTATTTGGCTAATCTAGCCCTTAATACTTTCTGCCTAGTTGTGTATTTAAAATTTTTTATTTTTATTTTTTATTTGGCTGTGCACTGTCGTGTCTCCTCATTCTATACCCACCACAAAATCTCCTTCCCCCCAAGTTACAATAAACATGCATGCAATGTACTAAGAAATGATGATCATACATCTATGTGATGATACTAAGAATTACTGAGTGCATGTGTAGAATGGAATGATTTCTAAATGTTGTGTTAATTTCTTTTCTTTTTTTTTGATTAATAAAAATTAAAAAAAAAAACATGCATGCATTCTTCCATATTTTCTCCATAATTAAAAATGCCATATATAATATGTATGTATGTATATAAATGAACTTGGAATGGACTTTCTGCCTATAATTGCATTTACAAGGATAGAATTTTATCAAACATCTTTTTCTGAATCTTGCTTTCCTCATTTAATATTAGGTTATATAAATTGCGCCACATCTTCTCAAATGACTATAATTCACTTTGTGATGCAAAATATTTCATTAAATGAATGCACAATAATGTATTCAGCATTTACCCATTGATAGACATTTACTTGATTTCCAGATTTTTGCAAAATGAAATTTCTACAATAATCATTCTTATATATGTGGTTATAATATACTGATGATTCTTTAATTTATAAGAGTGTTAAATTTATGTCAGTGTTTATGAGTGTACCCTTTTATCAAGCCCTCCAAAATAAATGTTATTAATGCTTACAATTTTTACCAGTCTTACAGGTGAAAATTTTATCTTTTGCATTATTCTGTACTCCTAATATTTACCATTTAGACTTGTTCTGTGATTTGTCTTCTCATATCATTTACCCCTTTCCTCTGTTCTCTGATTTTGGTAATTTTTAAGATCAATATTAAAGATATGAATCGTCTGTGCTGCAAATGTTTGTCCATATTTCTTATTTGTTATTGACCCTATTTATGACATTCTTTTTAAAAAGTTCTATAGTTAAAAAAATCTTGTCTTTTTTGGATTCCAAATTTCTGGTCTTGTTTCAGAAGTCTCTCTTGACATTTATGTTAGTCTCTTAGACTTATTTAAATATTTCAATTATTTTAAAATATCTATATTACATAAAATTCATTATTATATGGAGTATAATAAAGCCCAATCTTCTATTCCAGGATGACAGTTACTTAATGCCTTAATGAGTTTGCTAAAACCACCAATGTAATTGTTGAGAGAGGCAATCCACCATGCACATTTATGCTGTGTATGCCAAAAATAAAAGGTCCCCATACTCTGTATTTAGACTATTTCTTACAGTTACTATTTGCAGTGAGAACCTTGAGGGATGACACAATGTTTCCCTCTGCGTAGCAAGAGCAGGCTGACTTGCCTCTCACTTTAAAACCCGTGGATTGACAAAACTTGCTCTCCTGCAAAGCAACCCGCTACAGTGCAGCCGAGCATCTGGGCCATGTACATCACCTTGTGGGACTTGGAAGTTAAAAGGGAAACAAAGGGATACAAACTTGTTTGTGTGGCTGATTGTTGTGCCATAAGTAATAAATATTTTTTTCTCTGATCAAGGAGCATCCATTAAACAGGAACAGCACAATACTACCTAATTGTAATGTAATTAGGTTAAAACACTGAATGAAGCTGCATCTGAGTTATAGTTTTTTTCTTCTTCTTTTTTTCTTTTTTCTTTTTTCTTTTTTTTAATTTTTTTCTCTCTATTATCATTTTATTTCTTTTTCTGTTGTCTTTCTATTTCTTTTTTAAATTGATGCAAATGTACTAAGAAACAATGAATATGCATCTATGTGATGATATTAAGAATTACTGATTGTATATGTAGAATGGAATGATTTCTAAATGTTGTGTTAGTTAATTTTTTTAATTAATTTAAAAAAATCACCATAAAAAAAAACAGGAACAGGATAGCTTATTGGCATGTAACAAGAGTAAAATCCCATATACCATAGCAATGGTTTATATAAATGTCTACACATATCTTGGTTTCAAGTGCTGTGTATGGCTTTTGTGCCCACTATATTGAAGGAGATTTTGTCTCTTTTACCACATAGGAATAGAATATTGACAACCATTGTCTATTCACGTGCCAAAGCCACGTGCCTTTTAAGTCTGACTGCACGTTTTCTTTAGTCCTTGTCCACAGAGATATCATTAAAAAACATGGCTTTGAGTGGGCCACGGTGGCTCAGCAGGTAAGAGTACTTGCCTGCTATGCCCGAGGACCCGGGTTCGATTCCCGGTGCCCGCCCAGGTGAAAAAAAAAAAAAACAAAAACCTGGCTTTGTTTTCTTTTTTTTTTTTTTAACTTGCATTAAGAGTGGACTTTAATACCTTAAAAGTTATGATGCTATCATACGTGGATATAATTAACTTATGTTCTACCCTTGGGGCTCCATCCCTGGATGTCCTAGTTTGGACATCTTTATGGCCTTAGAACTGTAAACTTGTAACTTATATTGTGTCTAGAAAAGCTATGTCTTAATCCTAATCCCATTTTGTAAAGGCAGACATTTCTTCTAATCCCTATTCAATACTGTATATTTGAAATTGTGATTAAATCATCTCCCTGGAGATGTGACTCAATCAAGAGTGGTTATTAAACTGGATTACGTGGAAACGTGTCTCCACCCATACTGGAATGGTTACTTTAATACAGTAAACTTGATTAGTTTACTGGAATCCTATAAAAGAGAAAACATTTTGGAGAATGAGAGAGAGTCTGAGAAAGCAGAGACTGACATAGCCATGAGAAACAGAGAGCCCGCCAGCCAGCGACCTTTGGAGGTGAAGAAGGAAGACGCCTCCCGGGGAGCTTCATGAAACAGGAAGCCAGGAGAGAAAGTTAGCAGATAATGCTGTGTTTGCCATGTGATTTTCCAGATAAGACAGAAAACTTGACTGTGTTCTCCATGTGCCTTTCCGCTTGAGAGAGAAACCCTGAACTTCATCAGCCTTTGTGAATCAAGGTATCATTCCCCAGATGCCTTAAATTGGACATTTCTATAAACTTGCTTTAACTAGGATAGTTTCTCAGTCTTAGAACTGTAAACTAGCAACTTATTAAATTCCCCTTTTTGAAAGCCATTTTGTTTCTGGTATTGCATCCTGGCAGCTAGCAAACTAGAATATTATTAAATTCTTTTTTTAAAAGCTTTTCCATTTCAGGTATATTTTTTTCCAGCAGCTAAACAAATTAATACAACAGGTTTGTGGCCCCTAATTTGAATCAGAAATAACAGCAGGAGTTCAGGATATATTTTCTTTTAAAGTATGCATACTTTGTAGCTCTAACCACTAAGAAGATCTAGATACAATGACCATACCAGATTGGCATCGCTCAATACTATTTCTCACTAATAGAAATCTGGGAAACCTGGAAAAATATGTGATGCCAGGAAATGCCCAAATGAGGATGGCATATATTGTCGTAGCAGAAAACAAGGAAGCATTTTAAGTTGACTCCAAAACCAAGGCTTGAATTTTTACCATTATAAAATTTTTGAAAATTATGATTTATGGTATAGAAAGTGGCTTTTTTCATGTAATAATTTTATTTTCATTTTATTTTAGTATAGATCCAGTATTTTTCTAAATTAGTCTTTTTAGTATTTTTTAAGTTGCATGATGTTTTCTATTTTAATGATCAAATGGTGTATATCTAAAACATGGTTTACAAGAATTTATAAAAATTTGATAACAGACTGTGTGTGTGTGTGTGTGTGTGTGTAGAGGGAGAGAAAAACTTTTAATCTCACATTTCAAATTTTACCCAATCTTGTATCTGAAAAACTTCCAATAGGCATTGTTCAATATCTTATTAAAAAAATAAAATGTTCAGTTGCTCAGTCTGATGTAGCGCCATCTTCTCCCAGCTTGTCTCTCCTATATGGAAAGTGGGAGTGTAGAGTAAAGGAGGTTTATTCATCCTCATTGCCAGCAGAGTCAGGGACATTTACCTCCTCCGGTCTCCTCCTCTTGTCTTGGTCTGCCTGAGTTGTTACTTGCCTTTCTAGTAGTAATTGCAGCTGAGTCCACAGACGCTCCAACTCTGCTAAGGTTATGTTCTTTCACTGGTCAGAGTCAGGTGGTGTCCTCAGAACTTCAACTGCTGCTAATGCTGCAGACCTCTGGAATCTGACCGACTGTAGCTCCCATCTGCCCCAGACCATGTGGTCTGCTCTACATTTGCAAGTGCAGAGACATCTCACCCTCCCCGACACCAACATCCCCGACTGCACCCTCACTAGGATCCTTCTTAGCCAAAATTTCTAGCACTAGAATATAAAACTTCTTTTTAATGAAAGGAAGCCATAGGTTAATCTACCTTGAAGTCTCTCTCTGCAATGAATAGCGTACATTAATTTGGTAATCTCACAACCCAAATCCATAAAGAGGATGGTGAGGGACTTATATTTTTTCATGCTTCTTAAAAATGAGCAGAGGCACAAGCCCCCTTCTCTGCCTTTTCTCTCACCCTCACTTATCTAGCACTAGTTTTGCATCTTGAATGGGACAAAATTGGGATGCATATATGATCACTTTGCTCTTCTGTTGTTGTTTTTCTCATTTTATCTTTTCACAGTCCCACAGTTCTGTCTGCTGCCTTTGCTTCACATCTTCTTTCATCCAGATACCTTAATTGTGGGAGGTCAATTTATACTCAGAGAGGGAGATAGAGAAATCGGGGGGCAAATTTCTTTAGATTGTGTCCTGGCTTGAAAATATCTTATCCAGTTATATAATACAAATTTGAATGTAAAATCCAATTTTATTACATATATTTTCCCATATTTCTGCTGAATCAAATCCTGTTTCTTGCTCCGGTAGTTGGATAGCTCAAGCAGACTAGGGTGATGGTTTAATGTATAAGCAGACAAAAAGATAAAAGCATAGCAAAATATGAAACCATTGCTCCTTTACTCTTGTCTGTGATAATAGACAATAGTTTTGACAATATGTGTTAAGTAAAGCAGGAGAGTAGAGATCCCATATTTCACTGTGATAATCTGGAGTGCACATCATTTTTTTGCTGCAGTGTTTTATGAGTAGATTTGCAGAAAATGAAAAGCTCGTGTCCTTTCTTTCTTATTAGCACATAACATAACCACTTCTTTAATGGCTAAAATGCTTTTCCTATAACCAACTACCTTAAAAGATTACTTTTCCTAAAATTTCTATTTTAGCACCTTGAAGAGAAGAACCATGGAATGTTTACAGCTGAAAGAGACTCAAGATATAATAAAATTCAATCTCCCTCCCATATATTTATTTGTTGTCATGTAAATAGCATGTAAAAAGTTCAACTTTCTGTATTTCAACCAAAACCTTTTAATGTAAGCCTAAAGAATGTTAACAAGCTTAGCTGGTCAGTAAGCTATATTGAATTTGGGATTTCCTTTGAAATGTTGCTACAAATATAGGCTGAGTAGAATGTATGTTGCAGCATGATACCTTAATAAGGAACAAAGGAAAACTAATACAAAATAGTATTTAAAAGTATGCACTTGTCATTTCATTCATATTTACTAATGGCAGTGAAAGCTGATTTCAGTTTCATCAGTTCATAGTCTAACCAAAGCATCATTCTGTAAAATATACAATCACATATAATTTGAACGAGTAAACACAAAATTGTGGAAAACGTTCTACTTATTGAAAAATGTAGGAGAATGGAGCATATAGCAATAAAAAATAAGTATACATTACAGGTTGATTATAATACATTCATAATAAAAGAAATATCAAGGAAACTATTTTCTATTTTCTTATAAAATATAAAAGAAGTACTGTGACTGAAATCTTTCTAGACTTTATCTGAGTCACAATCACAAATTTCAAATTTAAAAATAAATTTGCTGTTAAATTTTTAGGGAAATTTAAAAATTTTCCAGAATATCGCTTTCAATGAAAACTGAAGTATAGGAAAATTACACCTCTAAGCATTTATCTGTGTTACAAATTCTGTACTTTGCTGGAATATAATCTGAATATAGACTACGTAATAATAATTAAAATAGAATTTGCAAATATAGATTGGGTCAATGAAGCTATTTAATCAATATGTGAAGATCTCTTTTATTAGTCACAAATGTGCCCTCAAGGAGTTTATGAAATAATAGCAGTGCAATATTATAAGTGCTTTGGTTAAGCATATACTGGATAATGGGAATTCAAAGTACTGAGCAATTTATTGTTTAAACTAAGGATCTGCTTAAAAAATTAGTCTTCAAAACCTCAGAGTTACATAGATAAGAAAATAATTTAGACTAGCATAAAATTTGACCTGAATCAATTTGACTACTGATGTATTGCTTTTATTTTAATAAAAGCAAATTTTCAAGTGCATTCCTTGAAACCCTCTAAGGTATCAAATGCAACAGACATCAGGTACAAGGAATTCTAAGGCTCTCAAACATATTCCACATGCATTTCAACAAAATGCCATATTATATTATTTTTCTCCCTAAAGACATAAAATATTACATAAGAATATGAAAAAACAGCACCTGCTTTCTGCTAGAATCCTAAATGCAATAAATCTGAATTTGACATATGAAGGCTAAGGACAGGTGTGAAGTCTCCAGGAAATATGAACCCACAGATGTGCTGTTTGCCAATCTTTCTGTTCCATGAACCCGTTCTCTGACTGCTGAAGCCATCATCCTTGAACATAATGCTTCATTGAACATCTGCCTGGAAATAGAAATTAAGGTCATACAAATATTACTTATTCAAATTTTGAGATATTAATGGCCATCTGAAAACTTTTCAAATATACTTATGTGTGATCACCATAAGGAAATATGTAGGTCTAGGTGAAAAAGTTTGATTTCTGCCTTTGCAGATATTGGAAATGCATATTTCTTGAATAATAATGCTATTTAAATATCATTGACTGAATCTTAAACCCTAAATTTGGTGGTATAGTCCTGGTTTTCTATCTCCCAATCCATTTCCTATTATAGAATTAAAAATTATGATCAGGTAGTAGTGTGACCTGAAAAGATGGTATTGCTTGGAGTTTCTCAAATGAACAGATGCTAAAAACCCTGTTAATAGTGCTATTCATTCAAATTGTGCTCTATGTGATGATTCAAAAAATGTAGAACCAAAAAAAGGTCAATACTTCAGGGTCTTTATTAAGAATAATTATCTTTAAAATGGTGAGATATTCTGTAATCAATTTGAATCTCTAAATTTATACTAAAAATTTATCCTCTAATGTTACTTGATGGAGTGTTGAGCATGAACCTCTCTTGGAGAGATATAACTATTTCCATATGCAACATACATCTGGTTAGGAAAGAGAATCTTTCTATGCACATTTATCAAGACCATTGCCTTCTATCAATTGACTCTTGTGTTTTCCCAAGCTCAACTCTCATTACCACCCAATATGCCTATTGTCTTAGATTTGCCATCCAAATGGAGGGAATAGTAGATATTGTAAGAGATTGACTAGGGCTTGGCCTAGGGCTATTAAGGATGTGATATTTGTAGTTATTTGCCTGCCCTCATTCACTCTTGGGAATAAATGCTAGAAAATTAAGTTAGTTTAAGGGCATTTTCCCTTAATGTTTCAGTCTAGGGTTTTGTCTTTCATGAAACTTGTTTAGAAGACCAATTTCCTGAAAGTTTCATACCCTCCAATTCTAGTATTTTTAGCTCTTTTAGCAGCAAATGACATTAAGAAATGGTATTAAAACCTGCAGGTTTTACGCCACATGCATTTAGTCTCTGAAGCAAGAAAGAACAATAATACTAACACTCAATGCCCCTGCATGACTACAATATGCTAGAACTACATATAGGCAGGAGATGGTGGGATATAGGAACATAGTTTAAGTATACTATCAATGTTAAGTTGGTATTAGAGAAAACGAGATTATTATAGAATTATAACATTACATTTAATCTCCATAGTGACTACAAAAATAATATTGGAGAATATGCATTCTCATAAAGACAAAAATTAGACCATAGAGTGAAAGCATGGATAAGGGAAATAGGGAGTTATTGCAAAATGGGTGTACATTTCTGTTTCGGGAGATGGGAATGTTTTAGTAATAGAACTTGGTGAGAGGACCACAATATAGTGAATATGATTAATCCCACTGAATGGTATGCTTGGAAGTAGTCTAAACAGGAAAGTTTATTTTTATGTTATATTTATGTCCAAAGAAACACACACACACATGCAGAAAGAATACCTAAAGAGAAAATGATGATTAAAGGCAATATATGATACTGGATAGCATCTACCAAGGAAGGAGAGAAGCTCAAAAGTACACTATTGGGACATATGAAAAAATTGGAATATAAACTATAATTTATATCAATGTTAAATTTCTTGAACTTGATAACTGCCCTTAAGATGAATACATAAATCAATGTCCTCGTTATTTGGAAAGTATTAAGTGCCCAAGGATTATGATGTATACAACCTACACATAAGTAATCAGAAAATGGATTGATCAAATAGATAAACAGATGGACAGACAGTTAATTGATGGAGAGACAGACTGATGTGCCAGATGTGACGAAGTGTTAAAATTGGTGGACATGAGTATTTGAGGTATGTTGGAGTTCCATGAAAAGGCAGATGTGATGAAGTGTTAAAATTGGTAGATCTGGATATTTGGAGTATGGTGGAGTTCTATATATGGAGTTTGTATTAATTTGGTAATTGTCCTCTAAATTTGAAAGTATTTCAAAATAAAACATTTAAAAGTTAAAAAATAATCTTTATCTGGAAGATACCTTGGTCAAGTAGAAAAAATTGGATCAAAGTGAGATCTTTAAAAATCCAGATTTTGAAGAGAAGCTGACTCATATCTTTTGGCTATCTTAGGTTGAATGGATTTACTTTCTTGATCAGTATAGTCACACAGCCAAGCAAAATACTCAGCTATTCCCTTTTTTGGAGTTCCTTCCAGTTGATGGTTGTCTTGGATGACTCTGTAGTAACATAGCTTGTGAAAGAAAAATCATAAAATCATACAAAATCACACCTTATCTTCTGAAGCAAAAATTTCCAGGTTTTAGTCCAGAATTTTTAAAAAGCCAGCATTAACTGGAAACATAAAAAATTTGCACAAAACTGCTGCCAGTTATCAAACTATCAATTTCACCCTTTTAGACAGTTCTGTGAAATCAATTAAGACCCTTTAAGTTTTTTCCTTTGCCAGCTAGCATTGTAGCTGGAGAGACATTGAAGGAGGAAAAGGGTTGCTTGCTTCCTGACTCATGTGCTTATTTGATTCCTGAAGCTCTCCCAACTTCTTCAGTGCCCAGATCCTGCATTGTACAGCGGCCAACAGCATTCAGCAGCTAGCAGTTTTCCCCTATGCCTCCCTTGAGCAGCTTTGTAGCATAGAGCCACTTATGAGACATCTCCCTGTAAACAGTTTTCCCTGGTACCTCAGAAGATGGATTTCCAGCAGATCCAGTCCCTGGCACACACGAGAAACTTCTCTGCTACTCAATGAACGATGGCTGAATGAACCCACTCCATCAAGGTGTGGATCTCATCCCTAAGGAAGCTCTACTTTGACTACATTATCTTAATCCTAGGGTTAGTGACTACTCTTTATACCTGCTGTTTCTATATTATTTAGAGTTCTCATTACTTCTTACTATCTAACCCCTCGTTACCTCAATCCCCTGTACAGTTAATTCTTTATATTAGGCTTTCCCTCTTCAAACTGTGTAGGTTCTGTCTCTTGATTGATTTCATTCTGATAAAGAAAGTTTTAATAACACAAATTATACATTGGCTTTATAACCCATAGCTACCTATTTCCTAAAGCTTTGGCATTAATATTATGTATTCAACAAATATTTATTGAGAGCCTATTATGGAACCAAGACTATTGTAGATTCTAGGACCATGGCAGTAAACACACAAGCCAAAAAAAATAAAAAAGAAAGGTCAGTCTTCATAAAGTTTAACTTCTAGTGAGAGAAGATAGACAATAAAAGAAACTTAGCCAAACAGAAGTTTAAAAAGTGCTATGCAGAAAAATAAAACATGGAAGGAAGAAAAAGAGTGAGATGTGCATGTGTGTGTGTGTGCAATTTTAAATGGAAAGTTAATGGAAAACCTCGCTAAAAATTGATAATATTTGAGTAAAAGTGAGAGACCAAGATTTAAGAATATCTGGGGGAACAACATTCCAGGAAAAGACAATAACACATGCAAAGGCCCTTAAAGATCTAGGTATGTTTGACAACTGCAAGGAGGGTAATGTGGTCAAAACAGAGTGATGAGGTAAAATAGTAGGAGATGGCATTAGATAAAAGGTGAGAGAGAAAGACATTTTAAGGACTTTGACTTTTGTGACTAAGTGGTATTCACGAGAGGGTTTTGAGTGAGGAAATAATATAACCTGATTTATATGTTTAAAGGATAACTTTGAAGGTTGTGTGGTAGGTAGAAAGGTGGTAATGTGAAAGCAGTGAGACTAGGCTTGTGATTATAGTGGCTTGGACAAGGTTTGCAACAACGGGGTAGTGAGAAGTGATCTGATTCTAGACATATTTTTAAGGTAAAGTCAACACATATTGCTGGTGGATACAATGTAAGTGAGAAGTCAGGTATGGCATCAAAGACACAACTGGAAGGGTTAGGTTAACATTATATGATGGAAAACTTTTGGGTAGAACAGGAGTGGGAGAGAAATCAAGGGTCAATCAGTTCTGAACTAATTACTTTGAAGATATCTTCTTAAGATTTCTTCCAAAGAAAGATGACAGGTTAGCAGGTAAATATATGGCTCTGGAGATGGGGGAATATCAAGGTTGGAGATAGAATTTCAGAATTGCCATTGATCATTAAAGCTATAAGATTGGATAAGCTCAACAAATGAATAAGCAGAGAAGTAGGTCCAAGGGTAGAAACCTAGTCACGCCAATAAAACTGAGGAGTAGAAATTGAACCAGGAAGAAACAAAGGAAGTATTTGAAATCTGGGAAACCTAATAAAAAAAGTACTTTAAATAAGATGAGGTAATCAACAGTTTCACAGTGAAATCTGCTACCTCAAATAAGATGAGGACCAAAATACTGGCCATTATATTTATCAATATAGAGGTCATTGGTAATCTTCAGTCATTTCAGTAAAGTGTGATGATAAAAAACTATTTGAAGTAGCTTTATAAGGAGAACCTCTGCTTCTGATCAGGATGAGCTAAAAGGGAATGTATTTACTTTCCCAAGTTAAACAATTTAAAAAGTTTTCCCTGCACAGTGATCCTTGAGTAATGGAAGACAAACAGAATTTGTCTTCCAATCTTACCATATGAAGAAAGTTTCCAGGTGGTGGTACAGAGAGAGGCAATTCTATTAGAGTCTGGCAGTCTCCCTGAGTTGAGAAGAGCGAACTGGAGGTTTGTATACATCAAGGTGGATGGAATATGCCATGCAGAACACCACAGAGGAGAGAGCTTCGCGGAGATAGAACTCTGAAGATCTATTAATTAAGTCCTGATTAGTGCTTGTGTGTGGGTACTATCCAAGGCCAGGGGGAAAAATCACCTCCAAGTCAGAGGGAATAGTGCCTGGGAAACAAAGAGTTGGGAAAAAGTTTTATTATTGCCATCAAAAATAGGAAACCTCATAATTCAGGGAGGATCAGTTAGCATAGTAAGCAGAGCTCGTCTAAACTATGAGGCAAAAGTAGTCGTAAACCAAACACTGCTCTGATGCTATCTAACAAAACTTAAAATAAGACACAAAAGGATCAACCTCTTTCCAAGGAATTTAACTAAGAATATTTTTAAGAATTCAAAAATATACAGCACACAATGAGGTAAAATTTACAATGTCTCGCATCCAACCAAAAATTGAAAGGCAAAGAAAGAAGCAGAAAAATGGAAACCATAGTGAATAAAAGGATATTTAAACAGTTATTATAACAATATCTATAATTTCAAGAAGCTAGAAGACAGATTAATCATGATAACAAGTGACAGAGAAATATAAAGGCAAGACCCAGGTTGAACCTCTAAAGATGAAGATAACAGTGTCTGAGATGAAAATACACTTTATGGAATTAATTACATATAAGTCATAGGAGAAAAAGGTGACAAACAAACTTTACAAAATGAAACAGAGAGAAAAACACTGAAAGAAAATGGGCACAATATCAGTGAATTCCAAGACAACTTTATTTGACCAGATATCATGTAATTGGAATCTCAGAAAGAGAAACCAGAAAGTGGGGCAGAGATATTTATTGAAAAAAAAATTACTGAATTTGATGTGCATTATAAATCACAGACTAACATAACACATATAACAAGTATGAAGAAAACTTTATTGAGGCACACTATAAACAAATTGCTTGAAACCAGTGACAAAGAGAAAAAAAAATCTTAAAAGCATGCAGTGGGAAAAGACACTTTCAAAGAAACAAAAATAAGGGTGACAAAAGATTTATTACCAGTAAAAAAGCAAGCACATGCTATAATTGAAGTAATATTATGTCCATTAATGGTAGACTGTGGTAAATTAAAGATGTATACTATAAACCTGAAAGTCGTCATTAAAAAAAAATGCAACAAAAATTTAACAGAAATAAGCCAAAAAAAGGGGTCTCATAAAATTATTAATTTGCCCAAAGGAAAACAGAATAAAGAATGTGACAAATAAAATACAAAGAGCAAGATGGTAGATTTAAATCCATCAGATTGATAATCCTATTAAATGAAAATTGTCTGACTAGCTCAGCTGAAAATCAGAGATTATCAGACTGAATAAAAAAGTAAGACCTAACTAAAAGTTGCCTATAAGAAATCAACTTTAAATGTAAGGATACAAGTAAGTTAACAATAAAAGGCTGGGAAAAGACATAAGATGCAAATACTAATCAAAATAAAGCTGGAGTACAATAAGAAAAAAAAAGAAAGAAAGCTGGAGTCACTATATTAATAACTACAATGTGAATTCAAAGCAAAGAATTTTACTGGGGATAAGTTAATCCATAATGAAAAATGGGTCAATTCATCAAATTCATCAAAAAAGACCTAATAATCCTAAATGTTTTTAGAAACAGAGCATATGATAGAAAAGCAAGGAGAAATAGAAAAGACCACAAATACAATTGGATATTTCTAAAAAACTAATAAACCTGTAGTCAGACTAATAAGGAAGGAAAGAATTAAGACACAAATTTCCAATGTATGGAATGAAAGAGTTGCCATAATGACTGATTCTACAGATAATGAAATTGTAAGAAGTCATTATTTATGAGCAAATTCATACTAAAACATTTGACAACTAAGATGAACAAATTATTTGCAGGGCACAAACTACCTATGTTCACTAAAAAAGATAAAGATAACGTGAATAATCATGTATAAATATAAAGCAATTAAATTTGTAATTATAAACCTTCCCACAAAGATATCTTCAGACTGATAAGGCTTCAGTATTGAATTTTACCAAATATTTAAGGAAAAAATAATAATTGTACACACAGAAAAAAAGTAAACTTCAATCTGGTATCTCACATCAGCAAACTTGACTCAAAATGTATCAGACAAATATCACATCTAAAACTATAAAACTTCTAGGAGAAAATCTTAATGAGTTTGGGTTAGGCAAAGTTTCTCAGATACAACACCAAAAGTATAATCCATAAAAAAAAAAAAGATAAGTTGGTCTTCATAAAAACAAGAACTTCTGCTCTTCAAAAATACTATTAAGAGAACGAAAATATAAGCCCAGTCTTGAGAACATACTTGCAATCGTATCTCTAATAAAGGACTTGTATCCATAATATGTAAGGAATCTTCAAAATTCAAAATTAAGAAGGCAAAACAAAAAAACAGTTTTTACAAAAGGTAAATATCTGAGCAGGCATTCCACAAGAAGATACGCAGGTGGAAAATAAGTACATGAAAAGATGCACAAGGTCATTAATCAATGGGGAAATGTATATTAAACCACAATGAGATGCCACTCTACACCTATTAGAATATCTAGAATTATAAAGACTGACCAGAACAAGTCAGTTATGTAGCAACTGTAGCCCTCCAAACTGCTGATGGCAATGTGAAATGTTACACCCACTTTGGAAAACTGTTTGGTGTTTACTTAAAAACTTAAACATATATTAACCTAGAAATTCACACATTAATTCAAGACAAATGAGAACCGATAGACTGTGGTATATACAAACATTGGAATTCTACACAGAAATAAAAAAGAATGAATTATTGATACACCCAACAACATGGATAAATCTCAAAAAAAAAATTGGTAATAGAGGAATTGAAGGTAGTTGTGATGGTTAATTTCATGTGTCAACTTGGCTAGGTTATGGTGTCCACTTGTTTGGTCAAGTACTTGCCTGTTTATTATTGTGAGATTGTTATACCAATGGGATTTGCATCTACAATCAACAAAGGAGATTGCCCTCAGCAATGTGGATAATCTCCTCACCCAATCACTTGGATCTCTGAAAACACAGAATTGAAGATTACAGAGGTCAGAAGAATTTCTGTCTCAATTTCAGTATTCGATCTTGTCAGAATTTCTAGCCAGCCAGCTTCCCTTGGAAAATTCAGACTAAGAATTTCAACATATCAGAGTTTTCAGCTTGTGGACTGCTCTATAGAGTTCGAAATTTCTAGCCTGATGGTCAGGAAAACAAACCAGTTCTTTATAATAAATCTCTTCACATACACACACACACATGCACACATACACACACACACACACACGTGTATAAAACTTGTTAGTTCCATTTCTCTGGAGCACCATAATATACCAGTTCACACGGAAAAATCTATTAAGCATTTTACAGTAAAAGAAACTGGGAAAATGGAGAAATTGGTGGAGACTGAAGTGAAAAGAAATTTTATTTTTAAGGTTGGTAAAAAAATCATACATGGATGCAATTCACTGCGAATGAATCTATAATGGGAGGAAACTGATATAGAATTCAGAGGGTAGAATTTCTGGAGCAAGTAATTTCCTTAAATAATGTCAAGGATTAATATATAGTTAAGGAAGGTAAGACTGAGAATGTGGGTACAGTTTCTTATAGGCATGAAGATAAGAATTTCCTATGCAGTAGGAATTTCTGAAATCTCCTTTTTGATTTTTTAGTTTTCTCACAAAAATAAGAAAGAAATACATCAACTAAGTGTGAAGACTGAGAGGAAAATGAGCTGTTAGCTTCTGAGAAAAAAAGAGGAAACAGAGAATAACAGAATTGATATACTAGATACAAAGATTGTTGAGCAACATTAAGAGTCCATCTTAGGTCATTGACTTAATGTGAGGCAATCAGCATATGGCTTGTTTTCCTTCAGTCATATCCAGTCACACAGAGCAGATACAGAAAAGGAGGAAAATCAGATTTAGCCAGAACTGTATTTAACTAATTGATGAAAATGAGGTGAGAAAGGGGCAAGCAAGTTGAAGGTTAATACAAGGGAGTAAGCACAATAATTGGCTAAGAAATGTAAACTGGTAAGGAGAAAAGTGAGGTCAAGAGGTAAGGGTTAAAAAATGTGGTAGGATCAGTTGAAGGAGCTGGGGAACAGAAGTGTCAGATTTACAATACTAGAAAGTGAGACAGACAGAGAAAAGTGATGATAGTCAGAGGGTTGCTTGAAGGATACGATCATAGCTAGGTAAGATGATCCAGGAGTTCATGGAACTGAGAGGCTAAGGTTTTTGAAATGTCAGTCATGTGCACAATGAAATCACCAAGAAGTGGTGTCACAATGAATCAATAGCAAACACCTTTGAGATACAGGATACAGTTTGAGTGAAGAGGTAGGTCAGGACCTTGGTGGTAGCTGACTTGTTGCAATAATGAAGGTCATGAATGGTATGGTTTGATACATGAAATTCAAATTTAAGAAAGCTTAGGGAAGAGCAAGGAAGAATAGTCTGGAAACAACAGTTAAGACCAAGGCATTTACCCATCCCACCTTCAGGCTCAGCATTAAGAGAGTGTGTTATGGCAAAAATACTATCCTCAATGGAGATTTAAGTTCTTTTTAGAGAAGGAGGTGAAGAAAAGTTTGAAAATATAGGGTATTTTTTTTTCTAGTAATGGGTTTTGTGTTCCAGGGGACACTGAAAGACTTTCAGGAACTGAGATTGAATAAGAGATGGAGAGAGAAGTAGAGCTGTGCATTCTTCAGTGACCTCAAGTAGGAGATGAGGATGACCTGAGAGTCTGGGGCTTCTCATCATCACTGGCATACTTAGGATAAAGGCATTTTGAAGCTATTTCTGGTGCTCTTAATACCAGAAATCTGGCAAGGCCATGACTCTTGGATAAAAATGTAGGACTAGTGCCTAGGAGCTTTCTCTTTCTTTTTTGTAATAGGAAAAGGGGTGGCTTTGAAAGGGCACTCTTACATTTAAAGGATCTCCTTGACTCCAGCAGATGGAGATTTGGGGATCTGAAGAGGGTACTTTTTTTTTGAGGAGTGTACTTCTTATTCTTAGCCTGAAGGGCTTCCTCTTAATTTCTGCAGATAGTATTAATTTCTCTCTCAGTGACTTCAATGAACTATATAAGTGCATCCTCATCAGAGATAAACTCCAATGATAAAATGGTAGAGCAAGGATTTATTTTAGCTGAACTCAGCTACTGTGACATAATTCAAAGGTTTTTGAAATTAGTATTTTTTTTCAATTCTGTATCTTTCTTCATGCTGATGAAAATCTTTGATTTATACAATGTCCAAAAAGATAATCATCCAAATTCAATGACTATTCGAGGGAAAAATCTAAGTAGGCTGACGTCTTTCCAAGACACACTACTGTCATGTAGGAGTAAAGATCAAATTGGTACATCACGTTACCTCCTGACTAACTTCTTCATCTCTGCTGAAAGGAATTTAATTTTGTGCATGTCAGTGAATAGTAAGTGACTTTTAAAGATAAGATGATAAACATGAGAGTGCATATCTATATACATTTATTTAATTCAAGGACAATAGTACTGCCAACACATTTGTATAGCACATTGCCTTTTACAGTATAATTCGTCCACAACATTGCCCCTATGTTAGTATTGTGGCTTTGCATAGAAGAAAAATGGGGTACAAGGAGACTGAAAAGCAAGGTTTCTGATTGCATTGTACTTTGCATTTCAGAATAGTCAATATGATGAAAGGAAGAGCCTGGACTAGTCTGAGTCTTCAGATTCCTAGTCATGAGTGTGAAACTTATAGCATCTCTCTATGCAGAGGACGATTTAGAATATTTAGATTCTCTGTATCATGCATAGTTTATCCAATAAGTAATATTTAAATTGTTGGTTTTCTTTTGAGTTAAGTGGGTCAACTTTATAAATTGTATGTACCATGCTTATCCAAGTTTTTGCCAAAAAAATTGCTATCTCCCCAGCTAATATCTTCCCTGCTGTTTATTTCTGCCCACTGTTGTTTAAAGTTGAAATTGTAAGCTGTGGATGTGAGAATTAATACACTAAGGGACTCTTCTTTTTCAATGCCTCTAAAAACTCACTTAAAAATCTCTGGAGTTATCGATTTAGTTCACCATCCTGAAATCATAATGTTAGTCATATGTGTGTCAGAGTGTGAATATAATTTAGAAAACACTGACATAGAATTTGCATAAGACAGTATTTGGGTACTAAATACATTAATTGCATTCCATGAGTATATCCTCATTTGATTTTACGTGTGTCAAGAATATTACTATTTTTGAACTGGTTGCAAATAAAACGTTAGCTAGACTCTTTCTTTTTGCTTTTTTCATTCCTAGGAATTGTGGGAAAAGATATTTAAATATCCTTATCAATGTGTTACATAAAAAGGTACAATAAAATTTTATAATAAAATTTCCTTGCTATATCTTGATGTAAATGTTTCTAATATCATAGAATGCTGTCAACTTTGAGAACACTGATGTCCCACCAGGACGAGGCTCCTTGCAATAACTTGCAAAAAAAAGGAATATATTAAACAGGAGCCCCACATCATGACATTTTTTGTAAAAATTTGCAATTAATTCATTCGCACTTAAGTAATGAGCAGGTTATTCATGAATAGGGCTTTAACGCTCACTCTGACTTGAATATTCAGGAAATAAAGTAATACACAAACTGAAGCTAAATCAGGGAGATAGTTAGATTAGTAATGAAGGAATTTGAGTTTGAGTTATAAAAGGTGAGAAATAAATGCAAAGTATTTCTCTCCTTATTTTATTCATTTTGTTTCAAACCCAAAGGGGACTCATAGAATCATTAGAATATATCTTGGGTGGTTCAAATGCATAAGATTTATACATTCTCAAATATTTCATCTTTGATGCAGTATCAGGAATCACAATCATGAAGAGCCCACCTGCTGGGAGACTACCCAAAGCCTTTACCACTCTGTCCACTTGGGCATGTTAATGATGCTAGAAAAATATTAATCTTGCTTCTTATTCAGAAATACTATCCTTTTCCTAGTTCTCTTCAGGTTTCTTTTCCCACTACTTAACTTGGCCACCTTAAAACAAATTTAATAGAATGATTTGTAATGTCTCCTGGGACAACGAGTTTATAATATATATGGAACCATCCACTAGGAAGGATATGATGTCTGCTATTTAGCAACAAGCCAAAGATGATAATAAAATCATTAATTCTGTCAATATAAATGCTAATAGAAAAGAAAAATTGGATCTATGCCTAGTATCACATTTTCCCTGATAGGAAATTAGAGCAGAGAAATTGAATCTGACAAATCTTAGCATTTAGAGACCAACTTCAAAATTGCAGCCTAGAGTACACAATAAATGGCAGAATGCTTCTTAATTAAATTGTGTTTTTGTTAGGCCAGAATGAATAGTTTCTGCCTGGCCAGCAAAGTGATCTGCACTCTCCCAGAGGGATCCTTAAAAAAATACAGTACAAAATAAAGGCCATAAAGTTAGCAAAAATCAAGTTGACAAGCCTGCACTAATTATCCTTGGTATTACAACACTGCTAATGGAGCTGCAGTCTGAAAGATAATAGAGGTGAACTCATTAGCAGTGCCTTGAACTAATGTTTGTAAGGGGAGCATTTATTGTTTGCTAGTCCTTACATAATTCAACATTTTATATTAGCATATTAAACAGAGCTCCAACTTGATTTGTGAGTATTTTTTTAACCTCTTAATATAAATGACTTTGCTTGGGGGAAAACAAATTTAAATACATTGGGGAGAATATAGGACTCCAGGGGGAAAGAACAGGGAATTGTTTCAAGAACTATATTGACCATTTTTCACTTGTGAGAAAGAACTTGAAAGTATATTGAAAGTCAGTCTTGGAAACCTTTATCATTACATTTTAGCTATATAAATAAACTAAAATCTATATGAGGTGTAGGGATATATTTTAGCTTTTTCTACAATTTGGTTAATTTTTGTAAATTTAAACTTTTTTTAAATCAGTGACACGGATTAAAATTATTTCTCTTATTTTATGTAAAACAAAATATGTGCCTTATGTGTTGGGAGCATAACCATGGAAAAATTAGTTTGACCAGATTTTTGTTGGAACTTTTAGTTTAGGTTAGATTAGTTTAATATACTTGCCTATTTGAGAGCAAGGTAAATCAATTAATTAGGTGCATATTCTTTTCTATTTCTACTTGGTATTATCTATTTCAATTCCCTCCTTCTTTTTCTCTGCCATCCTAGATAGGCATACATAAGTAAAGAAACTGTGCAAGTTTCTCACAAAAAAAGACCTTTGAATAGCCACCATATACAATGACCTTGTAATGATACTTTAAGAATGTTTTCTTTCACTAATATTTAACCCTTAGTGCTCTCTTTGTTTTTCTGTAGTACAGAAATTTTTATTCAAGTGCATTCTCATTCTATTCAATTATAGTTTTAACCAAGTACTTAAAATAAGCTATGAGTTTGCTCTAGTTAACTGCTATTCAATGTAGATATTTCTATGGTAAATTTTCATCAAAAACATTTAATTTTAAAGATCCTAATGCTACCAAATGCTCTGATAAAGGAGAAACACATATTTATAGCTCTTACCTTAATCAAAGTGTTTCTCCATTTCTATATGTTTCTCACAAAGAAAATTAAAGAAGTAATTTTTTTTACAAATAATATAATTCATACTATATGGATATTGAAGAAATTGAGCAATAATAGTTAAATTGATTATGCTTTCTTTAAACTGTCATCACATCATATTGTTTAAATTAATGCACACACATCTGAAACATCTCTTTTTCCTTTAATCATGAACTAATAAAAATGCTAACATACACTCATATGTTATAAATACATAGCTTTACCTAAAAGGCAATGCCAAAATTAGTAACTATGGCTCAGAACATTACGTGTGGCTAAAATATATGTGTTGAATTTTTATAATGTCATATCTACATATATGTATGTATAATATATATAGTTACACACACACACACGTACCTGAAGTGTGATGTATGTGTGGAGTTATATTTAGATTTAAGAATACAGAGTGGGATTAGTATATCCAAAGTTGCATGACGTCTGAATTGAAAGAATTGGAAAATGAAACAAGAGGAGTCACCTTTCCCTAGTTGGTTAGTAAAATCCGTAATCATAGAATTGGAGTATAATTTTAGGATGAGAATCTAGGAGAGTTAAGACTTTTGCAAACCACATTGCATTACTCATTTTACTTCCTAATGTAACCGGAGCTCTACTGACACCAGAGCCAGTCAAGCCTTGTTCCAGGTTTGGAATCTCCTTATGAGAAAGAATTCAGGGATAAGAAGGCAAATAGCAGTAAGTAATAAAGTCATTGAAAAGTTACCACATGCTAAAGAAATTAGTGCAGAAATGGTCAAGAGGGAGACACACAGCAAGTGGCATGAGAGAGCTTATTTTTAAGGGGAGGTTTTGCAGCAATGATTTTCCAACATGATATTTAAACACCAGGTGTCTTCTTTGTTGCAGGAGGAGATAACTATCAATTATGGTGCTCTGTCACATACTCAAAAGTTTGCATTGGGCACATGGTTTAAGAATCTTTATGACTTCAGGCTTTCTTTTATTAACTAAAAGTCTACTTTGGGTCCATGATTTTATAAACTGTATTGTTTGGGGAGGGTTTCAGAGCTTTAGGGGAAATTCTTGTCCTCAGGAGTTTGTAGCTGTTCTTTAACTCTTTCATAGGTGAAGAAACAGGGATGAGAGCCTCAATGCCCTGTGCTATCCTGCCTCAATAGCAACAGCCAAATTACTCTAGACTAGGACCAGACCCAGTGGTCCCCTCCATCATATGATCTTGAAGTTCTCTGTACAGGACAGGATGTCTCTGTCTTGCCTGAGAGGATGTTCCCATCCTCTGTGATAGGTTTCAGTACTGTTTTCTTTCACATAAAGCATCAAAAAGAAAGTTCAGTTGATTAATTTTTCCTATATTCCTGGAATATAGTTTCATTTAGTATAAATTCCTTGGACTGTTTTTTTCAATTTCTTCTAATATATCTCAAACTTCTTACTGACCTCTGATTATGAGAGGAAATAGAATTAGTGTTATAGTCAGACATTGAGGAATATGGCTAACACACAAAACATACATACACATACAGACACACAGCTGACACACATATATGCACATTACCCTTTCTCCAACTTCTAGAAGAAAAAAAATATATGAGTGTGTCTATGATTAAAATGAAGCAGTAAGAACAATAAGCAGCAACTTCTTTTAAAAAAACAAAAGCAATACTTGAAATTTCTAGCCTGTTCTAGTTTGCAAGCTGCCAGAATACGATATACCAGAAATGGAACAGCTTTTAAAAGGGGAATTTATGAAGTTGCAAGTTTATATGTTCTACAGCCATGAAAATGTCCAAATTAAAGCAAGTCTACAGAAATGCCTAATCTAAGGCATCCAGGGAAAGAAAAATTGGTTTAAGAAGTCTAGTGATATTCAGGGTTTCTCTCAACTGGAAAGGCACATGGCGAACATAGCAAAATCTGTTAGCTTCCTTTCCAGGCTTCTTGTTTTATGTAGCTCCCCCTAGAGAATTTTCCTACTTCATCTCCAAAGGTCTCTGACTGTGTGTGTTCTCATGGTTCTTGTGGCTCTGAAGCTTTCTCCAAAATATTTCCTCTTTTAAAGGTTTCCAGTAAATGAATCAAGACCCACCTGGAATGGGTGGATTCACATCTCCCACTAGTCAAAGGTTAACACCCACGATTGGGCATATCACATCTCAATGGAGATAATCTAATCAAATTTCCAACCTACAATACTATATAGGGATTAGAAGAAACAGCTGCGTCCACAAGATGGATCAGCATTACAACATGGCTTTTCTAGGGTTTATATAATCCTTTCAAACCAGCCCATAGCTTTTGTACATAAGATACTTTATTATGCTAGTGTACTTAGAGTTCCACTTTAATCATCTCATAGGATCAAAGGGAGGAAGTACTGAACTACTAATGAAGTTGCTACATAGATTAATGTGAGTAACTGAAGTATATTGAGAATACAAAATGCCTTATGAATGCAAATAAATAACCAAGGTGCCAATAATTACTAATATAGAAACAGGCTTATTCTTTCTTCCAATTAATAAAATTAAAATTCTTGTCAGACATCTTCTGTATACAACAGAAAACAATTTGGGTGATGTTTACTTTTGGCTAAAATTTTAATGTTTACTGAATTAAAACCCAAATAGCTATCATTTGAAAGTACTTAAGAAACCACCTAGATCTTTCCCAGGAAAATTTATCATTAACCTGTCATTACCTGTGAAGCTTCCTTTGTTTTTTGTTCCCAGGAAGAACACCCTTCATTTTTACCTTGGGGGTAGAAAACCCTGTGAAAGACTAAAAACAGGAGCAGTAAAATGCAAGGACTACTTTCAGATCTCTCCTTGTAGACAGGACTACTGTGAGTGAAGAGAAAGGAAGGAGAATTCCTCTAGTAAGAAGAGCTTCAGATGTTGCCCATTGGAGAATCCTTCTACACTGTACCTGCAGGAAGAGGACAGTATGAGAATGGCCTGTGGAAAGCTTGACCTCAGGGAAAGTACAATGGTGGATACAGAGGGATGGCAGCTGGGACTTCACTCATCTATGCTCCCTGCAGCAGCTACTTTTTAAAGAGACTGATGCTACACATTTCAAAAAAGGTGGCCCAACACCCTATGCCAAGGAAAGATTCTCAATGACTAATATTGGTACAAGGGTAGACTCATGATTTCAATTGTCTAATAAGACTGAAAAGAAAGAGTGATATTTTATGTCTGTGGTAGGGGTTCTCCCTCTTTCCTTCCAGCCATCAACTAGTACAGCATGTGTTCTCAATTGCCATTGGCAGACAACTTTCCATCACAGCAGAACCAACATCAGGATGAAGCCTACACTGTGTAGATGGCAGAATAGCCACTGAGCCTCAGCACACCTGGAATACACTTGCCTCTGGACTTCAAATTACATGTAACTGGGGTCTGGGTATCACTGTCTCCTCTACAGCAGGAAACAGGCTAGCATACTATTTTTAATACCTTACTAACTGATACGGTTGTGTCCTTGCATGTATATTAGGTAATAGCATCTGATGCTATTAATATGCTTTGGCATTTATACAATGGAGGCTCAACAAAGCTCATTCATCATGGCATTTTCTTCTTTTAACAAAAGCACTTCAGCCATCTCTGTCCCTGTATGGATTGTGGAACCAAAGAGCAGAAAATTACATTAGGGGCAATGTTTACCAAGAAATCTGATCTAGTCAGTTCTTCTAATCATCCCTGCAAATATTGGCATATTTTGACATTGTATTTTAATAGCTGCAAGAACCTTACAGTTGATTACCTGCTTTACATTTGAAACATGTATCAATCACTTGACTGGAATTAATGATGCGAGTTTCTTAATTGGACAATCAGAATCAAGAAGTCGGTATATGTTCAAGCAGAAGAGCTTCTCCTTTATTGACTTACTCAACAACACTAATAAGATTCTCTTTTAGGGTAATTTTGTTGCTTCTACTGATTGAAATATTATGATAGTACAATATTGACTTTCCTTGATAATAAAATGCAATTGAATTATTAAAACTCATTTTAATGGCTTCAGATTCACTGGACAATGTATTGCAAACATTTCAAACATTTTAAGAAACTGTATTTTTCTAATTTTATTTTGTTTATACTGGAAACTTTATTTTTATGTAGGATAGTTTGAACCACCTTCTTTCAAAGCTTTGGACTTTCTCTAAAAAATGTAATTCCTACAATATATTGAAAACTATGTTTGATAACGCCATAGTCTTGATGACCAGGGGAAAAAGATATTTTCTGAGGAAATTAAAGACCAAGGCATTGAGGACAGTGGATTCCTCTAGAATTTCTACTTCTTCTTCTCCTTTTCTTCTTTTTCAGTGTTTTGTAATCCATAGCTCTCTTATTTTTTTTTTAATTTTTTTTATTAATCAAAAAAAAGAAAAGAAATTAACACAACATTTAGAAATCATTCCATTCTACACATGCACTCAGTAATTCTTAGTATCATCACATAGATGTATGATCATCATTTCTTAGTACATTTGCATCGATTTAGGAAAAGAACTAGCAAAACAGCAGAAAAAGATATAGAATGTTAACACAGAGAAGAGAATTAAAATAATAATACTAATAAAATATATATATATAAAAAGGAAAAAGAAAAAAAATAAAAACAAAAGATACAAACACACAAACAAACAAAAAACCATATTTCAGGTGCAGCTTCATTCAGTGTTCCAACCTAGTTACATTACACTTAGGTATTATTGTGCTGTCCATTTTTGAGTTTTTGTATCTAGTCCTGTTGCACAGTCTGTATCCCTTCAGCTCCAATTACCCATTATCTTACCCTGTTTCTAACTCCTGCTGGTCTCTGTTACCAATGATATATTCCAAGCTGATTCTCGAATGTCGGTTCACATCAGTGGGACCATACAGTATTTGTCCTTTAGTTTTGGGCTAGACTCACTCAGCATAATGGTCTCTAGGTCCATCCATGTTGTTACATGCTTCATAAGTTTAGTCTGTCTTAAAGCTGCATAATATTCCATCGTAGGTATACGCCACAGTTTGTTTAGCCACTCGTCTGTTGATGGACATTTTGGTTGTTTCCATCTCTTTGCAATTGTAGATAATGCTGCTATAAACACTGGTGTGCAAATGTCCGTCTGTGTCTTTGCCCTTAAGTCCTTTGAGTAGATACCCAGCAGTGGTATTGCTGGGTCGTAATCCATTCTGCCATTCTATGCCTTTTGATTGGGAAATTCCGTCCATTAACTTTTAGTGTTATTACTGTTAGGATAATATTTTCCTCTACCATTTTGGCTTTTGTATTATATATATCATATCTGATTTTCCTTCTTTCTACACTTTACTCCATACCTCTCTCTTCTGTCTTTTCGTATCTGACTCTAGTGCTCCCTTTAGTATTTCTTGCAGAGCTGGTCTCTTGGTCACAAATTCTCTCAGTGACTTTTTGTCTATAAATGCTTTAATTTCTCCTTCATTTTTGAAGGACAATTTTGCTGGATATAGGAGTCTTGGTTGGCAGTTTTTCTCTTTTAGTAATTTAAATATATCATCCCACTGTCTTCTAGCTTCCATGGTTTCTGCTGAGAAATCTACACATAGTCTTATTGGGTTTCCCTTGTATGTGACAGATTGTTTTTCTCTTGCTGCTTTCAAGATCCTCTCTTTCTCTTTGACCTCTGACATTCTAACTAGTAAATGTCTTGGAGAATGCCTATTTGGGTCTATTCTCTTTGGGGTGCGCTGCACTTCTTGGATCTGTAATTTTAGGTCTTTCATAAGAGTTGGGAAATTTTCAGTGATAATTTCTTCCATTAGTTTTTCTCCTCCTTTTCCCTTCTCTTCTCCTTCTGGGACACCCACAACACGTATATTTGTGCGCTTCATATTGTCATTCAGTTCCCTGATTCCCTGCTCAAGTTTTTCCATTCTTTTCCCTATAGTTTCTGTTTCTTTTTGGAATTGAGATGTTCCATCCTCCAGTTCACTAATTGTAGCTTCTGTCTCTTTAGATCTACCATTGTAGGTATCCATTGTTTTTTCCATTTTTTCTTCTTTGTCCTTCACTCCCATAAGTTCTGTGATTTGTTTTTTCAGATTTTCTATTTCTTCTTTTTGTTCAGCCCATGTCTTCTTCATGTCCTCCCTCAATTTATTGATTTGGTTTTTGAAGAGTTTTTCCATTTCTGTTCGTATATTCAGCATTAGTTGTCTCAGCTCCTGTATCTCATTTGAACTATTGGTTTGTTCCTTTGACTGGGCCATATCTTCAATTTTCCGAGCGTCATCCATTATTTTCTGCTGGTGTCTGGGCATTTGATCAGATTTCCCTGGGTGTGGGACCCAGCTGGTTGAAAGGTTTTTCTGTGGAATCTCTGGGCTCTGTTTTTCTTTTCCTGCCCAGTAGGTGGCGCTCGTGGCGGTCGTCTGTGTGCGGGGCAGTCGGCCTGGAAAACCGCGCGTGGAGGCGGGGATCGCTGGCCGCCACGGCTTAGGGGAGTGCCGGTCCAAATTGCCCAGCTGGCCCGAGATGCCAAGCGTGACGGGAGGGCCCCGCTATCCAACGTTCCCAGTCAGACCGGGGAGCCACGTGCGTGGAGGGGACCCCAGTCACCAGCCGCCCGGCCAGGAAAACGTGCGCCCCTCGGGTATCTCACCGCAGTGGATTCTCCCTGCCCGTTCAGCCGTTCCAGAATGGGGTACGCTGTCTTTTTGGTCTCTGTCGTGACTCCGGGAGCTGTTTCGTATTGTTTCTGTTTCTTTAGTTGCTTTTCTGGAGGAGGAACTAAGACCCGCGTGTCTTACTAAGCCGCCATCTTCTCCGGAAGTCCATAGCTCTCTTATTTGCATATCTATTTTCAAAACAATCCACATGTCTCATCTCATTTGGTATTTAAATTTTGGGAAAGCGTTATTTTGCACATTTTAATAAATAAAAGTATTGAATTTCAGGTAACTTGTTATTTGCTTTAAGTCAAAGTGTGAGTTAATGGCCAGACCTAGAATTAGAATCTATGGCTATTTTCCTTCTGTGGTTTCCTTCCTAGTCTGATCTAAGCTCTTCTAATTAGACTACAAACTGCTAAGAAAATAGTGTGCATTTTGTGTATGTATAATATATGTATGATATTTTCAGAAGTAAATATTGTTATTAGTATTCCTAGCTGGTTACTTTTCAATCTATGTTAATGTATACTCATTAGCTTAAGTTTTTCATCCCTAGCATTTGCTTTCATATGTGATTTGAAACAAATATAAATAGGGTATTCATGCTGTTTCTTTTTTTTTTTTTAAAGTTACCATTATAGAGTCCTAAATGAAAGTTCTTCTCCAACTGATTCAAGCTTCATTTATTTTTCTTTTTTTTCTCATTACTATACCTACAATATCAGACGGGGAAGGAAAAATGAGAATTTGGCATAAATTCTGGTATCCTAGGGCACAGCACATGTTCCTACAGCATAGGGTAGATGGGAATTTAGTTTATTACTTCTGTTCCATGTGCTTCCTGGAAAGATGAAGGAACTAGAGGAGCCCTGGACTTCTCTAATTGCTTTCTAGTAACTACTGTGTACTAGTGTGGCCAGATTTTGGCTTCCAGGTTCTCCTCCATGCCATGAGAAAGCATTCAAGGGCACAGCACAGAATAAGCAGGGAGAAAATTTATTGAGAACACATGTGACATTCAGGGCCCTCTACCAAAGTTAGAGGTAACAAAGTCTATAGGCAATGGGAAATGTGCGGTATTTACTTCTATAGATTAGCTTTACTTACTTCCCTTTCCCCTTCCTAGATCAAGGCTTTCTCTTCTCTTTCCTTCTAACCAGGGCAGTGTCAGGTCATAGACAGCATAGTTCAGTGGGTTGGTTGGCTCCACCTTTCTCTGTAGATGACTCACTGAGGTGGGGGATTGTTTGACTCTAGATGAGTCAACTGCCTCCCAGGTGTTTCCCATACGTGGGTAGCCCTGGGACAGTGAGTGTGTGAGGACATGGTCTTCCTGACCTTGATTCACTGTCCTTGCTCAAGGGCTTCTCTCCCCTCTCAGGTTCCTGGTCTATCTTGCCTCATGAGGTTCTTGATTATTATATCAAATGTGGGTCTCAATGAATTGCAAAAATCATTTTCCAGAGGTCAGGATGGAAACCAGACATCTACAGAGATACTGAATTATTTCCTGTAGTGAATAGGTAGGTTATGGGTGCTCCAAAATCACAAAGGCAATAGCCTATGAATTCAGCTTCAGTATCCAAAAGCTTTGTAATCAGCTAATTAACCAAGTGGAATGGAAAGTAGTCACTAATAAAATATTAGTGTAATTCAGAACTAAAGTTCAAGAAGAGATTACTCAGAATAGGCATCTTCTGTGGTATCCGTCAATAAATTATTTGAGTGTTAGGGGCAGAAAGGGAGATCACTCTCACTCTGTAAACTCTGCAAATTAAAGTTGCAAATGTGGAAAGTAAGCACGATCCATACTTGACAATCTAAATGATAAGAGAAAATGAAAGCACAGATTTTCTCATTCAGGGAAAACTTTAACTATCTTGTGGTTTCTGCTACTTATTCATCAAACTTGTATTATTTGTATTATAATTTCACCTATTATCTCCCCTTCAATTCCTTATGCAATGCTTTTATTAGGCTTTGAAGAACCCAGATGGTGAATATTTACATGGCAATGTAATAAATGAAGAACTGATATGTTTAGTAGAAATTATCTTCTGCAACTTCATATACAGTCAAAAGTCTTTCTTATTATTATTATGGTATGGTTTATTATATCTACTTAAATTTGCTACAAATTAAGTAACACCTCCATTCCTTTATTTTTTAAAGCAGTTTTAATTAAGCTATAATCACATAACATACAATCCATCTGAATTGTACAATCAACGGCTTGCAGTATAATTACAGAATTGTGCATTCAATACCACAAACAATTCTAGAACATTTTCATTACTTCAAAAAGAAAGACTCTATACCTCTTATGCCCCCCCCATTATTGCCCCTTAGTATTGGTGATGTGCATGTTTACAATTGGTGAAATAATATTATACTGTTACTATTAACAGTAGTCCATGGTTTGTATTAGGCATATTTTCCCATACACCATCCTATTATTAACATCTTGTGATAGTGATATACATTGTTTTAGCTCATGAAAGAACATTCTTATATTGGTTCTATTAAACTATAGTCATTGTCCACAACAGGTTTCACTGTGTTAAACAGTCCCATATTTTATCCTCTAGTTTTCCTTCCTTAGCTTCCTGAGGGACTGCCAAACTGTCTTCCACAGTGGCTGCACAATTTTACGTTCCCACCAGCAGTGAATGATTGTTCTTATTTCTCCACATCCTCTCCAACACTTGTAGTTATCTCTCTCTCTCTCTCTTTTAAGTACTGGCTATTCTAATAGGTGTGAAATGATATCTCATTGAGGTTTTGATTTGCATTTCCCTAACAGTTAGTGATGTTCAGTAATTTTTATGTATTTCAAACCATTTGTATTTCCTCTTTGGAAAAATGTTTCTTCAAGTCTTTTGTCCATTTTTAAATTAAGTTGTGCTTATTGTTGAATTGTAATATTTCTTTATATATTCTGGAATTAAATCCTTATCATATATGTGGTTTACAAATATTTTAGTAGGCTCTCTCTACATTTTCTTGACAAAGCCCTGGATGCACAAAAGTATTTAATTTTAAGGAGGTCCCATTTATTCATTTTTTCTTTTGCTGCTTGCACTTTGGGTATAAAATCTAAAAAAAAACATTGCCTAACACAAGATTTGTAGATGCTTCCCTACATTTTCTTCTAGGAGCTTTATAGACCTGGTTCTTATATTTAGAACTTTAACACATTTTGAGTTAATTTTTGTATAGGGCATGAGATAGAGTCCTCTTTTCTTTTTTGGATGTGGCTATCCAGTGCTCCCAGAACCATTTGTTGAAAGGTGTATTGTGTCACATTTGAATAGAATTTGCAGTTTTGCCAAAAATTAATTAATAGTGGAATATATCTGAGTTATCAATTGGATTCCATATGTCCATATATCTGTCTTTATGTCAGTGTTATGCTGTTTTGATCACTGTAGATTTGTAATGTGCTTTACAGTCAGGAATTGTGAGTGTTCCAATGTTCTTCTATTTCAAGATGTTTTTCACTGTTCAGTGTCCCTTACCCTTCCTAAAAAATTTGATAATTGGCTTTTCCAATTCTGCAAAGTAGTAGGCTCTTGGAATTTTGATTGGAATTGCACTGAATCTATAAAGAATTTGGGTAGAATTGACATCTTAACCATATTGAGTCTTCCAAAGCATGAACACGCAATGTCTTTCCTTTATTTAGATCTTTGATTTCTTTTAGAAATATTTTGCTTTCAGGGTACAGGTTCTTTACATCCTTGCTTAAATTTATCCCCAAATATTTGATTCTTTTATTTGCCCCTGTAAATGGAATTTTTTTCTTGATTTTTCTTTTCAGATTGCTAATCACTAGTGCATAGAGCACTGCTGATATTTGCATGTTGATCTTGTATTCCACCACTTTGCTGAACTCTTTTATTAACTTTCGTAGCTTTATTGTAGATTTTTTTCAGAACTTTCTGTATATAAGATCATGTCATCTGCAAACATTGAAAGTTTTACTTTTTTCCTTTCCAATTTGGATGCCTTTATTTATTTTTCTTGCTTAACTGCTTTAGTCAGAAGTTCTAGTACAATGATCAACAACAACAGTGATGGTGAGCATCTTGTCTTGTTCCAGGTCTTGTAGGGAAAGCTTACCGTCTTTCACCATTGACTATGATTTTAGCTGTGGGTTTTTTCTTATATACCCTTTATTGTGTTGAGAAAGTTTCCTTCTATTTTACCTTTTAAAGTGTTTTCATCAAAAAAGGATGCTAGATATTTTCAAATGTCTTTTCCCCATCAATGAAGATGATTATATATTTTTCCTTTTCTATTTGTTAATATGGTGTGTTGCATAAATTTATTTTCTAGTGTTGAATTACCCTTGCATATCTGAGAAAAAAAATCTTGATCATGGTGTATAATTCTTTTAATGTGCTGTTGAATTCTATTTGCAAGTGCTTTGTTGAGGATTTTTGTACCTATATTCATTAGAGAAATAGGTCATAGTTTTCTGTACTTGTAGTAACTTTATGTGGCTTTGATATTACAGTAATATAGCCTTCATAGAATGAGTTATATACTGGTCTCTTCCCTTCATTTTTTTTTGAAAAGTTTGAATAGGATTGGTAGTAATTCTTTTTGAAATGATTGAAAAAATTCACCTGTAAAGCCATCTGGTTCTGGACTCATGTAATTTACTTGTGCCTTCAAGGCCTGCTCTGGCCCTATCTCGTATATATAATTTCCATTTTACAATAGAATGCTGCTGCACATGTCCAATTTTATGGCTTGGTAAGTCAGACAACACCCAGCTCATGATAGGCAACTCAGGTCTCATGGTAACTTGGTGGCCCATGGTTAAGCGTTCAGTCTCTACTAAGGCCCAGTAGCAAGCCAAAAGTTGTTTCTCAGAAGGAGAGTAGTTATCTGCAGCAGATGGTAAGGCTTTGCTCCAAAATCTTAAGGGTCTGCATTGTGATTCTCCTATAGGGGCCTGCCAAAGGCTCCAGACAGCATCTCTATTTGCCACGGGCACTTCCAGACCACTATATCTGCTAGATCATATGGCCCAAGTGGCAGATCAGCTTGTACAGCAGCCTGGACCTGTCACAGAGCCTCCTCTTGTTCAGGTCCCCACTTCAAAGTAGCAGCTTTTCTGGTCACTCGATAAATGGCCTGGAATAGCATGCCTGAATGAGGAATATGTTGTTGCCAAAATCCAAAGAGAACAACTAGGCATTGTGCCTCTTTTTTGGTCATAGAAGGGGCCAGATGAAGCAACTTATCCTTCACCTTAGAAGGGATATCTCAACATGCTCCACACTACTGGACACGTAGAAATTTCACTGAGGTGGACAGCCCCTGTATTTTTGTTGGATTTATCTCACAACCTCTGCCATGCAAATTCCTTACCAGTAAGTCTAGAGAAGTTACTACTTCTTGCTCACTAGGTCCAATCAACATATCATCAATATAATGGACCAGTGTGACGTGCTGTGGAATGGAGAAATGGTCAAGGTCCCTGCGGACAAGATTATGACATAGGGCTGGAGAGCTGATATACCCCTGAGGTAAGACAGTGAAAATGCATTGCTGACCTTGCCAGCTGAAAGCAAACTGTTTTTGGTGGTCCTTACTAATAGCTATTGAGAAAAAAGCATTTGCCAGATCAACAGCTGCATACCAGGTACCAGAGTATGTATTGATTTGCTCAAGGAATGATACCACATCTGGAACAGCAGCTGTAATTGGAGTTACCACCTGGTTAAGTTTATGATAATCCATTGTCATCCTCCAAGACCCATCTGTTTCCTGCACAGTACAAATTGGAGAATCGAATGGGGATGTGGTGGGAATCACCACCCCTGCATTCTTCAAGTCCTTAAGAGTGGCAGTAATCTCTACAATCCTTCCAGGAATCTGGTATTGCTTCTGATTTACTATTTTTCTAGTTAGGGACAGTTCTAGTGGCTTTCACTTGACTTTTCCCACCATAATAGCCCTCGCTGCATGAGTCAATGCTGTGGGGATTCTGCATTGTTCAGTACGTTTATTCCAAGTATGCATTCTGGAACTGGGGAAATAACTGCAGAATGAAACCCACTGGACCCATTGTGAGATGGACCTGAGCTAAAACTCCATTGATCACCTGGCCTCCATAAGCCTCCACTCTGACTGGTGGACCAGAGTGACATTTTGAGTCCCCTGGAATTAATGTCACTTCTGAACCAGTGTCTAATAATCCCCCAAATATCTGATCATTTCCTTTTCCCCAATGCACAGTTACTCTGGTAAAAGACCATCAGTATCCTTGGGGAAGGCTTGGAGGAAGATTAACAGTATAAATTTGCGGCAGTGTGACAAGGTTGTCCTCCAAAGGGACCTGGTCTCCCCTTCATTCAAGGGGCTCTGGGTCTGTAAACTGTCTCAAGTCTGGAAATTGATTAAGGGGCCATGACTCTGTGTTTTTGTAATTCAGGTTAGACTTCTGGTCACTTGACCTAGAACTCTTTTGTATATTCAGCTCAAACAAGAATTTAGTAGACTGCCCATATATTGTATTTCTAGGTACCCTATGATTTACTAGCCAATGCCACAAATCTCTGTGAGTTAGATTATTTTGACTCATGCTTTGAGTTTGCTGTCTACTATAATAGCCATGTCTACTCTGTCTTTGGTGTTTAAGTGCTGTCACCTGGCTTCTGCCAACTTGGGATCCTGTCATCCCTATTGTGTTTAAGGATTCCAGCTCAGTGACAGCAGTTCCCACAGTAATATCTGACCTACAGAGAAGTGCAACTGCAGAGCTCTTCAGGGATGATGGCACTACTCTCAAAAATTTATTTCTCACTGTTCTGGTAAAAGGTGCATCCTCTGGACATTGCTGGGGTGTAAGAGCAGTCTTTGCAAGATAAATCCCCTCTAACATTCCAATATCCCTAAACCTCTGGATCCCCTCATCTACATTATACCAGGGCAGTTCTGGCATTTCAACCTCAGGTAATGTCAGCCACCTTTTGATCCATGTTTCAGCCAACCATCCAAACAAACTGTTAATGTCTTTTCTAACCCCTCAACCTATAACATTAGATGCAGAATCTCGGCTTAGTGGGCCCATATCAATATATTTAGCTTGATCCAGCCTTATATTCCTCCCACCATTATCCCACACTCTTAAAATCCATTGCCACAGATATTCCCCTGATTTCTGTCTATATAAATTGGAAAACTCACACAGTTCTTTTGGAGTATAACATACCTCCTCATGCGTGATACTTTGCACTTCACCTTTAGGGGCCTGTTGGGACTTTAGTCTAGTTATAGGTCTGGAAGTAATGAGGGGTGGTGGGGGTAGGTCATGAAAAGAATTAAAAATATCTTCCAAGCCATTTGCTTCAGGGCGTTCATTTGCAGTTTCATCTGGTGAAACAGGATTTATCACTCTAGGGCTAATCCCTTCGGGAAGAGGTTTGATGGCCAACTCCTCAAGACAGGCTGAAGGTGGGGCGACTATGTCCTCAGAGTAGACTATTACAGCATTATCTACAGAAGAGTCAGCATGATCTAGGGTTTCAACCTCACCCCCGACATCATTATCAATCCATATGTCACCGTTGCATTTTTCAGGGTCCCACTCCTTTCCCAACAATGCCCTAACTTTAATGGCAGCAGACACCATCAACATTGAGATTTCAGTTTACGTTGTAAAGTTGCTACTCTAACAATAAGATTCTGAGTCTGATTTTCAGAGATTCAAGTTTACAGATATAGGAAATAAGATTTTCCTTCAGGGTACTCATAGAAACTTCTACATCTGTCAGACGGTACTTAAGCGTAAGCTTCTCATATTTAGCCTTAAGCCTATCCCTTTCACTCCTTAATGTATTTAGTGTATCTAATAACAACCAGCCAACATCTCTATACCTCTTATTTCCACAAAACTCTGTAAAGGTGTCAAAAACATTATCCCCCAGAGCCTGGCTTCGTACAAGCGAAGCATTAGGAGAATCAAATGGTGATATTTTGACTACCTCTTTTGCCAACTCACTCCATGGATTGGGAGTTTCATTCTGATTATGGGAATCAGAGTCCTTAGTGCCTTTGAGTCCAGTCAGAGTAGAAAACCATTCATAAAAACCCATTTTTAAGATTCTGTTTCTTAAGAACCACTCCTGGTACCAAGATGTATTAGTTAGGGTTCTCTAGAGAAACAGAATCAACAGGGAATACTCGCAAATACAAAATTTATAAAAGTGACTCACATGACTGTGGGAATACAGAGTCCAAAATCCACAGGGCAGGCTGTGAAGCCGACGAGTCTGATAGAGGGTCTGGATGAACTCTATAGGAGAGGCTTGCTGGCTGAAGCAGGAAGAGAGCCTCTCTCTTCTGAATCCTCCTTAAAAAGCTTCCAGTGATTAGATTGAGCATCACTCATTGCAGAAGACACTCCCCTTGGCTGATTACAAATGGAATCAGCAGTGGATGCAGCTGACGTGATCATGATTTAATTCTATGAAATGCCCTCATAGCAACAGACAGACCAGCACTTGCCAAACCAGACAAACAGGTACCACCACTTGGGCCAAGTTGACACTTGAAGCTGACCATGAAAATATCTCACTTAAATTTTTGCTGATGTCTAGGCATCTGATTATCTTGATAAGTTTACTCTGAAGGTCAGCTTTTCTCTCTGACCAAGGGTTATCTTATTGATTATCTTTGGGCCAAGGCAATTCTTTGACACTTGGTTCAGCTTATTCCAGACCTGTTGAGTTGCTTATGTTTAGCTGATCAGATTTTCCCAGCTCTTATTGATCTCATCCTTGCCCTTGATTATGGTACAATTTTTGTAATTGCAATATTTGTGTAATTGGTCATCCCAGAAGAAAGTTTCCTTTCCCCTTTTCCTTCTCTGGAAATGTTGATCTGTTCAATTTTGTTTTTATTTATTTAACTCTATATTTTTAAACACTCCTTTTCTTGTCTCTAGCTACTTTTTCCTGGAGGGTAAATTTTGGGAGGAGGGTCACCCTGGAGGGAACTTTTCAAAATCAGTATTTCTCCATCAAAATTGGACCAAAAGCTGGCAAAGTAGTATAGGTCAGTTCCAAAGTACCTTGGGAAGGGGACCCAGAAAGAGGCCATACTTCTCTTAGGTGGTCCCCCAAATCTGCTTTCCAGGTCCGCCCAGCAGATTGTACATTTCAGTAAACTGTTCCCCACAGTGCTAAGGTATACTTGGCTTTTAAGTCTTAAACAACTCCACCCCTACTGGTGGCATGGTTGAAACAGAGGCTGTCAGCCACTTTTTTGGGGTGGGTTGAAACTGTAGCTCAGAGATGAGAGCCAGTGATCTGAATTCACTGATCCAAAGCTATGATCAGTGTTTAGCCATGACACCACCACCACCCCCATCTTGGGCAAGGGCTACCTTAAGTGACTATTTCCCATAGCCCCAAGAAGGCACTCTGCCTCTAAATCAGCCCTACTTACACTCCTTCAAAAGTGGAGTTGAAACAAAGGCTGCAGGCTCTTTTTAGGACTTGTTGATCCACATTTGTTAATCAAAAGTTGCAATCACTACTGGACCATTCCCCCCATCCCCACCCCTGTTCTTAGAAAAGAGTAACCTGTCCTCTGCAACTCCAAGAAGGCACTCTGTCTCTAAATCACCTCTGCTTCCACCTGTCAGAGGTGGGGTTCAAACAGAGGCTACTAGCTGTCTTCTGTCCTCAGTTGGTTGAAACTATAGCTGCCCTCAGAGCCAGGCCCCAGTGACCTGAGTTTGTTAAACAAAAGTTGTGATCAGTATTTGGCTATGTCCCTCACCATTCTTGGAGAAAGGGACTTTTATTTCCAGCCAGGGCCTAGATCCTGGTGCAGCATGCCATGTATACGAGAGTGAGCATCAGCCTCCACAGTGTGGTGAGCTCTAGTCACGATCTTCACGACAGTGTATCAGTCTCTTCCTTCTGCTCTTCCTTGGATGGTGAAGAGTCTTCTTCTGGTACCCCAAAATGTGGTTTCAGCAAATTCCTGACTATTTACTAGCTGCCTTGGAGGACAGACTGAGCTCCCTACTCCACCATGCTACCCCCATTCTTTTATTTTATTCAATGAATATTTATTGAGGGCTTACTCTGTTCAGGTATTGTGCTGGTTTAAAAGGATGTATGCCCCCTAGAAAAGCCATGTTTTAATCAAAATTCCATTTCATAAAGGTAGAGTAATCCCTATTCAATACTGTATGCTTGAAACTGTAATCAGATCATCTCCCTGGATGATGTGATTTAGTCAAGAGTGGTTGTTAAACTGGATTAGGTGATGACATGTCTCCACCCATTTCGTGGGTCTTGATTGGTTTGCTGGAGTCCTATAAAAGAGGAAACATTTTGGAGAATAAGAGATTCAGAGAGAGCAGAACAGAACAACATAGCCACGAGAGCCCACAAGCCAGTGACCTTTGGAGATGAAGAAAGAAAATGCCTCCTGGAAGCTTCATGAGAAAAGAAGCCAGGAGAGAAAGTAGCAGATGATCCCTTGCTCACCATGTGCCCTTCCAGCCAAGAGAGAAACTGTGACTGTGTTCGCCATGTGCCTTTCCAGATGAGCGAGAAACGCTGAATATCATTGGCTTTCTTTAACCAAGGTATCTTTCCCTGGATGCCTTTGATCGGACATTTCTATAGACTTGTTTTAATTGGACATTTTCTCGGCCTTAGAACTGTAAACTACCCACTTATTAAATTCTCCTTTTTAGAAGCCATTCTGTTTCTGGTATATTGCATTCTGGCAGCTAGCAAACTAGAACAGGTATTGCTTGGGATAAGTCACTGAATAAATAAATATGCCCTCCCTTCATGGGATATCCATGCAGATTAGCAAATTCACATGGGATAAATCTAATAAATTTCATGCTCCCGAAAAGACAGTATGCTTGGCCATAGCATCTTTTCTGGGAAAACCTCTATGTAGACATAACAAGGAAATTTCCAGGTACTGGAGAATAGGCAAAGATAGTGGGAGATATCATAAAGTGCCTTTCAAATGTAGCAGAAATATTGCATAAATGTGATGCATTAAAAATTTCAGGATTCAAAATCCTCTGGATAACTAGACCTCTTTGACAGGACTTTCTCGAGTAGCAGAATTATTGTTTTATATAGCATAGAGGGTTTTTTTGTGTTTTTTTTTTTTTCATGTGTATTGATCTGACCATTCCAGCAGATATAAGGACAGCCATTTGTTCATAGTTTCTTCTCAGATCTAGAGGTTTATTTACCCTGCTTGACTTACTGACTACTGCCCTATTCATTTAAGAGACAGAAGATAGAACTAAGAAAGCTGTCCTCACTCATGAATACTATATCCTTTCTGATAGTAACGCTTCTGAGTAGGACTAATTGATGTCTGTGATTTCTTTCCCACAACCCTCAAACCCAGTTTCCATCTTCTAGGACCCTGTGCATAATGTATAAGAGTTAGCCCCTCCTTTAAATCTAATGTCTTAAGGAAAATGCTTAGAGGTAGTAATTTCCCTAGCTAACATCTCTTTTCTTTGGTTCACTTTTTTTCCTTTTTTTCTGAACCTGAGTTGTCTCTTAGTATGCTCAAAAGTGTAATCATTTTTCATATTAGAAATAACTTATTCCTATACCAAGTACTCCTTGATATCTTTTATGAGTCTTGTGCTATATTTGCCTTTCATATAGTTAAAGAATTGGGTTCTCTTTAATTACAAATAAAACTTTATACAAAGAGTATTCAAATGAGATGTTTACTACTTTTTGCAAAATAATTTTTACTTTTATGTTAATAAAAATTCTTGGGGATGGAAAGAGAGAGAGGAGGCCCCATTAAAGAATGAACATTACCACCAAAAAAGAAGTGGTAAATTTTGACATAATTTCGAATATGTTACACCAAGGAAGTCTTATTCCTTGTTAATAGCTCAGAAGCAAAGCCCACAAAATAGGCCTCTTTCTCACAATGCACTGAGAATCTATCTTCATAATTTTGCTATGTTAAATTCAAAATTATGTTGTGATGATTTTCCTCTTTTTAAGATTTTGGGATAATGAATTTGTTTTGAATTTCAATTTAAAGGGAATTTTCACTATGTCCATTGAGGCCGTCTTGCTGATCAGCAACATTTGGTACAGATAGTAATCAAGCTTCAAAATTATGCAAAACATTCCCCATTTCTCAAGAATTGCACTGAATTATTTAAAACTCAGTGGTGGAAACAAGCACCAGCTGTGGTGTGAAGAGGATGTGGGGATTTGTAAATATGCACAAAGGACTGGAATGCTCGGTGTACATAATTCATATAGTTGCACACCCTTTCTCAAGCTAGACTCTGGTAAATTCACACTGAAATCCAACTGTGCAAAACACATTATTTACCCTAAGAGCATTTTTTGTATTCAATTATAAAGTGTTTTTGAAACAGTGTCTTGCCAACTGTTTAAAACTTTCGAGCAATATTACATAATCAGAATTCATTTGTATGGGCTGTCTTGACATGATGTTCAGTACGTACTGTGTTACAGGCTGAAACGTTCAGTTACAGCATATCCCCAAATGGCATCAAAGCAAGGATCAACATCATTCTCTTCCCAAAAGATTGTCACTTTGTGGGTAACAATACGTAATAACTTGGTCAATAAAAAACTTGGTTATTAATACATGATAACTTGGTCAGCAACTTGTTCATAATAAAAGGGAAAGCAAAAAAATAAGATTAGAGTTATTCTACAAGTAAGCATTTACTTTCAGCTATACTGAAAACATGGTCAAGGTAGCCAACACTTGGTGTCCTTGCATATGTCTGCTGTGCACCAATGTGTAAAAAGATTCCATAAGTCAAATACTTGTAGCTGTTGTGATGTTTGGGCCCTCTTTCTATCAAAACCAAAAGATGAGAAGAAAATGAGGAAGAGTTATGGAAATGATACATTTTAGCCAGTTAGCTCTACTTAACATTACTGTATGAGCCTTTCATCTAGAAAACCTCTTATCAGTTATGCTTTAAACAAGACAGTTATAGGCAAATATTCTTGATTTTTATTCCCCTTAGATTACTGCATGCTCTCACCTGAAGTAGATACCATTTCTGTGATTCACATGTTTCTCTTGAATTAGAAGATAGGTTAAATTTAATGCAAGTTATCATCCCATCTCTGTCTTCTCTACGCTGGGAGCAGTGCTCCTTCTGCAGCCCCTCACTCTCTGAAAATGTATACCTGCACCAAGTTCTTCTCCTCTCCCTCCCGGGTCAGGAGCGCCTCTCAGCTGCTGAGCTGACTCTATAGTGTTGCTGAAACAATCCAAGATGCTGACAGATGGGAACTCAGCAGCTTGGCAGCTCCATGCTCACTGACCACACTTATTCCCAGATGCAGCTTCCAACCCAGCACCATCTCTAGGGACCTTGACACAGCAGCCAAGTTCATTGGGATTGGGGCTGCCAAAATTGAGGTGGCTGTTTCTAGGGTTGGGGAGCTTCATCATTGGTTATGCCAGGAATCCTTCTCTGAAGCAACAACTCTTCTCTTACATACACCATTCTGAGCTTTGCCCTCTCTGAGGCCAGGGGCTCTTTTGCCTGATGGTGGCCTTTCTCATCCTTTTCATTTTGTGAAGGAGCCACTCCATATCCCATAATTATTTTATCTTCTGTGCCTCATCTATCCTGTGTGTTCCCTTTCCTATACCTCTCCAGGCAGCCTGGGGAAAATGGCTGGCTCAGTATTTGACAGAGGGAAGACAAATAAATATGGTATCAATAAGAAAAAAATTAACTCAATTTAATGTGTTGCTTATTAAACTTCTATTCTGAGTGCTTGGCACTTTGGCATACCCAGAAAAAGAAGCAAACGTGTACTCAGTCCTAAATGAATTTAACGTCTTTTTAGTTAATACATGATATTTACCAATCTAGACACTTGTATCTATTAACTTCTCATGATTTTATATTAATAAGCAAACATTTAAAAAATTAAACTTTTGAGCAATATGTATTAAAACAGATATGAGGAAATATATTTCTTGTTGATACATTTAAAAGCTGATTCCCACGTGAATAGGAATAAAACTGTCCAAAGAGTTGATGAATCTTTTTAGTCCTCTTTGTACATTGGGGACCATGAATGGGAAAGAAAGTGGATGTTAGTATATTTCCCCATTAATTTTAAAGACAATTGTTTATCCTGGCATGAGTATGATGTGCCAAAATAATTTCCTGTTTTGTGGCTTCTCTCCCTCAATGGAGAAGACAAGAAAAATGAGAAGTTGAGAGGAAGAGTAGGAAAGGAAATAATTTTTGTACACCTTAAATGAAAAAATAAATAAAGGCAGGAAGACCTGGGACATGGTAGCAAAGAGAGCTTGGCATGGATTATGAGAATTGGCAGATATAAGTTCAATGGTAACTTAATTAGCTCCATCCCTGAGATAGTCAGATAAATAAAGAAACTCCAGAATGCCTTCATACTCTCTCTCTCTCTCAAACTAAAAGGAAACACTTCCGTTTTATATTGCCTTACCAAGTATGTGTTTAGTCACATTTTGAGTAATTTAACTTGAATTAATATGGCTTTATTGAAAATATGAGCAGGAAACAAGAAGTGCTTATGTCTCAGATGAGCATTTTCCTGAATGTTTTGCACAGTTTCACTGTACAATATGTCTGCTCTAAGTGGATACGGCATTCTAAACTGCCTGGGGGAAAGCATAACACTGAAGAGAAATTAAAGTAATTTCTGAACTTTAAGAGGAAAGCCTAAGCTCTCCTTCACTTATTTTCTTTTGGTGTTATGAACAAGTGCTTTGCCGCATCAACAAGTACAGAATTATCTAAAGCAAGAGTGATGTGACTTATTTTTACTGTTATACACTTAACTTATGTTCTTTTCAACTTTTTATGGCAAAGACACTGCAGGCAAATTGTAAAAAATAAAATATTTACATTGACATAGTGTATTAAAATCTACAAGTTACTTTTACATGCATAATAGTTTAATCACCATAACAATCTTGTAAGGCACCAGCACCTTAGTTTTACTGATGAGAACTAAGGAGATTAAAAGATTTATCCAAGATTTCATGATGAGATACTGGCAAATTCAGGACTCAACACAAAGCTTCTGTCTCTATGTTCAGTTTCTCAAACAAAATGTGTAATATTTTGTCATTTTTTTATTCCTTCTTTTTCTACTCCACCCCATTTTAGGCAAGCGGTACTTTAACTGTTATTCTCTCCAATATTTGCAGGCCTAATCCTCTTGTGGAAAGTCATCTAAGTAGCAGGTAGTTTGAAAATTGACCCTTGGCCAACTCAAATGTGATACTAAGGGAGTAAGGCTCCACTTTATTGAGTCCTTGATGAATTTTAAGTTAATTATCTAAGAATTGTAGAAAGGCACTGCCAAGTAGCTATCTGGCTAAATGAATCACATTATTACATTTTCCCTAATAAGATAGACATGTGAGAGAAAGCAAGCTTAAAATTTTGAAAGCTACAGGCTTGATTGGACACATTTGTACAAAACTCTAAACCCCTCCTTACGTTTTTATTTCTTTTTATTTTCCCTAGATACCACTCAGTACCTCACTCAGCACCTTATTTTTCCTCCTTCCCTTTATTTTTATCCTAATTCTTCCCAGAAGTCTGTTTTGCTCTATTTTTAATACACCCGTTCCTAAGATATATTTTAACTTAAATACTAATATATTATATTGTTTATTTGCTTCCCACTACTCTCTTCCAGCACTCAATGATTCAGCAAGCATATACCACATAGTAGAATCTGTGCTATGTTCTGGAGATGAAAAGATATGCTACCTTTTAAAGTTTTTTCCAAGGCTTCTTTCTTTAACTTGAAGAGAAGTGTAAAAACAAATTGTTATGCCATATATTAGGACTATGTAAATAGCGATTCAGAAACATGTAAAAGTAATAAATTGGTGGGAGAGTGCAGATGTATGGGATGATGGGAGGGTTGGCATTTGTACTGATTTTAAAGGTAGAATCTTGATGGGACAAGCAATGTGGCATTCCAGAGAGAGGAGACAAAATATAAACTCATAGAACATGAAAGACCTTTAGACTTTGAAGTATGGTACATTGCAAAGAACCTTTCATGGAATATCAAGAAACAGATACTTTGTCTTTAGATAACAGGGGTTATACTCAAAGATTTTTAAGGGAAATAATCTAATTAGCAATGTTCATTAAAAAAGTATATCAATAGCAGTGTAGGGGTTGGATTGGAGAAGGAAAAAGATAGGAGTCAGAAAGTAGTTACACACATCCAATTAGGCCATGTTTAGTTTCCTAGACTGCTTAAAGCAGATACCATGAAATGCATTGGCTTAAACAATTGTAGTTTATTAATTTATGGTTTGAGGCCTAGGAAATCTCCAAATCAAGGCATCATCAAGGCAATGCTTTCTTGCCAAAGACCAGCTGCCAAAAGTACTTGGTTCCTCTGCCAAATGGCAAGGCAAATGATGGCATCTGCTAATCTCTCTATTCTTTTATGGATTACATTGCTTTCAGCTTCTTGCTTCTATGGCTTTCCCTCTCTCTCCCTCTGTATTCATTCCATTTATAAAGGACACCAGCAGTAGGACTGACTCAACTTTAATGAGGTTGCTCACACCTTAACTGAAGTACTCTCATCAAAAGACCCTGCACACAATGGTTTTACAGCCACAGAAATGGATGAGATATAAAAACATGTGTTTCTGGGTTACATACAGTTTCAAACCAACACACTCAACTCTTTGACTCCCCTGAAAGATATATTCTTTCTGCATGCAAAATACATTCATTCCAAAAAAATTAAAAATAAAATAAAATTTAAAAATACATTCATTCCATCACAATATCCCAAAAGCCTTAAGTCGTTTCATAAAAATGCACGGTACAATGTCTCATCAGAATTGGTCATTAGTATGGTTTGCCCTGAGGCACAATTTCCCTCCATGTGTTTACCCATGAAAATTATCTGCTTCCAATATTCAAAGGAAGGATGGGCATAGGATAAACATTCCCATTCCAGAAGGGAGAAATTAAAAAGAAAACAGAGGTCAAGGGTCACAAACCATTCTGAAACCCTACAGGACAAAGTCCATTAGATTTCATGGTCTGAGAGTGTGATGATTTGAAGTTTGTATGAATGCTAGAAAAGTATGTCCTTAAAGTGAATCCATTTCTGTAGGGGCAAACCAATTCTAAGGAGGACATTTTGATTAGATTACCTTAGTAAGTGTGGCTTAGGGTGAACCTTACTCCTCCTACAGGGGTCCTTTATAAATGAATGAAATTCAAAGAGAGAGAAAGCTACAGAAGAAATAAGCTGAAGCAGTAAATCCTGGAAAAGAAGAGAGAGACCAGAAGACACTGTGTATGCTTAACCATGTGACAGAGGAGTCCTAGATTGCCAGCAGCTGGTCTTCTTCACTTGATGAGACCTTAATTTAGACATTTTCACAGCCAGAGAACTTTAAGCTTGCAAGTTAATAAATTCCCATTGTTGAAAGTCAACCCATTTTATGATATCTACATTTTGGCAGAATAGTACACTAAAACCCAGTCATCTATAGAATTATGTTTTGTCCTCTGTGCCTGATGAAGCAGCAGCCCTCCTCACAACCAACCTCTTATAAACTGATCATGCACTCTCTGAGCATTGGAATGAAGGCTGTATACTTTTCAAACATCAGGATGGAAACCAGGCTCTAGATTGCACCCTCATCAAGCATTAAATGATATCCAGACTCTCCACAATCCCCCAGGCATCTGAGAAGATAAGGGTGATAGCATTCTTCCTGAACAGTGGGTTGAAAATCCTGCCTTCTCCAAATGCTAAGGCAGAATCAACCTTTCCACTCACATGAGTGGGTACTCTGTCTAGGACCAAGATGATGTCTTTGGTCCAGACCTCATCTTCCATAGTCCTGCCTTGAAGTGATTTTTCCTTCAGTCTATCTCTTTTCTGTCCTCTTAGTGTAGGCTGGAAGTGGTTCCATTCCACAGATCTCACAAAACAACAACAACAACAAACTTGTCAGTTCTGCGTTTAGTACAGAGGGGTCCAATCCATCAGACAAAAGAACATTTCACAGATCGTTCCTGAATAATTGGACTTCAATTCTTGACTCACACTGAAACTGACTGACTGGATTCAAGTTCAGTTAAACCCTCATATGGATCACTAGTCTCTGGTGACTCGCTTTCAAAAAACTCAGAATTTTCCAAACTATCAGTTTTTGTTTTTTTTTGTGCCCAGGAGTTCAGTTCTCAGCCTATCCTTCTCTTCTTGCATTTTACTATAAGCTACAAGGGAAAACAAACAAACAAACAAAAAACGGTGGGACTTTTCGCACTTGGCTTGAAAATCTCTTCAGCTAAATATTCGAGCTCATTGCTTTCAAATTCTGCCTTCCATGTGATATCAGAATTCAACTTTGCCAAGTTCTCTGCCACTTTTAAACAAGGATTACCTCTCTTTCAGTTTCCAATGACACAATCATCTTGTAAGCCTGCATGAGAAGTGCCTTTAGCATCCATATTTATACGAATAGTCTCTTCAAAACAATCTAGGCTTTTTTCTATCAAGCATCTTACAATTATTCCAGTCTATACTCACTACCCAATTCCAAATCTGTCTCCACATACCATGTGTGATGGTTAGGTTCAAGTGCCCACTTGTCCAGGTGATAGTGCCCAGTTGTCTGGTCAGGCAAGCACTGGCCTAACGGATATGGCAAGGATATTTTATGGCTGGTTGATACACTAGAAGGCTGGTTTATTAAATCATCAGTCAGTTGATTGCATCTGTGGCTGATTACATCTACAATAAATTAAGGGTATGTTTTCCACAAACTAAAGAATCCAACCAGGTGGCTTTGATTCAAACAGTTGAAGATTTTTAAGGGAGAAGACAGAATTTTCATTTCTTCTTCAATCAGTCAGCCTTTCCTGTGGAGTTTATTAAGACCCTTCATTGGAGTTGTCAATCTCCTGACCTATCTTATGGATTTTGGACTCTTGCATCCCCACAGTTGTGTGAGACACAACTTTATAAATCTCGTATTTACAGATATCTCCTGATGGTTCTGTTTCTCTAGAGAACCCTGACTAATACACCATGAAATAGTTTGGCTTAAACAAAGGGAGTTTATTAGCTCAAAATCTGAAGCTGAGAAAATGTCCAAATTAAGGCACAATTAGGGTGATGCTTTCTTTCCAAAGGCCAGCTGTCAAAGATCCTTGGCTTTTCTCCCACATGGCAAGGCACATGGCTGCATCTGCTTGTCTTTCCCTTCTCTTTTAGCTTACATTGCTTTCAACTTCCTGCTTCTCTCTGTATTCATTTCATTTATAAAAGTCTCCAATAATAAGATTAAGGCCTGTCCTTAATGAAGTGATTCACACCTTAACTGAAGCAACCTCACCAAAGGATCCTATTTACAATGGGTTTATACCCACAGGAATGGATTCAACTTAAGAACATGATTTTGGGGGATACATACAGCTTCAAACTCCCACAGGTCATGATGTGGTAGAAGCTAAAGATAAAGGTTAGATCAAAGTGATAAGTCAGAAGCATGTGCAATATGCATAAAGAACACAGAAAAGAGGGTTGATGATTCTGCTTAGGGAGGGAATGAACTCAAAGAGGATGCCACAGGCTATAAAATACTTATAATTCAGTAGGATTATTAAAATGAATGATTGCCACTCTGGATCACATTGCAGTGGTAGAGAAGAAAATGTGATGAAGCTGTTCTGAAGTGGGAAATGCCATATATCATCTAAGATGATGGCCTGCTATAAAAAGTGGAGCTTACAGGTGGTAAAATAACTGTGAGTCAGAAATTCCTATTTCTGTTTCCACTGAGAGAATGCAGTCACTTTTGGAATTCTGAGACTCAAAGGAACCTGACATCACCTTTCCAGCCAGAAGGCACCCTAAGGCAACAGCACATTTCTTAATGCATTAGAGCTCAGTGGTACCATCACCTAAACTTGGCAAGAGTTAAGATTGCTCAGAATTTTCTCCTGGAGGGAGATGCAACTTTGCAACTTCCTTGATCAGGGGACCTTCTTCAAACAGGATCCACAAAACATAAATTATTCATTTAAGAATAAGACTGGGTGTAGATGTTAAAAATACACTCAAGCATATGATTTAATTCAGGAATCCTACTCAAATAAAGCAGTCTCTAAAGAGTCGCTAAAGGAAAAATCTGTAAAATATCTTAAAGCTTTTCAGAAGGTAGCTGCCAGGGTAGGAGATGAAAATGAGATTGCTAGGAAAATCATGTCAAGCAGTAGACTCCTGCAGAGAACCCACTGAGGCAAAAGCAAAACAGATGTGTTTGACAGATTGGAAAATGGGAGCAAAAGAATAAAACATTAAATTTGTAAATTCATTTTAAAAAATCAGTTTCCCTAAATGTTTTCACTCAAGGACTTCTGAGTAAGTAAAATAATATGTTAGAAAGAAAAATTGGATTGTTAAGGGTTTAGGAAAAAAATAATTAAATAAATGAAACTAGTTTAAAATCACAGACATTAGGTAGTGGAAGTTTCCCTGGCATCATTTAGTCTACCAATACGGAAGACAGAGGCATTAATAGAACCCATATGGCCAAAAGCAAAAATTAAATGAGGCAGAGGAGAAAGTCGGTAAGTATTTAATAGCTACTATGGTCTAAACACATTGCTAGATGTTTTGCATATGTTTTCTTATTTAATTGTCATGAAAGTCTTATAATATAGGAATTATTCTTCCTAGTATATAGGGAAGGTGACTGAAGCTGAGAGAAGTAAAGTAAATGCATATTTATATTGTTATCTTGTCCCAGGAAAGATTCCAAATGTACAAGAATGATTAAAGATACCTACAACATGACAAATAACAATAACAGAAATTTAAAGTGGTGAGAAATGTTAAAAAAAAAAAGGAAGAATGTAGCAATGTAGATCAAACAGTACATGAAACTCCATTCCTCCTTAATTCTAAAAAGGGCTTAGTTGGACACATCACTGGAATACTTAATGATAAAGAAATTTGATACTCTCCCTTTTTGTGGTTTTAATTTTCTCAAGAGAATGATTTTTCAGAATTTCTGGAAAGGTATCGTTAACTTTAGTAAATCCTCCAGTCCCTTTCTCATGACATTCTTGTGGCACTCTTGGATTCATCAGCAAAATCAAAAAAGTACTTTAAGTGTGGCTGTTATTTAACTGTACGCATAAAGCAAACTGCCTATAATCTGATTTCAGCAGAAAATATGAAAAGTATATAGCCGACTCTTTGGTGCATAGGAAATTATATTTGGTTTTCCAAGGCACAAAAATTCTGATTGGACTATACAGAAAATATTAAAGGAAAAACCCTTTACTAATTTTAGGAGGTGTTTGTGGCTGATCCATCTATGGAGTATAAATGATGGACTATGATTTAAGGGAATATCGAATAAGCTATAAACTGGTGAGGGGCAGAAATAGAGAATTACGTACACTTGTTACTCTTTGCTTATTATGTGGAGTTCTAGGTCAAAGCCAAGAGCTTCTCCAGAAATTGGTAGGAAGGATCTTAGTGGGACTATATGTGGAATGTTGGATGAGAGGTGTCAGAATAAAAAGCCTATAATTACTAAACTGAGGGCATAGATGAGTTAAGTAGACTCAAGGGAAAGGAACATATAATTGTGGGAATAGTGAGTTGGAAGATGTGTCCCTATTTTAAACTGGTTGCCTCTTGCAATAGTTAGCCAATAATTGTCTGGAGGGATTTCAGACCAAGGATAAAATTAAGACACGACCCTTTAGCATATCATTTACAATGTCTAAGATATATTTTAAAATTTTAAAAATACAAAGAAACAGCATTCAAGTGGAATTCAATAACTATAAGAAAATATTCAAATATGTGAAAAGAAGCAATACAATTCTAAAACTCCCAAGGGCAAAACAAAAAAATCACAAGAGAAATTAGAAAAGATTTTTTAACTGAATGGCATTATAAGCACAATATATTAAAAATGGTAGAATGGAGCCAAAGCAGGGGTCATAGAAAAAACTATCACTTAAAATTCTACATTAGGAAAGAAAAAAGATTTAAAATCAATGATATAATCTTCATATTAAGAAGCTATTAAGAGAAAGGCAAATTAAATTCAACATAAGCAGAAAAAAGGTAATAAAGGTAATAGAAAAAACAGTGAAATTGAAAACAGACCAGAAGAAAAAATAAAATAATCAAAAGTTGGTCTTTGAAAAGGTTAATTATATTGATAAACATCTAGGTAGTTTAATTAAAAAAGGAAAAAGCACAAATGACCAGTATAAAGAATAATAGAGATGACATCATACGAGAATTTTATGAAACACTTTATACAATAAATTGAAATACTTAAAAGAAAGGGAACAATTCTTTGAGAAAGCAGCTTATCATAACTAATTTTAAAAATTCTCAAAAGAATGTTCCAGATGGCCACACTAGTTCATTCTAGCTATCATTTAAGGAAGTAATAAAGAAGTACTAATCATGCACAAACTTCATATGCACCTCTTTTTTAAAATCTACGAGGAAGTAACACTTCTCAACTGGTTATATGAGACAAACTAAACTTCACAAAGACATTAAAAGCAACAACATCCAGGAACAGGGAGGCAAAAATCCTTAGGAAAATACTAGCAAATCAAATTCCACAAGATAATACACCAAAATCAAGTGAGATTCATCCCCCCAAAATGCAAGGTTGAATTAATCTTCGAAAATCAATGTAATGCCCTCATACAGATTACAATGGTGAAGGCATGGTTATGTGATTATACCAGGAACCACTGAGTTTTTACTTAGATTGGAGTATATGATGTGCGAATACAACTGTTTAAAAACGAATAGAGAGATGCAAGTGCTGGGGGAAATGTGGAGAGAGAGATGTGTCTGTTCACTGTTGGTAGGAAAGTAAAGCAGTGCAGGCTCTCTGGATGGTAGTGCAGTGGCTCCACAAACGGTTGGAGTGGGGCTACCACATGTGATCCTGCAACCTTGCAGGTAGGTACATACTTGAAGGAATTGAGAGCAGGGGCAGGAATGGACACTTGCACACTGGTATCATGATTTGCAATGGATGCTGGGGGATGGGGTGGATGGAGGTGACCTAAGGGTACACTGACTAAAGAATGGAAGAGGGAACTGTGGTGTATGCATACAAATACATGCAGTGGACTGTTGAGCGGCTGAAAGAAGGAATGAAGTTGTGAGACATGCAACTAGGTGCGTGAAACTTGAGGACAGCATATTGAATGAAATAAGCCATCAATTAAAAGACAAATATTATTATGTCTCACTAATATGAATTAATTATAATGTGCAAACACTGAGAATAGAATTCAAGACTGTTGGTTAGCAGGTAAAGGCCTATTGTATCATAATTTCGTAAAGGTTATGAAATTATAATCTCTTATAGCAGTCACATCTATTCTGGAGTTGCAACTGTCATTTCTAAACTCTGAGATGCTGAGCTCTTTGTGTATAACCTGATTGTTTCCTGGAACTTCAGGTTTTTGTGTAACACGTCAGACTCAGAGCTAGTGTTCTACAGTTATGAAAGTCAGCATTACTCTATTCAGTGACTTTTAAAAAGACTAAAAAAGTGATCAGACTTAAACTAGAGATATGAATGAAACTGATCCAGTTAGGACTAAGGTAAAGCAAGCTAAAGGGTAAAGGATGAAATTGACTGTAGTTTAAAACCAACTTCTGTGTGAGATCAAAGGAAATGATGTTTATTTGATGTAAAATTTATATTTTCAGTAGCACACTATCTAATCTAACTTGCATGGTCATCTTATTTGAACACCATAATTACATGCAACCTTGAATATGGAGTGAGATCTTGTTGGTTTGTACAAGTTGGTAGGATGCCCTGATAAATCCCAGAATAATCTGGAAAGAAGATTACAAAGTATTTTCAGTTCCCCTTGACTGGGGAAAAGATGGAAATATTAAACTTCCCTACCTGGGGACAGCCTGATATTCTTGCAATCATTGGAGACTGCAAATTTGATGCCCTCAATCTTGCAGCTCGCCTCTATGAAGCTTATTCCTGCAAAGGAGAAGCTAAACCTAGTTAGGATTATGCCTAAGAGTCACCCCCAGAGAACCTCTTTTGTTACTCAGATGTGACCTCTCTCTATAAGCTGACTCCACAGGTGAGATCATTGTCATCCCCACCATGTGAGACCTGACTCCCAGGGTGTAATTCTCCCTGGCAATGTCGGACATGACTCCAGGGGATGACCCTGGCCCTGGCATTGGGAGAGTGAGAAAGACCTCTTGATCAAAAAGGAAACGAGAAATGAAACAAAGTTTCAGTGGCTGAGAGACTTCAAATAGAGCTGAGAGGTGATTCTGAAGGTTATTCTTATGAAGTATATAGATACCCTCTTTCAGTTTTTGTTATTTTGGAGTAACTAGAGGGAAATACCTGAAACTGTTGAACTGTAATCCAATAGCCTTGATTCTTGAAGATGACCGACTATTTACAGAGCTTTTATGTGTGACCATGTGACTGTGAAAGTCTTGTGACTGACAGTGTCTTTATCTAGTGTATGGATAGATGAGTAAGAGAAAAAAAGACAAAAAATAAATAAATAGTGGCAGGAAGAGGATATGGGATGTTTTAGATGTACTTTCTCACTTTTATTTTTACTTTTATTCTTATTTTTATATTTTTTGGAGTAATGAAAATGTTCTAAAATCTATTCTGATGAGCAACACATAGCTATGATAATACTGTGAACCACTGATTTTACAATTAGGATGATTATATGGTATGTGAGTATATAATTTATCTCAATAAAATAAAAAACTTACAGTGAAGAGAAAAAGTCAACATAACTAACCACATTAAAAACTAAGAGAGGGGAGTGGCACTAGAGCAACCATGTGAGATAGGCTACTGGGTGAGTTGCCAAGAGGCGCAGGTGCTGACAGGTGGCCCCCAGGCCTCTGCTCTCCTCCACACTACCTGAGGCTCCACCACAGCCCAGCAAAGACCCCTGCCACAGAGCAAGGAGAAGCTGCTGCAGTCTTACAACAAACGGCTCAAGGATGATATCAAGTCCATCATGGACAATTTCACTGAGATCATCAACATGCCCAAGATTGAGGATGAGACATAAGTGTCATGGGCCACTCAGGTTGAGCAAGACAGCTACAAGATGCAGCTATGAGCCCCCAGCATCGGCCAAGCCCACGAGTTCCTGATGAAGCTGCTATCCGAACTCAACCAGTTTTTAATCCTCAGTGACTTCCCATCAGTGAATGATGCCATTGACCAGCACAATCAGCCGCTGTGGGCCTTGTGGGAGGAGTGCAACTGGAAGCTCATGGTGCTGCAGGATGATGTTGCCATCAACCTCCATGAGCTGGAGGAGGACTACTACTTGTCCAGATACAGATAGGGCCCAGCCCCCACCCAGAGGGGCAACTGTCAGCCTGCACCTGGCTCCCACAAGGCAGCCTGAAGTTCCTTCTGTTTTCCCAAACCCTTTCTGGTCCTCGCACAGCTTCAGAGCAGAGCTTCTGGTGACAATGTTGGACCAACAGATCATTCATTGCCATCTACTGAGTTCCCGGCCTTTTCCACCAGGCAGTGAGATGACAATCATGGAGCCTCAGGGTAGGTGGGCCATGAGACTGACAGTACCTTTGGGACAGTGGAGTGGGGTGGGGGGGCTACCTGCTGTCACCCAGCAGCAGGAGGGCAGCCAACACTCCTGGTCGATGCTGGGCAACCTTCTTCCAGAACCTTTCTCGTGGGGTATGGCTTTCTGGGCCAGCACTACTCTTCTCAGCTTTTAAATTGATACTTAAAACACATAGGCAGAGGCTGACCTAGCTCCTCTTGGCCACCACTGCCAGGCCTGGCTCAGGGCTGCAATTCCATATGGATGGCACTGAAATCTCCACAGTATGGGGGTAGGGACAGGTCTGGGAAGGAGGAAAAAGCCCAAAGGGAGAATGGTCTTGAAAGCCAGACCCAAGCACTGGGACCACCAGATTCTATTCAGTTCAACTCTGTTGATGGAGCACCCTTATGTGTCTGCACCAGGATACAGCAGGAGGGCAGGGCTTGTAGTCCCAGACCTTGGGGCAACTTGAGATTGGGAAAGCTCTGATCATTTGAATGGGAAGGGCTCTGAGCAACCAGTCTCTGTCCTGTTTACATAGGGATAAACTGAGGCTGGAGATGGTGCAAGCCTTGCTCCTCCACACCCCTTAGCTCAGAAAATCAAGACTGGGTCCAGAGGACACAGAGGCCATGACCGTCTCATCCCCTTGCCCCAACAAGCTTTTTTCCTTCTCCGGGGTAGGATTATAAAGGCTCACTGAGGAACTGTGGGTGCCCAGGGCCAGTGTGCTCTGGGGCCTGAGGTCTGTGAGTGGGTCTCCCTGCTCTGCACCCACTACCATGGGAAGGGGCAGAGTATGGCTGCCCAAATGTTTTCTTAACTATGCCTCTGTCTTGCTTTTCCCCCTCCCCAGCTGCCGCCTCTGCTTGTTCCTGTCTCTCGCCTCTGCCTGCTCCTGTCTCTCCCTGGGATATCTGGTGATGGAAAAGCTCAAGTCTTTGCAAAGATAATGACTTGCCTCTGTGCAAAGCCTACTGGAGGCTGGATCTCAACATTGACTCCATTGATGGCCTCTTGGCCACTTTGCGTGCTTCCCCGGAGACCAACTCTAGTCCCTTGCCAGCTGCAGCCCCTGCCCACCCCTATGCTGGTGTTCCTGGCCCCACAGAGCACTCCTGAGCCACCTAGGGTGCCCCTCCCTGGTACCTGTTCCCCTTCTGGACACCCCCTGGAGCTGCTGTCTTCCTTGGAAACTTCAGCCTGGACCCCGGGGCCAGCCCACCCAGGACTGTTAGGGAACTATCTTCCCTCCTAGCCATTTGTGGTGGCCCATCCCTTGGGCCACTGTCTTTCTTCACCATCTCCCTGGTTCCCCCAGGAATAAGTAACAGTGGAAAGAAGTTTCATAAATGCATTTAATCCCCACAAGCACCCTGGGCATGGGGTCCAAAATGAGCTCAGTCCTGGCCATGCCTTCTCCGTCCATGTCAGAGGGGCGCTTGTCCTCTGAGAAGCCAGGCAGGTGGGCCCTCCCAACTCTGCAGCCATGTGCATTCTGGTTGTCTTTGTAATGAGACTTGAATAAGGCCACCATCGTGCCACCTCCCCAGGGGGGAAAAAAAAACTAAAGGAGAAAGAGTGTATGGCAATCTTAGTATTGAATTAAACAGTACATGGAGAGAAACCGTTTTTGGAGTTGGGAAATGATGCAATGGAAGGTTCTATCAAGAAGATGCTAGCATAGCTGCACAACTGGGATTGGAGCCTAAAAAGATGATAAATTGGGGGATGAGGAGGTGGAGATGCCTTGATCCAAATGTGATGTAACAAAAATCTCTTAATGACTGAGGTAGCAATTAATATAGTAAACTTGAGTTGCTGTAAATGTCCAGAAAACTAACTACATTAAGTAAGGGTGATTATTAAACACTTGAAATATTGCTAGTATGACTAAGGAAGCTTGATTTTTATTTTAACTGATTTAAATTCAGATTACCACATGACTAATGGCTACCAAATTGGAAAAGCTTTAGGGGATGTTAAAAACGAGGCAAATCTATCTTATTTCACAACAGCATATAATACTCTACGATAAAGAAGTATCCAAAACATTTATTTCAGCAAGCAAATGAATGGAAACTTAGTCTATGTAATAACTAGACTTCAAAAGAAATGATAATAACAAGAAATAGAAATGTAAGCAAGCAATTAGGAAGTCAGAGTAAGATGATAGAAGTGAGTGGTGGATATAATGCCTGGATGATATAAAATGGAATTATTATTGTAATTGTAAAATATATAATTTCAACACAGTTATTTTATGCAACGTATCAAAATAATGATTTTCTCAGAAAAAAAATGAAATGTGATTTCTCATTAAACTTTCATGGTAATTTTAGTAATTTCTTCAGTAAAACTTTCCAAAGATTTTTATTGGAAAACTGATCATATCACTAGAGGTTTAATATAATCTTTTGCTACTAAATATGCTTGTTCTAGTTTGCTAGCTGCCAGAATGCAATATACCAGAAATGGAGTGGCTTTTAAAAATTAAAACAGTCTATAGTCCAATCCAAAGCATCCAGGGAAAGATACCTTGATTCAAGAAGGCCGATGAAATTCAGGGTTTCTCTCTCAAGTGAGAAGGCACATGGCAAACAGGGTCAGGGTTTCTCTCTCATCTGGAAAGACATGTGGTGAACATGGCATCATGTGCTAGCTTTCTCTCCTGGCTTCCTTTCATGAATCTCCTGGGAGGTGTTTTCCTTCTTCATCTCCAAAGTGCTGGCTGATGGACTCTCTGCTTCTCGTGGCTGTGTCATTCTTCTCTGCTCTCTCTGAATCGCTCTCATTCTCCAAAATGTTTCCTCTTTTATAGGGTTTAGGAACTAATCAAGATCCACCCAAAGGGTGGAGACGCACCTCCACTTAATCCATTTTAACAACCAATCTTGGTCACTCAAGCTCATATCAAGATCACATCAAGATGTAACTCCCTAAGTCACATCTCCGAGGAGATGATCTAATTACAGTTTCCAACATGCAGTTCTGAATAGGGATTAGAAGAAACAGCTGCCTTTACAAAATGGATTTAAGATTAAAACATGGCTTTTCTAGGGTCCATACCTCTTTTCAAACCAGCACAATGCTTTTAAGTGTTTGATTACTAAGAAATATTGCTCATTTTGTTGCCTTCAAAATTAAGTTTTCATTATATTACCCTGACTTTGATCACATCATCTTAAGTTTAAGGATTCCTCCTAGTGTAGAAGATAATGAGGAATATTATAAAATCTGTATCAATAATATTTAAATGTGAAATATATATTTCTATTTTAATCAGTGTAACTGACTTTAGATTAAAAACAAGTAATCCATTTTACATAGATGTTTGATCTTCACTTTTTTCATCCTCCATTAAAATGATTTTTAGCACAAACTTTGATGTAATAACATATGAGATAATAGTACTATTGCATGTTTTCTTTGTTATTTAAAATGTATTCATTGTTAGAAATGAATTTGTTATGAAATTTCATAGTGAAATTTTGGGACCCATGCTAGTTAACACATATTTACAGTGTATATTTACTTTAGAAATTTAAGATTGTGAACTAGACCCCCCAAAATTTAATCCAAATTGATGCTGCCTTAAAATATGTACTTATATCCTATACCTCCTGCCAAGTCTTTCTTGTGAGTAAACTGTTAAACAAAAATCTTTGACCTCAATTAAAAAATGAAGTCTTCTCCATGGCAACCCCACAGATACCTCACGCTATTGGTAAATATTGTAATATTCAACTATTGCTGCTGACAATCATCAATTTGATTGCAAAGCAGCTATGTTTTTCATAGTATATAGATATTGTTTTTAACAGCTATGAATCATTTACCAGTAAAATCTATAGAAATGACATTGTGAACCCTCCCAATTGGAAGAAGGAGCATTTCCTTACAAAATTCAAAGCTTGTATTGGATGGAAGAAGAATTTATAGGAGAAAAGAATACCTGAGCATTCCCTAAGGACATAATATAGGCTGTTTGCAACTTCTATATACTGCCCTTCAATCCACTTTGATCACAGGGATTAGTTTCAGGATGGGCAGGCTCAGGAAGGAATAATTCCATTCTGCTTCACTGCAAACTATTATGACAAGGACTGGTTTTTATTGTTGATATATTCCAGTGTTCTCCTTCTCTAACCCAAAGATATCTAGGAAGGATATTATGATGTTGGAAGGAAGGAGTGAACAGGGAACTAATATTTGAAACAGTTTTTAGATTTTGATCTGGCATTTCTAAAAAAAATCATGTTGCTGTGGTTTTGAGAGCTTTTGAAACAAATACAGTTTAGAAGTCTTGAGGGAAATCTACTGTTATGCAACACTGCTTCTTTCTTCCCAGCACCCCCCCGAACCCCAGCTAAATTTCTTTTTTTTCCTTGAAAGAAATGCAATATATAACATAAATCAATGATCTGTGCAATAATTGATGCAAAACTGCATTGCTTTCTGAGGTTGTTCACCATATCTTTGCTAATTAACGTCAGTAAAAGCAGCGTGACTTGGGTTCTCCAACATGCAAGTGAGGCCGCTCTCCTTATGAGTGATAGTCAAAGCACTGGAATGCTAAGTGAAACCACAGACTGGGGTCTCCGTATTACCTGTTTGGGTTTGAAAAACAAAAAAATATTATGGTTCCTCTTTAATCACAGGGAAATGCAATTTTACTGATCTGTTGACTGTGCAGAAGTATACACTTTCCCTGATTCTTGTCGGGAATTGGAAGGTCCTTTTCAGATAGAGGGCAGGATGAAGCCCATTTTTCATATAAATCACATTTAAATAGATTTCTTGCAGAAGGAAGGGAGGCAACTCTAGTTTTAGAAGTTTGTGGCTCTAGATGGCACAACCACAACTGATACTCCTACTTGGCCAGTGCTTCCTCAATTCTGTACTTCTGTTATCTTCTCCCCTAGTGTTAGTAATCAGACTACCTTCACCCTACAACTGCAAACTTTCAAATGCTCTTGAAAAGCCCTCTGTTTATGTTAATCTTCTTTACCCAATTAAAAAAAAAAAAAAAAGAACTCCCTCCCTCCCAGGAAAAAACTCAAAAGAAAATTAAATACCTTTCATAGTTTAAGAATAACTTATTTTTCTAAAAAGTCTAATTGTGAAAGAATGTACTCATGTCTTATTACTTACTTATTCTGGGAAACCCTCAGACACTCTCCCCTGTAACAAACAATCATTTCCCCTACACCTTGCATACAATTTATGGTGGAATTCACAGTCCACAGACATTCAAGAACAACTTCACCATAACCAGGTAAACGTTGAGGTGATCGTGAAAGTAGAAGAATTTCAACCGACACTCCCACCCCCAGCAATTCCAGAAGGCAAATGAAACTGGATAAATGCCTTGTGATTTGAGATGAAAAAAGACACTCCTACTTACCAATGTGTTCCTTCCACTCTATTGCAAAGACCTCAGTGTTTGCTTATTATTTGACAAGTAAAACATTTTGCTTGTGAAATTTTGCTTGCTTTTTCCAGTTAGAGGATGCTATGAAAATTAAAAGTGCAGTGGTTTATAGTTATCAGCCTACTATTTTTCTAGAGTAAGAATCTAGACTAGCAGTGAGGTGCTTCTTTATCCCCCAAATTTTAAGTAAATCCCTTGGAGGGATTTTAAATTGATAAGTGGAAGGAGAAAAAAAAATAAAGAACAATTAATAAACAAAAAGCCGAATTGGAAAAAATAAATTTTTTTATCACCAATTGCTTCAGATTCCTCAATTCAAAATCTTAGTTACTTCTGCTACTCTAGAAACATTTTGCAAGTGGCAGTATTCAAGAGCAATAAAATTGAAAACCAAACACTCCTTAAGTATGAGTTGGGAGTTATAGAATTATTTCAATGCAGCAGAGAAAAAAATACTTGTAAGAGAATTTAGCCTTGAATCACAAGAAATGCCAACTATTATGTATTCTGATGTAAGGATATTTAATATGTTAAGCATCTAGTTTTAAAAGAATATGTCACAGAAAGTTAGGGATAAGAGGCACTTCAAAGATCTTTGATTTCAGCATGCTACTTCCATGAATGAAGAAATTGAAACCAATGCAAGTGAGGGATTTGTTTGTTTCAGCATTCTGGTTTCAATAGAGTTGTAGAAACTTGCTAGTCAGCAGAAAAGAATTTAGGTAAGGAATGAAACAAGATTTGTTCTTTTGTTCAAATGGCATGTTATAATTCAGATATTTGGATTTATATTTTTTTTCTAGAGGTTAATTGAGGGACTTGGTCATATTAATGAGCCACAAAGTCACTTTTATCATTTAATTTACTGTAGGATCTATAAAGGATACTTTTAAATATTAGCTTGTCAAGTGAAACATTGTTAAATTTACAAGAGTATTCGCCCATAACTTTTCAGGAATGCATCAGTAATAAAAAGTAGGCTGTGTCTCTAGTGCCTCATGGTGCAATAAAGCCACATCTTAACACTTTCTTGGTAAATACAACAAAGAATTTATTAAGTCATTTTTTCTGTTACTTCTCAACCAATGCCTATGGCATAATCTTAAAATGCAGTTCAGGAAAAGCAAATTTCAGGCAATGAGGTAAAGGAACAAAATAATGCAGTTATGACATTTGGTTTTTTTTTTTAATCTGAATGTTTAACCTGTAGGCCATGGACAGGATTAACAGAAATGTGTACTCTGTATGTATATTGTTTGTGATTTTAGAAAGTATCTGACACTCAAAGGAATCCAATCTAGAATAGTGCTATCCAGTGAAATATAATGCAAGCCCCGAATGAGTGCCACATAGATTATTTTAAATTTTTAGTAGCCATGCTAAAAAAGAATAAAATAAGACAAGTGGAAGTTCTTTTATTATATTTTATTTAAACTAATATATCCAAATGCAGTCATTCTAATATGTAAGCATTATAAAATAATGAATGAAATGTTTTACACTGCTTTGGTACTAAGCCTTTGAAATTCGGCATGTATTTTAATATCTACAGCACTTTTCAATTTGGAGTCATCACATTTCAGTTGCTTAATAACTACATGTGTCTATTGGCTACCATATGGGAGAGAGCAGGTCTAAAGAATAGATACACTTTATTCTTCAGGAACTCTTCTTAAATGCCATTTCTTTCTATATATCAATTTATTAGCATTTAGTGGCACAGAATTTAAGATGATTCTCTTTGATAAGTATTTCTGTATTGCAGTTTAAGGGTAACCTCAAACATTTTAATAGTTAGCAGATCTGAAATACAGGTTTCATCTTATGAAAAGTGTCATCCTGAGAAACTAAAGCACCTGAGTGGATCACTTAATCTCTCACCAACATAGAAGAGGAAATACAGGAATCATGAAAATTCATGTTGTTGAAATGGGCAGCACCATAGGTGTAAGAGATTATATGCTCCTGTTCGTATTGCCACAGGAAAGTTACTACATGTCAAATGTATTAGTGGGGTTGAGTATCCTTTAGATATATTCAAAAGCTAATATTTAAGAGCCTGTGGGATCTTCGTAATAAAGTAAGGTGTGTTCTTTAAAATGACATAGCAGATATTATAATTAAATTTTGTTTAAATACAACTATGCTGATTTACATGCAATGTATTATCCATAGGACAAAAGCCAGGAATTGTCCTAACTAATGATATTTTCTGAACTCTCATATTGTTGTGGTCAACCCTATCAAATTTTAAATTATTTTAATACTCATTGGATTTTCTTCTTTCATCTTTTAAGATCTTGGAGCCATAGTTAGTGGAAGTTCTGGAGATGATCTGTTAAGATTTTTCTTTTTTCCTTTGTAGGATTCATATCATTAAAACATGTGATATATGTCATCACATATATCAGAGTCTAAATCATACTATTATGCTATTCTTTTCACTGTAGTCATTTATAACATCACTTCATTTTTTTTAAATCTCAAAATATATTTGCTCTCCATGGGTTTATCACCCATTTTTTTTTTGTACTGACATGTTTAAAATGCAAGGGTCAAAAATACCTGGAGATCTGGGTTCAACTCCCAGCCCAATGCACCCCCCAGAAAAACAAATAAAATACAGGGGTACATCTGAAGAATTGTTTGTAGGTTTGTGTTTCCTTCACCTCAATTTGAAAGAGATCAAAAGATTTATTTCCTAGGCACATTTCAGTGCCTACAATTTCATGTAAGAGTATGGCTTGTCTTGTAAGCATTCAGAGGTAAACTGTTTTTATACCTTGAAATTTGAGAAAGGAAAATGAAATACAGATAGAACTATTGCAAACTCAAAGAACAGTGTAACATAATTGGTTGGAAAAAGGAGAGACCACTTTCTTTCCCATTTACCTCCAATGAATTAAATAAAGCTCTGGTTGGTGATTGCATATTCTACAGTGGAATCCAGTAGTAGCTGGAACTTTGAAGGAAGCAGATAATTTGGTGCAGAGGTAGCCAGAATATAATGTAGATACTGAGGATGCTTCCAATCAGTTTCATCTAATAGCACGTGAGGCATTACTGTATGCTAATACAACAAGCTACAGGACAGGTAGAATACAAGCTTAAATACCACACAAGTACTACTTTCAAAGGCTTATGACTCCAAATCATGTTGGAAGGTGTAATATATGCTTGACCCCCAGCACCGGTGTTATTACAGCTGGAAAGTAATGGAATGGTGTATTTTTTCACTCTTATCCTTTTTTGATATGCTTATGAAAATAATATTTATGATGCAGAGGCTTCCCAAAAGTTGTCATGAGTCGGCACAATAGCTTATATAGATGACCTCCACCATTGGCTGTGATGCCTTTACACAAGTCTTCCAGTCATGGAATATCAACTTATAAGAATAAAAATTTAAAAAGTAATTCATAAATGACAAAATCAAGTATATCCACTAATTATTGCTACTGAATAAACCACCCAAAATTTAGTTGTTTAAAACCAGTTGTCTTTTATTTAGGTCACGGGGCTGTGGGTCAGGTGGGCGGTTAGCTGATCTCCACTGAACTCATGGCTACAATTAAGCTAATGGGTCGGGAATTTACTAATCATGGCTGGCCTTGCTTGGAGGTCTGGCAGTTGGCAAACTGTTAGCCTGTTAGCCAGGGTGATGGAGGTGATCACACCATGTGTCTCTCACATTCCTGAGACAGACTATCCTGGTGACAAAGCTCCAGGATAGTGAACAGAACATTGGAGGTCTCTAAGGCCCAGGCTAAAAGAGGCTCAGCATGACTTCCTTTGCATTCTATTGGCCAAAGCAAGTGACATAGCCAGCCCAGGTTAAAGGAGTGGAGAAAGAGACTCCTAAATTAACAGGAAATTGTGACAGGAACAGGCTAAGAACTTTGTCCATTTTGCAAGCTAAAACATCAGAGGATTGAGAATATTTAAAAAGTAACACTTCTGATTTCCACATTTGTTCATGACATATGCTTTCTGGTGTTTTGTGATTTTATATAACAAAACCCAAAATGGTTTAGAGTACAAGGAATAGAGGTATTGGCAACCTACCTAAGGGTAGACTAACTAAGAGAATACTTGAAATATGGCTACAGGGTGGCCAAACTAGGATAGGACCAAAACAAAAACATTTCCACAAGATAATTCAAATGACTGGGGAGTTTCCACCAAAGTCTAAAAGTATTCTTTTGAAACCTTATTCTTCTTTAAGGTCCCCCTCATTTTTCAGACATAAGACCTTGTACTATAAGATCAAATATGTTATGGTTGAACACTCAATGTGTTAACAACAAAGTTTCTTTTTCCAGTGACCTTCAGCACAATTCTGATGGTTGGTTGACTTCATGATGTTTCCTTGTCCTATCTTTCCTTTATGTCTCTTGTCCAATTTTATGATGGGACACAGTGGCATGGTTTCAAGGCAGTGGCATTAATGTTTCCCATAGTATCAGTCTAAGAATAAGGCCCTGTCTCTACAGCCAGTTTCTGCCTCTAATGTGTGAAAACAATCTGGGAACTCTTGAACCTTTGCTGCAAGTCACTCGCATCAACCCTTAGCTCATTCAGGCTTGTGCAAGTGCTGTAATTGTTTGCTAAACTCTCCAAGAAGCCTTGCTAGTGGCTGTGGTCCAGTTATGGGAGCACAAGTCAGGGATGATGACTTCCAGCATATGCGAGAGCCAGAAGTGGTGGGAAAGAGGCAGAACTCCTGCTGGCCCTGTTGATCCTTCTGAGGTGAAAAGAACAAGATTTATTGCAAGTTCCATGGCTTTAAAAACAGGCCAGCAAACTCCATGTGTTCTTTTCCTTATTGAAAGCACAGACACATATTGTGTATATGTGCAATTAAATAACTCAGCTGACCGTGTTTACATGTCACTGCTGGTGTCTTAAGCATGATCAGGATGGTCCTGGTGAGCACTCTTGGCACACAACATAGTGTGTGTTTTTCTTCCCTCAGTGCCCCAGATGTTAGTTTGCTTTATGATTGGCATTAGTGCCTGCAGCTGTTCCTGGTTATCTGCCACTAGTGATTCCTTCTCTGATAACTGTTAGTGATGGTAGTGTTTTGTTATATCCATTCACTCATTCAACAAATATTATTGGAAATCTACTATGCAATCATCTGAAAAAAAAATGGCCTCTTTCATGATACTATGAATATTTTCTTAATTTTCTGTGGCTAACAGCAAATAAGGAAAAAACCAATGAAATAAATTTGTTATTTCTATTCTCACATCTTTCATTTTGAGACAGCAGAGTGCATTAAAAGACATTCTATGAGGCTTAGTGAACTCCTGTATCCAACAGGCTGAACATTTTGACCCATGGACTGTAAATAAAATGCAGCTTCACTTCTATCCCTTCCTGTAGTAATCTCCGCTACCTCTGATGTTAACTCTGACAGATCACATGATTTTCTTCTCACTCCTCCTAGATAGCACAACCTCTTACAGGCTTTGTAGGTCAAAAACAATCTCATTTCAATATTTAGAATTTCCATTCCAAAATTCTGAACTTGGGCCTATCATTAAATTTTTCCCTTTTCCCCAATATGTATTTGCTTCAGGTTGGAAACCCTCAGTTGTCCTTCTGCCCTCCACTTGCCCTGGTCAAGGTCTCCCTCATTCATTAGCTAATGTGAGTAGAGAGATTAGATGGTTCTTACCTGAACTGGTGCTGTCCTCTAATGATTTGGCAGTCCTCTCTGGCCCTGATAGATGATAAAGGCCAATTCTTTCTCATCTCTCTTGGGCTCTACAGAGGTTCCCTGTTTTCTGAGAGGCCAATAATTCTGGGGAATGGATCTTTATTCTGACTGATATTTTAAAATTGCATCCCCAGCCTCTGGTTTATTCCACGTCATTTTTCTGCTGAGCTCTCCTTATATATCAAGGTGATTCTATTAGACAGGACCCAAAAATCCCACATTGGCTGTCTCACTCTGCATGGCCTGCATCTGATCCACAAGGAAGTCATTTATTCCAGGCAAACTCAGGAAGTTCAAACCAATCCCAGTGCAATGCTTTTTTGGCTCTACCACCAAAGTTTGAAGGTAGCATATCAAGGAATTCTAAGACTCCATCAGTAGTCTTAAAGTTTTAAATTAGCATGCCCCCAATTTTTTTCTAAAGTCTGGAGACTCAAGGAAAAGCAAGTACTCTGTTCAATGAAATCTCCTTGCCTTCCACTGTCTCTGACCTCTTTTGAAGCACTTGATTGTGCAGAGAAGTGCAAAAGTGATGGTTCCATTTCCTTTGAAAATCAGTAAGTCAAGGCAGGATGTCTTTCCACACTCTCTGCTATCTGATACTTCTCCTTATGATACCTCAGTTAGAATGTGAAGCAGGCACATTAATATGAGGAAGTCATATTAACTTCCTATTGCACTCACTATATAACTTTGCAGAAACAATTTTCTGTATCTACATTACCTTCTCATAAAATGAGAGGTTTGAAACTCAATCTCCAGGGTCCTTTCTAGCTCTTAAATTCAGTGGTTTTGTAGTTAGAGTTTTGATAGGCAACATAACCCAATGGAAAAAACACTAAGATAGTTGTTAATATTAACTATTTGCATGACTTTAAGCAAATCTCTTAATTTTTCTGTAACTCAGTTTTCTCATATGTAAGGGAGAAATTTGGATTAGATGAGCTGTAAGATATCTTATAGAGCTAATCTTAGCATTTACTAATTCAGAAGCTTTCTCCAATTACAAAACCTTATTTTGCCACACATACACAAATGATTTTAAACAGTAAAAATACTGCAGTTAAGCACAAAACTTAGCTGAGAAGCTCCTGGTCAGCAAAGAAATAATAAAAGTATATGATTTAAGGTCACAATATTTTGTGAACCTGCATGATGTGGTAAACAGTGGACCACTTCTGAAATCTGAAAACTCGGTTTCCAGTTCTGTACTTTTGCCTTCCCAGATTTTTTTAACTTCATTAATATCTATCTAACACGGTTGACTTGCTTATCATATGAGATAAATATGGAAGTTATTTTTTAAAAATTTATTAGAGAACTTGTAGGTTTACAAAAAAATCATGCAAAAAACAGTTTCCATATATACCCCTTATTAACAACACCTTGCATTAGTGTGGTACATTTGTTACAATTGATGGAAAAATTTTTTTTGTTATTGTACTATTAGCTACAGTCTATGATTTTCATTCGAGTTCACTGCATTGTACTCCTCTACATTTCTTATTAATTTTATTCTAGGAACATGTATGATTTTTAAATATAAGGTATGAAACATATGCTGATTGTTATACTTAAATGTATACAATAACAGAAAGAAAGCAATTAGTTTCCTTCTTATTCAGAAAGTACTGGGAGAATAACTTAGTGATTATCATCAGCATTTTTAAGGTGATGACAGAGTCGTATATGGTAGAATCAGAAGCAGAAGGGGGATGATAAGGGATTTTAGCTAAAATAGATCCTGGATACTTAGTTGGTAATGGACGTATTACAAGGCCTTTGTGAATCTGTTAACTAGAAATATTTGCCCAGGCTCTTGGTTTTCTTTCCAATCACATTTCAATCAGGCCATATGTTTGCTGTGACTATCCTCATGTGGGAAACTGGAGTATTGACTAGAACAAGCCAACCATACTTTATCTTGTTTCCGCAGAGAGTGGGTTACACTTGATCATATCACTGGTGTTCTAGTTTGCTAGCTGTGGGAATGCAACACACCAGAGACGGATTGGCTTTTAATAAAAGGGGATTTATTTTGTTGGTTCTTCAGAGGAAAAGCAGCTAACTTTCCACTGAGGTTTTTTTTCTTACGTGGAAGGCACAGGATGGTCTCTGTTGGTCTTCCCTCCAGGCCCCTGGGTTCCAACAACCTTCTCCAGGGTGACTTCTTTCTTCATCTCCAAAGGCCTGGGCTGAGCTGCGAGTGCTGAGATGAGGAATGCCGAACTGCTTAGCTGCGCTACGATGCTATCTCTCATTTAAGCACTAGCCAATTAAGTCAAATGTCACTCATTGCAGCAGGCATGTCTCCTAACTGACTGCAGATGTAATTAGCAACAGATGAGGTTCACATACCATTGGCTTATGTCCGCAGCAACAAGACTAGGTATGCTCACCTGGCCAAGTTGACAACTGAATCTAACTAACACAACTGTCTAAGTCTCTGATAAGAGAGACATTTCACTCTTTATGTACCCCAAATCTCTGCCGTCTGGTTAAGAACCATTACTCATTTCATTCCTTGATACCTGCTTTACTTTCTCTATAGGGATAATTTGAAAGGAAAGACAGTTTTGATTGTGTGTTCTTCTTAATTTCTTTAAAACTATTACTATGAAGTTTTATTTACTAACTGTGTGAAGCACTTGTATTCTTTTGATTCATGTTCAAATTCATGCTTTTGCAAAATGGCAAACATCATCTAATAAATCTTAAATTCCTTGAAACTGACCATCAAATACTCAAGTATGAACATTCTACTAGCATACAGCAGCCTTCCATTAATACATTCCCCTATTAATTCAGTTTTGCTTTTCTTGACCAGACTACTTCACACCTCTCTCCTCAAACTCCAACACTTCTGCTTTCTCCTCTTAGCTAATGATCTCACCTTTTAATTACTTGAGAAAATGGAAGTGGTAAGACAAGAATTTCTTCATTTTCTCAGCACCACCAATTACTCATCTAACCGGTGAGTTCTCTCCTGCAATCACTCTCTTCTGCCTGTATTATTAATTTCTCCTTCTCTACTGAATCATGCTCATTGGCAGACACACAGGAAGCAGTATCTCCCATCACAACAATTCCTGTTTTGACCATTTATTCCTCTTCACTTCTGTCCCCTTTTTATGTTTCTCTTCTTATTTGCTCTTGTTGTCAGTACTTAGTTGACTTCCTCCCTCTAACACTATCCTGAACCTACTCCACTTAGACTACAGCTTTCCTTCCATACCAAAATCTCTTGTCAAGGATAACAATGGCGTGCATCTTCCAAAGTCAGAAAAATGACTTTTGTGCCCTCATATATCTGAAACTATCCACTTTTATTCAAATAGAATTTTCAAACCAGTTGAAACCTCTTGCCTCTCGCCTTCTAGGACATGAGTCCTCCTCATTTGTTTTCTGAAACACTGACTGCTCCTTTTTCAGTCTTTTTTGCTGATTCTTTTCCCCCGCCTGTCCTCTAAATGTTAGAGTGGCCGAGAGCTTGGTCTCATACCTTTTATCTTCTCTACTTACACATACTCCCTAGATTACCTCACCCGCTGTCGTGGCTTGCAGGTGATTGGTAAATTCATATCTTAGGTCTGTCTCTACCTGATGATTCCCATTAAAGAACGAAAAATAGGCACCTCAAATTTAACCCAGCCAAAAGAAGTTTATTTTTCCATCCCCTAAGACATTTCTTCCTTGCCTTATCCACCTCCATAAATGCACCCCCAACTACGCAGTTGATCAGACCAAAATTCAAGGAGCCATCCATGGCTCTTCTCTTCTCCTTGCATCTCACATCTTGTCCACCAGCAAGTCAAATTGGTTTTATATTGAGAAATATTTATATTTACCATATAACTTGTCTGCTTTTCTTCATCTGAACCATATCACTTTAATCCAAGCCACTATTTCTTTACTGGACTTCAGCAAAGTTTCCTAACTGGTATCCTAGTTTGGACCTATATCTTTATTCAATCTAATTTCCATTTAGGTTGTTTATGATGGTACAGCACTTCTTAAGACCCTATAATGCCTTGCCACTGCTTTTAAAAAAAATCTATGCAAAATCCTACTTTCTCACATGTACCAAACATATTTTTCTGAAAGACTGGAAGTAATAGGGACATAGACATAGACAGACACAGAGAAAGAGATACAGAGACAGAGTTAGAGATAGATATTCATATCTACACACATATATATATATAAATATATATACATAGTGAGTAATTGGATAATTGGAAAAAGTAAGTCGATTAAATGAGCAAGAAAAATTTAGTTCTTATTTCTAGTAGTAAGTCAGTATTTTTTAAACTGAAACACAGCCCAGGTATACAACAAAGAAGAATGCAAATGTGTCATAAAATTTTAATATAACATGTGACATTTAAGAAACTATATGCTTGGAATTAATTGCTTCAAGTTAAGTGCCCAGATTCCTAGAAAAGGATAGTCTTTCATCTCCCATAGGAGAACTTGAGTGAAAAAAAAAAAAAGCATGAGAAATAATGATCTGCACTAATGGGTTTTCTTGCACCAACACTCAGCCCCCTTTTGCCAGACTCCTAATCAGGGTTCTTCATTCTGTTTAGCAAGGGAATAGAAAGGACCCAAGGAGCAATGTTTTAATCATATTATAAAGTGTTTAAAGGACACCAAAATCTTACCTACTTCATTAGACTGTGTATGGCCCTTATAAACTGATGCCAAATCAAGCCACCCCAAAATCATTAATAGTGCAAAAATCATTATTCACCAGTGACCTGGGCCTTTTCTTGGTAGACATTCCCAGCTCCTGTGAGTCTAAGCCTTTGTAATCTTCCCAGGTGCATGAAAAATGACACATTATTCGGGGTTAAATAATCCTATCTTCCCAAGCATTTCCATCTGAAATTAAGATCGTGCCCTATGTTTGTTTGTTGACCATCAAATACCCCTCTCCCTTGTAAAGCATTCCTGCACTACATCTTGTACTGGGCTTTCAGCCAAAAACTTCTTGACATAGATGTTCCCATTGGTTTCTATAAGGGGGAAATGACACTACCCTAAATACTAGTTAGCAAGGAAATGATTGTAAAACTGTTTCATCTTTCCCTTTCATGCTAAACAAGTGATACCCATCATATCTCTGTATAGATAAAACCTCCCACCTAAAACTCACCATTCACTACTGAAATAATGAGAAATATTTCCCTCTAGGCTAACCTTCCTCCTCTCAGATTCCTCTCCCTTACTGGGGACTGGGCCAATGCACCATGAAGCAAACACGCTCTCACTCTCCCACCACAACAACTGCTGGTAGAGAGCCATGGAGGGAGCGCTGTGGGAAAGCAATCAAGAGAGTCGAGTTAATTTTCTGCTGTCAGAATAAAGCTTCATAACTCAAAGATGTGAGGAATTGACAAGGAAACCTGCAGTCAAATCAGTTTCTACTCATCAAAGAGGCTCCTTTTCCCTGGAAATGATATTAACCTCAAACTCAATCACAGTCTGGTTCATTTCCTGTTGCCTAAGAAATGTCTGTTCTCAATCTTTTCATTTTAATGGTTTTAACATAAATGTCGTCTCCCCCCTAGTAAGTACACCTATTCAGATTTTGAAAGATAAATTCTGTAACAGTGGTGAAATAATTGGGAAGATATCTATTTAGTGTAGAGAAAAACCCTGGGCATCTATGTATGTAAGAGAGTGTGTTTGTGTGTGTTAGTATGTGTTTGACAGAGTGACAGAGAAACTTCCTCGGAAATGATGGAGATCCCTAGATTAGAAAGATTTCCAAGTCTCCAAGTGAAATTAGCCATAAATAAATTTCAAATGAATACTCAGTAGGCATCTCAGAACCTGCCAAGGCTGATCTGTTAGGTCTACACCCGCCTCCCAATACCACTGGATTGCTCAAACCAGATATTGTTAGGCAAGATTTTCAGAATAGAATTGAAACAAATGTTCTGGCTAAGAAATCCTTTCCCAATCAGAGCATATGCTGGATTATATAACCAATAGCTTAGAAGGAGCATGAACTTTCATTTGTTTCACTTAATCAGTGACCTGCCATGGATTATTATTATTATTTTTTTTTGCCATATCTTCCTTGCCAACTTAAGAGAAGTATTGGCAAAATTAATGGCAGAATACTTGGATAAAATATGCAGCCCAGAGTTATGATCAAGAAAATGTATTAAATGCCCAGTTTTGATTAGAGCACAAGGAGAACTCATGATACAAAGTTTGACGCAGGGACTCTGCTACTTTAATTATATAGAGACGGTATATGATGCATAAGTATATGTTGCTAATGGTCTGAGAACACAGATTATTACCATGTTGTGCTTTCTTTGGAGCACAAGAAACTGCCCATTTGGGGTCAAATGTAAAGACAATTAATTCTAGCTCTTGTCTGTCTTTACGATACAGTAATTATATAGGTGTGAGTATAGTTTGGAATAGCTCCTCTTCAGCTCGAGCACCACCATCTGCACCCTGGTATGTAAACTGTGCTTTTCCCTAAAGCCCTTATTCTGAGACGGCAAAAATAACACACAGTATAAATCTGTATTTTATACTGTCTCATTTGAAAATGCAGACTTAATCACTTAAAAGATATTTTTACAGGAATAAAAGATTCCAAGTACTCAATGAGCAGGTGGCAAAGCTGCTCACTGAGTTATCATGGCTGTGTGCACATATGACACAAATATTCTAAATGAATGGGGTTAACCTGGTCAGTTCACAGAGACGATCTTGGGACCACCCATTCAATTCCCTAAAGTGCTTGTTTTATTGATATTTAAATATTGCCATATATTACTGCAACAAATGCGAACCATCTATTTAAACAGCTTACTTTTCTGTGTAATATTTAGCTAAAATATGTGTTTACCTAAAAATAATGTATCCATAAAGTGAAGCATTTTAGTAAACTATTTCTTTGGGATTTGTTGAGGTTTTAATCATCTACACCACAAAAGACATGTTCTTAATCTTATTCTGCATTCCTGGGTGTATGAATTCATTTGCAAATAAGACCTTTTAAAGATGTTATTATTAGTGAATGGCCAAATGCAATTCAGGTGGGTCAGAGACCAGAAGATGTAGAAACAAATAGTCAGAGAAAGCCACAAGCGGCGATCAAAGATGGAGGACTTCCATGATCATAACACAGTTGGCTCTGGGAGGAAACATGACCTTGCTGACATCTTGATTTTGGACTTCTAGTTTCTAATTGGTGAGCCAATAAATTCTTTTTTCTTAAGCTAACCCCTTGTGTGGTATTTAGCATAGCAGCTCTGGCAAAATAAGACAGTCTGGGGTACCAGAAAGTGAGATGCTGTTATTATAAATACCTTAAATATAGATCTGACTTTGGAATCGAGTAATGTGTAGATGCTAGAATAATTTTGAGGTGTTTGGTAATTAAAGCCCAGATTGCCTTTAAGAAACTGTTGATAGAGCTATGGATATTAAAGTCTCTTTGGGCAAGGGCCCACAAATAAGTGACAGCTGTAGATGAAGTTTCTATAATCTTTAAGAACACATATATCCTTATGAATAGAATGTTGGTAGAATATGGGCAGTAAAGTTGCTTCCAATGAGGCCTTAGAAGGAAGTAAAGAATATGTTATTAAAAACAGGAGGGAAGAAGATACTTATTATAAAATAGCAGAGAACCAGCAAAATTGTTTTCCAGTGTCAAAGAAAGGCAAAACTTGCAAGTGACAAACTGGGATATTTAGCTGAAATTTCCAAGCAACTTGTGGAAGGTACAACCTAGTTTTTCCTTACAGTTTATGAAACGAGAGAGGTAAGAGATAACTGAGGATTAAAATTCTAAGCAAAAATGAACCAGCAATAGACAATTGGGAAGATTCGCAATCTGCCCAGATAGTATGCCCTGAAGCTAGAGTAGAAGCAGTTCTACCAGAACCTTCCTTAAACTCTGGGTAAGTGAGCCCACAAAGAATAGGTCCTGAGCCAAGGGTTTGATTTAGGAAATTGTGCTGGTCTGAAGGTGTTACATATCCCAGAAAAAAAACATATTCTTTTAATCCAATCTCATGGGGGCAGATCTATTCTTGAGTGGGACTTTTGGATTAAGTTATTTCCATGGAGATGTGACCCACCCAATTCAAGGTCAGTCTTAATCCTTTTGCTGGGGCCTTCCATTAACAGAATAAAAGGCAGAAAACATAGGGGTCAGAGCTAACACAGAGAACAGAGAAATGAAATCAAATGACACAGATGTTTGGAGATGCTAAGCTAAAAGATGAAATCCAGAGTTTGCTCTTACAAAACCAAGTGAGGACCCACAGATGCTTAGAGAGAAAGTCATGGACTCAGAAGCTGAAAGCAATGAATGGGAGGACCAGAAGATGCCAGCAGCGTGCCTTCCCAGCTGACTGAAGTGTTCCAGATGCTGGCAGCCTTTTCACAAAGTCTGGATGCCTTAATTTGGACATTTCCATGGACTTAGAATTTTAACTTGCAATTTAATAAATCCCCTTAATAAAAGCCAATCCATTTCTGGTATATTGCATCCTGGCAGCTTTAGCAAACCAAAACACAACTCTTTGCTAAAAAGAGGTTAACAAAGCTTACCATCAGCCTGGTATTAAAGGGACAGAGATGGGATATGAATTGAAGGAAGAATGACTTCAAGGGCATAACCATGGAAGAAGAGGTCTGGGCTGAAAAGATGTCCTTGGGCCATGAAAAGAGAAAGCTACAAGAAGCCAGAGTAAGAGTAAACCAGAAGAACATTCATAGGCACAGAGAGATGGCTATCTTATAGTCAAGCCAGGGAACCCCAGAGATTATTGCAAGCCAGCAACAGAACACTACAGACTTTGGGGAGAAAGTATAGTCTTGCAGATGCCTTGCTTTTGAACTTCTAGCCTTCCAAACTCTAGGCCAATAAATTCCTATTGCTCAGCCAACCAGCGTGTGATATTTCTCATAGCATCTCTGACAAACTAAGACAGGATTGGTTCTATCCCAAAGTTTTCTTATAATAGAAATGTAGCCCAGACATATACTTTAACAATTTGTTTAATCTCTGTTGGACCAGCAGTAGTAAAATATAATCTTGAAAAACAAAATAAAATAAAACAAGAAACATTTCCCCAGAGCCATGCTGAATTACAAAAATTTTATAGAAACACAGACATGGTAGTGTATAACTTCTAGTTAGTGAAGTCGAATGAATCTAACGATACATGAATCCTGTCCCTTACTAGACCTTAAAAGTTGTCATTAAATAAAACCCAGATAGGTTTATTTTACCTCCATTTGAAAATGTATCAATTCTTTATATAAACATTTTGTTTCAGAATCCTAAAGAAAACAATAGTGTTAAATTATAGATATTTTATTAATTAATGTTAATACCATAGATAAGAAACACATGAATTATAAGAAGAGAAATTTAAGTATATTTTAGAAGTTATAGGTCTTAAATTAGGTCACGCAATTATTTGAGTCATAAACATTTTCCAGCTATGGGCCTTTCCCCCATATTTTGTTGAACACTGTTAAAAGTGTGGGAAAACAGCTGCCTTTTGTGGTTTTAAAGGCAGGAGAATTACTGATATCTCAAACTGTGAAGAGAAGAGTAGTGATGTGTATGCAGCATCTGGGTTAATTAATCCTCCTTTGGATGAATTCAGCCTCCTTTGAAAACAAGCTTGAAAAGAAAGTTGAATCCATGTAGAATGTCTCATTAGGCTGTTATATACACATGAGCACCTCCCACATAGAAAGTGTAACCATAGGATTAAAGGGCACAAACATTAGCTGTTCTACAGTTAAATGCAACATTTCCCTGTACCTCAAAAACAGTTCGTAGTTATCCAAATAGTTAGATTGTAAGGTAAACCACTTTTATTAAATACCTTATAAAATTGCTCACTCTTTTAAAGTTTGAAAACAGCCTGATGGAAAAAAAATATATCAAAACTTCAGAGCACTTTAAAAAGTGCCAAAAATTATGCCCCTATAGAATTCCTCCAAATCAATGCATTTGCTATGTAGTAAAGCAGCATTTAAGTAAATTTGAATTCTTAGCCTGTGTGGTTGCACTTGCCTTTATTTTGTCCCTTTATCTTGTCTCACATTTGCCTTAGGCAATCTACAGATTTAATGCCAACAGAAAGTAAATATTTCAGGCTTTGGCCCTATTGATTTAATGGCAGCAAAGATTTTTTTTTTTTTGCTAAAGGTAATTTTGAATGTATGAGGTTTTCATCTCATATCCTTACTGCAGAATATAACTCTCTCATTAAGTATAAGTCCACTGCATTTGGCATTTACCTTAAAATATTCAGTTAGAATTCTTGCTACCTGTTTAACATCTCAGCTAACAAATTATTTCTGACAAGCACTTCGCTGTTAAGAAATGGAGAGCAACTCTTAAACAAAAACCACAAATTGAGGAAAGTCCTCATTTTTAAAGTTTTTAACATAGCGTATTAGCTATTGCAACTTCTTTGTCAAATTGGATATCCATATCTCCTCCAGTTTTGGGAAGTCACATTGTGCTTAAATAGAATAAGCTGGCTCCTCCTTCTCAGGAGACCCAAGTTGTACAGTTTAATTCCTAACATTCAGGAAGGGTGAGGTGGGGGCAATTGGCCCAGTTCTCTAGTTCTTTCACCTGTTCAGTTCTCATTTTGTTCTTTTAGTTGTAACTCCTGCTTGAAAATTCCTTGTCCAAATACACACAACACTCTGATCCCTTCATTCCCCAAATGCCCCCCAACCCAAGGCTATGGAATAGGGATGTTATAAAAGATTTGGGACAAAAGAGAAGGCATTAGATTACTAAAGCAGCAGAGAAAATACCTTAACATGAATTTTAGGGATACTTAATATAAAGTCCCCAATTATTCTCATTTCCTGGGAACTTTTAAAGGTTATTTCTTCTATTTGATCTCTGGAATCCCATATTCCTTGTCCCACCCCTCTACCTGCTCCTTCCAACTTTAAAATCTCTCCCGGTTTCATATACAGGACATTCTTGTTATCTGTTTGTATTATTACTCTTGACCTCCCTGTCCAGTTCTTAAAGAATCTAATGAGCCAAGGATACGAGGGGAAAAAGGACAGTACTTCCATAACCAAAATGGTCTATCAAGATGTTGGCTAAACCTAGAAAGGTCTCTTTTTCAAAGAATAATTCACATGCCTACTGGAACTAAACAGAGCTCACAAATGAGTAGGTTGAGCTGCCGTGAACTAGACAGCACATGCCATATCTAGGTGAAACAGCCAGCTCATAAGCACCAACCATTGTTCTGTTCTGAATTTGAACCTTTGCTTGCACTTCCCTGTTTCAAGAGGCCAAAATTTCAAATTAGTCTTTGAAATCTCCCAATGTTTAAATTGGTTGGACACTGATTTTAAAAAATGTTTTAAAACATTGTATAGAACAAATATAATATGTTCACAGTTTATATCTGGCTTGTGGGATACTGTTTAAGGGGAGCAAAGCTGTTCATTGAGTTATTACGAGCTTTGTGCACATGTTACATGAATCTTCCTAATGAATAGAGAGAGTGCTGTTTGTTCAGTGCTTAAATTGTACATGATAGAATAGGTGGCTAGCAGGTTTCAAGATTTCTCTCATAAATATACAATTTTACCCTCCTAGTTATATTATTTTGAAGCCTACATTTCTAGTCTTCCAAAAGTAGGATGTGTTCAACTTTCAGCAATTGCTCTAATCAAAGTTTTCAACTGGAAAATCAATTTAAAGTAGAATTATGAGGGAGAGAGGCAGAACTTTTAAGTTTTTTTTTTTCCCCTAAGCCTTCCAACCTTCTGGGCTCATCTTCATTAAATATCCAGACAAAATGAATCATGTATGTCCCACACACAGAGGGACATTCAGAATCCCAAGATTTCTGATGATTTCCTGGAGGTATTATAGTCATTCTCTTAGTGATCTCTTGCTGTGAAATGTAACTGTTGCCAGCTGATATCTTCTTGTTGACCACTGTAACCCTCACAAGACCTTTCTTTCTCTTCACAGAAAAAATAATTCATCGCATCTTAGTTTCCCATCTGCTAAAACAAATACCATACAATGGGTTGGTTTAAACAATATTGGCCATAGTTTTGAGACTAGGAAAAGTCCAGAATTGAAGCAGCAGCAAGGTGATGCTTTCTTGCCGAAGAGTGTGGTGTTCCAGAGTTGGCTGCCTGCACGCCTTGGGTTCCTTGGCTTTTCCATCACATGGCAATGCACATGGCTGTGTCTTCTCCTCTCTATATCTGGTTCAATTGACTTCCAGCTTCTGTCTGTTTCCCTGGCCACTCTTTACTTGTCCACTTTTCTTTGCTCATACGGACTCGCCATATTGGATTAAGGCCCATCTTCATTCAGTTTGGACTAACAACTAACATGTTCATAGGACCTATTTACATATGTGCTCACACTCACAGGACAAGGGTTGGTACCTGAACATCCTTTTGTAGAGGACATGGACCAATCCTCTGCACAGAGTCACTGCATGTAATAGATATTCACTTGATCTTTAAGATGAAATGACAGAGAACTCAATATACACAAAATAAGAAAGAAGTCTAAAATAAATGCTAATCATGGTTTTTCTTAGGGTTCCTGAGCTATGCATATCCCTACACCCTGTCTTAAATCATTTCTTGGCTTACTTGCATACTTACTCTAAGCATAAATATTTAGCATTTTATTTACTCATCCAGTTCCAGTTATCTGATTAGTTTATCATCCTCTGTGTTTCTTTTCTACTTTGCTTTATGTGTTTGCTTGCTTCCTAGTTTGTTTGCTTACTCAAGAAAGCCAATATTAAATCCAACCACTACTACAAAGTTAGCATGACATTGTCCAAGTAACTTAACTTCTTAGCTTATGAAATAGAGGCAGAAAAAAAAACTATTAATAGAGCTACTGTTTTTGAGGAATAAATGATTTAAAAAAATGGGTGAAACACCTATCTCATACAGTAACTGTGCTGGCTTGAAACTGTTATGCACCCCAGGAAAGCCATGTCATTTTAATCCTAATCCAATCTTCTGGGGGCAGACCTATTGTTTGGGTGGGATCTTTTTTATTTAAGTTGTTTCCATGGAGATGTGATCCACCCAATTGTGGGGGACATTTGATTAGGTGGTTTCCCTGGAGATGTATCTCTGCCTTTCAGAGTAGGTCTTAATTCTCTTACGTACTTTAAGAGGGAACCATTGTGGAAAAAGCTAAGAGCTAAAACAGACAGAGACATTTGAAGGGACAGAAAGAAAATATTCCTAGGGAAGATGTTTGAAACCAGAGGCCTAAGGACCAACAGCTGGACTTCCCAGCTAACAGAAATGTTCCAGACACCATTGGCCTTTCTTGAGTCAAAGTATCTTTCTCTGGATGCCTTAGCTGGACGTTTTTAAGGGCTTAGAACTGGAAAATTGTAACTTAATAAATTTCTTTTATAAAAGCCAGCCCATTTCTTGTATATTGCATTCTGGCAGCATTAACAAACTAAAACAATGCCCAACAGATGCATCCAAGAATTTTCCCTTCTCCACCCCTACCTTTGTTTGCTTCTTTTCATCTTTCAACTTCGTTTCTTTTCTTTGCTTCTCTCCTCATTCCAAAGGTAAGTAATTTCTACTTACCTTTGGAATGGTCTCCAAGGTAACCTTAGATAGGTCTCCTAAGGTAACCAAGGATGCAAGTTCCATTATATTTCTGATAGTTTTGAGCTTTATTTTTAAAATTTAAACTATGCTGCTTTGAAGATACCTTTCTAATGTCAATAAATGACTCATTGACTTTTTTCTGATTGGGAATCTCATTTTCCTGAGCAGAATCCCATTACTAACTCCATAGAGTTTCCCTCTTTCCACTCCTAAATGACCAGCTTTCCTCTGTTAGATCCTAAAATCCTGCAAACTACGAACAACTGATGTTCTTTCTTTAGTTACCTATTTTCCTGTTTGTCATTCCTCCAAATATTTCTTCTTTACTTTGCATTCCAGATCCTGGTCTGCATCATGAGTTGTAAGATAATCACCTTGGTTTGTCCTGTTTCTCTCCAGTTCATTTTTAACATGAGGGTTTACAACATTCATTCCTGTGTATGTGATAATCCTGTCTGTGACAAAATCTATAAGGAATAGAATCTACAATAATTTAATGAAGATGTTTTTGCCATGAGAATACTTTAATAATTTTTTTCCCATGGCAAACATACCTTCCTATAAAAATGCATATCAAGGCCAAAATTATACAAGGTTTTAAAACAGTAGTCAATACTGCAGTAAACCAGACATTTAAATCTCAATAACATGCATCTGTAGATTAAGGAAAAACAATAATGATGCCATTGTTTAATGTCTTTAAGTAATTAAATGCTGAAATATTGTGTTTTTGAGTAATGGTTAAACATTTGTTTCTTTGGATTATTTAACAGAATCATGATACTGTTCATAGAAATGTTTGTAAGTAAGAGGAATGTAAGAATTCTGGTACAGAAACATAGACTAAAATAATATACATTCAAATATCAAATTATCCTAATTGCCATATATTAGTATATTTGACATTGAAAAACACTGTACAAATCACTCTGGGATTTATCGGGGCATCACTCTGGACAAACCCACAAAATCTCATGTCCTACACAAGTGAATAAAAAAGTATTTGCAAAGTCCCCTTCAGGGAATGGTGAGAAAGGGGGAAAATTTAGCTTCCCCAAGTTGAATTCTTGATATTCTCATAAGAAGTGTGGACAACCAAAGCTATAGGCTGAGCCCCCAATCTTGGAGTTTGTTCATATGAAACTTAACTCCACAAATAATAGGTCAAGCCTACTTAAAATTAGGTCTAAGAGTCATCCCCAAGAGAGCCTCTTTTGTTGCTCAGATGTGGCAAAAAAAAAAAAAAAAGGAAAAAGAAAAACACTGTAGCTTATCAGGTTCATTTTAGATGTCAACAGATCATGAATACTGTATCTCCAAATGAATTTCCTCAAATGTTTTCAAGGTTGATCATACACATTTCTGTCCTTAGTATATTACACTTGGGTAGAATATGTGGAATCTAATTACCCTCACTAGATTCAGGAGGCAACTTGTCCTTAGGATTTCTGTGACTTCTTTACACAGAGATGAGTCATCTTACAGCTCAATACTATGACTACTCTAAAAATTAGCTTTGGCTGATAACTGTATGGAATTTAAGATAGGATTCTACAGAAGGATGTTCAGGGAAAAAAAGAAAAAAATTTTCCAGCTCCTGAAATTCTATATATTTTGAGAATCCACATTAAAGGAAATATACCTTTTCCAAACTGCTATCTGTGGATGCAGGCTAATATTTGTGATAATAACCTTCTTATCACTTATTCCATTTAAACTTGGTAAGTCAATACAGGGAAAGAAAGAGGCACAATGATTCACTTTCTTATGCACCTAAGAAAAGTTTTTGCTCACACACACATATGTATGTTTGTGTAGATAGATAGAGAGATGTAGATAGATATAGATAGAGATATAGATACAGATACAGATACAGATATAGATATAGATATAGATATAGATATAGATATAGATATAGATAATGGACCAATTTGAATTTTGAAGTAAAATAAACAGAGAAAAGCAGAACTTCAGAGCATGAGATGATATAATAGGACAGGGCTGGCCTACATACCCAAAATATTCTCTTCCTTTCCACCTGAATTGTCACTTTGATTTGTGTGCTTCATGAAATTCCATCTATTCCTTATTTTCAACTGATGAGTCATTTACTGTTGCTATTCAAAACATATCCACATTTCACGTTTGGAGCTGGCTTAGACATTGCTTTCACATTTATAGTAGATGAGAGTTCATAGAAAAATAATGAGGCAGTTAGATAGGTACAGATATTGCATGAGCTAAAAATTTGAAATGACTTTTTAAGTGACAAATAATCTATTATATTCAAAGTATCAATATCAGAAACATTATTTTTCTTCTCTTTTAAACAGACTACCCTGAAAAATTGGAATAAATTATGAAAAATATATACAACTGAAGATCTAATAATTTTCAAAAGTTATTTTCTATTTTACATTCATTATATTAGTTTCTTGTTAAATGTATCTTCCTATAAACCATATCAATCATTATTTATCAGATAGGTTTTCCAGGCTAAAGTTTCTTACGGACCTAGAAATTTGGGGAGATATTAAATTCTATTATATAAAATTGTTATTTTTATATGTCAGAAATGGTCAAATGTCAGCAATTTCATATACCTCAACCTAGAGTAATGGATAGGGAAGCTTATGGAATGTAATGAACAAATGTTATTTTTTTAATATTTTTTGAACATCAAAGGTAAATTCACTTACCAGTATTGAGAACACATAGGCTAACTAAAATTACTGGTCACCTCATGGTGGTCAGAAGCTCTGAATTTCAATTAAATATGATTTTACTTAATTAAAATGAGAAATAAAAACTAATACATACAATTTAATAAACATAAAAACTATGTTTAGCAGCTTTAAAATTTTTCATAAACATAGTCAAACTCAAATATTCAACAACTGAGCTTTCTTAATTTTTCATATTACCTAATTCAACATAAATTCTGAAAGGTATATTTTTTCAGTAGGGAGAAACTATCTAGATAATAAACTTAGTCATTTTGCATTCATACATATCTCTTTTTGGGTAACCTTTCACATTAAGAGTTTCTTCTTCTCCATTCTCCTTTTCTTGGGAGTAGTTTAAGCTTAGGAACTTAGTATTATGATTTTGAGGAAGGAGTGTTTATTCTGCCGACTCATCCTTAGAAGCCCATTGCTCATTATTTCCTCCATTCTTCTCTTAGCTGTGGAAGTTCAATATGACATGCAAAGACTACCCAGCAGTCTTGGTCTATAAATTCATCTTTCTCTTCAGCAACCACTTCAGGAGTAGCTAGGCCACTTACCTTCACAGAACCTATTATGGAATCTTGTATCCTTTAATATGACAATTCTTTGGCAAGCATTGCATCTTCAATTATTTGTTGCTCTTCATTCCATACTTGAATCTACTGTATTTTCAGATATTTTCATATCCAGTTGGAAAATGTAAATGGTGAGTGGGTTGTTTTTCTTTGCTTTTCTTTTATCTTTGGACACCTTCTAGCTAGACATGTCCTGGTGCCATTTTTTCTCTATTGCAATGATCACAGTTTAACTTAGGACATTCCACAACAATGAATTTTCCCTTAGTTCTATATGGGATCTAGAGGAAGCATGGCATCCACCCACAGATTCTCCCATCTGTGGGTTCCATCCTCCCCCTAAGCAATTTTTGGGTGTTGGTTATACAGACTGGATAAATTCTGTTTTCCTCTCTTTCTCCCCTCCATTCTCCTAACTTGAGGCTCAAAATGGTTCTTATCTACTTTTCATATGGAACTAAAACTAGTATATGTGTATGTGAGTTTGCATATATATTTTTTCATGTTTCTCTTCTGTTCTTTGGCTTACAATAAAAATGTGTGCTCTGAGGTTTCCAAACTTTGCTCTTGATACATGAAACCAAGTTGATGAAATCTGAAAATAAATGTAATAAATAAATGTGAAATCTCTCCTCTCACATTGTCAGGCTATTACAGTCAAAAGCCATGCAAATAAAGTCAAATAACTAGCTTTTTAATACAGATCCGTGTTACATTGTAATGAATGCCACTGATTTAGATGATAGTTGTAAAGCAATATGAATAATAATATAATTATTTACACTATTACTCTTACACTAAGAGTAAATAATTATTACTCTTACACTAAGAGTAAGTAGTGCTCTTACTTATAATGTTTCTTCCATGTGTTCTTATCATTGTATAAATTAGGTTGAGTAGGATTAATATATGTTGAATAAAACTAAGCACCATAATATATGATTTATAACATTGATGCTCACAGCAACATCTTACACACATAGAATTATCACATTCCTTTTTTACAAAGGAAAGCTAGGTTCACAATGACTTACATGATTATTCAAGTATACCTCAATATTATACGTGGGAGCTAAAATCTGATACAGCTCTTCTAGTCTCTCCTATTATATCAAACTTTTACATATAATATTTGAAATATATATATATATATATAATATCATTTAAATAACATTATAAACCATGGAAAAAAGAACTAATAATGTTCTGAAATTATATGACAATACAATTCTAAAAACCAAACCAGGAGGTTAACTAACACACGTATATTGAAAATAAATTTTGAAAATCCCTCTAATAACTTTTTTAAAACAAGGCACAGTCTATGGCTGTCTGCTAATTGAAAAAAAAAAAAGAAACTTTGGTGTGCTATTACTGGCCTTAAATATAATAATTCATTCTCTAAAACCAATTTACGTATAGAACACATTCATTACAAAGATGATTGAGTTCTTGCATTTCTCTTTTGTCATTTGGCAATAACTTCTTGAGTCTGTGAGACTCAAGAAAGATAGAGTGAGAACTGATGGTAGTTATTTCTTCAAGATATGTGGAAAAGACCAAGGGTATTGAGAGCATGTGTCAGTTAAAATCATTCATTTTAGATTAAACTCATGGCCAGCAGTGACAGAAATCCCTAAGAAGATATTTATCTTTAAGGATTAATAGACTGTTATCTGAGGATTATGCTTGGTCAAAAAAAAATGTTGTTATATTTTTCTTTTCCATAGCACATTTGACAACTATTGTGACTACATACAGCAGTGGGCATTTGAATCTATTTTTCTAAGGTATGCACATGTTATCAGGTTGTTTGGTAAATTTATAACTTATTTTGAAGGCACAATGGAATTTAAACCTCTATTTACCAATGCTCAATAAATGTGTCAATTACCTCTATCATTGAAAATAAAAGATTTATAAATACAATAATTAAAAGTTGGTTGGTAATTCCTTTTACAAAACTGACCATTTCAATTTCTGTCCTTTTAGTATCTGTTATAAACTCTGAGAGTGCGTTTATAAAATATGATATTTTTCTATGTATTTCAAGCAATTTGGAATGTTTTTCACTGCAATAAAAGACATTACCACTATCTCAACAACCATTCTAAGCATTCTCCACTGTGAAACAGTTATGTGGGTTGGGTAGGATTGGGCAGACATAAAGTGTATCTTCCAAGGGAATCCCAAACTTCTTATTACAGCTGTTTTCACAACAATCCACAAAGCAAATGGTTCTGATAATCTAGGACCAATACAATTAATGCCTGGCATTTTCTTCACCACTGGGGATAGTTTAAAGTTAATCATTTCAAAATTTGGTATTTATGAAGAGAATTCTGGAACAAGATGTTCATCCCCTCCTAATGATGTGATTTTTGGCTATGTCATCAATTTGCCAACCCAAGGGACACCAAATTGAAGATAAAACCTGAACACAGAACATGCCAGATAACTGATCAAACCATGCTAGACACTTTATTTATATGAAATGTTTATCCTATTGGATAAATATCTTTATAATTTAAGTCATTTTGAGATAGAGCTTACATAGTTAAATAGTCATAAAGCTGAGTCTCTTTTTTAACCATAACAGCAGTCATAACAAATATTTCTGTAACCAGAAGCATTTTCCTCATTATTTTTACAGTTTGGATATATTATCTCATATTATATTAGTGAGGAATTAAATAGAAATACATTTTTAATTAATTTGCTGAAAAGATTCAAAGCAAAGGATATCTCAGTTTAAGATCCATGCATGGTTGATCAGCATCTTGCATTGTGATCCTTTCTCCATACTCAAAGAATCATGAGAAAGGGATCATAGTGATCATCTAGTATAGCCATAAATCTGAGGCTTGAATTCCATTCCAACTGATCGTTAGCCAATCGTTGATCACTCACAGTGACAGGAAACATGCCTCCTGAGAAAGCCTCTTCCACATATATTCAAACTTTGTTGGTGAGTTTCATTTTTGTTTATACTAGAAGGCTGAAGGAGACCAAAGATTGTAGGAGGATGACAGAGTAGGAAGCTCCAGAGATCTGTCCCTCCACATGAGCAACTCTTAAATAGGCAGGATTGTCTAAATCAACTATTTTGAAATTCCAGAGTCTAATAGAACATGGTATAGCATCCTGGGAAAAGCAAAAGGAAGAGGCTGATAAATTGAGGTAAATACCAGTGAATTTCACTCACTGGGCTGCTGCTGCCATCACTCATCCTTTAGCCTTGTAGCAGGCATCAGTGAAAACCTCAATTACAGTTCCTGGTGTAATTTGCTGCTGCTAGAGTGGGATATAAAGACCTAGTACTTCAAGATGAGGAGCATGTGGCCCCATCTCTTTATCTGTTGGTCAACTAATTCAGATTGCTGGGGACCCAGCTCTGAGGGTGGCCATTGTTACAGCCCACCTAATGCAAAAAGAGGCAGAGGAATCTTAAAATAGAGCCCATTGTTTAAAATTATGGAAAATACTTAAAAGGCAGCATTTACTGCAAATGTGTTTAATCAAGAAAATGCAACCTTAAAGAGCTATGGGAAAGTTCCTGGTATCCTTGATTGCCCCTGCATCACCTCTCTCCAGGGCAGTGTGGAGCTTGCCAATGTTGCCTTTCTGGGTGCCTTGCCTCATCCCAGCTGGGAAAAATTGACCTATGGAAATTCTTTTTATCTCACCATCCTTCCCAGGATATTCCCTGATGGGGCAGCTTGGGACAATGAAATCAGTATAAGATAATATTGAGTCAGGTGGCTTAGGCCAAAAGTTACAAGATCTAAGTCCTGAGGTAAAGCAACTGGGAGAGGGAGAAAAACCATTTCCTAGAGAATAGAGGAGACATTCAAACTCTTGTAAACAGCAGAATTCCTAAGACCACTAGCAAGCACAAACACAGGAAAAGACATAAACTCAGAAAAGACAGGGAGAATCTTGCACTTTATTTCCCCTTTGACTAATCTTCTTGATAGAAAGGCTGAATTCTGAAGAGAATATCAGTCAATGCAAAGCCAATCACATGTAAAAAATGTAGTTTTTATACTGTTTTATATAGTATTGTTAGTTCATGGGACTCAAGAACATCTCTATCATATCACTAGCTGAATACAAACTCAAGAAAACACAACTCAAGGACCCACCATAGAATTAACATTCTGAAATATTGAAATGCACAATGTGCAAAAAATGATTACAAGATAGAAAAACAGGAAATAATGGCCCATCCAAAGGAACAGGATACGAATACTGAAAACATCAATGAAAGAAGACTAGACTGTGGACATACCAGACCAAGATTTTTTAAAATCATCTTCAATACCCTCAAAGAGATGAAGGAAAGTACATAATAAGGCCCAAAGGATATCAGAAAAACAATGAATTAATAATGTGAGAATTTCAATAAAGAGAAACTTTTAAAGGAGATCAAAGCAGAACTACTGGAATTAAAAACCACAATAATTGAAATGAAAAGCTGACTCTTCTTCTGACATGGCAAGGGACATGGTGGCACCTGCTGGTCCCTTCTCCTCCACATTTCATTGCTTTCAGCTTCTTGCCTCTGCAGCTTTCTCTCTCTCTCTCTCTCTCTCTCTCTCTCTCTCTCTCTCTCTCTCTCTCTCTCTCTCTCTCTGTCTCTCTTCATTCCACTTATAAAGAACTCTAGTAAGAAGACTGAGACCTAACCTGGGCATGCTTTAACTGAAATAACCTCATCAAAATGTCTCATACAATAGGTTTACACCCATTATGAATGGATTAGCTTTAAGAACATGATTTTCTGGAGAACATGCAGTTCAAATCACCACAGATATATAAAGACTAAATAGAAAAATTGCAAAAGAAAGTCCAGTATTACAAGTAACTACTTTAAATATAAAGGGATTAAAATCTCCAGTCAAAAGGAAGATATTGGAAGAATGGATAAAAAGCATGACTTAATTTATATGCTGTATACAAGAGACTTACAAGAGTCACCTTAAATTCAGATATAAGTAGGTTGAAAGTGAAAGGATGGAAAATACATACTATGTAAGTATTAACCAAAAGAGACCTGGGGGTAGCTATACTAATATTAAAAAAAAAATAGACTTTAAGTCAGAAACTGTTTTTATTATCCTATTTTCTAGTTCACCGGTTCTTTCTACTGCCAGTTCAATTCTGCTGTTATATGCCTCTAGTATATTTTAAATCTCCATTATTTTGCCTTTCATCACCATAATTTCCATAATGCTTCTTCCTAAACTTTCAAATTATTCTTGATTTCCACATATGTACAAATTTTCCATTTCAATTTCTGTTAATTGATTTCTAGTTTCATTCCATTGAGTTTGGAAAAGATATATTGTTATATTTCAATACTTTTGAATTATTCTCTTAGCATCTATAGGGCATTTCTATCTCTAAGCACTATGGGTCTTCTCTTAGCTTCTCTGTGGCAAGCTCTGGATTTCATCTGTTAGCTTACCATCTTCCGGGATGTTTTCTTTTACAAGCATCTGTGCTTTCTCCAAAATGTTTCCCTCCTAAAGGGGGCCAGTAAGCAGATTAAGACCCACCTTCAATAGATGGGGTCACTCCATAGAAACAACCTAATCAAAAGTTCCCACCAAACAATAGGTCTGCCACCATAAGTCTGATTAAAGAACATGCCTTTTCTGGAGTACATAACAGTTTCAAACCAGCACAACACCTAAGAGCAGCTAAAATATGTGAAACAAATATTGACAGGTTTGAAGGGAACATAAACAGTACAACATTAATAGTAGGAAACTTAAATACACAACTTTTGATAATGGCTAGAACATCTAGATGAAAGATCAGTAAGGAAATAAAAGATTTTAGCAATACTCTATACCAATAGACCTAAAAGACATATATATATGTCACCAAACAGCAGCAGAATGTAAATACTTCTTTTGAAAACATGGATCATTCTCTAAGACAGATTATATGTTAGTGTGCAAAACAAGTCTCAATGAATTAAAAAGTACTGAAATATAGCATATATCTTTTCCAACCCCAATGGAATAAAACTAGAAATCAATAACTGAAATAGAAATGGAAAATTTGTAAACATGTGGAAATCAAGAATAACTTGAATGTTTAAGAAGAACCATTATGGAAATTATGTGAATGAAAGGCAAAATAATGAAGATTTAAAATATACTAGCAGTATATAATAGCAAATTTGAACTGGAAGTAGAAAGAATCAGTCAACTAGAAAATAGGGCAATCAAAATCATATAGTCAGTGCTGGAGACCCAGGTTTGATTCCTGGTGCCTGCCCATGCAAAAAAACAAACAAACAAACAAAACCATACAGTCAGAAGAACAGCTAGAGAAAAGAAATGAAAAAATTAAGCAGTGTTTCAGGGACATGAGTAACAGCATGAAGTATCCAAACACAGTATTATGCGTATCCCAGAAGGAGGAAAGAAAGGAAAGAGACCAAAAAGAATATTTGGTGAAATAATGTCCAAAATTTTTCCAATTCTTATGAAAAGACATAAATATATGTCAAAGAATCACAACATACTCCAAAGATAATAAACCCTAATAGACCTACTCTGAGAGGCATACTAATGAGAATATCAAAAACCAAAGATGAAGAGAGAATTCTGAAAGCAGTAGGAGAAATGCAATTCATCACTCAGTAATACTACGTAATGATTTCTCATCAGAAACCATGGAGATGGGAAGGCATTGATAAGACATATTTAAGGTGCTAAAGAGAAAAACTACCAGCCAAAATTTCTTTTTCTTTCTAAACCATATTTAAAAAATGAAGGAAATTTTAAAATTTCACAAATAAACAGGAAATGGAGAGTTTATTAACAAAGGACATGTCCTACAGGAATTACTAAGGGAAGTGCTTCAGGGAGAAAGAAAAAAACAGGAGAGAGTGCCTAGGAGTAGTGTGAAGAAATGCAGATCTTTAGTGAAAGTAACTAAAAGGACAAATGTAGAGCTCATTAGTATTGTATCCTAAATATATAGCTCTACTCCTTAATTCCTATGAGAATCAGAATACAATTACGTGAGAAAAATCATATTTCCTGATAATGGACATGCAAAATATAAATAAACAATGTGGGACAAAAACAACATATGGGGGAAACTGAGGGATATGGGAGCAGAGAACGTGCATGCTATTGAAGCTAAGTTGGTAACTTCAGAAATTAGTCAATTATAAAAATAGGTTGTGTAATACAAACCCCAGCATAACCACAAAAAGTTATTCTTATAAATATAGAGAAACAAGATTTCTAGGGAAGTTGGTGGAGTAAGGAGCCCCAGGACTCAGTCCTACCACCAAAACAACTATTAAAACAGCTATTTGGAAACTCCAGTTGGACACAGTCAATCAGTGACCATGGCTTTTGATGAGTGAATTTGAATCACTGGGTCCCGGCTCTCAGGGCAGACATTGTTTCTACCCTGTCCTGGACAAGGGAAGTAGCAACTAGTCCTAGTCCTAGTCCACGTAGGGCTGTGAATGTCAGTTAGCTGAAGGGCTGCATTGACTGAACAGGCCAGGAAACCTCAGTTTTGGGGAGTGTTGGAGAAGCTCTTGGCACCCTTGCTGATCCCCTTCCCAGGACATTTTGAGCTGGTTTGATCCCCCTTCTTGAGTCCTTGGCCCTGTCTTGGCTGGGAAAGACTGACATGGGAAAGTCCTCTCTGGGGCAACACTTCTTGAAAATTTGCCCCTCAGGCAAAAGCAAATTGAGGCAATGAAAGGAGTGTAAAAAAAACTATAGAGGTGGGCAGACTGTGAGAAAGTACTTCTGGCTTCAAATACCTGAGAAAAGGAGGTCTGTCTCCTTGGAAAACAGAGGAGGCACCCAAACTCCTATAAACAAAGAAACTCCAAAACAAATAGCAAGCAATAAGCCAGAACAAAATAGAGGCCCAGAAAAAAAAAATTACACACTGCATTCACCTTGGATAGACTGTTCTGATAGGAGGCTGAAGCTCAAGAAAATCTCTGCCTTATCACCAGCTGGTTACAGGAAACAGACATTCTGGGAAGTAAATGCAAAAGCTAACTTTTAAAAGTATCAAAATATACAATTGTTCAAAAATGTACAGTATTCAACAGAAAAGCACAAGCAAAGCAACAGGAAATGATGGTCCATCCAAAGGGGAAACAATACAGAAAACATCCACGAAGACAAGAATGTGGACGTACTGAGCAAAGCTTTTTAAAAAAGATCTTTAAAATGCTCTAGAAGAAGAAGATAAGTATAGAGAAAGAATTAAACCATACAAGAAAACCAAGAAAGACCAATATGAAAGCCTAACTAAAGAGATAGAAATTTTAAAATTAATCAAACAGAACTACTGAAATTGAAGACCACAGTGATTGAAATGAAAAATGCCCAAAGTAGTTTCAAGAGCATATTGGAGCCTGAAGAATAAAGAATCAGTGAAGTTTTAGACAAGATACTTGAAATGAGTCAGACTGAAGAACAGAAAATAAAATGAAAATCGCCTAAGAGAGCTAGAGGAAACCATCAAGCACACCAATCAATCCATTATGGGAGTCCCAGAAGGAGAAGAAAGGGAAAGAAGGAATAGTAAAAGAAATAATGATAGAGAACTACCCAAACTTCGAAAATGATGTGAATATGTACATCCAAGAAACTCAGACAACACCAAACAGTATAAACCTGAAGAATAATATACCCCATCATCTATTGATTACACTACAGAATACAAAGGACAAGGAGGGAGTTCTGAAAGCTGCAAGAGAGGAGCAATGTTTTATGGACACAGGAGTTCAAATTGGATTGAATGCCAATTTCTTATCAGAAACCATGGAGACAAGAAGGCAGTGGGTTGAAACACTTAAAGAGCTGGAAGAAAACAACTGCCAACCAAGAATTTTGTATCCGCTGAGGCTGTCTTTCAAAAATGATGAAGAAATTAAGACATTCTCAAATAAACAAAAGCTAAGGGAGTTCTTCAGATTGAAAGGAAAGAACACTGCACAGTGGTTCTAAGCAGCATAAAGAAATAAAGACAGAGTAAAAATAACCACATGAGTAATTATGAATGCCAGTATTATTGTAGTACATTGTTTAGCCTATAATTCCATTTCTTACTTTTTACAGGTACTAAAATGCAAATGCATAAGAAATAACAGTAAATCTATGCTTTTGGACAAACAATTAACAGAAATATAACTGACAGCAAGTATAAAAAATGGTGGGGTACAGAGGGGTATAAGAAAATATAGGTGCATTCTATTGAAGTTAAGTTAGTATCAAACCAAATATTATTGCTATATATTTAGGATGTTAAATTTTAACCCCATGGTAACCACAAGGAAAATATATAACAAATACGTCCTGATAGGAAATAGATGGCACTCAATATGGTACAACACAAAAAAGCAAATAAATAAAAAAGTAGGCATTAACCAAAAGCTAAGAGACTTAGAAATTCTAAATAGCAAATTAGTAGAAGAAATTCCTGAATTATCAGTAGTGACTTTAAATGTAAACTGATTAGACTCTCCAGTCAAAAGGCAGAGATTGGCAGATTGGATAAAAAAATGCATGACCCAACTCTTTTGGTTTGCTAAAGCTGCTGGAATATTATATACCACAAAGGTTGGCCTTTACAATGAGGATTTATTAGCTTACAAATTCACAGCTTTAAGGACATGGTAATGTCCTAATTATGACATCAGCAGGATGATAATTTCTCTAAAGAAAGGCTGTCAGCATCTGGGGCACCTATCACATGGGAAGGCACATGGCTAGTGTCTGTTGGTCCTACTCTCCCAGGTTTCATTGTTTTCAGCTTCTGATTCAATGACTTCCTGTCTGAGTTTCTGTGTGTCCTCTCTTAGATTCTCCAGGACTTTTCTCTATGATCATCTATTTCACCTCTTTTAAAGGACTCCTGTAAAAGGATTAAGACCTACCTTGGATCAACTCCTCAATTGGAATAATCTCATCAAAAGGTCCCACCTACAACAGCTCTGCACCAACAAGAATTGATTAAAAGGACATCACCTTTTGGGGGTACATAACAATTTCAAACCACTAAAGCAACTGTATATTTTCTGAAGGAAACTCACCTTAAAATCAAAGTAGGTTGAGGGTAAGGGGATGGAAAAAATAAACCTTGCAAGCAGTAATCAAATAGAGTGGGATGGCTAAACTAATATTGGGTAAAATAGACTCTAAGTAAAAACAGTTACGATAGACAAAGGTGGTGATTAAATACCGAGTAAGGACACAAATAGGAAGATGTGACAATAATAAGGATTATGCATCTAACAACAGAAACCAAAAAAAATGAAGCACATACTAAGAAATTTGAAGGAAGAAATTGATTGTTCTATATTAATAGTAAAAAATTTAGCACACCTCTCTCAAAAATGGATAGAACAGCTAGTCAGAAGATCAATAAGAAAGTATAGGACTTTAACGCTACACTAAACAAACTAGACTTAGCAGGCACATAGAGAATGCTGCCCCCAATGAAAACAGAATACATATTCTTCTGGAGTGCACACAGAACCTTTTTAAGGATAGACCATATGTTGGATAACAAAACAAGTCTCAAAAAACTCGAAGATATTCAAATCACACAATGGATAGTCTCTTACCACAATGGAATGAAGCTAGAAATCAGTAACTGGGAGAAATGGAGAATTTACAAATATGTGAAAATTAAGCCACATACTCTTAAACAACCAGTGTGTTAAAGGGAAAATAAGAAGTGAAAGTAGGAAATATCTTGAGGCCAATGAAAATGAAAACATAACATACCAAAACTTGTGGGACAGAGTGAAGCCAGTGCTGAGAAATTTATAGCTCTAAATGTTTACATTATTAGGAAGGAAGACAGATTTCAAATCAGGCACCTAACCTTAAAGCTAGAAGAACTAGAAAAAGAAATGCAAATTAAGACCAAGTAAACATAGAGAAGGAGATATCAAAGATTAGAGTGGAGATAAATTAAATACAAAACAAAACAAAACCAATACAATCAACAAAATTAAAAGTAGGTTCTTTGACAATACGAATAAAATTGATAGCTAGAATGACATAGAAAAAAAAAGAGAGGATCCAAATAATGAAAATCAGAAATGAAAAGGAGGGCATTATTATAGCCAACCTCATTGAAATAAAAATGACTGTAAGAGGATACTATGAATAATTATGTGTGAATAAATTAGATAACTTAGGTGAAATGGACAAATTCTTAAAAACCCACAAATGATCTACATTACTCAAAAAGACATATAATATTTCAACAAAGCAATTACTAGTAAAGGGATTGAATCAAAGTCAAAAACCTCCCAACAAAGAAAAACCTGGGAACAGATAGTTTCACAGGGGAATTCTAACAAACATTACAGGAAGAGTTAAGTCCAATCCTGCTTAAACTTCCAAAAAATTAAAGAGAAAGCAACTCCCCAACTCATTCTCATACCAAAGCCAGATAAAGATACCATAAGAAAAGAAAGCTACAGACAAATATCCATTATGGTATTGGTGATGAGTTAATATTTTAGTTTGTAAAAGCTACCAGAATGCAACATACCAGAAATGGAATGGCTTTTAAAAGGGGAATTTTTTTAGTGATAGATCTAAGACCATGAAAATGTCCAAACTAAGGCATCCAGGGAAAGATACCTTGATTTAGAAAGGCCAACGGTCCAAAACATCTCTGTCAGCTGGAAACGCACAAAGCAACACCTCCTAGCTTTCTCTTCTCATTTCTAATGCTTCCCCAGGGGTATTTTCTTTCCTCATCTCCAAAGATCTTTGGCTGTGTGGACTCTGTCAACACTAAGCTTTCTCCAAAATGGTTCCCTTGCAAAGGGCTACAGTAACCAACCCCACCTTGAATGGATGGAAACACATCTCCATGGAAATCATCTCATCAAAAGTTGCCACCTACAATTGGGCAGATCAATAATTTTTATTGATTTCCAAGGAATCAATAAAAAAGATCCCACCCAGAAATATTGAATGAGGATTAAAGAACTTGGCTTTAGTGGGGTACATGACAGTTTCAAACTGGCACAGTTGGTATATGGCCTTCTTATATTTTATGCATGATTGTTCTGTAAACACACAAATTCTCTAATAAAGAAAAAATTTTTTTAAAATCTCAAACCAGAAAAAAATGAATAAACCAGATCTCTTAAAAATGGACAATAATGTAAAATTCTAACAAGGAAAAGTTATGGAGTCAGCAAGGATTAAGAATGTGCAGTGATTTAAAGATTTCATTGACCCATTTTTATGAATGTGACCCTCTATTGCTTGACAAGAGTCTAGATGAGCCTTGGATGAGACTTTTATTATAATTTAGTCCCGTTAGTTCTTAGATCTTTCAATAGATAAAAAATGTTACAGATCCCTTAGCTTTCTATGGTCTAGTTGTTTAGAGACACTTAACTAACTTGTTATACATGTATATATATGTATGCATGTATGTATATATATAATTATGTATTTATGTAAATATATTTGTTTGTATATATCTAATAGGTAGATGGCGATGCCTTGATATATATAGAGAGAGAGAATGCCAGCTTCCTAAGCCCTTATTCCCACAAAGTAACCTGAAGAAGGTACCTATATTGTTTTGTGTGTGAAGAAGAAACTCTGAGTTTAGAAAAACCTTAATTTTTTCTACTGGGCACTAAACCTGCTTACTCTTTGTTTCAAAGAAACACTCTATCTCTGTCTTTCAAGTGTGATATTTTAGTAAGCATCTCTGAAAAGTTATTCCAGGACAAAGGCGGTCAGTACCACTACTATTAAGATATGAAGAACAATGGGGAATTGTCTCTCAATTTAATAACTGTCGATTAAATCAAGTTGGTAGATAGTATTTGTCACATCTCTTATGTCTTTCTTAACTTTTTGTCCATTTGTTATATCAAATATAGAAAGAGGGATGTTAAAATATTCAAGTGTTGTTGTAGATTGCCTATTTCTCCCTTTATTTTTATCAGTGTTGGCTGCATATATTTTGAAGCTCTGTTCTTCAGTGAATTCGCATTTAGAATTGTTATGTATTATTAATAAATTGATCTTTTTATGATTTCAAAGTGTCTCTCTTTTTTCCAATAATAGTACTGTCTTAAATTTCACATTATTATATATCAATAGCCACTTTAGCTTTTGTATTCTTACTTTTTTGCATGGTACATCTTTTTCCATCCTTTTACTTATAATCTGCTGATATCTTTATAAGCAATGTTTCATGTTTTAACTTTTAATTTTATTTAAGCATTTTTATTCACACATCATACAATCCATCCTGAGTTTACAATAAATGAATTTGGTATAACCACACAGCTATGCATTCACCACCAGAGTCAGTATAAGAATATTCTCATTACTTCTGAAAAAAAAAAGTATACCCCTTATATCCTCCTATTATTGACATTTAACTTTGGTATAGTGCCTTTGCTACAATTAATGAAAGAATATTACAATGTTACTGTTAACTATAGACTTAATTTATTTGTCACATATGCCATCCTATTATTCACTCCTTGTAATAATGACATACATTTGTTCTAGTTCATGTAAGATATTTCTTATATTTGTACAATTAACCACCATCATTGTTCACTCTAGGTTTCGCTAAGTTATACAGTTCCAGTTTTTATCCTCTAGCTTTCCTTCTGGGGACATACACAACCCTAGCCTTCTTCTTTCAGCCATACTCACACTCAAGTTTGTTAATTACATTTATGGTTATTCTACTACCATTGCACAGTATTGTACTATCCATTTCCAAACCTTTAAAATAAACTTTATTAAACATTCTGTACTCCTTAAGCATCAATTACCCAATCTCTACCCTCCTTCTACTCCTGATAACTTATACTTTCAAATTTAACTCTTAAATTTTTGCTTATATAGTTAATTCACATTAGTGAAACCATACAATATGTGTCCTTTTGTTTCTAGCTTGTTTTATTCAGCATAACATCTTCAAGTTTCATCCACTAATGTTTCATTTTTGTACACAGAATATAGTTGTGTCTTCTCTTTATTCAATCTGACTTTATCTGCCTTTTAGTTGTAGCATGTTTTCCATAATCGAACTTACTTGCAATTAATTACATTTAAGGATAATTTGGATTTTCCAAAGCTATCAACCTGCTATTTATTTTCTATTTGTCTCTTCTGTTCTTTGTTTCTTCATTCCTACTTTGTTGTGTAAATCACTTTTTTTTTTGATCTATTGATATTTTAACTCTACATTTTTCTGTTGTGTGCATGGGAATGCATGTGTGCATATAAGTGTTTACTCTAAAGATTGAGACATGCTCCTTTGGGTTGTCACAGGTATCTTCAAATAATATAACAATTCCTATAGAGTGTGAAAATCTTACAACAGCATAATTCCATATGCAAATTCTTCTACCTCTTACTGTCTTTTATTTCACTTTTTCATATGCTTACATAGGCTTTCAATTCCATAATATAGTTATTTATACTTTAAACTGTAAACAGTCTTTTCATTTCACCTTCATTTTTTGAAGTACTTTTTGATTAATATTAAAATCCAGGTTAAAAGGATTTTTGTTTTCTTTTTTGTTTGCTTCTTTGCTTCACAGCATTTTAATGGTGTCATCTAGTCTTTTGGCCTCCAGTTTTTTTAAACATTTAGCCATAATTCTTTCTCTTATATTTAACGTGTCACATTTCTCTTGCTGCTTTTAGATATCTTCTTTATCTTTTATTTTTATTCATTTAACAATGATGTGAATGCATATAATTTTGCTTGAATTTATCCTATTTAAGGATCACTGAGATTCTTGGTAGTATGTGTTGATACACTTCATTGGTTTTGGGGAGTTCTTGATCTTTATCTCTTCAAATATCTTTTCTTCCTCATTCCCCTTCTCCTCTCTTTCCAATTATAATATTCCAATTATAAATGAATTGAAAATATGTGTTCACTTTTTTTCTTTGTGTTTCAATGTGGCTATTGATCTATTCATCTGCCTTCAAGTTCTTTGATTCTTTCTTCGACTATGACCAAGCAACTTTTAACTCTACTGAATGGATTCATCATTTCTGATATTGTTGCCTTCACTTCTAGCATTGATGATTCTATAGAAGATTCTCTTCTCTTGCCATTACACCAGGGTTAAGAACAGCTGTGTGATTTTCTCTCTTATAAAGTACTCATCACTTTTGGAATTTGGTTCATTTATATTTGTGTCCTCAGATCTTTGGTAGATTGATAAAACTATGTTTCTAATGCTTTTCTGGTATTTTTTGGTCTTGAGGGTAAGTCCCTTGCCATTTTCAACATCTGAACTGAAGCAAAATTGCCTTGTTTTGTGGGTATAAAAGATCATAGATTAGCATATAATATCTATACATGTCATTTTATTTTCAATTCAGTCAATAATTGGATCAATAGTCCTATAGATGGAGCACTATGTCATGAATCTAGAGATACATGCTCTGGAACTTGCAATGCCACTACTTACCTGTGTGGCTTGAGGAAGTATATTCAATCATAATTTCTCCATGTATAGATTAATTAGAATGGTTCTCACTAGAAGGAGAAAGAAATAATGATATTATCTCTATGGTTCACATTATCTTTTACTTTTGTTCTTTTAAGCAGGCCTCTTTTCATCATCAACCCCCAATGCTTAGCTTTTCCATTCCTTTTTCATGTGGCTTCCAATCTATTGTCTTAAAACATTGCTACTTCATTATTCAAAGGTATTCATTATTTTCCAAATAATTACACACACATGTGCAGACACACATATACAAAGCTAAAATCCTTACACACAGCATGTAAGAATCACCACGAGATAGATTTTGCAATCATTTAGTTTGCTTAACCAGAGTTAGAGTGGGTACTTGAGGAGAATTATTAGAAAGAAGATGATTATTTTAAAACTAGGACTCAGATTTGGAAAGTACTTACACGAGGGAAAGAATACTGTAGGGAGCATTTCTGAAGTGAGCAGATGAGCTCACCAAAGATTGAACATATCAGGGAAGGATATTCTGGGGGGTATCTAAAATCTTCCATCTCTGTGTTTTAAAAACATCAGTAATCATTTTGTCATATTTTGAGTAGACTAACTTCATTTTCTATGACTTGAGACAGTCTGCTAATCATCCAGTCATTGCAACAGAACATACCCAGCATGGCCTATGTCACTACAAATGGTGACTATTATTAATGAAGTCAAAGAAAAGCCTGAATCGAATGTACTTTAGAGTGTGGAATTTCTATGCCAAATGTTGAATCAATTAATGTTGCCAGAGAAAATAGGATACCCTGACTGGCCACTGGCTATTCCTTATTTATATGCCCAATTAGGGGAGGGGAGATGGAGGCAATCCCACTGAAGCCATAAGTTATGGATTCCCCATAGGAAAGGCATGATCTCATAGCAGATAAAGGAGAAAAAGAAAAGAAATTATTCTGGACCTTATACCAACTAGTCTACTGAAACACACAGAAGAAAATTTAAATAAGAATTTGATGAGATAGAGACATTCTTTACAAAACTCATATATTTTCTTGTTTGAAAGAAAGCATATAATATTAGAACTATATATCTTACAAACTGTATTTGAGACCCTTCTATTAAAATAACATTTAAAAATTGCTTTGGATATTATTGTCATTTACTTCAATTACTTTTTCTATTACAACCATACTTAGGAGAGGGTTTCTCTTATTGTAATTTAAATGGTTAATTATTAAATATATAGAATTAGTCATAATCATTTTATGTGTAAATTATACAATAATCAGTCTATATATTTTCATCTAAATATTTTTTTACTTTGAACTGATGACTGTCTACTTTTTCCGGGCTGTAGCTGTGTAATAACACTATTTAATAATTTATGTTTCTTACTTTTAAAACTATTCCAGATATCATGTAGCTTCTCTTTACCAGGCAAACCTCAAATATAAATGTGCAGATCTTTTTCCTCCCTCCACTGATGACGATAATGATAATAACATTTATTGAACATTTCCTACATGCCAGCACTGTTTGAAGTATTGTGTGTGCTTAAATTATTTAAATCTCATATTCGTACATGAAGAGGAATTTGACATAAGGTCAGAGTAATTATTTGGTTAATTTGGCATTAAAATGCAAAAACTGGCTCCTACGTTGTAAAACTGCTTAAATTAAACTGACAGATTTTTTTCATGAGGCTTTTTTTTTAACAAACTCTCATTTGCATGTGTGAAATCTAGCTGTGAGGCTGCATAAGGCAGAATTAAAAATAGATTTAGTGTGCATTACATTTCTACCAGATAAGAAAGACCTAGATGAACTCTCCATGTCTATCACACTCTCTGAATATTTAAAACGCAAAGCTAAATCTGTGTGTTCAGCCATATCTCTTGCCAGGTCATCCTATAGTTCTCAAGAGTAGTTCATATGATGATTGTGGTGTGCGCACACAGCTCACCAACTCTAAAATGGTGACATATCAAGTTGAAGCAGTGCATAAAAAAGGTAGAAGATAATGTATCAGGGTGATATATAAATAATCTATGACTGTTTCAAAGTGAAAAGACTTTTGTAGTGATGATAAGCTATGAATAGAAAACATGAAAATAGATGATGGATCTACCTAATTGAACAATCAAGTTTATTCTCACAATAGAATTGCTTCCATTTAGACAAAGACTGTATTTTATGCTTGGAGAATTGACTACCATATTGTTATTTGCATAGGTAGAAGTTTCTGTTCTGATAAGTACTCATGGAATACCATAAGGAGAAGCTCTAGACCAAAAAAAATGGAAGTTAACATTTGTGGAAGCTCTTTCTCTGTTGGCACTCCAAGCACCTTCAAATGTCCGCATCTCTGTCAACTCTGAGCTTTCTCCAAAATGTTTATTTTTTTTTTAAAGGACTCTAATAAACTAATCAAGACCCACCTTTCACATACACAATCGGGTGTGTCACATCTCCATGGAAACAAGCCAGTCAAATGGTTCCACTCTACAATACTGAATCAGGATTAAAAGAAACATGGCTGCCCCCACAAAAGAAACATGGCTGCCCCCATGGCTGATGTTCTTTTGCATCAGGCAAAAGAACATGGCTTTCCTGGGGTACATAACAGTTTCAAACCAGCATACTTCCTTATCATATTATGCCTATACTTACCATACAACTCATTAATTCTACTCCTAAGTATTTACCCCAGAAAATGAGAGCATATGTGAAGCAAGTTGCCACACAAAGTGTCATGGGAACACAGAATTAGGCACAACAGAAACTGTTGTGATTGCTTTATTACTTACTGAGTGATTGCTTTATTACTTACAGAGCACAAAGGGTCCAAACGAGCAAAATAAGAGATCCCATTTGGGTCAGTTTCCCATTTGGAGTAATTTCCAAAACTGCCCAAGTCAGGATCTTTGGATGGTGATTATGCATGCCCCACTTTGTGTCAGAAGGAACAGACAAATCTCTGCTGCAAAGGAAAGAGTATTTACATGACCCAGGGCAAGGGGACCTGCCACTGAGATTTCCTGCTCTGATAAGCAGCTGGGGCAGCTTGTTTCTGGTTTCAGAGTTCAAGGCATGGTGAGACCTTTTGTTAGAGCTAACATCTGCCCTCTGTTGTGGAATAGAAACAGACTGAAACAATAGAAAAGGGTAGGGGAGATGGGGGGGGTCTGGGCTTCCCTAGCAACATATGTCCCCCAAAAGACTTGTGCTTGGGTTTTTTTTATCAGTTTTATTCATTATAGCTAAAAACTGGAAAATCTCATGTCCATCAATTGAGAATGGATAAACCCAGCAATAATGAAGAAAAAAAAGGCTTACATGATATATGATTCCATTTATATGATCTTTTTTTTTTTTTTTCAGTTGCATGGTCTGGGAATCAAACCTGGGCCTCCCACATGGAAGGCAAGCATTCTACCGCTGAATCATCCATGCACCCTATATGACATTTTTTAAAATGCAAAACTAGAGTAACAGAAAGCTGATAAGTGATTGTCCAAGCCTGAGGGTGGGGAAAAGGGATTAACAGCAAAGACCACAAGGAGTTTGTGTATGATGAAAATTTTCTAATACAATGATTGTGCTGGTGGTTCAAACCTCACTAATTCGTTCACTTAAAATTGAAGGGTTTTTGGTACATAGACTATAGCTCATTAAATCTTATTTTAATAAACAAATAGCTCAAAAAGACCACTTAGGTATTGTCTGAAAGTTATTGGGTGTGTGGAATAAAATTTCTGAAAGTATACTTCAAGCTGCTTTAGTAGAACCGAATCTGCCTCTCATTGTGATTAAGTGGCCAGTAAGAGGGCTCCTGATTATAAAGCTTGAAACAAAGGCTACACGGGAAGCTCTGGGCCATGCATTTGAGGGAATACATTAAAGTATTAAGCTCTGGTTGTGGAGTAGTAGAGGAGAGGGAGAGTTTTTCTGTAGGAAATAGCAGCCAAGACTGAAGCAAATTTTCCCAATTGTAATCTCCCTGAGTCCATCTGCCAAGAAAAGCTGAACAGCAGCAGCACCAGCTGTTCTTGTTGCTCCACAGATTGCAAACCATGTTTCCTGAATTAACATCTCACCAACGCTTACCCATTGAGTTTACATAAGAAAGGAACTCAGTCAAGATGGGATCTAGGAAGAAAGAGAAAGTAACAAGGATGTCTGATCACAAATTAAGGAGCAGACTGAAGGAGCTGTCTCTATGAAGGACAAGCAGCGTGTCTGCTGAGAAAGCAGTGCAAGGTCAATTTCCAGAGACAGGCAGAGGAGGGGTAGCAGATGTGGGAGATGTGAAAATGGGATAATAAGACTTCTGTGATTCAGTACTTTGCCTTCCCTATTCCAGAAAAGAAAGTGGGAAACAAAGAGTAAAAGAACAGAATATTATTAGTTCTGTCCATATGCCAAGTAATGAGCTTCAGTGTACGGCATCCCATCAGACAGATGCTCGATGGTTATGGGTGAAATGAATTGTGTCAACAGTATGCATTGCCTTAAATATTAAGATGACAATTCCTCCTGTCTTGCTAAGGAAAATTCCTCCTAATCATAGAATAAAAGGAGTCTCATTTATTCTGTTTTGAGAATTGTGTCTCCAAGCCTGCATTACTACGTTTCTGAACAGAACTTTCCTTTAACTAGTGGCTGCTCTAACAGGGCCGCCATATCCCAACATCATCTGCCACCAAGATGGGAAGTGAAAGCTCCTTAAATGACAAATTTTCTTAAGAACAAGAAAAAATGAAAGACACTTTTTTTATCTTCCTCTTCTCCTTGATCTTCCCTTCCATTCCCAATCTTCCTCTTCTTTCCATGCCCGTCTCCAAAACACAGGTTGGGTTTCTACTAGACACACATGCATAGGCACAGAAAGAAGATTAGAATAATATCCATGATGTCACTGGTGACAATACATGGGGGAGCATCTTCCCATTTGAAAAATGTGCCCATCCTAGCAGTATCTTCCAAAGTGGCTAGTCCTGAACACAAAACAGGATCAGGGTGCAAGGATAGTAGTTCAGTGGTAGAATTCTTGCCTGCCATGTGGGAGACCTAGGTTCATTTCCCAGCCCATGCATTTCCCAAAAAACAGAACAAGCAAACAAAGAGAGAAAAAACAAACAAACAAAAATTCAACAAATGGAACAAACAGTGCTGTAATAGTGGAATTATTCACATGAAAAAAGAATGTAATGTGACCCCCCCATACAGTATGCAAAAAAAATAAAAAAAACAAATGGGAGACAAGTATACATTATGTCATATCATGTGAGGAGTGAGGCATGGGGTTTTAATCAATTTAGCAATTTTAATCTTGAATTGAAAAAGTTTAAGACACTTACAGATTCTTCCATAGGATGTTTTCTGAAAGCTACGTGGAAGGAAAAGTTTTTATAATTTTGATTACTCAACTTACATCCACTACAAACAAATCACAAATACACATGCTTTTATTTTGCTCATTTGAAAAGGTGACTATTCCATTTGCCTATGAAAAGACAAATGAAAATTAATTAAATGCAAGGAAAATTCTGTAAATGATGGCAAAATATATTTTAAATCGCAATCAAATTTTTTTCACTTTTCTCTGACACAAGTAAATAAATTTTTAATTTATATTTCAAAATTTCTAGTTTGCAAGATAAACAAATATAAACAACTCCAGTTAATGGGAGAAATGGATACTTCTTCAGTTATCAAACAATATGTGTAATCTGTCCTCATTTTACTAGTAACACATTATTTGGGTTTAAGAGCTGCTTACTATTAGTAGAGTTCATTTGTCTCATCTGCGTTCTACAAGGATGTCATGAATGAACCTGCTATTTATACCAACCTCTACAAAAGATGCTATTTTTCTCTTTAAAGATAGAAAATTAAAAATTCACAAATAAAGCTCCCATAATAAATAGCTAAAAGATAAAACTAAGAGATACACATAGTATTGAGATTCAGAGGTATTGCTTCCTGGCTCCCTGAAGGGATTAATTTCATAAGTTTTATGGTATCTGCACTGTTACTAAAGGTTTCAAAATGCTTATATATTCTGCTATTGGAGCAAATACTGAATGCTATCTACAGTTATTCACACCCCAACTAAATTCTATTTGAGACATGGTTACAGGAATCTTGTAAATTAACCTGAGGAAAACAAAAATTAAACCCCTTTCTCTCAAAGAAAAAGAAACACAATAGAAGAATTGTGAGGGTTGTTAATTACAGTGAGCATAGTGAAATGGCTAAATTTCATCCTTAGGGCTACAAAGACTAAATCCTACTCTGATGTGCTCTAATACTTCAATTTTGGAATAATTCAAACTCTTTATCAGTTTCCTTTGAGCAAAGGAAGATAATCAAACTTTTGGTTTTATTATGTTCTTATGAGTAGTAAATGAGATATGTTTAAATAAGTTAAAAGAGTTATGGCATATAGGAAACGTGATAAACACATGCTCTTATTTATTTTTGAACCAATATTTATTGGGTGATTACTATGTGCTGTACAGTTTTCTAGTTGTCTGAGAGGCAGTAGTGAAGAAAAGAGATTAAAAATAGCTTCCTTCATGAAAATTACATTCTGATGGAAAGACAGAAAAGAAACAATATGTTAATATATATTCTGTGTGGAAAAGTATTGCATAGAAAAGGGATAAAAAATACTTAAAAGCATGGGTTGTGATTTTAGAGAGGGTAGCTAGAGAAATGTTGCTGAAAAGATAGTGTATCTATGAAAACAGGTGAGAGCAAATCATGAAATTATATGGGGAAAGAACATTACAAGCAGAGGAAAATTGCGAAGGACCTGTGGCAAAAGTGGGTCTGATCTGTGAAAGTAACACAAAAGTTATGAGTGGAGAGTCTGGAGTGGCGTGCACAAGGCATCGTGTGATAGTAGTGGGCCAGGCAACCTGGGAGTGGAAAACGGGATGGTTTAGATTGTGGTTCATGTAGGCCCTTGTGGGTATAAGTAATTTATTGGCTTATATACTCTGAGTGATAAAAATAAATGCTTCTCTTAATCCTATGCTAAAAAAATGAGGTCTAATTATAAAGATCTCAGGATGGCAATAGGCATCTGTGCCTTACTGAGAACTACCCCGTCCAT